>NW_027269293.1:4242960-5442960 GCF_023055355.1 Agelaius tricolor | reverse complement strand
AATTAGGAAACAAAGGAAAAAACAACAACTCCAAAGGGCTTTTTGCTAGCTGAGCTGAAAATAGAGCAGAAGCCGGGAGGGGGAAGTTCAGCCCAAACAGGGGCATGTGGGAGCTGGGAAAACTCAGCTGGCCCTGGTGCCACCCCCACCCCGGCCCAGAGCCAGTCTCTGCCTGGGAACACACTCAGGCCACTGTCCCTGGCCACAGGGGGTGATGGTGGCCCCGGCAGCACTGCTCCCCAAGAGTGGCAAAGGATGCTCAGCCAGGCTCAGGGTCCAGCATGGTCTGTATGACAACACACTGCCTGTACCTGTGCCCTGCCTTTTGGGCAACCTGCCTGGAGCTATCTCCTCTCTTGGACCCTTCACAGTCCCTCCCTGTCCTGATCCTCCAGCAGGGCAGTGCCCTTGCTGCAGGAGCCACGCTTGTGTCACAGTCCCTTCTGTAAGGCACTGACCTCACCCTAGCTTGGCTCAGTGCTGGCCTCACATGGGCAGAAGCTGATCCCCGATGCTCTGAACCTTGGCCCAGCACTTGGTATCTCCTGGGCATGGACAGTGTCAGTTCATTCAAAATTAACTATTCTGGGTCATCTTCCTCACAGAAGACAATGACATTGAAAAAAATGAGGGTCTCACCCAGGGATGATTGTGAAGACAGGTTTGCATTCAGATTTACCCAGCCCCTCAGCAGGCTATTACTCCTCTTCTCACCCCTATGGTCCCCAGACTGTAAAGTTTTATGGTACTGTCATCAACCATCACCAGCCTATTGCCACCCATGACCAGCCCCTCACCATCTGTTGCCACCCATCCCATACCCATCCCCATTACCCCCAACACATCACCACCCACCACTAACCCACTGCCACCCCTCACCAAGGAGTCACCACCCCTCACTAACCCAGCACCAGCCAGCACCATCCACCAAACCATCACTGGTCCTTGCCCACCCATTCCCAATCAGTGCCACCCACCCTCACTGGGCAGCAGACACAGCCCCTGTGGTGATGGCAAAGTGTGGCCCGACCCTGCATGGTAGTGGCAGTGCATGGGAGGCTGTGGGGACAGTGCCTGTCTGTGAAGGTGAAGCACTGGTGGCAGTGAGCTGTGGGGTCAGCTCTGCCAGCCCCTAGGGCTTTTTGGGCTCTCAGATCACAGCTCGTGTTATGAAAAGCATAAATTATTAATTGCAGCTAAGAAGAGAAAGGCTGTGAGCTGCTGCCTGCTCAGAGCTGCTGCTCATCTCTGGGCTCTGCCCGTTTAAAGCAGGTCTCACATTTATATTTCATGAGTGTGTCCCTCAGCAGCAGTTTTACAGTGAAAGGAAGGAGCAATGCACACTCTGCACAGAGCCCAGCAGCCTCCTCCATCCCAGCCTGAACTGCTGCACAGGAAAACCCTCCCCAGGCACTGAATCCTGCTTTCTCAGAAAATTTAGGACAAACCGTTAGGACTTGTCCTGTGCTTGTCCACAGGCAGGTTGGCACAAGCCATCCCTGTTGAGGTGGGTGCTGAGAGCACACAGAAAGCTCAGCTCCATGGAGGTTGTCTCAGCCCAGAAGGCTTGTCTGGTCCTGAGCCCCAGCTGCTGGCCCGTCAGAGCAAATTCACCTCACACCTCATTAAAAATCTGGGGCTCAGTCCAGGCACCCACCCCAGACAAATGCAGTGGAGTGGGGTGAACCCACACAGCCCCAGCACTGGGGGGACATCCTGCAAAGACCTGTCCTGCAGAAACACCTCCTTGGCTCAGTGCTTTGGGCACCTGCCAGGTCCTGGACTGACCTGGGACCTTTGTCCTCTTGCTGGGGTGATTTGGGGTCTTGTGATGGTGACCTGGGTGCCTGCATTGACAAGTTGGGTTTGTGTCCCACGCAGCTCCAAGCAGGAGTCCCCTCCCCAGCACCCCTCGGAGTGGCCATCTCCCGTGGGCGGCTGTCAGCTCGGGTTCAGCTCTTCCATCACCTGCTCTCAGGAGCCTGTCTGCTTGTTTGTTCTTGCCTGAACCCATTAATTAACCTGAATTAAAGCATCATTTGAGCTGACAGTGCTGGGTTTCCTTGCGGCAAGGATGTTCATTACGATTACCACCTGGGCAAGGAAATTACAGGAAAATTCCTGTGCTGCCAAGGTCTGGGAATGATCCACCAGCAGGACCCACAAACCTGGGATGGGGCTGGGATAATGGCAAAGAGTTTATTCCCATGCAGCTTGCTGGAAACAGGAGCAGATGCAAAACCCCTTGGTCCTCTAGGAGCGAGGGGCTGTGCTAGGGGGATTTAACCCCCCTCCAGCCTAGGGATGATGGGGAAAAACTGTCTGTGATGCAATAGCTGCTGCTTATGGGGTTTGTGTGGGACCCACCAAAAATCCCCTTCCCTGGAAGAAATACAGCCCTGGGATGAGCTGCAGAGCCACAGGCTATCTCCATCCCTGCCTGGGGTTTCCAAACCTGTTTGCACAATGCTGTGGCCATCCTGACCTGGTGCTGGGGCTGGCCCCCTCTGACTAGCAAGGACATCCCATGGCCACTGGGCTCATGGGGCTGTGATGGACCCTTCCCTCTCTCTGCACCCACTGTCTCCTACCTAAGATGTGGTTTTTCTTAAAGGTGAGCAGAAATACAGAGAAATCCTTTTGGTGGGAGAGAGGAGCATGGCCAGGTCAAGGACCATTGCTTTGAGCCTTTTGCCCCTGTGAGTGACCAAATGGTGGAGGGTCCTGCATTTTGCAGAGGTGCTCCTCCAAGCAAGAATCCCAGAGGGCTCCCAGACCAGGAGCAGTGTGGGGGGTGCCAGTGGCAGTCCCTGTGCCCTGTGTCAGGGATTTCCAGTGGAGGTGGAAGGAGTGGAAGCTGAGGCATGAGCAGAATTGAGCCTGTGTGCCCCAGTGCTCTGAGCCTGCCATGGTGCTCCTGTCCCCACAGCTGTGCAGCCCCTTCCCGTGGCTGTGGGCAGATGGAACACTGCTGCTGAAGGGCAGGAAATGCCAGGGAAAGGCCAGCTGAGCCAGATTTTAAAACTAAATTACACCTTGACTTTTTTTACCAGCTTTAGCACAAAATGTGATCCCTGTCAGTGAGACTCAGTGGGTTTGGATATGTTCATCTTTGCACTTTTCCATGCCTCTCTGTAGCCCCTTTCCAATACCTTGGGTATCCAATGCAGTTTCTGTGCTGTATGTTCTCACTTGCCCAATGAATAATCAATTTAACTGCCATATGCACTGTTCATTGAGAAAGAAACTGCTTCTTGCTAAAGGTGTGAAAGTAAGTCATGTGTAAAATTAGCTTAGCCCTCAGATGGGAATTGACTCCAAAGCAATGGAACCTGCCCAGGCTCCCAGGAGCTGGACCATTTTCAAACCAGCTATTGCTTTGCAGAAGAGGGGAAATATTTTCCCAAAATGTGGGAGGAGAGTTCTGGGGATTCAGTAATGGCTAGGTGGCAGAGGGAAGAGCAGTCACCACGATGAGCCCGAGCTGTGCTCCCAGGCTTTGAAACAGCCAGCCAGGAAGAAAATGTCCCAGCACCCAGAGGGAGCTGAGGGCAGCTGTGCCCAAACAGTGCCTGGTCATGAGTGGCCTGGGCTGGGGGTGACCCTGGCCAGCCCCGCTCCTGGGCTGCTGATCTTACACACTACAGATTGTGTTTCTTTTTGTTTTGAAGAAAAATGAATTTCTGGGGTGGGATTTGCCCCCACTCCAGGGATTTGGACATTAATTTGTAATGGGGATTAAGAGTTCAAATCCCTTAAGCAGCTTTTGCAGCCCCATCCCTCATTCCCCTCACTGCTGAGACCCCCGGGCAGCCCCACTCAGGCATGGACAGTGTCTGTGAAACCCCCACGTCAGCAGGGCCCTGGGCACACTGGCACTGGCATCACATCATCAAGGACCCCCTTGCCTGCAGGAAGCAGGGACATGGACACCCAGCCCCTGGAGGGAAGGCCCCAAGAGCCTGGCTGGAGGTTTCACTGCTGGCTCCATCCCGACCCTGGTCACTGAGCATCTGCTGGGGCTGGGGCAGAGCAGCATGAAGGGCTTCTACCATCCAGGACTGGCATGAGCTTTGGTAAAGGCTCTGACACCCCCTTAAACATCTCCAGTTCAGCTGTGCCCCTGGAGTCTCCCTTCCCAAAACCACAGGGCTCAGCCTCTGCTCCAGGGTAGGAGGCCTGCTGGGAACTGGGGTTTAAGGCTGGTCCCCCCAGCATCAGACACTCCTCAGGGCTGAGGAGCAAGTGCCATGTTTCCACTGCAAGACTCTTCTATAAATAGACTGACACCATTTCTCTGCTTAATTACCATGGACTTTAAGGCTATTTCCACTATATTTCAGTTTTGCATGTTGATTTCTTTATGACGTGCCCCTGGGAATCTCTGTCATGGTTTAAAGAGCAGAGCTCACTGGAAGGCAAGGGACAGCTTCAAGAGCCCAGCATCCAGGGCAGTAAACCCAAGGAGAAGGATTGTCCTCCTGGTTTGATGGAGGGAAAGACTGTGGGTGTGCTGTTTCCAGCCAAAGACTGCTGGCAGCACGAGGGATGCTATGGCAGGGAACAGAAACCTGCAGGAGGCAGCTGCCAGGGCTCCCTGTCTGGCAGGACCCTCAGCCCCAGGGCTTGGCCTCAGCAGGGGCTTAAGGGAGAGCGTGGCCCCAGGTGTGGGTGCTGGATCCCTGGGATCTTCACCCCTGCCTGGGAAAAGGGCTCCACACCACAGACATGTGTGGACTCCTTCCTGGATTCCTCCACAAGGTCCTGTCCCCAGCTGGGAGATCTGGGGGAGAAGAGTGTGAATTTGGGGGTGTCCACCTTGGCTGTGCCTGGTGATGTGGCACAGTGCCCTCTGTCCCCTGGTGTGACACTCCTTGAGCCCCTGGCATCACCCCCTCCCTTGCTGAGGGCACAGTGGCAGAGAGGGTTCCTGTCTGCCCTCAGGGCACCCTTGGGCTCTGGGGATTCCTCTTTCCAAGGGCTTTGGGACATGGGGTGAGGCAGGGGCAGCCCTGAGGCTGCTGCCAGGCACAGCATGGCCTCTGCACTGGCTCACAGTGGGAGGAGGGTGCCCAGGTGCCTGGGAACCCCACCAACATCCGAGCCCCATTAGTGCCCATCTCCATGGGCATGCTGCTCGGTCACGGCCTGGGCAGTCACAGGGGTTGAGGAAAACCAGGGCTGTCTTCATGCCACAGCCCTTCTCCTCTCTGGTATCACTAATCTCACTGCCCACTCCCAGGGTTGTGGCTGCTTTGCTCTCCCTTCCTCCTTCTCTCCACATTTCCAGTCGCTCCCAGCAGGGATCCCCCTTTAGCCCAGAGTTTGCTGCTGGTCCCTGAAATATACTGCAAGATTTTGGCAGCTTGGTGCTTCTCACATGTCCATGTGTCATCCTGGGCCAGCAGCTCCCACTGCCCCAGCCCCTCCACCTCTGACAGCATTCCTTCCTTTCCCTGAAGGTCTCTGCTGCCCTGAACCACCCACAGCCCCCCCAGAAGCAAATCTTGGCCTGGGAAGGGAGAGGGGAGCACTGACCCCCCCAGCAGGCTGCTGCATCCCCATCCCCCTGCCAGCCAGGCTGCTGAGCCTCTGCTGCAGAAACTCCCTGGGGCTCTGGGATGGCAGCAGCCACTCAATAATCTGAATAATAGTCAGATGTTTCACATGAACTGGGGTGGCCAGTGGCCAGCAGGCTGGTGTGGAGCAGAGCCTGTGAGTGGGGAGTGAATTTGCACCCACTGGGGAGATTTTCTGAGCCAGTGGCCACTGTGAAATGTGCCAAACTTCACATTAACACAGTGATAGATGTCTGCAGGCACATCAAACCAACAAAACCCCTCCCTGGCCCACTGGGAAGCAAAGGCAGCAGCTGATTTGGATTTCCTCTGAAATAATGCAACTACAGACAAGGACACATTTGAAAAACAAGCAGTTCCCAAGGGTTTTTATCAAAAAATCAAGGAATCATTAAGGTTGGAAAAGACCTCTAAGATCATTGAGCCCAACCATTAACTCAGGCCTGTGAGGTTCACCACTAAACCATGTCCCCAAATGCCACATTGAGATTTAGGGCCAAAGATAGCACAGTTAAAGCCATGCCCAGCCACCAGCCATCAGGAGAACAGCTCTCACTTTTGTCATACCCAGCGTGTGTCAATGCACTGTAAGATGGGAACAGCTGTGGTACTCCAGTCTGACCCAGGGCCATGAGGAGGGGATGGTCAGCACACAGAAAAGTAGCAACTCCAGCATCCATTTGTGGGTGCAGCATCCCATGGCAGTGCTGGGAATGGAAACCCCTCAGAAGCCAAACCCTGGGCTCACCGGTGAGTTAGCAGCCAAGCAAGCCAGGCACATCAGGCTCTTCCAGCTAAGAAATGTTCCAGATGTTCATATCTCCCTGCTTTGTGTTGTGCTCTGCCAAACCTCCCTCCCTGAGGAATGCATAGGGAGGAGAAATGCAGGCGAGAGCAGCTCTTTGTGGTCTGCATAAGCTTCTACCCCTCTGTCTGGACAGGAAATCAGTGAATTTTGGGAGTGAGGTCAATGGTGCCCAGGGAAATTCTGAGTTTGGTTAGGGGCAGTGAAAATCCGCAAAGCTGTCCTCAGCTGGAGTGGCAGCAAGGGGCTGTGCTCAAGGAGGCCTCTGTGAGCTTCCCACAACCTTCCAGGGAGCATCCTAGATCCTGCCCCAGGTCCCAGCAAAGAGTCAGCATCCTTCACCCTCCTTCCTTCTGCTGTTCGCTGATGAATCACTCCTGGATCCTTAGGACACTTCCATGAGTCCCAGATGGAGAGCTGGAGTTTCTGCAGCACTTCCCCACTGCTAAATGGGGAAGTTTCTGCTCTTTCCACATCAAAAGGCTCATGTTGGGGTCAGTTCCTTTGGTCTTGGGAGAGACTCTTCCCTTGGGGCTATCAGAAAGGGGGTACCACTGGGGCAGGGCTGAAGACCCCTCTTCCCACTTGGCTGGGACAAGCAGCTCACACTGGGACACCAGGGATGCACCAGAGGTTGTAACACACCTGGTTCTTGGCAATACCTTACTGGAAAGTCCAAGGTGGACAATGCTAAAATGAAGTGTCATTTCCCATGTAACATTCCTGAATACCCAGGACTCACAGCTGCCTATGGGGGACCTGGATTTTGGGGCTGCATGGTGGAACAGTGCAGGCAGGTCTGGCCAACAGGAGACCAGGGTGCTGCTGAGGGCTTTGAAAGCACAAGGCATCAGAGCAACTACCAACAGCCAGGACCAGCATCCCACAGCCAGGACCAACACCAACTGCTCATCCCTGGTACCAGGATTTAGGATTAATACCCAGTGCCACTCCCAGTGCCAGCCCTCAGTACAAGTCCCCACACCCAATGCTGACTCCCAGCACAAAAGTGCTGATGTTCAACACCATGCACAGAACAAAGACCCTGCACCAGCACCAGTGCATGAGGCACTGGTGCCCCAAATTTTGGTCCAATTAAAGCAGTTTAGGGTTTGACCCATTCATGCACGGACTCCAAGTTTCTCTCCCTGACAAAGGAGAAGGAATTTGTTAAATCCATAAGGAAGGGAAAGGTGCTGGGGGTGGGCAGGAGCCCCTCAATTGCCTGGGGCTGGGCAGGGCTAAGGCATCTCCTGCACGTGGCACAAAGAGCCACAAGAGCTGCTCCTCCCAGCAGGCTGAGCACACGGGATGAGCACATGGGATGAGCACACGGGATAAGTACATGGGATGAGCACATGGGATGAGCACATGGGATGAGTACATGGGATGAGCACACAGGATGAGCACACACACAGGATGAGCACACACAGAGGATGAGCACACACACGAGATGAGCACACACAGAGGATAAGCACACAGGATGAGCACACAGGATGAGCACACACACAGGCTGAGCACACACTCAGGATGAGCACACAGGATGAGCACACACAGGATGAGCACACACACGAGATGAGCACACACACGGGATGAGCACACACACAGGCTGAGCACACACACAGGCTGAGCACACACACGGGATGAGCACACACACAGGCTGAGCACACACACAGGCTGAGCACACACACAGGCTGAGCACACACAGGATGAGCACACACACGGGATGAGCACACACACGGGATGAGCACACACAGGATGAGCACACACACAGGCTGAGCACACACACAGGCTGAGCACACACACAGGATGAGCACACACACGGGATGAGCACACACACGGGATGAGCACACACACGGGATGAGCACACACACACGGGATGAGCACACACACAGGCTGAGCACACACACGGGATGAGCACACACACATGGGCTGAGCACACACACACGGGCTGAGCACACACACAGGATGAGCACACACACAGGATGAGCACACACACACAGGCTGAGCACACACACACGGGCTGAGCACACACACAGGATGAGCACACACACATGGGCTGAGCACACACACACGGGCTGAGCACACACACAGGATGAGCACACACACACGGGCTGAGCACACACACAGGCTGTGCACACACACAGGCTGAGCACACACACAGGATGAGCACACACACAGGATGAGCACACACACGGGCTGAGCACACACACAGGATGAGCACACACACATGGGCTGAGCACACACACACGGGCTGAGCACACACACAGGCTGAGCACACACACAGGCTGTGCACACACACAGGCTGAGCACACACACAGGCTGAGCACACACACAGGCTGAGCACACACACGGGATGAGCACACACACACGGGCTGAGCACACACACACGGGATGAGCACACACACATGGGCTGAGCACACACACACGGGCTGAGCACACACACAGGCTGAGCACACACACAGGCTGAGCACACACACAGGCTGTGCACACACACACATGGGATGAGCATACACACGGGATGAGCACACACACACAGGCTGAGCACACACACAGGCTGAGCACACACACACACAGGCTGAGCACACACACGGGCTGAGCACACACACACAGGCTGAGCACACACACAGGATGAGCACACACACATGAGATGAGCACACACACACAGGCTGAGCACACACACAGGCTGAGCACACACACACGGGCTGAGCACACACACAGGATGAGCACACACACAGAGGCTAAGCACACACACACGGGCTGAGCACACACACACAGGATGAGCACACACACATGGGCTGAGCACACACATGGGCTGAGCACACACACAGGATGAGCACACACACGGGCTGAGCACACACACACGGGCTGAGCACACACATGGGCTGAGCACATTCTCCTCCCACGCCTGTGCCAGCTGCTCGGGGTCTCCGGAGGAGCCGAGCTCACGCACAGCCCTTCTTCCAGGCACTCGTGCTGCTGCCTTCAGAGCTTTATGAATATTGTAGCAAGGCCGTTCCTTTCATCTCTGCTTCTTTCCAGGGAGTCCCAAACCTTCTGCACATTCATTTCCACCTCACTATTCCTCTTAATTATTTAAACTCGCCTTCCCAAAAGTAGAGTCCTTCCATTATCACTCCTTCCTCTGAAATGTGTGTGGAATTCGGGGACTTGCAAATCCACTCAACTTCTCCACATTCGTGCAGAGCAGAAGGTTTCCTCAGGCTCCCTCCCCTCCCTTCCAGCCTGGCCCCAGGCCACGTTCACAGAGGCCTCAGCCATGGAAACCTCAGAGCCAAGGCAGAGTAAAGCAGCTTTTTACTGGGGTCCCGAACGCTGAGGATCTTCCCCCTACACCTTTGATCATTTCCATGGCTCTTCTTGGTGGTTCCCCAGAGCAGCATGCAGGGCCAGATGTCCCTGCACTGCAGCTGTATTGACATGGCTCATGCTGGAAAACTCTCTTGCTGCTCCATGCCCAGCCTCAGCAAAGCTGAGAGCACCTCTGAGACCTCCCTGCAGGGCAGAGCCCCTCCCTGGCCCTCTAATGAGACATGCTCAGTTAATTGCCTTTTAACATAGGAGCACCAAGCCCAGCTCCCCAAATACACAAAGTTAAAACCTGGTGGCTCAAACACTGTTGGAGAAATGCAGTTTTCAATAAAATAGATGCACATTTACACCTTCTCTGTCTACTTTTGAAAGGTGGCAGCTGCATTTGAGCATCACCACGTGTCTCTTCCTGCTGGCCCAGCTCCCAGCTCCCCATGTTGCTGAAGAGGGAGGGTCTGGTGGAGCTCTGGGGGTGCTGGCAGGACACAGGAGCCAGGGAAGGGGGTGACTCAGACAGCTCTGACACATCTCCATCTCCTGCTATGCCTGAACCTGCTGGGTGCTCAACAGCCAGGGCTTTGTGCCTGCAGCAGCCCTGCCCATGCTGTGCTGTGCTTCAGTGGGAGCAGTGTGACGAGGACATTTGCTGGAGCAAGAGACCCCTGGCCACTGCTCTTTTTCCCCATCCTGCTATTGGTGTGCCATCCTAACCCTTATCTTGTACCCTAAGGGTCTCTTGGTTTGGCTCATCTTCCCTGAGGCCACTGTGGGAGGATTGGGGTTTTCTCACCCCACTGAAGGGGACAAGAGGGCTGAGGAGGTGCAGTGTGGCCCTCATGGACAGCTGGTCACCACCACCAGCCCTGCACTCTTCCTGTTGCTATTATTTGTTTATGTATTCATTGGTACCCAGCGGCAGACTGGAAATGGGGTGGGGGCTCCAAGGGAACAGTGGTGTGAGGGGCTGCCAGACCCCGGCCTCAGCACCACCAGCAGCGTCAGCTGAGCAGGGGGACCCCACTCTGGGCAGCTCCCAGCTTCATAACCCTCCAAAACACTCAAACAGAGAGGTGCATGCAACTCCTCTGGGGCTGTGTCAGCCATGTCCTGGGTGGGAATTGTCGCTGTGGCATCGCTGGCTGATGGCCCTGTGCCAGCAGCCCTTGGGAGGCCCATCCCTTCCCAACCAGCCTGACCTGCAGGTGGCTGGTCCCCAGCAGTGGGACCCTCACCCCTTGTAGCCAGGCCAGCACTCCCCTCCCTGCACCACTCCCTGAATTAATCATCAGCCTTACTCCGTGCTCCACTCCTCACTTAAAGAGATTTTTACACATTAAAAATTCACAGCACTAAATGATTGATGGCTGAGGCCCCCTGCACCCCAAGGAAGAGTTCAGGCTGCTCCAGCTTCACTTTCCACCAGGACTCCAGCATGTCCTTGTCCCAGCCACCCCCAGTGCTGCACTGGGCGTCATCTTGGGGGAAAAACCAGCACAGCAGTGACTCCCAAAAAGGCACCATTAGCTCTCTAGAGCTGCTGGTGATGTGCTGAAGGTGTTTTAGGTGCTGGAGCATCTCCAGGGCCCTGGGATGTGCCTGTTGTGGCCAACACCAGTGGGAACAGGACGCTCTACTCTTGAGTGGTGTCTTGGGAGGGTCTCAGGGGAGCTGTTTGCAGCCTGAGTAGCACAGGGGAGGGCTGCAGGCTTGAGTGAGAACTGCAGTGGAGGCCTCCTGTGCTCTCCTCCCATCACTCCATCTCTCATCCAAAGGCATGGCAAATGATTGGGAGCAGCCATTGAGGGGCTGCATAGGTCAGCGGGGACCGGGGGAAGAAAAACCCTTTGTGCTGACCTGGGCCACGTGAGCTCTTCTCTGTCCTGTCACTGTCCCCAGCAGTAACAAGCTCTTCCCCCACCTCCCCAGAGCCTTGCAGCTTCCTACCCCCAGCTGATGCCCACACCTCAGGGGCACCTGCTCTGACACCCTCCAGCAAGAACCCCCAGCACCGACCTCCTAAAGCCATCCCCTAAACGCATCCCTTAAACCCATCCCTAAACCCATCCCAAACCCAGCCCCAACCCATCCCCTAATGCATCCCCAGCACCCACGGCTTAAACACATGCCCCAAGCCCACCCTCTAAACCCCTAAACTAATCCCTAAACCAACCCCCAGCACCCATCCCCTAAACCCATCCCTAAACCCATCCCAAACCCAGCCCAAACCCATCCCCTAAACACATCCCCAGCATCCACCCTCAGCACCCATCCCCTAAACACATCCCAAAGCCCAACCCTAAACCCATTCCTAAACCCATCCCAAAACCCATCCCCTAAACACATCCCAAACCCATCCCCTAAACCCATCCCTAAACCCATCCCTAAACTCATCCCAAACCCATCCCAAACCCAGCCCTAAACCCATCCCAAACCCATCCCATACCCATCCCAAACCCATCCCAAACCCATCCCATACCCGTCCCTAAACCCATCCCAAACCCATCCCGGGCTCTCCCCGGTTCCCGGGGCGGGCGCGCCCTCTGCCGGTCAGAGCAGGGCAGGCAGGCGGGGACACGGGGCTGGGACTGGGCTGGGGACCGGGCTGGGACCGGGCTGGGACTGGACTGGGACTGGACTGGGACTGGACTGGGACTGGGCTGGGGACCGGGCTGGGACTGGACTGGGACTGGACTGGGACTGGACTGGGACTGGACTGGGACTGGGCTGGGGACCGGGCTGGGACTGGGCTGGGACTGGACTGGGGACCGGGCTGGGACGGAGCTTCGGGAGTGCAGCTCGGGGTCACTGCCACCCTGTCACCCCCTCATCCCGTCACTCTGTAGTCCCATCACCCTGACAGTGCCTCACCTTGCCACCCCACCACGGCTGTTGTCAGCCTGTCACCCCACCACGGCTGCTCCCGCAGGTAGATGTGACTTGCTCCCAAAGTTCGCCCAGGCCCAGCCTCAGAGGTTCACGCTGGGCAGACTCCAATGTGCTGCCCACCTCAGCAGCGAGCCCCACACCTCTTCCTGCTGTCCCCCAGCCCAAGCTGTGCCGCAGTGCCCTGTTCTCCAGCCACCACTGCCTCCACTCCCCTCTGCCTGGTGGGTCTTGGGCTCCTTTGGCCCCCCTGCGGCACCACCCTCTTGTTCAGAGCTCGACGGGCACCAGCCACGGCCCAGCTGCTCGGGCTTTGGCTCAGCACCTCCGGAATCCTCATCTGTCTGCAGGGACACTTCCTTCTGCACTCCCCCCACACCCTGCCCGACCTCGACACCCAGGGCCTGTGCCGCACCCTTCAAACACACACTGAATCATAAACAATTATCCCTCATTTCAGGTGTCTGTCCTTCTCTCAGAGGAGACGTGTCTGGAGCAGTGCCGGGGGCCCGAGCATCACTTCTGCCACCCACAGTGTCCCGATGTCCCCAGGTGCCAGGAGCTCTCCCTGCCGCACGTCCAGTGCCTGACGGACCGAACCGCATCGCGCTGTTCCTCTTTTCTTCCTCAAGGGAGAAGGTGCAGGTGCCACATGCCTGGCTGTTTCCCACGGGGCTGTCCCTGTCCCCGCAGTGTAGGCGGGCTCAGAACAGCAAGTTCAGAGGTACCACCTACACTGTGCAGCATCTGCAAGAAAAACTCCCGTAAATCGGACACTTTCCAGCTTCTCACTGCTCACTGGCAAAGAAGGAACCAGCTGGATGTTGGCACCGGGCCAGCCTGGACACGCTGGGGCTCCTGGACAGAGTCTGGCAGGAGGGTGCTCCTGGAAGGGGTGGCGACGGATCCACACTTGGGGAGTGTGTTCCTGTCCTGCAGATGGAGCGGAAAGTTCCCTGCGGAGATCCGAGAGCAGAAAGCGATGGCAGAAGGGCTGCCCGGAGGAGGATCCCGGCTCCGACCCGCCCCGGAGGCGGGCAGGGCACAGCCGCTCTGCCTGGCCCCGCTCCAGTGCCCGCTCAAAGGGCCGATTGTCTGCCGGCACCAGATGTGCGGCTTCGGGCGGCGGCACAGAGGGGCTTTTCTGCTCTTCTCAATGACAGATCTGTGCCATTCCTGTCGGGAAGGTCCCGCTGCGCCCCCCGGCCCTCGCCAGATCCCCGGCAGCCGGGAACCCGCGGGGCGCCGGCCGGAGAAGGGCGCTCTGTGTGGAGCCTTTCCCGGTTCCGCTGGAAATGTCAAAAGGGAGCCGGACGCGTCAGCCCGGGGGCTCTGCGGCGGGGGGAGTGACGCTGGGGCAGGGAGAGTGGAGACCTGAAAGCAGCTGGAAATAACTCCCCAGGGAAAAACTGAGTTTGGCTGTGCAGGGCAGAGAGAGCATCTGCTGAGTAGGAAATTCCCTCTTTGTCCTAAGGACTCCGCTGACAACTTTGCTGGGTGCTAGAGGGCAGAGAGCACAGAAGCAGAAGGGATTTGGGGGCTGGTTTGTGCTCACGGTCAGCCCATCCTGCTCTGCAGGGTGAAGGGTCGAGCTGGAAATCCGTGGGTGGAGCTGAGACCACATCACCCGCCAGGTGATGGCGACATCCTTGTCCCCACGCGGGCCGGTGTCCCTGCCGATCACCAGGGGCTGGGGCTGCGGCCCCTGAGCATTTTCCACAGAGGACAGGGCTGCAGCTGGGACCTCACCCTACTGCAGGAGCGAAGTTACAGGAATTTACAGGGGCAGGTGTCCCCCTTTCCAGGAGTCACCCTTTTTGGGGACAATCAGCTTGGGCAGCTATTTTCAAACCCATTTTACAGCCTGCTGGCTACAGGAGGACATGAGGGTCCAGAGCCCCTAAAGGAAAATGGCCATTTTGAAGGAGTGTAGTGTTTCAGCCAAGATTACAGCTCTTCAAGGCAACCCAGGCTGCAAATCCTCCATGCACAGCGTGATCCTGGTACTGGAATGTCCCAGAGGCGGGAGGTCCCCCTGCCGGGTGTCCCTGGCCGTTGGGGTGTGTTAGGGCCACGCACAGCAGGGCTGGGGCAGCTCCCCGGGCGCTGCCGGCGGGGCTGGCCCGGGGCCAAGGCAAACCCCGGCTGCGGAAACCCGCACGGCATTTCCCTCAGCACGGATAAGGCTGAGCTGCAATCGCAGCCACAAAAAAGCTGTCCCCGCCTTCCCCGGGCTGGCCAAGTGCCATGCCAAGCACATCAAGGATTGCCCGAGATAAAAGCCCACGCCTGCTGTGCCCACAGGCACACAATGTCACCTGCGGCCGGCTAGATCAGAGGGGACAAGGGCTGGGGACAGGAGATGAGGGCACCCTGCACCTGGACCAGGGCTGGGCCTGCAGGGCTGTGCTGGGGACAAGAGGGTCACGTACCTCAGTGGAAGGTAGCAGAGGTGGCATGGAGCAGGAGGGCCCCAGGGAGAGGGTGTCACTGAGGGTGGGCTGTGTTTGGTGCAGGTGCCTCAGCACAGCCCTACCCTGGGCTCAAAGGGGTCTCCAGGAGGTGATGAGTGCTGGGAAATGGCCAGGCAGGAGGCTTTTGGCAAGGAGTCTGTGTGGTGGTTGTCCTGCTGCCAGGGCTTGGCTTCCCCCAGTGGCTTCAGCTCTCATGCAAGCCCCTTCCCTGCCAGCTCAGCCGGGTCTGAGCACCTTGTGTGTACCCACAGCTCCTCAGGGACCCTTCCCCAGATCCCACACTGCTGGGGAAGTGGCTCCAGCTCCACTCTTGGGCTGTTTGTTTTGCTGCAGCATCTCAGGGAGGAAGGATCTGAGCAGAGAGGTGATGAGAGGAAACAAGCTTTCTGTTCACTCCCAAACCTGCAGGCAGAAAACAAGGACATCCTGCTGGGGTGGCTGGGCAGGGACGCTGTGCCTGTGGGGAGGGCAGCGTGCTGGGCTGGGATAATGCTGGCATTAACACCCTTTCCTACAGGGACTGGGCCAGACAGAGCCTCACAGCTTTTGCCTCTGGTCTCACACCCTGCCCAGCCTGGCCAGCTCGTTCAGGGGGCCATGGAGGGGGTGGTGGAGCCAGGAGCCAGGCTCTGGCAGGCTTGGTGCAGCTGGGGCAAGCAGAGATGAACTCAGGCAGCCAGGAGATGGCTGGAACACATCTGATCATCTGTTTCCCAGGTGTGCCCAGAGCACGCACTGCTCTTCCGTGCCATGGGCCACCACTGGCCAGTCTGGACACCCAGGACTTTGGAGCCCAGTGCCTCAGAAAGGACCAGAATGCTCCTGCTGCCCATGGGGGAGACCAGGGTGCCCAGGGGTCAGGATCCCACTACCCAGGGAACAAACGGAGCCATCCAGAGCTGCAGCAAGTGGAATGGCTCATGCTGCAGCACATGGGGCTGCAGCCCTTCCCCAGGGCATTTCTCAGGGTGTCTCCACCCAGGAGCCATCTGAATGACACAGAATGACAGCGAATGCCTGCTTGTAGCCTGCCTAAAGCCTGGACAAGCTTTGTGTGTTTTCTAATGTGCCAGCACCACCCAATTCCTGTGCTGTGTGCAGAGGGACAGAGATGCAGCCTGTTCTGTCAGTCTGCAGTCACCTCCAGCTCCAGGGGCTCTGTTCCCAGCACACTGTGGAGAAGCACCAGCTGTGCTGGTGTGAGTCACAACACATGCACACAGGTGCACACACATTTCCTACTGCTCTAATGGGAAAAGGGGCACGATCACATTCACAGTCCCAGTAGGGACTGACAGAGAGAAAAGGATTGGGATTCACAAGGAAAGTAATTTTTTGAGACCTTCTTCTGAACTAAAAAAGCTTTTCAGTAGATCTGAATCTATGAAAATTCATCAGCTCCTGGAGCTTTTTGTTCAGATGGACACTCTTAGGAGGGTCAGGGCTGATATCAATGGCCATTGTGAAGAAACAGCTGTGCCAGACCCAAAAATGATGCCATGAAAGTCAGCAGAGCCCAGACAGCTGAATGACAACACTCTACCACCAGGAAACCACCAAGGGTTTTTTGGCAGAACTGCCCTAGTCCTCCCCACCCCTCCATGCAGGGTTATGGGAGAGATGCTGAATACAAGAGCTTGGTCCCATATTGTGGAAGCCCCTGGTCCTTACCAGAGTAGCCTTTCCCAGAGTGACCATCTGTGCTTCTTTCAGCCACACAGGCACCAGTCCTAACACCCACACCCTCACAGCTACACTTTGGTTAACCCAGACCTTGGCAAAGGTGTGGCTGCAGCCTCTGCCATTTGCCTCCAAGCCTGGGTTCAGCCACACGTGCTGGGCAGAACCAGCCTGGGCCAGCTGGTGCCACAGCTCAGGCAGGTCCTGGCTCGGCATCCCTGGTGTGGGGTGAAGCCACCACCCTGGTGGCCAGCTGAGGCTGCAGAAGTACTTTGCTCCAAGTGATCTGCTCTTGGATGCAGATGGGATTTACATGGGGTGTGAACATCAACCAGCCTAGGTGAGTTCTCTGACCATGGCCTCATATTTGAGTCCCATGTAGTTTCTGCAGAAAACAATGACTATTAGAAACAAGGGCTGTCCCTTGGGTTTGATTCTTCTCAGTAACCAGAACTTAAAGCCAGAGGAGTCTGATCCCTGCAGGGAACAATGCCATCCCTCTTGTTCAAAGGCTGCTGGTGAGTCTCAGCCTGGAAATATCTCTGAGCTCACACAGTTTTGTGTTCCAGCACCACATTCAGGCAGCCCCAGGGCTGTATTTCTTTGGTGATGCTGGGTTGTTTGTAGTCTCCTCACTCTTCCACAGCTCAGCCCTCGTGCTGGGGTGGCAGCAGTCACGTGGGGGTCTGGCACCCACAGAGCTGCAGTGACATCACTTTCCCAAGCTCATGTTTCCTCAACTCCTCCTTTGCTGTTTTTTTCCCTTTGCAGGGAGGAAGCTAGAATTGCTGCCTGGAGGTGGGTGACATTTTTGTCAGATGTCCAAGAGCAGAAGTGAGGGACCTGGATGTGGGCCCATCATGGAACTCTGAGCCGGGATGCAGGGCATGAGCTCCACAGCCCAGCTGGGCACTGCTGGGACCTGGCTCATTGCCCCAGACTTCGCCTTTCCTGACCTGGACAGAGAAGGTAAAGCCACACTGTGCAGGGCACCAAAGCGATTTCTTCTCCAAGCAGTCAGTGAATCGGCAAGAGCTGTGCTATTCCAGACCTGCTTTGGAGACCAACTGAGGGCGTGAAATCACCAAGTTCATTACCACAGGATGCTGGGGAGGCCAAGTATGCAAATGAATTGGAGAGGGACGAGGTCTGTCAGTGGAGGTAGATTCATTAGAGCTATTAAGGTACTTCCGTCCGGATGCAAACCCTTTCCCAGGAAGTCCCCAAACTGCCTGCCAGCAGCTGGGAGGGACGTCGGGAAGCACATCTTGTTTCTCCTGCTCTTCCCGTGAGTAGTGTTACAGAAGTGCCAGATATGGAAAAATACCCGTGAAGTTCAGAGCTGAAAAGGAAGGAAAAAGAAACAAAAATCTTTGCTGAGGGTTTCAGCGCTGAAAAGGTCCGCAGCAGTTAGTGAGGGCAAGCTCCAAGGTGGGGAATGGCCGGGGTCCTTACAGGATGGGGGAGAGCCCAGAGCTCGCGGCTCAGCGAGCAGCACGGGAAGCAGGCGGGGAAGAAAGCTGGCAAGAAAAGGAGACAGACAGCCGCTGCTGGGACAGGGAGGGCTGCCAGGAACCCAGCGGGGCCAGGCCCGGGGAGCCCAGCCAGGCCCAGAGGCACATTGCTCCCGGCCGCGGGTGGGACGAGGGCAAGAAGTGCGAGGGTGGCTGTGCTGGGGGAGCACGGTGGTGCAGGAGCTGGACCCCAGCCACCCGCCAGCAGCGGGGTTGAGCTCAGGGCAGAGGGTACCCCAGCATCGGGGCGAAGTGAGCAGGAGATCCCCCTTTCTGCAGGGTGACCATCCCCGACGTGGACAGGTTAGGGAGAATCCCGTCCTCAGGGTGACTGCAGTAGGAGCACCCCATCCCCAGGGTAATCAGGACAGGGGGCCTGGGGGTGACAGGGTAGGGGACACCCCTCCCTCCAGGTGACAGGAACGGGGCACATCGCACCCCAGGCGGCCCTGGGGACAGCGATGTCCCCTCCCCAGGCGGAGAGGGAGCTGGCGGGGATGCCGGGGGCGAGCGGCCGGGGGCGGTTCCCGTCCCGTCGGGCCCGGGGCCGGTCCCCGCCCGCCCCCGCCCCGCCCCGGCCGCTCCCGCTCCCGCTCCCGCCCGCCCTCGGCCCGGGGCTGCGGCGGGCAGCGCTGCCGGGCGCCGCGGAGCAGCCCGAGAGTCCCGGGCCCGGGGCTGTGTCCAGGCTGCAGCCCAGGAGCCCGGCGGCACGGTGAGGGACAGCGGGGACCGGGCGGGACGGGACCGGCCGGGCGGGCCCGGCGGCGGCGGGGCGCGGGCTCGTCCCGGTGGCGGCCCCCGCAGGGCCCCGCAGCCGCCGCCGCCCGTGGCCCCGGACGGGCCGCGCTGGAGCCCTGCAGACGCGGCGGGAGCGCGGCGGGATGGGGCGGCCCCGGCATCCGCCGCCCCGGGGGCTCCGCCCCAGCGGCCCCGGCGGCGGGAGCGGGAGGGGAGCGGGCCGGGGCCGGGGCCGGGGCCCGGCTGGAACTGCTCCCCTCCGGTGGCGGCGGCGGGGAGACCCCGGCTCCCCGGGGCTGGGCACGGGCTGTCGCCCCGACGTGCGGGTGCCTGGAATGTGCTGCTGGCGCCCCGGGGCGCTGGGGATCCCCCAGGGGTGCCGGGAACCCCTCAGGTTGGGGATGCTGGTGGGAACTGCGGGGCTGGGGGCTCTGGGGACACCCTGGGGTCCTGGGGACCTCTTCAGGCTGGGTGTCCTGTGGGTTCCCCGGCGGTGGGACATGGCACCCCGGGCTGCTGCGGGCCCCTCTGGGGTGCTGAAGGTCACAGGAGTGCTCGGGGTGCTCTTGGAGCACATGGAGATCCCACCCCGGGATTGTGCACGGAGTTCTGGGTGTACCCCGGCTGTACCTGGGCTTCCCGCGTGTAAATTTAGTTTAATCTCTGAGCCCCTCCTCACAGCAGGACAAGCCCAGGCCATCGCTGCTGATGCAGCCCCGAGGGAATCGGGAGGTGTTGGTGGAAGGTGCTGCTGGGCAGCAAGGAAAGGGGTTGATGTTCTCTAGTGAAGCTGTAGGGAGTCTATAGTGCTGTAGGTGTGAGGGGGCTGGTAGAGCTGATCCCCACGTGGGTAAGTTTGTGTGTGGACTCTACACCTGTTGTGTGTGAGCTCAGGGAGGTCCCTGAGGGGCTGGAGTGGGTGCAGAGCCTGGGCAGCCCCTTTGGCCTCCCAGCCAACTGGGCCATCGATGACGACAACTCCAGAAATAACAGTCCAACCCTGAAATTAGGCTGTTGAGATGATCATTTCCGTTCTCTCCCTGTGTCAGCATTGTGCACCCACCCACCTGGATCCAGCTCCTCCAGGAGCAGCTCCAGCACAGACAGCTGGCCACAGTTGCCTGGGCAGAAAGGCACAGGCTCTGCCATACAGCCCCTGCAGCAGGGGACAGGGACACGAAGGTGGCCTGAGCCCTGGATACCTGCACCCAGCCACAGTGCTGGCAGGTAACACTGCAGGTGACAAGCACAGGTGGCAGCTGACTGTGTGAGGAGCCTGAATCCTGGCAGGCTGCTGGCAGTGGAAGAAGCCATGTGCTTGCTCGGTGGTTTCCCCTTAACTTTGGAACAGCCTCAGTTCCAAACTTCAGGGCTTATCGCCTGCTCAGCTACGAGGGAAGCATGCCTGGCTGAGATAAATCAAGTTGTGCTGGCCAGGGCTGCTCTGGACTCTGTTCTTCCCACATTCCTCATGACCTCAGTATTTTGGCTCAGGAGGAGAGCCAGGGAGAGCCCTCTCTGTGTCCAGGCCTGGCCCCGTCAGTGGAGCAGCTTGGGCTGCGCTGCAGCAGGTGGTTGAACCGGGCTGAGGGCTGCTACAGCTGTGGCCCCGGGGAGGAAAAGGGCACAGAGGTCTCAAGCTTTAGGAATAGCTCTCCCAGACCTCTCCTCTGCCAGGCCAGGAGCTTGGGAACCCAAGGGGAAATTGCCCCATGAGGCCAGGGTCACACGGTGCTGCCTGCAGCTGGGGCTGGGGCACGAGGCCCGGGTGGTACCTGGGCTGTGCCAAGGTGCCCAGTCTCGCTCATCCCTGATATGACTTCTGATTGTAACCGAGCAGAGCAGCTCCAGTTTTGGCCCCATTTTTCCCATTGGTACAACAGCATGAGGGGAAAATACAGGTGTGAGCCCAGGGCAAAACATAGCCCTGCCTCTATGGGGGTTGTTGGGTGCCTGCGCATCCTCCTCCTCTCCCCCTCACTGCCAAGCCTCCCTACCAGTCCTTTGCTTGTACCATCCTGCTTTTCTGTTGAAACACCAGCGCTAGAAACAACATTAATTGCTTCCAAAGAGAGCTGGGATCATGTAAGGGCTCCCCACAGTGTGTGCATGTCCCCATGCCCTTCAGCAACCTGCACCAGTGCCCAAGGGAGCAGCTGAAGCTGCTGAAAATCAGCCTTTGGCACCAAAGTGGCTGGTATAATTGGCCCCAGCAAGACTTCAGCCCGGGTGGAGAGTGGCTGCCTGTGTGGTGCCATGGGTGTGGCAGCCAGGTCCAGCTGGTGCTGACAGTGGCTGGGCCACAGGTGTGGGGGCTCAACCTGCTGCACACTGGGACCATCTGCCCCCACTTGTCCAGTCCAGGCCCACACATCTTCCCCAGCCCAGGGACAGTTTGCACAGCCCAAGGAACCTGGGGGGTTTTTGCTCCTTGCAGGAGGGTTTGAACGTCAATGGAGTCCCTGGGGCCACTTGGACATGGTTGGTAGCTGGCAGGTCCCATCACCATTTTTGGAGCTGGGTGAAGACAGAAACTTGTGCCCTGGTCCAGCCCATCCTATCAGACCAAAAGAAATGGGGTCTGGAAGCAGTGGGAGGATGTCCCCCACAGTTGGGATGCACTGCAGACATTGGCTGAAGGGGCCATAGGAGGTGGCAGGTGACAAGCAGACTGTCCCCAGCTCAGTGGAGGGGACACCAGTGCAGTGCTGGTGCAAAGGGCCCCTTTGCAGCTGGAGTGGTGTGGGAGGTCTCCAGGCCTTGGCAGAGGAGGCTTTTCCTGTCCCCAGGCAGGACAATACCCAGGCTGGGCGGCGGAAGGGAGCTGCCGGCCACTTCCCCCCGAGGAAACGCTCCCGCTGGCTCTGGCTCCTGTTGCTCTCTCTTCCTCTTTGATTTACAACGTGCGTGGAGCCCAGCGGGAAGTTTGTCCTGGCCCCAGCACTGTTTAATTACCTGCAGCAAGGGCCATGCAGAGGAGGAAACCAAACTCTTCCCAGGGTGGGAGGGATTAGAGGAGGTGGGGGATGTGTGGGCCCTCTTGGGCATGAAGCCAGCAGCTTGGGAATGGTGGATGCCAGCATGGAGCGGGATGTTACCAGGGAGGTGGAATGGGTGCCTGCTCAAAGGTGGGATGATTCCAAGGGAGGTAGAATTTGGGATGTGCATCGGCTGTGGGTGGGTTGGCAGAGGAGTGGGAGAGCCCCAGAATCTGTCCTAGTGGGAAGTGTTTTATCTCTGCCCAGTTGAACTCAGTGCCCAGCCCGAGCCTGGCCTGGTGCTGCCTCAGCTGCTCCACGGGGCCAGGGGGGCTGAGGGCTGGGGCATGGCTGCAGCACTGGCGTGAGGGGCAAACGAGGGTGTTTCTGTGCAGCCAAGGCCACATCCTGCACCGTTCCCTGGGCAGCTCTGAGCCTCAGCTTCCCTGAGGGCTGTGCCCAAGCCACCCTTCCTCTGTGGCATTTCTCCTCCCCTGCTTTCTTCTGAAAATAGCCCAGTGCCAAATGCTTTGCCCACCAACAGCTGCTCAGCCCTATGGCCACCTGTGCCTCATGGGCACAGCCATCAGAACTCTGGTGCCATGCACAGCAGCAATGGGTGCTCCCAAGGTGCTATCGTCTCATCCTGCTCCTGCCAGGAGCACTTCACACCTGGGCCCCAGCATCCAGATGCTGCCAGATGTTGCAGCAGGTCCTAGCTCAGTGCTCACAGCTGGTTGCACCCCCAGCCATAAGCTCACTTCTGGACCACAGCCGTATCCTCTTGGCCCTCCTCCAATGTGTCCGTGCCTGGCTCCTGGGAAAACCAGGCTCCCATTTCATTCCCCTCTGCCTTATCCCATGTTATGGACAGGGGAAAGCAGTCAGGTCCCTTCTGGGGGTCATTGGCCCCTCAAGAGACTCCTGAGGCCTTGTGGGGCACCCTGGGTGGCAGGAATGGGCATCACACCCAGCACTGACAGGTGCTGGCTGCTCCCTGCCATCACGTCCCTTTGCCAAAGCATCGTTTCCCTTTATCCAAAGCAAACTTTGCACTGAGTATTGCACCTATACAGGTTCAGCCTCTTTTCTTTCCTGGCCTGCTCCCACTGTATGGCCAAGCTCCAACTCGTGACCCTCAGAGCTGGCAGCATGGCCATCCCAGCTGAGCTGTGGAGCATTCCTTAAATGTACAAACAATCCTGGCACCACAAGCAGCACCGCACTCGCCCAGCCACCAGCTCCAGCGTCAGCCCTGGGCTGGGGGAGGCCAGGGGACTTGGCAGATGGCAGGGGGCAGCCACAGGATTCTCCCCAGGTGGGGGTCAGGGCTGTGTGGCTGCCTGGGGCTCACCAGCCCTGTGGTTACAGGGTTTGGCTGAACATGGTCTCGTTGCAGGTTGATGGTCTTCTGGTCAGCAGCATTCCGGGAAGAAGATGGCTCAGCCAGCACCCCTGAACCAGAACCTACCAGGTAAAGAGACTAGGGTTGTCACCAGGTAATGACAGTGGAAGGGGTGCAAGGGGGGTGGCAGGGGTGAGCTGTCCCATCCCATCCCAGTGGAGTTCCTCACTCCAGCACCAACCCTGACATGGACTGTGTGCCCTGTGATACCCTATGGCACTGAGGGTACTGGAGACAGACACATTGCACATCATGGAGGAGATGGGTCTGGAGGCTGTAAATTCCAGTGTAACCCAGTTAGAAAAGCCATCCTGTCTCCACTAACCATCCCTTCTCCTCTTGCAGATCTTGGGGGCCCGTTCTTGTATCGGGACCAGGACGATGGAGAGAAGAGCTCATATTCTGTGGAAACCCCTTATGGCTTCCTGCTGGACCTTGATTTCCTGAAATATGTTGATGATATAGAAAGTGGCCAAACACTCAAGAAAGTGCCACTGCCTCGCAGGGTGAAAGGGTCCCGTGCACCGCCCAGCACACTGCGCAGCCCCAGCAGCCACACCAGCGCCTGGACCTCCACCGAGTCCCTCACCTCCACGGCCAGCGAGGAGGGCAGGACTGCACTGCTGCTGTCCCCGCACGGGCGAGCACCCCTGGAGCCTGCGGGCAAGCCAACCTCCCACCCCATCTCACCGCCGCCAGTGCGGCTGCTCCCACCTCCCACCCGCAAGTGCCTCGTGCCAAACCCACGGGTGGAGAAAACCTTGCTGGAGACAAGCAGGAGGCTGGAGCAGGAGCAGGGCCGTTTGCAGGATATTGGTGGTCCCTCCCATGTTGGCCTGCCGAGTGCCCTGGGCCAACCACCCCACTGGGTGCCAGTGGGCGCCGAGGGCCAGGCGGGTTGGGGCCGGGTGAGCCCTGGCAGCTCAGGGCGCAGCACTCCTGCTGCAGGGCTCGGCACGGCCCCGCTGCAGCACGTGCGGGAGCAGATGGCTGCAGCCCTGCGGCAGCTCCGGGACCTGGAGGAGCAGGTGAAAACCATCCCACTCCTGCAGATGCAGATCTGCGAGTTGAAGAGGGAGAAGGCAAAGTTGCTGGAGAAGCTGTCGGCAGAGCCTGGCGAGGCATTGTATCACCCCTCTGGCTCTGAGGCAGGGACAGGGGGTGAGGAGGGGCCCCATACAGGGCCAGAGAGTGAAGCAGAGCCAGTGAAGGGGCGAACGAGCAAAATTGCAGAGCTGAGGAAGCTGACAGAGAAGCTGGCTGTGCCAGAGCGGAACGTCAGGGCTTGGCCAGGCAAGAGCCCCAGGGTGGCTGAGAGGCCGTGCCGCTCTGTGGCAGTGGGTGAGGATCGGGCCATGACAGATGCCGTCTTCTACTACCGGTCGCAGCAGGAGAGTGGGGACACGCCAGACAGCGGCACGCAGGGACGCAGGGATGTGGCTGTCTGGGTGATAGAGTCCTCGCTGGGGCTGGCCACTGAGGCAGAGCGGGAGCTGGAGCTGCTGCAGCAGACGGTAGGGCACCAGAAGGAGGTAATCACCCTGATGGAGGGGCACCTGCAGGAGGCCACGCGGGAGCTGGAGGAGCTGCGGCTGGAGGTGTGTGCCCGCCGGCCCCGCGGGCAGGTGGACAAGGAGGTGATGGCCGTGCCGCAGGTTGCCGAGGCACTGGTGGAGGCTGTGGTAGTGACACAGAGCCGGGCAGCTGGTGACCCCCCAAAGACAGCGGAGGCAGGTGTGGAGTGCTGCCCCCCAACCTCCTGTGTTGCCGTGGGCTGCCGCCCTGACAGGCGGGACGTGGCAGTCGGACCCGATTCAGCTGCCAGCTGCGATGACAAGGGCAGCCAGACAGATGTGGGCAGCATTGTCCTGGCAGGAGAGAAGGAGCCTGGTGCAGGTGAGGGGATGGAGCCTGGCCTGGGTGATGGCCTGAGCAGCCCCTCGGTGCCGGGTGCAGGAGCAACGGCAGGGATGTGCCCAGAGAGCAAAGGCCCTGGGCCAGCTGTGCTGGAGACAACAGACAGCAACTGGGACCCAGCCCCAGCACAGGACAGTGGCGCTGCCCCAAGCCCTGCAGCCGGTGAGTGTCACCAGGGATGATGCCAGGGTCTGGGTTGGAATGTTCCTGCAGGAAGGGAGAGGATGGCCTTGTTGGGGACAATGCCTGCAGGGCCAATGCTACCCATGCTCCAGCAGTTGCCCATGTCCCTTCCATGCCTGCATGGAGGTCTGGTGGGTTTGGGATGCTTGGCTAGCTCCAGGAGAGACTGTTGACATGAGCATGTAGTGACAGGACAAGGGGGAGTGGTATCAAAATGGCAGTAGGTTTAGATCAGATATTAGGAAAAATTCCTTACTATGAAGTGGTGATGCCCTGGCACAGGTTACTTAGAGAAGTTGTGGATGTCCCATCCCTGGAAATGTTTAAGGCCAGGTTGGATGGAGCTCTGAGCAACCTGGTCTAATGGAAGGTGTCCCTGACCATGGCAGTGGAGTTGAAATGAGATGATCTTTTAGGTCCCCTCTAACCCAGACCATTCCATGATTCTAAAATTCTATGATTCTTGCTCACTGGCTCTTGGCATCCATCTGTTTCCCTGTAGGAGCCCTGAAGTCCATCATGAAGAAGCAGGATGGTCCTCCCCGGAGCAAGGCAGAGGGCAGCAAGAAGAGCCTGCAGTTTGTGGGAGTGCTGAACGGGGAGTACGTGTTCGGGGGCTCCTGCCACCCCCATGAGCCCATCCTGGTCCCCTGCATCCCTGTCCTGGGCTAGGGCCAGTGGCAGGGCCTGAAGGGGGCCAGACTGGTGCTGTGTTGCCACTGAGCATCCTCCCTCTGTGCAGGTATGAGAGCACATCCAGTGAGGAGGATGAAGAAGGCAACAGCTCCTCTGAGAAGGCTTCGGCTGACAGCTCCAACAGTTCAGAGCAGGGAGACACCGAAACCTCAGAAGAGGAGGCTGGAGAAGGCACGTGTGAGCCCAGACTGGAGTGCAAGGGGACTGATGTGACCCTGCTGGAGCCCCCTGAGGTGAAGGAAAAGTAAGTGACAGTGGAGAAGGCTCCCTGGTCAGCTGGGAGCCATGGCACTGGCCCTGCCAGGTCGGGCCATCTGCCCCAATTTCAGTGCTGCCAGTGGGAAAAACCCATTCAGCTGCAGAGACCATCAGGAACAATCCTTGCAGTTTCTTGCCTCTGCTAAGGAAAGGATGAGAGGCCCCAAATGCTTCTTTGCTGCAGAAAATAATTTAGAGGAGGACAAAAAAACCAACAGCCTTCAATAGCATTTTTCAACAAAAGGAAAAAATGTGGCCCAAGAATGGGCGAATCGTGCCTGAGCACATCCATATAAGGCTCTGTTCTATGGCGGTTTGCAGAGGCTGAAGCAGCCAGGGTGCAGCCACCGGGCTGGAGGTTGCACTCTGGGGACCTTGTGGGGAGTTACAGGCACTGTGGAGCTCACAGGTTTGGTGGGGTGATGCAGCCCCACACCAGGGACATCCTCATGCTCTCCACAGGTTCGAGCTTAGCCCCAGGATGAGGGAGGCCTGCCTCATTGTCAAGACCCACCTGGGCCATCCAGGTGCTGCCAAGAGCAAAGAGGTGGTGAGTGGAGCGCTGGGGTGGGATGGCTTGCCCAGCCCCTGCCAACATCCCCCAGAGCTGGCCCTACTCAGAGAGGGGCCAGCAAAGCCTGGCTCAGCACCTTCACCCAAAATACAGCCCTTTGCTCCAGGTTTTGTCCAGAAACCCCAAAACCCATGTGGACTCAGCTCAGGCTATGCCCAGCATGGGTTTGGGCAGTTCAGGGTCCTGCCTTCACCCACCCCCTCTGGAGCAGGGATTCTGCTCCCTGCCACCTGGGCTGGCAGCAGGGGGTGGGTGCCAGGGTGCGAGGCCATGCAGAGGCTTAGGGGGAGCTCTGTGCCCACAGCTCGCCAGCAGCAGCCTGGTCCTTCAGGAGTGGTTCCGTCTGTCCAGCCAAAAGTCGTCCATCCCTGACACGGTTGCCAACCACCTCCTGGCCTTTGCCGAGGTCTCACCGGCTCTCCTGGCCCACGTGGTGAACCTGGCAGACGGGAATGGCAACACAGCCCTGCACTACAGTGTCTCCCACTCCAACTTCCACATCGTGTGGCTGCTGCTGGATACGGGTCAGTGCCCCCCAGCCCCAGAAACATGTCCTGGCCCTGTCAGCACAGGGGAAAGGCATTGGCAGCAGAGGGCGAGGAGAGCTACCCTGGGCTGTGTCTGCTCATAGCTGTGGGGGTCAGAAGTCACCCCAGCCTGTTTGGGAGCCCAGATTTCACGGGGGAGATCCATCAGCAGTTCTGTGCCTGTGGGAAGGTTCACAGCACCCTGGGCAGGACTGTGGGGGGGAGCCAGGCATGTGGCTTGGTCCATGTCTCCCACCAGCCCTGCAGCATCCTGAGCCCCCTCTGCCCACTCCTACAGGTATCTGTAACGTGGACCACCAGAACAAAGCTGGGTACACCGCCCTGATGCTGGCAGCACTGGCAGCTGTTGAGCAGGAGGAGGACATGAATGTGGTCAGGAAGCTTTTCAGCATGGGCAATGTCAACGCCAAGGCCAGCCAGGTTGGTGCAGTCTGAGGGCCACCACATCTTGATCCTCCCACCCCCAGGCAGATGCCAGAGCGACGCTCACCTCTTCTGAGGGCAGGACAATGGTTCCAAAACCTGGAGGTGTCAGTGCATGGGGAGGGCATCACCTTAGGAGCTCCTCCTGCCTGGCAGCAGGGCTGTCCCAGCAGTGGTCCTGTGGTGTGGGGACAAGTGGGTAGCACAGAGGGGTGGGGGTGGCCTGGCAGTGTCCCTTCCTTGCAGGCTGGCCAGACGGCGCTGATGCTGGCTGTCAGCCACGGCCGGCAGGAGATGGTGGAAGCCCTGCTGGCCTGCGGGGCCGATGTGAACCTGCAGGACGAGGAGGGCTCCACGGCGCTGATGTGTGCCTGCGAGCACGGCCGCCTGGAGACCGTGAAGCTGCTGCTGGCTCAGCCCACCTGCGACGTCTCCATCGTGGACAGTGTAAGGTTCTGCCACTGGGCCTGGGCAGCCCCTGTCCCCAAAGCCCTTTCTGCATGCTCTCCTTACTTTCTAGGATGGTAACAATGCTGTTGCCATCGCGCTGGAGGCCGGTCACAGTGACATCGCTGCGCTCCTCCACGCCCACCTCAACAGCACGAAGGCACAGGTACCCGTGAGTACCACACTGCTCCCCATGGGAGGGGAGAGGGCTGAGACACAGGCAGGTGTCTCCAAGAAGAGGCTGCAGGAGCAAGAGCAGAGCGGTTCAGGTGCCACGTGCTCAGAACAGCCCTGCTGGCCCTGACCAGGAGTCACGGGAGGGGTCTCAGGCGACTGCTCTCTTTGCAGCAGGGGACTTCACCAACAGCCACAAAGAGCCCTGGGAGTCCGAAGAAACCAAATTAGAGTGACCTTGGGATCCAGCCAGGGGCCACCATCAGCACTGGGCTGGGATTCACATCTCCCCACCTGCCACCTCTCTGTGCCAAACCGCTCTCTGCAGCTTTAGTCCTGTCACAAGCACCATCCCTGGGCCTCCCTCACCGTCTCCTCCACTGGATGCAGCCCACACGTGGCCACCTCACCACCAAGGGACTGGAGCCAAGTGACCTCGGGGCAGGACATGCAGGGAGCAGAAGCCACCCCATCCCCTCTGCTCCCTGCCACAACCACTGGAGCTGTGCCACCTCTGAGCCCTCAGCAAGGAGGAACAGCTGAGAACCAACCCAGCAGAAACAGCACCTAGTTTGTGCTCTGGCAGCTCTGAGAAGGCAGCAGTGCCAGTGACATGGAGCCAGGAGGGCAAGCGACGGGTCCTGGCCCCAGCAGGGACACTGTGCTCTGCAGACACATCCTATACAGCAATGGGAGAGGGAATGCTGCCTTGGACAGGGGCTGGGAGTATTTCCAGACTCAAATACTTACCCTTCTTTTCTAGCATTTCCTTTCATGGCTGAAATCTGATTTTTTTCCTCTTTTCAAGCACGTGCATACAAAGCAAAAAAATTATATTGCTTGGCCAAGGGATGAAGTTCAACATGAAATCACTTGGGATTTGATTTGCTCAATGGGAGCAAAACCTGAGCAGTTAGGGTTGCAGCCAAGTGACAAAAGGGGCTGAGGATGCATTTGGGGACTAAATCTGCCTATCTTGTAACCCACAAGTGGAGCAGGTCCTTCTCCGAAGGAAGAGAGACCAATTACCTCCTAAACATTTCCCTAATTAGCCAGTCCCACAGACTGTGCAGACAGCCAGAGCCTACAGCAAAGTCCCTCTCTGCCCACTTTCCATCCCAAAAGGAAGAGCAGCTGAAGACAACACCAGGAAAAACACATGGGCCAGAAGAGCTCAGAGCACACACGTGGAGGCTGCAAAGGAGAACATGTATGTCAGAGAACGTGCCTGTGCAAGTGTGTGAGCACCATGAGGGGTGGAAACAGTGTAAGGACAAGGACCAGAAGGGTTTTGCATGGCAATGCAGCTCTGCTCTGAGCTCTTCACAAAGGTAGAGTGTTGTGGCCCCCATCCCTGCTCTTTGGCCCAGCCTCCCCACTTCTGCCCCTGCCTGGCTTGCTCTGAGCTGGGGAGCCCCACAGCCCTCCCCAGAAACTTGCTCTCAGCTTTGCACTGGAGTTCATATACAGCGCTTGCTGCCACTCCCTAATACACTACTCTGTTTACCGGTATTCTAATACTGATGTTTATTTTTAAGATATAAATAAAATTTAAAGTTATTTTGAAATATTACAGTGACATCTGCAGTCTCCTGCCTTCTTGTCTGGCTCACAACAAACCCTGCAAGAGCTGCAGCAGAGGCACAGCCCCTGACCTGAGCAAGTGACCCCACATTTCAAGTCATTCACTGCAACTTTATGCACTGGCTACATCCCTGTCTGGTTTTCTTCCTGCTGGAGTGTCCCAGCAGCTGCAGCAGTGTCTTTGCCCATTTCTTTCTGCAGCCCTGCACCACCCCTGGTTCTCTGTGTTGCTGATATTACACTGCATCCTTAAAGGGCATTCACCAGACCAAGTGTGAAGATGCAAATTGTCTCCCACCTCAGGTGGGCAGGGACCAGGCTGACCCCACAGGGATATTCCAAAGCTCTCTAAGCCACTCTGTCCCAGTGACCCAGCACTGAGGGCTGGCAGGGGCCAGAGCCAACACTCTTGGGTCACTGGTGAAGCTGAAGTGGGGGAATGAACAGCAGCCACAAAACTGAACTCTGAGAGGACTTCAGGCACCCCCCCAGTTCTGAGCTCTGGTGCATCACACGAGCCAGGGAGCAGAGCCTTGTGCTAATTCTCTGAAACTGAAACCCTCAAAGAATCACAAACTACATCAAGCAACAGCACAAACACAAGGGCTTTCTCCATGGCACAAACTCCTCACCTCATGTTGCCCATGAGCTGCCCAGGGCACAACTAGAACTGGCAGCAGGGACAAATCCCACAAACACTCAAATATTAGCCCTATAACAATCCCCAGTACCTGCTCCAGTTCAACATGATGCACATCTGTCCCAGCAGTGCTCTGCTCAGCTTTAGGACACCCAAATCCTCGGTCACACCTGCCACTGAACTGCCTCAGTCAAGCTCAGGACTCTGTAGACAAAACTCCTATCAGAGACCAAACATGAGAGGCTGCAGATCTGACTGCCCAAACACACCACAAACCTGGACCACTCTATAAGCAGATAAAAAATGCCAAGCCTTAAAAACCTGCCCTTGAACCAGCAGTTTTAAGGCTCATTCTAAACTTTTCAGCCCTACTTTTGATTTATGTAATATCCTAAAACAACACATCTTGCTAACTGACTTTGTAGTGGAAGGGAAAGCCAAAGAAAGTGAGATTCAGTAGTCAACAGGGGTGACAAGCACTTGCTGTGGATGACTGCCAGGAAGGACAACAAGTAGGTGTTATTTATGGCAGCATTCACTGAGCAGTTTACTGAGAACAGACAGACAGAAGCAGCAGGCTGTTGCTTTGAAAGCTGGTACCAAGCTTGACTTTCAACTTGCGATTTAATTCCACTGAGGTCCAGTAAGCTTCTAATGCCACTTCAGCATCACATACAGAAAATTGTTTACCAGGAAAGTCAGGATTAAGACTACTGTAATCAAAACAGAATTATTTTTGTTGTGACAGGTCAATAAAGGTGCAATAACAGTGATATTACAATGCAGACACTCTATGTAACCCCAGTAACAAGCAGGGCATGTTGCTACTGAACCCGAGGAAAGCAGCAGGTGCTCAGCTATGAGACAAACCAGAGTTGTCGGGTGGCGCTTGATGAGTGAAACCCGGGCAAGGGGCTACTGGAAAAACCCTTTATTGCAGTGACCCGGTCGCCACGCTCCTCCCCACGCGCGCCCACGGCCGAACGAGCTGCGCCAGGCTCCATCCCCGACGAACGATCGGCAGCAGGGGGGCGGCTCCAGCTCAGCGCAGCCGCCGGGCCTCGCGCTCCGACTCCAGCAGGGTGAGAACGTCGCCCTCGCGCACCGGCCCCTTCACGTTGCGGATGATGGAGCGGCTCGTGTCGTCCATGAACTCCACACGCACCTGCGGGGCGGGCCCGCGTCAGCCTGGCCAGGCCCGGCCCGCGGCACCGCGCCCGCCCGGCCCCGCCCGCTCACCTGAGTGCACTGCCCCTGAGAGCCGGTCCGGCCCAGCACCTTGGTGACCTGCGGGGACAGAGCGGAGAGTCAGCGCGGTGTCGCGGCCCGGCGCGGCGGCCGCCGCGGCCGCCGCGGCCCCCTGGCCCCGTACCCACCCTGGCCAGCTTGATGGGCTGCACGCGGCTCGTGTCCATGGCGGCTCCGGGGCGCGGAAAGGGGCGGCCAACCCCCGCGTCCCCTTATATAGCCCCGAGTCTCGCGAGACCCAGCGTTCCGCGCGCGCGCTCCCGGCACCCCCCGCGCCCCTGCCCTTCACCGCGGCCAAGATGGCGACGGCGACTCGTCTGATCCAGCGGCTCCGCAACTTCCTGGCGGGGGTAAGAACAGCCCCGGGCTCGGGGCTCCTCTGCCCCGCGGGACGCTGCGCTGCGCCTCCGGCTCCGCGGAGCCTCCGGCGCAGGGCGGCAGCTCCGCCTGAGCTGCTCTGGCCTTGCCTTGCAGCGGGACCTCCAGGCGAAGCTGCAGCTGCGCTACGAGGAGATCGCTAAGAGGTGCCGGGGCCGGGCCGGGCCGGGCGGCGGGCGGGGCGCTGGGCCGCCCCCACCCCGGGCCCACCGCTGACGCTCGGGTCGTTCTCTGCCTAGGACCCAGCCGCCGCCGCGGCTCCCGGTGGGCCCCAGCCACAAGCTCGCCGATAACTATTACTGCAGCCGCGACGGGCGCCGGGAGTCGCTGCCGCCCGTGGTGGTGGCGACGGCGCAGAGAACCCTGCCCGCGGGGGCACAGGCCCGCAGGTAGGTCTGATGCGGGCGGAGCAGCGTCAGCCTTGGTCCTGATTTGTACCAGGAACACAGAACGCGCCCAGCGGCAGTGGGAAGTTATCCAGATTGGCAGAAGACTGTGGAACAGATTGTTTGAGTTTATATTTCCTTGCAAATAAGTGAGGCGGGAGGGAGTTCACTCTGCTTTGGCAGTACCCCACCTGCATCATCTGTGTCCAGCTCTGGGGCCTCCAAGAACGGACCCGTTGCAATGAGTCCAAAGGAAGCCACAAAGATCCTCTGAGGGCTGGAGCCCCTCTGCTCTGGAGCCAGCCTGGCACAGCTGGGGGTGCTCACCTGGACAAGAGAAGGCTCCAGGGACACCTGAGAGCCCCTGGCAGGGCCTGAAGGGGCTCCAGGAGAGCTGCAGAGGGACTGGGGACAAGGCCTGCAGGGACAGGAGCCAGGCAATGGCTCCCAGTGCCAGAGGGCAGGGCTGGATGGGATCTTGGCAATCAGGAATTGTTCCCTGGCAGGGTGGGCAGGCCCTGGCCCAGGGTGCCCAGAGCAGCTGGGGCTGCCCCTGCATCCCTGGAAGTGTTCAAGGTTGGATGGAACTTGAAGCCATACGGGATGGTGGAAGGTGTCTCTGCCCATGGCAGGGGCTAGAACAAGATGGGCTTTAAAGTCCCACTCAATCCAAACCATTCTAGGACTCTGATTAACAAACACCTCCAGCACTACTTTGCAGCTTGAACTTCTGATGAAATGCAAGTGTGATTTCCAGAGTGTTGCTAAAGCCTCTTCTCTCTCTTCCTTTCTCTACCACAGTTCAGATGCTGCAGTGACAACAACAGGGAAGAAACCAGTGACACCAGGACCACCACTGAGGAAGTGGGAAATTTCCAGGGACGAGCCGTACTTGTGAGCAGGGAGTGAGCTGAAGCTGCATGATGGGCACAGGTGGTTCCAGAGCAGCTCTGATGGGGAGGCTGTGCTGGATGTGGCTCTAAGCTGCTGGAGGGTGCTGATGTCTGATTAATAAATGTATATAAAGCTGTGATTATTACCCCCCCCCATTCTGTGTATTTTATTTGATTTATTCAAGTTACTGCCTTTTAATACCAGTGTATTTGGTTGGAATAGTGACACGGGACAGGAGCGTTTGTAAGCTGTAGTCAGTCAATGAAGAGCAGAGCTGAGTAAAGCACAGCCTCGCTCACAGGGCTCCCTCTGGGTCCAGGTTCTGCGAGAAAAGTTCAGCGCCGTGGGGCAGCGGCCCCCACCGCCAGTGCCGCTGTCCTGCCGTGACCGCCCCCTGCTCTGTCCGGCAGAGCGCTGTCCGGCCCTCCGCGGGGACAGCGGGTCACTGCCGGCCGCGGTGCTGAGGGACTTCCAGGGAGCTGCGGGAGGACCCGGCTGTTGCTCGAGCTGAGAAGGGGCTGGGCTGGCACGGGCGCAGTGCGGGCCAGTGGCGGTGCTGCGGTGCCGGTGCCGCGGGGCCGTTCCGGTGCCGGTGCTGCGGGGCCGTTCCGGTGCTGCGGCAACGCCGCTCGGCATGGTCGGGCCCCGCCCCCGTCACGTGACCACGCCCCGAAGGGCACCCGAGGTGGGAGGGCTCCTCAAGGGCGCGCGCCCACGCCCCGCCCTCACGAGCACCCCATTGGTGGAAGTCGGGGTGGAGCGCACGCGCTTTTCCTGCACTTTGCGTTTGTAGCGGCGCGGCGACCCCAGCGAGTCCCTCCGGTGCGGGCCCGCGGCATGGCTGGTCCGCGACTGCTGCCGCCAGGCCTCCCGGTGCTGCTGCTGCTGCTGGCGCAGCCGGTGCTGCCTCTCCCTGCAGGCGACGGTGAGCTGGGGGAGCGGCCGGGCGGGCGGTGCCCATTGGCTCCCCGCGCACGCCCTTCGCTCTCATTGGTTGGAGCCCTCGTGCGCCCGGCGCGCGGGCTCCCCTGGTTGCGGGGCGGGGGGGGGGCTCTCCCCGCCGGGCCCCCCCCGCCTCCCCTCAGGCTCGCGTTCCCCGCAGCCGCCCCGTCCCACTGCGGCCCGGACCAGTTCCAGTGCACGCCCGGCGACCCCTGCTTCCCCCTGGGCTGGCGCTGCGACGGCCACCCCGACTGTGATGACGGCGAAGACGAGTGGAGCTGCGGGACCGCGACCGCGGCGGAGCCGAGTCCCGGCGGCCCCGCGGTGACCCTGCCGAGGAGCTCGGCGGTGCCGCCCACCGGCAGCGCAGGTAAGGGCCCCGGGGTGGGGGGGGGGGCCGGCAAGCCGGACCGAAGCCTTTGTTCCCCGCCGTCTCTGGCCGATCCGGGCAGCTGCGGTCACCGCGGGTCACTGTGAGTGGAGGAAGCGCTGTGGGGGACGCGAACCTTCAGCTTCCTTTGGAACGGCAGTGACGCCCCTCAGGGCTCCCTCGGGAAGGGCCTTTGAAGTACATCCTTCCTTCTTCCAGAACATGCAATTCCCAGCAGCTCCTTCGAGAAGACACTGGAATCTGTCCACCTCCCGAGCTCCTCTGACCTCTGGGGAATGGGCAGGCTGAAGGGAAGAGGATGAGGAGGAAGTCTGGGCCATCAGGGCTGGCCAGGAGCTGCAGACACAGTGTCTGGGCTTGTGTCCAGCTGTGTCTGCACCCCAGTACTGTCGGTACCAGAGCCCTGGAGCATCCTTTGGCAGACCCGTTGGCTGTCTGGGATGCTTGGGAAGGCATTTCTGGCTTCCCTCACCCAGGGGCTTCCGAGGCTGTGGAGAGGAGGGGGATTACTGCAGGTGTGAGAGACTGGGTTTGGGTTTGATGTCTGCACCTGTTCAATTGGCAGGTGAGGTGAAGAGTTGCATTTTGGTTGTACCTGTGGCTTCTCAGTGCCACGAGAACAGGCTGAGATGCTGCAGTTCCAGCTCCAGATGGGAAATTTCCCACCTTTCCCTGCTATGCATTTCCTGTAGAACTTTTTTCCTCCAGTAGCGGCAGATAAGGTTTTGCTTAAATTGAAAAAGGCCTTTTGGTGCTCTTGAGGTGAGCTGGGAACTCAGGCAGGTGTAGATTGAAGACTGCATTGAGTGCTGACCATAAGGTGAGTTGGAAGCCTCATGGACTTGTTTCTCTTTCCTCACAGAGCCTTCAGCTACGCCTGAGGCCTCTGTGCCATCGAGGAGTACATGGATCTTGATTGTTGCAGGTATGTGAGACTCAAGAGTGCTGCATAGTCTTGGACCTACCTACCTTGGGCTATAAATTGAGTATCCTGATGGGATCAATTCCAGACCTCTATCAGGAGCTGCTTTTGCTGCACTGGGAGGACTAAGGGAGGCCTGACACCACAGCTTAGCTATTGCTGTGCCTTGGGCGTGTTGTGTCCTTGGAAAGGGCATTCCATGCAATCTGGCACTAGCTTACCTCCTCTCTGTCTGTCCCTTGCCCTCGAGGAACGCTGCTTGTCTCTGCTTGTTGGCTCATGGTGTTGAGCAGCAGTGCCCTGTCCCAACACCAGAGCAGTGAGTGGGTTTCTGCTTGTGCACTCTCCTCTCTAGGGCTCCTGATTATCCTGGTGGTGGCAAGTTCTGTGGCTGTGTGGGGTCTGTCCAAAGCAAAACGCAGATCTGACACCTCCAGTCTTGAAAAAGCCTCCAGGGAACAGCTGATGCCTGGCAAGGGCCAGAAAGGCTCCTTGCCCTGAAGGGTAAGTGTTTTGCATCCCATGTGCTCCAAGTGCCCAAGGGAGAAATTTGTTCTTGACTTGTGTTTCTGGCTTCTAGAGCTTTCCCCTTGGAAGAGGGGTAGGTTTTCCCAGCTTCCCTGATGCTTGTCAACCAGGGGCATGGGGTTTTGGTCTGCCCTGCAGCAGCAGAACTCTCCCCTTTCCTCCCTGCTGCCAAGGACATGGAGCAGTCCTGCTGAGATACTGATCTTCTAGTGTGGGACTTTTTCCTCCACTTTGCATAAATTGAATTCAAACTAGGTTGCTTCCCAAAGGACTGTCAATAACCAGGTGTTTTTCTGGCTTTGTAACAGGGATCCTTATCCCAAGGCGATAAGGTGAGACTAGCCTGGTCTGTCTCTTGCTCACCACAGAGCCTGACTGAATTGGACATCAGCTCTCAAATCCTGTTTGTTACACTGGAATACCAAGAGGATGCTGCCTTTGTAAATGGGTCTTAGATTGTAGGACTGCCTTGGCTCCAGAAATAGCACAAGGCCTTCCCTGGCACTGTCCATCAGCCCTCCCAAAGGTGTCAGAAATGCCTTCATTGTTCTGCATGACAGTTGTTACTGCTTATGCCCACCACTGTGGCCTTGGACTTGAAGATGTTTTTCTCCTTGAAATGCCACGTGCTCTTCAACTGTCTCCTTCCACTTCCAGCCAAGAGCCTTTTTTCATCTGTCCCATTCTTCCCCCTGGATTTTGTCAGGGAACAGGAACTTTCTCACCTATTTCCCAAGGCACTCACTGGCTGCACAGGTCAGACAAATACTCCATGTTTGCACTACTGTTTGATGCTGCTCAGTCCCCTGCACGAGAGGCTTTTACTCACAGTGCCACTGTGGGGGTGACAGTTGCTCTGGCTTTGCTGTGCAGTCACCTGAGCCCGTGTGGGGCAAGGAGCTCCTCAGCCCTGGGCTGGCAGCTCCTTTCACACTCCCTTCCACTACATCTCCATGCTTGGCAGAGCTGCTCTGCCCACCCCAGTGCTGAATGCTGCATGGGGCTTCTCTTAACACTCTTAATGGCATCTCCTTAAAACTGTTCTGACATGAGTGGTGTCCCTCGAGGGTCTGTACTGGGACCAGCGCTATTCCGTGTTTTCATCGGCGTGTAGAGTGAGATCAGGTGGACCCTCAGCCAGTCTGAGGGTGAGACCAGGCTGAGGAGTGCAGCTGGGGAGGGGGATGTCATCTGGAGGGACCTTCAGTTTGCACTTTTGTTAGGGCAAACCCTGGAGAAGAGATGGCTCCAGGGAGCCTTGTTGTGTCTTGTCCATGTCTAAAGGGGGATTGTAAGAAAGATGGAGAGGGGCTTTTCACCAAGGCCTGTAAGGACAAGGGGCAGCAGGTACAAACTGACAGAGGGTGGGCCTAGGTAGGACATGAAGGAGGGTTTTATGGTGAGGGCCCTGGCTCAGGTTGCCCAGAGCAGCTGCGACTGCCTGGGACCAAGCTGGACAGGGCTCTGAGCATCTTGGTCTAGTGGAGGTGTCCCTGGAAGTTAAGTCATGTCTTTGGCCAGGGCTCCACGTGCCACACAGACAGTGTCTGACCCAAGGACTGAGTGCTGTGTATCTCTGAGAACTGACTGCAGGGGCAGATTAGTGCCCAGTGCCTCTGGTTCAGCATTGGCCACGTGTACCTCGCACAAGTGATCACTGAGTGCGCCAAGCTGCTGCCTTGACTGCTGACCTCTGTGCCTTGAGGATGGGAACTTGGCTTGCCAAGCAGACACCAGTCACCAGCCTTGGAGTAGGAGTCTTCCACTCCTGGATAGTGTGTGAGTGCTGCCATACCCCAGGGGAGTTACTTCTATATGTGGTGTGGAGTCCTGAGTTATTCCAGGGCTGCTATTTTTAGTACCAAGGAGTCATTTGCAAGGGCACACACAACCTTCTGTTTCCATAGGGACAGACAGAGATAGCTGTGGTGACTGACACAGGAGAATAAAGAATGTAAAATTAACAAGTTCTGGAGTTTTTATTTTTCTTGGATATGTGCATTTGCATGGATTCTGTATTTGGGAAGCCAAGGGCTGTATAACCTTTGGATTGTCACATCCTGGGAAAGAGGACTTGGGGTGGGTGGGCTGGCATGGGGATGCTGTGAGGAAGCCAGTGCTGCTGTGCCTGCCTGGGACAGATGTGACTCCAGCACACACCAGCTGTAGCAGAGAAAATGAAATACAGGAGCAAAGCAAACAGAGAGGGTGGGGACAGGAAGAACAGATGCCACAGTAGCACCTCTGCTGCTACTGCTGAACCGTGGACAAGTGGGGAAAAAAACAAGGTGAAAACATACCTGAACTTGTCCCTTCTTTGGTAGATCAGAACACGAAGTGGGGAGCACTGCGGGGCAGGAAGGGCTCCAGGAGTCCTGGCAGGACAGGACTGACTGGGGCCAGTTGAAGCGCTGGTGCTGGCAGGGCCATGTGGCCAAGGTCAGCTGTCACCAGCCAGTCCCAGACCATGCAGCTGCAGCTGCTGAGCGAGCCCGGCTGTTCTGTGGTACAAGGCAGAGCGCTTCCTCCCTGCCATGGGGAGTGAGGCCCTGGGGCAAACTCACAAGACATTGCAGGTTTTGCTTTCTGCTCACTGAGCTGAGTGCTTCAGGGTTGAAAGAAAAACATTTTATGGATTTGTGCCGAAACTCGGGGCTGTGTTTCTGACAGCAATTTCCCTTCCTCTGTCCGGTGCTGGAATTGTTTTTGTTGTTCTAATCCCCAGGCTCAGAGACTTCAATTGTAGTGGAGCCCGAGCTGCTTTTCAGGCCAGGAGCATCTTTGTGCTCCATGTCTCTGTATTTATTTAGACTAGTTCATGGAGATCAATGTGATGTTTTACATGTTGAAGTAGGATCATGTTTCAGGATAAGACCTCAAAGATCAGCCTGTTGAATTTTGGTTCCCCTTTTACTTGCAAATCCAAAGATTATTTCCTCCTTTTCAGTTCCAATACTTCAGAGGAACTTTTACTGCCTACTTGCATTTCCAGTGTCCTGTTCCCTGTTCCTGTCCCTGCCTGGGTGAGTCGTGGGGCTGAAGGCTGATGTGACGGCACAGGGCAGGGTCACAGCAGCAGCTTGTCCCTCAGGGAATCTTCTCGGACACTGTGGAGGTGGAGGTGGTGCCTTCACCTCATCCCGTCTAAATCTGCACTGTGGGACTTGAGGGATGAGCTGAGAGGTCATGACCATCTCCCTTCCCTGGCTGTGACAGCTGACAGCCGGGGCAGCTGCATTAGCCTTTAACGAAGGGCTGGTGCCAAGAGCAGCATCTGGTGTGGGGATACAAAGCCAGTACAAATCCTGCATGTCTGCACCTTCCTGTCCCATCAACAGAGGGTAAATTGAGGCAAGTTTGTGCTGTTTCCAGTTTGCTATCATGGATGTCCTTCCAGGAAACAGCATCCAGCAAATGCAAACAGCTAATAAAGAACAGAATAAGAGAAAAGAGAAGTGCAGAGCTAGAAATAGTTCCTTACATAAAGGACTAGTGCCTCAATCTTATTAGTGTCTTAAGGAGCGGGCACTTGGCCGCCTCCGACTGCTCCGATGCAAACCCCAATCAGATCAGCAATCGGCTTTGGGACCCTGGCAGGTGCCACGTGGCACTGGGACACAGCTGTGCCCCTCAGGCAGCCACTCACTGCCCCAGGCTTGCAGCACTGTCCCAGTCAGCGTGTGGCCATGGGAGCGTTCCCATGAAGCCAGAGCTGCTGTCCTGTGGCCGGGAGCAGGAGTCACTGCTGCGGGAGGCTGGGCACCATGAGGCAGCAGCGCACCAGGCGCGCGAGTCTCTCAGCCAGCCTGAAGATCGGGGATCACCGGGGCCGCTGCCGGAACCCGGAGGAAGAGGAATCCTACATCCCATTTGCACAGGATAGCCTGGTAAGGCAATGGAACTCCATGCAGAATGTGGCAGATGGTAACCAGGAAAAGGGCCAGACTCCCATCCAAAGGAACAAGTATCTGCTCAACATCAATGTGGGTGGCAAATTGTTCCAGATAGCTTACAAGGTACTTGCCCAATATCCCATCACCCGGCTTGGGAAGCTGGCACTCTGTACAGACCCCGTGAAGAAGCTGCAGCTCTGTGATGACTACTTGGTGCAGAAGAACGAGTACTTCTTTGATAGAGATCCTTCAATTTTCCACTACATCTTCCACTTCTACCGCAGTGGGGTCCTGTGGGTGATGGATGAGATGTGCCCCAGTAACTTTGTGGAGGAAATCGAGTACTGGGGAATCCATTTAAAATACTCCCAACGCTGCTGCCGGATCCTGTTAGAGGAAAAGCGAGATGAACTCAGTGAGTATCTGAAAATAGAGAAGGAACTGGAGGCAGAACTGGAGCCCCTGGAGTCAGGGACACAGTTTGATGGCAAGTTTCTGGGCCAGTTTCGGAAGATGGTCTGGAACCTCATTGAGAACCCGTACTCTTCTGTCCCAGCCAAGATCATCGCTGTCATGTCGAGCTTCTTTGTTCTTATCTCCATTGTGGGCATGACACTGAGCACAGTGGAGGAGTTGAAAAACAAGACAGGGAAAATGTGGATGGAGCAGATGGAGATGATCTGTGCCATCTTCTTCACTTCTGAATACCTCATGCGGCTCATATCCGCCTCCAGCTTCAAGAACTTTCTGAGGGCAGCATTTAATGCTATAGACCTGGTGGCCATCCTGCCCTTCTACATCCAGATCCTCTTTGAAAATCTGGATGATGGAGAAATGCAATACCATGAGGAGCTGCACAAGGTGGAGAATGTGAGCAAGCTGGGCAAAGTCCTCAAGCTCATCAAGCTCATGAGGATCTTCCGCATCCTCAAGCTGGCACGTCATTCCACTGGCCTCCGGGCCTTCAGCTTCACCATGCGCCAGTGCTACCAGCAGGTTTGCTGCCTCCTCCTCTTCATTGCCATGGGAGTGTTCACCTTCTCTGCTCTCATACACTCGGTGGAACATGATGTCCCTGGCACTGACTTCACCAGCATCCCCTGCGCGTGGTGGTGGGCAGCGGTAAGGTGTGAGCAGCTTCTTGCAGAGGGGGTGGGGTAGGCTCTGCAGGTAGGGGCTGCCCCAGTGCTCAGGGGATTCACCGTTGCTGCTGGGCAGGAGGCAGGAGGGCCCAGCCTTCCCACCAGCTCAGTAATGGTGGGAGTGCCCTGGTGTTCTGAGAAAAGGAGTCAGAGGTTTGGACTGAGCCCAGAGGCTCAAAAGCTGGTGCTGAGGTGGATGGGGGGACAGAGGTGGTGTCTTGGAAACCTCCAGGGCTGAGTTGAACAAGCGGGATGTAACTCAGCTTTATCTGTCATGGGACCCAAGCACTGAGTGGATGCAGCCTGTGGGTATGGGGACAGCCACCCTGGACAGCCTAAGGCCTGGGCAGTATTGCAGCCCCACTGAGCTCAAGGGGTACAAGAGCTTGTGGGTCTGAGATGGGGAACCCATAGCCACAGTGTGACAATGGCTGCATGTAGCACCCACAGTCACACTGTGCCTCAGCCCATGTCATGAGAGTGGACACAGACTGGGGTGTGCTGCCCATTCACTGCCCTGCTTGTGCCAGGAGCTGGCAGCTCTGCAGAGCTGAGCGCTGTAATAAACCTGGCATTACCTCTGAGATGGGGAGCAGCTAAAGCACTTGAGAGCCACAGGTTATGAGGACATTTTGATTTACAGATTAAATGATCCCACAGATCACTTCTACTCTTATAATCCCCTTTGGCCACTGAAGGCTATCTGCTTCAAATTCATCCCTCCTCAAGGAAGAGTAACATCATCAGGTTCAAGCATTTAAACATCCCAGGCTGAGCCTTTCCCTGGGAGCACAGCTCTCTGCCAAGCCCAAAACTCTCTGGCCTCAGATCTCACCCTAGCCCTGCTCCCCATTTACTAAACATGGTTCATTCCCAGGCAATGCTTCTGTTTCTCCTGGAGGGAGGCTCCAGGAAGCTTTGTTTGTCTGGAGCCAGGCAGCTCACAGCCAGGAAGCTCTGGAGCCACGGCTCTGAGGGGGAAGGAAGCTCCTGCAGATGCTGACTGCTGGGGAAGGCTCAGCTCAGGGGTGTCCAGCTGCCTTTGAAGAGACACACACAAAAGCAGCGAGGGAGCAGGGTATGGCCTCTGATCTGTGTTTCTTGGGTTCAGCCAGCCCTTTCCTTCGTCTCTGCAGGCCTGCTGAGCACAGCCTAGTCAGTGGAGCCCTGGCCGTGCAGGTTCTGGAGAGGGGACAGCTCAGCTGGCTGCCATCAGGGTCAGGGTGTGGCACAGGTCACAGGGGACAGGTGGCTCCACAGAGGGGTGGGAGGGAGTGAGTTCCAGCACCAGCCGGTGGGGTCTGCTGGGCTTGTTGCCATGGGATTTTATCCTTTCCTGTCCCTGCACAGGTCAGCCTCTCCACTGTGGGCTACGGAGACACTGTGCCTGACACAATTCTCGGCAGGATGGTGGCATTTGTCTGCATCTCCTTCGGCATCATCCTCAATGGAATGCCCATCTCCATCCTCTACAACAAATTTTCTGACTACTATGCCAAGCTGAAGGCCCATGAGATGAGCCAGTCACTTCAGCTTTCCAGGAGGATCCAGCTGAAGCAGCGAGTCCTGCGGAAGTTCTCAGAGTGCTGGAGAGCTGACCCCCGCTATTACCGCTGACCACAGGCTCCCCACCCCAGACATCCCCTGTCCTGGCCATCCTCCCTGTAGGTCCTGTCCCCCAGGGAGGCTCCGAGCTATGGGCAGAGTCACAACAGTGCTGGGGCTCTGCTGCTGCACAGGGGCTGCTCCCAGCTGGGACCTCTCTCACTGCTGCTGCTGGACAATACTGTCCTGCAGAGTGGTCAGTCAGGGCTGTTTGTCTGCCCTGGGATGAGGCAGGGGGCACCCTGACATCACAGGGAGTGAGGATGGGACTGAACTGTCACCTGTGTGAGGCAGGTAGCCCAGTGTGACTCATGTGCAGGTGCTGCTCCATTCCCTGCTGAGTGGGACACACAGAGGCTCCCCCTGCCCAGGGCCCCGGGACTCCCTCCCAGCCAAGCAGCCCAGGCCTAGTCCAGTGTGGAGATTTGACTGAAGGCCCAGAATAAAGGCTTGCAGCCATGCATCCTTCCAGCCAAATCTGCTCTTCTTCCCACTGCCCTGGAGTTTGGGTCCTGACTTGGGGTGCTGCTGTGATGGGACCCACAGGCACTATTGGCACACAGAGCTTGTAGCCAGAGCACCCCCAGGAAAAGGATTTAATAAACCAGGCCCAAACCTTCATTGTCATGGATTCTTGTCCAGCCACTGTGTGTGATTCAGTAAACTGCTCATCATTTGGGCTGAGGAGAGGACATCTCCCCAGGGCTCACAACTCCCTCAGTGCAAGGACAGGGCTCTCAGGGATGCAGATGAGCTTGTCTATACATTAGTTTTGGAATGAGGTACCTGGGCCTGGGTGCATTGGAATTGGAGCTGGGATATGCATATGATCAGGACACACCGGTTGGCTCTGCCCTGTATTCACATCATGGGAGGCAGTGGGGACCATATCTGGGGGGCACAGGGCGAGGATTTGCCCTCCACTGTGTGACCATGTCCAGTGAAAGGGCTTCCTGAAGGGATATACCCTTCCCTTGGGTGAGATGGAGAGAGGGACCTCGGACTGCAGGGAGGGTTGGCGTGGGGAAAGGCCAAGAGTTGCTGCTGCTGCTCCAGGTGAGCAGGGGGAGGAAACTGGTGCCAGCCAGGAAACTGGTGCCTGCCAGGCCAGCTCACTAGTGAGCTGGAGATGCAGAGGTGCCAGGGGACTCCTGGTATCAACCTGGGGCTGTGGCTAAGCTGCTGATGTTGGGAATTTGGAAAGAGACTTGGAGGAGCTGAGTGCTCTGGCAGGGACAGCCACACTCCTACTGAGAGCTGGACTGCAGGGGACAAGGGGGCTGTGCCACTAGGTGTGAGGGGACCCCTGCCCTGACCACCAGCACCTTTATCCATTCCCCAGTAACCCACATTGATCCCACCCTCTGTACACCTCCCCAGCACTGACCTGACCCCACAGCCTTGGGCGGCTCTGGTTCCACCTCATTTCTCTTCTATGAGGAACGTTCTCTCTGGGCACAGCAGTTTCCTCTGACCATCTTCCCCCAGAGCTCTCCTGCCCCACTGTCCTGGTTTCAGCTGCAATATTGTTCATTTTCTTGGCAGGGGCTGGTACAATGCTGTATTTTAGATTCAGGGTGAGAATATTCTTGATCACACACTGGTCTCTCAGCAGCCAATTGCTGCTAGGAGACAGGCTGGGCACAGATCAGTGGCTGCTGAGCAACTGGGTATTGGGCATCATTTGTCTTGGGGTTTATGACTCCCTCCTTTTGATGTCTCCCTTTTCATTACAAATATTGTTAAATATTACTGTATTTTATTTTATTTCCATTATTGAATTTTCAGTTGGGTGTCTCAAACCAAACGTTTTACCTTTTCTTCTGATTCTCCTCCCATCCCACCAGGGTGGAGGGGGAGGCCAGTGAATGCATGGTGCTTAGTTGCCACCTGGGGTTAAACCTCAACAGCCACCACTCACCCGCCCCCGCAGCATCATCTCCAGGCACCTCTATAGATCCCCCTATCCCACCCCAGATGCCGTCACCATATTCCCCCAAGCACCCCTATCGCCTGCTCATCTCCCTGCACCCCCAGCTGCAGGCTGATGGTCCTGAGATCGTTCAGCTTTCAAGGAATGGGGACACCCACCCCATCCCCTTGCCCCGGGAGACTGCATTGCAGCCGGATCTTCATCCCTCCATGTGCACCCCCTTCCCTGTGCCTGAGAGATGTCTCCTTGCCCTGTTCCCAGCAGCAGTTCAGAGTCCACAGGCAGCCTTTGGAGAACAGCACTTTAAATAGTTGCTCTGAATTAATTTTACAAGTCACAGCAATGCAGGAATGTACAGACATTTACAGGACATTGTACAGGTGGTTTCTGTCATATATTAGTGCTCTTGTTATATACATATAGTACAGCCCACAGGAGCCTTTGCATGGGCAGAGACACTCATGGCCCTGCACAGGGCACCCCAAAATGGAGCTGCTGCCCTGGGGCTGCTGGTTCACAAGGGCTCCTTCGGGTTGGCTTAATCAGAGCTTGGCCCTGAGCCTTCCTTGGCTGGCCCTGTCAGGGGGTGACACCGTCCTGGGCAGGCCCAGCACCCCCTTGCTTTGCTCGTCCCGGTCTCTTTTAGAGGGTTTGTGGGACAGAGACCCCACTGATGTTCCGGAGGGAGCGGGTGCAGCCCCACTGCAGCCCCTGCAGGTGTTTCCAGCCCCTGCTCCTCCTGCTTTAGTGGCAGCCACAGCTCCCAGCCACCATGTCATCGTACTGCTTGAGGACCACATTCTCGTCATCGTCGAAGTAGAGGAGGTTGATGGAGAAGAGCTTGTCGGGCACACAGCAGGGGCTGCTGACGCCCTCGCTCAGCTTCAGGGCGTTGATGATGGACTGCACTGTGGCATGGTTGGTCGGCCGCATGTTCTCGCCCAGAGGGAAGGGGCAGGAGCCTTTGCAGTGGAAGGCGTTATACCCCCGTGGTGAGATGATCCAGCCAGACCAGCCAATCTCCTCAAAGTCCACGGACAAGGGATGCCTCTGGCAGGGCTGGAGCCGGCCCAGCGAGCGTGTACTGCGTGACCTGCCCAGCTGGGGCACCGGCATCTTGGCAGGGAGATCGGGAGCCTGAGGCGTTAAATCTGTAAGAAAGGAGCATCCGATGTCATTGGCCACTGCGTGAGCCTGGGTGGAGGGAAAAGATACTGCAGCCCCCTCAGCCACCCCTCCCCACAGGTTTTGTCTGCAACCCTCTGGTCACAGCCTGTCACCAGCCCAGACAGAGCCAGCAGGAGGTGACAGCCTCAGCCTCACGGCCAAACTCAAATCCAGCTTCACATTTGCAAGCAGGCAACACCCCTGAGCAGGCTACACCAGAAAGGAAAGAGCCTCTCCTAACAGCAGGGAAGGAGGTTTGGATTTGAGGAGCCCACATGTGTGGAACACCTCCTGAGAAGGGATGTTGGCACCGAGGGAGTCGTGCCAGGCGTGTGGGACCCACCTGGGAAGCCGGCTGTGGGCAGCGACGCTCCGCGGCGCCCATCGTCCGTGAAAAGCACCAACATGGGCTTCTTGCTCTCGTGGTGGCCCCGGCCAGATGCAAACTGCAGCGGTGGGGGGTCAAGTGGGCCCCCCCCCAGGCTCTGGACTGTCACCAGCAAACCCTGGTTGCTGCTTTCATCTTCGGTCCAGTCGCGAACCTGGGGAGCCAAACCAGTGTCACCATGGACCGAGACAGGCACTGCGCTGGTGTCCCCACAGGCAGGTCCCAGGCCAGCAGCAGGACATAGTGAACCGGGACCCCTTGAGGCCACACTCTGTGTGCCATGGGAAGGGATTGCTCTGGGGCTGCAACACAGGGGACACTGTGGCAGGAGCCAGCACCAGCACACCCTGCTGAGCAGTGAGACAAGTTCAGGGAAGGATGAAGCAGCCCCGGGGCTCTTGGCAGGAATATTTCCTCCCCCTCCCAGAGGATGTATTCCCCCCATATCACTGCAGAGACTGCAGACAGGAAACTACACTGGAGCCTGAAAGCTGAAAACAGAGGAAAAGTGACTCACAGCTGGCGTGATGGCAAAGACCTCCCAGCCCGAGGTTTGCAGTGAGACAAGCCGTGCTGCCAGCAGCTTCTTCCCTCCAGGGGTGTCTGGCTTGTCTTTCTCCAGCACCTGGTACACATTGACCTGGGAAAGGCAAAGGTGGTCACCCCGGTGTATTCTGCCTGAGGGGTTGACCCTGGACAGAAGTGTGGGGGGAGATGGGGAGTTGTAAGCATGGATTTGTAACAACCTTGGTGTGCCTTTGCTGATGTTTGCACAAGCCAGAAGGATATTTAAGAACCTGCCACAGTTAAATCATCGTGATTATCTGTGAAACATTTGTTCAAGTGATCCTAGAGCCAGGCTGTGTTCCCACTGCAGGCAAGTGACCACAGTGTGCCAGTGGCACCCCTGGGCACAGGGTGGGAAATAGCTCCATTCCTGTCCCCATCCCCATCTCCATCCCTGTCCCCATCTCCATCTCCATCCCTGTCCCCATCCCCATCTCCATCCCTGTCCCCATCTCCACCTCCATCCCTGTCCCCATCCCCATCCCCACCCGGTCCCCATCCCTCTCCTCACCTGGCAGAAGTGGTGCCGTTTGGGCCCCTCTGTGACCCTCGGCCAGAGGCGGAAGAGGTGCAGCTCTGCCGTCAGGATCTTCTCGTTCTTGGCCACGCTGGAGAGGACGAACAGGAACCGCATCTCCTCGCTGTGAGCTGGAAAGAAGGATGTGCTGAGGAGAGGAGAACCAGGGGCGGCACCGCCACCGGCCGCGTTCAGCCCCTCCCCACAGACGCATCCCAGCACCACGGGGACGACCCCCGCCCTTACTTTTCTCCAGGAAGCTGCGGACGGTGTTGCCCTCCAGGATGTCAGGGTTCTTGGTGACACCATCCGCGTTGGCGACAGTGTTGAATAGATCCACCATGTACTGGGGCGGCTGCTTGAAGTGAGTTGGAGGGGCTGGCGGGTCTTCCATGCCAAAGACTTCCAGGAGTTTTTTCAGCGCCTCAGCCCGCCGGATGGCCACGCTGGCTGGGCTCGGGCTCGCCGTGTGGGCCAGGGCCAGCAGCAGCACAGTCCGCAGCATGGCTCTGTGCTCGCTGTGCCTGCACAACTCCCCCGGCCTCCCCGGCGCTGCATTTATAACTCACTGGAAAGCTGGACTGGAGTGAAATATGCACAGGGGCAATCAGGAGAGTAAAGAGAGCTAATTGCCATGCTAACAAGGTGAGAAGCCCGGCTCCCGGGCCCCCTGCATCAATTAGCCCCAGTACACAAGCGGGAGGCAGGACGGCTCACCAGGCACTCCCAGGGCTGCCAGGCAAACGGGGCTCTGGGGCCACCAGCCCCTCGCCAGGGCCTTGGCTGGGCTGCATTTGCTCTCCGTAGGAGACTAACTGGATTTTAATGATGGCACTAATGGGACAAATCGGAGGACCTTTGTGTGGAGGAATGCAGCCCATCAAGATGAGCATCCCCTGCCCGGGCCGGTTCTGCCCCTCTCGCAGCCGTGCTGAGAGCGAGGATCGGGGCGGGGGCTCAGTGCCACCCTGGTGTCCCCACACCATGTCCCTGGCAGTGTGCAGGGTGGGGGCAGCCCAGGCTGTGCGTCCCGCCAGGAGCCGAGGCCACGGGGCAGAGCAGGTTCCAGCAGGGGACCTGGCGGTGCTGCGGCCCCGGGCTCTGTGTGGGCTCACACCGCAGCAGCAGCAGCAGCACCCTAAGCCAGCTCTTTTTTTTTTTTTTTTTTTTTTTAAAGAGACTATTGGCTTCCGGGGAATTAAAAGGCATTTGCTGCTAATTCCTGAATACTTGAACTTTACGAATATCCGGGTAGTGGAATAAAAGCGAATTCTTTAAGTCTTATTCCATAATCACACAGAGAAACTAAGCTGGTGCAGGTGGACATGACACACGGTACAGCTGCCATGGGAATCAACGGAAAAAAATTAGCATTAATTAACTAATTCATCAACTGGCTGAAGCCCTGCTAGGACCACCTGATGGGAGACAAGGTGAAGGCTAATGTCCAGCGGTGCCCACAGTTTATTCCAACCCAGAGGGCTGCTAATTATGCAGAACAGGCACTGCGGCACCGACTGGCTGGAGTTAATGGCGAGAGGAAACTATCTGTATCCCCGAGATGCTTTCCCTCCTCTTCCCAGCTCACCAGCAGCATGTCCCACAGGATATCTGGGGGTGCCTGCAGAGGACACAGCTCTGCCCCAACACGCTCAGCTCCCGGTTCCCTCTCCTGTCTCCGGCTCCACAGTTTGCAGCCGGGAGCAGCCAACTCGTGCACCCCCAGCCCGTGTCAGACGGCTGCATCCTCCGGGAATGCTGGATGCGGAGGGGCCGTGGAGCTGCACAGCGGAGCCCCAAGGACCTGCAAATTGCCCACGATGTTTATTTTACAAGCTGCAAAACATTTTGTAGAGGGTTCATTTATACCCGCTGGTTAAAGTAGCTTTTATTAAAAAAAAAAAAATAGCCTTCTCTCATTTACATATCCTACAGACAGTCTGGCGGGGTCTCAGGAGCCCCACCCGCAGCTTGCAGCCCCGCTACACCCGGCACTCCCGGATGGCAGCGACCGTGCGGACTCGGTCCGGAACCTGTGTCTGTCAGAGCCGTGAGAGGCACCGCGCCCCGGGGCAGCTTGTGCCCAAACCAGGCATTCCTCTCCGTCTTGGAACTCCCTGCAGTTAGAGAAAAAACAGTGCATCCCCAGTACAGCCCCAGTACAGCTCCAGTACAGCCCCAGTACAGTCCCAGTGCATCCCCAGTGCAGCCCCAATGCATCCCCAGTGCATCCCCAGTGCAGCCCCAATGCATCCTCAGTGCAGCCCCAGTGCATCCCCAGTGCAGCCCCAATGCATCCCCAGTGCAGCCCCAATGCATCCCCAGTACAGCCCCAGTACAGCCCCCCAGTACCCCCCGGCCCCCCACATCCTGGACCTTCTATTCACACTCAGGAGAAGGGCAGATGCTCTGGAGTAGGATGGGGGAGAAGGGAGGCAGCTTTTTCCTACAGCATTTGTTCCTTACTCCTGGAGTAACTCCACTGTCACCTCCCCCTGGCTGAGCAGAGCAGCTCTTTCTTCCTGCATGGTTTGATTTGCTTCCCTTTGCATGCAAAGAATCCCAGAATGGTTTGGGTTGGAAGGGACCTTAAAGCCCTTAAAGCCCATCTCATCCCAACTCCTGCCATGGGCAGGGACAACTTCCACTGTCCCAGGCTGCTCCCAGCCCTGTCCAGCCTGGCCTTGGGCACTGCCAGGGATCCAGGGGCAGCCCCAGCTGCTCTGGGAATTCCATCCCAGCCCCTCCCCACCCTGCCAGGGAGCAATTCCTTCCAAATCTCCCCTTTCCCAGTGGGAGCCATTGCCTGGCTCCTGTCCCTGCAGGCCTTGTCCCCAGTCCCTCTGCAGCTCTCCTGGAGCCCCTTCAGGCCCTGCCAGGGGCTCTGAAGTGTCCCTGGAGCCTTCTCTTGTCCAGGTGAGCACCCCCAGCTGTGCCAGGCTGGCTCCAGAGCAGAGAAGCTCCAGCCCTCAAAGCACCTCCATGGCCTCCTCTGGCTCCAACAGGTCCATGTCCTTCCTGTGCTGGGGACACATATTCTTTATGTCTACAATCAACACACAGTCCTGCTCCTTCAGCCTGAAACACCTGCCTGGACCCACCCTGCCCCAGCAACCCTCTGCTCTTCCTGCCCCACAGCTTTGCCAGCAGGTGGGGGACACAAGTGGCACATTCCAGGCTGCAGAAGCCACTGGCAGGATCTGTGTCTGCTGTCCCGGGACACCGCAGGCTCTGCAGCCACCTGCCCAACTCAGCCCCATCGCAGCAGGTCCAGCTCTCCCCCCGGCACGGCACAGCGTGGGGGGTGAGCTGGGGGTGCTCCCCAAACCCTGCTGGGGTGGGTGAGCTGGGGGTGCTCCCCAAACCCTGCTCCGTGTTCCCCCACCCGGGAGCCGCAGATGCGTTGGGTGAGAGGATCGGGAGCAGCTCCCACCTGGCCCGGGTGCGGATGTGCGGATGGAGACCGGCAGCTGTGCTTACCTAAGCAAGCAGGGATCCCCCGAGGAGCAGCTGCCCAAGCACCTTCCCACATCGATTTCCTGCAAAGATTTGCAAAACAAAGGCACAAAAATCCCCTGCAGCACCTCAGCAGGGACACCTCAGGACCCTCCACCCTCCCTCCAGCCTCAGGCTCTTCATTCATCCCCAAAGAAGGGCAGAAGCAAGGCACAGCTGGCAAGAAGTATTTTGGGGGCATAGCAGTGGTTTTGAGTCAGAAACCCCTGTGCACAAAGGTATACTCAACTAGACAGTCAGGTCTCTGTTAAACTGAAGACATACCTAACAACTAAATATTTTTAAAAATAAATATCATTGTTTCTTAGTTACTTTTTTAAAGAAATCCTCACTCCAAAGAAAAAAGCCATTTGTTCCCTTATGGCCCTGACACATGCACAAATTAGTGGCAGCACAATACATTTTATAGCATAAGAGAATACAAATGTGAGGGTTTTACCACTCTAGTTTGATGCTAGTGTGAAGCTGCCGATGTTAGAGCATCACCTAGGAGCTCAAACCCCACATGAGGGCCCAGCTGAGCCCACCAGAGAGGAGCCAAACCCTTGGAAAGCCACCTTGAGCTGTTCCTCCCTGTGTCCTGCAGAGCTCTGGACAACTTCATAGTATTCCACCTGGGAGACACAATTGCATTTTTCCTTCATTTAGCAGTTCTCCGGGGTCTAAACCATCTCCCCACCACGTGGGTTTTTGACCAGAGCAGTGCTGAATTTTGTGGGCACACAGAAAAGTCCATCTGCAAGGAAACAAGATGGAAAATGAACTTGGAGCTGCACCCGAGTTTCCTGTGGCAGCAGCTCAGACCACCCAGCTTCAGGCATCCAGCACCCACTGGGTGCCAAAAGGCTGTTCTCTGTGTCAGGGTCCCAGCTGGGAGTTTGAGGCTCATTCCTTCACCAGCTCAGGGCCTTAGTGGTAGGTTTTGTTCCTCCATACCAGTTTCAGACCATGAGGAAAGGGAGGTTATTGTGGGTGCAAGTTGTGACTGCTGTCCCTGATCCTGTGAAAGCCCCAGCTGTGGGGAGTGAGCACATTATCTCTGAGAAAAACTGTATTTGAACACAAAATATTGATGGCAGCACTTTTTCAGAGCCACACTCTTACACCAGGGATGAGGGAATGGGATTTAGCATTAACTCATTCAGCAGTTCCCTCTGGATTTGCCAGGGACTGTGCCCTGAATGGGCTTCTCAGATGCTGGAGCCAGGGTCAGGGGCTCTCCTGGAGATGCATTCCCCAGGCATCTGCACAGGTTTGCTCTGAATGGGCTCCAGGTGTGGCATCTGCCACTGTGGGGAAGGGAAGGGAAGGGAAGGGAAGGGAAGGGAAGGGAAGGGAAGGGAAGGGAAGGGAAGGGAAGGGAAGGGAAGGGAAGGGAAGGGAAGGGAAGGGAAGGGAAGGGAAGGGAAGGGAAGGGAAGGGAAGGGAAGGGAAGGGAATGCCCCAGTTCTGGCGTGTGGGATAAAGGAAGGCTGGTAGCAGAGGGTTGGAAGGGGGAGGTGGACAATGAACCCAGCTCTGGGGGTGCAGAACAAAATCCTGCTTTGCCTTTTCTTTCCCTATTCCAGCTTTAACTCAATGAAAAATTCCCAGGGCACTAAAGCAGTTCTGTCTGGATTTGACATTCCCGGTTTGGTTGCAGGCAGCTGGGGGAGGAGGGGGGGAGAGGGCTCTGGGTGGACACACCAACAGCCACATCTGTGTGCTCACCACCACACCAGGACATGCCACCGTGGCAGGGTGGCCCAGGCAGGGCCTCAGCAACTGGAGAGAAGGGACAAGGGTCCTCCAGCTGCAACGACATCTCCTTGGAAGGGCAGAGGCACTGACTGTCCTGCGTGGCTCAGCCTTGAGCTGATGTTCTCTGCAGAAAGAAACAATATTGTTTCTGTGCTAAATCTCCTGGCTTTTCTCCCTTCACCAAGTAAATTAGGGTTAAAAATCTGCATTGCATGAGCTAGAGGAGGGGGAGAAGGACGGCTGAGCTGATGGCCAAGTGAGTTTGGGCTCTATCTAGGACCTGGTCTTGCCCTGCCCCAGCCCTTGGGTGTACATCCTTCGGGGTTTGTTTGGCTCCTGGCTTTGAACGGGTTTTGAGAGTTTCCTGCCCCCTCACAACTACTACAGCAGCTGCTGGAGGGGATTTCTTTGTTCCAGGATGGAGCTGTTTCCAGGGGAAGGAAAAGTGATTTCTGAAAGCAAGTATCTCTGGGTGGGACACAAAATGACAATGGATTTCTGGACGTCAGTGATTCTGGGTGAGATTTTAACATACTCCTCCAGCCCCGTCCCCCCACCCCCGCCCCATTCCTCTGATGATTCCAAATTTTTACCATGACACTGAAAGTATCAGCCCGACTTTATGCGGGAAGATGCAGAAGGAAAGTGCAGAGACTGCCCCAGGGCAGAGGCGAAGCTGGCGGCCAGTCCACATTTGCCAGCCCTGGGCTATTACTGTGACTGAGATTCTCCCTCCCCACTCCATTAATTCCCCTCCCCGGGGCAACATAATTGTCCAGCACCTTCCACTAACACGTCTGGGAAGTAAATGCTGATTCTCCCAGCTCTGGAAGAAAGCACTTCACGCTGCCTAATTGCCTTTTCCACTTGCGGCTGGATAAGCAGCAGCTGCTGCAGCTGTGCCGCCTCCTGCGCTGCCCAGGAGGGGACCCGGCCTCAGGCAGAGCCACTCCCGGCCCCTCCAGCTCCCGGAATCGTGGAATGAATTCCCGGGCCCTGCGCTGCTCCCTGGGCTCAGCTCAGCGCTGCCGCGGTCTCTGTCCCTCCCTAGCGGCGCTGCCACAGCCCGGCCGCAGCAGCTGCCGGGAGCTTTGAACGGATTGGCTTTCAGAAATGCCAAAAAATTACATCAGCAAATTCCAGGACAGTGGAATTTGTCAAACAGTTGTGGTAAATCATTTCAACACCACTTTCAATTCTGATAAAATCAGTTCATCTCCACTGACGTGTCTGGGTTATTTTATGGGTGAACTCACGAGACAGCTCACCAGCTCACAATGAATGAGTTCAGCTTTGTCCCAGGGGGAGGTTTTCACCCATCTGGAATGATTTCTTTTGGAATCTCCATTTCCAAGTGATTTTTGAACCAGCAGTGTAATTCACTGGTACTAAAAGGGCATTTTAGAGTGTCAGTAAGGAAATTGAATTTTCCAGTGCACTGTTTCCAGCAGAGCTTTTATTATCAAGTTGGTTTCCTTGCTTTGATTGGGAGGGTTGGAGCAGAGACCCCCGAGGTCCCTCCCAGCCTGGGTTACTCTGATTCCATGCTCTCTGGCTAGAGGACATTTCCCTGTATATGAGGTGCCTGTATCTCCATCCTCACCCGTGCACACAGCAGAGAATTATCACTGTGTTTGCAGACCTGTGTGGTAAAGGCCCAGCAACAGGAAACTCAACCCCAAGACACAACCCCAATACTGCCAAAGGCAGGGGCTCTGCTCAGCAGACTGGGTGCCCTGAGCTTGGACACTGGTGCTGGTCACACAAGAGGGCTTGTTCCCATATTCCCAGAGGGACGGAGGGAGCAAGGGAGGAAGAGGAGCTCTCCCCGCACAGTAGGTTGGGTCAGAGCATTTCCCCAGGTTAATTGTGACCTCCCAAGGAGAGTCTGGAAAGGTTTTCAGGGCCAGGAGCCAAAGCCATCCCTCAGGGCAGGTGCTGCAGTGGCAGACCTCTACCACCCCCACCTCCCTCAGGCCTCCGAGGAGCTGGAGCCACCACCCAGGTGCAGCTCACAGCACCCCCGGGGCAGGAACACTGGGCTCTCCTCTGCAGCACAGGGCAGGGCCAGGGGACACACCCACATCAAAACACTGCTTGCATACCTTTTATGACAAGTTGACCCACGTGGTTGACCTAGGAAAGCCAGTTGATGTAATCTTTTTTTAATTTCAGTAAAGTTTTTGATACTGTCTCTCCCAGGATCCTTCTGGACAAACTGTCCATCCCAGAGCCAGATAAACACATCATGGGATGGGTGAGCAATGGGCTCATGGGTCAGGCACAAAGGGTGACAGTGACTGGGGTGACATCAGGCTGGCACAAGTCACCAGTGAGGTTCTGCAGAGCTCCATCCTCCCTGTGCTCTTCAACAGCTTCATAAATGTCTTGGATGCAGGACTGGAAGGGACACTGAGCATTTTCACAGACGATGCAAAACTGGGAGGAGCTGCTGACTCCCTCAAAGGCAGGGAGACACCACAGAGAGACCTCAGGAAATCAGAGGGCTGGATCATCACCAACCATATGCAGCTCAACAAGGGAAAATGCCAGACCCTGCAAGTGGGATGGGGCAGCCCTGGATGCAGGGACAGACTGGGAATGAGAGGCTGGAGAGCAGCGCTGTGGGAAGGGCCCTGGGGGTCCTGGTCAGGGGCAAGTTGGATCTGAGTCACTGCTGGGCCCTGGCAGCCCCAAGGGCCACCCTGTGCTGGGGGCACCAGGCCCAGGGAGGGATTGTCCCACTCTGCTCTGCCCTGGGGCAGCCTCACCTCCAGTGCTGGGGGCACTTTGGGCACCACGAGATCAGAAGGACCCAAAGCTGTTGGAGAGTGCCCAAAGGAGAGCAACAAAGATGGTGAAGGGCTTGAGGAGGAGCCATTTGAGGAACAGCTGAGGGCACTGGGTCTGTTCAGCCTGCAGGAGACTGAAGAGAGACCTCATTGCCATTACACCTTCCTTGTGAGGGGAACAGGAGGGGCAGACACTGATGTCTCCTCTGTGGTGACAGTGACAGGCCCCAAGGGAATGGGCTGAAGGCATGTTGGGGAGCTTGGGGCTGAGTATTAGAAAAAGGTTCTTCCTCCAGACGGTGCTCAGGCACTGCAACAGGGAATGGTCAGAGCACCAAACCTGACAGAGCTCCAAGAGCACTTGGACAATGCTCTGGGGCACATGATGTGACTCTTGGGGATGGCTCTGTGCTGGGCAGGGAGTTGCACTTGATGATCTCTGCAGGTCCCTTCCAACTCAGCATATTCTGTGATTCTATGATTACATTTTCATCATTATTTATTCTTCTAAAGTTGGTGTCTCTGGAGCTGACAAGCTGTCACTGCTTGTAACAGCTCTTAATTTGGCTAATTTTATCATTCCTATTGTACACAAGAAGCTGTTATTTGGCAAACACTAAAGGTTAAATTTGTGCAAGTGGTGCTCTCGTGCACTGAAAAATCCTAAGAAACCTCAGGGAGTAAAACTGTTGTGTCCTTACAGCCACTGCAAAGGGGAACAGGGCCCACAGACTGCTGCTGAACGCCACAGACTTTTTTCTGATGAACAAATGGAGCTCCCTTCTACTTCATCTGCTTTGTCTACTTTTACAGGGCAGCTTGTTGTTTACCTACTGATAGCACTTACAACATCAATTCTGGGAAGCAAAAGCCTGAAGTTGCCCTGAACTTATGCAGCAATAAACAGGGAATTCAAACACAGGATCAACCATGGTGCAGCTCAGGGCCAGGGAACTGAGCCCCTTTGTGCAAAGGAACAGACCCAGGGGTCAGGCTACTCATCAATTCCTGTGCTACAAAAGATGTTTTAAGTGTTGGATTATCTGGGCAACAGGTCCCCAGCATATTTCTGTCCTTAATCCCCCAAGGGAAAAGCCAGTTGGAAAACTCCAACATAAAAAAGCCAAGGGATGGGCAGGATGTGAGTGTGGAAGCATCAAGAATCTTGGTTTCTGGAGGGTGAAGGGGAACTCAGAGGAGCTGTAGCTGTCACATCCCTGGCAGTGTTTAAGGCCAGGTTGGACAGGGCTGGGAGCAACCTGGGATAGTGGAAGGTGTCCCTGCCTGTGACAGGGGTGGAACAAGATGAGCTTTAATGTCCCTTCCAATCCAAAAAACTCCATGATTCTGGGAACTCACCGTGCCCAACACGGAGGAAATGGCTCTGCCTCCTGCAGCAGCCCCTCTCTGCAAACAGATTCCCATGTTCCTGCACTCTGCTGACAGCTCCTGCACCTGCACTCACAAACCACTGAGCCCAGCATTACCCCAGGTACAATTCTCCCTCTTTTCTGCCTGAGCTGGGATGAGGCACTGAATGCCCAGCACAGGTCCAGCTGCTCCTTATCCTGAACAAAATGGCTGCAGCACAAAGAAGAAATTTTGTTACAGATGGACATGACACATCTGACCCTGGCTGGGTGGGCCGAACACCCTGTTTAGTTACTCCAGGAAAACACTCTGGCACTGTTTCTCTCACTGTTCATCTGCTCTCTTTATTTCTACCTTACTGCAGACCGGGGTGAAAGGAGTCCCTTCCCACAGCACAAAGGAGCTCATGGGCACTAAACCCCCAGACTCCTGCACAGCAGCTTCTGACATAAACCCCACCCTGCCTGCCAAGGGCAGTCACCCCTCTGTGCTGCTCACCGAGGAAAGCACACACCAACCACAGCAGCAGCACGTGTGAGCAGAGCCCACCACAGCCCCATAGCACAGCCCCTGCCCTCCCAGCCAGAGGCCAAAGCAGTGCCAAGGCCAAGAAGGGAAAAGGAACTTACAGGCAAAGATGGGAGCCTGCAAGAGCCCTGTGAGGATGACCCACAGCTCATGGGTCCTGCAGTGCTGCACCCTGGGAAGCACAGGAAAGTCTCCAGTCCCTCTGACACATATACCTGCCCTCCCTGGCAGGTGAGAAGGTGAACAGCTCCGAGCCACACAGGCTCCCACATCCTGGCCAATGTCCCGATTGTGATCTGAACAAGCACCTCGGCCCTGGGAAATGAGCATCTCTCCCACATGATCAGGATTGTGCTCCCAGCTTGGATCAGGCTCTTAGCAAACTTCTAAGTGTTTCTTGGGAGCCACTGGATTTGCTGACAGCCTGGGGAAGCTCCCTTGAGGGGTCCTTGTTCTTATCACCACTTCCAAACTAATTTAAGTTTGTGGTGACTGGGAGCCACTCTCAAATACCCTCATTGGAAAGAACATGCATCCTTCATCCTCCTTCATCCCATTCAATGGTTTTATCTGGGGACAACCCACACCAAGCAGAGTCAGAGCTGGCACTTGGACAATGTTGGGAACACAGCAGGACATGTCCCAGCAGTGACGGCAGCATGTCCCCCACAGCCACACAGTTCTGCTGTAAACTCCAGGTAGGAAAGCTCCAGTTAAAGTGGGAAAGCTCCAGTGACCAGAGTCCTGGCAGTGCTGCTGCCCATGTGCTGCCAGGGCCTCTCAGACAGGGCTGGTGGCAGCAGCGCTCCTGAATAAGGATGGACTCAGCTCCTCACCAAGAACTCAGGGTCTGTGCACCAACTCCTCCAGGCACAGGGCAGGGAACAGATCCAGGGCCCAGGGAAAACGTTTTGCCAGATTCAGGAGTGAGAGCACACAAGGGAACAGTGATGGCACATGGACACTCCCCTGGCATTCAAAATGAGGTTTGGGGAGTTGGGTTGGGTTTTTTTCCTACAATTACTTACAAGTGCAACAGTCACAGACACTTAGAGAAGCTGCACAGCCCTCGGGCCAAGCCGAGCTCCCCTGCTCATCCCCAGCTCCTGGAGGATAGCTGGGTTTCTCTGGAATGGATGCCTTGAGAAAACAATTAGCAAAACCAAAATGCTAGAGAAGGCATCCTATCAAAACTAAACCATTTCCCACCAGGCTACAGGAACCCCAGCCCAGAGCAGGAATCAGCACAGCTGCTCAACAGCAACAACATCAACAATTTAATTGTGTTAAGAGACAAACATATTAACAAAATCCACATTTAAATAAAAAAAATTCCTTGTGCCTGGGCACCTGAGCCAAGCCACTCTCTGTTCACAGCTCCGTGGTGCTGCAGAGTATCCAGAGAGGCTGGGACTGCTACTGGGAGTAACTGCTGTGTAACCTGGCCAGAGCAGAGAGCTGCACGGCAGCCACATGGGAAGGGACATACAAAATAGTTATGAAAAAATATCCATTTTAAATAAAGAACTTACAACAACTTCAACTTTATAAAAAATATCATGGTTGCCATGTCTCAATTGTAGGAATTATTTTTGAACTCTCAGCATCCTGTTTTCCATCTCACACCACCTCTGCAGTCTCTCCAGAGAGCTCTGTTTCTGTCCAGCTCAGTCCAAAGTACCTGAAAATGAAAAAAACACATTAAAGTCTCAAGAATTAGAAGTGCAGTTCTGTGAACAAATAAATCTTGTTTACAAATTGGCAAAAGAAAATGCAGTAACTTTAAAGTTTAAGCAAATCACACATGAGTAAAACCAAATCCAGCAAAAAAAAAACCCAACTACTGCACGTGCCTCAGGGTCCAGCTGAGCCATTCCAGTGCTCAGAGGGGCTCTACAAGCCACACTAGGAATTACTGAGGATGTGGAAACAGAGAGCTTTGCAAATTATTCAGTTCTTTCTCCCCTAAGTAGATTATTACACAGAATACTGAAATCAAGTAGAAACTCACCTTCCAAAAAAGCAAATTCATCAATAGCTTCAATGGCATTATCTGAAAAGCAAATTGAGAACAATCAAAATACATAAACCAACTCCATATTTGCATCTGTTTCAAACTGCAGCATTTGAAATTACATAAGAGCACAGTGACCAATTTCAAAAAGATTTATTTGTTTTGGAGATGGTGTGTGAAATTATTAGTGTAGTCTTTAGTAGAAGTTTTTCTCCCCCATCTTCAGGGAAAGAAAGAATAAATCCATAATTACTTCAGCACCTCCAGACAGGTGGACAAATCCCCCATTGGAGCAACCCTTTGCTAAGAACAGCACAGAATATGCTCCCATACCCAGGTCTTTTCTTTGCAGTGTTTTCCTTTTTCCTTGCTGGGCATACACATAAGCATCTTTGGCTATGGTTTCAACAAACAGCTCCTGGAAGGCAAAACAGGACAGGTTCACACAGGAGAGGAGAAAGAGAATATCCTGAGAAGAAAGAAAGGTCCTACAAGGCTTCAGGATTAGATCAGAATCTTCATCCTAACATTACCATTCCTAGTAAACAGGTCTGAAAATACCAAAGGAAATGGCTGGACAGTGACGCACAGGACAAGCAGTGAGGGAGAAAGCAGGGAAGCTCCCACATTCTCTGGGAGACCCACTCCACACCAGGGGCTCCCAGGGCACCTTCTGAAGGGGGAAAGGTGTCCTGTGCTCAGGAGATGAATCATGGAATCCTTCAGGTGGAGAAATACCTCTAAGATCATTGTGTCCAACCACCAGCCCAGCACCACCTCCACGTTCACCCCCATCCCATGTCCCCAAGTGCTACATTTTTTGAACAGTTCCAGGGACGGTGACGGCCCCGGGGAGCCTGTGCCAGAGCTTGACAACTCTCTCCATGAAGGAATTTTCCCAATATCCTAAACCTCCCCTGGTGCAGCCTGAGGCCATTTCCTCTTGTCCTGTGCCTTCCTGCTTGGGGGAAGCGACCCACCCCGGCTGTCTCCTCCTGTCAGGGAGTTGTGCAGAGCCACAAGGGCCCCCCTGAGCCTCCTTTTCTCCAGGCTGAGCCCCTTTCCAGCCCCCTCAGCTGCTCCTGGAGCTCCAGACCCTTTCCCAGCTCGGGCCGGCCGCAGCCGCCCCGCGGGTCCCTGAGAGAAGGAAAAATCTCCTGGGCAAGACCGAGCAGCATCCCCGCAGCGACCCAGGCCCAGGACCCGCGGGGCCGCCCCTCACCGTGGCCCGCGCCAGCACGAACACGGCCTCCTGGCTGGCCAGGGTCACGTCCGGGTCCGCCTTCACCAGCGCCTTCACCCGCGCCAGCGGCAGCCGGGCCAGGCGGGCCGGACCCGGGCCCTGCTGCCCCGCGGCCGCCGCCTCCTCCCCGGGCGCCGCCGGCTCCGCCGGCCCCGGCCCCGGCCCTGGCCCCGGCACGGCCGCCGCCGCTGCCATCCCGCCCGAGCGCTGCGCCTGCGCGGGGCCGCGGGGCCGGGCTCGGCGGGGCCTCGCTGCAGCCTCGGCCGGGCCCCGCAGCGCTGGCGGCCCCGAGCACGGCCCCTCCTCCTCCGCTTCGGGCCGGCGCCAAACAGTGGCTCATCTTCCCCTTCATCCCAGCCCCACACACGGCCCCTCATCCTCCCCTTCACCATGTCCCCTAACACAGCCCGCACAGCCCCATCCCGGCCCTCCCCACCGACGGCCTCGGTGCCTCCCTGCCACCCCCGTGGCCCAGCATGGACAGGGACGTGCCCTCCCCGTGGCAGCGGCAGGAGCAGTGGGGCAGGTGGGGGTGGCCCTCACTGCTGTCTGTCCGTGCTGTGCCCCAGAGTCAGCTCCCCGTGGGTCCCCTGTGGGACCTCCCAGCACCCCCTCTCCACCCCATCTCCAGCTGGTGAGATCAAGCCCTTCAATGCTCCCCAGGGCACCCACCACCCTATACAGGACCCCCAGGACCACCTCCCTTGGCCAACAGGTGCCTGCCCCAGCCTTCCCCATGTCCTCAAACTGTGTTTTATCCTTAAACCATCTGCAGGCAGGAGCCGCCTCGGGCACTGCCGGTGGGACACTGTCCCAAAGGGCTGCAGGGACACACAGATCCTGGAGCAGGGACACCAGCACCAACCAGCAGGCCAAAGCACCCCTGCCAGGGTGTCAGACCATTCCTGCCTCAGAGGCAGTAAACGGTGACACCAGGACAGTTCAACCCTGTGATGGCCCAACACAGCACCCTGCAGTGCACAGCTTCCCCTTGCTTCCCAGAGGAATTAGGCTTTTCAGCCGAGCTCATGTCCCCCATGAAGAGCCTAATTCCAGGAAGCCACAGGCCCTCACCCAGCTTTTCTGTGCTCAGCTGTGCACCCTCTGCAGCTCCCTGCCCCGCAAGTCCTGTGCAGCTTTGAGACCTGACCTGCAGAGGAATCCTGGGCCACCACTGGACAAGGACATTGCCCACCCTCCTGCTCCCATCTCCTCACATCCCGCAGTCAGTTCCCAAAACCGGGGCTCTCCTCTTATGGCCAGCAGGACTTGGTGGGATGCAAGTGTCAAACAGCAGCAGAGCCAAACTAGCAGTGTACCAAGAGCTGCTCCTCCTCCTCTTTCTCCTCCTCCTTGTGCGGTCTCATCAAGCAAAAGCAACTTCCTGGCATTGCACACAGCTCCTCACCAGCTGTTAGGAAAGAGCTGCTGGTTTCAAGGGAGGGCACCTCAGAGAGGCTTGTCCAGAATGCTTCAGGTGGTCTTCAGCAAGGAGGTGAGCACAGAGGAAAGCATCCACTGATGGAAGATGGTGAGTAACAACCAGACCTGGGCTAGAGTGGAGATGGGGATGGCACACTGGGAGCCATACGTCCTGGTTGGAAGGGTTTTGGGGATGGATCTGGCCAACAACCCCCCATTGTGAGGGGCTGGATCTGGCCAACAACCTCACTCCTCCTGAAAGGCAAAGTCCTTCTGTACGTCTGAGCTGGATGGAGCTTCAAAGGTCTCTGAGCAGTTTCTGGGCTCAGAGGAAGGTTTGCTGGGTGAACTTAGGCTGAATATAAACATCTGTGAAAGGAGGAGGCCACACTCCCACCAAGTCCAGGAGAGCCCCCACCAGCACAAAATGGATTGGAAAACCTGGAACTGATCACAGTGATGGCAGTGCTGTACATCCAAGGCTTTGAGCAAGTCCCAGCTCATGGAACAGGCCCAAAAATGATCATTACAAACCACCAAATCATTCAGGTGTCAAAAATCCCAACAGCATGTTTGGGAATCTGGAAAACATTGATTTTTCACTAATTTGAGTGAAAGCCCCAGTGCTGGTATACAGGAAATTACATATTCATGCTGCTTCAGCACTGCTTATACCAAGTGCTGCATTTGAGGGTTTACCAGGAAAACTGGGGTGTTTGCCTGGGGAATTTGCACTTTTGTAAGTCTGTATATATACAGTTGATCAGTTATGTCTAAAAATATTGCATCAGCGTCTCTCCATATCAGCCTTTCCCTTTTTTAAATTTTTTCCCTGAAAATAAAAATTATGCAATTACAAACCCAAACTGAAATCCCAGAAGGATAAAAACTCCCAAATCAAAGCGTACAGCTCCAGCGAGGCAGCCAGCTCCAGTGCAAAGGGACACTGTGGTGTGGGGACAGGGGCATGGGAGAAAGATGGAGAGGGTCAGGTGATCCCTCCCCTCTCACAAGGTCCATCTGAGAAGATCAGGAAAAATGTAGCCCCATCCCGTAGCTTTGTGCCATACCTCCAACCTGGCAGTCTTTTTGCAGGAGCCGTTCACAGCCTCCTCCTGGCAGCATTTCTCTGGAGGCTCTAGAGAAAGGTGAATTTTGGTCACTGAGGAAGCTAAAGACAGCTCTGTGCTGGAGCAGATGTGTGCTGGTTGTGTGTGCACAGTGTGAACCACACAGGAAAGACACATGGCAGAGAAGTAGGGCAGTCTGCCGCCTCTTGGCCTTGTTCTGTCTGCACGCAGCCTTTGGTGGGTGAGTCCCAGCAATGCCGTCCCTGCTTTTCCTCCAGGGAGTGATCCAATGGTCCTGTGCAGTCTCCCCCACCAACTCATCCTGGAAAACAGGACCAGGGTAGGGCAGGTTGCTCCCATCTGATCCCTGGGAATCTCTGGATCTCAGATTCTGCCCTCAGGAGCTTTGCTACTACCGTCCAGTCCTGTGGAATTGTTATCATTGGGAGGGGAAGGGTTAACAGTGCCTTCTCGGTGGAGCCAGTGTCAGCTTACAAGTGGGTTGTGCAGGGTCCCGCGGGGTCTAAGCCAGGGTTTGAGGGGTGTTTCCCATCTCGTGACTCACCAGAGGACCACCGGACACACTCCCGTGAGTGTGCAGCAAACCTTCTCGTGTTCAGCCTCAGCTGTGAATGCGGCGGATCCATCCTGGTCCTGGTTCTTCAGCCAACATCGGAGATCACCACTTGTAGTATTGTAGGGCGCCCCTGAGGTGAGGAATGATTGGCTCCATTGATTCAGAATGCTGAATAATTGCTTTATTAAAACTATACTATATTACATTATACTATACTATAATAAAGATAATATACTATAAAGAATATTAAAGAAAAACCCGTGACTGTCTGTAGACAGGACACAGCTTTGAGTGATTGGCCAAGGAAACATAACAATCCTCAGCAGAATCAATTGACAAATCCCTTCAGGTAACCAATCTTCCTAATACATTCCACATGTGTAAAAACAACAGGAGCAGCAAGTAGAGATAAGAATTGTTTTCTCTTCTTCTCTGTGCTTCTCCAGGAGAAAACCCTGCAAGAGAGAATGATCTCTCTCTCTCTGTTCAGAGAATGTGAGTCCCACACAGTCTCTCTGATTTGATGGTCCTTGGTTGTGGACAGAGGGTGGATCAGACCAAAAGACTCCATGAAAGGTCTCCTGGATGCCCTCGTGGGGTAACCTGGTCCCAGTTTGATGCAGCCCCATGTTGTTTACTCAGATATATTCAGGACCTTTTTCAGCAAAGACCTTGTTTTGTGGAGAAGACTTAGTGTGAGACCATGTTGAAGGAGTACCACATTCCCCAGGGGGAATTTTGACTCATTTTCCTCCATGGTGTTTCAACTGGAACTGTTTTTCTTAATGGTTGCAGATGCCTCTGGAGGGGAGAGATGCCGTGGTGAGGCACCTTCGGGCAAAGTTCCAACAGAACAGGAAAGAACCTCCCAAGGTGGGTGGCTGGCCCGAGAGTCACCCTGCAGCCTCTCATGGACCAGAGCCAGGACAGACCTCTGCCATGGCCTCCAAGGGTCATCCTCCTCAGGAGGCCCCCTGGAGCAGGAGGGACTGCAGCAGGGCCTCTCCACCTGACAGTACAGGTCAGAGTCTGGGACAGCATTCACCTCATTCTGCCTGCGAGACCCCAGCGCCAACGGTGTGTCGGAAGAAGGGGACGGCTCCAGGTGCCAACTTCCACCCAGTGCCTGCAAAGCCGGGAGGAGATGTGTGGAACAAGAGGGTGGAAGCCAGCTCTGATCCTCCCCACAGGAAGCCAGCCCAGCAGACATGGCCACCTGGCAAAGACAAGAGGGCTCCAGTGGTTCTTGCCAAAGGTGCAGCTGCTGCAGCGCCCCTGCTCGCTGTGGGAAGCCCCCAGAGGATGGAGCACCCAGCTCTGCCCCGGAGGAAGCCTTTGCCACATGTCGGGGCACTGGGAGTGAAGCCAGGCAAGCCCCGGCGCCCTCCTGATGTGGATTTGGCAAAGTTCAGAGCAGCTGCACGTCCTGGGACATCCATCTGTCCTGCCACAGAACCACCGAGGAGTGCTCAGCTGGGTATGGCCAGGCACAGAAAAGCCCCTCAGGAAAGGGCACTGCCCATTCAGGAAGGAAAATCTCCCCAGTTACAGCCTGCAGCTCTTGGGGGATGGAAATACTGGGAGGGCTTATGGAGAGGTGGGGGTTTTTATTACCAAAGGGGCCTTTATAGGCAATAACATGAGGATGAGGATGAGAATGAGAGAGAAGGAGGGCAGGTGAAGAAACAAAGTTCCCTGTCCCTGGCTGGGCACAAGTTTCCGTCTCTGGAGTCTTTGTAGGAAGTTAAGTTGGAGTATGTAACATGAGAGATATTGCCAAATTGGAGTGAGCCCAAGATGGCTGGGGACTGGAGCACATGGAGAAAGAAGGGCTGAGACCCAGACTTGTTCAGCTGGGAGGAGAGGGAAGAAGGGGAGATGTCACTGCCCACAGCTACCTAAGGGGGAGAAAATGGGGCCAGACTCTTCCCAGAGGTGCCCAAGGGGTGATGGGCAGGAGCAGCAGGGGAGGTGCCAGTCAGACACTGCCCCAGCACGCTCCACAGTGGCCTTCCAGAGCCAGGCTGCTGTGGTGGTTTCTCACAGTTGCTCTTCTGCTAATCCACACCACAGGTGATGAAAGCTGTTTCAAATACCATTTCTTGCTCAGTTTCTCTAACCATGAGAGTAGACTTCCCTTCCTTTCCTTAAGAGAACTGAAAAATTGAGCTGGTCTGTGTTTTAATTATAAGGTGTTATCAGGGCTGGCCATGCTGTTGTGCTGGGAGATTCTCACATGACTGGCTACAAGTATTTATTTGTCTCATGGGTCCTGAGGGAAGCTGCAACATCTAGAATCACACCTTGCCTTGATTTGATCATTTTTGTTAATTTTTAGGGCAATCTTATGATTTTTAGGGCCAAGTATCTGATTGTGTATTACTTGGTACTGTAAACCAGCAGAGATTTGATGTTGTACTCAGGTCTTTGTGCCCATTTTTGGTTGGTCTGGTTGACCAGGCTGGAGAAAGGGCTTGTGACACAAATAAGGGCTTGTTAGCAGGGGTGTGGTCATGCTAGCAATCCTAAAAGGGGCAGCAGTATGTTCTGACTGATGATGCTCCTGAGCATGTGGACATATCCAGGACTTGCCCTGACTCTGGTACATACCTGAAATTTAGGGGTTTTCCATATTCATGATACCTGTTTTGGCCTCTTCCCCTCTCCTTCTATCATTTGTCCAGGAAGAAAGTAACATTAGAAATATGCAAACAGGAAAATACATAATCAGGGTCCTCAGTGATGAACCTGATGAGCTGTGCACTGGTGTGCTGGAAGAATATCCCTGGATGAGCTATGGAGTAAAAAACTCCTTGCTCTATCAAGATGTGTAGTCAGTTTTATCTCCCCACCTCCTCCTGCACTAAATCCAGCCCAGAGTGGCTCTGACCTCAGGGTGGCTGATAGAGCTGAGGAGAAAATATGAAATAATCCTTCCCTGCTCCCTCCTGCTCTGTTGTTTGTCACAGGTCACCTGCAACCAGGCTGTGCTGCATCAGTGCCTGCACGGTTCCCACTGCAGGATGCTCCAAGTGGCACGGGGTAAGGACTGAGGCAGCGCTGCTGTTCCAGGCTGTGCCAAGCCGCTGGGAAGGGCACAAGATGTGACAGCAAGAAGATGTTTGGGTTTTCCTGCCTGCTGCTGGAGCCCAGGGTGTGGAAGCAGCTCCCACAGTGTGAAGTATGGCCATCCCTTGGGGCTATGTTACCTCACTGTGGCCATTGCACCCTGCTGCCTGTCCACATCAGCTGTGTGAGGAGCTGCTCTCCAGCTCTGGCTCCCAGAGCCAGGGCCAGTCCATGGCCAGCCCACCCTCCTCCTGGCAGCCCCAATTCTGCCCTCAGCCCCCACTGCAGCAGCACCTCCTAACCGTGCTCTGCCTCCCCGCAGGGATGAAGATGAGATATACGATGATGTTGAGCCTGTTGAGCTGACCAGGAGAAGCCCAGGCCTTCTGCTGCCTTCTGTGTCCCAGCTGTCTGTGTGTCCCTGCCCCAGAGGAGGTGAGTACAGCAGGGGCTTGGATGCTGTTTGGGGTGAGACCTGCAGCTCTGAGAGGCCCTAGTGAGCCGTGGGCAGCAGCAGGGTCTGTTCTAAGCCTGCTGCTCCCCCACACAGCAGGGAAGTGCCTTCCTCTTGGAAATAGGCACAGGAAGCCCTGATCCCCCCACACTTGGGGGCAAACTCAGGATTTGGTCCCAGGAGGAGAAAGCTCTTGCTGCTCTTTGTATCCTGCTTTGGCAAGTGTTTTCACCTCACAGCAGCCTCATGGCAGCACCTCTCCCCGGGTTTGGTTTTACAGGTGGAAATGCTGGCCGAGCCGCTAACAGGGTTACCTTGCTGGCAGCTACACAGAGGTAATGGGGCTTTTTTACTCTTTCTAAGGGTCCCAAAATGGCCAGGGCTCCTTGCTGCTCTGACAAAGCTGCTGCTTTAATGGTCTCTGCTGGGCTTGCAATAGGAAGGTCTGTGGTGAAGAGCACAAGCTGCAGGCTGTACACCTTGGCCTGAGAGCCTCCACAGCCCCAGGGCTGGTGCAGGGAAATGCAATGGGGAGCAGCCAGCAGGGAGAAGGGGATGGGAAGGAGCAGAGCATGGAGTGGGGTCATCTGAACCTTCCCATGGCTTTCAATGGCTGCAGAGAATCCCAGGTCTCCCAGAAGATGAAGACCATGACACTCAAGGCATGCAAGAAGGAAGAGAAGATGGACAGGGGGTTTCAGAAGAAATTCAAGGTGAGCAGCAGTGAGTGATCACTTTTCCCTTTGAGCTTCTTCTCCCCTTCTGGGAAGGGTGCAGTGCAATGGCAGAAAGGAGCTGTGCTCCTCAGGGACCAGCGATACCCAGATCACACCCTGGCTTGTTCCCCCAGGTCACACCTGCCCCATTCCCCCAGATCAGACCAGTTCCACAGACTCTTTGGCCAGAGAGGAATCTGTTCTTTTTCAAGGAGGGAGAGCGGTCAGACCTGCCTGACTCAACTCCCCATGGGCGCTGCTGTTTTGTGTTTCAGTTCGAAGGCAGCATCAAAGTCCTGACTCAGATGATGGTCGACCCTGCAGCGACAGAGAAGAGGGGCAGAGCGAAGAACCTGCCACTGAGACCGGGAGAAATCCTTGATGTCATTCAGTTCACAAATCAGGAGCAAATCCTCTGTCGGAACAGCCAGAGGAGGTGTAAGTCTGGAGGGGGATGGGGCTCGCCCACAGCAGGGAGCACAGCACAGTTTTGGGAAGAAGCTTTTTTGTGCAAACATCCCCTGACCCTGACAGACCTTCTGACAGATCTCCTCCACCTGTTAGACAGATCTGACAGGTACCCTGCTATCCTGAGAAGGTTCCCACTTTTCTCTGCACAAATATCCTGCTCTTCCTTCCACTCAGCAGCAGCATTTCTGCTGTGAGCTGGGCTTCTCCTTTCCCTCTGCTAAAAGCTTTTGCAGTCCTTGAAGCCTCCAGGTGGAATGGGCTGGAGATCACTCAGGCAGAGGGGAAGGGTTCAGGCTCTTCCCTGCCAGCTGCATTCAGCCTGGCAGGCTCCTTCCTGACTCTGCCCCGAGCAGGTTCCTGCTGAGGCTCCAGCTGGGCTGCCCAGAGCTGGATTCCTCCTTGTCCCTGCCCTTTCTGGGAATGTGAGGTGTTGCTAAACCCCGGGCAGGGGCAGGTGCTGGGGTGATTCCTGCTCATGCCCTGGTTCCCAGCACAACCTGACATGTTTTTCTCCACTCTGTTGCAGATGGCTATGTGCCCCGGGCCGTGATGCTGCCTCTGTGAGTATCCTTTCCCAGCCCCTTCATCTCCACTCCATCAGCTACAACAGCTGCTCCATGAGTGGCCAGTACCAAACTAGCCCTGGCTGACAACTCAAAGCTACCCAGCTCAGGCTGTGACCATCAGCCTAACACCAGCAGTTTCCCCTGGGATGGAATCTGCCATTTCTGGTGTGAGGAGAGATTCTGTCACTGGGACACTGGAAGCACTCCCCAGGCTGTGGTCCCTCGTGTGGGACCTGCCCAGACACTGCTCAGAGGCTGCTGCTGGGACAGGAGCCTCTCTGCAGAGCTGGATCTGCAGCTCCTGGCAGCCTGGGATGAAGCCACCATCCTGAGAGGGACCAGAGTCACCTTAACCCCACTGCAGATGGTCCCAGCCATGCAGGGAGAGCACAGCACTGGGAGGGGGAAACAGGGCTGCAGGTGGACACCAGAGTCCACAGACAGGGCAGGAGGAGCTGAGACAGACCAGGCAGCAGGAGCTGACCATTGCCTCAGGGTTGGGGGATGGTGGAACATGGGACACCACACTGCCCACAGCACCCTGTCTTTGTCCTTGCAGGGACACTGACATCTATGATGACGTTGAGATTTATGGTAGGTGCACAGAACTGCTGCCATACCCCTTCACTGGCCACAGTTACCACCACACCAAGCACCAGGATTCCCCTCCTCCTGACTCTTTGCTGTTTTGCTGCCTTCCCTCTCTCTCTTCCCTCTGTGTAATTCCTGTTCCTCTCCCTGAGGTATCCTTTACTTACTCACAGTTCCCTAAAAGTTTTCATGTTCCTCTGTTCCCAATTATTTGGACTTCTCTGCACCCTGTTCTCAGCTTGCTCTCTCCACTTGCTGCCAGCCCCATGGCTCCTTCAATGTCCTTTGAGGTGTCCCTGATCCCCCAGACAATTCAGACTTCCCTTTCCCAAGCAGTTGCTCTCTCCTGACATGCAAACTCCATCCCTGGCTGGCAGTTGGCTCTGAAGATGGAGCTGAACAGAGACAACTGTATTTCAGCTCTGCTCACAAGCACACACTTTGCTTAATCCTGGCAGGCTGAGCCAACCACACTGAGGCCAAAGCACAAGACAGCACCACAGAGACCCCAAGGGCTGAAACATGAACAGCACCAGACACCAGGCTCCTTTTGGGAAGGAGCTCTGCTTCCTCTGAGACTGACTGCAAAACCACCATGTCCCTGCCAGAACAGAACAGTAGCATGGCTGCTCAGCACGTGGGGCTGCACAGATCCTGTCCCATGGGGCAGGGGGGCCAGATCCCCAAGTCACACCATCACTGTAGCTCTGTTTTGCCTGTGTAAAATATAGCCATGGTTGAAGAGGGTTTTATGGCCGGTTCAAGAGGTTTTTATGGCTGGTTGAGGGTTTTATGGCCCTTTTTTTGCGGGGGGATGAGGTGGGGAGAGAGGGGTAAAATCAGGCCCATAAAGGTTTTATTATTTTCCCATTCCCAGAGCATCTTCAGCCTGAGACCCACCTGCCCTTTTGTTCTGCACCACACTCTGGCCGCAGTGGCACTCGTGGCCTGAACCAGAGGCAAACTGGACACAGAAATACTCTAAAATATGATGAATTATGGAACAGGTGCTCCAGCAGCATCTCATGGCCATGGGGCAGCTTCCCTGGAGAGCTGGCAGGAGGTTGGATCTGTCAGGGCAGATATTTGTGTGGGAATGTTCAGCATCACCTGTTGGTGCCTTGGGCTATGTCTGCCCTCCAGATGCCATGGGAGGTTCTCTCATTTACTGACAAAGTTTCCCTTTCCTGACCCTGCCCTCATGAAGCCCTCACAGATGGGGGCAGGATTGGGGTGCACTCACAGCCAGTGGGGAGCACAAATCTAGTGCAGGACCCAGATCTGGTGGCAGGATGCACTTTTTGGTGGATCCTTTTGGATCAGGAACAGTGAGAAGTTCTGGGGCTGAGTCCCTGCTCTCAGTCACTGGCCCCCATCCCAGGGGCTGGAGGGTTAAACTGGGAGGGTTCAGCACCTCACGGCGGGATGCCAAGCCCAGATTAACCCGTTGAAGACGTCACTTTCCATTATGGGAAAGGCTCCCAAATATCCCTGAAGCTTTTGGTTCTGGGGATTAAGCAGCAGCACACTCAGCTCCGGGCACAGAGCAGGGTCCATTGGTGCTGCGGGGCCGTGGCCATGAGCGGGGCTGGGAGCTGCTCCCAGGGGCAGCGTCTGGGCGGCTGAGGGTGACCATGTGGGAGTGGGTCAGAAGAGCTGTGCTGCACTCGCTGTCCACGGCCCTCCTGCGCCTCTGGAAGTGGCTTCGGGCTTTCTGGTACAAAAATGGCCTCTTGACTCTCTCCATGCTCTCGGTTGTCACCGGATGCCTCCTGGGGTTCCTGCTGCGGGCGCTGGAGCTGACAGACCTGGTGAGCCTGGCTGGAATGGTGATGGGAGTGAGGGGGATGGAGTGGGGCAGGGGGCAAGCCCTGGTGCCAGTAAGGGTCCCAGATGGGCATAGCCCCAAAAGCAAGGGCACCTGCCCAAGAAAAACACCTCAAGGCAGGTTTCTGCCCATGGCTTTTTTCTCTTTTTTCTTTCCTTTTTTTCCAAGAAGGTGCCAACAAATGCCCAAGCTATAGGACAAATCCTGCCTCCCTCCAATGAGAGTGGGGAGCTCTGGGCTGGACCTCATGGGGCTGCAGGAGCTCAAGGTGGGATGAGGATGGGAAAGGGGGGAATGTTTACTCAGGGGCTAGATGCTCAATAAACAGGCTCCCTCCAACACCACCAGCAGCACTGGGATCTGAGGGATGGGGTCCAGGGGATGGGGTTTGAGGGATGGGGTCCAAGAGATGGGGTCCTCCCATTACTCTCCCCAGCTGTGCATAATCAAAGCACATTTCCATGCTCTGGAGAGGACCCAGCAAATAGATAGAGGGCTGGTGGGGAGCCTGGAGGGCTTTGAGGAGTCACCTTCCTTTGAGGAGCCTTGGAGACAAATGCACTGGAGAAAACACACGAGAGAGAAAGGCACATTTGGCTCAGCCCCTTCAGGAGCATCGCGCTGTGAAAGGCTCTGAGCTGAGAGCTCTGCCCGGGGGCAGCTGGGCCACGGCTCAGCCCTGATCCTGGGCCAGGCTGCTGAGCCCAGGAGGGGGAATGCCGCTCGGGAGAGCTCAGCTGATGCTGGAACATTCCTGTGTTGCCCACTAGGATTTAGCAAAGTCTTGTCATTTCAATTAGGCCCTTCAGCATCAGCGCAGCAGGGATGATCTCATTACTTAATCGAAGCTGGGTGTAATCTCCCTGCTTCCCAGTGCACACACCCGTGCTGGGCATGAGGCTGGCAGAGTCCTGGGGCTCCAGCCCCTCATCCTGCCATGCATCAAGTTTATCCATCCTCTGCTCCAGACCATCCTGCCCTGTTGCCACAGCTCTGCTGTGGGCCTGGCAGCCGCTGGAGACTGTCCCTAGTAAAGACTTTTGTCACAAAATCTGGAGGAGAGCTGGAGGGGTGGCCAGTCCCTGCTTTCCTCCCTGCCATGGGAAAGTGTCACAAAGCTGAGAGACCCCCTGGCAAAGAGATGCTGTTCATTTCTGGCATTACCCCTTGCACTCAGCTGGGCCCATTGCAGCTCTGCTCTGCCTGAGCTCCCTGGGGACATCAGCCACGTCCAGGTCACACACTGGGACAGTGCAGGGACAGCACAGGGGAACAATTGAACAGCTGCCTTGGGACCCCTCAAAGCCCCAGCAAGAGGTGGTGGCTACTTTGTAGAAACCAAAAGTACCTGAGGCCAACTCAGATCCCTCCCTGACACCTCCACAGTGACACAGTGAAATAGGGGGATCAGGGATGGATGCATGGATGGATGGATGGATGCATGGATGGATGGATGGATGGTGGGTAGAGATAGGGATAGAGGGAAGGAGGGATGCTGGCCAGGCTGCTGGTCCCACAGACCCCTCACTCTCTCCTTGGTCATGGTTGTGGGATCCACACTTTGGGGGATGTCTCTGCAGCTCTTCCCCGTGTCCATGTGAGGGGTGTAGGGGGTGGAGAGATGCCATGGCACCAAAGTTGTCCTATGGATGGGCCAGACACCTGGGCTCTCCCTGAACTTGTCTTTTCCACCTGCAGCCATGAGATAAATCCCACCTTTTGTTGCTGCCAACAGCTTTGGGGCACTTTTGCCCCAGATCAGATGCAGCCAAGCCTCTGCTCCTTGGTAATGAGTGCAATGACTTTTGGGAGGAGCCAGCGGTGGGGGCATGTGGACCATTCCCCAGAAGGCTACAGAATCAAGAATGGTTTTGGGAGGGGACCAACCCCCACATGCTTCTCCCTTGTTTATCGCCAGGTTTGCCCTGTGGCCAGTATTCCCCATCCCTGAGCCAACTCCCAGTAAGGGACAGCAGAGAAATGGCCTCAAGGAGGGGCTGCCAGTTCAGAACCAAGCTCAGAGCTGGGTCTGGTTGGGAAAAAAAGGCAAATTGATCAAGTTTGAGCCTGAAATCATTTACCTGATACATGCTCTGCTCTATGTGCAGGAGAAGCAGTATTTTTCCTTTCCTGGAGAGCTCCTCATGAGGATGCTGAAGATGCTGATCCTGCCCTTGATCACCTCCAGGTAAGACATCGTCCTCTGCTCTAAATTACCATCTTTCCATTACGTTGAAAAGATCACCCTGCAACCCCCCAGTGAGGAGATTGCCTGAAAACTGCATGGGGTAAGAATAATCCTGGCTCCAGGCAGCAGGCAGTCAAGCAAATGGCTTGGTGTCCATCCCCTGATTTCCCAGCAGCAGTCCAAGACAAATCCTCACCTGGATTTGGTAGGCACTTGCACCCATCTCAGATACCTGCACTGGCTGGGGTGTTTCCCTTCTTTTGGGCAGCTGGTGATGCCAGGACCATCTGTGGGCGGTTGTGATGGGCTGCTTAACCTCAAAGCAGATTATCTTAGAGGGATTTGAGAAAGTTTGGGTAAAAAAATCATAAGTATTCCCCAGTGCTGTGTCTGTGTTTGCAAATTCCCATTTTATTGGCCCATACAGACTTAGAAATAAGGAACAGAGCCAGCAGTCCTACTGGGGTCTAAACAAAGTCTTGAAAATCTTAACATATTGCAAACAATATGTTAGCATGTGCTCATCAGACACACAAATGATCAAGTCCTTGTTCCCTCGAGGATGTGTCTTTTCTCTATTGTTTGTCAGAGTTTGCTTGTTGTTCCATTTGTCTCTGGTTCATTTCTGAGAAAATGGTCTCTACCGTGGCCACACTTGATGTGTTCAGGACCAGCCCTTGTAGGGAGGACTGTACCTCACATCCCTCCCTGAGGTGCCTGGGGGTTTCCCTTTGCTCTCAGCCCTCCCTGCAGCTCAGTTGCTGAGCGCTCTCCTCTGATCACTCTGCTGTCTGTGGGTGCAGGGTCTGCAGAGGCCTCCTGGGAGTTTTCTTTCATGTTGGATTGAACCAGGGATTTTTCTATAATTACTGAATGATGGTGAAGTGGTAATTCAGCCTCCTGCTGGGTGCAGGTTTGCCCTGAGCAGGCTGCACGGGCCAGATAAGCTCAGTCCTTTAGGGGACAGACTGCCCGAGTCCCCAAGCAGCTCTCAGTGGCTGGCAACCATAGCAAGCTTAAGGGATATCAGCTCTTTGTGATTCCAGCTCTTTGCTTGCTGGGTGCTGCAGGCAGGCAGACACAGGGCGAGAGAGGAGAAGGCTGTTCTGGTGTTCCACAGCAATGTCTTTATTGGGTGTTCTGTGAAGGGTTCCAGTGACAGCTCTTCTACAGAACCGGGCTAAAACAGCCCAGTATATAGGGTATAGGGGGATCAGAAATTGTCCAATAGCAGGGGTTAAGGGGAAGTGACCTATGGGCTTACAGAGAGATAAGCTGGGGTCTGAAAAGAGGAAGAGAGGGGCTTCTTGCTATTCACCATGACTTGGCATTTCCTATCTTTAGGCCTCTGCCCTCCACGGGGCCTTTGCAGTCCCTGTGCCTGCTACAAAGTGTTGTCTTCCCTCTATACACCATCCCAGAGGGGATGGGGTCTGCTCTGGGGATGGAGCTCTGGAGATCCCCAAGCCTTAAGTTGGAAAGCACCACCTATGCCAGGGTTGCTTTTCTGGACTCTCTTGAGTTTCCAAGGCCCTTCTCCTCCTGGATGTGTGGCTGCTGAATGGGATCCATGGGCTGACCACCACCTCAGCCCCCTGTGTGTCCCCAGGGTTGGCACCGACCCTTGCAGCCTTCGATCATGTCCTGCCTCAGGGGCATGGCTGTGTTCTGCAGGGGCTCAGTGTGGGTCTGTGCATGGGGGGCACACTGCAGCCCCAAACAGTCACATTTCAGAGAATCCTGAAATATCCTGAGCTGGAAGGGACCCTCAGGGATCATTGATCCCAGCCCCTGTCCCTGCACAGGCACCCCAAGAACCCCACCCTGAGCAGCCCTGGGAGCTCCTGGAGCTGTGGCAGCCTTGGCACCATTCCCTGGGGAGCCTGGGCAGTGCCCAGCAGCCTCGGGGGGAAGAACCTTGCCCTGAGCTCCATGCCAAGGCCTGGCCCAGCTCCAGCCCTTGCTGGGCTCCTGTCCCTGTCCCAGAGCAGAGCTCAGCCCCTGCCCCTGTGCCTGCCCTGGGCAGGAGCTGCAGCCCCCGAGGAGCCTCCCCTCAGTCTCCTGGGCTCCAGCTGAACGAGCCAAGGGCCCTCAGCTGCTCCTCAGCCCTTCCCCAGCTCCGTGTCCCTCCTTTGGGCACTCTCCAACAGCTTTGGCTCCTTCTGATCTCGTGGTGCCCAAAGTGCCCCCAGCACTGGAGGTGAGGCTGCCCCAGGGCAGAGCAGGGTGGGACAATCCCTCCCTGGGCCTGGTGCCCCCAGCACAGGGTGGCCCTTGGGGCTGCCAGGGCCCAGCAGTGACTCAGATCCAACTTGCCCCTGACCAGGACCCCCAGGGCCCTTCCCACAGCGCTGCTCTCCAGCCTCTCATTCCCAGTCTGTCCCTGCATCCAGGGCTTCCCCATCCCAGGGCAGGATCCAGCACTTGCCCCGTTAAACACCACATGGCTGGGGATTTCCCAGTCCTCACATTTGTCAGGGTCTCTCTGTGTGGCCTCTCTGCCCTTGAGAATGTCAGCAGTTCCTCCCAAGTGAGTGGCCTCAGCAAACCCCATCCTGCACCCAACTTGTCCCCACCACCAGCACTGCTCTCCCTGCTGGGGCAGCCTGTAATGCCCTCTCTATTTTTAGCCCAGTTTTGCTGAGAAGTAGCTTATGGGTTACTTCTTAGGAAAGCTTATGTGTGCATGAAATCTGAACCTGCAGGTCTCTCCTGGGGGCATGGGGTCCATCCCCAGCAGGATTTTATGAATCTTGCTGGTACTTTCCTTTGCTCCTCACAATGACACACAGCAGTGGCACGAGGCAATGGAGAAATAAGATAACAGCATCTCACAAAAAAGGAGCAACATTAGAACAACTTAGAATGACTAAGAAAATAAACTTCTTAACCCTCACAGAAAACACAGCCAGACCTTGAGAAGAGGCTTGGAGGTGTCTCCTGCCTTTCACAGCTCAGCTTGGGTTGTCACAACCTCATCCTGGGTGTGAGATCCTGTGGGTACTGGTACAGGAAAGGGCAAGAGCTCAGTGATGCCCTTAGGCTTTGGTTTAAAAAACCTACAGGAACCCCTCCCACCTTGGAGATTTTGCCCATCAGGTGCATCTTGTGCAGTTTGGGGAGCAGGCAGTGACCACTCTGTTCTGTGCTGCAGCCTCATGTCTGGGCTGGCCACCATGGACTCCAAGGCCTGTGGGAAGATGGGGGTGATCACCATCACCTACTACCTTTGGACAACCTTCATGGCAGTGACCGTGGGGATCATCCTCGTGGTCTGCATCCATCCTGGGGCAGCTGCCCAGAAGGACAACTACTCTGTGGGGAAAGTGGTGCTCAGCTCCGCCGACGCGTTACTGGATTTAATCAGGTGTGTCACAGGAATTCAGCAGAGCCAAGGCTGTGATAACAAAATCTTCCCAGAAGGTTCTGAGTTCCCAGAAGACCCTGAGATCTCAAGGGGAACAGGAGAACCAATGGCCAGGTGCTGTTACCTCCAAGCCCAGCAACACAGGGTTCATTTCCCCCCAGCCATGCCCCTGGCCACTCTGGCACTGCCACTGCTCTCCCAAAGCCATCAGCAAGAAGATGCCCTGCAGTAGAGATCAGGCAGAGTCGTGTTCCCAGCAAGGTTTGGATTCTCCTCTGCAGCCCCAGCTGGGACATGCCAAGCCCAGAGCTGGGTTAAGGCAGTGGATGGGGTTACCTGGGGAGGGGTTGCAGCAAATACCCAGGGGCTGGGGGAGAATCTCCATTTCTGGAGGTACTGGACCAGGCTCTGAGCAGGGGGCTGCAGATGGCATTTGTCCATCCCAGGCTCAGGCTCTCCACCAAACCCATTTACTCTCAGTCCTGCTTTGCATTCACCTTCCAGCCTTTCTTTGCTCTCAGCTTGCATGGCTGTCATAAGCTGTTGTTGGCTTTCATGTCCTCCTCTGGACATTGTGCCCACCAGAAGTGCTTCCCAGGATGTTCCCTGTGCTCTCATAACACTTTAACCCTGTGTCATTGGTCTCTTACAGAAACATGTTTCCTTCTAACCTGGTTGAAGCTTCGTTCCAGCAGGTGAGTTCCCCTGACCCCTCTGGTGCTCAGCTCCACACAAGGCTGCCTCTCTGCCCACCCACAGCCTGGACTGGAGCCCCTTCCCCTCCCTGAACTTCCCCTTCCCTTCCTCTGCATCCCCCCCACACTCACACAGGGCGGGCCCCTGAAGGTGGGAGGGTGCCAGGGGGTACAAGCTCACAGGGCCCCCGTGCCTGCCCTCTGCCTGCCTGGCTCTCCAAGGAAGCAGCACAAACCCCTCAGATCCTGCTCCTGTGCAGGAGAGGGGCGGCCATGGGGTGGGCACAGGCAGGGAAGGGGATACAGAGAAGGGACCCCTGAAGGAAGGTAGAGTGGTCAAAGGGGACAGCTGGAGGGACAGGGAAAACAAACTCCTGGCATTGGGAAAGCATCAGTAAAGCTCCTGGGAGGAGGGATAGAGGGACAGAGGGACCCCAGCGCTGTGCTGGCACCACCAACACCACGAGTCTGCTCTGCAGCCTTTGCTGAGGATGGTCTGCAGCCAACAGCCACAGCTCCCCCTGCCCGACTCTCAGTCCTTGTTCCCACCAGCCTTTCAGTGCCTGGAAACCGAACCTTGACCTCCAGGAGCACCAGCCCAGGGCTGGCTTGGCCTCCGTGCTGAGAGCAGGACAGAGCTCATGCCAGCACACACTGACCTCCCTCCTTTGCTTCTCTTCCAGTACCGAACTGTTCTTGTCCCGGTGGTGAAATCTCCTGGTTTTCCAAAGATCCCAGGAAAACCTGTCAATTTTATTTACTTTGCACCTGATGACAAAAACCCTGAAATCCACCGGCCTGTGTTCCTTGAGCTGACACCATCACCCGAGATGACCTACAGGACCCTGGCTGGGACCAGCAATGAGATGAATGTCCTGGGCATTGTCATCTTCTCAGCAACCATAGGTACCTGCTCCTCCACGGCCAGGGCAGCCCAGGGTGCCACTGCTGCATCACCACGCTTTACAGAGAGAAAGATGTGGCACAAGGTTCTTTTAGCTTCAACTGCCCCAGGCCCTGGGAACTGGGCCCAGCACAGAGCTCGTCCCAAGGCCCTGCCAGCAGCACCTGTGCTGGAGCTCACTGAAGCTGGAGGCATGGGGAAGGCTGGTTTTATCCCTCACAGCACATGTGAGGGTCCTGAGGGTTTTCAAACAGTTACATCAGCTGGGGATTCCTTTTAATGAAGTCTGAAGTGAGGTGTAATTTTGCAGAGGCTGCCTGGGACACAGCTCACCACAAAGCCCCAAACTCTTCATGCTGAGTGTTCAGCCCCTGAGCAGGCAGGATGTCACAGCGGGGTCAGATGTGGGGCTGTTATGAGGATTCCCAACAGGACTTTCTGATGGAAGAAAGGCAGCATCCTGCATTGAACAGCTTGCAGTCCTGTGTGGAAAAGGTGCTTGGCAGCAATTTTGGGAAGGAAGAAGGAGCAGGGGTTGTGGAGAGACACGTGTAAGAGAGGAGGTTTAAAGGGGAGAAAGTCATTGAAAGGAGGAATTGAAGCTGCCTCAAAGGGTAAGAGGACACAGGTGCAAGGCTGAGGGAGAAAGGGAGGAAGGAGGGATCAGAAAGGAAAAAGAGTAGGAGGCAGTGAGATGAGCATGGTGGTAGGATTATGTGTAGATTAGGAGGTGAGGGCAAAGAGCTTGAACTTTGTGTATAAGGAACCAAAAAGCCAATTAGAGGATTTGAGGTGTGGAGGCAGCACAGCCAGCACAGCACCGGAGTGCACTGCACTGCAGTCAGAGCCTCGGGGAGCAGCCAGCTCCAAATGTGAGACCTCAGAGGAGGTGGCCACAATGAAACTGGGCAGAGCCAGAGCCACTGACCGATCCCTACAGCCAGAAGGTGTCTCTGGCAACCTCCTGTCCCAGCAACCAACAGCCTTTGCACACATTGGACACCCAGGAAAGCTGCTGAGCTCCTGCCCACAGGACACGTGCCCCCTCCAGCCCTGCCAAACCTGCAAGGAGAAGCTGCTTTTCTCTTCTAAGATGACACTCCACAACCCCTCCAGCGTGGGAGTGGGATCAGCCAGAGTTAGGAGGCAGTGGGGGATCACCTGAGCCAGCCTCAGCCACCACCTGCACTTCCCATGTTTTGCCCAGGATTAGAGCTCCACAAAGCCACAGACTGGCACAGAATCACCTGCACCAGGCACAGGCAGCTCGATAAAGGGCATTCATACATCCACAGGGGGCTTTCCTGATGAGGAGAGGCTGAACTGAGTTTGCCTGGCAGAAAACAGGAGAGGGACAGGCACAGCCCCATGCCTTGGAAATAGGGATCACCTCCACGCAGCACAGTGGGGGACAGGTGGAAGCTGGTTGAGCTCTCAGCAAAGTGTATTTGTGTCCAACACCAAAACTAGGCAGCTGGTGGGGCTCAGACCAAGGCATCCACCAGGTACCCAGAGTGACTTTGCTGTGAGGGGTGACCCCACACAGCTACCCCAGCTCTGACAGTTCTTCACTGTCACTGAGGGCCTCTCTGTTGCTTTTGAAATCCATGAGGGGGCAGAGCTTTCGAGATCCTTATCTGTCTGATTACTCAGGCCATGTGTCCCAAATCAGCTCTGCAGGACCTGAAGAGAAATTTCTTCCAAAGCAGCTGTTGTGGCTACCAAATACTGGATTTGTTCACAGAGCTGAGATTTAAACATGCCAAGCCTTGTCTCATTTCTGGCAAATGCCACCTCACATCTTCTTTTGAGCAAGGCAAGAGATCCAACCACCAACCAAGGGCTTCTTGGAGTCCTCAACCTGAAGACTGAGGAAGGATAAGCAGGACAAGATCCTGTCTATATTCTTCTTTTCCAAGATAAAACAGACACCTGCACAGTGCTTCAAAATTAATTTTAGCCAACACAGGAAGAAGGACTTGCCCCAAGCTGGAAACAAGATGGGCAAATGCTCAAAGGTTCCTTTTCCCTTTGCTTGATGGGTTCCTGGAAAGCCTCCCAGCCAGTAAAAGCAATGGGGTTTAGCACTGGCAGACAGGACAGCACCATATCCTCTCCAAACATTCAAACCATAGCCTGTATTTCTGCTCTAGTATTCCTTCAACAGAAAATTAGACTGGATTAGGTTAATGCAACATCAAAGGAAAAAAACAGATTTAGGAGAGAAGGCTTAATGCCTGTATCTAAGCAACTCACTCAGATCCTTCCTGACATCACACTGTACACCACGTGTGTTGTCACCACCATGGCACAGCCTGTGAGCCACCAACAACAAACAGACCAGCCCAGGAGGGAACCAGGCACGGAGCCTGAGCACTGCTGGGGCCCCTTTCACTCCACAGCAGGGCAGGGATGCAGGACAGCATCACATCCTCAGCTACAGAGAGCCCTACCACACCTTATCCTTAAAAGAAATCCCTTTTTATTTCCAGAGGTCATTATTCTTGTATTACCAAATAGCAATCCAGATATCCACAAATCCAGCTAATCCACAGTTTATCCACCTCAGGAAATGACTCTTCCAGCATTGAGCAGCAGTGAAGTTTATCTGTTTTCTGTGCAAGGAAGAGTCCAAATCCTGGATTTGGGTCTGGTGGGGCTTTATGAAAAAAGGCCAGATGGTTGTGTTTGCTTGGGACAGAGAACGGCTCTGACTTGTAAGAGCACATGGCAATGGGACTAAATCAGGTTTTGCCTGGTGACCCCCATTCTGTGGCCACCAGACCCTCAAGACACTTGGCCTGTCAGGTGCTGCTCTGTGCTGCTCCCAAGTGAAGTAATGTGCTGTGCTTGCTTGCAGGACTTCTCCTGGGGAAAATGGGCGAGCGAGGAGCCCCCCTGGTGAACGTGTGCCAGTGTCTGAATGAAGCAGTTATGAAAATTGTCTCGATGGCTGTTTGGTAAATCTGGTTTTGATTGATTCATTGACGGATTGATTTTCTTTCCTTCTATCTAATGGCAGTGCCAGTCACACGTCTGCAAGTGTCTGTTGTGAGCACTGAATTTGTTTTTGTACAACTGTACTGCACAGTACCAAACACTGCCATGTCTATCTGCAGTGCTATAGTGATTGCTGCATCCTCATAATTTTTTATGCTTCTTCTTTGCAGGTACTTCCCCTTTGGCATTGTATTTCTCATAGCTGGAAAGATCTTGGAGATGGAAGATCCATCGGTTATTGGACAGAAGCTGGGACTGTATGTCATTACAGTAGTGTCAGGGCTTGCCGTGCATGGAATCATCCTCTTACCTCTGCTTTTTGTGCTCATCACCAAGAAAAACCCCTTTGCTTTCATTCAGGGGATACTGCAAGCCTTGCTGATCGCCTTAGCTACATCCTCCAGGTAGGAAAACGTGGCTGGAACGTGTGGATACTGCAGAGCAGGGATGTGGTTTAGCCAGGGAGACGTGGCTGTGTCTGGCCAGGTGAGCTCTGGGGGGACAGGTGTAACTCAAAAAAAAATTATGCTCCAGCACTGTTTGAAATGGGAATGCTCCTGCTTTTAGGAGGAAGCAGATGCTCAGCCCTGCCCGGGTCAGCCAACCTGGGCAGCTCCTGGTGCTCTTCCACTCACCCTCTCCCAGGGTTTTCCCAGGACAAACCAGCAATGTTTTTGTGTGTGTGTGCACACTTCATTCCATTCTTGCAGTTTTCTTTCCATTATTCAAACTAGGACTGTCATAAGTGCTTTATAAACTGCATGGGGTTGTGATCCTGGAGTTTAATTGAAAACACCAAAAGCTCTTCTGAACACATTACTGACAATCTAAAATCAAGTACAGTGTATCCCAAGTTCATCCACAGAAAAATCTTACCTACTTTGAAAAGATTTTAATCATTTTAGATTATATTTACCTATTCTATTTTCATTGAAATACATTCCTTAGAACAATGAAAAAAACTACACACTATAAATTAGCATCCTTTCCAGGAGACACAAATCCAAACATTTTCCTGGAGCACATTTGACCAGGCAAAGGGTTTTTATGGCCTCTCTATTGCTTCTCCACATAATCCCAATAAAACCACCTCGACTGTGCCTCCCTTCCCCAATGCCCACTGCTGCAACTGTTGCTTCTGCAATTCTTAATACCTGGTCTCATCCTGAACCTGGATCTCCAGCTCTGTCTCCTTCAGGTTTCTCCTGCCTCTGCTCTGCAGCCAGCTAAGGGAGGGAGACCAGCCACAGAGAGAACACCCTGCTCCATGTCCCAGCCCCATGGTCTGTGGGCTGGGGCCATTGCTCTGCACCCAGAGCCCTTCCCAAATGCAGTCCCCGCCTCCCAGAGTCTGTTGTAATCCATGGACTTCTTTTCTGTGGTTTCCTTTCTTGAACCTGTTCTTCCTCCATTCCTTATCCCAGTTCCTGTGGGACAGTTGTCATCTTCATGCTAGACAGAAAGAAGAGAGAGAGGTCAGGGTTGCAGAAGCTGAGGCAGGCATCCCTCATGGAGGAGACGGTTGAGGGTGATGGGGTCTGGCTGGACCCCAACCCAGCCAGTGCTGGCACTCACTGTCTCACGCTCCAGGAGGTGCTGCAGGATTAACGTGGGCACCAGGGATGGTCAAGAGAGCTGCAGCCATGGCACACAGGTGGTTAAAGTGGTGCCTTCAGCCACTGAAATGACATTCTGACATTTTCTCTCTCAGCCTGCCGCTCACTTTGCTGATAATGTCTTCTGTTTCCCCGGGTGGTGAGAGCTGAAGAGATTTTCATTGCTGCAGCAATTTGCGTGACATAGTGGCATCCACCCCCAGGAGGGCTGGTATTTCTGTCCCATCACACTGACTCTGACTTACAAAGCTCAATACAAACAGCAATTCCTGCTCATTTCTTGTCCTGCAGCTCAGCCACCCTGCCCATCACCCTCAAGTGTCTCCTGGAGAACAATGGCATCGACAGACGCGTGGCGCGCTTTGTGCTCCCCGTGGGGGCCACCATCAACATGGACGGCACCGCGCTCTACGAGGCCGTTGCTGCCATCTTCATCGCCCAGGTCAACGAGTATGAACTGGACCTGGGACAAATTATAACTATCAGGTACAAGTTTCTCTGCAGCAGCTAGATTATTTCTCTCTATTCCTATTTATGGACATTAGGACAGCCTCTTGCACTTTTCCTGTTTGCAGAGATCTGGTTAATGCAGAGTGACCTTTGCTGGGGAGCTGAGCAGCAGGGGGGGGAGCAGCATCTCCCAGTCCCTGTGCTGTGTGCCAGGGAAAGCTGGGCTGGCTCTGCGCCCCCAAAAGTGCTGCAAGTCAAGGATTTTGCCTGTAGGGAAAAGCCTAGGTGCACAGACATGTGGCTGGAGCAGGTCAGCACTGCAGGGCTGAGCACAGAAGGATTTGTGCAGGTGTCATATACTCCCTCTCAGGAGTGGGATATTCTCATTTTATAGTCAGGGAAATAAAGCATGTAACTAAATAATAATTAAGTACGTTTGCAAATATTTAGTAATTTTAATGAGGAAGTCCCTACCCTGAAGGCAGGGGGGAGCACAGAGCCAGGGCACCGGCTGCCAGCCCCTGCTGTGCACAGAGGAATTAGTGATAGCATCTGGGAGCAGGAAGGTGGAGGAAGTCAGATCCAATCCAGTCCTTCCCCACAGCAAGAACTTACTCTGCCATGCAAACACGTCAGTCTGAGTTGCACAGCCACCTTCTCTTTGCAGCATCACGGCCTCAGCAGCCAGCATTGGGGCCGCTGGGATCCCACAGTCCGGGCTCGTCACCATGGTCATCGTGCTCACCTCCGTGGGGCTGCCCACCGAGGACATCACCCTCATCATCGCTGTTGACTGGGCTCTGTAAGTGCTCTCCAGGCCACTGCTGTGGGCAGTGCCCCGTGTCAATTCATGGTGCTGTATCTTCATCTTGATGGATGAAACCAGACTGCTCTCAAGACACAAACTGATGCTGGATTACACTTGTCACAGACAAATAAACTCACAGCTTGTGAAATGTGCCATTCTAAAGTACTCAGATAAAAACACCGTGAGTCATTAGGTGAGAAACCACAGAGCAGATGCTGAGTTAGGGAAGTGACATGTGGGTGGCTGGTTTGTACTTTCCATGCCCCCAGGGAAAAGAGGGAACAGTGCCAAGTATCAAGGCTGCTTTTCTCTTTCCCTCCCCCTTTTCTCTTTCCCCCAACAAAGGAAGGTTAACACACCAGCAGTTTAACCTTTCAGCACCATAGGGTACCCAGCACTGCTGGCACCTTCTACTAATGTGAGAGGTGCCTGGGTAGACAAGAGACAATCAGTAGCTGGATCTACAGGATTTCTCCTCGAGAAGCATCTCAAGGAGTTTTATGACTTGCTGAGGCAGCTCTCCCTGCACTTAGCACAACAGTGCCTGTCCCAGTTTGGGAGGTGGCACTGGCAGGTCCCTGCACTGCTCGCACAGGCAGGGTCACACAGATGCTGCCCCAGCATGGGGCTCACATAGGGACCATCTTCTCTCTGCATCTCCAAAACCAACACAGCACTTGGCAACACCAGTGGGAGGGACATTCAGGACGGGGGCTGATGTGTCCCAGGGCCATCAACACCCCGGGCACCCTGGCAGTGGGCACCCCCTGCATCCTGGCGCTGTCTCCCCGCAGGGACCGGCTGCGCACGATGACCAACGTGCTCGGGGACGCGCTGGCTGCCGGCATCATAGCGCACGTCTGCCAGAAGGACTTTGCCCCAAAGCCCCCCCCGGTACGTGCAGCGTGGTGGGAGGGCAGGGGGGCGTGGGACGGGGCAGGACAGGCACAAGGCACCTGCTCACTCCAGAAATCAAAACTCTGCTCTGATTTTTGCAGCAAAACCCAGGGAGCAACACAGACAAGTTTCTTTCTGCAGAGACCTCACACCTGCATCCCAAAGACAAAGGGATTGAAATGACTGAGGAAACCCTGTTGGATCAGACGGGAGTTCACTATAACATCTGCCAGGTGTAGGTACCAGCATTCCTGCTCCCAGAAATGGCATCTTGGTGCTAAACACTGACATTGTGAGTGTCGCATGTGGATGCTCTGCAAGATAAAGGCCTTACTTGGCACAAAAAGAGGGAAAACCCTCTCTTACCCTTTGCAGGCTGTGGGATTCCCAGCAGGCACCCAAAGAGCATGGCTCTGCCACTGGGGCAGGGAGCCAGCTCCTCCCTGCGCCTGAGGACACAGCTGGGAGCTCGCTGCCCTGTCTTAAATGGCTGGGTTTGAAGGATTTATAACTCCCATTTTTCCAAGCTCACCTGTTTTTGAAAGCAAGGGAGGTGAGCAGGTGTCAGCAGACTGGATTTGGTGGGAATGCAGTAGGGATGGGACATAACACTGAACCCTCTGGCCAGCAGCTCTTCCCTGGAGGCCAGGCTGTGCTCCAGAAGCTTTTGTTTTCCTTATTATAGAGATTATTTTTTTAATCAATGCTTTTTATTTTACTACTGGGTTCTGATATAAAAACTAAGATTAAGTGATTTTTTTGTCTAGAGCTTAAAATCCAAGTTGGACATAACTGGATTTCCCAGCTGTCAGGTTAGACAGGACGGCTGAGCTGTTGCACTCTCAGGGGCAGTGGGATCCACTGGCTGGAGGAAAGGAAGGCCCAGCTGTACACCTGTTTCTACAGCTGTTTTATTACAGAGAACTAATTAACCAGGCCCAATTGCAACTGTGTTGATCTTCCCAGCTAAGGATCTGTCACCAAGCTCAAATTCCAATTACAGCCTTAAAATCCAGGCTTCTCAGGGCAGCCTTCTACACAAAAGCCTTTTATATCAACAAATCATGTCAGTGAATTAATTTGTCTCTCAAAATTTGTCTCTCTTTCTCCTTCTTGATCTTTCCTGACATAGAAATGGGAATTGTAACACAGCTCAGACCCCCACACACATCACTGAACTGTTCTCCAACTGTACATAAAACATTTTCTGTGCAGAATTCTTTCCAGCTGAAGTCAGAGGTTGTAAAAAATTTTCTAATTTAGAAGAAATATTCATTCCAGTTTTGCCAAATGAAAAGCAGGAACTATTAAATATCATAAACCAGCTTTTGCACAAAAATTGTCTTCCTTTAACTTACGAAAGCCTCACATAATTAGAATCCTGGACAACATAAGCTTGAGACACTGCTGCTAACTTTGGCCTTTTGCACCCTTTCTCCTTGGTGAGGTTAATTAAAACCTTCTTAAACATTACAGCCCAACTGCTCTTCAAGGAGCACTCGCATCATTCACAAACCCAAAATAACCACACTTCAAATGAATCTCTGCAGCTTCCCCAGACATCCCTGCCTCCTTCCCATATCATTTATGATCACCTTGATACATCACACGCTGGTTCAGCATCACTGGCTCTGAAGGGCTTTGTGGTTGTTCCTCTATAGCAGGAGTGAGCTCAGGCACCCAAGCTCCCCTGGGAGATGCTGGTGAACCCCGGGGAGGCTCCAGGCAGCCCCAGCTCTGGACAAGGACCCGAGCACCCTGTCCTGTGCAAGATACCCACACCCCGCAGACAAAGCTGGACAGACACCTCCAGTGCTCCAGACTGCTCCAACACAGTAATTAAAACATCCCTAACTGGATGGGTCCAGGCCAACCAGCACAGACACCAGCACAGGCAGCAGAGACAAGCCCCACTTTCACATCCATTCTTCTCTCATTAGTGAGCTCTGGATATTACAGCACACAATTAACCCTACAACAAAAGGCAGGATGCAACATCCACAGCAAAGGCCCTTGAGTGAGTACTGGGGCTGCAGGATGAGCCTCTGGGCAGCCACTCCCATCACTGGGCTCTGGTTGCTGCAGACCAGACCACCTTATCCTCTGCCCTAGAAACTGCAAGTCATACTAAAACAACTTCAACAGCATATCCTGGAGCTCACTGCAACAAAGAAAAAATTATTACTGAAAAAAAAATGAATATTATATCTCAGTAATAAATCTAGAGCTGGTGAAGCCAATCCCACCTGTACAACTCACCCCAGGAGCTGCAAGTCCTGTGCTTTATCAATCCCAGAATGGCTGCATTGGAAAGGAACTTAAAGCTCATCTCCCATGGGCAGGGACACCATCCACTAAACCAGGCTGCTCCAAGCCCTGATCAACCTGGCCTTGAAAGTGTTGGTAACATCTCTTACTATCTGGTGAGATGTTTTGATTTTGGAAATCAGCAGGAATTATTTTGGTGCTAGTAAGGTCAAGTGTCATGCTGGAGTCCATACATAGCCTTTTCCTTGTGAAAAATACAGCAAGGGAGACCTTTGAGTCCAGCAGCCTCAAAACTGGGCTGTCATCATTGTGCCCTTCTAACAGGATAAAACAAGGGGAAAAAATAATTCAGGTGCTTCTGAAAATCTCTTTGTGGTCTGGTATAGAGGGAAGGCATTGTTATTGATGGGGAAAACCCAAAGGCAGCAAGGACAATCCATCTTCAGCACTGCACACAGGCACAGGAGAGGCACCTGAACACCTTTATCAGGGTGGAAATTGCAGAAAAGTAAATGAAGCAGATTTATGGGATGGCTCAGCTGGTGAGGGGCCCACTGTCCCAGGCTATGCCTTTGGGATGGCACCATCCCAACCCCGCCCGTGTTTTCAATAATCTGCCACTGGGGAAACACTGACACCAGTGTTTATCTGCTGCTCAGGGGGGAACAGCAGCCTACCTGTGCCAGCCCTGAGAGCTGGTGACACCCATGGAACCAGAGAATGCCAGCAGGGCTTTGGTAGAGAGCAACACAAACTCACCAGGGGCAAGGAACAAGAGATTTCTAGAACACGAGGAAGTAGCAGACTCTGGACAAAGTCACTGGGCACCACCAGGAGGAGTTTTATTCTGTACCAACTGTATTCAGGAGACCAGGATGGGAGGGAGGTGAAGTTCCATGTGTCCCACATCAGGAAACCTGAGGTGTCTTGCTTGGCAAACTGAAACCCATCTATACAGCCTCAAAAAAGGTAAAAACAGGGGAGTTGGGCACTGCCCAGGCTCCCCAGGGAATGGTGCCAAGGCTGCCACAGCTCCAGGAGCTCTCAGGGCTGCTCAGGGTGGGGTTGTTGTGGTGGCTGTGCAGGGATGGGGCTGCACTGATGATTCCTGTGGGTCCCTTCCCATTCAGGCGATCTGTGGTTCTGTAATAAATTCTACTGACTGACACACTGCACCTTCAAAGTCGTATAAACTATTTTCCCAGGCACCTCTAAGAAGAAGAGGTGCCTCTCTCTGTTCCAGCACTGAAAATCTAACTCTGTGTTATTTCCATGCAATTAGAGAAGTGCAGGCAGTGCAAGGCATACACCCTACAGCACAAAAATCTGGTGTACAGAAAGCATACAAGCTCAAACCTGCATTTCTTCCTTGGAAATCCTTGTTTTCCTTACAAACAAAAATCTCAGATGCTATGGTAATATAGGTAATCCCTGGGTATAATATTGTAATAAAGTTGGAGAGTAACTGGGTGAAGGAATTTGGCTGTTATACAAGTGTTATTTTACTGAAAAAAAAAGAAGGAAAAAAACACTGAAGGAAAGCTACTTTGAACTAAAATCCATGTGGAAGATATTTATGGGGTCTGTGGTTATTAAGCAAAAGGAAAAGCTGAAGCAGCCCTTGGCTTTGGGGCACTTCCCAGACAGCAGGACAGAAAACCCACCTGTTGGCCACATGAGCCTTGGCTGGGGAATGACATTTCTGCAATGATATTTGGGAATCTGAGGATGTGACTGGCCATAAACATTAAGCATAAGTGAATTTTCATGGAACAGAATTACTTGAGTGTATACTTTATTCAAAAGACATTGGCTCCTACAAACCCATGGATAAATTACCTCAATCCTACATATTGGTTCTTTTCTGTGCATCAGCTGTCTTCCAGAGAACAAATTATTTTTACATATCTGAATTTATATAATGATGAGTTTTGATCAGAGACTTTCACTTTTATATTATTTTCACACCTTTTCAGGATGTATAAATGGAGTTGGAAGGGCACTGTCAGCAGAGCACTGCTGACAGCCTTCCTTTGGATCACAATGTGCCTCGGTTTGTGTTTTACTAAAACTGAAAAAAAACCCAAAATAATTCAATGCTGTAGCATGTGGCAAAATACAATCCAAACAACAGATGTGAAAACCAGCCCAAAGCTCTCTTTTAATTTAAAATACTATCCATTTCAAAATTAGTCTGCCAGTTTTCTAGAAAAATTTTGAAAAGACCCTTCCACAAAATTTTTTGAAGGTAATTATTTAAATCTGTTAAAACCCCAGATTTCTCTGTAAAACCAGATTTCCAAAGCATCTCTGAACGACAGATATGGCTCAAGTAATTTTTTTTTTGACAATCACAGCATATTAACCTCCACTAAAAGCTCAATGCTCCTCTAAATAGTGAGTGCCTCCCCGGGGATTCTGCCTCTCCTTTTCCAATTCACTGTATGCATTTGTTTCCTTGAGGAACTCCTAATTTTGTCTGACATGATAATAAAACTTTCTAGAAGACCTGATTGAATTATTTCAGTCCCTCCTGCAGGCAGGTGCAGCTCAGTCCATCACCCAGGGTTCCACACAGCACAGCCAGGTCAGGGCAGAACGTGGTGCTACGAGAGCACAGTGAGGCACACCAGGCCCTGTGTTCATGGGACCATTTGCAAACTGCACAGGAGTTAACAGTTCAGATCTAGCTCATAAACTGCCATTCAATGTTCATATGCAGAGAATCTCATCCCACCCTCTACCACAGGCAGGGACACCTCCCACTGTCCCAGGCTGCTCCCAGCCCTGTCCAGCCTGGCCTTGTCACTGCCAGGGATGCAGGGGCAGCCCCAGCTGCTCTGGGCACCCTGTGCCAGGGCCTGCCCACCCTCACAGCCAAGAATTTCTTCCTAATATCCCATCTAACCCTGCCCTCTGGCAGCGGGAAGCCACTGCCCCTTGTCCTGGCACTCCAGGCCCTTGTCCCCAGTCCCTCTCTGGGTCTCCTGCAGGTTCCCTGTAAGTTGCATCTGCACCTTTGCTGGGCCCTTAGGGCTGGTGTTTAGACTCCCCGAGTGTGCTGCAGACCCCATCAGCCGCCAGGCATGCACAGGGTGCAGAGGTGCCCCATGGACTCTTTACCTTGGGCCTCCACCAGCCTGGGCAACTCTGCAGTGTGTTCCACCTCACCGTGTTGGAGGCTGTCCAGATGAAAACTTCACAGGATTCAGTGTGGGGAGGAAGCTGTACCATCCCTCTGTAAGATGCTCCAACATCCATGTCACGAGTGGACAGACTGTTGCAGGTGCAGAGGTCCTGGCACCCAGGTGTGCAATGTGCACTCACCTTTGTTATCTGGAAGCTTCATTTCTCATTTTAACTACACAGATGAAGTGCCCTGTAGCCAACAGTGAGAGCCAGGCACCTTCCTGAGCAGTACATCTCAGGCTTTAGGAGTAGATGTCTTCAGAAGGCTCTTACTGATGGGTTTGGACTGGGTGCTAATACTTTAATAGCTTGAGTCAGTAGGTGAATCCCATCCTAAATTACATGTCTGAGCAAGAGACCTATTTTTAGAATCCTGAGCCTTCAAATTCCAAAAGGCCATATTTTAGTTCTCACTCTGAGCCATGGACTTAGGCAAACCACAGCTCAACACAGACAGGAAAGAACAGTAAGGCTGAAACATTACACCCAACACAAAACTTGCTGCTCCACTTACCTGGCCATTTCACCTCAGAGATCTTCTACACATTGTCCTTCCTGGAAACACAACAAAATGGGTATTTGGCCATTCTCCTCCTTTCCCTTTCAATATTCCTGGAGTCTTCAACCACCTGCAAAGCAGGATTTTAAACCAGATTCTGGTGCTAAAACATTGAGAAGAGCAGCATCATGACCCCAACTTCAGAACACTGTGTTGTCTCCAGACATCTCAGTCCATTTCTCTGTCTTGCTTTCTCTATCCCCAGCAGTTACTCACTTTGACAGGCTGCAATCACTAGAGACAGACAAAACACATGCTCTTTGCACTTACAGCCTGGCAGACATCTGCTGGTGGTGTCATAGCTCAAGCAAGGCTAACTTCTTCACAATTCTCCTTCTAATGCCAACAACATGCAAATCCTGATCTTTAATTGTTGTGTTTTACTGCTCATGAATCAAGTGATTCTTCCCCACAGGATGCAGCATCCACCCAGTTGCTATTCAGAGTTATGAGCTGCTCTTCCCAACCATGCTTCCCTCTAACCTGAGCACCAATCTGCATTTCCTAGACATGAAGCCTTAAGTAGGAAACAAACATTCATATGTATCCTTCCAGAGCAGCAATTACCCATTTGCTCACAACTTGTTACCAAAGCAGAACTCTGTTCTAATTCACCCTCTTACCTTCCCAACCAGATACAAACCACACAGGGAAGTGCTCAGGCTCTGGGTTCACCTATGGTGAAGCCACAATCATAAGACCTGCCTGTCCCCTCTTGATCCAGCAAAGGCAGGAGCCAAGGTAAGTCTCAGCAGTGACAGAGCCAAGCAGCAGAGAACAGAAACCTGGTGAGTCCCATGGTTCAGGGTGAACAGCACGCGTCCCCCCAACAGCTCTACTGGGGAATTAAACCCCCCAAAATTGGCAGATATAGAACAACCAGAGACACAAGAACCCTGCAAATGGGCAGATATGAACAACCAGGACTCCTTTTCCATTGTCCATCACACTCTCAAGCACTCAAACACAGCTGAAAAGAAAAAGCACCCACCAGGAACATCCACTGCTGCCAGCACCAAGAGCCACATGACTTCACCTGCTCTGAGTCAGGCTGGGGACAAGGACCACCACATCCTGGTGCTCAAAGAAGATGGCCAGGTAACATCCTGATTCATAAGGAAGAAGCCAGGGCTGGGTGCCTGTACCAAGAGAGCTGTGGCAGTGAGCCCAGGGCAGAGCCAATCCCCTCCTGTGTGTGCAGCTCATGGGGCCACCCTGGCTGTACAGCCCTGATGCTCCTGGCAGCCACACACAGCAGGTAAGCTCTGCCCTCCTCACCAAACCACCCCTCAGCTGGATTTCACCTGCAGCCAGCAGGAACACACTGCTTTAACCCAGGATTGCAAAGATTGCTCTGAGGAGGATGTGATTCAGTGACAAGCCCCACAAGTCCTTGGCTGGCTCTGGACAGCAAAGAGCTGCGTCCATCATCACTGCAGAGCCAGCACTGGCTTCACCTGAGAAACGTGCTGAGCTGGTCAAAGCTGTCACCAGCAGGTTCTGGTGTGCACAATCCATTCTCATCACTGCATCACTACCCTACACAACACACTTCCCTCATCTCCCACCCCCATGAGGAAAACCACCAAATTGCTCAGCTGGTTCCCTGTCACAATAAGAGTCACAGACATGTTTTATGAAAAATCCTTTCCTTAGGAGTTTTTCTCCTGAGAAGCCTCAAGAACAAAATGTAAACAATGGTTATCTGCTGCTGTGGAATGCAACAGGTGCATCTGGGTTTGGTCTCATGTGGTTGTTTCTAATTAATGGTCAATCACAGTCCAGCTGTCCAGACTGTCTCGGTCACTCGCAAGCTTTGTTATCATTCCTTTTCTATTCTTAGCTAGCCTTCTGATTAAATCCTTTATTCTTTTAATATAGTTTTAATATAATATATATCATAAAATAATAAATCAAACCTTCTGAAACATAGAGTCAACATTCTTGTCTCTTCCCTCATCCTAAGACCCCTGCAAACACCACCACACAATAAGCAAGGCAGGATGGCTCAGTTCAGCACAAACACATATCACAAGGTTTGGGCCTCTCCATCTCTTTCCTCATAAGCAAAAAGAGCTGAACAGCAGTGCCACAAGCTGCACCTGGGGGAACAGGACATCCAAAAAGCTTCTCTACTCCAGCTTCTTTGGGAGAAAGAATTCACTATCTGCCCATTGTGAGCCTCCTATGTCACCTGTGTGACCAACCCCTGAACAACAGATGCCTCAAGTTTTTGAACTTCTCATCAACAGCCATCCACTGCATTTTCATAAATAAACAAGTGACAATATTGCCAGTGGACTGTCAGATCCTGTCCTGGAAGGATTTCCCCACTCCCAGCATCTCCCAGCCAAAGGAGACAGACTGGTAGCACACACAGCTGTAAATGAACTACCCCAGCAAGAAGCTCTTCTGGAGAGCTTCAGTCCTGTGTCACAAGTTGCTACAAAGCACATGACTGAGCCTACAGGACTCACATGGACTCTCCTACTCCCACAAGCCCTGAACAATTTGCACCCAAAGCTCCCTCTCACAGCTGTGTCCCACAGCCCCATTACCCCTGTCGTAGCTCCTGGCTCCTGAACCTGTCTGTGCACTCTGCATAAGCCCAACCCACGCTCTGGGCCAGAGCATTTACACTCCTGCCTCTCCAAAACCTCTCCTCATACAGGAGAGTGGGAATGGGCAAGTCAGGGAAAAGCTACAGCATCTCTCCACAATTTCCAGCAGAGGATGCCATAGCACATACATGATACTTCAACATAGGTAAATGCTGAAAATGCATCCCAAAGATCTGGGAAATTAGTACTATCCCACCAGCTGAAAACCTCCTGCTAACCATTCCATGCTGCCTTCCTTCTTTAAAGCAACTCTCACCCTAAATTTCCTGTATTTGTAACTACCAAAGTTTATTTAGTGGTATGCAACACCATGTGAAATGCTTTACAAAAGTCCATGTAAATGGGAGTTACTGAATTTTAAAAATCTATTTACTTACTATTCTCAAAGTAACTTACCAAATTAATTCTTCTGTGACAAAAGGTACTTGAACATTTTCATTTAGCTCTGTTTCTTTAAATTCTGTTATTCAGAATTTGAAGTATATGGCTTTAGAGAAGTTTTTTGACCATGCCTTGGTGGGATGGAGCCTCCTCAGTTCAGAGCCCCTTGGAAGAAGCTGCCACAGCCTTCACTCCCTACTTCAGCACTTTTCAGGGGTAAGTGTCCTGTCTATGGAAACACATGGTGCAGCACAGGGATCAGTTTGACAGGGGTGTACCAGCCCATGCCATTCACTGCTAATACACATTTGCCTGTGATGGGAGATCTTCCACACAGGAGACGCTGCCAGGAGGGACAAGCTGATGTACTTCCTACCAGAACTCTTCTGTTCAAGATCACATCTCTCCTGGTTTTAGTGCAGGCATTACCTTGCACCTTGCAGGTCCTTGCAGCTCCACTGCCCAACCTTCGGTAACCAACATGCTACATTCTCCCTTTGGCTGAACGTGGAGCTGCTTCCTTCTCCATTTCACAGCTAACAAACAGCTCATCTCCTTCCTGACCTTTGAAAAATACCTTTGCTTTCTCACCAGTCCTCCACTACTGCATTTACTGTGATTTTAATACCTTGAATTGGATTTTTGCCAGTGGAGGATTTTTGGCTTTTGCCAGGTACATGGACTGATGATCACACCAACAGTTTTGACTAAGAAGTGACTCCAAGGACTGTCCTTCACGTCCACAGTCCACACTCTAGTCTAGCTGGCTTTTCAAAATAATTAATTCCTATTGTTTTCCTGAGCCCCCAGCTGACCCCAAGTGCAATCCAGTGCACCTTTTGATAAAAGTGCCAAATTACACAGCCTGATCCCAACCCTTTAACTGCCCCTTCAGCATGGCTGGAATGGGGACTACAGGAGAACCAGATCCAAGAACTGATCCAGGTTTAAAGGAACCACTGGCAAGACTTATATTTAACTAAAGAAATGCCTACCAACAGTTTTATCAGCACAAGTAAGATGCTGGTGGAGGGTTGGTGTAAGATTCTGGACACCAGAGCAACACCAGCACCTAAAACATACCCAGAGCTCACCTTTAGAGCCTTATTTACATCTTCAAAGACATTTGATGATGATGATTATTATAATTATGGGGGGTTTTTTAGGACCTCAATATCTAAAATCTTCTAATACAAAAACATTTATGAAGCTGTACCATGTAACATTATTTTAATAACCTGTTAAGCTTTCACACAGGATGAAAATGCACCCATTGCAAGGAACTCCTCCTCCATCTCCAATAAGGAACAGCAGATGGACAGTGCCCAGCTGACACCTCAGTCAGCAGCAGTGCCCCACAGGCCCCATTGCCTTCCAGCTGTAGCACCAAATGCCAAAGTATTTCTGAGCAAAATCACTTCATCCTTGCCCACGTTAAGACATCACACCTCTTTCCCTCCTTTCATTTGTGCAGCAAATTAAGCAAACCTTCTGTTAGGACTAGAGGCTGTTCACCATCCTCACTGAGCAAAGGGCTGACACAGTTCCTATCAATCAATTCCCTACCCCGTGCTGACCCCAACACTCCCAACAGGGATCCTTCCTGTCACGTTTCAAAAATTACACCAGGCTGCCTTAATCTCACCAATTCAACAAGTCTGTCCTTTTCTTGTTTTATTCCTTCTTGGATACAAGCAGCTCTCATTATTCCCTCACCCAAACCCAGAATGGATAATGACAAGGAAGCTGGACATCCAATGCCACAGAGTGGAGGTTAGAGATGTTCTTCTGTAACATCAAGATTTGTCATATGAACGTGGAAAGATTAAAATAAGAGCAAATATTCCATTGCAAACATTCATTCTTCAAGGCCCCCAGCAATCCAACAGGACATGAGGCTCTCATGTGCACAGCTGAGCACAGAGCACCAAGATGGAAACAGAAGCACAAAGCTTCTCAACCAGTTTCCATTGTACAGCTCTTGCTCTGCCTTTGAGCATCACTGTGTTGAAATAAGATCAGATGCAAATCAGGGCAGCCAGAATGTTTCCAGAAACTATGACAGTGTTAGAGGCACCACTGCCCTGGAATAAAACACCTGGTGCAAGTCTTTATGAGCTACCTGAGTGACTAAACAAGGCACAGACATCACAGTGAGTCAAACCTCAAACCTGAACTTTGTGTTGTTCAGAAAAGCAGCCCTGAACACACTGGAACAGAGCTTTGCCATGTTTTATCTAAAAAAGCATGAGCAGCCCTGATGTCCCTCGGGGAATGCAGTGCAGGGGGCAGGGGGGCCTGGCCATGCAGCCCAGGCTGTTGTGCTGTGTGCTGTGGCAGGCGCAGCTCAGGCACTGCCATCCCTCTAGAGCCACAGTCCTTCTTGCAGCTGAACTGTCTTCCTTCCTCCATTCCTGCAGTAAGAAAAGATTAAAACATTAAGACCCATGGAATATAGAAAACACAGAAAGGGGGAAAATACAGAGTAAAGGTGGCTTAAAACAAAATTACTGAAGTCACTGACTCCCACAGTGACAGCACTGTATCTCACAGGGAGAAGGGAATGGGAGGTGCTCCCTGAGCAGCAGTGATATGGTACAGTACAGGACCACTGCTGAAAAAGACTGAGACACAACATACAGATAGGGCAGTCTTCCAGAATTAGAAAAATGTGGAAGCTAAATTCTTTCTAAGATGGGCATTTATTTTCTTAAACCTTCACAGCTTGCTCCTCACATCACTGCAGAGTTGTGACCAATGCCTTAGAAAGCTTCACATGAGCTTGTTTTTTCAAGGACATTCATCTCTGCACTGTGCAGGATGTGGGACAGTGCAGATGTGCCATTCCACATGTGCTATATATAGCACCTATACAGCAGAGACAGTGACACACAACTGACAGCAATGAGTACCTACTCTAAATGTGTCATTCCAGTCTACACGTTTTATTTCACACAGGTATTACATGTGTATGTAGACATACATACAAACATATATGCACTCTGTCTCTTGAAAGATGAAAAGCAGAAGGAACAAGCTGGGACAGCAAGGTAAAGCAGGATACACGGTCACAAAAGTGTTTAATCACAAATTCTGCAAGTCTGGTTAGACCAAGACCAAAGCCCTCTGCGCCAAGACTGAGAAGCACAAGCTACTTACCACAGCTGTTCATGGGCTGCAGGACAGCCTTGGAGTCCTGCCAGTGCCTCCTCCTCCCATGACAGCAGAGCTGGAGCCCACGGCAGGAAGCAGCTCAGCACTGCTCACACTGCCCCAAATCTGCTCCCCAGCCAAACCACTCCTGCTCTGCTCTCCTCTAGGAGCCTTCTCTTGGGGCAGAATCTGTTCCAACACATTCAAACAGTAGGTTTAACAGGTTTGTTAAAGTAGGTCTAACAGGTCCTCTGATCCCTACGCCAAGAACACAGGAAGCCTCAAACTTATTTGTATTAAACTCAGTTCTTTGTAAGCTCTAGCTTGAGCACGTGCTCCTTTGTAAGCATGGAGCTCCAGCCCTGTAGGGAGAAGTCAGTTCATTCTGGAAAGGTCAACCTTCAGAATGTTATAAACCACACTTAAAATTCAAAGAAAATCTGTATTTTAACTGTGCCAAATTTGGTTTAAATTAATTTTGATGCAATGAAACATTATTTGCTAATGAGATGTTAGCACAAGTTATGTTCTGACAAATTAGGTTCAGAGTCTCATTTTGCTCATCACTGTTTCTATACATAAACACAAAAAACAAAAGACAAAAAAAAGGAAGTGTGTCACAGTGCAAAGAGCAAAACATTGTGATTTATTCACCTTCATTCAGCTGCTCAGATAACACAGATGTGTTAAACCACTCCTAAATGCTCCACTTCCTCCTCCTGCTGTCAGTACAGGAAGAAGCAGAGGACAGTTTAAGGAAAAGAAAGGCAGTGTCAAAAATCAGGATTCTAAAGAAGAGGAGGTTTTTAGGGGCCCCCTGACACTGAGCTGGGGAAGCACAAGGGGAATGAAGGGAGGGGGGGAAGGCAGCCAAGCTTTCCTTAAACAGCTGCTCACCGCCACTGCTGGGACAGAATCCGGAGCAAGTGTACTGGCAGCGTGACCCAGGACACTTCTTACAGCCAGATTCTTCCCTTTTTATTAAAGGATAGGAAATACAGAGAAAAGGGTTCCGATATCTTTCTTGGACATATCAGTTTAACATCGTTTTTCTCCCCCCCTCCCTCTTTCACTGTTCTGGAAATGAAGGCGGTGACATTTGGAGGGAGGATACCACAAGAGCAGAGCAAGGTGGGGGAACAGTCAAAAGCCAGGGAGTCTGCCAGGAATTCTGCTAGAACCAGAGTCCCTGTCTGGGTGTAAATGGGTCTACACAAACTTTTTTGGTTTTCTTTTAAAAAAAGAGCCATTTCTGAGGGGCTAGAACTTCACATGGCCATGTCCGTTATTAAGCTTTTTGGAATTTAATATATTTTTTCCTCATGATTTTTCATAGAAGAAAAACATGGAAAATACCATAGTGGTCAAAATGAACATGAGCAAAGTGAAACACATGGGATGAACTCTGGTGGGAGCAAAAATGGAGAAGGTGTTCCAGCTCCATGCAAAGGAAAACCCAGGAAAGGTCTAAGTCTTGAATGAAGAATTCCTGAATACACCAGATGCTGCACATTCAACAATCCACTGATATAATGGTAGGAACAGAAATTCTCAATTCTGCTCTTTACCAATTTAGCTCAACAAATAATTCCATATGGTGAACAGTGCTGAACTGAGAAATTCCCATCAAAGAAAAAATAACTGCAAATCTAAAAACTCCTGAGTTGGAAGAGATCCTGAGCTGAGGCAGCACTGCCACACGTTCCATGACATCATACATTAAACACTATCTATATCTCTTACTTTACATCATTTTTCTGAGTAAGTCTTCAAGAGAAAAATCAGAGGCAATGTGTCAAGGGTACAACAATTAGCCCAGCTCTCAGAGGGATTATTTCTGTGACTAAAGGACATGAGGCACCTGCTGAAACACAGCAGGACAGATTTCAGCTTACCAAAACTAAAAGTTTGTTTTGGTGAAGAAAGGACCAAGACTGGAACCCAGTCTGTGCAGAGCCAGCAGGGTTATATGTGATCCTTCAACCAAAAGGATGCGGTCTCAGAAGCATTTCTGGAAAACACCCCTTACAGAACCTCCCTTAGGGTTTGACCTGGGGTGTCTGTCCTGCCCCAGCCTCACCCAAGGAACCAGGGAGCCTGACCTGCCCTGATGGTCCCGTCCCATGGAATCACAGCTGTCAGGTTGGAAAAACCCTCTAAGGCAATGAAGCCCAAGCACCAAGCTGGCAGCAGCACCGTGTCCAGCACTGGCCCAGGACCCCTGTGCCACAGCCACAGGCTTCGAACTCTTCCAGGGATGGTGGCTCCCCACGCCCCTGGGCAGCCTCTGCCAGGCCTGACAACCCTGGCACAACCTGCAGAGAATCTTCATCCAGTCTAAACCTCCAATGGGCCAACATGAGGTGTTTCCCCAGGAGCTTCCTGAAGAAGTTTCACACACATTTCTGAGTAACAGTATAGCTGGGCTTTGGGTTTGGTTTAATCAGGAAGAAAAATGTAAGATAAAGACAACAATTTTTTCCCTGAAAAATAAAAAGGAAACTAAGCCCCTTCTTTTAATTCCATCTTTCTAACAAGGCCACAAGTTACAGAATCTTTAGTAGAGGAACCTTGATTGGCCTATTCCTGAACACAGTTCAGATTCTTCTGAAAACATGTCAAATTCCAAACTGCACAATAATAATCCAATTCCTGCAGGGAAAAAAAGACAAAATATGAACAATTAAGTAAAAGCCTAATTCTATTTTGAAGTACATCACCCTTCAACAGGGCTCAAGTAAAAGCATCCCAAGTATGTTCCAAACAAGTGCTCAACAAACCAGCCATGAACATGTGGCAAAAGTACAAAAACTCCTTTGCGCTATTAACATAGATAATGTCATTTAAGTCTTAACACCAGTGTAAAATATCTATGAGTTGTTTCATTTAATTTTGAAAATCCATATAGAAAACAATGTTCATAACTCCATCCACAGGATTCTACAAAACTGCTGCTTCATCAACAAATCTTTGAACTGTTTCAATATGAAAACTCAATTTTTTCAAACTGCTCAAAAATCATTGCAGAGAATTTCCAAGCACTTGAATTGAAGCACAACCAAAGTATGAACTTGGTACATTTTTGCAGTTATTTCTAAAATAAGTTAATTTACATAAATCATCTCAAAATAACACAATGGGATTCAACTTCATTTTCGACATTTGGAAAGCAGTGTCATACTTTATTTAAAGTAAACCCATGTAAAAACAAAGTTTAAATGAAAATGGTACCTGAAAAATAAATTATTTGATATAAAACAAATCAATAACTTAAAAACACACTAAATATACAAAATGTGTAACCATATACTGTACAGTATGGAAAGCAATTGATAAAACCTTCTGTCCCACAAACAGATTAATTTATAAACAAAAGATTACATAAGTTAAAGGAAAGGAAATCAATAAAAAGACTAGAAGTACAGTATTATTCAAATTACTCATCAAATAAAGGTTTATCCCAACTTATGTTTCAAATGTCTCAAGTCATTTTCTTCTCAATGACCAAGTGAAAAAGTTCAGCCATACCACTAAAAACTTGCTCAAAAATGTTTAGAAATAAGGAACAACAGCAGGAGAATATTGAGATTCTAAAATGTGAACACAGAAGCAATTTTCCAAGGTTTCAGGTGGCAGTTCTACCATTACTGTTTTCCCATCATTAGCAACAAAAGAGAATTTCAGTGCTGAAAACTCCACTCAACAGAAAAATATTTCTAAACCTTTGTTGCTGTTGGATCGAGTGTGATCTAGAAGGAATCTCCAGAGTTGAGTGTCAAACCCACCCATGGGGTGGCGAGTTCTGCTTTAGAGATCATAAAGACTTGGACTGGTTTTAAATCATGTAGGATGAGAAAGCAACACTGTGAGTTTGGTTTTGTTTGGCTACATGAGACTACTACAAACAGCAAGCACTGAAATGACGCCGTACCTGATCAACCTACGAGCGGCCGCTCAGGAATGACCGGCGATTTTCAATCCACTGCTTGTCATGGAGGCACCGCCTCTTCCGAGCGAGAGGGAGGGAACTGAGACCCTTTTTATGAACTCCACATTTTTCATTTTTTATATTAGTAAGGAGAAACCCAGAAATAATAAACACAATAATCAGAGAAAATAGCCACTGGCCTCTTGAGCTCTGGATTTATCCATCCTACTGTGCTGAGCAGCCAACCTTGAGAAGTGCAGAGCTACGTTAGAGGAACTTGCCGAAGGCACAAAAAGACTCTCCTGCTTCCAAATAGAGATTACAATACCTCAGGTGACAAATTCAGCTCTTGGAAAATAAAAACAAAATGAGAAAAAGCCAAAACACAAGTGCAGCTCCACTCAGAGAGCTCAAGGGGTTGGTGTTTCTTTATGCTAAAGGTGAATTTGGTCCCTTCCCTCTAAAGCTATTTGTAGATGCCTAAACGTAGAAATGTAACAATAAGGTGCTTCATTGATAGTTAAAAAGGACACATTTCTTCAATATGGAAATAAAAAATACCGTGACCTTCTGACAGAGGCAGCCTCCAGACAAACTGCTCCATGTTTATGTGATTGAACCAGGCTAGCAGCAGCTCTCAAGAGCTGTGTGTTAAAAATCTCCCACAAACTCTAACCTTCTGCAGGCAGAGCTATCAGAGGAGCTACTTTAAATACACAGTTTATCATATGACCTGTATATTGTGTTAGAAAAGTAAACGTGGGGACATTCTCCAAGTTTGTTTTTTTAAAGCACATATGTAATGATAAACTATCCAAAAAGGAACTTGAGTTATTGCCGTTTAAAATGCACTGAAAAAAAATCTCTCCTGAAATATTTGAAGAATTTCTACTTTATTGACCTTACCCAGAACATTAAAGCAACATAGAATTGTAACAAATGTTGAAGGACCTTAAGGACTATTCATTTTCCAAACTCAGCCTTAAAATAATGGATCACTTTTACCGTTAGTTCATCATTTTGGTTTTGACTGCTGGATATTCTTTCTATAAATGATACCAAGTTTTTTAAAAAACTTTTTTAAAAAAGATTTTTAACTGCTTTTTATAAATAACGTTACTGCAATGTTCAATCTCCCTATAAAAATAGGTGTCCTCTCCATGCAAACACCCTTTGGTCATCTGGACAAGGGCAAGTGACCAAACACTGACCAACCAGGGTTCACTGTGGTGAAAATTTATCCTGCTCCAGTGACTTTTCTCTGGATTTTCCATGGTTTTCATACTCACATGATACAGATGTACAAAAAACATATCCAAGCAAATGGAAGGAAAAGCTGTGTGGCCACACACACCACTGTGGTGATGTGACTTCTCCCCTCACCCTAAGAGCTGGATCCTGAAGCCTTTCCCAGTCCCAGAGCTAGAACAGATACAGGGACTGGCAGAGGAAGGCTCAGGAGGCAACAGTAACTGCACTGGCCAGTCTCTGACAGGAGAGTGGAGCAGCTCAAGTAAACCAAATTTTATGATAATGCAGCTTGAAGAATAGAATAAAATAAAATAAATCCAACACTTCAGTGCACAGACACCGTCTAACAGGGAATCACTGAGAACTGAACACACTGAGCTGCTCTGATTCTGCTCACGTCTGGATTTCTGGTGTTGCCATCCCCTCACCTGAAGGATCTGCATGTGCCTTTGCCAGCTCACAACCAAGCACATAGAGAGATTCCTCTTCCAATATTTATGTGGGATTTCCCTATCTGCTAATGGTTAACAGGAGGTTCACAGGTGCTGAAGCTCATGGCCAGTGTTCTGCACTGGGGTGAATTTCATTCATGTGGACATCTGGGAAGCAAATGCAGTGACTCCCCTCAGCATCTACACAATGAGACCTGAGACAGCAGCACGAACAACTGTGTTTTCAGCAGAAATTACACCTGGTCCCTCAGAACCTACATCAGGGGCTGTCCCAAGAGACTCTTAACCTACTCTAAAGGACCCCAAAACACTCCCATCTCAGCTGTTCCTGCAGCACATCTCACAGTACAGACCAAAAAATTCAGGTCTCCAGAATCTGATTATCACATCCTAGTCCAGCAATGAAGACTTTCCAGAACTCTCTACCTCAATGAGACCACTGAATCTCACAAGCAATGTGAGAACCCTGCTTTGAGACAGCCTTTGGTTCTACTAAGATCCTGTAAGTGCTTACTGACAGAGGCATCACCTGATAGAAACACCTGGCTTCCACCAAATGGATGGATGAAAAAGCAGAGCACTCTGAGAATTAAGAGGCCAAAAACTCTCTTGAAACAGGTCTGTTCAAGTGAGAGCTTCAAAGGAGGGTGAGGAGGAAACCAGTTGCTCCTACCTTTTGGGCAGAAAAACTCCTGGTAGATGTCTTGTTAGAATTTAGTTTCCAACCCCAGAAGCTTCCTTTTGGTCTTTACTAGTAGGATGCACAAGCATTTTGGTTTAGGACCAAAAGCATCGAGTATAAATACACAATTTTTCTGGACTTCAGCTATTTATGCCAAGATTTGACTGTTAGAATAGCACAAATCATACACTACTTCTGGTTTCAGCTCTGGATATTAGCAGGAGTTTTTCCTCTTTTCCTGACTCGAGCAGCAGTGCTTTGATCATACCAATTGCCTGAAAATTATTATCAGAGCAACTATCAAAGAAAGCTGGAATCAGACCTTTCCTAAAAGAAATTGTTGTAGTAGCAGTACAAAACCATATCCTGCATTTCTTTCTTACTTAGCAAAGAATGAGAGATGGAAAAATAGGGAAGCAGTGGAAAAAGAAAGGAACAGTGATGCCAGAAAGCATTCAAGAGAAGGGGGTTCTTCAAAAGTGGCAGCACAGCAATGTGCTGCTGCCATGGCCAGTGTGCTTGGAACCAGTACTGACAGAGTCATGTTTAGGGGGCACTCGCTGGAAGTCTGAACCCCCACTAAATATTGTGATAAACAGCAACTCCCATTTTAGTTTAGCAGCAAATTTATCTTAAATGGAATAAAGCAAGAGAGAATGACAGGAACTGGGAATGACTACAGCCCACTCCTGTGGAACAGGACAGTGCAAGGTTTAAAAATGATGGGACATGTAAGAGAACTTCTCTGTACTACACAGCTTTAACTTGGGAGGATGCCCAGAACGCTTCCCAAGCTCTCCTTGTATGCAGAAAGGAAATAATCATAGACGTGATAAATGGATGGTGATCAACTGGTGGAAGGAAACCTCTGACAGCCAAGAGCAGCTCTGGGGGGTGGGAATGGCCTGGCTGCTGTGTCACAGTCACTGTTCCACCGAGCATCTCAAGAGGTGGGGAGGGAACAGACTGGCAGGAGAGGCAAGGCTGGATGCTTTAACAGGAAAATCCCACCTGCATTCACTGCACACAAGCTCAAACTCAGCAGAAGGCTGGTCACTGGGCCAAGGCTTATCTGTAGGGTTTAGATATGTCCTGGGCAGGTCCAGGAACATCAGCAGCTGCCACAGGTCCTCCCTGGAGCAGGGCACCAGCTCAGCCACGTGTGGAGGCTGAGGGAGCCCTCAGGCTGTGCAGATCCCATGGCAGGGAGAGGACAAGGAGAGGACAAATGGCGGCAAGCAGAAGGCAAGGTCAGCTGGGGATGGAGTGAGACGAGCAGGCAGCATGGACTGGCCTCTCGAGTTTGGAAATGAACTCTGGGGCTGGTAGAGAATCAGGCAAAACAAGGAGACTGCATTAAACTGCCACAGACCTCATTTCCACACCTGCCCTACCTACATAAACACCAGAGCCAAGTCTCTAGTTGTGCACAGCAGCTCACACACCTGTACAGGCATGGTCAGCCTTCCCAGTTTCCTACCCAAGCACACCTGAGGGTTACATCAGTCTGTGACACTCATTTCTATGTGACAGATTTATTGTGGTGCTTGTTTCAAAACTCTTTTCTTCTACTCATCTGTCAAAGCAGTAAATTAAAATTCTCTTAAAGCGGAGCTACAGTTCCTTAAACAGCACTCTGAAAGCTGGACACTTTGTGCAATACTTAGCAAAAAAAAGAACAGAAAATAAAAAACAAAACAAAATTTGAGCAAAACAAAATCAAATTTAATGTTCTTAAATGCAAAAGTAAAAACAAACAAAAAACACAAAAAAGCAAAAGAAAATTAACAGAAACAGAACAACTCAAAGTTTCAAGGCAGTCTGCAGAAAACCTGGGGGATTAATCTTTAAATCTACAAATCAAAGGGGTTTTTTGGTTAATATCTAACTTGCAAGTTGTAAGTACTTTTCTGCTGAGTGTTCAGTAAGTAAAGCTAGTTGTCAAAACAAAATCCTATTAAAATAGAAAAACTAGCACTCATTAGAAGGGATGCGAGAAATACAATGCTCAAATGTTTATAACTGGTTTTTCTTTACAAAATAGAACTGCCAAAGGAATTCCAACTACAATGATCTTGGAAAATGAGTAAGTATCTTGCTGCATTATAATGTACCAGTAAGTAGTGCACCATGCATTAAATATTTGGACAGAAGAGATTCAGTCTGATAAAGTAGCAACATATATTCACACTCGCTTTTTTGGAGTTTCATTTTGACTCTGAAATCTTCCCGGAGTTTCTTTGAAACTCTTTGGTCCATTCCTCTCAAAGTGGGTTTTAAAAGTCACGTTTCTAAAACCTGTGAATTGGACAGCTTGGCCACTGCTCAGTGTGCAACTTACCTCCTCAATGGTGTTAAAGTTAGGCTGGCATGCTACTACTTACAAGACCTTGACTTTAAAAAGCCTGATCCTCAACTAGACACAGAGTAATGAATATTAATTTATCAAACAATTTACTGTCAACTAAAACATTAGTATTTCTCAACTTTTCTTCCATACTACTGAAATTGAGGGGGAACAAAAGGACAGGGGGATGGGTAGGAAGAACAACATAAAACCAAAGAAAATCAATGAATTCAGCCTGATATTTTTCAGAAAATTCCAGTTTTTGCAGACAACATTCAATGAAACAAATGTTAGTCTCATAAGTGAAAGCATGCTTCAGTTTTACCACCATCCAGAGGGTCTAGTTAATGCAATCTACTTAAGATTTCAGGGGATTTTTAACATGTTTTAAATGAAATAACTTAAAGGAACTTAAAATTGGTCTAACATTGTGGGATTTCAAACATTTGAACATGTCAGTTGCATCCCAGAATATAAAACCTTTTCACTTCTCATTTAGACTAAGACAAACACTTGTGAAAATTGGCGCAAAATGAGTTTTACACTAACAAAAATGTTTCAACTTCTGTCACTCCATTATCTACTCCATACAAAAAGCACGAGCAAGTTATTTGTGGGACTTGTTGGTTTTGAAGGAAACCTGTAAGATTTTGTCCCCCAGGCGGTAGCCATTAAGACTTGCTATGGCCATTGCAGCTTCTTCATAGTTTGTCATGGTCACAAAACCAAAACCTTTGCACTTGTTGGTGTTGAAATCTCGAATAACTTTCACATTGGTAACCGCACCAAAGGGGCCAAACATCTGCCAGAGGATTCCCTCATCAGCATCTTGACCAAGGTTGTAGATGAAGATACACCAGCCAGAAGATGCGTTTCCTGGAACATTTACACCAGAAAGCCCACTCATGTGATCTACACCCATAGGAGAGAACCTAGCAAATAAAAAGCACAATATTTCATGTTCAATTAAGCAAATTAACTTGAATGGGAAGCAACTGAGAATGAATATTTTATACATGGCACATCAAAACCGCCACATAAATGTTTCCCCATTCAAATTGACAATCAAATTGACAGCTGCCAGAAAAAAAAAAAAAAGTTAAGTATTCCAACTGCTTTATCAACAGGGAACTATCCTTAGAAATAGGCAAGGAACAGGCAAGGCAAGATTACATAATCACCTTCCCAGGGGACCTGGATGGATGCCTGAACTCAGCCAGGCTGCTCCGAGTGTCCAGGGCATTGCTGCAGAACTGCTTGAGTTCAGGGGCACAGGCAGCACCTCCCAGAGGCCCCAGACACCCCCAGGCATCTCCCACTTATTTCACAAGAGGAGATTTTCTTTCACCCCATGCTCCTTTTCTTGCCTCTAAAAGAACATGTTGGGAAACTCTTTAAGTCAAAGAGTTTCTTTGGATTTGCTGGGGCAGGGGATGAGTGTTCTGGGTTCTTAGGAGTAGAGATTGTATGTATTAATTTCTTCTTTTTTGAAGCAGAACAAAACCTACTCCCTTTCCACCCAAAGGCAGCAGGTGCAGGCAAACACTCACAACATGAGCAGGCTCAGTGCAGTTTTATTATTCCAGTGTGTATGGATGGTTTTAATAATTTTTCCAGGAAAACTCAGATCTGACTTTATTGAACTGGATTTTTAAAATCACCTACCCATTCTTCCTGAATCCTGCCTCCTTCACAATACCTCAGCAGGATTCATGCATAACAAAAAGCAAAAATCTTCTCCTTTTTATGTCTCGTTTTGTATTAATTTATTTTCCCTAAAACCCACATTTCTAATTCCCCTTTATTCTATTTCTGGCCTAAACTCCAGAAAATCAAAGCTTCTGAATATTTTAGTGCAATATTAAGGTTGCACAGCTAAGCACTCGAAGGCCAGGAAATGTGAAAGTTAATGTCAAAAACTCACTTTGAACCCTTGTGCTTATTTATTATTTAAAAATATGAGGTCATGTGATCATAGAAATATAATGATACTATACCAGGGGTTCCCAAATTGAGGTGTACCACTGGTGATTTGCAAACCCCTTAAAAGCGGTACACGAGCTGCTCTCTGCCAAGAGCAGGGCGGTGGCAGATCCTGATTCTCTGCTGACCTGGAGGAAACAGGGAAGGGATGTCTGGGCAGTGAATGCTGCAGTAAGTGCCAAATGCTTCCCCTCTGACTCTTTCTTGCCCTGCATCAAGGAGCTGCTGCTGCCTTTCTCGAGGAGGGAGGGCTCGAGGAGTACAGGGAGGGAGGGGAGCAGAGGGATGGCAGTGCACACTCACTCACACACACACACTGTGCACTCACACACGAGAACCACTCAAGTGCCCATCTCCCCCAGGCTCTCTGGTGCCCAGAGCTCCCTGCCTTGGACACCTGAGCTCCTGGACTCTCCTGTCCCCAGAGCAAGTGTCACTCCATCCCTCCCTTGCTGCTGCTCTGCAGCCCTGGGGGCTCCCAGAGCACAGTGGGACACTGCTGAGCTGCAGCAACTCACTGCCAGCCAGCACTAAGAAAAAACAAGTTTGGGAAGCCTTGTACTACAGCCAAACTGAAAAAGCAGTTAGAAGTACCACAAGGTGAATGAGACATACCAACCCGTATGATCTGATGAAGAGGTGACACATCTGGTATTTCTTTTGGCTTTGTATAAAAACGTTCCTGTGCTTGCATGCTTGATAGACTTACTTGTTCTGACAGACACCTTCAGTTCTGTAGCTTCTTTCCAAGTGAGTAATAATCTGGTAGGATGAATTTATCTTAATATCTGTCAAGTTTCCATCTCAACAGATCACCAGTCCTGAATCCCTTCTCAAACCACTGAGCGGAGAATTGCCTGACGTTGGTTCCAGCAGTCAGTATAGCTCTGCCCCTGCCTGCTCCAAAGGCTCAGCCCAGGTAACACCATATCATGATACTGCATATCCCATGCAATCAGTTGTAGAAGAGCAATGGTGTTAAATGCAAGAAAACAAATCTGAATGCTTGTTACAGACAAAATAATTTAAAATAGCAAGTACCTCTGCTTTTGGATACACTTATCTTTAAACAGATTGTCCTCTCTTCCTGCTTTGTCTCACAAAAATGTTACAGGTTTACTAAAATACCCAAACCAAACAAAACAGGGTAAAACCAAAGAAGTCCCCTAAAAGATTAGAAAAGTAATTTGGAAAAAAAAAAAAAACAACCTGTAGGAAATACTATTCAGCTAATCTGATGAATGTCTGCTCTCACTCTGCACACGAGGGACCCCAGATCTCTCACTCAGCTCAGGGTGACAGCCTGCATAAGCAGGGCTGGAGCAGCTGACACACAGCTCTCTGTCCTACCGGGACAGATTTTTGTGGCCATGCCAATTTAAGATGACCTTTAGGAAGTTACACTTATTAAGGATGTTTAAAAGAATGCCCTACTATGACAAACACAAAGACCAACAGAGATCCAGGATGCTTCAGAGAAAGTGGTTTTAAAATTCCTTTAATACTGTAATTTGAACAATCTCAGTCTTAGCACACTTACAGCTGGTGTCCCAATTTCTGTTGAAATTATTTTTATGCTGTCTCCTCCACACTGCTTTTTCAACCCTCCCAAAGAGTCTGTAGCCAGTGTTATTTGTGGATGGTTCTTTCCAGCCACGCTAACCTAATATGCCAACATCTTGGGACACTAGGTATCAACAACAGTGTATTTTCCATCATAACTCTTTTTACTTTATAAGCTTCTTGTTTCTATCAATGACCTTTTGCTCCCTCTGCCATTAGACAGACAGCCTGCTTCATTTAACAGATCCTGAGATTAGATTAACTCACTGGAGGATGTAATCTCAGAAATGACACTCCTAAATGAAAGCAGTTTCTTTTTAGGTCTGTAAGTTTTATAAATTCTTTTCATAGAACCACAGAAACTCCTGAGCTGGAAGGGACCCACAGGAATCATCAGTGCAGCCCCTGTCCCTGCACAGGCACCCCAAGAACCCCACCCTGAGCAGCCCTGGGAGCTCCTGGAGCTCTGGCAGCCTTGGGGCCATTCCCTGGGGAGCCTGGGCAGTGCCCAGCAGCCTCGGGGGGAAGAACCTTGCCCTAATATCCAACCTAAACCTCCCCTAACATAGCTTTGTGCTGGTTTTGCTGAACTCTTTTGCCTGCACTCTGAGGACAGTTCCATACAGCACCACAGGTGGGATGCCAATAAGCAAGAACATTCGTTTTAATCCCAGCCTGTGTTGCCATTGCACTTGAGCTTGGCAGCTTTTTATTTTTTAATAGTTCCACAAAGAGCAGGAGCTCAGCTACACTGACAATGTCCTTCTGAAAGGCAACTTTTTCTGCTGTCTTTGTTACAGACAGAAAAGATCTGCTGTGGCCAACACAAATCTTGTTGAGAACTCAGTGACACAAGCTCTAAGCCTGAAAAAAATCAGGGTGTTGGGTCAAACAACCATGTAAGGAAGAACAGAAGCAACTGGGATTTCACTCCCATATTCTTCCAGAACTTTGATGAAATACTACTCTGGATGAAATGGTTTCTACTCAATACACACAGCTTACATCCAAATTATATATAATTATTGGTTTAAAAACTGAAAATTTAAACATTTCACTGGAGTGATACCAAGCAGGTGTACAGGAGATGTCTGAGCAACTGTATCACTGACAGGGTTCAACAGTCTTCTTCCATTTCCCCATGGATCAAAGAACTATCAGAAATAGCTCCCTTCAGGCATTCAGGGCAGAACTCAAGGGCTGATACTGGTAGAGTTATGCCCATTACAGGAACTGGGAACTGGCACCAACCCTGAACAAGTCTGAAAGCAGTATCAGCTTTGTTCTGCTATAAAGCTCTGTGAGCTGCAAAAGCGCAGGACTTCCAGGGGCCCTGAGCAGCCTCCTCATGCTACAGGAGCTAAACCCCTCCATTTCATCACAGTTCAGCACCTGGAGATCTGTTATTTTCTTTAAGTAAACAAATCTTACACTCTAAAGAAACCCCAGATGTTTTATCTGTCCTCCAGACACAACCTCATGCTGTGGCATCATTCCCTCTGGATGGAAGCAGAGAGCCTGGGTCTTTGAATTAGTCCAGAATCCAGTGGGACACAGCACTAAGATCAGCTCCTGATGTGAGCCACAAACACCACAGGAACTCAAAAGGATTAAAAGAACATTAAACAAAGGGTCGGAGAAATATCTGTAGGAAATTAATAATTACAAATTAGATACTAAAGATACTTTAGATACTTTTTAGATATTTTAATCCTGGATTTATAGGGATTATGATGAAACGAGATGAATGTAATCAAAATATCAGGTTACGTGTTCAACCTCTGTGGAGCAGAGATCGCAACTTTAATTTATACAGACTGTGGGCTCTGTGGAAGCTGCTTATCCATTCATCCTGTCTTGTTCACTACCAAAACAAACAAGACTCAGCCCAAACTCAGGCTCCTGAGCTTAAACACAGCATGAATAATCACTACTCCTTCAGTTCAGCATCCTTCAAGGAAGAGAGACTCACTACAAGAACTTGCAGCTAACACTAAAGAAAAATACAAAAGGTTGTGGGACAGACTTGATGATGTTGGACGTCTTTTCCAACCTTAATAATTCCATGACCCCATGGTGTAAGTGTTGTGCATATGTGTACAGAGGTGCCTGCACGAGTGATTGAGGGAAGGAAGCTTTGCAGTAAATGCTGGAGCTCTCACAAGTCTGTGACAAGGCAGAGATGAAGAGCTTGTGTCTGCAGGTCAACTGGGGGCTCTTGTGTCCACATCATCTTCCTGAAAGCACAGCCTTACCTCAACTCTACTCCCACCTCTGCCAGGCTGTGGGACCCCAAAATCTTTCCCCACCAGCAGGTCTGCCACTGGGAGCAGCAGCCAGCCAAGGTGTGCTGACAAACAAGCACTGGGCACAGCCAGCCAGCAGGACACAGCTCCCAGGGCAGCAGGAATGGAACAGACACACAACATTTTCTTCCCCTTAGCCCCCACTGTGACACCCCAAGCCTACAGAAACACGCTGTGTGTCTGCCCCATCCCTGAAAGTGTTCCAGGCCAGGTTGCACAGGGCTTGGAACATGCTGGGATAGTGGAAGATGTCCCTGCCCACAGCAAGGGTGGGATGAGATGAGCTTTAAGGTCCCTTCCAACCCAAACCAGTCCATGATTCTATGAAATGCACACGACTGACATTAATGCTGCTCTAAATGGTGCATTAAGAGAATAATGAACTAACTGGTTATTAAAATTTAGTTTCACCAGCAACTCTTAATATAAATACATTAATAGTTTTTATTGTTTCTGAGTGATCATTACAGGATTGAATTAAAAGTATTTGGTCTCTTAATTAAGGATGTGAATATTATTTGCACTCCTTATTCTGATGCATTTTGATTTTACAGGGAAGAACGATGATGAAAATGTCCAAGTAAATTAAGAACATTAAGAATGAAAAAGATTTGAGTAGGATCTGGACACACTGAAGCCCTGGCTGAGACAAAGGGCAGATGTGTTGATTTTTTTAATAATTCACCTAAATGCAAACAATTCAGAATTGCATTCCTCAGCATGGCTCAGGAGGTTTGGTATGGAGTTATGGGTGACTGCTTCAGGGAAACGAGGAGCTGCCTGAGCTGACTTCCCCGGGCTACAGCTGAAGAGAACTGGGGAACAACTGAGACTGGCAGGAACCTTTGGAAATCCTCTAATAAAACCCCTGCTAGAAGCAAGGCACTTGGAACAGGTTGCTCGGGCTCATCCTGTCACCGACACTCACCAGAAAACAGTCAAATAAACATCCTTAACACCAATGTAGTGTTCAGAAGGCATTCATTACTCATTGCAGGCCTGGATGCACAGGGGATAACTCCACCTTGTGTGCACATGATCTCCTACAAGTGTGTTGCTTATACACAGTCACCACATGCATATTTTGCTCATTACCATAAAGCTCTTCCCAATTTCCCAGGTTCAGTCCTTATTTTGGCTGTGGCTGCATCCCTAAGCCAGATGTCTTCCCCTTATCTTCCAACCATCCTTGCTGAGAAAACAGATCCTGCATACTCTGTTTCCTGCTAAAACTACACAGGCACAGTAGAAATTAGATGAACTCTTTTGGTATCAATTCTAGCCAGGTTTCAGCATCTCCAAGGACAGAAACTTCACTGTCTCCTTGGACAAACTGTTCAACCACTCTCAGTATAAAACCACAACTGACTACAAAGTATGAATTTTCTCTGGAGACCCATTACACAGAGCTGTGCTCAAAATGCTGAGCTACAGCACTGTGGACAGGAGACAGCAACACTGGAACAGCAGCACAGCTAAAAGGTGGCTGAGACTTTAGTCCAATTTTACTGAGCTGATTGGATCCCTTACAGTAGAACATTAAAAAAAAAAGGAGTAAATTCTCAACAGGGAACCACTACTCTCAGAAACATATATCATCTCAAAGCCTATTGCTTCTCTGCAAGACAGTCAATACATTGCATTTTCCAGACCACCCTCCAACCATCAGCTTCCTCCATGAACACCCAAGGCACTTCCAATTCAAGCAATTCATATTCAAAGCAACCAAAGCAATTTTCTATGGCAAAGCGCAGTGTCTTCCATAGCTCTGGAAGCAGACAGGAAGCTGCAACTGCTCAATATTCTCATCAGTAAACTCTTGAGGCCTCGAGGGAAGGCAGAACCCTGCACAGGCTGCAATGCAGGAAGGAATCCCACAGAACCTCCTCATCAGAAATAAGGTTTTCCTCTCTTATTGTAACACCTCCCTGCTGGAACCAACCATTCAGAGCTTTAATAAAGTTGCCAAATTCTATTTGTGTTCAGATATATAAACCACAGAACAGGGATCTGTTGAGACAGGCACCTACCAACACCCACCTGGAACCTGCTGCTGCTGTCCCCTCACTGTAATCCAGTAGTGGAAACAGACACCAGACTGCAGGTACCTTTAAACACTAACTTCAATATAAATTTTACAAGTAAGATTTTTCTTTAATCATATTTTAATGCAACAGTTTCTTTACATAACACTGAGGACACATAGTGCACTATGTCTTCATTCACACATGCTGCAGTGAAGGTATCACTGCCCAGCTGTGGGGGCACAGCTCCCCACACAACCACGGGAACAGGAGCAAGCCTTAAATGCATTTATTCCTCCTAACCTACCTGAATCTCTGTGCCTGGTGATGCACTGGCCCTCCAAACCGTCTAGCTGGTGAATGACACAGCTGCGACAACAGTGCCACATTTTTGTTCTGGTTAGGGTTGGCTGCAAACTTCACTGTAATGGGCTCGGAGGAACCTGGGGGTTTGTGACCATTGAAATTTGTAATTGCCTCTTCTGCTTCTGACCTTTTGTCAAACCGGATAAATGCGACCCCTCTGGACAAACCTTGTAACCAAACCAATAAAAAAACAAACAAACAAACAAAAAAAAAAATTGAAGTTCAGGATAAACTCAAAATAACTTTGAAAACAAAACCCAAAAACGTTCAGTATTTCTATGGTCACAGCTTTCAAGTTCTCTACATTTATATTTCTTTGGCAGCTGGAGGATAAAGTACAAAATTAAGAAACCAAAGACAAATTAGCGAACTCATTTCAGCTGTAACAACCACAGTGACTAAACACTTAAAAAAATATGTGGTAGAATTCCATTATACTCATCATCAACTGACATTTCCATTCACAAAAAACTCAACATTTTAAATTAAGTAAAAAAAAAAAGAATTAACTCCAGATGGTTAAAAACAAACCCAAACCCCTTAGTTTCAATTACTTTATCACTAAAGAGCATCTGCAAACACAGAATTTAAACATTTTTGCAAATGTTTTCGTTTTTCCATGCTAGAAACACATTCAGGCTCAGAGATGAGGGAACAAATGTTTGACTATAATAAAGGACTTCCATCTTTTTTAATGGAGAGATCAGAATTTCACCAGAATTTCACACAGGCTATTTCCAGCTGGCACATAGATTATTTTTATTCATTAAAATCAATGAAGAATTACCTCTTGGTAGCTGTACTGAACCAATATCACAGCTGTTAAAAATTTGTGTATTTTTTTCCTAGTCCCAGTCCCTGGATGCTGTTTCCTTCTGACTGAGGTACAAGTTATGCCTTGTGAGCTCTCCTCTCCTCCCCTTGCTTCTTATCTGTGACTTGACCGTAGGCTGAAAACACGGTTTATCACAGTGAAGCTAAAAGGGCACATTTTGTTTAAATGCCATTCCAAAGGAGGTATTGTGGCCAGGACTGTAAATGTAGGACTTCATTAGCTCTGTTTCAGAAAGGGACATATCAGATACTTTGTTTTCTTCACATCCACCCAGGAACATCTTCAAAGATACAGAAGTTAATCTTATCATAAACCACAAAATCATAAACTGTTGTTGGTAATAGTTGAGGATAATTTTCTCTGTTTCACAGAAGGAAATGCAACATGTCATGACCTGGGCCTGAAGCAAACAAGGCGTGATTGCCTTTTAATAAATAACAACACCTGGGCTCACCAGAGCAGAGCTGACAGCCCTGTGTGCTCAGGTGCCACTGAGATCAGCCTCTGTGCCAGGGGAAGGGTATGGCTCCCCCTGGGAAGGCCGAGGGCAGCAGCATGACTCAGAACTCAGCAAGGCCTATCTTAGAGCTCAGCTTACTGTGACTCCTCCACTTTCATGCTGCTCATCCTAGTGCTTCTCAAAGCATTCGTTTAAAATGTAAATATTTTAGAAAGTGTATTTTTAAACAGAATAATTTCCAAAAGCTGGAGTACCATCTCTGTGAGAAGGTACAGCTAATACAAATTAAAATGTGTCTTCAGTGGGAGCAGATCAAGATATGAAAGGCAGGCTTAAAGCCAAGGCATAGCCACATTCCTGGTGAGACGGCAAGGCCGGCTCTGCAGGCACTAACTGTGAGATGCAACAGAACCCACTCTTCAGTCAATGCATTATTAAGGCTATGGGAAAGCAGGTGGTGTGTTCTGAGCTGAATTACACAGCATCAGGCCTCAGCACACCCATGAAAACTATATTATTCTTGGGGAGATTTTATTTGTGTCAGACTTCTGTCATTTTACAGCTCTGTCAAATCTAGATGTTCTCGAGACCCCATAGTTTTGAGACTTGCATTAGTAAGTTTGCTGTGCTCCACAAGTCTTTTTCTTGCTTCTCATTACAGCTGCATCCTAGACAACCAGCTTAGGGACAGGGCCATACAGGTATCAGAGTTGGTCAAAACAATATTCTCCAGGCAGGATGGGATTTTCCTCACTCAGCCATGGAGTGTGTGCCAAGTCAGTCCCCAGATCTCACCAAGCCACCTCAGGTTTCTCTGATGTACAGTCACATTTGCAGCACCATCTGACCAAACACCTGCAAATGGTGCCTGGACCAGGAGGTGGCTCTGATGGGGACACAGCCCTGCAGATCTCAGCCTGCTCTCAGACTGAGCCCACAAGGAGCTGCTGGTGGCCCACTCCAAACTACAGCTGATTCCTCACAGAGCAGGAAAGCTGCTTCTGAACTGAAGTGTATAAATGCACATCCCAGTTATAAATGTTAAATGTGGAATTGCCAGAATTAGATTGTCTTCTATTCCAATACACCAGATGCATAATCAATGAAAAAGGGTATTTGTAAAAGCTCTCTCCAGATTAATACATGACATATGGGCTACCAGTAAAACCACAGAACAGCTGGGTGACAGGATAAGCTAGACAGTTATACTGTCTGAAATAACAGGGTAAGAACTTAAAACTCTGAAAACACACTGTAACAGAGTCAGAACTGCCATCACAAAGAAAACTTTAACTTTGGTCTCCCCTGAGCCAAGTGCCTAAGTAAGTGACTTCTCCCCTTTCTTTTCTTTTTTTTTTCCTTTTTTAATACATAAAATACATTTAGAACTTTCAGGGCAGTACTAAGTGTAGGAAATTAATTCCCTTGCTTAGGAGTAACCACAGAAGCCTGTAAGACATCTCACATGGTTTGAAATATAAGAAAATTGAGTGAGTTTCAGGCTGGTACAAAATACATTTTTGTTTTGCTTTAAATCTCTAACTATGGCCTGGAATTGACCAGTGGATAAGAGCTGCACGTGTGTAAAGTCAAAGTATGGTCAGCACTCCAGGCCCAGAAATACATTGCAGTGCCAGCAACCATCAGAATAAGAAAGTAATTTGGCAAATCAGTAGCTGATAAAAATGACAATAATCCTATTTGAATAAGGTCTGAGGTTTGGGCTGTAAGCTGAAAAAGGCAGTGTGAGTCATTCTGCGTTTAAAAAAAAATCACTGAACATGGATATACTGTCAAAATTCTATCACCAGCTGACAGCAGATGTCATGATTAGCTTGTGGAAGTCTAATTTACTGAAGTTTAGGCACTGCCAGTCTCAGAAAACACCAAATCCATGCTGTACACTCCAGTTTTCCACAGCCAAGGTCCCAGAACTCACCTGTGGTTTGATCCACAAGCACACGTGAGTTGATGATGCGCCCAAAACGGGAAAACATATCTTCTACATCCTTCTGTGTCATTGAGCGGGGCAGGCCACTGATGTATAAATTAGCATCCTTGATAACTTCAGAACTCGGGCGGGCATAGGAAACCTTGAAAAGAAATAAAAACACATGTAAGGGTATTAACAGGGAAGATCAGTTTATTGTCATGAGCCAATTTAACTAACTCCCCCATTACCAACACATGCATTTTTACTGGAATTAAAAAAAATGGAACCGAGACAGTAGGGGAAAATCAACCAAACAACAGGAGAAAGGGCATGTCCCTACATAATGCCATTCATTTTGGGCTAACCCAAGTGATAACAACTGTATTAGCATTGCTGTAAGGAGACAGCAACAGAGCAATGCCAATGCTCCCAGCAAACACTTCTGCCACACCAAGAATCCTGAGTTCTGACTCAGCCACTGGCCCTGCCACAGCTCACATCAGGAACTTGTCCTGTCAGTATATCTTCTAAAGCTTCATAAAAATATGGCATGAGTAGGGTGCAGTTTTGTGTCCTAATTTCTACTACTGGAGAAAGCTGCATAAATCACCTAAGCAGAAGTGAGTCCTACACACAGAGCACAGGCTGTTGTTTGCATGTGGACTAACAAGATTTACAATAAATATTTCAAAGCTTCCAAGATGTGCATGAGTTAAACGCCTGCCAACCATCTATAATGGTCCCTCTACTGCTGTAAAATGGTGGGAATATAAAGAAAAGAAACCTTCAAATACTAAGCTGTTTCAAAACACTTCACTATTCTCCTCCCAGATTCATGCTTGCTGCAGCTGGGAACACACAAACTTTACCATCAGAATAAAGTTTATTACAACGCTGTTTTCACAGACAACTGAAGAGCTCCTACCTTGATAGTTTTTGACTGAAGTCTGAGGCCATTCAGTGTGTTTATTGCTCTTTCAGCATCTTTTGCAGTTACATAGTTCACGAAGCCATAGCCTAAGCTGTGTCCTAAAGGGAAGAACATTTTTTAAAATTAATCCAACAAAATTATGTTATCACTACTAAATTGAAAGGAAATGCAAACAAGAAGTGAACTTAACATACACAATCCACACAGCAAATATTTCAGTGAGCCAAGGAGGTTTCCCAAGGCTGGCACACATCATGAGTAATTCAGAGGTCTTTTATTTCCACTCTGGACATCCCACTGCCTTCACAGACAGCAGGCACTGGACAGAGCATCCTTTAACAGGAAGAAATTTAGGGCTAAAACATCAACTCTGACCAGTCTTGCAAACTTCATGGGTGTGGAACAAAGGCAGTGACTTAACCAAGTTCATCAGTACAAAGTCTTGTGGATAGAGAGCAGAAAGTGAGAAAATGTCAACAGATGAGCTGTCAGGTATGAAATGAAGACCCTCGTAATTTCTTTGGCTATTCCAACCTCCACCCCTGGGGACAAGAGGGAAAAAGAAGTTTCCAATCCATCATTAATACAGCTAACAAGCAGCCAGTTTCCCAAACACAGCATCATAGTGAAGAGTGAAAAATTATCTTTAAAGCAGACAATCCATGTACTGTTACCTTAATTAAGGTTACTCTTAAAGGAATAATTTGATATTAATAATAAAAATCCTTAAAATATTTAAGAAAAAGGATATTTATTTGGATACTTGTGTGTTTTGCTTCTACCTCCAATCTCCACAATTGCTACTATCAATTATAACATTACATACTAAGATCATTTTGGGTTGCAATTTCCTAACAATTACAGGTTCTTATCAGTGTAGGCCTAAAAATAACTAAAATACTTTCAAGACTGTCTCAGAACAATAAAAAAGCTGCAATTCAACCCAAGACATACCTCTTTTAGCCAGCTTCTCCTTGTCTCTGTCAGATCTGTGGGATTTTCTAAAGAAAATTGCAAGCATGCATAGGAAAATGTGCTATTTTCCTCTAACAATATGCTACTTTGAAGTTATTAAGTTCTATTGTGAGGCTTAAGGACACTGGAAGACAAAGCTAATTGTTATGGTAAAGGATTCTGTGGTGAAAGCGCCCTTTTTAATCACACTGCTTGGCTCTGCAATGGTCTTAGCTGACAAGGAAGTTTCCATATGCTTTTCTGACATTTCAGAACACCAAAAACAGACACGGGTGTCCAGTGATGATATCATGGCACAAATGTCAGAGGAAATGAAGAAAAAGGCTGCAAGAGAACTGTAGATTAACTTCAGATACAGAAAAAAAGGATGCCCAGTCTGCTGAGACATTGAGATTGCAAGTGTAAAATCCACAGGGGAATGGAAGGAGGGCCCAAATAACCCTCAGTGTTTTCATGCCAACAGACTGACTGCAGAGCTGCACCAGCTCCTGGCACAGCCTCTGCCTTTGGCTGCTTCCTTGTGAAACCTAATCCAGCAGTAACTCAGCTGAACCCACACAATGTCAGAGCCTGCTGTCTAATACACCCTTTGTATAAACACTCACAGGTAATTTCTGCCGTCTGCTAAAACTCTTAGAGAAGCCAGATCCCCTGTGTTCAAGCCTCACACAGAAACAACATCCTGTTCCCTTAGAGACTGGCAGAGTTAAAGCAGCTCCAAATCAGCCTCTCGTGACACCAGACACAGAACACAGCTAACAGCAAACTGCTCTGTGCCAGCCAAGTAGGATTTAACTCCATCCTCTGGAGACCTACAGACAACATCTGCAAAATTCTGATCAATGTTTCTAACATGTACCCACAGCATGGTTGTTCTGATTCCTTTGTAACATTTCTTTTGTTTCATTATGGTCAGTCATTGACATCAAATACAGTTGGTTCCCACCCACTTACCTACTGAGATTATTTACCTGTGATCCAGAAAATGAGTAATTGAGCAATTAGAAAAATGTTGAGCACCTGCATCCTACCTTATTTCTCCAGACTAAGAAATCAAAAGTAAGTTTAAGAGGGAAAAGATACCAGGTGGAGAGTTGGCAATGACTTTTGCAAGGATTGGAAGGATCCAACATCTCTCACAGCTCTGAAGGCTCAGAACAACAGCTGCTATATGGATATTTTCAGTCTGTCCCAAAAGTCACATAAACATGAATATTCCAGCAAACTACTGAACAGAACCAGGTCCTAATAAAAATTATGGAAATGGGCCTTTAAAGACCAGGGAAACATACCCCAAACAAGAATAATCACTCTAAGTTTGACTCACAGTGAGCCCTGGAGGACCCTCACTGCCTGGATGGATGCTGCACTGGGGAGGACTGGGGGACTACTTCTTCACTGGGGTGAAGAAGAGAATGATTCCACTTATAAATTTATTATGTTGTCTTCAGTACACTGAGTATCCTTCCCTTGCAACAAGTTCCCAGAGAACACGGCAGGCACAGAATTGTAGATCATGGCATGGTCTGGGTTTGAAAGGACCTTAGAGACCATTTCTTACCACTCTCTGCCCCTGGCAGGGACACCTTCCACTATTGCAGGTTGCTCCAAGCCCTGTCCAGCCTGGCCTTGGGCACTGCCAGGGATGCAGGGGCAGCCCCAGCTGCTCTGGGCACCCTGGGCCAGGGCCTGCCCACCCTGCCAGGGAACAATTCCTGATTGCCAAGATCCCATCCAGCCCTGCCCTCTGGCAGTGGGAGCCATTGCCTGGCTCCTGTCCCTGCAGGCCTTGTCCCCAGTCCCTCTGCAGCTCTCCTGGAGCCCCTTCAGGCCCTGCCAGGGGCTCTCAGGTGTCCCTGGAGCCTTCTCTTGTCCAGGTGAGCACCCCCAGCTGTGCCAGGCTGGCTCCAGAGCAGAGGAGCTCCAGCCCTTGCAGCATCTGCGTGGCTCCTCTGGTCTCACTCCAACAGGTCCATGTCTTTCTTCTGCTGGTGTCTCCAGGGCTGGAGACAGCTCTGCAGATGGGGTCTCACCAGAGTGGAGCAGAGGGGCAGAATCCCACCCTCCCCTGCTGCCCACACTCCTTTGTTTCCTTCCAAAGCATCACACAAGTTATGTGTTTATGCACGGTTTGAGATCAGTGACTAAGGAATTTTAAGTTACTTATATACAGGATAAAACCAGACCTGAGTTGCAACAGCCATGGACACCCAAGAGTAAAAAGGCACCTCATGACCTGGGCCCAGTCCCTGGAATCAGAAACTGTGCCCTAACACACACACACAAGCCCACATTAAAAGCAGTCTGCCAGGCACTCTGAAAGCACATTCTACAGCATCCAGCCAAGGCTTTCCTTTTACAAACTCAGGTGTACATATTCTGTGTCCACTTGTTCCTGTACAAGTCCCACCCTGGACCTCACACACGTCCTTCCAAGTGTCTGTCCCCAAAGTGCCATCACACAGTAACTGTATCATTTTTTACTGTTTTTGTCTGGCCTTCTTTACTGTTTCTGTCAGAGCAAAATGCTGCATCTTTTTCACTTCCAGTTTTATACAGGTTCCTCGTGACTATTCCTTATCCAACAATTTGAATGTCCTGGGAAGTGAGGGGGCAGGGACGTAACACAGTTTACCCAAACAGACACTGACTAAAAAAAGAAGGCTCTGAAAGTGGCAGGATCACAGAGGTTCATTCTCATATTCCCTCTAGGCATTGGACAGTAAGTTTGTACTGAACCCCAATATTACAGTTCTATTAGCTTTTACCTGACAATAGCTAAGGAACTATCACTTACCTGTATTTCTCTACAATAATCTAGAATGCAGACCATCCCTTTTAATCTCTATTTACCACCTTTGAACTACAGTAGTATAACATGACCTTATAGTCCTTAAGTGCTAGAAAAACCCAATCCATTCAAAACTGAGAACATATGTTAACTTATCTTGCTCTAAAATACCCAATAGCATCAGCCTCAGCCATCTCCTCCCACTCAGTGCCCGGTGTTCATCTCTACACAGGCTGGGCCAACACACACCAGCGCTGTCACTGCAGGAGACGTGTCCACCTCACAGATGCCTGTGCAGGAATGCTCTTTGCTTCATCATTTTACTCCAAAACAGTACAATCTACCTATGTGCTAAGGATGACAGGAAATATATAAGGAATTGGCATTTACATAATATTATGACTGCTGTCAAGTGTTTACCCCAGGCAAGGAGAGAAGTTTTTTTGCTTTCTCCTAATGTTCCCCACCTGCTATAGAAACCTGCAGCACAAAAGAAATTGGTGCTGTAACAGTTTTCAAAATATTTTAGTGGATAATTTAAAAGTTTGCATGTACATAAATATAAATTTACTCAAGCTAGAAAGCTAAAAAAGAGCAACAAGTAGGTCCTTATCTGCACAAATAATTAACAAAGTAACTACAAAACCTAGTTTTAAGCAAAATACTACACTCCTTCAGCAGAAAGAATCAAGTTTTGTTTCCATGATAAAAGACCCATTCAGGAGAGAGGGCACTGCTTTTCTTTCCGTGCATCACTTGGGTTTCTGTCCATGTCCCTGCTTCCTTTCCCAGCTCCTGAGAAACACAGCTTCAGTCACCAGCTTCTTCCTTATTCCCAGCCCAGTGCTGACAACTCCAGCTTCACTGAGGAGTCTGATACACACCAGAGCACTTCACTGAGAGCAGCCAACTCAGATCCTCCCCCTCCTGTCCTCCACAAGAAACCCCAAAATCAAACCTGGCTCCTGTTATGTCAGTGCACCTCAGCATGATGGCAACTTAGTTTAGAACTTGTTTTCTGAACTGGGAATCAGTTTTTGGAGCACGTGAGCTGGCTTTGAGTTTTTGTTTGGCTTTACAAACCGTGCCAGGAGTGATAACCAGAGAGCCTAAATAGGTGTGAATGCATCGAGAAGTACCACAAAAATACCAGGCATCGGCAGAATTCAAAGCAGTGGCTGTAGGATAAAACAGAATAAAGTGCTCTGATGTGCCTTGTGTGGGCTCCCTTAGCACAGTTACACTGTTGTACAACCAGGGCTCCACCATCACATCAGCCCACAACCATCCTGCACCAAACTCCCCCACGAGGGCTATGACAGGGGAGAAGTGCAACAAGGCAGGACTGGCAGAGCAGGTGACCAAGAGACTGCACCCTGATTGCTGAGCAAGTCCCAGCACACATACAGCATCCTCTGTTTCCTAACAGCCAGGAAAACACACAGATGTGGGAGCAGAGCAGCCTGGCTGAGCAGGGAGCCATGGCAGAGCTCCAAGGGAAACAGAGAGCACAGGAGATAGGAGGAGTAACAGCTACAACAGGAGGAAACACTGTCCACTGTGTCTGAGGAATGGCAGAGCTCAAATGCAGTTCAGACTTGAAAAGAATGGAAAGAAACAAAAGAATATCAAGGGTAACAAGAAAATATTCTATTGCTGTCCCAGCAGCACAAGGCTGGAAGTATGACAGCAGATTTAATATGTGATCTGAGCAGAGGGGCTTTATTATTTGCTTTCTGTAGATGCTTTCTGTGCCTCACCTCACCAGCAGAGTCTAACAGGCTCTTCACTTTGGAAAGAGCTCCCAGAGAAAGGCCAGTGGATGAACACTGAGCCAGGGACTGACTGGTTGAGTGAACTGGTCCCAGTCAAACCCATGGGGGAATGAAATGGGCTCTATGTAAGGGTGATGAGGCACCAGACTCATGTCCCTGCCAAAACTGCTTCATCTTTGAATGATCAAGAAATTGGAAGAAGGAAGGCAAGCACCACATCCATCTTCAAAAGGAGATAAAAACACCCCCCACCCCTCCCCCAGTTGTATGCCTGGAGCTGGTGGAGTTTGCAGGGTCTCTGCTGGGACCTGCAGCTTACCTCATGATCCACGCTGTGGAGGAGGTGGTGGGAACGTGCCCTCACCAAGCCTGGAGATCCCACCAGGCTGGGAGGGACCTGGCACAGACTGAAGGGTCAGGCTGCCAAGAGGACAGGCCAAGAGCACCTCATGGAACGCAGCAAGGACAGATGCAGAGCCCTGATCATGGGGAGAAAGACACCCTGGCAACAGCAGACTGGACACTCAGTGGCTGGAGACTGTTCTAGGGAAAACGAGCTGGGGATCAGGGTATGGAGCATGAGCCAGCAGTGCCCCAAGGGAGAGGGGTAACAGCATCCTTTACAGCCACAAGACAGAAACACCTGGCTCTGGAGACAAGGACCTGCTATTTGGTACATCCTTAGCATACTGCAAGGTGCCCTTATATCAAAAAGAAAGCAGCCTCATGAAGGATTTTTGTCAAAACATATTTCTGTATTTGCACACAAACATATGAAGTATTTAATGACCAATTTTCAAAACTAACAATTAAAGGCATGATTTTCCATTCCATGTCTATGTTGATCAAATTCTAACATCACAACATAGACAGTAATAAGCAGAATAACATTCGTAGTATGTTTTTAAAATACAGGAAATTATGGAATTATTGAATGGTTTGGGTTGGGAGGGACCTTAGAGACCATTTCATTCCACCCCTTGCCATGGCAGGGACACCTTCCACTACTGCAGGTTACCCAAGCCCTGCCCAGCCTGGCCTTGGGCACTGCCAGGGATGCAGGGGCAGCCCCAGCTGCTCTGGGCACCCTGGGCCAGGGCCTGCCCACCCTGCCAGGGAACAATTCCTGATTGCCAAGATCCCATCCAGCCCTGCCCTCTGGCAGTGGGAGCCATTGCCTGGCTCCTGTCCCTGCAGGCCTTGTCCCCAGTCCCTCTGCAGCTCTCCTGGAGCCCCTTCAGGCCCTGCCAGGGGCTCTCAGGTGTCCCTGGAGCCTTCTCTTGTCCAGGTGAGCTCCCCCAGCTGTGCCAGGCTGGCTCCAGAGCAGAGGAGCTCCAGCCTTGCACTCAATCCTTCATTAATGGTATAGATTATGCATCTCAGCTACTCTGGAAACACACGAAGCTGTAGCTAAAACCCATAGTTTGAACCAAAAATTTTCTCTTATCCAGTCCCCTAGCCCACAGTTCAGGGATGTCCTCTCATCTGCCCCACCACTGAGCAGCTGCTGTCTCTGACACAACCATTTGTGCTGTGGTGACCACAGTGGGTTGCAGAAAACACACTACTGGAGACAACTGAGTACAGAGGCTTCAGTGCAGGTACTGAAGCAGTTAAAAATAAATTTCACTTTTACTTTGCCTACCAAAAATATTCCGCCAAATGGAAGGAAATATTTTTTTTTTTACCCAAAGAATTTGTTGAAGCAACAATTAATTATTCTGAAATTCTTTCATCTGCTTCATCTCCAGTTAAGTCATAAATGCTGCCCAAAACGATCATTTAGTACCATTTTTGCTACTTTTAATGAAGGGATAGGACTATTTTCTGGCTAAGAACAATTTATTGCTCAGATGAACATCAATCTCAGAGCCGTGAGATTTTAGAGGAGCAAGCAGTCGGCCATAGCTCAAAGTACTCACAAGTTCTTTGTTACAAGACAATATATAACTTTTTAAACCAATAGACAGTTGCCACAGGGTTTATTTTTGCTTTTCTAAGCTATCACCTTTACCTACTTCTGCTGCACTGTGGATACTTTTATCCAATGGGCTGTTATCACACATTTGCACATATGCTTCTATTATAACTTCTAAACTCTTAGCTTACTCTATACAACCACACCCCTACATTATAAACCCTTCACTATCTTATCCAGTAGTTTCTCACTTACTTAAGGCATACTCTTACTTACAGATATAGAAACATAAGTTTATGATTTTTCTGCTTAATGTTTTTGTATTCTATTTTTACATCAATCCCAGCTTCTCCCAAGGCTGCAGATCAAATCTTTCAGTGTCTGTGGAAGTTTCTGTTTTTCCAATTCCCACGATTTAGTCCCTGAAACACCAAGACAGCACCAGAAACCTCACAGAGTCCTGTCTGTGTCAGGCTGGGGGCAAAGAGCCCAGGGCTGTGCCTAACCTCGAGAGCCCTGGGGAGCACTGTGCTCCTGCAGGGCTGGGTCAGTCACACCAACACCTCAGGGGCAATTACTGCACCTGCTCCACCTACACAGAGTACAGAGCTGAAAGTTTAGGCTTATATTTCAGCATTTCCACGATGTTTCACCCTTTCCTGTTATTCTGTGCAGCAGCTCAGGATCTTCCTTCTATAGGACCTGAACCCAGCTTTGTGGCAGTTCCTGTGACTGAGACCCAGACTGCACACTAAGCCAATTCCCTCTTCTGCTCAAGACTTCAAAGCAGCACATCTTACTGAACAGACACTTGATGGCAACAGAAAGGAACTAGCAAGGAAACAAAGAAAATATCTAGTTATATTGATAATGACTTTCCAATCCAAAATGTGTCCCCAATGCTTCCCCTGGCTTTAGGACATAATCTCTGTTTCGGTTCGCGGCTCAACAATGAAGAGTCTCATTTATAGAAGTTTAAGGGCAAAAGCACATTTAGCTGGTCTGGAAAGCCTGACCTTCAAAACAACTCAGAAAAACATTACAAATTACAAATAAAGCTTCCTCTCCTTCTTACATAAAATCAGTGATATTTGCCTTGAAACAAAGATGAATACAAACAACTCAGACACCTCTTTGGGAAAAAGTCAACAGCTACAAAGCTACTTGACTAAAGTTTGTTGTCAGCCCCGGTTCAGAGAGCTCACAGGGATCTCACCATCTCCACAATACTACAAAAATTCAACCATAAGAGTAACAGCTTTAAATCCTGAAAAGGGTCAGGCCTTTCTAGTAATTAATTTTATTTCACAAAGCCTCTCTGCATAATTATCATTTCTATATGTTCTTTTTTTATTTTTTTCCTTTCTCTCAGTTCCAGAACATTTCTCTATTGAGATTTAATTTCAGTTGCTCCAGGGCTCCTTTTCCAGATGAACTGCCAGCATCCAAGATTCTGTGAAGTGAAAAGAAAACAGAAAACACCAGGCCCAAAACTGTATAGAAATATCACAGGCTTTTTTTTTTGGAGGGAGTCTGGGAGGAAAATGCCTGCCCACTTACTGCAAGACCTCATCTCTTTAAAACAGAACCAAATTTGTTCACCTGTTGTTGCAACAAAAAAATCTGACTGTTCAAGATGCTGAGGACTCAAAAATTCACTTCTTCCTTCTCTTGAGGAAGAAACTTCAACTTTCAAATAACAACACTTCTTTAGCTACAAACATTACAGTACAAAAGCCTCAGCAAGTGCTCAGTCACCCCAATGACAGGCTGAGCTGAACCCAACTTTTACACTGCAGAAATGCAGCTGCCCCATTGGAAGAGAATCAAAGTATTCTAAGATGTAGAAAAATAACTCCCACTAAAAGCATGCTGAAAATTATTAGAACACAACCAAAGATGTTGCTACATAGCTCATTTGCATGGCTTCATAAGGGAAAAAAAAAACCAAAAAAACAAAGGAAGCAGAGCCATGGAATGATCTATACAGCTCTCTTGGCCTTTTTGACTTGTATGGTAAGGAAGGTTGTATTTAACCCTCTCAGTGTATCCAGACAGAGTGGAAGGACAAGCATGACCCCAAAACTGCAGGGAGTCACTGCCTGTTGTGCCAGCCCTGCCTCAAAGCTTCCAGAGAACACTCTCAGGGTCCCTCTGAGTGGGAACACCACCCCCCAGTGACCAGGCACTGTTCCCAGTCTGGCATCACTGCACACACCCAGTGTGCACACAGCGTGTGCAGTCAGAACCATCAGCCAGCTCACTGACCAACATTTCTAACAGAACCCTTGATGTCAAACCTTGGGGTACTTCACTACAGGCTCCCCTCCAGCTGCTGCTGAACCCCAAACCCAAGGACTGGTTTTCAAAGGCCCTTCACCTGGTGACACAGGTCCTCCTCACTGAGAACACATCTGCCCAGCCTGAGTGAGAGGCCCCAGGCACTCCCTGCACAGCCCCACCATCCTTTTCAGCAAAGGCAGCTTTTCTTTTGCCAAGGCCTCTGCTGTTCCAGGAATAGGTGCTGCCATGACTACTGGAGACCACAGAACATCATCACCAGCCTCGAGTGCACACAGGCTAAACACAGCAGAGTGCCCAGTCCCTGCTCACAGAGCTCCAGAAGCTCTACCCTAGGCCAGACTGGTACATAGGCCTGGCTTCAGCAACAGCTAAACAAGTGCTTGACTGTTCCCAAACAGGGGTAACCAGAACAAAAACTTCAACCTCCTTTAGGTCAAGTACACCTGACAAAGCTCAGAGCAACCAGCTCCAAAGTCCAGGTGTCCTGCAGCTATCCCATCCTGACAGAAGCCAGCACTGTGGCTCATAAGAAGGGAACCAGAAATCCACTGAAAACCCGAAATTTGCCCCAAATATTGAGAAGCAGAGCCCAAGAACTGCTGCCAGAGCTGTTGCTTCTACTGGTTGTGCTCTGATCCTTCTGAAAGAACCCAGGCAAGCTTTAGGGCTAGAAAGATGGGGAAGGGTCTGGAGGAGAAGGGCTGAGGAGCAGCTGAGGGCACTTGGCTGGTTCAGCTGGAGCCCAGGAGACTGAGGGGAGGCTCCTGGGGGCTGCAGCTCCTGCCCAGGGCAGGCACAGGGGCAGGGGCTGAGCTCTGCTCTGGGACAGGGACAGGAGCCCAGCAAGGGCTGGAGCTGGGCCAGGCCTTGGCATGGAGCTCAGGGCAAGGTTCTGCCCCCCGAGGCTGCTGGGCACTGCCCAGGCTCCCCAGGGAATGGTGCCAAGGCTGCCACAGCTCCAGGAGCTCCCAGGGCTGCTCAGGGTGGGGTTCTTGGGGTGGCTGGGCAGGGACAGGGGCTGAGATCAATGATCCCTGTGGGTCCCTTCCAGCTCAGGATATTCCAGAATTCTCTGATTTAGGTTAACTGTATTCCTATACCCTTGAGAGAACTCAGTTACTACCTCTGAGGCAGTTTATGTGGCCACCTTTATGACAAAAGGAATTAAGTGGAGCTGGCAAAGCTGGTGTTCATATTTCCAGTATTTGGGCAATTTGTCTGCAAACCATTTGCACTTCTCATTAAGTTAACCATTGCCACAAGGCATTCTTGAATGCACATTTAAAGAAATCACATACCACCAAATGTGATTAAAGAGCTAGAAAAAAAAATTCCAGAGGTAATGATGCATTCCAATTCCACAGTTAACAGCAAACCTGCATAAACAATTTCATAGGTGTTTTGCATGCAAAAGGAAACTATTTCAGTCAAAGAGAATACTTAAGTATTTTCCCCAAACAAGAACACTTCAGAATTCCATTTCTAGACTGAGTTCACTGCACTGGTGAAATGAGTAGTTGCCCTGTCACATGAACTTGAGCCACTCACCACCCTGCAGCACCTGACAGCTGGGCAGTAAAATCCTCCTCCCCTTTCTGCTTGAAAAGCTCACAGGGACAAGGACACTCATTTCTTTTTTAGTTGTGTAATTTCTGAGAAAGAGTCCTCATGTCTGAGAGAAGACATGAAAAGAAAAAGGCAGGGAAAGGGTAAAGCTTTATGTCCATTCCTGAGGAATTGCAACGATCTGAAAGTGACTTATTTTGGTCCTGTAAGAAACATGTCCCAGGCACACCTGCAGAGAGTGAGCCATCACTACAGCAATGTTTGAGATGGACCCCAAATTCCTGCATAAAACCTTAACAATCACCCCAAAATGTCCTTTCTGCTCCACACTTACCAGCAGCAGTGGAGAGATCCCTTTACCTCGACAGCTGCTGATCACCTGAGCGACCTCCATCAGAGCTCACACTGACACTGCAAATGCAGAGTGCAGAGGAAAGCCAGGTCTCCCTCCCAGCCTCTGCACACAGGGGGCCATGTCTGGGGAGCTGACAGGTACAGACAGAGCCTTTGGAACAGTGTCAAGGATCATATCCTACACTTCCTAGAGCAGGCAGTCGTGAGTACCACAGGGAAAACACTCCCTGCTCAGGCACTACAGAAGGTGTGAGGGAAGGAACAGGAACCCTCAGGAAGTTGGATGCCTCCTTCCCAAAATCTATCACTGTGAGAAGGAACCCTCACAGAATGAGGTGTGCACACCAACCTGTCACCAGGGACTCCGAGCGGGGATATGGTGTCAGGAGCAATAAACAGACCCCAAAGAAGTCTGAGACCATAAACACATGGGGAAAAAGGTTCATAGAATCCTAGAATAGAGCCTAGAATATTCTCAGTTGGATTGATGGTCCTTGTGGGGCCCTTCCAACCCCTGTCCCTGCACAGCCACCCCAACATCCCTACCCTGAGTGCTCCTGGAGCTCTGGCAGCCTTGGGCCAGGACCATTCCCTGGGGAGCCTGGGCAGTGCCCAGCAGCCTCTGGGGAAGAAACTCTTTCTAATACCCAGTTTAAACTTCCCCAACACAGCTTTGTGGTAGTTTTGATGAACTCTTTTCCCTTGCACTCTGAGGACAGTTACATACAGTATCACAGGTGGGAGCACCCCATAGCTCACACAATTACTCCAATAAGGAATATTATTTTTAATATTACCATGCGCTGCCATAGCACATGAGTTTGGCAGCTTTTTGTTTTTAATAATTCCACAAAAAAGCAGTTTAACTCTACCTTTGCAGAACTTTAGGACAGTCAGGTTTGAAAGTTATAAATACTTCAGCAGAGTAAGGGGAAGACAGAGAAACTAAAACACACATGACTTTCAGCTTCAGCATTTGGTCCAGAAGGACTAACAGTCTGTGTACAGCTGCATGGACAGCAGGCTAGAGATGACCAGGCTCTCTTGGAAAATTTAGAGATATTGAGCAGAAGCATCTGTGCTGTACAAAGTCAGACATTCTGACACAACAAGCCATCAGCATCTGTGCTGTACAGTCAGACATTCTGACACAACAAGCCATCATCATCTGTGCTGCAAGAAACTGAGCAACCCCAGAGGGGCCCAGAGGTCTGCATTCCTACATTAACAGGTACTGAAAGAGAAATGTTTTTAAAAAACTCACCTGTTAGAGGAGTCCAGCCCAGCACAATGGCTGGAAACCCAGACCCCAGAACCTGGATGCTGCAGCAAAGTGAAACACTGACCATGCAAAAGACAGCACAAGACAGATTTCTTCTGTTGGATCACCTCCAGCACGAGGCAGCTGCTCCAAGGAAGTGGACATTTAACATCATACACACATCCCTGGACAGGGAATCAGTGCTGAGTACAAGTCTGGCCCTGCTGTGTCTGCAGTCAGTGCTGCAGGGCTACTGGACCAACCCCAGACTTCTTGCTCTCAGCCTCATGAGCCCCAGGAAGAAAGGATTTAATTGATGGAATCAGATCAATGGCTACTCACAGACCTCAGCAATCATCATGACAGGCCAGAAGATGCATCAGTGAAAAGTTACACCACAGGCTGGACACTGTGCCACACTATATTGGGAAGTGAGAATCAGCCTTCTAACATTTCCCCAGGGTTCAAAGCCCCAAGGCATGGCTGGGGCTCAGTTAAGATCTGACAGAAAGAACAGTGTCCAATGAATGCTATAATTCTCTTATGAAAATCCTGGATGTCCAAGACATAAACTCGCCATAAACACAAGTACAGTGAGCAGCACAGTAACAATCCAGTATTGCCTGCTGACCCCAGTACTGATTCACTCATCACAGTTGGTCAAGCAAAGCCATATCTGGAAGTGCCTAGGAGTGCACTACACCAACTGGGGAATGCAAAGCCCAGCACTCTATTCCTCCAGTATGATCAGGAGGAGCCCTGCATCCTTCTAATGCTCATCTACTGTGCACAAGTTTCTCTGTACAGGTACTGAAAAAAAGGGAAAAAAAAACAGAAAAAGAAGCTGTCACATCTCAAACAACAAACCAGACACACAGTCACACCTTTATTAATGCCCAAAAGTTCCTGGTAAGGAATGTGAACTGACACTATGGTTTGCTGCTAGTTTCACCTTCCTGTAATTCTCATCAGTAGTGAGATAAAGGGTAATCAGTCTGGAGGCTTCAAGGAGCTTCTCTGCATTTTATAACCACAACCTAACACATGGAACACAGATTGTTCAATACTCTGCTGCATTTGAAGCAAAACGCAACAACATATGGAATGATCGTAATAAAATATTTTGCTCAAACAAATCCAAACTTGGCTTTCAAATCAGTTCTTGAATCCTAGTAATCAGTTTCCAGACAGCTTATGCCAGTTCAATAAGTCATGAAAAACTGCATTCCAAGCAGAAGTATTTTTTTGCCCCACATTTCATTAAGAGACAATAAATTGAGAAGAAATGTATGTATCACTCAATTACAAAAAGCAAGCATTATCAACTAAACGTTGATTTTAACTCTGCAAACACAAACAATAAAGGGGACTTCAAAGACAAAATACTCTGATTATTAAAACTTTATGGGGGCACAAAAAGCTATGACTTCATTGAAAAGAACTAAACTGATCCAAAAAGTCTAACTCAAACAAAAGCAAAAGGTTCCCTCCCTCCTGCCCAGGCCACTCAACCCACTCTCCCTCACATGCCAATATTATGACTTATCTGACCAGAAAGCAAGGTCAGGGAGCTGAACAGGTTTTTCTGCAGCTCCAGTTTCCTGCTGTCTGCCACAGGGTCAGAGAAATTCAAGTGGAGGCACAAGAAAAGCAGAACTGGGCCACAGGATTTTTCTCTTCAGGAACTGCTGCACATCCATGTGTTTAACAGAGAGTTTGAGAATAAAGAATATAATGTGAACATTAAGGGGCAGAAACAAAAGCAAGAGGAAGAAAAAATGCTCAGAAGGAGCCAGTTCTTTGGCACTGATATTCCAAACTCTCAGTAAGCATGGAGATGACTGGTAACTGCTCCTAATAGTGTTGCAAGCACGTGAAAAATTAGGTAGCAACAAAATTCAGTGGCGTGACCACAGCAGCCACACAGAATCCAGCACCTGCAATCACTTTAGAGAAAAGCCAATGTTCTGTCCACAGGCACTCAAGGGCTCTCTGCAACAATAACAGCAATTTTACTTTTCATTCTTGAGGTTAAGAACAACCTTGAGCACACAAGTGTATGTTCTGGACTTTAAATTACCCAGCACTGTCAAGTTCCAAGTTAAAGTTAACCAGACTTTACCAGAGTGTTTGATGCTACAGGTACCTGTGAAGCAGGGTCTCAACTTCAGAGACTGATTAAGTCTCTTGCTTCCCACTGAAAATATCCTCCCCCCCATGCAGGTGATTCTGTGCTTATTTTACAGTCTAAGGTGTGGGTCAGCTATGACCTGCTATCATTAAGCAAGGGATCTTATTCCTTGCAAAACCAGCCTCAACTTCTGAGTGCTGCAAAGCACATGACAACATCTAGGACAAACACTCACCTACCAAAACATTCAAAGAAATCAGTATTTATGTAACTATTTCACCATGACTGAACATATACATCCCTTAAGTAGAGATACAGACAGAGACATCACAAGATACCTCACCTGTAAGATATCAGGAAAGCCAGAGGCATGGAAATCAGAGAGGCTACTCAGAAGGGAAATTCTGAAGTTTTTAATTATTCAGTTCTCTTGGGTATTCTCAAGCAAATAAAGCACTAAAGATGACACACAAAGAGCTCTCATGAATTCCAGCAGCTCCCATGCAGCTTGTACAGACTGGGGAGCAGTCTCCGTCTGGGATTAGATAACGATCAGTACTGCTGGATTCTGAAATACAACACTGAGCATGGGCAGCAGAGAGTTCCACTGAGCTGCAGGCTGGGAGCAAACACCAGCGCACAGAGCTGGTTAACAGCAAACACCAGTGCACAGAGCTGGTTAACAGCAAACACCAGTGCACAGAGCTGGTTAACAGCAAACACCAGTGCACAGGGCTGGTTAACAGCAAACACCAGTGCACAGGGCTAGTTAACAGCACCCACCAGTGCACAGAGCTGGTTAACAGCAAACACCAGCGCACAGAGCTGGTTAACAGCACCCACCAGTGCACAGAGCTGGTTAACAGCAAACACCAGCGCACAGAGCTGGTTAACAGCAAACACCAGCGCACAGAGCTGGTTAACAGCACCCACCAGCGCACAGAGCTGGGTAACAGCACCCACCAGTGCACAGGGCTGGTTAACAGCACCCACCAGTGCACAGGGCTGGTTAACAGCAAACACCAGCGCACAGAGCTGGTTAACAGCAAACACCAGCGCACAGAGCTGGTTAACAGCAAACACCAGCGCACAGGGCTAGTTAACAGCACCTACCAGTGCACAGGGCTGGTTAACAGCACCCACCAGTGCACAGGGCTGGTTAACAGCACACAAGAGTGCACAGGGCTAGTTAACAGCACACACCAGTGCACAGAGCTGGTTAACAGCACACACCAGCGCACAGAGCTGGTTAACAGCACCCACCAGCGCACAGAGCTGGTTAACAGCACCCACCAGTGCACAGAGCTAGTTAACAGCAAACACCAGTGCACAGAGCTAGTTAACAGCAAACACCAGTGCACAGGGCTAGTTAACAGCACCCACCAGTGCACAGAGCTGGTTAACAGCACACACCAGCGCACAGAGCTAGTTAACAGCACCCACCAGCGCACAGGGCTAGTTAACAGCACACACCAGTGCACAGGGCTGGTTAACAGCACCCACCAGTGCACAGGGCTAGTTAACAGCACACACCAGTGCACAGAGTAGTTAACAGCAAACACCAGTGCACAGAGCTGGTTAACAGCACACACCAGCGCACAGAGCTGGTTAACAGCACACACCAGCGCACAGAGCTGGTTAACAGCACCCACCAGCGCACAGAGCTGGTTAACAGCACCCACCAGTGCACAGAGCTGGTTAACAGCACCCACCAGTCCACAGAGCTAGTTAACAGCACCCACCAGTGCACAGGGCTAGTTAACAGCACCCACCAGTGCACACAGCTAGTTAACAGCACACACCAGTCAGTGCACACAGCTAGTTAACAGCACCCACCAGTGCACAGAGCTGGTTAACAGCACACACCAGTGCACAGGGCTAGTTAACAGCACTTTTTTTTTCCCCTCCAGAAACAACCAAGTGCTCTCACTGAATCCAAGTTTCTGCAAATTCTAAACAAGAATAACCAAAACTTGTAAATGAAGTATTTTAACAGTGCAAGGATTAAAACCTCTTCAGAGAGCAGCTAAAACCTCCTGCAACTACACAGATATGGAAGCAGTTGCTCTGTCAGCATTTGTTTTGCTTCAAGGAAACATTAAGTTTCACAAGTCAGAACAATTCATTCCTCTCATATTTTAAAGCTACTACTACCAATCCTATTTAAGGAACTTACAAGTTAAATTCTGCAACAGTGATAAGACCTGCAGCCACTTCAGAACTCCAGCACACCTCTATTTTACTGATCAAAATCAGAACAAAAGGTTTGTTTTTATATTCAGAGCTCTGGTGGAGTAAAAAACACTCAGACTGTAGGAAGACTAAATTAGCCAGGAACTAAATCCAAACCAGTTTGAGACCTGTCTATTAATGTTCAAATATGGGAACTGTGCTTCTTAGAATTCTTAGCCATACACACAATAGTCATTAACTTAGCCTCGAGCATTCCATCCTCCCAATACCCAATGCTGGCATTACTGGAGCTCCAGGCAAACGTGTCAATAGTTTGATTACACACACAAATATTTAGTATTTCTAGATTAAGTTGTATTCAATCAAGTATTTGCTCACCCAGTCTAGCACAAAGTGACAATTTCTGAAACACTCAATCATACCTGCAACTTTGTCCCGAATAAGTTTTGCAGATTCCACCTCGCCGATGCTGCTGAACAGACTCCGTAATTCATCCTGTGTCATGTTCTGAGGAAGGTAGTTCACAATTAAATTTGTCCTACCAATATCATCCCTGCAATCTTCAGCCATGTGATCTTCATAACCATTGGACATTTTACAATAAATCTGCAAAGTGAAAAAAATCATCAGTGAGGTTCAGATCTTCACATTTCCATAAACCAAACTTCCTCCACCTGAAATAAGTTTGAATGTTTATTTTAAAAACTAAGAACAAACCACTGCTTCAGCAATGCATTTTTTCAACTCAGAAAACAAAACACTATTTGTTGAAAATTCCAGAACAATTCATTCTTTCAAAAGCACAGACATGACATTTTACAGAACTATGTACCATTAAAGAGCTCTTCAGGATTTCTACTTTTTTACATTAATAAAAAGCATCAAGATAGATTTTGAAGACATTCCTGTAAACACCAAAGCATTCCCAACAGCCAAAGTAAAAATCAGGTCCCCCATGTCCAGGTACTTGACCAGCCACAACCAAACTGCCACCTCAATCTGAATTCCAACCTTACGCCCAGAACTTTTTCAGACAGGAAAACAAGAAACAGCAAGATCTGATCCAGTTCAGTGTTTCAACTGGAGACTATTAATTTTCTGAATGTCTTCCCCTGTAAACATTGTCCATCTTGCACCTCAAGGCCTTTTGCTGTTTAATGCTGCCTTTGGTGCTGCTCTACCGTGTGTGTGAAACTGGTGAGTCTGTGCTGCACACTGACTTGGGGGCATATTGAGTGTTTGACAGTTTCTATTTTTGCAGCTTTTTAAAGAAAGCCTTGAGAAAACAGAGAATTCCTATCACAGGAAGATAAACTCTGCCTCAGTTCACCATCAGGGACTGAATCCCGATGTTTTAGTTGACCTACAACTAAAACTCACACCAGACTAAAGCTGCTCATGGCTTGCCAAAATCCTAGTTTTTAAAGCACTTCAACTACTTTGAAATAGTCAAAATCAAGATATCTAAATCCTGTTTCTGCAACAGGATCTACAGATCTGGATCTGCTAAAGGATAAGCCTTTCCAGAGACTGCATCATGACTGACAGCCAGAAGTTGAATAATGGAAGAAGTCAGAAACAGCAACCAGAAATCCTCAGTCCAGAAAGGGAATGCTCCCTGCATGAAGGGACTTCCAGGCCTCTCACCAGCAGCTGCTGTTAATTCATGTCTGACAGTGAAGGTCAAATTTTTAAACAAATACCTTGAGCACATGATTACAGAATAAACCATGAGAAGACTTCATGCTAATTTGAGATTTAACACAGTATGGATTTGAACGGAATCTTTATCTTTTCAGTATGTTTTGAAGCATTAAGAGCTGGCAGCTCTTGTTCCCCTTCACCCACAGATCAGCTTCTACCCTCATTTTTGTGTTTCAAGTGTCAACACGAGCCTATTCCAGCACCCTCTGCCCATGGGATAACCAATCTACACTGTGAAAGCAATGGAAAACCTCACAGGAGGGAAGCCCTTTCTGTTGTGTCAGCAGTTTTAATCTGCTTTCCTTGCAGCAAGATAAGCACCAGCTAATGCCACAGGATAGGAAAGCAGGAGGAGGCACTGCAAAGCTGGAAGCAGGGGAAGAGACTCCCCTCAGAAGACAATTTTTAAGCTGCCAGGTCATCTCAGTTGTACTGCAAATTCTGTCATTAAACACACGTTCCCTCCTGGCTGTGTCAGAACTTGCTGAGCACAATCTCAGAGAAGTTTCCTGTTCTGGTAAACAACACTCAAACAGCTGAACCATCTGTGGTCACCATGTCTAAGTTATAAAACCATGCAACACACATTTTCAGAATTATTTGAATAGAAGGCAGCTTTGCTTGCCTTTGCACTCCACAAAACTCAAGCCCTACAAGCAGAACACACCAATATGTTGATGAGTGAACGTTGTATGGCACAATTAGAATATTTAGTAAGCAAAGGAAGAAATGTTGAGATTTTTCCACCTATAAGAGGAAAAAGTTAACATTTCCTTCATTTTAACCAACTTTGCCCTTTATTGTCATTTATTTATGATATAAATCCTTCCTGCTGCTGAGATTAAGAAATTGCTATAAATTCTACTGATTTAAATAACAGATTGGGGTTTTGGTTTTTTTTTTTTTAATTCTCCAGGGTATATCTGCTGCCTGAAAAGGAGGCACCACAGTCAGATACCTAGGAGAGAAAACTTCCCAGCACACCAGGATGGCAAGTTACCACACTTATATCTGGCATAAAGCAGAATTGCCAAGAGTTTGGCAAGTGGCTGCTGACTTTCCGTCGTTGTCCCACATCCTCTAACCCATCTGCAATACTCACAGTCTGCACCTCTCAGGATACTCAAGCAGTGCCTGGGGCAGTGCTGATTCAGAGTCATCAGAAGGTGGGAAGGAAGCTTCCACCTGCTTTTCTTCAGGCTTTTAGAAAGCAAACATAGGAAGCCCTTGCATACAGGCCTGGCAAAGGTTTCCATGGGATACCAGGAACCAAGCATACAGAAGCAATAAAGGCACAGTGAAGAGCAAGAGGAGCAGAGCGCTGAGAGAGAAGATGCTTCTTTCTTCCTAATCTCTTGCTGAGCACTTCCACAATCAGCTGCAGGACTAACACCATCCAGCCAGCCTCGAAGTTAGTGGGCACCACTTCCTCTGCTGGTGAGGTGTTAAGCAAACTCCAGCATTCCACTGGTCTGATGCCACTCTGGGGTCCCACTGTCAGCAGACTGGCACTGCTGGGATCACAGCCCCTTTGCAGCAGTGGCTCCAGTGACCCCACAGGCCCCGTGGGAGTCCCTGTCCACCCCACAGTCCCCCAGTCAGAGCAGCTCCTCTCACCAGCTCGGCCCCAGGTTTCCCTCAGCACAGTCCCAGACTCCAGTTCCTTTGTGGTGCAGGGACACAGAACAGCTCGAGCTGGTGCCCTGGGGGGGACCCTGGACAAAGCCTGCCCAGGCTGTGCCCATCCTGATGCTGATGTTTAGTCCAGGGTCTTCTCAATGTGTCAGGGGAGGTTTAGGTTGGATATTAGGAAAAGGTTCTGGAAGAGGCTCCCCAGGGAAATGGCCATGGCCCCAAGTCTGTCAGAGTTGAAGAACCCCCTCCAAGAACAACCTGCAGCTCACACTGCTGCTGCCAACCTGCACCAGGTGCATTCCTCAACAGGTGAGCAGCTCTCGTGCCAGCAAAGTTAAAAAGAGCCCCTGAAGAATTGTAACCTCTGCATACTGAAAAGATTTCCAAAAAGAAAAGGAGCTATAAGATAGGATGGATGAAATCAGCAATGCTACACTGGAAAACAAGTTTATTCTGCTCTCACTGAAATACACTGAGGGAATGTCCTGATCTTTCTCTACCAAAGAGATAACAATCCACTTCTATCAGTACATATTCCAGATTTGAGAACCAGGCCTATACACTTATTTGCAAGTGAGAACTTGGTTAACCGACATTTGTCAATCCACAATGATGTAAATCAAAAGACTGAATGCATTTATATTCCCAGTGGACAGGTCAATGATGGCAAGAAGGCCCAACAGCTCCATTTGGGAAGGCTGACTGAAAAGAGACTGGTAGTTTGCAACATTTCCAAAACAGGCCTTCATTTTACATCCCAAAACCTAAAACTTTAAGACTATGTTCCACTGCACTGCACTTCCTAAAATGACAATTTTTTTAAAATAACCAAATGCTACAGAAGCTTGTTTGAAAAGGCAGCAGACACCTTCTTCTTTGGGTAAGGTGCCCCAAAATTAAAATGCCAAGGGTGCACAAAGCAACAAAGGGAATCATATGTGCTGTGCCTGAATCTTCCACTAATTCTGGAGATGCTCGAATCCACACAGCTTAATACTTCACCACCTGTGCCAGTGACTGCTCAGGCACCCTCAGCCAGGCCAGCATTCCCAGGACTGGATTGAAAAGCTCTCATGAGCATTATTTGCAGAAATGTTGCACTGACCATGACAATCACCTTCTCACAAAAGCACACCAGATCACACAGGTTTAATGGTTCTGGCAACAGACCAATAAAAGCTTTTTCCCAATGACACGCTATACCTCCATCCAGAATTCTAGGAATCACTGCTATTAATTATTTCACTACAAGATGTTTGCTAAGAAGGGAGACCTGTAAGGAGCTGTGGAGACCATGTGAAATGAGAACACTGGCAAGAATTGTCCGTCTTCAACATCAGGCGAGAGGCTTTGTCCACCTTCACCTTGTTCACAGGACTAAAAAGGCACCAGACCACTACTGAGGTCACAAATTCATATGTAGACACTTAAACAGATGCTTACAGAATCCAAAGATAGCTGGGTTGGAAGGAACCTTAGAGACCATTTCATTCCACCCCTTGCCATGGCAGGGACACCTCCCACTGTCCCAGGCTGCTCCCAGCCCTGTCCAGCCTGGCCTTGGGCACTGCCAGGGATGCAGGGGCAGCCCCAGCTGCTCTGGGCACCCTGTGCCAGGGCCTGCCCACCCTCACAGGGAACAATTCCTGATTGCCAAGATCCCATCCAGCCCTGCCCTCTGGCAGTGGCAGCCATTGCCTGGCTCCTGTCCCTGCAGGCCTTGTCCCCAGTCCCTCTGCAGCTCTCCTGGAGCCCCTTCAGGCCCTGCCAGGGGCTCTCAGGTGTCCCTGGAGCCTTCTCTTGTCCAGGTGAGCACCCCCAGCTGTGCCAGGCTGGCTCCAGAGCAGAGGGGCTCCAGCCCTTGCAGCATCTCCGTGGCTCCTCTGGTCTCACTCCAACAGGTCCATGTCTTTCTTCTGCTGGGGTCTCCAGAGATGGAGGCAGCTCTTCAGGTGGGATGGATGATGGATCAGCTAGTGCAGAACTTAAGATGGGAAATTCTTCCTGGATCAATGATTTGTGTGGCACAGAGCTCATGGCACCTTGACTGGAGCACTGGGAATGGGCCACAGTGAGCATAGCATGGTCCTTAAACCATGCAGACCTGAAGCTGCTGACCCAGCTACTCACCCAAAATCTCCATCTTTCTTTGCCATGAAGTGCAAGTCAGGATCACCCAGGACACTCTATACAGGAAGGGCTCCAGTGGACAGTGCCTGACAGAGTCCCTGAACTGGTGAAATCTCCTTGTTGGTGGTGTCAGTGGTAAAGGATCAGGAGCCCTGAGACCAGTGATGCTGCAGAGTTCTGCCCATGAGCTGTTTCATCAACTTGCACTTCAGTCTCATAGGCTTATTCTTGAGCTCTGCCTGTGGACTTAGAAATCTAAATGGGGTGCAGAAACCCAAGGCTACTAGAGCCCTTCTGCTCCTCCAGCACAAGGATTTTTGTTGACACGCCTCCCCCCCATGGCTGACTACAAGGCAACAATCTTGTCTTAAGCTGCTGAGCTGTTTCTTGGAGAGCACACCTGAAACAGAACAAAAAGAACACTACTACATTCAGGCAAGTGCCAAACCAATGCAGAAGGCAGGTGCAGAGGTGCTGAGATGTCCAGGCTGGAACACATGTCAAAACCAATGCCACACCTAGAAGGGCCTCAAGAGCCTCGATGAATTTAAACTGCTTCAGGAAAACAGTTTTCAAGAACTATCCAACACAGTATTGTCATGCAAAAACTTGCTCTGCAGGCAGCTTCATACCAGGATTGAGAAGGAAGAGTTTAATCACAACAGAGTAGGACAGACACTGAGGGAAGAAAAAACAACATATTGTCTTCTCTGAAATTGGTGTAAGGAACAGAATAGGTTTTGCCTGAAGAGCCACACCAGCAGAAAACCTTCCCCTAGGCCTACCTGCCTCCCAAGGGAAAAAAAAAGTTTCCTAGTGCTCCACAGTCAGAACACATCTCTCTCCATTACTTAATCCAGACCTCTCTACATCACAGAGCCTTTCCCCATAATCTACAAGAAAATACCTTTTATTCTTTATACAAACTCTTTTCATGACCCCAATAGCTCTGCATATTGCACCCCACAAGCACAGACCTTTCCATGAACACACAGACCACAGGACAACGACAGTGCAGTGCAAGCCCTGCTTGTATTTGATTCACCACACATTCATGCACTATTCCTTCAAATTCCCTTCAAATCTTGACCAAACATCAAAAGCCATTTGGGGGGAGGAGAAATCACAAAATCCAGATTGTCTTTTAAATTCAAGAACAGCATTTATACAGTGTATGAGGGAAAAAAGGAAACCCTTTCTACTTGCCTATCCTTTGGGTTTTCCAGAGGTAATAACAGATCTCATCTCTTTGATTCTTTTCCCCTTTGCACACCTGAAATGAGGACACTACCCTTGTTCTCCTCAGCTTCACTGCACCTAAGATTCCAACACTTTTGCCAGTAAAAATAGCTCAGCACCAGAAGCGGCCATTACTAAGATCTGCTGCTGCATTTCCACAAATTCTATTTCCATATGCTGAATCACTCATTTCAGTACAACATATTTAAGCATTTTTTTTAATGTTGTTTTAAAAACACTGGGCATAAACTTAGTTTTGAGCACATTTTTGGTCTAACAAATCTCAACTGTCATAATTTTAATATTTCAGCAAAGCAGTTTTAGCAATCCACTTTGTCTGGAAGGGTTTTAAATGCCTCCCCTAGTTGTTTTTATTCATGTTCATATAATAACATCATCAAGGTGTTTTTGTCAATGCCTGTATTGTCATTCAGAGACAAAAGCATTTGAGGCCAAAAATAAGCTGCATTCTTCAGAGCAATGACCTTACTTTACCAGTCTGATGAACTGCACTCAACTCCTAGGAACAAAATTAATCATCATTGGGATGCTGTCAGAAATCAGATACAGACTGGCTGTAATCACCATCCACTGCTGGTCCAACACCCAGCAGGGACTGGGGCCCCTCTCAGCCTGAGCAGTAGGAACAAGGGCAATCAGAAACCTGTGGCTGAGACACTGAACATCTGCTGCCAGATCCACATTTCCCCATCTCCCCAGGTTAACAGCCAGCCCTGACAGATAGAGGATACCAGGCTCTGCTCGGAGTTTCACATCACAATACACTTCTCAGCACAGGCAGGACATGGAGCTGCTGGAGTGAGACCAGAGGAGCCACGGAGATGCTGCAAGGGCTGGAGCCCCTCTGCTCTGGACCCAGCCTGGCACAGCTGGGGGAGCTCACCTGGACAAGAGAAGGCTCCAGGGACACCTGAGAGCCCCTGGCAGGGCCTGAAGGGGCTCCAGGAGAGCTGCAGAGGGACTGGGGACAAGGCCTGCAGGGACAGGAGCCAGGCAATGGCTCCCACTGCCAGAGGGCAGGGCTGGATGGGATCTTGGCAATCAGGAATTGTTCCCTGGCAGGGTGGGCAGGCCCTGGCACAGGGTGCCCAGAGCAGCTGGGGCTGCCCCTGCATCCCTGGCAGTGCCCAAGGCCAGGCTGGACAGGGCTTGGAGCAACCTGCAATAGTGGAAAGCATCCCTGCCTATGACACAGGGTGGAAAGAAATGGTCTCTAAGGTCCCTCCCAACTCCAGCCACTCTGGCATTCTGTGATTCCACAGCTGCTGCCCCTGGGTCAAAGATGCTCCAGTTAACACCAGCAAACTCCTACTCAGGGAAGAGACAGCAAAGAACTTTGCACAGTCTGGACTATCTCACCTTCTGCACTGGTATTAAAAAAAACACAGATTTATGATAAACAGATCTTTAAAAAAAGGAAATAATTTATTATCTTCCTTTTTCTAGACAGTGTCAGATTGTCCATAAATTGCCTTTGGCAATTTTTCACCTACACAAAAGACATCTGGAGACAACTGTGCTGTGAGGGAATGATTCCTTTCTGAGGGAGAGGGCAGGAGATGAGAAGAAGTGGACATAAGAACTGTGGATTCCAGACACTTTCTGACAACAGCTGCTCCACACATTGATCCAACCTTGGATAACATTGACCCATCTTCAGATACTTTTACCTTGATGGGGCAGGAAGACAAGTAATAGCAGGAGGAAAAGACAGCATCTAACTTGTTCAGCAGCACAAAACAACTAGCTGGAAATCCATCTCTGAGGGCCTGGTGAGACACTGTAGTTTGCTGCTGTGTTCCTACATGGAGGCCATGGAAGCAGCAGGAGATAGGAAAATTATACCTTTGTAGTACTATACTACTGCTACTAATTTTAAAAACAAACAAAAAAGCCCCCCGAAGGCAGCAAACCCACACACATGAAAAACATCTCTGCCTTCTCAGTACAGCTTATTTCCACCCTATCTCCTCAGAAAAAAAAAAATTAGAATCTATTTTTGCATACATCACCTACATATAACGAGGTTGTATACTCAAATGGCTCATTTAGGCCAGCAGTTTGAAGCTTGCAGGTGCCTGAATACAGAATTGCTCATCAGACAGAAGTGCCCTGATCATTTTCAGCACAAGTCAAAATTTATCACCTCTCTTGTCATTCTCCCTAAATGCCTTCCAGGCCGCTTCTAAAGTACCTGGAAGTGCAGAAAGAACAGCTTCTCTGAACTTCTTCTTGAAGTCTAAATACATAGCAAGTTTGAACTTTCTAAACTTGGTGACTAAAAGTCTACCAACTTCACAGGCAGCTTATCCACATGTGGTAAGTGACAGTCAGTAACTTTGGGAATCAATTCAGAGAGCTCACAACAAATAAGCAAGAAACAAGACAGAGACCAAAGTTTCAAGAGAGAAAGTAGGCTGGTACAACAGCTGAAAGAGATGGATTCTGAAAGTAAAATGGCATGTCTCAGGTCAAGACAAGGAGGGCTTTTTCCAGAAGAAAAAAAAGTGATAGAACATTCAAGAAACAGAAAGAAAATAGTGCTTGAATTCAGAGCACAGAGCACACTTCCCATTAAGTTCATGTCAGCACCAAACACTGTTCAACAAACACAGATAAGTAAGCTGCTACACACAACATTCACATTTCCATTTGGACTGGGTTTACTGCTGCTGCTGTTTTCACAAACTTGGTACCACACAAGACAACTCCCTAAGGAGTTCATCTGGTCCCGCAGAACCACCCACAGCAGGGCTATAAACTCACTGCACAACACATTTAACAATCACACCAGCTTAAGATGTTCCTGTTCATCTTCCAGTCAGGCCTGGAAAGAGCCTACTGCAACCACAGCTGTAACTCCTGACCGCTGAACACCTTGAATAATGGAAACCACAGGAGCACTGGGATCATTATATACAGTTACTCTGCTTCAGAACAAAACACAGGACACTCACAGTAACATCTCATGCAGCACAGACTTACAGGCTCAGGACTCTTGATTTTATTATTCATCACACACATAGACATATCCCAGGAGTCAACAGGAATCTAAGAAATCTCATCAACTCTACAGGTTTGATAAAGACTATGGAACATGTGCATCATCCTAGTTGTAATGTAACAAGTCACAGAACGGTTCACACAGCTCCAGAAAAAAAAGTGGTTAAAACAGTACAGGGAAACAACAACTCGTAAAGAGGTGAGAGTCGAGCAACACGAGCAGTCAACACCCACCATCAGGGAGTAAAATGAACAAAACTACAAACACCCCAAAAAGTGATCAAATATAACAACAACAGGCGTTAACAAAAGGAATTAATCCCTACCCTTCCCAACTCTTTCCTCTTTTGTTTTCCACAGATGCCTCATTAAGTGATCACAGGATCCCAGTGCAAGTCCTCATGAAACCGTGCCTCCTTTCCCAGCAAGTCCCGGATACAACTCAGTGCCCAACAAACGCTCCCGCACTCCCAGCAGTGCAGAGCCCGGCAGGAGCACGGCTCCCCACGGCTGTCCCACTGCCGAGAAAGTGCCTCCAGGACAGTCCTGCCTCCTCCAGCCGCTAAAACCGAGCAAACGCTCTGCACTGAATTGCTCCCAGGAGCACAAACAGCAGCGGCTGCCGCTTTAGCTCTGATTCCTGCGGCCCCGAGCACTCGCCACAGCAGCCCCGGACGCGCGGCCAGCACTGATGCCAACCGGCGCTGACCGCGCTGGCATGGACCCTCGGGTACCGCCAGTCAACAACGACGTGCCAGTCCTAACCAACGTGGGAGATTTAAAAGCTGTGTCCGCATAGACACGGGAAAAATAAACATGAAAGATGAGGCCATTAACCGGACGGAGAAAGGCCCTGAGCCGCGGCGCGGACCCGCCGCGCATCGCGGCACCGCGACCTGCGGCCTTCCCGCCGCAAACGCGGCGGCCTCGGGACCCGCTCTCTGCCCGTGCCCCATCCGGCCCCCGCGGGCCCCGCAGGCCGCGACCCCGCCGCCCGCCCTCCGCCCCGGGCCCGCGCTGCCCTGCGGCCCCTCCCCCCACAGGCCGGGCTACCCTGCCAGGCCCAGGCCTCGGCCCGGGCGCCCGGTCCTCGTCGCCCGCTCTTTCCTGCGCCGGCCCCGCGGGTGCCGCCGGGGCTGTTTAGGCGCGACGCCGCGGCCCCGCGCCAGGCCTCACCTGCGGCGGCGGCGGCCGGGCCCGGGCAGCGGGAGGCGATCGGTCCGCAGCGCACAACGAGCCGCTCCAGCGCCACGGCCCCGCCCCCGCGCCGCCCGCCGACACCCATTGGCTGCCGCGCGCACGTGCCCCGCGCGCCATTGGCTCCTCCGCCCGTCCGTCAAGTGCCGGCCGGGGGCGGAGCCTAGCGCGCACCGGGGGGAGGGGAGCGGGAGAGGGGAGCGGGAGAGAGGAACGGGGCCGGGGCCGGGGCCGGGGCCGGGGCCGGGGCCGGGGCCGGGGCCGGGGCCGGGGCCGGGCCGGGGCCGGGGCCGGGGCCGGGGCCGGGGCCGGGGCCGGGGCCGGGGCCGGGGCCGCGGAGTGGGCAGCGCCCGGGGTGGAGGGGCCCGGCAGCACAAACACAGTGATCTCCCTAGGGCGGCCCGGGGCTTCGGGAAGGGCCCGTGCGCCCCGGCCGCGGGTCCGGCTGCTCTGTGGAGAGGAGACGGAGGAGAACGTGCCTCCTGTGGCCGGCCAGGCTCTTGGAGCAGCAGAAACGCGAGTGGTGCCCTGTGCCGGGGAGCCAGGCTCGCGTGGGAGATGGAGCACGGCAGCCCTGGGCCCGGCGGCCGCGGGCAGCGCTCCCGGCAGCCGAGGCTCTCCTCGGCTGAGGGCCAGTGGCAGCCGGAGCCCGGGCACAGGGAATCTCCACGGGCACAACCCACGGGAATGCCGGTTAGCAGATTAAATGCTTCCTGTGTAAATGAGATGCAAATGATGACCTGTCAGAGAAACTGGTGGCCAGCGCTTCACTGTGCTCTGAGAAATCCTGCAGCGCCCTGAAGGGACCAGCTGCCCAACAGTTTTCCCTCTTCTGTTTTCACTTTCTGTAGCCAAGGGCATCCCTTTGTATCTGCACCTATTTTCCCTGCACAGGAGACATCTGTGAGAGTAAAATTCCACTATTCTACAGAAAAAGAAGTCTTTTTGTCATTGCCAACAGTACTCTGCAATAATACCCCAGTACAAAGCAGCATGCTTAGTGTGTGACATGTAAGCTTCAGGTCTGTAAATGCTGCGTTAAGGTGCTCAACTTTGGGGATGAAAAGTCAGAATACTTCTGCATTACAATACATAATGTTCCTTTTCATTCACATACAACTCATCATTTGAGTTTTACTTAGTTGAGTGACATACCAGAAAATCAAATTTCTCCTCCTCTAGCTCCTTTCTTGAGTCTAGAAGAGTGAGATCTCACCTGAAGGATGGGAATTGCAGCAAGACAGGAGTTTGTGTTCTTTGGTATTTCCATGCACACATGTGGAAGTACTCTGTCTACTGGAATACGTGGCACATTATTCAATGAAAATACAATTATCTTTCTCTGCCTATCCTGATGTGGCTTCTATCAAGACCTTGTCTGGTAAATTCCCAACATGGTTGCACTGATGTTTTCTGGTTTAACTGCCCAGAAACCCCTTCAAGTGGCCGTGTTACATTGGGCCATGTCCCAATCTTCCACATGTGACAGCCAGGGACAGCCCAGCCTCTGCCATATGCAATGAGCACAGCATTACAGAGATCCTAATGTTCAGCTCCATCAAGAGCCTACTGAGGATGTTAGATTAAGAGCAATTTTAAAAACATTGCCATTTTCTTTTCCTCTCTACAATAGCTCTCAGTGCCAGATGGGGAATCCTCACATGAAAATTCCAAGCCTGACAGGATTGGAAATATCCTTCAAGGCCTCATAAAACATTAAAGATGTTTGTGCATCTGTTATTTGCTCATCCTGCCAGCCCCAAAATCACAATATTGTCATTCACATCAGTGGCAGCTTTCTTTTACTGTAAATTCGATGTTTTCCTTGTATCATCCAGGTTTTAATTAACAATCCCATTCTTGGACATGAGGTGGATCTCAAATCTTCAAAAATCAAGGCCATGAGCACAACACTGCACAGAGTGTTGATGTCTTTATCTTTTGACAGCATATTTGCAATCTCATAATTTCATCTATCACCATAAACATTTATTTAAGATGTGCTGGCAATTAAAAGGTGTCCTTTGAAACAGTGTGTCAATTTTTAAAGGATTTATCTCTTTTTGTTATTATGCTTTTTGCTATATATTAATGGTCTGTTATAGTGTTTCCATTCAATATGAAAACATCAGCCTGAAGGTTTCATGATAATGTGGAACTTTAGCAAGGTAAAGCCAAGTGTCACGTCTGAAATCGTCTCAAGATAGTGGAACATGAATGCCTCAGGTATTTTCGGTCATGCCATTTCTTGGGATATCCTGAAACATGAAAAAAGCTCAGTGAAAACAGGGTGACCCAGGAAGCCCTTGGTGAATGTGGTTCTGACACAGGAGGGAAATGTGCAGTGGGAATTGACGGATGGAAGCAGCACCATAAGGACAAATGGTCGTACCTGGCTGTGAATAAACACAGAATCATAAAATCACAATATCCTGGATTGGAAGGCACCCACAGGGATCATTGATCCAGCCCCTGTCCCTGCACAGCCACCCCAAGAACCCCACCCTGAGCAGCCCTGGGAGCTCCTGGAGCTGTGGCAGCCTTGGCACCATTCCCTGGGGAGCCTGGGCAGTGCCCAGCAGCCTCGGGGGGCAGAACCTTGCCCTGAGCTCCATGCCAAGGCCTGGCCCAGCTCCAGCCCTTGCTGGGCTCCTGTCCCTGTCCCAGAGCAGAGCTCAGCCCCTGCCCCTGTGCCTGCCCTGGGCAGGAGCTGCAGCCCCCAGGAGCCTCCCCTCAGTCTCCTGGGCTCCAGCTGAACCAGCCAAGTGCCCTCAGCTGCGCACTCTGCGTTATAGAAGGCAAGGATGGATAGATGGATGAATGATGGATGGATTCCTAACGGCGCAGACGCCACACAGAGAACAGCAGGGAGGCTCCAGAAGCCGCCTTATCTCGGGTGTACTCTCCCGCTACAGCCGTGAGCGGCAGCGCCCCGCATACACTCGCAGTGGGCAGTGCCGGCTCCGTAGCCGCTGAAGCCCCAGGCTCCGGCGGCTGTGAGCGCTGCGAAGCTCCGTAAAGCAGCGCCGTCACCCCCCAGCGATACCATCACCCCCAGCCGCTGCTCCAGCACGGCTCTGAAATGGCGGCCGGCGGAGGGGGCGGGGTCCGTTATGGTCCCGCCCACGCCTGTCCTGCTTCTCCCCGCCCCGCCCCGAGCCCTCAGGAGTGAAATGGCGGCACCGGCTGGCCCAGCCGTGGAATTTTTTGGGCACTTTTCGTCTGGCCCCTTACCGGCTGCTGACCCCAGGGGTATTGCGGGTGCTGGAGCGTCCTGGGCAGCTGCCATTGCCCTGATCTCCCGCTCATATCCAGTAGGAGACAGCTGGGGATATTCAACCTGGAGAAGAGAAGAGAAGGGACCTCAGAGTCCTTCCAGTGCCTAAGGGGGGCCCAGGAGAGCTGGAGAAGTCTTTTGGGCAAGTGCCTGGTGTGCCAGGACAAGAGAGAATGGCTTCCCACTGCTAGAGGGCAGGGCTGGATGGGATATTGGGAACCAGGAATTGTTCCCTGGCAGGGTGGGCAGGCCCTGGCCCAGGGTGCCCAGAGCAGCTGGGGCTGCCCCTGGATCCCTGGCAGTGCCCAAGGCCAGGCTGGACAGGGCTGGGAGCACCCTGAGACAGTGGGAGGTGTCCCTGCCATGGCAGGGGTAGAATAAGATGGGCTCCAAGGTCCCTTCCAGCCCAAACCATTCTTGAGGGCTCCTGTATTGCTCCACTGCAGCATCCTTCTAGATAACTCTTTTCTTTCTGTGGTGTTTCCTTGCACTCTCCTCGGTTTTCCTGGTGTCCTGTTCCTTGATGCTTTTGTCTTTGTTCCGAGTGTCATTTCCTCCCCCGAGGAGGAATAATACCCACTGTCTGGAGCAGTTTGCCCTCTTTGGAATTCCCTTCTGGCCATTTGCAGAAGGATGGACTCACCCTTGCTGCTTCACTCCCATGGGAGTCACCTTCCCTGAGGCTACCTGTGACTGCTGTTCTTTTTCTGCCTCTGCTGTCATTTCACTTGTGAGGTGAATTATGTCACCTGGAGCATAATTTGTCTCTAGTTTGTCTCTAGTTGTGCTGCAGAAAGATCACCCCCATTTACATTCCCAGTGACTTGTAGAACATTTTTTGGATTTCCTGAGGTCACTGAAGAAAACGCCAAGCATGGCTGTGTGAGCTCTGAAGCAGCACAATGGCTGAGGAATGTGTTGGTTCAGGCTTCTCTGCACTGAGCTGCTCTAATTAAATGAGCCACACTTAATAATTTACAGATAGACGTGGAAAAGTTTTAATTCAATTTAAAAGTGCAGTTATTATAAGTTGTTATTGAAGCTGATTTTTCCCTCACTCTTTCTTTGGTTTCTCTTTTCCTTTATGTATTAATGACCTCTGTAAATATCCCCCCCCTAGATGTTTGTTGCGCAGCAGCCACCATCTATTAGCCTAGATTCTGAAATAATGTCCTTTAAAATTTATCAGTAGATAAAATATTTAACAGAAAAACAACAAAATGTGAGGAAGCAAGCCAGAAGCTTTCCTGGTTGCCAGGAGTCATCTTTATTTCAAGCTCATAATTTATGAAGGTTGTGGTTGTGTGTGGTTTTGTTCTGGTTGTGAATGAATTTGTAGCAGAGTTGTATCTGTCCAGTGAGCTGGTGGCGTGAAAACACTTTGTCAGACTGTCAGTTAGACAATATTAATTACATTTATAATCATTTTCCAGTCCCCATTTCCCAGGAAGATACTAAGCAGTAGTAAAATGCACAGTAAACACACTGATTAATTTATTTTTTTTGTTTCTCCAACAGCTTAGGGAAAGCACCTGTTTTTTTGGTACTTTTGAATGTTTGACAAAACCTACCACTCACTATGGCACTATGTGTGGTAGTATGAACTAGCAGTGGGGAGTTTTGAAGAGCCTGATGTGTGCTTTAATAATGTTATTGGGGAGTGGTTTATTAGTCTTGAGATCAAGCATTCCAAGCACAACCCCAGGGAATGGATCAGGAGCAGCCCTGGGGGAAGGACTTGGGGTGTTGGTGGGTGAGAGGCTCAGGCTGCCCCGGCCATGGGCACTGAGCCAGAAACCCCCCCTGTGCTGGGCTGAGCCCCCAGCGTGGGCAGCAGGGCAGGGGGGGATTCTGCCCCTCTGCCCCTGTGCTCAGGTGAGACCCCACGTGGAGCTGGTCAGTGTGTGGCTGTGCTGGCTGCTGTGTCCTGTGTGTGGCTGTCCAGTGGTACTGCTGATGGCTGGGATATTTTGCTCCTGTTTCCAGCAATATGGTTTGTGTTTACATGCTGAACACTTTTCTGAATAGCTGGGGTGTCTTAAGGATGTCTGCTCACACAACCCACATTAGCTGTGGCCCTCAAAGGGGTTAACTTCAGAAATTCCAGTCATCCAGTCAGGAGCTTGCTAGGTGTTAGAGCAGTCAGGAGACCATGTCCTCAGCACCTGTGCAGGTGCTCCCCCAGCAGGGACCTGGATTGGCCTGAGCTGTGGTGTGGCTTCAGGGATGAATCACTGAGCTCTCTGTGCAGGCTGGACCCCACCACATTTCAGAGTGGCTGTGGTGGGCAGCAGGTCAGAGCCCAGCAGGGAGGGTGAGCATGACCATTCCTGACCATCAGTCAGATCTGACTGGGCTATGGTGGAGCCCTGCCAGGCTGTCAGTGGGGTCAGCCCTCCTTGGAGCAGTAGGTCTGAAGCTGAGGACTCTTCCTGTGGGTTGGGATGCCCAAGGGAACTCCTGGTGGCTGAGAGCCCTTGCCTCAGTGTGTGAGGGATTCTGTACCTGGAATAAGTGTTCTAAAATATTCAGAGTTCACAAGTCAGTTGGGCAGCACCAGCTCTGTCTGACATCATGAATTTTTATTCAAAGGCTGGCTAAGCCTTAATTGATTTATCTGCTTTAAATGGCTAACAAAATAAATATAATTTGAATATATTATTTCATAGCATCGTAGATTCATAGACCCTCCTGAGTTCTTCCTGAGGAAGGGAGCAAATGGATCATCAAGTCCAACTCCTGGCCCTGCACAGGACACCTCAACAATCCCCCCCTGGGGATTGCTGTCCAAATACTCCTGGAGCTCTGGCAGCCTAGGGCCTGTTACCATTCCCTGGGGAGCCTGTTCAGGGCCTGACTACCCACTGGGGGAAGAACCTTTCCCTAATATCCAGTCTGAACCTCCTCTGGCAAAATTTTCTAAGATTCCATGACAGAAGCCAAGCACAATCTCTCAAAAATTCCTCACAAGAACAGCTTGGAGATGCTGCAAAGCACTGGAGCTCCTGGGGAAAATTCATCCCCAGTTGAAGCTGAGGCATATCAGCCACCATGGTCATGTGTGAGCATTCAGCTGTGGCTCAGACTGATTCCAAATGGCCCAGGCTCCTCCAGCATGGCCTTCAGATGGTGTCACATCCCAGTGATGGTGCTGACAGGCCCTTCCCATCCTTCCTCTGCAGCTTGCTGAGCTGGCTGTGATGTGGGTAACTGTCACCTGTCTTATATGACAATTATATGATCATTAATTGTCCTGTACTGTTGGTCTGCTGTGTCCCAACATGAGCTCTCGTTTCAGTCAGAGTTCAGCAGTGGATGTGTGTTGCTGCTGCTGCCTGCAGGATTGCTGTGGGAAAAGGTGCAATGGAGTTTGAACCAGGTGAGCACAGGGCTGCTGAAGAAAGTCAGACTCTTTCCTGTGACATCACAATGCCTCAGGATCTGCCTGAGAGCAATAAAGAATAACTTTTCCCTACTTTATAGGTTAAGCTCATGCATTTGATGTTTGTATCTTTGCTACTTACCCAGCTATTAGATAAAACTCTAAAACAGCTTTTAATAACAGTGCTGGGTAAAAGGGGGGGAAAAGCCAATGTGACTAAATAATTTCTCTTTATAAATGTGGCAAGATCTTCACCTCTGCATTGCTTTATTTTTTAAGGTGTTACCCTGCTCATTAGAGGTTACCTGGACTTCAAGGTTTGGTTTATTTGAAGAGCTAAATTAGATAATAAACTGAAGCCAAGGCCACGATGTAGACCCAGATTTCTTTTCAAATGACAGAATCCTGTATCTGGGGAGGATGGAAAGCTGTCAATGTTTAAAGACTTACAGCACAGTGCTTTTTGAGTTTATGGATTTTTGGGTGTACAAATTCTTCTGCTTTGAAGTCTCTTTACAAGGCATGATGATTCTTGTTTCTGTCTTCAAGGTTCTTCTCTTTAATGGAAACTAATGCTTGCAATTATTACAGTAATACTAGTATCAGATTTTAAAATGTTTTGTTTTAAATGTAACTTTTTGCTAGTGACCAAATGTCAATAATTTCTGAAGTTGAAAGAAGTAACTTTTTCTGTAACTTCACCTTTGCAGTTAAATAACTAAGCATGGAAACAAATGGCACTATAAAATATTTGTAAAATCTTTGCAAATGTTAACTTTTTTAAAATAAAAGCTCTATTATTTGAATGTTGATGTGAACCATGGCTTCAGAATAGAATATGCATGAGAGATGGAGGTACAGCAAGAGGAGGAATGCTCTGATAGTTTTCTGTCTTCCTCAGTAAGGGGAGAGCGTATGATGCGATAAAGGCTTTTAGAGCAGGTTCTTAAATCAGTTTTCCTCATGCAATTTAGCAGCATCATTTTAGGGACCTTGTTCTGTTGGCTGTTGGACCTTAATGCTTTTCCTTCCTTCATTTTTGGGTTTCTACATGAACTTCCCCACTGCCATGACCCAGCTGATCTGCATGGTATGGCTTTAATTTAAATCTAGCAGCAAACTAGAGTGCTGAATGCAGAAGTAGGGTTCTAAGTTAATGACTTAGGGACACATGAAAAGATCATTTATTCACTTTCTAAATCACCACTGCCATAAAATTTCCAAGGTAGTAAGAGCAGGGTTATATTTTCTTTCAGCATAGCTGTGGGAACTCCTGGGATCTGAGTTGATGCCAGTTTGTCCACATAGACAAAGGAGCAGCTTTTTCTTGCAATTGCAGTGGGATGATTTTATGATGATAATTTATTCCCTAATCATCTGCTTTGTGCCCCAAAAGGGCTGCTGTAGCTCTGAGATGGAGCCGGGGACACATCATTGTTCCTTTTGTTGGATTTCTTTTTTGCCAGCTTGAAACCAGAACGGGTTCTTCCCCGTTCTCCTTGTCTGAAGGCTGTACCAGGAATCCTCATGGCAGCTGTGAGACACAACTGCTCACTTTGAAAAGTTAAAGAAATGTATTAAATGTTGACAAAATTACAGCAAAGAACTGCGAAATAAAAAGGGCAGGAGACTTTTCGTCCTTTTAATGCCTTTATTAAAAGTTGCCAGCTCAAGACTGGGCAGCTCGACGGGTCTGCAGTGTCCATCGTCGCCCCCAGGAACACTCACAGGAGGAAAATATGCGCAACTTTATCCACTAGGAGCAGAAGTGAGGGTCAAACCCTCGTTGAAACTTCATGGACGTGACCCGGGTGTTGCTCTCCAGCGCTTCGTTCTCTCGGGGTCCGAGAGGATTTTCGTGCTCAGGGTGAGGGGTAGCGAAGGCCCCCAGCATCTCTGCAGGCCCAGCACTCCGCTCCTCACACCCAGACATCACTCTAATTTCCCAACTCTATATTGGCTCGTTGTTTTGGGGGTCTTTTCAGTCCATTTGGAGTAGTAGCCGCTCATGGCATGCTGGTCCTGAGGCTATTTTGCTCCCCCTCTTACGTCTCGTCCTTTCTCCTCACTGTCTGGGGAGGTCCCCGCCCTTCACTGTCTCGGGAGAAGAGCCATCAACGTAGCCCCAGCCGGGGCCTTTACTGAGATAAAAAAAGAACCATTAACGACAACGACTTGTAATTATCATAACAAACAGGTAGCACTTTAGCAGCAACAGTGGTCTGACCAGTTTTTGTAAGCTTTTTCTCACAAAAAAAATTGGCAGATTTTTTGTTTATAACAGACTACATAAGGAAAAAGCTGCAGCGCTGGGAACTGCCCCTCGTGCATACCACACGGCCAGTTCATCTTCAAGATGGATGCTCAGTCTTTTATACCCCTGGGGGTTGCATCAGCCAGCCCTGGTCCCTCCAAAGTCTGTCAATCAGCTCTTCTTTGCCATTTATCAGTGGAGACTGCTTTCTTGTAACTGGATTGGAGATCAGGTGTTGCCATGCCTCACCCCCTAAGCACCAAGCTTTTCCATTCCCAGCTGTCCCATGCAAGGGACACACGTGCACGCCTTCTCTGTACCTGTCCTAGACAACCCAGCCTGTCTGATGGTCACAATACAGGGGGAAAAGGGGAACTATGGGGAGAACAGAGGACGTCTAAACTACAATAACATAACTGTACATCACTAAAGATTTTCTTAATATTCACACAATGGTTATCTTTTAATTGTGAGAGCAAATAATCTCATTATCCACCTATAACAGCAGCTTTTGTTTGTTTGTTTGTTTGTTTGTTTGTTTGTTTTCCTTGAACTGTTTAGTTTTTTTGGCCTGTCCAGGGAGCTGGGCCGCCCCAAACCGATCTCGGAGAAGCTGAACCAACACAAGAGAGGACCCTAAAAACCACGAGTTATTCTTGCTGTGAGGAAGAGTCCAGTGCCAGAAAGGTTCCCGGCTATTCCTCCCGAGTGGCTGCGTTGGCTCCTGTTCCTCCCATTCCCCGAGACAAAGAGATGGCAGCCGCCATCGGCACCTCCCGCCCTGCTGGGGGATGGGGGTTAAGGGTTGAAACTCCCACATCTGGCATTTGTACAATCCTTTTCTGTGCCTTGCGGACACCTCTTGGGTTTTTTTCTTCCTTAATAAACAGTTTGGGGTTTTTTCACTTTCACCCACTGGTTTCCATTTCTCATTAGCAAAAAGGATTACTGGAGCCCTTCTCTTTAGAGGAAACACTCATTTCAGAGCGTTTTCTCCTCAATTTGTCTCCAAGCTGAGACAGTAACTGAAACAATACCTACAAAAATCCAGTGTTTACTTGTTATTTTGTAGCATACTAAGATTACAGAGTTGGGCTGGTCATGCTGGGTAAGTGTTTTTGCAATTTAAAATCTTTCATTGCTAGGAATTCAAGAGCTGTTTATTTGCTTGGAATTTTCTGTCTGATTTGTGTGACTTTATCTCAGTTCCATGTCTAATCAGTTGTGGCCTCAGTGTTATATCATGATTGATCTGCATTAGTCAGTCTGTCTTTACAAACTGCCTGGCTGCAGGGTGATGCTAAACTGGTATATTGCTACATTCCCTGCCTGGAAGCTGGGTCTGTTCAATATAACTTTTTTGACTTGTTGGCTTTTTTAGGTTTTAAAAAGCCAACTTTTTGGCTCAGCCATGTACAGTTTAAGTTTAATTAATCTCTGGAGTGAGCTCTACCAGAGAGCAAACTCCCATGTAAGCATCTGTGGCGGCTGGCCAGGGTGAGCTCTCCCATCTGGCCCTGTCCAGTCCAGGTCACTGGGCCAGGCTGTGGTCCTGCCTGGCAGCAGAGGAACTTATTCCCCAGCCTGTCCTAACAGCAAACATTCAGGAAGGGAACATGGATTAAAACCTGGGGCAGTTTTAGCTGGCAACCACTACTGATGGTATTTGCATATCACAGAATCATTAGCCCTGTGAAATACCTTCAGAACCATGAAGTCTAACCTTCAAGCTAATCACCCCATGCCCACTAAACCACATCCCCAAGGGCCATGGCAACTCATTTTTTGAACACTTCCAGAGTTGGTGTCTCCACCACTGCCCTGGGCAGCCTGTTCTAACCCTTCACTACACTTCCAGGGAAGAAATTCTTCCTGATGTCCAGCCTAACCCTTCCCTGGCACAGCTTGAGGCTGTTTGCTCTTGTCCTATCATTTGTTCCTGGGAGCAGATCCTGACCCCCACCCAGCTGTCCCCTCCTGTCAGGAGCTGTGCAGAGCCACAAGGACCCCCCTGAGCCTCCTTTTCTCCAGGCTGAGCCTCCCTAGCTCCCTCAGCCTCTCCTGGTGCTCCAGACCCTTCTCCAGCTCCATTCTCATGTCTGGACATGCTCCAGCCCCTCAGTGTTTCTTGTATGCCAATTACACAGTCAAGGCACTAAAGATTAAGATCCTCTATGATTTGTGTGGCAAATGTTTAATTGAAAAGACTTAGTTGTCACTAACTTCAATGTTCTCCATGCCTTTACAGTTCATCCTGGCATTCCAATGATGGGATAGTAAAAATAAAACCCCATTTTGGAACTTCCTTTGCTACACCACAGTTAATGCAGTTTGAATTTTACTGCTGCATATTTCTCCTTGTGTAGCTCTGGAAATAATAGTGCATCAGGATTAATAAATCTCAGCTTTTGGTCTAGGTTATTCCAAGTAATTCCCTGGGACTCCTGACAGGAATGCCTCACCAGCAGCACTGCGTCCTTGGGCAGGGGCTTTGTGGCCCTGCCCATGGATATCATGGTTGTGTTTCTGAGCTTTCATCAACTACATTTATTTCCTGGATTAGAGACAGGATTTTTGATAATTTTAGGAGAAATTGGTTCCTGTCACCTGTGGCTGCCTGATAGAGCAGATAAAACAGACCTGTCCAATGTAAGTACTCAGGCAGCTTCAAGAAGGAAGGGATGTGGCTTGTGGGCAGTAAGGGCTCTGGGTTAATTAAATTAGAAATTTCCTGGTATGGCACAGTGTCAAGTTATGAAGATTTTGCAGGGTTTTATTGCTTGTAGTAGAGGTGTCAGTTTTGGAATGTCTTGAACTGACCTTGTGATTATCCACAGAAATGATTGCCATGTCCCACAGGCTTCCTTCCTTCTGGCCACAGAACTTCTACTGCGGCCATGTTTGCTCCTCAGCTCTGCACATATTTAGTTTTGAGATGTTAGGTTTAATTTGCAGGCCTGTTCCTCAAAGGGAGCCTTTTTGGAGCTGTAAGATGAGTGTGTACAACACAGAAATCCAGACTAAACTCCTGTAATCTCTGCAGTTCTGTTTTTGCGGAGGTTTATTGGAATTGTTTTATTGTTCCTTGCTGCCACCAGAGAGCAAAGTGCAGTGGGTATCAGCATTTCTGAGGGACTTTTGTCTCAGCAGAATATTTTGTTCTCGTACTTTGAAGATAATGAAGTGAGTCATTGTCTTTACATCTCATGTGATTTATTACAGACATACATTGCTAATGCTTTCCAAGGAAAAAAACAGACCTTTTGTTCAGACTTGTGGCTTTGAACTAGTGGGCTGGTTGGGAGTTTGCTTAACTAGGGAGTTGCTTTGATTTGCTCTTTTAATCTATGTACTGAGAGCACTTCAGCAGACAATGGAGCTCATAGAAAGTTTTTGATCAGTTTCATAGGAATATCTCTGCTTTGGCATCAAGGATGAATAAATTCATCAGCAGCTTTTAGTCTATAAGGATACATCCATGTTTTGTTCTCTTTCTGAAAGCATGAGGCTTGCCTGCACTGGGTACAGGTCGGGAGCTCTGATAAAAGAGTAGATTTTTTTTTCTTCAAGATTTGACATCTTGAAGAAAAAAATGTCAGTTTGTGAAGCTTTGGGAGAGTAGAATACTGCCTAAACTGACCATCAGTACACATAGCGCTGTAACATCTCCAACCCACTCTGCCATTAGCATTTCCTAGAACCACAGAATTGTTTAGGTTAAAAAACACTTTTAAGATCATCAAGTCTGTATCCCTAAGTACCACATTCACATGTTTTTCAGACATTTCCAGGGATGGTGACTCCACCAATGCATTGGGCAGCCTGTGTCAGGGCTTGACAACCCTTTCCAGGCAGAATTTCCCCCTAATATCCAACATGAACCTCCCGTGGAACAAGTTGAAGCTGTTTCTCTCCTCCTGTCCCTTGTTCCCTGGGAGCACAGGCTGACCCCCACCTGGCTGCACCCTCCTGTCAGGGATTGTGGAGAGCCACAAGGTCCTCCCTGAGCCTCCTTTTCCCCAGGCTAATTTGACATATCTACTAATGACCTACTTCATCTTTTGCCACGAAGATTACAAAGTGGAGCTATAACAAGAAATAAAATAAAACGAAAATACAGGTTAGATATTTGTCTTAAGCCAAAGGATTTACTTCTAAGGGCAAGTACTAAATTACTGCCAAGCATAGGATGGGATGTTTGGAGGAGGAAGGAGTCCTGTGAGCTGTCAAGGAGTTCCAGTCAAAGGCAGAGATACTTGTGCTATAACAGAAAATGCTCATAACCTTTGCTGGATGCTCCATGGTCACAGGAGTAGTTCTGCAGAGGACAGGGGAAAAATGGGACCATTATCTAGCCCCCATAATAAACACTTCCCTCCTTGCTCACCACAGCAATTCTTTCCCTGGTCTATGTTTAATGCCACTAATAGCAAGTCTGTAGACTTGATGTGCCATTCTTGCTCCAAATCAAGATTGTCAGTAAGGGTTTTAAGCTAGGAAAAGGTGTTTGAAATGCTGTCTGTGCCTGTAGTGTGGAGAAGGGTGAGAACCATGGGGCCATCAGACTACCTCTTGGAATAAACTGTGTGCTTCATACAGGGAGAAATCCCTTCTAGGACTGAAGACTTCAATTCCCATAGTTTTCACGGACCACTAGGAAAACAAAATTGTACATATTTTGTTCTCAGAATACCTGTATCACTTACAGCTCTGTAATAGTATGATATTAATTGAATCTTAATTTCTTGGCTGTAAGAGGTGCTGGGATCCAGCACACAATTGCCTCTATGTATTAATGTCTGTTAGAACCACAGTGAAATTTGGAATGAATTGGTTGAAGATTAAGATATTTGGGTTGTTTCTGGTGGGTTTTATGTTGAATTCTCCCTCTTGTGTAAGGAGCTATTTTGGCCAGATTATAGGAAGTAATGCTGGTGACATGGTGTGGCATGAGTCACACAGTGTGTTTTAAACTTCACAGTGAGGTCTGGGTCAGTATATTCATTATCTGAGAAATGGATGAGCAGGGAGGTGACATAATCCATGGTTCTGTAGCGCAGATGTGAGGAGTTACAGGAAGCATGACTGAATAGTTAACAGACAGAAGTAAAGCCTAGGGGAAACTCTCCTGGCTTTTCCACAAGATGAGACACTATGCTGGCCATCACCACTCAGGAGCAAAATATTGGAGTTTATGATGTTGCAGAGCATTAGCTTATAAAATGTCAGACATTAAGAACAAAAATAGAGGACAGAGAACATTATGCTACTATTTCACCTAATTATAGTGATTCACCTACGCTCAGGATACAGATGACATGCAGCTCTGTTCCTCTTGTCTTTAAGACATTGCTTCCAGAAGGTGTTATCAGGCCCTGGCACAGGCTGTCCTGGGCAGAGGTGGAGTCTCCATCCCTGGAAGTGGTCAAAAACTTTTTGGATATGGCACCTGAGGGTTAGTGGTTAGCATGGTGCTGGTGCTGGGTAGATGGTTGGACTTAATGGTCTTAGGTGTCTTTTCCAGCCTTAACAATTCTGTGATTCTTGGAGAAGAGATGTAGGAAGTGGGGAGGGCCTGGGGCCGGCGACAATAATAAAAAACATTTTTGGTAATCAAAAGCAGAGCAGAACTGCCATTGCAAGAATGGCTGAGCAGGCTGGAACTCTTCAACCTGGAGAGATGATTTAAACAAAATACTGGATCTGAAGTGGCACAAAGCCACTGAATAGGAACTGATTGTTTGCTGTCTTTTGCTGTACTGCACGAGCTTGGGCTGCCAGTGAGGCTGTGAGGAGATGGCTTCCACGCAGATGGAGGGGGCGAGGATCCTGGGAATAGGCACTGTATCTGTGGGATGCTCGAGGATGTTGCGCCTACAGAAAGTTAAATGGGAAAAAAGCAGGCTGAGCAAGGGCTCAGAGATGTTCTGAGCTTTACCAAAGGACAAATTATGACAAGCTTGGGTTATTCTGGGGGCTGACAGTTGAAGCAGAGGGACTTGCGAGGGAGGATTCTGTGCTGCCTCTTTCCTCAGCATTTGCTTGCAGGCACCATTGGAGAAAGGATATCCAGCTGGACAGACCTGAATGTGCCTTGGTTTGAAGGACAGGTGTCTGCCAAGGACACACACGAGCAGCTGCCGCGAGCGGCCAGGGACGCTCCCTCCTAGGGGGAGGGCTCGGGATCTCCTTCCCATCGAGGTCGGGTGTTGGAAAGGTCCCAGTTCAACAGCTGCTCTTGAGAGCAGCCGCTCACCCACAAGGAGAAAGCCGTGCAGGACAGAGCTCCGCGGTGGCAGCGAATTCTCGCCACAGCCCGAGAGCGAGCGAGGAGCGGAGACCAGCCCCTCAGGCCCAGCCACAATCTCGCAGTGTCTCGGCCCTTCCCAAGAGAGCCCCTCCAGCTAAGGGGTGGTAGCAAACTGCACCCTTGCCCCTCCTCCTCCCAGCACATTTTTTGTCTCTGAAGTATCGCCACTAACCATCAGGCAACAAATGAGAGAAAATTCCCTGACAGAAAGAAAAATAAAAGGAAAATTCCTAACCTCCAACAATGTGCTTATTGCCAAGCAGTACTTCTGTGTCAGACTTCACACAGTCGCTTTATCAGCAAGCACTGCATGATTTTCTCCTCCGTGTGGGCGCTGCTGCGGTTCCCTGGCTCCCGGGCCGGCCTCGACTCCCTCTGGAGGCCGCGGAACGCAGCGGCCCCGGCCAGGCCGCTCAGGGCCCTGAGGCTCCCGGGCCTGTGCGGACACACAGATGGCACTGGTGACGCTGATGTTTTCAGGCTGTTGTCCAGCAGACAGTCAGGGTGCCAGGGTTCGCTTTGCCTTGGCACTGCAGCCTGTGTGAAGCCTCCCGCTCCATGACAGCGATCAGGGTACCTGAGCCATAGAACCACAGCATCGCCTGAGCTGGAAGGGACCCACAGGGATCTTTGATCCAGCCCTTGTACCTGCACGGCCACCCCAACAACCCCACCCTGAGCAGCCCTGGGAGCTCCTGGAGCTGTGGCAGCCTTGGCACCATTCCCTGGGGAGCCTGGGCAGTGCCCAGCAGCCTCGGGGGGAAGAACCTTGCCCTGAGCTCCATGCCAAGGCCTGGCCCAGCTCCAGCCCTTGCTGGGCTCCTGTCCCTGTCCCAGAGCAGAGCTCAGCCCCTGCCCCTGTGCCTGCCCTGGGCAGGAGCTGCAGCCCCCAGGAGCCTCCCCTCAGTCTCCTGGGCTCCAGCTGAACCAGCCAAGTGCCCTCAGCTGCTCCTCAGCCCTTCCCCAGCTCCATGTCCCTCCTTTGGCCACTCTCCAACAGCTTTGGGTCCTTCTGATCTCGTGGTGCCCAAAGCGCCTCCAGAACTCAAGGTGAGGCTGTCCCGTGCAGAGCAGAGTGGGACAATCCCCATCCCTGACTGAAGTGACTGAAGGAGTTGCTGTGTGTGGGATTGATCCCAGACCTCCGTTTTTCAGGGATGAGCTTTTTTCAGTAATACAATATCTCTAGGCTTTGCCAGAGTTAATGAGTTATAATGAGTTTATGAATCAGCTTTGACTCTCTAATAAATGTCAGAAGTTCTTCTAGACTTCAGCACCTCACCTGCATCCTTTGAATGGTGAGGTGATGTGTTTCTTTTTTATCAGTGTTCTTCGTTATTTCTAGAGAGTCAAAATTAACAAATCTTACTTCCACATTCCTCCCCCCCAACTGCAAAATTACCTTTTTTGAATTGGTACCTGTCATGCTGGCAAGAACATTGGATTGTGTAAGTTTTAATGAGGTGGTATATCTTGCTTTAGAAGTTTGCAACATAATCTAATTTTGGGTTGATTCAAGCTGGAAATCATTTGAAAATGGAATGGACCTTTTATAGGAATGAATTAAAACTACCTTCTTGCTCAGAGTTGCTGTCAGTAATTCTTCCTGTTTCCCTGCTTCCCTGGAGTGAGCACAATTATCCTGTTCCTGCTCCCCACCCATTCCCTTCTAACACCACAAAGATGCCCTTCGGTGTTTTTCTAGAAACAATTATGCTCTATTTGAGGCAGAATAAGAAATTGAATTTATGAATTGTCTACTCTCTCCATGACAATCAAATAAAAACAACTAAATTTTACTATAGTTGGCTCAATTCCTCTTTTTTCTGTTTTTCTGTTGGAATTCTACATACAGGATAATTAGTTACAAACAACAAACATTTGTGAACAACAGTGAATAGCAAGCAGGACCATTGCTGCTGGAATCCAGCATCCATGGCTTCTGTATGTCTGTGTTTTATCTGAAAGTTCTTGCAGTACAGGTAGTTGGTTCTCTATTTAGACACTTCAAACAACTTCCTTCAGTAGCGGAAGGGGCTGCACTTCCTGCCCAGAGGCTCTTTCTGGAGAAACCTCTTTCTATGTAAAGAGAAAAATCTTTTATTCAGTGTGAAATTACCACCTTCTTGCTCAAAGATCTCCTTCTTGTCAGAAATTCAGTTCTCATTAATATGTTGTCTTTAATGCATGTTCTGCAGTAAATCTGCTGGATGGATTTGGAGCCACCTGGTCTAGTGGAAGGTGACCCAGCCCATGGGGAACTGGATGGGCTTTAAGGTCCCTTCCAACCCAAACCATCCCATGATTCTATGATTCTGTGATAATCATGTCTCCAAACAGGATTTGAAGTACCTTGAGTGCATAAGCAGTATCTTTCCATTTCTATTTATTGAGAGAATATGATGAGATGAACTGTGAACTGTAAGTATTCTTCCTTAATTTCTTGAAGTTATGCTAGAACAGGTGATATTCCTGTAGCACTGAATTTGAGAAATTAAACTGTTACAGAATTAGCATTTCTCCTTTTTAAGGTGCGATGAATTTTATCTGACTCCATCACTGATTTTTTTTTTTTTTAATGTGGGGTGAGCAGGGAAGGGAAAGTTTCAACAGGTACAGTCTTTGAGGGACTCTAAAAATACCTTCCTCAACATGTATATATTGAAAAAACAGGAGATAGTGAGCAGTATATTTGTAACTAAATTTGCTGTATTTGTCCTGTTGAGAAAACAAGAAGTGCTAAAAACTGGCTCATACTTCTCTTTTCCTCTGAGATTTATGTTTAGTAATGAGAAAAACTTTCTTCTCCAGATAAAATGCAAATATTTCTATGATAAGTGTAGTTGTGTGAAATAATTATGTGCTGGTTTAGAACTTAAAATTAGATGGTTTTTCTTTTTTCACCTGAATTCTTACGATTTTTCTTAAATAACCTCCTTATGTTTTAAGTAATATATATTGATATGCAAAACATCTCTTTGCTAACTTAATTCGTATGAAAGTATGGGAATACATCTTTTGGGATGCCTTTAGTCTGGCAGCTGGTTGGCAGATGGGTCCACTGATGCCTGGAACCAAGGCCAGCATCCCCCTTGGAGGGGTGTGTGGAGCTCAACCAGCTGAGAGACACCAGCCTCGAGGGGGGAATTCCCCCTGAGCTGGTCCACTGAGGCTGCCACCTCAGTGCCAACTGGTGGGACAAAAGGGCAGCTTGCAAAGAGCCACAACATCTCACAGGTGTTTAACCCAGGAGTTACCACATCTAAAACTGCACATTTTTCAGAGCAAGTACGTGATGTACCAGTAACTGCTTGGCCTCTTTGAACTTTGCTCTCAGTTTGTTGTAGTGCTCTCTCTGTCCCTTACTGAAAACTTAAATGACAAACAGAAGGGTCTTTAGGTCTTCACACTTAGTAAGGTGAGTGCATCCAACCAAGCACATGTGCCAGCAATGTTGTCACCTGGATCTAAACCAGCTGCCCCAGGTGTGCTCTGCAGGGCAGCAAAGAGCTGATGACACAGGCAGGTTTCCACATGGGGAATCACAGATTCCTGGGATATCCTGAGTGGGAAAGGACCCCCTCAGTGCATGCCACATGCAAGTCTTGCAGCCAAGACTGCGCTGGTTGTATAAAATGAATGGTTTTTGTGTGAATTCTTGCAGTAGTGATGTCAGATGAAGTTTACAAAATTCACAGAAAGTTCACAGCAACTTGACACCGTGAGAACAAGAGAGCAGGTCAATGGAGCCCCTAGGAACAGAACACCAGAAATCCCTATTTTGTTGACAGTTGTTCAAACAGATCCATGCAGAAACTGTAATCAAATCTAAGGTTAAATATTAACTTGGTGGTAGCTGATAGGATAAAAATACAGCCAAAAGTTACCTTAGATTATTATAATGCTAAAAAACAGCCCCTCAGGGAAATTTGTCTGTGTGAATGAGGGTGTAATGAGCTGGATTAAGACATCAGATGCACATTAAGAATTTCATGATGGAAGTGTGAGTGAACAATCACCCATTTCTGTGTCATTTTTCTGTGTTACCTGTTTGTATACAAGCCTGTGCTTGTTTCCCAGGTGTGCCAGCATTGTGAGGGCCCTGGCACCTTGTTCTGCAGGATGGTGATAAAAGCCAGTATCCTGACACAGCGTGTGGGTTGGCTCTTGCACACAGGGTGACAGAACCTAGCTTTAGGGACACCAGCAGTGTGAGGCAGGGAAGGAGAAACTCATCAAACTGCCAGTGCTTGTGAGCTTTTTATACATTGCAGGTTTTAATGTGACTCCAAAGGGTATTTTTTTGTTTTTAATCTGAGCATTTAAGAAAATTTTCCATTTATATTCAGAGGACACAATGTTTAATAGAAAAACAGTACTTTCATTGAAAGGGAAATGAATCTGTTGCCCTGTCATACCAGGGGCATTTAGAATGACAAAAGTGCAACAAGAAAGGCGTTGTTCAGCAGGCAGGAAGCCGAGGAAACACGAGCCCTGCAGGATGCAAAGCACGTCAATGTGGGCTCTGTGGTGTGGCTCGGTGTTGCAGGAGCAGGTGCGAGCGGATCCGGGAGCCTCGGGAGGTGGGACACGTCTGTGGGGCTGTGAGCACCACGGAGCCTCTTCATGTTTCAGAAGGGTGTACATCAAGGAAAAGCTCTTTCAGAAACATTTCTGATAAAAGCTGTGATAGAAGTATATGCTTTAAGTCAGTTCACAGCAGTAAACAAGCTCTTGGGACAACCTGGCGTGATCTGTGTTGTTTAGCTTTGCCAAAAGTTCCTAGCTTAAAGTTGTCATCTATGCTATGAAACAAAAGCATTTCACAGAGGTTTTCTATCACATTTTCCTCAAAAGTTAGACTGATGTTACAGTTAACAGGGAAATAAAGTTAACACTTCAGAAAAACCCAGCAACTAATGCAGACCACAATCAAACCTCAAATGTTAGTTCTTAAAATATTCTTGAAAATTGTTTCACAATTGGTTTTTACTGTTCAAACTGATGTCTCTAAAAACCTTTTGCTCCAAGTGTTCATTCATCTTTAGACATTGTACTTCATGTCTTCTCTGAGTTATGGCTTTGAAAATGTCTGAGCACAAGAATTGTCAAATTTTTCGTGTGGCCTGGGAAGAAGATCATGCACATGATCACAGTGTGATCATTCAGAGTTGTCTTTACTTGAGTTTTTCCCAATGTCTACTTCTGGAGTAGAGTACTTACAGCAGGGTGCCAGTACTTACTCCTCACTCTTAGAGAGGCTGTGACAGGTCTGTGGGACCAGCTGAGCATCTGAAGACACTCAGCAGTTACTGTTCTTTGCTGAGGCTGGAAAAGTGGCATGAACAGAAGTTCAGCAGCAGCTGATCCTGAGGACTGCTCAGAGGAAGGGATGCTAAGGGTGGAGAAAGTGGTGTGAGCTATAACTCATTCAGAAATATTCTACAATATTGAAAGCATCTGATGTATAGCATCATGAAGACATTTATGTCCACTTGTGATAAAAAGCTTAAAATCTCTCAGGCCTAACTACACCTTTGTAGTTGATAAAACCATCATCAAAGAAAGAATTACAATTAAATTTGTATTTGTAGCACACAAAAATTCTACAGTGCCTTTTGTTTTGAAAGATTTCTTACCATTGGAAAAATTTGGAATCATGGAATGGTTTGTGTTGGAAGGGATCTTAAAGCTCATCTTATTCCACACCCCTGGGCAGGGACACCTCCCACCGTCCCAGGCTGCTCCAAGCCCTGTCCAGCCTGGCCTTGGGCACTGCCAGGGATGCAGGGGCAGCCCCAGCTGCTCTGGGCACCCTGGGCCAGGGCCTGCCCACCCTGCCAGGGAACAATTCCTGATTGCCAAGATCCCATCCAGCCCTGCCCTCTGGCAGTGGGAGCCATTGCCTGGCTCCTGTCCCTGCAGGCCTTGTCCCCAGTCCCTCTGCAGCTCTCCTGGAGCCCCTTCAGGCCCTGCCAGGGGCTCTCAGGTGTCCCTGGAGCCTTCTCTTGTCCAGGTGAGCACCCCCAGCTGTGCCAGGCTGGCTCCAGAGCAGAGGGGCTCCAGCCCTTGCAGCATCTCCGTGCCTCCTCTGGCCTGGCTCCAGCAGCTCCACGTCCTCCTGCTGCTGTTGCCCAGGGCTGGGGCAGCTCTGCAGGTGGGGTCTCACCTGAGCACAGGGGCAGAGGGGCAGAATTCCCCCCTGCCCTGCTGCCCACGCTGGGGGCTCAGCCCAGCACAGGGGGGGTTTCTGGCTCAGTGCCCATGGCCGGGGCAGCCTGAGCCTCTCACCCACCAACACCCCAGGTCCTTCCCCCAGGGCTGCTCCTGATCCCTTCCCAGCCCAGACTGGGTTTGTGCTCAGGGTTGCCCTGAGCCAGGAGCAGGAGTTGTGCTTGGCCTTGGGTGAAGTTCATGAGATTGGCTCGGACCCACCTCTTCAGCCCATCTGTGCAGAGGTTCTGACTTTGCCAGGTGTGCCTTCTGAGCATTACCTGTTGCACACTGGGGAGCCTGAGTGCCAGCCAGGTGCTCAAGCAGAAGCTTTTGCTTAACAAAGCAAAGCTTTTAGCAGAGACATTGCTTCAGTGTTGGGTTAGAGGTGTAAATGTCAGTAATAAATTTAACCCACCACTGCCAGCTGCTCTAATAATTGCTCTAATGAGAAGGAATAGAACAAATTGGGGAAGATTTCATAGGAACAAAGAGCTGCCAATAGTATGGAGGATTTTTAAATGAAATGCTATTAGGGAAGTCTTCCTAAACAGCTAAGAATTGAGCTACTGAGCCAGTTTTCTTCATTCACAAACTGCTAAAAATACAGGAAAGAAGGAGCAAACTTGTGAAAAGAAGGTGACAAAACCAAAGCAGACTACAACTGTGTCTGAGAGTGTACCTTGAGGCCTGGGTACATCCTGTTTGACATGACTGAGTAGGAGAGGTTGACACTTTCCTTGTGGGACAAATTGCTGTGTGAGGCTTTTGATTTCACATAAATTCATCATGATTTTTAACTTTTTTGCAACATTATTTTTCAACAATGTTTGATCAAGCTGTTGAACTTATGCAATGCTGGTTTATTTTGTGCATAATCACCTTACTCTGATTTTTCAAATACATATTTATGGGCTTTCATCTAGGGTTTTGTATTAGTCAGGCTTTTTTTTTTCTGGGTGCAAATGCTGTTATCAATGCTGGGCCAGATGATGACACATTTAGATTATCTGCATTTTGTGAATTCCTGAAAATGTTACTTTGCTTTTACTTATGAAATCATACATTAAGATTCAAAATCTAAATTAAATATTCATTTCTGGTGAGATCCAGTTTTGTTCTTCCCATTCTTACTATAAGCATGGGCAGAAAAAAGAAAAAAAAACCCCAAATATAAGTATTATTTATGCCTGGAAAATACCCATGATAACACAGGCAGGTGATTGACTGGCACCAGGAAGGGGTGATAATCTTCAAGAGAACATACCTGAGTGCACAATGGACTAAAAAAAATCTGCTATAAGAAATGCTTTATTAAATGATTGCTACTTCCCGTAAGCTTTAAAATTAAGACATTTCCATCGTGGTGATAAACCCTGACAATGTATGTGACTGAATTGTGCTCCAGTTAAATTTCTCTGTGGGATTTTCAGATGGCTCTTTCTAGAGCCCTTTGCAGATTCAATGGATGCTGCATTTCCTTCCTGTCTTGAATTGCTGTGTAAGGTGCCTGGGAACTTTTAAAGTCACTGTTACTCAATAGGGTGGCAACATTTTATTAAGGAATAAGTATGTACACCTCGAGAAAATACATCCGGGTGAGAAATTCCTGCTGTCACTGTCATGGTTAGTTATCCTGAGGGATGTGCTTTGTGTCTCAGATTGGAAATGGTGAAGGTTAAAACATCAACTTTCCTGTAAGCTCTGAGTGCAGCTGCAATGGGTTTATGTTTAGTATTCAGACAGCAATGCCAGAATCCTACACTCAGATAAAAGATGTGACAGGAGGTGGGGAAAAAACTTCTCCTCTTGCACTTGGCCATCAAACTGCAGCAGGTGAGTGATGGAAAAATGCCAGGAAAGAACAGAAATATCCATGGAGACCCCCAAAAACTCCATCTCAGTGACAGAGGTGATAGATTCAGCTCTTGGTGTGCATTTGAGGTAGAATTTCTTGTATGATTATTGCAGTTAAGAAGATTACCAGCAGCTGTAAAATCCTGCGTGCACTCAGTTGTCTGAGAACATTAACATTTTCAGAAAAGAGCTCTGAAATCAGCTCTTCATTCTCCTGACATTCATCCCAAGGAAGATCTGCCACCAAGGTCAGGTAGAAGAGTTGATTTGTTGGAGGTGTGTGCATTTTGGTGATAAAAGAGCAAATATAATTTCTTATTTGGCTATTTATGTAATCTAAATTCCCACAGAACTGGATACATTCCTGGTAGTTTGATGACCTGTGACAAAGCAGCCTAGTAATTAATTTCAAAATGCTGCAAACCCCAAGGCAGAGTCCTAAGAATAGGCAAATGTCCAGAGAAGCAGCAAGGTTTGGCTAAAGGGAAAGCATGTTTGTCTGATTTTTTACTTCTAACATGTCACTTTAATCCTCTCCAGAGACAACGGGACATTTTGTAAACAAGGATTTAAATGAAGGATTCAGGGACACCTCAGACTCCTTTCCAGTGCCTAAAGGGGCTCCAGGAGAGCTGGAGAGGAAGTTTGGACAAGAGCCTGCAGGGACAGGAGCCAGGCAATGGCTCCCACTGCCAGAGGGCAGGGCTGGATGGGATCTTGGCAATCAGGAATTGTTCCCTGGCAGGGTGGGCAGGCCCTGGCACAGGGTGCCCAGAGCAGCTGGGGCTGCCCCTGCATCCCTGGCAGTGCCCAAGGCCAGGCTGGACAGGGCTGGGAGCAGCCTGGGACAGTGGGAGGTGTCCCTGCCCAGGGGTGTGGAATAAGATGAGCTTTAAGATCCCTTCCAACACAAACCATTCTGGGATTCGGTGATTCTATGGATTTTTCAGAACTGTATTTCCAGCCCCAGGCACTCCCACTTGACTTCTACAAAGCTCATGTTGCTTTTCGGAACACTCACAGTTGTTATTTATAGAAAAGCTTTTAAGGGAAGTCTCAGATGCTGTAACTGTGGGCTCATTCCAGAGAATCTAAAGCTCAGTTGATCAGCCTCTCACATTTTCTTACTTCAGGTAAAGCAAGATTTCAGAATTATTTAAGTAGTTTTTAAATAGTTTTTAATGTTTTTAATTCTTTGCCTGCTGATGTTTGCTGTTAAAAACCTGACTGCAATATATTCATTTTTGTGATGGGTTTTCTTTTTCATCTCTTGCATTGACAGATGAATCTGGACTGCAAGATCCCTGTTAGGAAGGTAAGTTGGATGCTTTAGAGACTGTAAGCTGCCAGGAACTCTTTACTGTAAAAGAAAAAATTCTTCTCTGTGAGGGTGGGCAGGCCCTGGCACAGGGTGCCCAGAGCAGCTGGGGCTGCCCCTGCATCCCTGGCAGTGCCCAAGGCCAGGCTGGACAGGGCTGGGAGCAGCCTGGGACAGTGGGAGGTGTCCCTGCCATGGCAGGGGTGGGATGGGATGGGTTTTAAGGGCCCCCCCAACCCAAACCATTCTGGGATTCAGTGACTCTGTAATGAAATGATGCACAGGTAGAGAAGTGCAGTTAATACCAGTTTGCTGAATGTCCCTGACAGTGGGATACTGAAGATTCTCACTGCAATTAACACTTTTAAACTACTGAGAGATGTGGACTACATTATTATACTTCTATCATTAATAACTCCAGAAATTGTGTTGATGTTGCTCAGATTTAAGTGAAGGGATTCATCAAAGTGTGAGAAGCATAGAACCACAGAGAATCCTGAGCTGGATCCCACAGGGATCATTGATCCCAGCCCCTGTCCCTGCCCAGCCACCCCAACACCCCCACCCTGAGCAGCCCTGGGAGCTCCTGGAGCTGTGGCAGCCTTGGCACCATTCCCTGGGGAGCCTGGGCAGTGCCCAGCAGCCTCGGGGGGAAGAACCTTGCCCTGAGCTCCATGCCAAGCCCTGACAGGAGGGTCCTGGTTCATTTGCTTCTCCACACTGACAGTGAGAGGTTGGGATGTCCCACCAAAGGAGAGTTCTCCTGTCTATAAGTGAAGTGCTACATGTGCTCAGTGATTCTCTGTGCCATTGACTCCTCTGTCCCATTTTTTATTGCCTATGTGGAAAACCAAAGAATTTATTGTAGCACATAAAATTGTACAGTGCATGACTCAAGCCCTCTCCCATCCTGTTTGCCCAGTTGTTGTTTGATATGCAGCAGGAAAGGCCATTTACATGTAATTACTTTTTTTTTCATTGAGTTTCAATTTTCTTGACTGTGCAATGAGAGCATTGGCTTTCTTGATCAATATCAAATAAGCAAACATCAAAATCCTACAGTTGCTCATGTTAAATATGATGAAAGGGAACCCAGTTTGAGATTAAATTAAAATTGCAGTAGCCAGTCTTGCCTGACACCTCTGGGACTCGGGGCAGGAGGCTGATGAAGAAGGCTTCAGCTTGGACACCAGATTCTTGGTTTCGTATTTTCAAAGGCACTGGCTACTGTAGCTTTAGATGAGGTTTTGCAATATAAGCTTAATTTTTGTGTATGGTGTAGTGATGGTGATGAACTTCTAAATAACTTAGAATTCCATCTTCCATAGTGTGTGGGAAGAACTGCAGATTTCTGTGTATTTCCTCCATATAGCTGCCTTCATTTCAGTTGAGTTGTTACCATTTTATCTCCTTCTTCTCCTGGCATGGTTTAAAACTGATGGTTTTGAGGGGAAAAAAATCATAATCCGGGCACCTGAAATCTTAAAAGAATACATTTGATGCACACAGTAAAAAGAAGAGAGACAGGTAGAAGAGCAGAGGGTGAAGGAGGTGGAAAAAATGACAAACAAGAAATGCTGCATAGTAATCATATTGCATGTATGAAATAATGCTCATATGATTGCAATTTTTACCTGTAATAAATCCTGGGTTAGTCTGATATCTTGCATTTTAAACAGTCCATTGCAGGTAGTTTTGTTGTACTATAATTCTCCAAAATTGTACAACTAATGACAGGACAAGAGGAAACAGCCTCAAATTGCAGCAGGGGAGGTCTGGGTTGGATCCAGGGGAAAGCTTCATGGAAATGTGGTCAGCACTGGCACAGGCTGCCCTGGGCAGTGCTGGAGTCACCATGCCTGCCAGTGTGGCTGGGGCACTTGGGGACATGGGTTAGTGGTGAACATGGGGGTGGTGCTGGGCTGATGGTTGTGCCTGATGATCCTGGAGGTCTTTTCCCACCTTAATGATTCTGTGATTCCATAACCATTACAGAAATTGCAGCGTTGTGTAAGAGTTGAGTTGCCTGTAGCAACAGTTCCTTTCCTTCTGTTATGTTTCCTTCCCTCCCACTCCTTGCTCTAGAAGAAACTCTTCCCACAGCAAAACATATAGAGAGATGTAATAAAGAAGAAAAAAAAAAAGAAATAAATCCCACACACACTCTGGTATCATGTGTATCATTTAAACATTTTGTCACTTTAGATTTCTGCCCTCTGGCCTGAAGTGCCTGAAGCTGCCAGGTTTTGCTGTGTGGGTTTGGGGTTCCCCCCCCAGCCTTTGGAGCAGGAATCCTGGGCTCCAGGGGCTGGCTGGGACCTGTTTGTACAGCGAGGTGCAGACATGGCTTCATTCTCACTGGTTTGGAATGAAGCTAGCCGAGCTGTAACACAGTTTTGGTGCTGTCATAGTGGTACTGAAAAAGGAGTGCAATGGAGAGAACCAGAGCTGGACACTTGGGTTCTTGGGTGTGACACCAGCAGACAGCAAGAGAACTGCCACAGGCTTCAGCTTCATGTATTTGTTAAAGGCTGGGAGAGCTGGGGGTGCTCACCTGGACAAGAGAAGGCTCCAGGGACACCTGAGAGCCCCTGGCAGGGCCTGAAGGGGCTCCAGGAGAGCTGCAGAGGGACTGGGGACAAGGCCTGCAGGGACAGGAGCCAGGCAATGGCTCCCACTGCCAGAGGGCAGGGCTGGATGGGATCTTGGCAATCAGGAATTGTTCCCTGGCAGGGTGGGCAGGCCCTGGCACAGGGTGCCCAGAGCAGCTGGGGCTGCCCCTGCATCCCTGGCAGTGCCCAAGGCCAGGCTGGACAGGGCTGGGAGCAGCCTGGGACAGTGGGAGGTGTCCCTGCCATGGCAGGGGTGGGACTGAATAATCTTTTAAGGGTCCCTCCCAACCCAAATCATCGTGGAATTCAGTGATTCTTCATTTAAAGTTCTGTTTCAAATCGCTCTTCACATTCCTTCAGGCTTTTTGGAGTATTTTGAATGGCTTTTTAGAACTTACTGAAAAGCATTGTTTCTGCATTGTTTATTGTGAAATGAAGCTGTTTTTTCTTTAAGTACATTTCTGGGGGGTGTAAAGAAGATTCTGTTTAGATATTATGGGATAAAGGTCATAGGCCATACAAAAATGTATTGGAGAGGGATGTATTTCAAAGCTTCCATGGATGTTTACATAGATGCATTGTTTTATAGAATCAGAATCCCAGAATGGCTGGGATGGAAGAGACCTTAAAGCTCATCCAGTTCCACCCCCTGGACAGGGACACCTTCCACTGTCCCAGGGTGCTCCAAGCCCCATCCAACCTGGCCTTGGGATCCAGGGGCAGCCACAGCTGCTCTGGGCACCCTGAGCCAGGGCCTGCCCACCCTCATAACCAAAGATATTTCTTCCCAATATCCCATCAAAACCCACCCTCGTTCAGTTTAAAGCCTTTCCCCCTTGTCCCATCACTACATGACCACTGTATGAACTAACCCAGCGCAGCATGTCCTGAGCTCTGCTGGAGCTGGGGCTGTCCCCCTGTACACTCAGTGCTGCCATAACCTCATGCCTTGATTGTGATCTTTGCTTTGCCATCCAGTTATCATCCTCTGTTAGTGGTAAACCAGAAAGATTAGGAAGTGTTAAAATATCCTGAGCACTTTCTATCCTGACCTAAGTCATATCAAAAGAGGATGAAAAGGTTAATCTGCTGCAAAAATATTTCCCTATTAGATATTAGGAAGTAAAGCCATTGGATACTGCCACAAGTGCTGCTAGTAATGGGAGCCAAGTTATGATGCCAGATACTGAAGATTTAACTGATGGAGCAGTCCCCACTCAGGGCAAGTGGCACAGCTGTCTGAAAAAACCAACCAAATGTGGGACAAGCCTCTGTGTGCTGCACACAACCCACAGCACAGACACTGCAGCCAAGGCCTGGTGTGTCCCCATGAAACAGCTGCCCTGACATGGGGGCTGGGTGTCACCAACTTGCCTGTTCAGCTGCAGCTGAGCATCTTCCACTTGTCCCTTGAGCGTGCCCAGGCTCTGCTTTCATGCTGGGGCAGAGATTCGGGCATTGTTATTTGCTCTGCACAGGATTAGAGAAAATACCTCTTCTGTCATCCCTGTTCCATGGGGCTGCTGTGGACAGAGGGGAATGAGCCACTCCTGGAGGCACCAGAGTGGCTCCTGGTGATGCAGAGAGGGATGAGGTGTACAGGAGTGCCTGAACCAGTGCTGGACACGGCCCCTCACAGAAGGAGGAGCTTAAGGCACCATCTGAAGCTTATTCAGGGTGAAAGAGGCTTTCAAATGATCCTCTCTGCAAATGAACCAACAATTACCTGCAGAGCTTCCTTCTACTCTGTGCCCCCAACAGCAGGAGGACGTGGAGCTGCTGGAGCCAGGCCAGAGGAGCCACAAATGTGCTCCAAGTGCTGGAGCCCCTCTGCTCTGGAGCCAGCCTGGCACAGCTGGGGGAGCTCACCTGGACAAGAGAAGGCTCCAGGGACACCTGAGAGCCCCTGGCAGGGCCTGAAGGGGCTCCAGGAGAGCTGCAGAGGGACTGGGGACAAGGCCTGCAGGGACAGGAGCCAGGCAATGGCTCCCACTGCCAGAGGGCAGGGCTGGATGGGATCTTGGCAATCAGGAATTGTTCCCTGGCAGGGTGGGCAGGCCCTGGCACAGGGTGCCCAGAGCAGCTGGGGCTGCCCCTGCATCCCTGGCAGTGCCCAAGGCCAGGCTGGACAGGGCTTGGAGCTCTCATGGCAGAGGTTTAGAAAGGGATGTTACTCAAGGTCTCTTCCAACACCAATCATTCTGCAATTCTGTGATTCTGTATTTCTGGGTCGAAATATAAATCTTTGCTGTGATAAAGCATGTTTGAACTCAGTGACGTTCCCTTTAAATGTTGGAGATTGGATGTCAAAGACATGTCTGCTTTTATGATTTATTTCCATTTTCTGGTTCCCCTTTTTGAAGAGAACCAGAAAATGAAATGCAGGGCAGACTCCTCGGGCTGGAAGGTACATTTCTGTTGAATCCAATGGTATTGTCCAAGAGGACTGAAAGTGGTTGAGTTGCCAAAAGAGAGCCTGTGAATTTGGGATTGCTAATGCCCAGATCCTGCTGAGATGACAGGAGATGGGTTTTTTGTACAAAATGTGTGCTGTTCCTGATGAATATTGTTGCCCATCTCTCCACTTCTGAACTCTGCTCCTTTGGATAACTTGGATTTTGGCAGGAATGGCACTGCTCAGTAACTTGCTCTGTAGGATGTTGAGCCTCGCTCTCCCTGGCCCAAATGGAAGATGTCAGGAGGAAAACGGGCAAGTAGGCAAAGCCTCAGCTTAGAATGTGAGGCATATGTTCCCATCCTATTCCCATTTACTCAGTGACTTGGGAAGGGCTGCACAGTACCAGTGTTTTGGCTCTGTAGCTTTGGGAGGTACCTGGACACGTGGGTTCAGCTGCACCCACCGAGCCTGGCGATGCCTTTGCTGCCCTGGAGAAGGGAGAAGGCAGTGCTGAGGTTCTGTGAGTTAAAGGCTCAGGCTCTGGCTGGGTGGCATGCCCCACGGTGGAAAGGGGACACCAGCTCAGGCAGAAGCACGTGGGAATCTCTGCTGGCTGTGCAGCAGGATGGGAAAAGCCCATTTAGTGCATCTGAAGTGCACATCTGGAGTGGCTCCCTGTGAGTGACACCGAGTTCTTCAGCCGTGGTCGTGTCTGTAACAACGGCCGGATGTGGCAAAACCCAAAACCACAAAACTTTCTGTTTGTCACAGGGAGCCTGGTGCAGATCCTGGGAGTGTAGCACAGAGCTGTAAGGATGAACTCACGTGTTTATTCTCCAGCCTGAACAGACCAGGTTTCTAAGGATCCACCCCTACAAATACAGGGAATAATGCAAGGAGTGCTCCTGGGGAAACATGCCCCAAGAATCCTATGAACAGTCTGGCTTGAATGGCTTGGGGAAGTTGTTTGTGTATGGAAAAATATAACCAGGATCTGAAAGTACCTGCTAGTTTGGATTAGTTTTCTTCTACACTGCCTTTGCCCTTGAAATGCAAATGTTTTCTGAAGGCTTAATGTCCACCATTTCATTAATTTTTTTTTAAGTACATCTAGAAAGATCCCAAGACCCCTGAATGAATCTGGTGTTTGCCTACAACTGCATTTTCTTCTTTTTCATCGTTTTGCTTAGAATATTGGAAATGCTGAACATTAGTGCAGAACTGGTGTCTGGTTTTGTGGCTGGGATGATGAGCTGAAGAGATGGTTATTCCCTCCCCACTCGTGTGGATGCTGCAGGATACAGATAAGCTGCTTCTCTTTGACATCAGTACTCATTTAAAGCTTTCTGTGCCATTGTCTGTCCCAACCCGCAGTGCCTCTGGATTGTCACCCCCAGAGGAACAGTGAAGAGTGGCCTGGATCAACCTGCTCTGAGGCTCACAGAGTCGATGTTGAGACAAGATTACGCCTGGGGATCCCTGGTCCCAGCTCCTCCTCCCCTGGGACTCAGTCCGCCTGGAGAGCTGTTGCCACCAGAGGCACCCACTCCATTGTCACTGCTCTGGCCAGGCCAGCAGTGGTGACAGCAGCTGTCCCTGTTTGCAGGGGGGTACTGATTCCCCCACAGAGCCACAGGGAACAGGATCTGGTGAGCTCCAGTTCCCTGCTAGGGAGGGTGTGTGACTGTGCCCTCAAAGGGCAGAAGTTGCTCTCAGTGTTGTCAAATAATGAGTCATTTCTGATGGAGGTTTGAGGGCGCAGGCGGCGCCAGAGCAGGGACCGCCTGGGCACTGCATCACAGCCTCGGCAGCAGAGAAATAAGGAAATCAGCCCCGGCTCTGCCTGGGAGCTGCTCTCGGGCGTAGTGCTCGGCTCTGTGTAGGACAGAGACTCCCCAGGAGTTCAGGGATCCAAGCCCAGGCTCAGCTGTGAGCTTCCCTGGCGTCGCAGTCCCCGGCCCCACATGGGCACCGCTGAGGTAAGAGCCAGGCCCGAGGGGCGCTGAGGGCAGATGAGGCATCCGTCCTGCTGTCCCCTCGGGCACAGGGAGGGATGGGCACGGTGCTGAGCCTGGTGGGCAGGGGGGAATGCCTGGGTGTCCCCTGTTTTCCAGCAGGGGAGCTGCAGCTGCCCTCTGTCCGAGTGACACCAGTGCCACTCCGGGGGGGAGAGCCCAGCGCGGCTCCATCGCAGCCGGGTCCCCTCCTGTCACAGCTCTGGCACCTCCTCGCCTGGGGTAACTCTGTGCACTGGGAATAAGCTTGAGCTCTCCAGTCCAGGGTTGGGACAGCTTTACCAACACCCACTATGTTTCTGTGCTTCTCAACCTCATTGCAATTACTCAGGTTTACCAGTTCATAAAAGTACAGAAGAGCCCCAAAACAAAGAAGGGAGCAAATATCTCCTCTCAGGCTTTCTGCCTGCACACTCTGCTTGTGGGAGCATTCATTCCAGTGATGGGAATTTCATGGATCAAACACCTCCAGGAACGAAGAGCTGCTTTAGGACCAGGCATGTGAGTGTCACCAGGAGGGAGGTGATTCACTGCTATCCCTGCTGGTGCCTGGGTGAGGCACTGGCTGGTGTCCAGGCTCTGCTGGCAGCAGGTGTCCACTGGGGGTGTGTGTCCATCACCCCGAGCCCCAGGGCTGGCTGAGGAGAAGCTCTTCCCTTTGGTACTCGAGTGGAGGATCTGTCCTTTCCCAGCATCAACTTCTGTCTGCATACAGGGGCAGGACTGACCAAACAGTTGCTGCTTTTCACCCAAAATTTCTGTCCTTGAGCAGCAGAAAATGAAGGAGAGTTGTCAGAGCTGCCATCAGCCCTCCTGGCTCAGCCAGCACAGCCCTCCTTGGACAGGATGTACCTTGGCACGGGTATGGAGCAGACCTTTCTGAAGCTCTGTGTTCATGCGGTCCTCAGCATCCTGGAAGTGATCTGAGCTGCACCCAGTCATGGCAGCCTCTGGCTGTGCCAGCTGGGGAGCAGCTCCCAGTGGCTGCCTGTGCAGCCCCAACTTCACCGAGACAACATGTGTGCCATGGATGGGCTGCAAGGCGAGGGGATGGCTTCTGCCAGAGACAAAACTGCTGCCTTCCAATGCTAATCTTGTAGCAGCTGCAATTGTCCCTGTTTTGTTGTTGTGGATATGGGCTGGCAGGATCAGACAGTCCTTAGATCCACACTGCCACAGAGAGGAGTTTACAGCAGTGATGCAGAGCAGTGATTGTGACTCACCTTCCAAAGAGCAAAGTCATCTCTGCTCCAAGGAGCTCATCCCACAGTGTGGGCAGCAGGGGAGGGGGGGATTCTGCCCCTCTGCTGTGCTCTGATTAGACCCCAGCTGCAGAGCTGCCTCCAGTTCTGAGACCCCCAGCATCAGGAGGATGTGAAGCTGCTGGAGCCAGGCCAGAGGCAGCCACAAATGTGCTCCAAGTGCTGGAGCCCCTCTGCTCTGGACCCAGCCTGGCACAGCTGGGGGAGCTCACCTGGACAAGAGAAGGCTCCAGGGACACCTGAGAGCCCCTGGCAGGGCCTGAAGGGGCTCCAGGAGAGCTGCAGAGGGACTGGGGACAAGGCCTGCAGGGACAGGAGCCAGGCAATGGCTCCCACTGCCAGAGGGCAGGGCTGGATGGGATCTTGGCAATCAGGAATTGTTCCCTGGCAGGGTGGGCAGGCCCTGGCACAGGGTGCCCAGAGCAGCTGGGGCTGCCCCTGCATCCCTGGCAGTGCCCAAGGCCAGGCTGGACAGGGCTGGGAGCAGCCTGGGACAGTGGGAGGTGTCCCTGCCATGGCAGGGGTGGGACTGAATAATCTTTTAAGGGTCCCTCCCAACCCAAATCATCGTGGAATTCAGTGATTCTTCATTTAAAGTTCTGTTTCAAATCGCTCTTCACATTCCTTCAGGCTTTTTGGAGTATTTTGAATGGCTTTTTAGAACTTACTGAAAAGCATTGTTTCTGCATTGTTTATTGTGAAATGAAGCTGTTTTTTCTTTAAGTACATTTCTGGGGGGTGTAAAGAAGATTCTGTTTAGATATTATGGGATAAAGGTCATAGGCCATACAAAAATGTATTGGAGAGGGATGTATTTCAAAGCTTCCATGGATGTTTACATAGATGCATTGTTTTATAGAATCAGAATCCCAGAATGGCTGGGATGGAAGAGACCTTAAAGCTCATCCAGTTCCACCCCCTGGACAGGGACACCTTCCACTGTCCCAGGGTGCTCCAAGCCCCATCCAACCTGGCCTTGGGATCCAGGGGCAGCCACAGCTGCTCTGGGCACCCTGAGCCAGGGCCTGCCCACCCTCATAACCAAAGATATTTCTTCCCAATATCCCATCAAAACCCACCCTCGTTCAGTTTAAAGCCTTTCCCCCTTGTCCCATCACTACATGACCACTGTATGAACTAACCCAGCGCAGCATGTCCTGAGCTCTGCTGGAGCTGGGGCTGTCCCCCTGTACACTCAGTGCTGCCATAACCTCATGCCTTGATTGTGATCTTTGCTTTGCCATCCAGTTATCATCCTCTGTTAGTGGTAAACCAGAAAGATTAGGAAGTGTTAAAATATCCTGAGCACTTTCTATCCTGACCTAAGTCATATCAAAAGAGGATGAAAAGGTTAATCTGCTGCAAAAATATTTCCCTATTAGATATTAGGAAGTAAAGCCATTGGATACTGCCACAAGTGCTGCTAGTAATGGGAGCCAAGTTATGATGCCAGATACTGAAGATTTAACTGATGGAGCAGTCCCCACTCAGGGCAAGTGGCACAGCTGTCTGAAAAAACCAACCAAATGTGGGACAAGCCTCTGTGTGCTGCACACAACCCACAGCACAGACACTGCAGCCAAGGCCTGGTGTGTCCCCATGAAACAGCTGCCCTGACATGGGGGCTGGGTGTCACCAACTTGCCTGTTCAGCTGCAGCTGAGCATCTTCCACTTGTCCCTTGAGCGTGCCCAGGCTCTGCTTTCATGCTGGGGCAGAGATTCGGGCATTGTTATTTGCTCTGCACAGGATTAGAGAAAATACCTCTTCTGTCATCCCTGTTCCATGGGGCTGCTGTGGACAGAGGGGAATGAGCCACTCCTGGAGGCACCAGAGTGGCTCCTGGTGATGCAGAGAGGGATGAGGTGTACAGGAGTGCCTGAACCAGTGCTGGACACGGCCCCTCACAGAAGGAGGAGCTTAAGGCACCATCTGAAGCTTATTCAGGGTGAAAGAGGCTTTCAAATGATCCTCTCTGCAAATGAACCAACAATTACCTGCAGAGCTTCCTTCTACTCTGTGCCCCCAACAGCAGGAGGACGTGGAGCTGCTGGAGCCAGGCCAGAGGAGCCACAAATGTGCTCCAAGTGCTGGAGCCCCTCTGCTCTGGAGCCAGCCTGGCACAGCTGGGGGAGCTCACCTGGACAAGAGAAGGCTCCAGGGACACCTGAGAGCCCCTGGCAGGGCCTGAAGGGGCTCCAGGAGAGCTGCAGAGGGACTGGGGACAAGGCCTGCAGGGACAGGAGCCAGGCAATGGCTCCCACTGCCAGAGGGCAGGGCTGGATGGGATCTTGGCAATCAGGAATTGTTCCCTGGCAGGGTGGGCAGGCCCTGGCACAGGGTGCCCAGAGCAGCTGGGGCTGCCCCTGCATCCCTGGCAGTGCCCAAGGCCAGGCTGGACAGGGCTTGGAGCTCTCATGGCAGAGGTTTAGAAAGGGATGTTACTCAAGGTCTCTTCCAACACCAATCATTCTGCAATTCTGTGATTCTGTATTTCTGGGTCGAAATATAAATCTTTGCTGTGATAAAGCATGTTTGAACTCAGTGACGTTCCCTTTAAATGTTGGAGATTGGATGTCAAAGACATGTCTGCTTTTATGATTTATTTCCATTTTCTGGTTCCCCTTTTTGAAGAGAACCAGAAAATGAAATGCAGGGCAGACTCCTCGGGCTGGAAGGTACATTTCTGTTGAATCCAATGGTATTGTCCAAGAGGACTGAAAGTGGTTGAGTTGCCAAAAGAGAGCCTGTGAATTTGGGATTGCTAATGCCCAGATCCTGCTGAGATGACAGGAGATGGGTTTTTTGTACAAAATGTGTGCTGTTCCTGATGAATATTGTTGCCCATCTCTCCACTTCTGAACTCTGCTCCTTTGGATAACTTGGATTTTGGCAGGAATGGCACTGCTCAGTAACTTGCTCTGTAGGATGTTGAGCCTCGCTCTCCCTGGCCCAAATGGAAGATGTCAGGAGGAAAACGGGCAAGTAGGCAAAGCCTCAGCTTAGAATGTGAGGCATATGTTCCCATCCTATTCCCATTTACTCAGTGACTTGGGAAGGGCTGCACAGTACCAGTGTTTTGGCTCTGTAGCTTTGGGAGGTACCTGGACACGTGGGTTCAGCTGCACCCACCGAGCCTGGCGATGCCTTTGCTGCCCTGGAGAAGGGAGAAGGCAGTGCTGAGGTTCTGTGAGTTAAAGGCTCAGGCTCTGGCTGGGTGGCATGCCCCACGGTGGAAAGGGGACACCAGCTCAGGCAGAAGCACGTGGGAATCTCTGCTGGCTGTGCAGCAGGATGGGAAAAGCCCATTTAGTGCATCTGAAGTGCACATCTGGAGTGGCTCCCTGTGAGTGACACCGAGTTCTTCAGCCGTGGTCGTGTCTGTAACAACGGCCGGATGTGGCAAAACCCAAAACCACAAAACTTTCTGTTTGTCACAGGGAGCCTGGTGCAGATCCTGGGAGTGTAGCACAGAGCTGTAAGGATGAACTCACGTGTTTATTCTCCAGCCTGAACAGACCAGGTTTCTAAGGATCCACCCCTACAAATACAGGGAATAATGCAAGGAGTGCTCCTGGGGAAACATGCCCCAAGAATCCTATGAACAGTCTGGCTTGAATGGCTTGGGGAAGTTGTTTGTGTATGGAAAAATATAACCAGGATCTGAAAGTACCTGCTAGTTTGGATTAGTTTTCTTCTACACTGCCTTTGCCCTTGAAATGCAAATGTTTTCTGAAGGCTTAATGTCCACCATTTCATTAATTTTTTTTTAAGTACATCTAGAAAGATCCCAAGACCCCTGAATGAATCTGGTGTTTGCCTACAACTGCATTTTCTTCTTTTTCATCGTTTTGCTTAGAATATTGGAAATGCTGAACATTAGTGCAGAACTGGTGTCTGGTTTTGTGGCTGGGATGATGAGCTGAAGAGATGGTTATTCCCTCCCCACTCGTGTGGATGCTGCAGGATACAGATAAGCTGCTTCTCTTTGACATCAGTACTCATTTAAAGCTTTCTGTGCCATTGTCTGTCCCAACCCGCAGTGCCTCTGGATTGTCACCCCCAGAGGAACAGTGAAGAGTGGCCTGGATCAACCTGCTCTGAGGCTCACAGAGTCGATGTTGAGACAAGATTACGCCTGGGGATCCCTGGTCCCAGCTCCTCCTCCCCTGGGACTCAGTCCGCCTGGAGAGCTGTTGCCACCAGAGGCACCCACTCCATTGTCACTGCTCTGGCCAGGCCAGCAGTGGTGACAGCAGCTGTCCCTGTTTGCAGGGGGGTACTGATTCCCCCACAGAGCCACAGGGAACAGGATCTGGTGAGCTCCAGTTCCCTGCTAGGGAGGGTGTGTGACTGTGCCCTCAAAGGGCAGAAGTTGCTCTCAGTGTTGTCAAATAATGAGTCATTTCTGATGGAGGTTTGAGGGCGCAGGCGGCGCCAGAGCAGGGACCGCCTGGGCACTGCATCACAGCCTCGGCAGCAGAGAAATAAGGAAATCAGCCCCGGCTCTGCCTGGGAGCTGCTCTCGGGCGTAGTGCTCGGCTCTGTGTAGGACAGAGACTCCCCAGGAGTTCAGGGATCCAAGCCCAGGCTCAGCTGTGAGCTTCCCTGGCGTCGCAGTCCCCGGCCCCACATGGGCACCGCTGAGGTAAGAGCCAGGCCCGAGGGGCGCTGAGGGCAGATGAGGCATCCGTCCTGCTGTCCCCTCGGGCACAGGGAGGGATGGGCACGGTGCTGAGCCTGGTGGGCAGGGGGGAATGCCTGGGTGTCCCCTGTTTTCCAGCAGGGGAGCTGCAGCTGCCCTCTGTCCGAGTGACACCAGTGCCACTCCGGGGGGGAGAGCCCAGCGCGGCTCCATCGCAGCCGGGTCCCCTCCTGTCACAGCTCTGGCACCTCCTCGCCTGGGGTAACTCTGTGCACTGGGAATAAGCTTGAGCTCTCCAGTCCAGGGTTGGGACAGCTTTACCAACACCCACTATGTTTCTGTGCTTCTCAACCTCATTGCAATTACTCAGGTTTACCAGTTCATAAAAGTACAGAAGAGCCCCAAAACAAAGAAGGGAGCAAATATCTCCTCTCAGGCTTTCTGCCTGCACACTCTGCTTGTGGGAGCATTCATTCCAGTGATGGGAATTTCATGGATCAAACACCTCCAGGAACGAAGAGCTGCTTTAGGACCAGGCATGTGAGTGTCACCAGGAGGGAGGTGATTCACTGCTATCCCTGCTGGTGCCTGGGTGAGGCACTGGCTGGTGTCCAGGCTCTGCTGGCAGCAGGTGTCCACTGGGGGTGTGTGTCCATCACCCCGAGCCCCAGGGCTGGCTGAGGAGAAGCTCTTCCCTTTGGTACTCGAGTGGAGGATCTGTCCTTTCCCAGCATCAACTTCTGTCTGCATACAGGGGCAGGACTGACCAAACAGTTGCTGCTTTTCACCCAAAATTTCTGTCCTTGAGCAGCAGAAAATGAAGGAGAGTTGTCAGAGCTGCCATCAGCCCTCCTGGCTCAGCCAGCACAGCCCTCCTTGGACAGGATGTACCTTGGCACGGGTATGGAGCAGACCTTTCTGAAGCTCTGTGTTCATGCGGTCCTCAGCATCCTGGAAGTGATCTGAGCTGCACCCAGTCATGGCAGCCTCTGGCTGTGCCAGCTGGGGAGCAGCTCCCAGTGGCTGCCTGTGCAGCCCCAACTTCACCGAGACAACATGTGTGCCATGGATGGGCTGCAAGGCGAGGGGATGGCTTCTGCCAGAGACAAAACTGCTGCCTTCCAATGCTAATCTTGTAGCAGCTGCAATTGTCCCTGTTTTGTTGTTGTGGATATGGGCTGGCAGGATCAGACAGTCCTTAGATCCACACTGCCACAGAGAGGAGTTTACAGCAGTGATGCAGAGCAGTGATTGTGACTCACCTTCCAAAGAGCAAAGTCATCTCTGCTCCAAGGAGCTCATCCCACAGTGTGGGCAGCAGGGGAGGGGGGGATTCTGCCCCTCTGCTGTGCTCTGATTAGACCCCAGCTGCAGAGCTGCCTCCAGTTCTGAGACCCCCAGCATCAGGAGGATGTGAAGCTGCTGGAGCCAGGCCAGAGGCAGCCACAAATGTGCTCCAAGTGCTGGAGCCCCTCTGCTCTGGACCCAGCCTGGCACAGCTGGGGGAGCTCACCTGGACAAGAGAAGGCTCCAGGGACACCTGAGAGCCCCTGGCAGGGCCTGAAGGGGCTCCAGGAGAGCTGCAGAGGGACTGGGGACAAGGCCTGCAGGGACAGGAGCCAGGCAATGGCTCCCACTGCCAGAGGGCAGGGCTGGATGGGATCTTGGCAATCAGGAATTGTTCCCTGGCAGGGTGGGCAGGCCCTGGCCCAGGGTGCCCAGAGCAGCTGGGGCTGCCCCTGCATCCCTGGCAGTGCCCAAGGCCAGGCTGGACAGGGCTTGGAGCAGCCTGGGACGGTGGGAGGTGTCCCTGCCCATGGCAGGGAGTTGAATTAGATGGGTTTTAAGGTCCCTCTCAAACCATACCATTCCCTGATTCTACGATCCTCCCAAGGAGGTGACAGTGGGGATGAAGGATGAAAAGACCCACAATTTTAAATTGCAAAGCTGTCATATGCATCCCAGCATGACCAGCCGGTGTCAGGGTAGCACAGGGACATTGTGCAATGATCCCACAGCCAGTGCATATGACAGTCCCACCTCAGCCCAGCCTGCCCTGTGTCCCCAGTGCCAGGCAGCCCCCGCACCAGCCCTGCTGCTTTCCACGTCAGCAGGGCCGTGGCTGCTGCCTCTGGTGACTCGGAGCTCCCGAAAGAGGAGGTGAAAAAGCAAGTTCCTGGTAAAACCACATTACTCCCACACAGCTGTGGTGCTGGCCTCCTGCTGTGCCGGCAGAGCTGCTGAGAGCTGGGGCCCCTCCTTGGTGGCAGAGAGCAGGAGTGCTGATCCTGCTTCCGTGTGTGGGGCAGGAGCGTCCCCAGGACACAGCCGGCACAGGTAGAGTTCGCAGCCTTTTCCTCCATCCCGTGGTGCCAGGCTGTGTGAGGGACAGGAGCTGCACTGGCCGGGGGAGTCTGTGGGACAGCAGCCGTGACCTGGGACAAGCCAGCTCAGCTCTGTCCCTCCACAGCCGCTTTGGTTTCTTCTGCAGGTGGCAGCAGGAGAGGACAGGGAGTCCCTGATGCGCTGACGGTTGGCCATGTCTGGGGTGAGCGGGGCAGCACAGGGACACCAGCAATGCCAGCTGACACCGGGGGGACCCCACGGTGCCCCCCGGCACCGAACTGGGGTGGAGGAGGGCTCGTGCCCAGTGCCCCTGGTCCCCAGACAGGGTTTCAGAGGGTCCTTGGGGCTGGCCCTGGTGCCGGGGGGAAGCAGAGGGGTCCAGCTCTCACTGTCCCCACCGACACTGTTTGTCCTTGCAGAAGCACTGGCCCCCCGGGACGCAGTGTGTCACCAAGCATGACCACAGCAAGCCCAAGCCCCGGGAGCTGGCCTTCCGCAAGGGAGACATGGTCACCATCATCGAGGCCGTGGAGGTGAGACCTGCGGCTGCTCGGGGACGCTCTGCTCAGCTGCCAGAGCCAGTCCCTCCCTTCCCAGAGGGATCCGCCCTTCCTTGCCCCGCTGAGACCCTCTCGTCCCCAGGGCAAAGGCTGGTACCGCGCCAGGCACAACGAGACGGGGCAGGAGGGGCTGCTGGCAGCCAGCGCCCTGCGGGAGCGCGGGGCCATCCGCGCCGACCCCAAACTCAGCCTGATGCCGTGAGTACAGCTGGGGTGACTGGGGGCCGGGGGACCCCGCTGAGCCCCTGCGAGCTGCACAGCAGATGAGTCCAGGGTGTTCCCCCCATCCATGTTTTGGGGGCGCAGCTGGGGACAGAGCATCCTGTGGCCATGCCCTGGCCATTGAGGGATTTGCTGGGGCCAGTACCTGGCTTTAAGGGCCCCTAATTGTGCCAGGCCCGTGGAGAGGGGTTTCATGCGGTAGGGTCTGTGCAGCTTTGGCAGGGGCTTTGCTTTCCCCATCTCGCCGCTGCCCCTGGCTCAGCCCCCTCTCCAATGCCCCTGTCCTCAGCTGGTTCCACGGGAAGATCTCAGGGCTGGAGGCGGTGCAGGAGCTGCAGCCCCCCGAGGATGGGCTGTTCCTGGTGCGTGAGTCTGTGCGGCACCCCGGGGACTACGTGCTGTGTGTGAGCTTTGGCAAGGAGGTGATCCACTACCGCGTGGTGCACGAGGAGAATACGCTCAGCATCGACAGCCAGCAGTACTTCTCCAACCTCATTGACATGATTGAGGTGAGACCCCCGGGCAGAGGGTCCCACCAATGCCAGAGCAGGGCAAGGACCTCATGGGCTCACACAGAGGCAGGTCCTTGTCCTGTTCTGTGTGGTTTTCACTGGTGTTTTACTTGGTGTAATTCTCAATCCCCTTCAAAGGCTCGTGGTTCCCACTCAGTTTGGGATGCAGTGGGTAGGTCTGGGATATCCCAAGGATGTCTCTGCAAACCAGCTGTGCCAGCTGCAGTCACAGTCCCCAGCCAAAGGCCTCATTTTAACCCTATCCCTGCTTATTCAGTGCTTCACGTAGCAGGAAGACCCTGGTGGCTTCTGCCTCCCCTGGACTTCGAGGCATTTTTCTGTGTCTCCTTCCACTCAAAGCCCCCTCTCACCTGCTGACCCCACAGGGCTCCCAGGCTGTTGTGTGAGCTCTCACCCCTCCAGTGAGTTTTTCCTGGTGGTCCTTCCCTCACCCTGTCTCCTCTCCAGGGAGTTGCACTCTCCTGGTTTCTTTTTAGACACAACTTTTGGGTGGCTCCTTTCCTTTCTCAGCTGCCCTAGCCCCACTTTAAAACTCCAAAGGTTGTCCTGTCCCATCCCATCCTGTCCCATCCTGCCCCATCCTGTCTGGCTGCTTCCTCTCCCATCGCCTCTGCCAACTGCCCTCAGCTGCTGCAGCTCCTGCCAGGGGTTCAACCACACCAGTAGCACCCCACATCCCCTGTGGTCCATCGTGGTGTTCCTCTGGCTGTGCCTGGAGGGGAGCAAGGCTGAGACATGGGCTGCCCTCGAGGGTGGCGATGGTGCAGTCTTGTGGAGCATCCCAAAGCTGTTCCCTGGACACCCCGACCCTGAAGGTAAGAGCTGGCATCACCTCCACCTGTTCATCCCTTGGCAGCATTACATGAAGGAGCAGGGAGCCATCTGCACCAAGCTGGTGAAGCCCAAAACAAAATCTGGGATGAAGTCAGCTGAGGAGGAGTTGGCCAAAGGTAGGGGATGGTGGGAGGAGGCTGTGGTCTGCATTTTAAGGCCCCACTGGTGAACCCTGCTAACCTGCCCTTGTGCCCATGCCCAGCTGGCTGGTTGCTGAACCTGAAGCACCTCACACTGGGAGAACGCATTGGGCAAGGCGAGTTCGGAGGTAGGTAAGAGGGTGAGGCTGAGGTTCCCCAGATGGCACTGCCTGATCCCCTCCCCGTCTCATGGCACGAGGGGCTCAGCCTGGAGTGCAGGAGGCCGGGTGTGGGGCTCAGCCTGACTCTCCCATGCTCTCCCAGATGTCCTGCAGGGCGAGTACTTGGGGCAGAGGGTGGCTGTGAAGAACATCAAGTGTGATGTGACTGCCCAGGCCTTCCTCGCTGAAACAGCTGCCATGACGTGAGTGCTCCATGCAGTCATGGCCCGACCCTGCCTGTGGCCCGGGATGAGCAGGTACCTCCTTGACTCAGATCCCCTCCATTCCAGGAAGGTCCGGCACAAAAACCTGGTGTGTTTGCTGGGAGTGATCCTGCACAATGGCCTCTACATTGTCATGGAGTTCATGAGCAAGGTGAGAGCACCAGGCTGCTCCTCAGCCAGTGGGACCCATCACCACTTAGATTTGGGAACAATATCCTTGCCTGGGGGCTGAGTCATCACAGATGCCAGGCACTGCAACACCTGCAGAAGGCAAAGTCTCCTGGCAGCCCCCATCCTGTTGGTCCTGACTCATTTTATCCTCCTCTGTCAGGGCAACCTGGTGAACTTCCTGCGCACGCGGGGCCGGGCGCTCGTCCCGACCCAGCAGCTCCTCCTGTTCGCTCTGTAAGTTCCCCTCCTCCTCCTCTGGGCTGGGACCAGGGCTCTGCCTGCCCCTGTGCAGCCCCAGGGAACGCTTGGGTGACACGGCTCTGTCTCACTCGGTTGTGGCAGGGATGTGGCTCAAGGCATGGACTACCTTGAGTCCAAGAAGTTGGTGCACCGGGACCTGGCTGCCCGCAACATTCTCATCTCTGAGGAGAACGTGGCCAAAGTGAGCGACTTCGGCTTGGCCCGGGTCAACCCCAAGGGTGCAGATGCCACATTGCTCCCTGTGAAGTGGACGGCACCAGAGGCCCTGAAACACAATGTGAGGGACAGTGAGAGGGACAGGGCTGGCCAGGGCATCCTTCCAAAGCATCTCACGCCCTTGGGTTGCCCCTGCTTGTTCCCATTCCCACTCACCCACCCCTGCCCCATGGTGGCCTCTGGCACAGCCAGCCTTGCATCTCCCAAAATTCTGCCTCTGTCCTGAGCAGGCGTGCAGTGGGAATTGGGGCAGGATGATGGGACTGGGGGGTGTTCACACCCTGGGGAGCTGAGGGGGGGCAGGGGGCAGTCACTGTCCTCTGTCCTGCCCTTGGGAAGCAACGGGGACCCAGCGCAGCCCTCAGCTGGCTTCAGCCTCCCCTCTCCTGCCGCCACAGAAATTCTCCTCCAAGTCAGACGTGTGGAGCTACGGGATCCTCCTGTGGGAAACCTTTTCCTTTGGACGAGCACCCTACCCCAAGCTGGTGAGCACTGTGCCAGGGACCACCACAGGTTACACCCCACTGGCAGTGACAGGACAGGGACATCCCACTGCTCCCTGAGCAGAGCAGGGAAGGGGGTTGCCAACTGGCTTCTCCATCCTGGCAGGCCCTGAAGGAGGTGACGGAGCTGCTGGAGCAGGGGTACCGCATGGACCCCCCCGAGGGCTGCCCGCCCACCGTCTATGCCCTGATGAAGAGCTGCTGGGAGCTGGAGCCAGGCAAGCGCCCGTCCTTCAAGAAACTCACAGAGAAGCTGCAGAAGGAGCTGAAGCACCTGAGGGACATTTAACCCCCATCCTGCTACCGGGACACAGGACCTGAAGCCCCTAGACCCTCCAGGGTTGGGAGTGGCAGGGCAATAGAGGCCAGGAACAGGAAGGCCTGTGGTGCTGCTCTCTCCCTGTGGAGATAGGGCAGCAGCCTCCCTCCATCCCGGCATGGTCCTTCTACCCACCACACAGCCCAGAGAAAGTTGCCATGGGATTGATCTCCCCTGGCCCACCACAGTGGGGAGCACAGACCCCAAGGCAGCCAAGCCCACACCCCTGTGCTCAGCCCCAGGAGCAGATGCTGCATGTGGGGTCCCTTCAAGCTGCGACTCCCAGTGATGGGAGACAGGACTGGACAGCTCCACTCACTGGAGGATGAGACCCCACCCTGACTCAGCCCTGCCCCAGCACTCAGCCCTACACGGGGATGCTGGCACAGCCAGATAAACAACATGGATTTGGGCTTTTTGATTAAACCAAAGAATCTAGTTCAACAGCATCTTTAAGCCTCTGGAGTGAAATTAGGCCTATCTCTCACTTGGGGCCTGACAAAGCCTAGTGAAAGGCTTTGGGGGGGCCAGGAGCTCTGGCCCTTGGAACCCCCCATACCATCCAGCCCCTCTCCCATGGGGGCTCTGTGCAGCAGGGGATTATGCTTTAATCAGACCCTGTATGGGAATTGCTTTCCTATAGATTATGGGCACGGGGCACATTCCCAGCCGTGGGGAGCCCCCGGCCCCGCAGGCTGCCGAGCAATCTCGGTCTCGGTGGAGCAGGGATTAGCGGGGGCACACGGGTGGGTGTGCCCCGCCACCGCCTCATCTGCTGCCAGTCCTCTGACCCTCGACTGGGTTTTTTCGGCTAATCCTCTTGTGTCTCCTCTGTGCTGACTTCCTGCACCCCCAATCCCCCTGAGTGCATGGTTCTGGGTGCCCACGGCATGGGGCTCTGCCCCGGGCTTGCCACGGCCCCATGGGTGCTGACCCAGTTTTGGACCCATGTAATGGGGGGTATTTCAGCCTGACCCAGTGTGTGCTGCAGTTCAGTGACTCCTTTCACCTCCCTATCACTCTGATGAGGCAGCACCTGCTGTCCCCCGGCACTGCCACTGTCCCCTGCAAGCACCCTTGGGTGCAGCAAAGGGAAGGTCCTTCCACCCTGGCTGTGCCTTCCCCTCCTAATGCCTTAATCCGCCCCTGATCCGCAGTGCCCCTGGGGCTGGGCCCACTGACCTTGCGGGCACTGGGACCCGGTGGGCACCTCGGGGCAGGAGCTGCCACCACCATCCACCATGGCCTCCTTCTTCACGGCCACCCTGAAGAGCTTCCAGGGGGGCAAGGACGAGTCCCCCAAGGGGGCCCCCAAGGATGACAAGGCGGCTGCGCTGCCCAGCAGCATGGCCCGCGAGGAGTTTGAGGAGTACCAGCGGCAGCTGCTGGAGGAGAAGTAAGGCTTTGCTGGGGCTGAGTGGGTCACGAGGGTCCTCCAACACTCCAAAATCAGGATCTGATTCTGTGGGTTTTCCCCAGGGTGGCTCAGGACAGGGACACGGAGGCAGCTGGGGTAAGAGACAGTGCAGAGCAGGTGCCCTTCAGCGTGTCTCCCCCACAGCATGGGGGGTCCATGGAGGTGCTGGCACAGGGCTGTGACAGCACCTTTGTGCACCACAGGTGACAAGGGGAACCCCCAGGTGTCAGAGCCCCGGGGTGGTTCCAGCCCAGCACCCTTGGAGCCCAGGGATGGGGGTCAGCACGGGACTGGATTCAGGTCCCACCTCCCTAGGACTGGGCACTGTGGGAAGCCAGCAGCTCAGCACCAGGGAGATGAGAGGCTGCAGGAGGAGCGAGTCCCTGCAATGGGCACCTTCATCAACCACCTCTGAATCTGGGTGCTGAGCTGCGTGGACAGGATGGGGTTCCTGCTCCCAGATCCCCATTTAACCCTCTTGTGGGTCTCAGACCTTCTCCCTCCTGCCCCAGACCTGCTCTGCAGGAGGAGCAGGGTGATCGAGGTGGAGTGGTCCTGGGGGGCTCAGTGAGGAGGGGGTGATGGTGTGGCACCTGCTGCAGGATCGAGCGGGACAAGGCATTTGCACAGAAGAAGGCAGAACGGGCCACGGTGCGGATGCACCTGCGGGACAAGTACCACCTGGCCCAGGTAAGAACCAGCCTGTCCGCGGGCCCGGGGCTTCCCCTTGACCCTACATCGCCCAGAACAGCCCCAGGCCCCCGGCTGCCGTGCTCCCCTGGGCTGGAGGGATTCCTGAAGAGGGCAGCAGAAGGCCACTGTCTCCGTCTATCTGCCGCCCACTGTCCATCCAGCGTCCAAGTCTGGCACTGGACAGTCCTGGAATCCCGCCGTGTCCCCAGCCCCCTGGGACTGGCCATCCTCTGTCCCCCTTTCCCCGCTCCACCGTGGTGGCCACCGCGTCTGTCCCCACCAGACAGCCTCTCCCACCCGCGTTTAGGACGAGCGGGACGACGCCCAGGTGCACGTGGCCGGAGGGGCGGTGGAGCTGCCGCCGGAGCTGGCAGCCATGGTGCACAGCGAGGAGGAGGAGGAGGATGGCAGCGCCGGGGCCTTCGCCTTCCTGGCGAAGCTGCGGCAGGTGGAGCTGCCGGCGCTGCGGGACCGCGCTCTGGGCGGCGTGGATCAGGTCAGGGAGAAGTGCGCCCTGATGTAGCAGCGCTGCAGGGGCCATCGGCAGCCCCTGTCCCCGGGAGCCACGGCATGCCGAAGCTCTGGGTGCCTTGACTTGGGGTGCGGGTCCCAATACACGTTAGGCGTGGGTTTTCTTCCCCAAAATCATTCGCAGTTGCTTTCCCAGGGTGTGCAGGGGTGCAGAATGCCTGGGTATGGTCAGGTCCCTCTCGTGGTGCTCCTGGTGTGAGCCCCCACATGGGGCAGGTCCCTGACACCGTTACCCCCCTGACCAGCCCTGGCACCGTGCACCATTTGGCTCAATAAATACAGCATTTGCCGGCACCGTTCTTGTCCTGCCACATCCCGCACCCACACAGTCCCTGTCCTGGTGGGTGAGGGGACACGATGACAGCGCTGGAGCCGGGCTGCTCTGCGTCCTCTGAGCCACCAACCAGCCCGGGATGCTTGGCCACTGGGTCCGTGCCCCACTTCTGCAGCAGCCCTCACTGGGACCCAGTGATCCCCCTGGCCACCCCTTGGGGACAGCCCCGGAGCGGGTGTGGAGCATTTACTCCCGTGCTCGAGCATCCTCAGCGCGGGCAGCAGGGGCATCCCCTCGGCTGGGCCGGGGTGCCCGACTGCCTCCTGCCCAGCCGGGGACTCTGTCCTGGGCCCTCGACAGCAGCGCAGGCTTAAATGCGGCCGCGCCGGAAGGCCGGGGGCTGCTGAGATCACTAATACCTGCCTATTTTAGCGAGCTCTAATCTTCCTGAGTCGCCTGTCCCCGAGGACTAAGCTCGCTGAACCCGTGTAAAATGTTCGGCCAGCGCTGGCCCCGGCGGCACCTCCCGCCGGAGCCGGAGCCGCCGGGAATCACGCTGTGTGTGCATGAAAGGAAGGACGCGCTGAGCCGCCTCCATCCTCCCCACGCCGCTGCCATCTGCTCCGGAAAGGCTGCGGGGACGGCCCTGCCCGGGCTGCCCACGGCCGGATCCAGCGCAGGTGGGCCGGGAGCTGTCCCCGAGCTCAGCGCTGCCAGCAGAGCCAGGGGCTCAGGAGCTGGAGCACACGGAGCAGGGAGCACACCCTGCATGCACCAGGTGCCCATTTCCCCTGGAACCCCTCCCGGTACCAGCCCAGGGGCTGCTGGAGCATCCCAGGGAGCGTGAGACAGGCTGGGCCTGACACCGGGGAGCCTCGGGGTGTTTGGTGGCCCCACTGTCCCTGCAGACTTCATCATCCCTGCTGTCTCTGCCATCATCCTCATCCCCGTTCACCAGCTTTTCTTCAGAGCTCAGGAAATCTCCCTTCAGGCACAAACCCCACCTGTGGGATGGGACCGTCTGTGCCACGCCAGTCTCTCGCCAGGATCCTGACGGGGCGTTCGCAGCTGCGGCACCCAGCACAACGCTGATCCCACCCCACATCGCCACCAAGTGCCAGCTGCTGGGATGGTGGCACTGAGGTCCCCAACGAGTTCTGCCACCACCACCTCAGTCCTCCATCCCCGTTCCACATCAGGGTCCCATCCTGCTCTGCCTCTCCCAGTGTTCCCAGTGGGGCTGCATGGGGACTCCCAGCGCCAGCTGGGATTCGGGTCAGGACCCTCCGCCAGGTCTCCTTGGCTAATCGTCTCCCCCCCGCCCTCCCCATGCTGCCACCTGCCTCCCGCTCAGCACCCTTTTGGGTCACCCCTGCTGCCTCCCCGCCTGCCAAAGGCCTCTTAATGAACTAAAAAAGTGATAAATCCCCGGCCGAGCTGGTCACGTGAGGCCGGTGGCCCCCGGCCGCCCCCGGGCCCGACCCCCGCCTCCGGCCCCACCGCCCCGGTAAGCTGACGCAGCGTCTCTAAGCGTTAGCAGCTTTGCGCGCTAATAGGATTAGGGAGGTTTAAAACTGTCATTTGAGTGAACTAAACCCCCTGATACTCTGCATTGCACCTTCTTAACCAATTTGCCTTCAATTAGGGTAATTGGGAAACTAGCAAAGAAGTATAGCATTAATATTTTAAAGTGATGAAGCGATTACGGGCCTTGGACAAGGAAGCAAATCAATTTGCTATCTGCTCCTAAAAGGCAATTATAATCATTTGGCAAATCAGCCTGCTGCCTCCCCCCGGGCGAGGCAACACCTTGTGGCGGCCGCGGGGCCGGCAGGGCACACACAGCGCCGGGCCGGGCAGCTGGGCAGCCCCCGCCCCCGAACCGGGACCCTGGGCACCTCCCCGCACCCCCGGGCCAGGGGGGCACCCCGGGAAACCTGCCGGGGGCCACCAGTGTGGGGCACACGCTCCTGCACTCGTCACAGTGGCCAGCATGGGCATCGGGAGAGTGGGGTCCAGTTTGCACCTCTGCCCAAAACATCACCCCTGCCCCACCCATCACCTCTGCCCCACCCATCACCCCTGCCCCACACATGGCCCTGCACCACCCATCACCCCTGCCCCACCCATCACCCCTGCCCCACACATGGCCCTGCCCCACACATGGCCCGACCCCATACATGGCCCCTGCCCGGGGATGTCCCCAGCAGCTCCCTGCTCTCCCCTGCACTCCTGCAGCGCTGCCTGGCACGGGGGTGTCACCTCATCCCCGGGGGCTCTATGGCCTGCCTGTGCAGGTCGTGCCATCCCTGGGGTGTGGTCCTGCCATGCCCAGGGCAGTGCCAGCCTGTCCCTGCAGTGGTGGCACACTGTCCCCAGGGTAGTGGCGTGCCATCTCCAACACAACATCACACTGTCCCCAAAGAGGTGTGAGACAGGCCAGGTAAAGCCTCACAACCCCAGTGGGGGACAACGGGATGGCCTCAGGGCCCACAGCAGGACACAGAGGGGCTGCAGGGTCTCGCCAAGAGCAGCTGTGGTGGGGAGGGCACAGACCCACTCCGGGGCCAGCAGCCACCTGGCACAGGGTCCAAAACCCCCACAGTGACATTTGCCATCCGAAAGGGGAAGCGTGGCGAGGAGGGGAAGGGAGTGGGAGGAAGCCGAGACAGGCCCGGGGGTGGCGGCGGCTGCAGGTGGCAGGAAGATGGTTTTGGGAGAAAGTAAAAGTGAGCAAAGAAAGAAAAGGGCAAAATCCACCCCACATGATGGGGGCTGTGGGCAGCACCAAGCACATCCCCCAGCAGAGCCCAGGACTTCCACCATGATGTTTCCATCATTCTTTGGGGCCCAGGGGCAGCAGTGGGAGTGCAGAGGAGAAGAATGGTAGCCCTGCCCCTCAGCCTGGCTGCCTTTGTCCCACGTCCCCTTAGGCCAAGACCCATGGGGCACCCCCCAGGGATTGTCCCCTCCAGCTGGATCCCACAGCTGGTGCCCACAGGGTGTTCCCATGCCTGGCCCCAGTGCTCAGTCCCATGTCCACGAGTCATCCCCAGGCCTGGGCCCATGGGCACTGCCCCATGGCTGCTCCCCACACTTGGCCCTCCTGCCTGGTCCCCTGCTCTGGTCCCTGTGAGTGTTCCCTGCCTGGTCTTCATACCAGGTCCCCAAGGCTGTTCAGGGGGGCTGGTCTCTATGGCTGGTCCCTACGCCTGGGCCCACAGCCAGAGCCCAGAGCAGGTCCCCAGGCCGTGTCTGCACCCTGGAGCCTCAAGCTGGACCCCATGCCTGGTCCCCATTCCTGTCCCCACACCTGTCCCCATCTCTGCTCCCCACACGGGCAGGGCTCTGCAGGCAGCATCATGGGAGCCACAGGGCCACCCACACTGTCACGGGGCCACCTCCAGGCTGGCCATCCCTGTCCAGGGGGGACAACACCCATCACTGCGGCATCCCCGTCCCACCGAGGCTTGGGGCATCTGCCCCGGACCCCATCCCTGGGGCAGAGGCTCCGCAGTCCAAGGAAATCCTGCCCCCTCCCCCTCCATCCTTTCTTCTCCGCTCCCCCTGTTTCTAATTCTTTCTCCTCGCCCGTAATGAGGGGATTACACGGCAAACTCCAGCAGGACGCCTTTGTGGGGAGACAATCCGAGTGGGGAAGGCAGTTCGGGGCTTTGTCCGCCACTGCCCCCCCGGACCCGTGCTGGGGGGACATTTAGAGCAATTACTTGTCCAGAAAGTAACTGTCAATCATTCTTAAAGGGGAAGGCCTCCAATTAATAACCTCGTCTTAATCCTTTGGACTCATTTCCAATCTGCGGTGCCTTGGTGACATCTGCAACACTAAATAAAGATTCTCCCGAGCCTTAGCACGGCGGTTCTGTGACAAATAAGAAGACTAGAGGCAACTTTGGCTGCCAAAGCTGCGAGATTGGTGAGGTTGAGCCGCTTGTTTGGTTCCCGGGAGGGACCAGCAAAGTTAAATACTCCTGGAAAAGCCGAGTTGGGCCCAGCAGGTAACGCCGTTTTTTTCCAATTCGGGACAAAGCGCCGAGGGAAGATGCTGAGAAAGGGAGTGGGTGTCCCCAGGGTGTGCCTGGGGTTGGTGTTGGGGACGGGGCTGGCACCATTCCCTGGGGACTCAGAGCGGGTGCGGGCGCCCGCCAGTGTCACTCACCCTGAGTCACACAGAGCCAGGGCCAGGAGCCACCCGGGCTCCGACCACCCATCCTTGGCGGCTCGAGCCCAGGGAGCCAAATCCTGGCACCCAGATGGGCTCCCAAAGGCAAAGAATGGGGTCCCAGTGGAAGGTGGGGCTGTCCCTGGACTGTCTCTTCCACATCCCCTGCTGACAGGGGAGGCCACCTGTCCTCACTGATGTTTGCAGTGCTCAGGAAGTGAGGGGTTTTACCCACTTTGACCAGGGCTCAATGTCATTTCTGTTGCTTTTTTGGGTGTCTTTACCAGCAGCTATTCCCTCCCCTCAGCTAGCAGCCCCCACAGGAAAACCATGGGCTGGAGCATCGGGGGGAGAGGGGGGGGAAGAACTCTTCTGAGGTATTGGGTCCTTATGGTTCTCAGCACAGTTTTGCAGCTTAAGGGCTTAAACCCAAAAATTGCTGCTAGCATGACAGAGGCTGCAGGAAGATGTCCTTTGGAAGCCAGAGTTCAGCAGTTCCCCCAGCCCCAGATCAGTGTGGCCTGTTTCCAGGCAGGATTCCCAAAACACTGGTGGCAAAGGCTTGGGAGTCCTGAGGCCAGTCCCTGGAGGATGGGGAAAATGGGGTGGTTGGTTGCTGCTGATGTCCCCCCATCCTGGTCATTCTGTGCCTCCCAGCCAGGCTGAGGCAGACTGGGGGGGGTCCTGCCCTGGTCCCCATCCCGCAGGGTCTGGGGGTGCCTCGCTGCTGCTGGGTCACTGTTGCTCTGCTGTTCTGCTGCTCATCTGTGCTCCCAGGTCGGGGTTTGCTGCTCCCTGGGAAGTTTTTGCTTTCTGATGGGGTCAGGGGGTGAACCATGGGGCTCTGTCTTTGCACCTTAGCCCTGTCCCCTCTTCTTCTCCCGCTTGCCCCATCTTATCCCCAGCCCCCCCAGCCTCTCTCCCTCATCCCCGCAGTGCCCATCTCACCCATTCCCATTGCCCCAGCTCCTTCCAGCTCCCTCCCCACCATTGCTCCATTGGACTGTGGAACATGGCTGGGCAGGGCAGATGGGCATCATGATGGGGTGCTAGTCCCTTTGGGGGGGTGTGTGCCCCAGGAGGGTGCTCTAGGTGCTCAGCCCCCTCTCTCCTCTCCTTGCAGGTGCGGAGCTGCGCAAATGAGAAGCAGGTAAGTGAGAGCAGGATGTCAGTGGGGGACCCCATCCCTTCCCTGTGTCCCCAACCCCAGAACATGCTGTGATGCTCACACAGAGACCACAGGGCCCCTGCTCCCCCCAGCCCCCCCTCCCCCCCACCGCTGCCTTGGGGCACCCCAGGGTGCAGCACCCAACACCCCTGCCCTCACTTGTGGCTCCCCTGAGGCCCCCTGAGACTGCCGGGCTGGACCCAGAGCCCCTGGGGCTACAGACACCCTGCCAGGGGCTGTGGGGTATCAGGGGGGCCTCCAGCTCCCAAAGGCACACACACCCTGTGCTGCACTCCCTGCACACACATCCTGTGCTGCACTCCCAAAGGCACACACACACCCTGTGCTGCACTCCCTGCACACACACCCTGTGCTGCACTCACTGCACACACACCCTGTACTGCACTCCCTGCACACACACACCCTGTGCTGCACTCCCAAAGGCACACACACACCCTGTACTGCACTCCCTGCACACACACCCTGTGCTGCACTCCCTGCACACACAGCACTGCATGTGTACAGCACCCACTGGGTGTTCAACACACGCTGCAGACACTGCACACCCTGCACACCCTGTACACACTGTACACACTGCACACTCTGCACACTCTGCACACCTTGCACACACTGTACACCCTGCACACACTGTAGACACTGCACACACTGCACACCCCGTACACACTGTACACACTGCACACTCTGCACACACTGCACACACTGCACACCCTGCACACACACACCCTGCACACCCTGCACACCCTGTACATGCTGTACACACTGCACACCCTGCACACCCTGGACACTCTGCACACCTTGCACACACTGTACACCCTGCACACACTGTAGACACTGCACACACTGCACACCCTGCACACCCCGTACACACTGTAGACACTGCACACTCTGCACACACTGCACACACTGCACACCCTGCACACACACACCCTGCACACCCTGTACATGCTGTACACACTGCACACCCTGCACACCCTGCACACTCTGCACACACTGCACACTCTGCACATCCTGCACACACTGTACACACTGCACACCCTGCACACACTGCACACCCTGCACACCCTACACACGCTGTACACCCTGCACACACTGTAGACACTGCACACACTGCACACCCTGCACACACACACTGCTCATGCTGCACACGCTGCACACACTGTACACTGGGTGCCCACAGCTCCTGTGCCCACAGGCTGTGCATGCCCCACACACACTGTGCTCCTGCACACCCACGGTGCTGTGCACACCCTGCATGAGCACTGTGCACACACACTGTGCCCTGTGTGCAGCAGTGCAGACACTGCACAGCACGTGCTGCATGCATGGCACAGAGACACTGCACCCTGGCACTGCTCCCATGTGGTGCAAACCACCCTGCACAGCTCCATCCCCGCACACCCCCGTCCCCACACATCCCTATCCCTGCACAACCCCTTCCCTGCACACCCCATCCCTGCACACCCCCATCCCTGCACACCCCCATCCTCACCCACCCCCATCCCTGCATGTGCACATCCACGCTCTGCACTGCTGCACACCTTCCATTGCAGGCCCAGCCCAGCCCTTCCCCCCACACACCTGTGCCTCACTGGGAGCCTCCCTGAGCACCCCTGGGCCTGCCCAGGGTGTGTGTTCCTGTGCCCAGGTACAGGCACAGCCGCTGCAGGCACACAGTGCACACCCCCACTGCACACACAGCACCCCACACAGACACCCTGTGTGTGCAGCCTGGGCAACACCCGGCACCCAGCCCCTGCTCGCTGCACTCTAGGACCCTCATTGCCCCCTCCCAGCATGAACTCACTCTCCTTTTCCCTCCCCACTCCCCCTTGTGAGGCATTAGGTGAGCCTTTGCTGGCGGGTCTGGGCAATGCAGTGCCTTCCCCTTGCCCCAGGATTACAGTTTTCTGCCCCATTTCCATGTCTGCTGACATCCTCACGGTGGAAAGAGACCCTTAATCCCCTGCAAATACTGCAGGAAGATTTCAGATGCCGGATAAAAAGCTTAAAGATGAAACGTTGCGAGGGTTGAAAATGCTTATAAGCGTCACCCAAACGGTTATTAGCTGGGGGACAGCGCCGGGTCACTCCCGCCCAGCCTGGGGACTGACACTGGGTCCCGCAGCATTCCAGGGCCAGCCTTTTCCATGGAAGAGGCTGGACAAGAGGACCTGGGGGGGAAGGAGGGAATTAACCCAGGCTTGGTCCCCTCCAGGCCAGGGCAGAGAGAGATCAGGTTGGCCCTCAGTGATGGTACTTCCATAAATTCTCCATTTAAGAGGAAATCTGACTTTTAGCACCAGCGGGTTCATTGGCCCGGTGGCATCTGACAGCAGAGCCAAGTACAAGGCATCCCTTGGATTCTGGGTCAGTCCCCAGGACCCTGGGTCAGTCCCTGGGACTGTGGATCAGCCCCCAGGACACCACAGCCCTGGGATCCTCTGCTGTGGCAGAGAGGATTATGCCTTTGCATAACCTGTTCCTAGGGCCACCCTACCTTCCCATCCCTCCTTTTCCTTGTCCATCCATCCCTGGGCTGGGACACGTGCGGGGCCCAAAGCCCCCAGGCCCCTCTGACTCTGCGGTGCCCCGCAGGTGCCACCATGTTCCTGAATAAGTGCGAGGGGGACCTGGGGGAGCTGCGGAAGCCGGGGGACAGCGAGAGCTCCCCGCCGGCCGCCGCCGAGGAGGAGCAGCCCAAGAAGAAGCACCGGCGGAACCGCACCACCTTCACCACGTACCAGCTGCACGAGCTGGAGCGCGCCTTCGAGAAGTCCCACTACCCCGACGTGTACAGCCGCGAGGAGCTGGCCATGAAGGTCAACCTGCCGGAGGTCCGCGTGCAGGTAGGGAGGGCAACACCCCCGCACCCTGGATCTGTCCCTGAGCAGTGCACAGGGACCCCAAGGTGCTGGAGAGCTCCTCTGAGCTCTCAGCTCTAGCGCCAGTGCCTCCCTCTGTGCCTCAGTTTCCCCACAGCTCAAGATGGGAGCGGCATCTCTGCAGAGCAAGCTGCTCCTGACAAAGCCAGGGAAAGGGTTTAATGGCTGAGCCTTGTTCCTCCATGGGGTCCCAGTTTGACTTACAAGGTCTCAGTTGGGCCCATGGGCCAGAGGCTCCAACAGGACACAGAGATGGTTTTCAGAAATTTTTTCCCCTTCTGGTGCTGGGTGCTCCCATCCCTCCTGCTGCTCACATGGGAAAGTGGCCAAAAAACCCACCTCGGCTGATCATGGCTCCTTCCAGGTTTTTGAGCTGGGAATGCACAAGATCCTCATGGATTTGAGGGTTTTCAGCTTGTTGGAGCAGGGCAGATTGGTGGGGCAGTGGGGCTGGGGAGGTTTTGTTCCTTAGGCTTCAGCAAAAGGCTCATGGGGGGACAGCAGAGCTTGGGAAGAGCCTGGGGTCCCAACAGTCCTCTCGCCACCTTTCCTGGACTGACAGGGTGAGATCAGGGAGGGAGAAAGGGTCAGGGAGCTGAATGAAACCACTGTGAATGAAAGCAGTAGCCCCCAAACAAATGAACTGAATTCCCCAGGCCTCAGCCCCAGTGAAGACAATGCAGCCTTTTTTGTGGGGGTCCAAACCATAAAGACACCTCTGCTGAGCTCTTTGAGCAACAACCGGTTTCATAGGATCACAGAATCGTTCAGGTTGGAAAAGCGCTCTGAGTCCAACTGCTCCCCCAGCACTGCCAAGGCCACCACCAATCCATGTCCCCAAGTGCCACATCCACACGTCTTTGGAGTCCCTCCAGGAATGAGGACTCCACCACTGCCCTAGGGAAGAAGTTTCCACTAATCTCCAACCTAACCCTCCCCTAGGGCAGCTTGAGGCTGTTTCCTCCTGTGCTCCCCTTGCTCCCTGGGAGCAGACCCTGACCCCCCCGGCCACCCCCTCCACTCAGGGAGCTGTGCAGAGCCAGAAGGTCCCTCCTGAGCCTCCTTTTCTCCAGGCTGAGCTCTCCCAGCTTCCTCAGCTCCTCCTCATCCGACTTGTGCTCCAGCCCTTTCTCCAGCTCCGTTCCCTTCTCTGGACACGCAGTTTGCACCAGTGCAGCCCAGTGTCCACAACAGCCGTGAGCAGCCCGTGGAACCCTCCCATTTCCCACCCAGCCATTCATCTTTCCTCCCCTTTGCCTCCTGCAGCAGACCCCTGTGCCCTGTGCTGCTCTGGGGACATGGGGACCAGCACTTTAATGAGCAGTTCCCACGGGGCCAGACGTCCCCACTGGATTTGGGTCACCAGTCCCTGTCGTTCCTGCTGGGTTTTGGCACAACTGTGGCTGTTTAACTTATGAAAGCTGTGACCAAGGGGCTGGGAAGGTCGGATAACATTGTCCCATGGACTGCTGGGAGTCTGCAGGGCCAGGGTGCAAGTTCCCTTGGAGCAAAAGGGGCTGTGTACTTACACCTCTCCCTTCCACACCTTGGAGATGTCCTTGGTCTCTGGGGCTTGTGGGAGAGGTCTGGCAGAGGTGCTGGGGTTGCTGGAGCCCTGTAGGACAGCCCTTGTGGGATGGGGTACCTCAAACGGGACACCCCCACCTCGAGCACTCCCTGTGGGACACCCCACACAGGACACTGCACAACGGGGCACCCTGCCTGGGGCAGAGGCACGGGCAGAGGCATGGGGCATCCTGCATGGGACACAGCGTGTGGGGCACACTGCAAGGGCCCAACTGGGCACAGTGAGCTCACCTTGGCTCTCACCTCACAGGTCTGGTTCCAGAACCGACGAGCCAAGTGGAGGAGGCAGGAGAAGATGGAGGCCAGTTCCATGAAGCTCCACGACACCCCTGTGCTCTCCTTCAACCGGCCCCCCATGACCCCCAACGTGGGGCCCATGAGCAACTCCCTGCCACTCGACCCATGGCTGACATCCCCCATCTCCAGTGCCACCACAGTTCACAGCATCCCTGGCTTCATGGGAGCCCCCCAGGCCCTGCAGCCCCCCTATGCTGGGCACTCCTTCCTCAACACCCCCCCGCCGATGGCGCAGGGCATGCAGCCCATGGCCCCCGCGCCCTACCAGTGCAGCACCCCCTTTGTGGACAAGTACCCGCTGGAGGAGGTGGACCAGAGGAGCTCCAGCATTGCCTCGCTCCGCATGAAAGCCAAGGAGCACATTCAGACCATTGACAAGACCTGGCAGCCCATTTGATGAACGCTCCCCTCCGAGCTCCCCGGCCGCCGCTCACGCCCCAGGCGCTGGCAGGCGAGGGAGGACAGCGGGTGCTCAGCAGGACCAAGCTGGCACCGGGCAGGGATGCCAGGCTGCCTCCTCCCCACACTGACCCAGCACCAGCGGTGACAGGGGAGCAAGTCAGGGTGCTGGCAGGGCCCCGTGGCTGCGGGGAAGCACTCCAGGAGAGCTCCTTTGCCTCTCTGAGGCATCAAGATCAACTGAGGACCTGGCTCAGGCTTAGGCATCCCACTGTGCCAGCGGGCCACCCACCACACCCCAGTTGGACACCTCCTTTCTCCACACCCCCTCCCCTTTCCATTATTATTAATTTTTTTTTAATGCTGCAGATTTAAACAAAAGTGAACAGAAAGCTCTAGTTTTGTAGGGAGTACTTGGGGGTATGTTTTAGCTGCGTTGGGGCATGCTGTGGTCGTGCCGGATGCGTCGAGAGCACGGGTGTATTGTGAGTAAAGAGATGAGCTGGACGGCTGCTGCTGGAGTCAGGCGCTGCGGGGCCGCGGTCGGGCTGTGCCCTCCTTAGCACGGCGTGGCTGCCGAGCTTCTGCCAGAACGGAGCTTTCTGTGGGGGCACCATCCCTGTGCACCCTCCTGCCCTGCTCCCTCGGGATGCTGCAGACAGGGCTGGGCCAGGTCCAGGCACAGGTGCCTGGGATTGGCTTGTGCTGCTCCGTGGCCTCAACTGCTTGTCACAGATCCCCTGCTCGACTGTCCCTTGGGGGCTGTGCCCACTGACCCCTGCCCCAACACTCCCAGAGGTGCCAGAGGGCTGCTGGAATTGTGTTGGGGGAAGGATGGGCAGCAGTGGGACCCCTGAGAGCCCTGGTGAGCGGAAGGGGTCGGCTGTGAGCCCTGGGCTCACCACAACAGGGTTCTTGGGGCACACCACACCTGGCTTATCCCTTGCCAGTGTTCCTTGCCAGGTGGGAGCTGGGGGGTGGTGACAAGGTGCCATGTCCTCAGGGGTCCCCAGAGTGGCTCTGCAGCTCTGTCCCATCTGCCCACCCACTGGAGCTCGGGGCACAGCCAGAGGCCCCAGCACCCTCACCGACGGCAAGGGCCAGCATGGCCCCAGCACATGGCTGAGCCCACAGGGGCTTTGAGGTGTTAAGCACAGCTGGGACAGCAAGACAGGGGGGCTTATCCCTGGGTGAGTGGGTGCCCCGGGTCCCTGGGATGCCCTGAAGTGTCCAGGGTTCCTGGGGTGTCCCAGTCCCTGGAAGAGCCAAACGAGGGACAGCCCACCCCCCACCAAAGGTTTTCTCCAGAAAATCTTCCCACTCGGGACCTGGACAGAGTCTCCAGCTGCATCCCCCCGCGTCCCCACCGCGTCCCCCGGCCCAGACCCCGCTCAGTGCCCCCAGCCCGGGGTCTCAGCCCGATCCAAACCCCCCCGGGCCGGACTCTGAGGTCTGCAGAGCCCCGGGGTCGGGCGGGTCTGCCCGGGATGCCAGCGGGCCGCGCGAGGCACTGACCCCGGCGAGACCCTGCTCCTTGTGCCCCGTCCCCCGGCTGCTGCTGCTCGTCTGTTTCGTTAGCGACAATTAAACCTTTAACAACCCATTAAACGCATAATCGATGCTCCCCGGCTCCCCGGCCCAGCTAATGGGGCGAAGCGCCCCGGCCGAGGCGAGCTCCGGCCGGCAGATAATGAAGCAACGGCTGCGGAAGTAATGGGGTTTGATCCGGGGGACGGGACGCGCTCAATGGGGGCTGCGCTTTTCACATGACATAATTGCCGAGGCTGGCGCCAGCCCGGGGCACCCCTCGGCCTCCCGAGCACCAACAAAGGCCGGCTGGCGCTGGGAGCGGCAGCGCCGCACCCCCGGCTCGTTTGATCGGAGCCTTAATTGGGGCGAGGGTGCTCCGGGCCGGCCCCGCCACCGCCGCCCGGCAGCGCGGAGGGGCCCCGGCGGGAGGATGGATGGATGCGCCTCCCCATCCTTGGGGCTGGGGGCTGTGTGAGTGATGGAAATGAGCTGTTTTCCTTGGGGTGGCACGGGGGATGTCGGGGTACCCGCACTTGGTACCCCCCTTCCCTCCCGTGGGTGCGGCCGGTGCTGCGCTGCATCTCCTGCAGGAAGGGGCAAGATTTCTGACCCCAAAAATGCCATTTAAACGCAGGGAGGACGAAGAAGCACTGAGCCGCCTGGCCGGACCACTTTATTGGTGCTTTCCCCAATGGATACCCACTGGAGCCTGTCCCAGCATGTGGGAGTTTGTGTGGGAAAAATTCAAGCAAAAAGGGATTTTTTTCCCCTTAGATCCCAATCCTGTCCTGAAATCGCTCACTGCCCAGATGGGGCTGGTTCCTGTACTGTGAGGAGTGGGTGCTGCTGGCAGTGCTGGGGGTACCAGGGGGTGCTCCCACCCCCTCGTGGCCGAGCAGGAGCCCTCCCGCTCCCACCCCTGTAATCTCCTCCCGCGGGATTTGCCCCCTAAGCTGCTTATTTCTCTCTATTTCTCCCAGGCCTGAACGAACCTAGCCCTGCCCTGGCACGACGCCTCGAGCCTGCTGAGCCGTGGTCTCTGGCACTGTGCCCCTGCACTGCCTGGTGGTGGCCTGGCATGTGGGGCTGGCACTGCTCAGGGATGTAGGGGTGACACTGCCCAGGGGTGTGGGGTGACACTGCCCAGGGATTGGGGGTGGCACTGCCCAGGGATTGGGGGTGGCACTGCCCAGGGATGTGGGGCTGGCACTGCCCAGGGATGTGGAACTGGCACTGCCCAGGAACGGGGGGTGGCACTGCCCAGGGATGGGGGGTGGCACTGCCATGCCAGGGACGTGCAGCTTGGGCCCACAGTCCCAGTCGTGCTGTGCTGTGCTGTGAGACCTGTACCCCTTGGCACAGGCCAGGGTGGAGGCCGGCCTCTGTGCACCATGTCCATGCCCTGGTGCCCCAGCAGGGCAGGCACGGTGCCAGGGGGCTGCGGTGATGGGGTGGGGCCTCACTGTCCCTCTACAGGGTGTGGGAGCTGGGGCCCTCGGGGCTCAGGTTCTCCTCAGGGGTGTTGACCCATGAGCTCTCCCCTACCCCCCAGCTCCCGGGGGCAGAGGGGCACAGGGGGCTGTGGGCTGGGGAGGGGGGGGCTGCCCACTGCAGGTTGAGCTTGGCGATGAGCGGCCGCCCCACGTTCACCCGCTGCCGCTCCTCCACAAAGTCATCCATGCCCTGGTAGCGGTACTGCAGGCACACGGTGAAGGCCAGCTCCTGCTGCAGGGACACCAGCACCGTGGGCTCCTGCCCTGGCACGGCCATGGTCACGCCGTGCCCCGACACCGCTCACCATGGCTCTTACCCGCAGCTTCTGCAAGCCACAGATGCGGCTGTAGAGGCAGCAGGAGGGGCAGCCGAGGCTCCAGACAGGTGCCAGCGGGCTGCCCAGCTCCTCTGGGCTCTCCTTGTTGGTGCACTTGAGGTCCACATCCAGCTCCTGCCATGACAGCACCCACGTGAAGACCACTAAGCTCCCCCCCATTCCCCAGCATTGCCCTGGTGGGGGCTTTGGCAGCTGCTCCCACCTCGGGAATATCAGTGATCCGGGCCTCACACTTGGTGATGTCCTTGGGGGCAGCCACCACACGCGTGTAGATGATCATAATGTTGGAGAACTCGGCAGCGAAGCCCAGCTGGACGGTGACACCGCAGTCAAAGCAGAGGTGCCGGCTCTCTGGCAGCACTGGGGAGGGGACAGGGAGCACAGGGCTGGGACCTGCAGGGGCTCAGGACTCGAGCTGTACCCACAGGTGAGGCAGCCACTGGGTCACCCAAGAGCAGGGCTGCCAACATGTTGTTGCTGTCTCCAGGCTGGTGGCTCTGTGCCGGCAGTTTCTCCTCCAGGTGGGAGGAACCAAGCAGATGTTGTTCACAGCCCCTCTCTGCTCCTGGGGCTGTCCCCCCTCAAGATGCCAGCTTGGGACAGGCTGGCCATGACTCACCGTGAGCCTTGGCCCACTGCAGGTTCCTGGCAGAGGACTCGTCCTGGCCCGGGGGGCGGATGGGGTCTGTCAGAGCCCGTCTCTCTGAGAGGTTGCTGCGGAGCTCCAGTGCCTGCCGGCCCCGCGTGATCTCCAGAGTGCCCATGTCTGCAGGGGCACAGGGGGTTGGCAGGGGCCACCAGGGGGTCATTGTTCCCCACTGCTCCTCACTCACCCTCGGCCACCTTGTCCAGCAGCACCGTGATCTTCTCATCCTCCAGCAGCCAGCGCTTGAGGAAGGTGACGAAGATGCCGTTGGAGAGCTCACCCTGGCTCAGCTCATAGGCTTCGGCATCTGCACACCTGTGGGGACAGGGCAGTGGCTGGATCTGTCATGGGGTCTGGCACTCCCTGGGAATTGGCCCCCAACAGGATGACAGCCCTAAGGAAGCCAGAGCTGGGTGCCCAGCACTCTTCCTGCTCCTATCACACCATCTGGCCACTGTGCTGGGCACAGGTGAGAGAATGGCCAGATCCTGGATGCTTAAAGCATCACCAGCCCAAACCCCTGTGCTCTGGAGGAGTCTTGGAGCTTCATGCCTGCAGGTGCTCCCCAAAGCCAAGCAGTGCCATGGGCACCTCCCTGCCCTGTGAGGGACTGGTGGCTGCTGTTTGCCCAACCCCTCCAGCATCAAGGGTGGAGGGATGCAGCTGTGGGGGTCTGAGCCCCTGAGCTGGGCAGGGAGACTCAGCCCCACTCTGCCTGTGCCAGGGGATGGTGGGAGGGGACCCACGTGGCATAGCCAAAGACGATGTTGGCCGTGACCTCCAGCACCCCAACCTGCGGGATGATGTCATCATTGAGGTTCCTGCAAGAGAAGACAAGCTCAACAGAGTGAGAACCAGTCCCCCTCCCAAAACCCACCCCAAAGCACACCAGACCTTGAAGGCTGCTCTGTGCCCCTCTGCCCACCCACTACCGCATTTGCTAGCTCACAGGGGCAGTGAAGTCTTGGGGCATTTAGACAAAGACAATGGGTTTAGATGGGACCCTGGGGGTTCCCCGCTACCCACTCCCAGGAGCCACCACCAACAGGTCCCTGTGCTGGCTCTCCCTGAGCAGCAGCTTGTCCCCAGGTGGTGGCAGGGCCAGGTCACCTCTTGCGGCACATGTCAAGCAGGAAGATGTTGAGGCCGGTGCGGCGCTGCTGCATCTCCTGCAGCACCCGCTGCACACACAGGCAGTGCTCTGACGTGTAGGCGCTGGGCGCGTCGATGGGCACCATGAAACTGTTGCCAAAATTTTCATAGCCGTGCCCGGCGTAGTAGAGCAAACCTACTGGGGAAACAGAGGGCAGGTGACATGGTGACATCCCCTGACCTGCCAGCACCTGCCTCTTGCCTGGCTGCACCCCAAGACTCCACCAGCATAAATCCCCCCCAGCTCCCCCTGGGCTGGAGCCACCCTGGCGGGTGCTGTCCCACCATAGACGCCCTTGTCAAGGAGGAGGAGGAACTCATCGACGGCCATCTGCATCTCAGCCTTGCGCAGGTCCAGCAGTGACACCACCTTGAAGTCGAGCTGGCAGAGGAGGGCACCAAGGGCGTGAACATCCACGATGGGCGCCTGCAGCTGCTTGTGGTGCAGGTAGTGCATGTTGCCAATCAGCAGCGCCACTTTGTCCGTGGCTGCGAGGACGGGAGAGGGAGGTGTTACAGAGTGGGACACACCTGCTCTCCATGCTGCCCACAGCCCACAGAGGTGACACCCAGCTCTGGCCAGCATCACGGTCCCTGGGTACCAAGGTACCCTATGGCATCCCTGGCTCACTGATCCCTGAACCCTCAGATTATGGGTAAGGGCTAGGGTTGGGGATTTGGGTTGACGGTTAAGGTGCTGATCTGCTCTCCTAATTCGGGTTGGGGATGGGCTGCTGTTTCACTCTTCCAGTATGCTGCATCCAAAGCATTCCTGGTCTAGTAAAGCCTTATGGGGTGACAGTGGTGACACTGGCTACAGTCAGAGCCCCCCAGGGCCACCAGCCCCTCCTGGGCAGGCTCTTACCATACAGCTGTCCAGGGCTGCCATGCTCTAGGGAGCCTGGGAAGAGAGAAATGCTGTGCCATGGTCCTTCAGTGCCAGGGGAGCACGGCGGGCAGAGCAGCACAGACCTGTCCGCTCTGCTCCCACCTACCTCCATCCCCCTCCTGCCAGGAGCCTCCAGAGGTGAAGAGCCGTGGGCCTGTGGCGGAGGGAATGGTCAGGGACCCTAAGTATGACATCACCTCCCAGCATGGGCTGCAGTCCCCCCAAAAACTGTGCAGCCATGAGGGCTTTGCTGGGAACAGAGCAGGTGGGGGGTCACAGAGGTTTGTCTGGGGCTCTCACCAATCTCCACATCCACCTCCTGGCTCCACACCTCGTGGAAGAGGTTGAACACATGGCAGGAGTAGCTGCCCCGCTCGGCCGTTGTCACCAGCTTCACCTGCCAGCAGGGCAGAGCAGGAGGCTGGGGCAGTGTGCCAGACCACACTGCACCATGGCAGGCTGTGCCATGCTGTACCATGCCGTGCCATGCCAGAGGTCCCTCCATACCTGGAACTGGGGTGCCTGTGCCCCTTCCACGGGGCGCCGGTTCCTGAACCACTGGTACTGGGGCGGGGGGTTGCCAATGGCTCTGCACTCCAGGACCAGCGTGTCCCCCTCGGCCAGGCGGCACGGCCGCGGCTGCCGCAGGATCTGCAGCCCTGCCATGCTCGGGCAGTAGCCACTGCCTGGGCAAGGGAAGGGTGGGAAATCAGGCACCCAGCCATGGAAGCATTCTGCAGCACTGCTCCAGGCCCCACGTTCTGCAGCCACAGGCCCTGGCACCCATGGATGGCATGAGGCAGCAGGCATGAGGAGGGCATGTGACTCCTCTGTGGGTACCATCACCCCAGCAAGCCCAGAGACCTTCACAGCTGAGCCAGGGCCTTACATGGCAAATGATACCACTCAGGATCCATTCCTGTCCTGATGGGGCAAGAGGTGCCCTGCACAAGATGTCCCAATCAGGCAAGTGGTGCCCCATAGCTGCCAGCCCAGGCACAGAGATTTCAACACCCACCTGAGCTGGGGCTGCTGCTCTTCTCCACCTGCACATGAGCCCACCTGGAGAAGGTGAATGTGGCCCCACAGTTCACCCGGCAGATGTACCACTGGCCCGCAGGAGTGGCTGTGTCAATCACCAGCTCTGAGGATGTGGCTCCAGGCACCTACAAGACAGGAGGAGGCCAAGGAGTAATGTGCTCCCTCACCCATGCAGGTCCCTCACCACAGCCAGGGTGTGGGGCCCTGATCAATGCGGCACAGTGGGACCTCACCTCCTGCCTCCCACAGAACCACTGGTACATGAGCCCTGGCGGGCCAGTTGCACAGCAGGTCAGGGACACCTGTGTCCCCTCCGCCACCACCTGCGACTCTGGCTGCACCGTGATGCGAATGCCATCCTGGACTGCGGGAGAGGAGAGACCAGCCGGGGTTGGCTGAGTCCCCTGTTCTGCACCACCCCATACCATCCAGTGCCATCCTATCTTGCCCCACCCCCACCCACCACAGATTCTCCTCTCCCAGCCCAGCCCATCCTATCACATCCCACACCTCTGTCCTGTCCCAGCCATCTCATCCCACCTTGTCCCATTGGCATATTCAGTGCTATCCCATCTACGCATCTCATCTTGTTTCAGCCTATCCCATCCTACTCTGCTCTATCCTATCCCATCCCATCCTATCCCATGCTGTCCAAATCTGTCCTGTCCCATCCAATCAGACCACATCCCATCCTATCTCATCTTGTTGCATCTATCCCACCCCACCCTGCCTGCCCAGCACCTCGCAACCAGAGCAAGACCCCCAACAGGAATTGCTGTTCTTCACCCCCATGCCCATTTCCTCTTGCTGAGCCTCTGCCCTCCGTGCTCCCCTGCATCCCTCGGTCCCTCTGTCCGTCCCTACCGGCGGAGCTGAGCACCCGGCAGGCCTGTTCGTGCCCCATGCGCTCCAGGCAGCCCAGCAGGTAGCGGAGGGTGCAGTCGCGCTCGGCCAGGAGCTGCAGCAGGCACTGTGTGGGGCTGCCGCGGGGCTCCAGCACCTTCAGCGAGCACATCTCCAGCTCCTCCGCGCTGCAAGCGCCCGCAGCCGTCAGAGCCCCTGCCCGGGCCCCAGCCCCGGCCCCATCTCCAGCCCCGGCCCCATCTCCAGCCCCGGCCCCAGCTCCAGCCCCGGCCCCAGCTCCTACCCCGGCCCCAGCCCCGGCCCCAGCTCCATTCCCGGCCCCAGCCCCGACCCCAGCCCCACCCCCAGCCCCAGCCCCTGCCCCTGCCCCAGCCCCAGCCCCGGCCCCAGCCCCATCCCCAGCCCCGACCCCAGCCCCACCCCCAGCCCCAGCCCCTGCCCCTGCCCCAGCCCCAGCCCCGGCCCCAGCCCCATCCCCAGCTCCGGCCCCAGCCCCTGCCCCGGCCCCGCACCCCCCCCGGCCCCTGCCCCTGCCCCGGCCCCTGCCCCAGCCCCAGCTCCAGCTCCAGCTCCAGCTCCAGCTCCAGCTCCAGCTCCAGCTCCAGCCCCAGCCCCAGCCCCAGCCCCCTCCCTCGGGGCGGATGGAGCCCATCCCGGGGGCAGCTGATCCGTGCGCCCTCGCTCAGCCCCCGGCAGAGCTGTGCCCACGGTAACCCGGTCAGGGACAGCCCCCGGCGGCGCTCCTCCAGCCCTACCTGCACCTGAAGCGTTTCTCGGCCCCGGCCAGCTCGGCCAGCTTGCGCCAGCCCCGGCCGGCGTTATCCAGCAGCTCACACAGCCGGGCCACCACGTCCTCGCCCAGCGAGCCGATGGGCATGCTCCAGTCCCCCATCGCTCCTGGGGACCCGAGGGGACCAGCTGTCAGTGGGTGACTGATGGGGTGCCAGGCCCCCGTGCCCCACCGGAGCCCTCTGGGCACAGGGTGACTCAGAGGGGAGAGCAATGAGATCCCTGGTGCCAGGAGCCTGAGGAGGTGCTGGGACCTGGCTGGATCTGGCCACCGGCAGCCAGCCAGGTGTGACACACATTGCCACTCTGCCAGCTGGGTGGCACAGGGGACTCCACTCACCCCCCAGCCTTGGGCGAGGAGCCAGGGCACTTTAGCCTGGCCCCAGGAAAGGGACCTTCATGGAATGGGGTCTACAGAACTAGAAGGAGGGATAGCTCCCGTCACCTTCCCTGTCCTTTCAGGTGACACAGAGAATGGGGCCCCAGTACCCCTTTTCTTCTGGCAGAGATCCCAGTGGGGCAGCAGCAGCCCCCCCTTGCTGTCACCAGGCCTCTGCATGGTGGCTCTGAAGCCACCATGAGTGGCCTACAGAGGAGTCAGCATAGGGTACATGGGGGTCTTAGGACTGTGACCCAGCTCAGCTTGCCCTGAATCCTGGGAAAGGTTTGTGTGACACAAACCATCTGGATGGGGCAGTTCCCTCCTCCTCCCCTCAGGTCCCTTCCCAAGAACCCACCCCAGAAGGACCCTTGTCCCCAGGACTGAGCTGCCCAGAGCAGCTGGGTGACACTCACCCCAAGCAGGGGGCTCCAAGACAGAGGACAGGGACCCAGGTGCTCCGTCTGCTCACCTGCTGCTGGATTTGGGATCTGGACACACTGGGGGTGGTGAGGGGAGGGTGAGCTGCAGGCCTGGCAGGGATGGGCACTCACCGCAGGGTTTGGCCGAGCCCCATCAGCTCCCAGGCTGTGCATTGACCCCACACAGAGGAAATGAGGGTTCAGCCCAAAATCTCCCCCAAAATCGCCCCCGCGCTGCAGCACAGCACTTCTGCTTCCCTCCCTCTTCCTTCCTGTTGTGCAGCACGTGGGCGCAGAGCTGCCACCCCCCGCCCACGGCCCCGGGGGAGCTGGCACAGCCCGGCCGCGTCACAGGGCACAGCCTGTCACAGGGCACAGCCTGTCACAGGGCACTGGGGCCACTGCCAGGCCAGGCAGAAGCTGCACTGTCCCTTCCTCACTGCAGGAACCCACAGGCACCTCTTTTCCCCAGAGCCCAACCCAAGCCCAGAAGGAGCTGCAGGGCAGTGAGTCCAAGGTGGAGGTGAGCTGAGGTGACTGTGGCACCTCTCAGCCAGTTGTGTCCAACACACAGCCAGAACCGAGGCCAGGGGAAGCTGCTGGGCTTTGCCAGGCTGAAGCTGCCCAAGGAGAAGCAGAGTTAGAGCAGTGAGGCCCCTGTTGCTGTGGGGAAGACCCTGCCTTCACTGTCCAGCCCAGTCAAGCCCTGGCATCCCAGCACCACTGCTCCTGCTGCTGGAGGAGGAAAGGAGAGCATGGTGTCGGGGTGGCACTGCAACAGGCCACCATGTCCCCTCCCTCACCCTGCCTGCTGTTCCACAGCACTGCCAAAGCCTGGCCTCCATCCTTCCAGCCCCAGGGAGCACAGGCTGCTCAGGCCCCGAGATCCACTGGCCAGGGACGCAGTGACACGGGTGGGTCATTCCCCACCCCACATCTCCACAGAGCCCTCAGCCCCAGCCACCGTGGTACAGCAGCAGGACCTGTGTGCAGTGTGGGCTCTCTCTATGACCCAAAACCTGAGCTTCTGTACGTACAAACACACTGAGACCTCGTGGCCTGTGCTGCCTCAGCCCTCAGCATGAGCTTGCAAAGGGTGTGGGGTTGTCACAGCCTTTATAACACATATCAGCCTCACCAGAGATTTATTTTTTATTTACAGCAAGGAAAAGAGACCAAAAGCCAGGGCAAGTTCCAGTGCCACTTGTGCTGGCACACAGGGAAGCCCCCAGCTCAGCAGCACCTACAGCTTCTTGCCCTTCTTCAACCTGTTGCGCTGCCATGTGTTGTACTTCCGCAGGCGCCTCCAATACTCGAGCGAGTCAGGGTCCAGCTCCTCCAGCTTCTTGGGGGGCCCGAGGTGGATCTTAAAGAGCCTGGGGGTGAATGCAGAGGGTGTGAGGCTGCGGGAAGGAGGACAAAGGGACAAGCACAGGACGAAGCAATGGACATGAGTGACCAGGATGTGCAGATCCCTCACCCCACATCCACAGTGCACCCATTCCTGTCTCCTGACCCTGGGGAAGGTGTCTGGGTTGCAGAGGGGCAGTCTGCCTCCTCACAGAACACTTCCCTGTCCCTCTTACACAGCTCCGTGCCCCTGGGATGGCACCTCTGGGACACAGAGGGGAGTGGGGCAGCACGCACCAGTCGGGATACTCGGACTCGGGCTTCAGGGCCACCTCTGGACCCTCCTTGAAGTAGTTGACCCCCATGGCGTGGGTGGCGAGCATGGTGGGGTCGGTGCACACCTCCGGCCCCTTCAACGCCTCCTTCGGCACACCCTTGCCTTTGGACTTGGCGGCTGTGGGGAAAAGGGCAGGGTGAGGGCAGGGGGTGTGCCGGGGGTGAAGGACGCAGGCAGGGGAAGGGATGGGGACTCGAGGACAAGGGCATCGCGGGGCGCTAACAGGGACCGGGGCCGGGTGAGAGTGGGGGGCACGAGGAATGGAGCTGGGCCGGCGGCACCACCGGGGAGGGCCCTGGGACCGGGACACGGGGCCCGGAGCGTGGGCAGGGCCGGTACCAGGGACGAGAGGCGTGGGACCAGCGCACGGAGGGATGGGAGGACGGACGGGGGAACACACGGAGCCGGGACCGAGTAGCACAGGCCGCGGCCGGTGCCCGTGCGGGCCTCACCGGGTTTCTTAGCGTAGCCGCGGGCCGGGGCTCGGAGCGCAGCTCCCGCCACCCGCAGCAACCCCCGGGCGGCCATGGGCGCGGGGCACGGCGGGACGGGGCGGGGCCGCGGCCGCGCCTGCGCACGGCGAACGGAAACGGCGGCGGGACCGTCCCGTCCCGGCTGGAGGCGCCGGTAGTGACCGAGTCCGCCCGGCCTGGGCCCCTCCCGGGCCGCCGGCCCCATGGACACCCACACCACCATGGACTTCCAGGCGGCCGCGCTCCCTGCCCCCGGCGGCGGCAGCGATGAGAGCGCGGAGCCGCGGGCCATGGACACGGAGGACGGACCGGACGCCACTGGGCGCTGTGGGGGCGGCGGGCGGCCGGAGGAGCCCTCCCGTAGCGCCCCGCAGCCCGGCAGCAGCTCCGGGCTGGAGGGGCCGGGGCCCGCCGCAGCCCCGGAGCTCGCGGGAGGTGCGTGCGGACGGACCGAGCTGTGCCGGGGCTCGGTTAGGGCGATGGAAGCCGAGGCGGTGCCCGAGGCGCCGCAGGGCTCTGCCCGCTGGGAGCCCGACGCCGGGATGGCCCCTCGGGACACGGGGCGCCCCCGGAGCCCCAGCAGCGCTGACCCCGCGGGCATGGAGCTGGATGAGACCCCCGAGCCCCGCGCCCGCCCCGCACCGAGGGCCGAGTGGACTGAGGATGTGGAGGACGAACCCTCGGAGATCCAAGGGCTGCTGGCTCGGCTTGAGACCCTCGACCCCAACCTCCGTGACTGCCCGTCCGCCTCAGAGCAGGGCTTGCCATCCCGCTCAGGCGCTGGTGCCCGGCGGGGCCGCGGGCAGTGCCTGGGCCGGTGCCGGCCGTGCCCGCTGCACGTGGCCACGGGCCGGGGCCTGGCGACGCGTCCCTGCTGCCCGCAGCACTCCGCCTGCCACCGGCCCTGCCACGGGCTGCTCTTCGCCGAGGCTGACCGGGAGGACTTGCTCAGCCTCCTGTGCTACGAGGGGGGACTGCCCGAGGCTGGTGCCGAGACCCCCTTGGCCCACTCCAATGTCCTGGCTGGGACCAACCTGGACATGCTGCAGGCTCAGGAGGAACCAGCTGCTGTGGAGAAGCCTGAAGGGCTAGGGAGGCCAGAGAGCTCAGAGGAAGAGCCTTCTGGCAGCTGGTGTTACAGAGAGGGGCTTTGCGAGGACGATTCTGCCTGCGAGGGTGTTCGGGAAGGTTCCCCGGAGCCGGCGTGGGCAGCCCTGCCTTCCGCTCTGGTGCCCGGGACAGAGCAGCCAGCTCAGGGCGCTGTGACCGTGAGTGCACCGTGCCTTGGGCTGCCGTGGGGCAGCAGGAGCCTGGACATGCCCCTTGGCTCTGATCCCTTCTGGGTCTGGGATGGGGGCAAAGGAGAGCCAGGGATGACTTTGCTCAGGTCTTACAGGGCCTTGTGCTGCGAGATTGCCCATACAAGACCCTTGGTACCGGCTTTGCCCTGAATGCATGCTTGCATGGCTGGCTGATTCACGTGTGCTCTGGGGCAGAGGCTGGTGGGTCCGAACAGCCCCTCTGGTCCTGGGATTCTGTGCCGTCTTTCCCTCCAGCCCCTGTTCCTCTCTGTCCAAACCTGGGACCCTATGCCATTTCCCCCATCCTCAGGGACACTCTGCCTTTGCTGTCCCACTGCTCCAGGGCCAGGCAGGCTGAATCCCTGAGGTCCCAGCCACAGCCTCACTTGCTCTCTCATTGCTTTGCAGAACAGGGAATCCCCATCATCCTGCCCAGCCTTCAAAGAGGGTAAGTTGCTTCTGTTCTTGAGCAGCAAGAGCATCCAGGAGTCCTGCCCCACCTGCTCTGACCCTGAATGGGCGTGGTCCGGGGTCCTGATTAGGGAGGGAACAGCAGCTCTGCACCCACCCAGAGCGGGTGCACCAGGCTCCACATGGCTTGTTTGAGGGTTTGCTGAGGAAATGGAGCTGTGTCAGGGATCAGGGAGGGGATATACTGGGGGAAAAGGATGCCATGTGTTGCCAAGGGAAGGGGGAAGCAGCCCTGGTCCCCCGGTGATGCCAGGTGCCCATGTACAAGCACTGAGCTGCTTCATTGTGTGTAGGAATGCAGCTAACAAGGCAGCAGGAGTTGGTAACCCCCAGTTTCAGAGGTGGGGGAGCAGCCTCTGCTCAGTCCCTCCCAACGCCTCAGTTCCAGGCCCTTGTGACCCAGAGGACTTGCTGGATGGTGTGATTTTTGGGGCAAAGTACCTGGGCTCCACGCAGCTGGCCTCAGAGAGGAATCCCCCGACCAGCGTCCGCATGGCACAGGCCCAGGAGGCCGTGGACAGGATCAAGGTGCAGGAGGGATGGGGGGCATGGCTGCCCTGAGCCTTGCCCCTTGTGGGTGTGGGGCAGTGCCCAGGGTCTGCCTGAGGGCACCTGGCTGTGGGGCTGGGTCCCAGCAGGGTCCTGTGACCTCTCCATCATTCTGCAGGCACCTGAGGGGGAGTCCCAGCCCATGACGGAGGTGGATCTGTTTGTCTCCACACAGAGGATCAAGGTGCTCACTGCTGACACTCAGGTGAGCAGGAACAGCAGTAACCACGTGGCTCTGTGGATGCTTCAACATTCCTGTTTGGTCTCAGGATCTCAGTTTTGCTCCCACACCAGCAGGGTCTTGCCCAGTGATGGCTTATGGATGAGGACACATGTCTGGGAGGGGACATGTCACTTCATAGCCATCGTGTGTCATGTCCTTGCCTCTCTGTGTGGCTGCACAAGGCTTCCCATGTGACCTGCACCCTCTGGAGCTGCTGGGAACCCAAACTGAGATCTGGGGAACCCAGGCTGGAAATCTGGAGAGCTCTTTACCTCAGGATTAGTTTCTGCATTATAGCAAAAGGGAAGAGCTGTCCTGTCCCCTGGCGACACCCAGGGACACAAATGAGTCCTTGATGAAGGATCTGTTTGTACCTTTTGGCACAGACATGGTTCCTGGCCAGCATGTGCTGGGCAGCTGTGCCACATCCCAGCACCGTAGCCAAACCCTTCCTGCTTGCAGTGCCAGCAGGCTCACGGTGCCCGTGTGGTCTGACGGCCCTGAGGGGGCTGAACTCTCTGCGTGTTCCCCTTGCCAGGAGGCCATGATGGACCACTCCCTCCAGACCATCTCCTACATTGCCGACATTGGCTCCCTCGTGGTGCTCATGGCGCGCCGGAAGCTGCCGCGGCGCTCGGAGGTGGCAGAGGAGAAGCGGCTCTACAAGATGATCTGCCACGTCTTCCACTCGCCTGATGTGAGGCAGCACACGGGTCCCTGGCGTGGGCGGGTGGCCCTGGGGACCTGAGTCCCATCCCAGTGTAATAACTGGGTGTTCTGGGCTGGGTCTGCAGCAGAGACCCCTCCCTCCCCACTAGGGAGAGGCAGAAGCCCAGCCTGAGCATCTCTGTGCCCTGCAGAGCCCCAGCGAGCAAAGTGGATGGGAGGGTTGGCTCCACACAGGGGCCCATTCCAGCAGGGAAGGAGCCAGGACACCCTGGAGCTCCCAAGCACGGTTCCTGTGCTGGGCACTGCAGGGCACTGGAGCTGTTGGCTCCAGCCCTGAGGCACAGGCAGGAACAGCCCCTGTGTTTCTCCAGGCCCAGGTCATCGCCCAGGCCATCGGGCAGGCGTTTGGCGTGGCCTACCAGCGCTTCCTGGAGGCCAACAGCATCGACCCCAGCGAGCTGAGCCCGCGGCAGTACAGCCGTGCCCTGCAGGACCAGGAGCAGCACAACACAGAGCTGAGCCACTTCTCGCGGCAGGAGAACTGCAAGGATGTAAGAGCTGCTCCGAGGGGTGGGGACAGTGTGGGGAACCCATTGGCACCTCTGTGTCATCCACTCCACGGCTCCCTGTGCAGCTGAGGTGCTCTCTCCAAAACCAGACCCCATCCCAGCCAGCTGTGAGTGCAGCTGTGGGCTGGGACACGTGCTCCATGGCTCTGGTGGAGGTTGTGACCGTAACCCACCTGTTCTCCCCCCAGGTGTGCATCCGGAAGCAGAAGGGGGAGATCTTGGGCATCGCCGTTGTGGAGTCGGGCTGGGGCTCCATCCTGCCCACCGTGGTCATCGCCAACCTGATGCACGGGGGCCCCGCGGAGCGCTCGGGCGAGCTGAGCATCGGGGACCGCCTTATGTCTGTCAATGGGACCAGCCTGGTGGGGCTGCCCCTGGGCACCTGCCAGAGCATCATCCGGGTGAGCCAGGGCAGGGTGACCTCCTGCCTCACCCCACGGAGGAGATGGGGACTGGCCTGAATGATCTAGGGGTGTCTGTGACACCAGGATTCCTTTGGGGCCCCCAGCTTTGGAGACAGGTGTGCAGAGCTCATACCTGTCCTGTAGGCTGTGGCAGTTCCTGCTCAGAGTGCTTGGAGGAAGGCAGAGGACAAAGGGACAGAGCTGGGGAGTGTACTTGCTGTGGCCCTGCCTGAAAAGGAGAGTGGAGGAGGAGGCGGGCACCTGTCCTGAAGGGAACCTGTTGCATCATCTACCTCTCAGTAGGATGGGAAGGAGCTGGAAGCAGGGACAGCATAGCCTCAGGGGTAGGGATGTCTTGGGCTGGGTTGGTAAGTTCTTGTCCCTGCATTTGCATATGCAGTATCCCTTTGTGTGCCTCAGTTTCCCCACTGAAAACAAGTTGCTAATCCTCAGGCCTCACATGAGCAATGCCGGTGTTGGATGGTGGGTGCTGCTGTCTATTATCTGTTCCCAACAAACCTCTCCTGTAGAAAAGTAGGTTGGGTTAACATTCAGGCAATGCAGTCAAATCCACACACAACACTCACACAGCTAGCTCAGTGAGAGAGGCTAGAAAGGCTCCTTTTTGCAAGGTTTTAGTTCAGCAAAGTGTATCACATGTGGCTGAAGGGAACCCAGCAAGAAAGAGAGCAACCACGTGGTGCAGGCAGCTTAAAAAGGGGAAGGGGTGGGGGGCAGAGCTAAGGGCAGGGCAAAGAGGATTGGTCTCCAGGGGAGAGGGGCCAGCCACCAGTGGTACCAAGCCAGTGAGGGGACAGGGAAAGGGGAAACCAGGGGAAGTTGTCAAACAGAACTCCATGTGGGAGTCTGTCTTCTCCCCCAGGAGAACTGCATTGCCCCTCAACCAGTCTGAATAGCTCTCCAAAATCTGACCGTGCCCCATCCCACCTTCCAGGAGCTGAAGCACCAGACTGAGGTGACACTGAACATTGTGCACTGTCCCCCTGTCACCACGGCTGTCATCCGACGCCCCGACTCCAAGTACCAGCTGGGCTTCTGTGTTGAGAACGGTGTGGTGAGTGCCTGTGGGATGGGAGCTGGGCCAGGGTCTGCTGAGGGACAGGCAGAGCCAGCTGTGTCCAGGGACCAGCACCCAGTTCCCACACTGCAGGTGCCTGCCCAGGCCAAGGGGTCACAGGGCTCTGCTGTGCACAGCAAAAAGCTCCTCACAGCCTTTCTGCAGCACTGGTGGTTGTATCCCTGTTCTTGGTGCTCTGTAGCTGTTTGCTTTCAGGGTGGTGGCTTCTTCCTGGCTTTCTGGGCATGACCTCAGTGACAGTTGTTGTTGTCCCCTGTGCCTGAGCTACTCCCTGCCCTGGGCTCTCGTGTGGCTGTATTGGGAAGGCAGAGAGGGACATTCCTGGGCTCAGTGGGAGCTGGGTGGGTGGCACAGCCACCTCGCACACCAACTGGTGCTCCCCCTAGGACTGGAGATGTGGATCTCTCCTGTTGCCCCAGCGAGCAGCTCAGTCTCTGCAGCCCCAGCCTGAGGGGAGCAGGAGGGCTCAGTGAGTCAGCTGGGGGACAAAATCCTGGGGGCTGCCCTGAGCCCAGCTCAGCACGTCACGCTGGTGGCAGCAATGCCCAGGAACATCCCTGCCCTCACTGCATGCCCAGGGGCTGGAGGAGCTGTGCACCCAGGCAGAGCTCTGGTCGAGAGCCTCTGGGGCTGTGAGGGTTTGGAGCAGTGGTGGCAGGGCTGGGCTGTGGGCACACCCCTGCTCTCACAGCCCTCCCCCCTCCCAGATCTGCAGCCTGATGCGCGGGGGCATCGCGGAGCGGGGCGGCATCCGCGTGGGGCACCGCATCATCGAGATCAACGGGCAGAGCGTGGTGGCCACGCCACACGACAAAATCATCCAGATCCTCACCGAGGCCGTCAGCGAGGTGAGCTGGGCCCCACGGAGCTGCTGGGCTCAGAGCTGTGCACCAGCACCCTCCAGCCCAGGCTGGGGTCTCTAATCTGTGCCTCTCTGCCTAGGTGCACATCAAGACCATGCCAGCCTCCACGTACCGTCTGCTGACAGGGCAGGAGCAGCCCCTCTTCCTCTGAGCCACCGTGCCTGGGGCAGGCAGGAGCGAGCCTAGGGCTGCAGGGGCAGGACTGGCTCTGCCTTCCGCCCCAGCCCTGCAGCAGAACCCTCAGCAGGGCCCAAGTTTGCACCTCTTTTGTTTTACTCAGGACATAGTGGGACACTGGGGGCTGATACCCAGCCTGAGCAGCACCAAGGCCTGTGGTGCCACGCTTTGGGCACCTCTCCCGCTCCAATTACCTCTCCCCACCTCACAGTGCCTGCACAGTGCCTGTTCTGCTGCTGCACAGGGTCCCTCACCTTAGCCTTGTACTTGTGGGAGGTGAGGGGGCTCTGTGTGAAAGTTCCCCCCACCCAGTCACTGACTATTGTACTTTAACACTCACCCACGGTGCCTTTCCCAAGGTGGGGATGGTGCTGGAAGCACAGCTCAACTGCAGAGCTCAGCCAGCAGAGCCCCAGAGTAGCACTGACCCCACACAGCCATGTGTGGGTGCACACTGGCACCCCTGGGGGATACCCAGCAACTCCCAGACTCAGCCTTAAGGGCAGAAGCACTCTTGGCACCTCCTTTACTCCCATGGCTTGGCCAGAGGCCTGTTGGGGTGCAAACCTCAGCTTTTCCCTGGTGCTGCCTTGCATCGCTCTGCATGCACAGCCCGGCCCAGAGCCACAGCCCTTGGAGCAGCAGAAGGGAACATGGCATTGCCCAGCCCACATCCTGGGAGTTTGGGGCTGTGAGCCTTTTTGTGAACAGCTCTCTGGGCCCCCAGGGCTGCAGCAGTGCTGGTTGTGCCTATGTGCTTGGTTGCTCTAAAAATAAAAATTCTGGGAAATATGGGAGGCTGCATTTGAGGAGCTGCAGGGGCACTGCAGCAGAGGGGGCTTAGCTCTGGGGAGCACATCCCAGGCCTGCCTTGGTGCCAGGCCCCAAGTGCCCCCGCAATGCCTCCTTGTACACAGGGCCACTGGCCAGGGAGGTGCCTGGGTCCCAGCAGGACCAACCTGCTGCACAGTATCCCCTGTATGCTGCCACCCAGCACCCCAGAAACAGCCCATCCTGACCCAAACATCCCTTTTATTCCAGTAGCAGTGGCTGTGGCCAAAAGGGAAGGAGGCACGTGGTAGTGCAGGCACTTGGTGATGCAGGATATAGCAGGATTGGGCCCAGCCCAGCCTGGCCACAGGGGCACCACCTGAGCTGTCAGCTGCACCCAATTGTGCAGGGCTGTGGGAGGGCTGGCCTGGCAGGACAGGCCAGCTATGCCACTACACATCTGTGGCTGGGCCCCACTCGTAGCCTTCATCCTGGTCTGAGTCATCCCTGGCCCGTGTGAACCTCCTCCTCACCGCCTCGTGCTCGTATTCCCTGGGGAACAGAAGGGTGGTGATGGCTCTGTGTGACAGGGACAGTGCCCTTCTGGGACTGTCCCCAGCCCTGGGCAACTGCCATCCCCACCCCAGGGCACAGGGTACCTGATGCTGTCATAGCGCCTGCCCTGCCGTGGCCGTTTGGGCACCTGGGGAAGAAGAGGTGGGAGAGGTCACGGGCAGGACAGGGGCTGTGCTCCAGCCTGGGGTGTTTGCCCCTGGCCACCCAGAGCTGGGCATAGACACACAGCTGGACCCTGCAGCAGCCAAAGGTGACACCCTGCCTGGGCCATGAGAATGGGAGTTATGCGCCAGAGCTGGGCACTGTGCCACTCTCTTCTGCCCCACCAGGCTCTTGTACCAGTCCAGGACAACCCACCTGTTCACTCTGGCTGTGGCTTGGGGCCAGCTGTGCTGGCTCAGAGAAGTCCAGGCCCTGGCTCGGGGCCAGCTGTGCTGGCTCAGAGGAACGGGCCAGCCCAGGCTGGTCATAGGCCTCCTCTGCCTCGCCGTCAGTGTAGGCGCCCGCCTCCCCATCCGTGGTGTCATCGTAGTCGCTGTTGGCACGGCTGTCACAGGTCAGGTAGCCTGAGGGCACTCTGCTTGGTGGGTTCAGCAGGTCCAGACTGTCCTCGGTGGCTACATCTGCCTGAGGGGTGGGGATGACAGAGACATGGGACCTCAGCCACGGGGGGCCATGTGCAGCCCCATCACCTGCCTGGCTGCAGCCCCAGGAGGCCAAGCCTTGCCACAGAGAGCCTGTGCCCTGTACCTGCTCTGCTGTTGTCCAGACTGGCTGGCTTTGCTGTGTCCTTATGATGTCCTGGATCTGCTCATACCATGCATTGCCGCTGCCACTGAGGCTGATGGTGGCCGTGAAGAGGTGGCTGCAATACTTCTTCATCTTGTTGGCCTGGGCATAGAGGCGCCGGGAGCTCTTCCTGGAGTCGGGTGCCAGCCACTGCCGCATGGCCTTGATGCCCTGGCGGCTCTCGGGCTCACAGAACACCACCACAGGGTAGTACTGCACGTAATTGAGGCGCTCTACAGCCGAGGGCGTGATGTCCAGCAAGGCGTGCTTGTTCTGGGGCAGGGCACAGCCATCAGCCCTGCTGGGAGCAGGGATGAGGGCCATGGGCTTGCCACAGGCCCCAGCTGGCTCCAAGGACGTGGGAAAGGTCTCACCTTTTCTGCAATCTGCCGCACTGAGTCCAGCTTGATGACCTTGGACGATGCCCCATCTCGGGGCACACTCGCTGCAGGACACAGAGATGGGGCATGAGAGGGGCTGCACCTCCCACAGCCCCACGCTGTGTCCCTCAGGGAGAGGAGGGGAAAGGGTGAATTAGCCCAGGAAGGTGTTGGGGTGTCATAGGGAGGGAGCCAAGGTAAAGAACTCTCACAGGGTCTGGCTGCTGGATATAATTTTCTCCCCAGTGTGGGGGCACTTACGGGCAATTTCGAACAGCTCGGGCAGCTCCCTGCTCAGCTTCTGCACAGCGATGTCTGCGATGGGGCCCAGGATCACCACGGGCCGCTTGAAGCTGGCTGTGAGAGGACAGAGGTGCTCAGGGTGCCTGGGGGCAAGGGCAGAGCTCCCAGCACCCAAGCACCCAGCCCCACTCCTCATGGTGCCCACAGGCCTGCGACTCATCCTGCTCCTCCCAGGAGAGGAGGGCCCATCAGCACGCACAGCAGGGCAGCCCCAGGAGCCGTGTCCCCAAGGTAGGTCAGGCTGTCCTGGTGCCCACCTTCCTTGAGGACCACCCTCTCATAGGGTGGGTAGCGCCCCTGCTTTGTGAGGGCAGACAGGTCCTCCCGGCTCTTCCGCAGCATCTTCTTGGCTCCCCGCAAGCCCCGCAGCTTCCAAAACTCAGCCCTTGCCCCGGAGGGGTTGGCACCAGACGTGGCTTTCAGCACCGACTCCAGGCTGGCAATCTGCTCGGCCCTGGGAGAGGAGAGGGCTCAGGACCTGCAGCCTCTGGGTTTGAGGAGCAGGTCAGGAGAAGCTGGCACCCTTGCTCGGTGGCACAGCCAGGTGAGGCCATGCTAGACTTCTCTCTCTGGGACTTTGGACAACTTGACAGTCAGCTGCCTCACCACCCTGAGAAGGGATTTCACCACCTCCCGCTTCCCATCACTGTCCCACCAGCCCTTGCCCTGCCTCTCACTGAGCCCACCATCCCTGTCCCCGGCTCACTTGGGAGCCTTCTCTGACTCTGCTTGTCCAGTGGCTGTTCCTGGCTCCATCCTTACCTACTCCGGTTGGGGATGATGCCCTTCTCCTGCTCCTGCAGGTCTCTGCCCATACGCACAGCCAGCCAGCTCCCCAGCCTGCCCCGGTACATGGTGTCCAGCACGTGGAACACGTCCCCACGGACAAAGCTGAGCCCTGATGGCGTATCCTTCTCAAAGTCAAAGTGTGTCCGGATGTAGAACGAGTCACCCACGTTGGACGACACCATCTTCCTGTAAACTGAAGCCCAGGGTAATAGGGACCATCAGGGGAGGAGAGGGCTGAGGAAGAAGATGCTGGAGAGATTTGGGAAGGCACTAGGCTGGCTGGGAGGTTGCAAAGGAGCCCCTGCTGCTAAGGAGGGTATTAGGGACGCTTTTTCCTCCCATGGCACTCTCAGGCATGCTGGGGACAGTAGGATCTGACTCGCCAGCACATACTGGCCTCTCCAGGCTGAGCCATGGTCCCAGAAAGCCCCTGTGCTCCAGGAAGCTGAGGCACAAACAGGGCTGGGATGGTCTGGACCCCTCCCATCAGCACTCTGGAGGAGAAGGGGAAGAAGGACCACCCTGAAGGGACAAGAAGGGCCATGGCAAGTCCAGCAGGTCTGCTGCTTGCCCAGAATAGACAGAGGATGGAGAGGCACAAGCCCAGCATGAGCCTGGTCACCACTCACTGTCCTGCTTGCTTTGGATCCACAGCGTGACCTCCTCGCCTGGGGGCAGGGCCATGAGATATTCCACAGCCTCCTCACGGGTCACGTTCTGGAAACTGGTGTCATTCACCTGCCACAGAAAAGCACTTGGACATGGTCCTGCCAGCAGGACAGAGGGCATGGGCAGCAGCAGGGGAGCCAGGGACAGCAGTGCCCAGGGCAGAGTGGGAGAGGGAAGTGGTCCTTGTCACCCTGGAGAGATATTGGACCCAAAAGTGCTGGAGCTAGTCCAGGTGCAGCGGCATATGGAGCATTTTCAGCCTCGGGTACCTGCAGGATCTGGTCACCTTCCTGAACACCCTGGCTGTCAGCCAGGCTCCCCTCCTGCACGCTCGACACGAAGATTCCCACATCGTTGCCACCCGTCAGCCGCAGCCCCACGCTCTTGGCCTTCACAAACTGCACAACCCTGGAGTTGGTGCTGTACCTGCCACAGGGAAGTACAGTCAGGCCAGTGGTGACATGCAAGGACAGGACAGGGAGGTGCTGACCCTGTCACCCCAACCCTGTGACACAGCAGCTCCTCATGTCCCCCAGCCATTCCCCCTGCCTCTTGCAGACATACCCATCCTTGTGGGCAACTTGGGCAGTGAGGCTGGTGTGGGGGCTGTGCCCATCCTGCTCCATGGTTTCCAGAAGGTCTGCAGGAAGGAGAGTTGGTCTAGGAGCAGCAGTGGCTGTGCCGAGGCACAGGGAGCCCTGGCATGGCTCCATGGGGCTTTGGGCAGTGGAGATGCACAGGAGCATGGAGACCCCCCAGTGCCCACTCACCTGGGCCCTGAGCATCAGCTACAGTCACCTTGGCCACAGGCTCCCTGTTCGATCGTCCCCTCTCCCTGGAACAAGGTTGAGCAGGATTTAGGCAGGGCAGTGGAGAGGGCAGAGCAAGCTGGGCATGGCAGTACCACCTCCAGGGATATTGGCTTAGGAATAGAGAACGTCCCCAGACAGGTGGAGAACACAGAAGGATCTCTCAGGAGACAGAGGGGCTCATGGGGACAGTGTGGGCCTTACGGTGATTTTGTCCTGGCAGCAGCTGGAGATCGTGGGGAGGCCTCTGGAGATGGCGGATGGGACAGCTCAGAGTCGATGTCTGAGATATCTGCAGGCACAGGAAGGGAGATGCAGCAGTGGCCATGCAGTCCCTGTGCTGTGTGACTGACCCTGGCCCCAGCACCGTGTCCCCTCACCGTCCATCCGGGAGCTGTCGCTCTGGCTGTCAACGTCAGGGATGTTGACCAGGAACTGCCGGTGGTCACGGAGGATGAGCAGGGTCAGGATCCCCTCTGTCTGCTCAATGAGCTGCTGGGTTTCAGCCAAGGACATGTCCTGGCTGGCTACCCCATTGATCTGGAGGGGCAGAGTGGGAGGCCTCAGGGCACCTGCTCCTGGGAAAGTCACCCCCAGGAACACCCCACAGGGGTGGGATACTCTGACTGCCATCTTCCTGCTCCCTTCCCAGCTCCTCCAGGCCAGCCCCAGCTCCTGCAGCTTCACCTATTCTGTGTCCCTGTTCCTAGCTGCTTCCCAGTGTGACCTCATTTTGTACAGAGGAAACCATTAAACCATTACCATGGTTTGTTAACACCCACTTCCGCCTGCCTGGGGCTCTGCCCACAGGCAGGATTGCAGGACCCCTCAGACATCTGAACCTCAGTTTTTCTTTGCCCTGGGCCCAGCACTGTCCTTCCATGGCCTGGCCTGATGCAGGGAGTCAGGCCCCAAACAGGCTCTGGGGCTGAGATCTCCCTGAGTGGTAGCTGCTTTTCCCAAGAGACTGTGGGATGAAATCCCTTCTGTTTACCCCAGAGTCACTTTGGCACTAGATCCCAGCAGCCATGGGTCTGCCTTGACCAGGTGTGCAAACAAAGGGTCTCCCTCCCTTCTATTTCCGCCTCCCCAAGTACTTTAAGCACTGTTTTATCTGACAAACACCTGTGACTGTCATCCAGTGGGGACATGGACACACAGTGGGGGACCACACACCGTGGGGACAGTGGGGTAGACATGTGCCCACTGTGCCAGCAGGACATGCCACCAGCCCTGGCAGCAGGGAGCTGGTCCCTGGGACAGCCAGGGGGGCTGGGGCAGGGAGTGGGCACAGGCAGAACTGCCTCCAGCATGGCCATGGCTGGGCCCTGGCAGTGACACCAGCCAGGGACGAGCCCTCCAAAGAGGGGCAGATAGGGGCAGATGAGACTCCCAGTGAGTGCCCTGCACCCCGGGGCCCCCATACCTTCAGGATGAGGTCTCCCTCCTGCAAGGAGTTGCCCTTGGCCGCCAGCCCATCCTCCACTATGTGCTTGACAAAAAGCTGACTCCCCAGCTTCAGGCCATACTCTGCAGCAGAGAGAGCCGTGATGGTCACAGAGTCAGGCAGATGCAAGACCCCCTCCAGGTCCCTGCTCAGCACCACCCCCACAAGCCCCAGCTCCCCTTGGGGTATTGGCTGAGCTCTGTAGCCCCTAGCTGAGGGGAGGAGGTTTAGTGCACCCAGCATGGCATGCAGTGTCCCCTTGCTGCAGCCAGGCCCTGGCACCCACCCAGCCATCATCTCCTCCCTGGGAGAAGGCATGGCCAGAAATCAGGCAACAAGACCCAGGGACAGCAGGAGCAGGAGGGCCTCACCCTCATTCTGCTTCTGCTTCACCAGGACCGAGGTGATGGGCTTCATTGGCACATCCTGGCACGGCAGCCGCTTGAAGCCCGACACCAGGGCCAGCCCGTTGGTGTCCCCGTCCTGGTCAAAGGAGCAATGTCTGCCCTGGCCTCTCCGATCTGAGCTGCTCTGCATCCGGTGGCTGCTGTCCTGGCTCCGCCTCCGGCTCCGTGACACCAGCCTGTGCTGGCGGCGGTCATCGTGCTGGTGACCAGAGCTCCTCTCGCTGGACGAGTCACCATCGTAGCCCTGGCTGTGATCCAGGTCATCCCGGGAGTGGTGCAGCCTGTACTCCTCATCTGAGTGGTAGTGCCGGGGCACGGCAGGGGACCCAGGGCTGCTCTTGCTCACAGGGAGCTGAATCTTCTTTGGTCTTTTCAGTGTCTGCAGGTGCACAGTGAGCAGAAGAGGATGGTGGGTACAGCTGTGTCTGCCAGGAGATGTCCCTGCAGCAATTCCCAAGCCCCAAACCTTGGGCACATGTGGACAGGGGATCTGGGATGGGGACAGGCACCAGCATGAGCGTGATGCCAGCCCCCATCCCACCACAGAGCACACTCACAATGTTGGCGATCTTGCCACAGGTTTTAAGTGTCTGGATGGCAACAGAGGATGGGACGTTCTCCATGGAAAGGCCATTTACCATCACAATGTGATCCTTCTTCCTGGGAGGGAAAATGCAGCTGAGATGCTGTCCCAGGCACAGCTCCCAGCCCAGGGAGCTGGTGGGGTGGTGAGTGTACCCCAAGGGATCCCATTCCAGCCAGGCAGGGCAACAGTGGTGCTGGCCCTGTCCCAGCAGGAGCGATTCTCCATCCCTCCCACCCTTGCTGGCAGTGATCACCCCCTCTGGCCCCATGCACTCACTGGAGCTGACCCATTGCTGGTCCCCCAGACACCACATCTGAAACAAACACCGCTGTGTCCCCGGTTGTCTTGTTGGGACGGTCACGGCCTCCAGAGACAGCAAATCCAAAGCCCCGGTGAGGGTCCTGGTGGGGGTGGGCAGAAGGGGGTCAGGCAGAGTTGACCCCACAGACCCCGTCCCCTCCCACAGTGGGGCCACCCCAGGAGACACTGACCTTGCTCAGTGTCACCGTGTGCTGCTCCCAGATGACCATCTCTTCCATGGTGGGCACCCACCAGCACAAGCTGGGCAGGGGCTCGGTGGCAGCCGCACAGCCGGGGGGCTCTGACCGGCTCCGGCTCCTCTTCGCAGCTGCCGGCCCCTTCCTCAACCCAACATCAGGCTGCAACACAGAGCAGCAGCAAAACTGAGCCATGAGCACCAGGGACTGTGAGGCTGCAGGGGACAGAGCCCCACAGTGCCAGGACACTGGGGCTGGCAGCTGTGGCACACCCCAGCTAACCCTGCATGGCTCTGAACCCAGAGCTCTGTGCACCATGACATCCCCCCTGGGGATCCATCTCCATCCCCTCAGACATGAGTCCATGGCAGGGGGGGTTTTACACAGGGCAAGCACAGGACTCATCTCCATGGCTGGGACCCGCTGTCCAAGCCATCCTCATGGTCTGACTCCCCTCTGTCCTCCTGGAGCTGGCAGGCCTTGGGGTGCTTCTCTGGATGGTGTTTTAGTGTCTGTCCACCCACTCTGGGCTTCAGCAGCTCTGACAACTGGTTTGGTAACACCACTGCCCCAGTTTCACCATTTGATTGCTCTGGGTTTTCCCCAAATCCAATGTTTTCCACCTGAGGCAAACAAGCCTGACAGAATAACGTCCCTTTGAGGCTGAAACTTCTGGGATGGGCCCAGGGATCTCCACCAGCTCCTGGTTCCCTGTAGGTAATGTCAGCATGAACCCAGAGAGACATGGTGGGAGACAGCACGACCAGAGCCTCCCACCAGTTCCTGTGGGGTGGGACAGGGACAGGCCCCTTTGTTCAGGACCTCACAGAATCACAAAATCATCAAAGCAGGAAGAGGCCTTCAAGATCATCAAATCCAGCTGTCACTCCAACACCACCATAATCTCCCCTAAGCCATGTCCCCAAGTGCCACATCCAGATGCCTCTTGAATGCTTCCAGGGATGATGACTCCAGCACCTCTCTGGACAACTTATTCCATTGCCTGACCACTCTTTCAGTGAAAAAAAAAATTGTCTAGTATCTAATCTGAATCTCCATTGGTGCAGTTTGAGGCCATTTCCTCTGGTCCTGACACTTGGCAGAAGAGGCTGATGCCCACCTCACTACAATCTCCTTTCGGGAGAGCAATGAAGTTCCCTGAGCACCCTTCTCCAAACTGCACACCCACAGTTCAAATGGCACCACGTGGCCGTGATGTCTGTGGGCTCTGGAGTGCCTGTGCTCATTCCTAACAGCCCCTAACACAGCTCAGCCACCCTCAGCCCTGCCAGAGATGCCTACATTGGTGCCACAGGGAGCTCAAAACCTCCACAGGCCCTTTGGGAATTGGCCAAGGGGCAGCTTTGGTGGGACAGAGACACCTCGTGGGCAATGCCAGGCTGGTGCCACATCAGGGATGTGGCAGTGGGCAGCCAGCCCTGGGCAAGTGAGACAGCACAGCCCTGACACCAGGACATCCCATGGGTAGCCCTGGCTGGAGCGGGGCTGAGGCAGCCGGGGCTGCCCCCAAAATGAGACCAGCCTGAAACAAGACCCAGCCCACTGCAGCCCAGGGAGGGCTGGGGGAGGCCTGGGGTAATCATTCACCCGACAGGCAGGTGAATGCTGCAGCCACGGGTGTGGAGGGCAGAGTCCCCTCTGCGTCACCAGCTGCCGAAACCAGCCCGAGTGCCTCCCTGCCACCCAGGGACACGTGGGACCAGGGGTAGCTGGGGCTGGGCAGGACCCCAGTGTGGCAGCACCCACTGTCTGGCACTGGGAAAGCTGATAATGAACAGGAACTCCCAGAGTGGCATTGGGGTGGCTTCAGCTGTGTCACCAGTGTTGTTTGTGCTCCGTGGACACCTACAGGTCACACGGTGTGAGCTATAGGTCCAAGAGAGACCAACCTGGAGCAGCCAGATCATCCCCCTCCCTAGGGTGGTGACATCTGCTGGGCTAGAGCTACCCCTGATGCCACCCAATACAGCCCCTCACTGTCCCCACCTGGCTCCCACTACTGTCCCACCACCGTGGTGCCACAAACTGGGCACAAACTTGCGTTCCACTGCTGCCCGTTGGTCTCTCCAGGCAGTGGCTGGAGCAGAATGGGGATGGCAGCAGCTCCAGTGGCACAGGCAGCGTGCCTACGGTGCCACCAAGCCCTGTCCCTGTCCCCAGTCTCCCCTCAAGACCTGGCGTAGGGCCTGCACCTGCCAAAGGCCGAGGCTGGCAGCAGGAGGAGCCGGCTGAGCCGGTTTCCGACAGAAACCAGCGCGCAGCTGGAATGGCCCCGCAGGGAGAGGCAGTATCTGGGCAGAGCTGACCGCGACACACCCAGCACCGGACACCGGCAGCGCTGGGAGCCCCACACCGCCCCACACACGGACCGTGGCACCACTCCCCAGATGTCTGAAGCCAAACAAAGCCAAGCTGTGCTGGGGCAGCTCAACCCACGGCCAGGTCCCCAGTTCGGGGCTGTGCCTGGCCCCGGGTGACGCCCCCAACAACGCCCGCCATGGGGACAGCAACGAGTCGGGGGGTCCTTTATCGGGAAGTGACACACACAGCCCACCCCAGCCGTGCACACAGCCAACCCCATCACCCAAAATGTTTCCCAACCCCCCTCCCCTGATAGAGCTCCTCATCCTGAGAACCTCAAAGCCTTCCTGGGATCAGCAAGGTACCTGCTCTCAGCCAGGGCTGCAAAACCACTCGTCCCTTGTCTGGTCCTGGCCATGCAGCACTGAGGTCCCGGATCCCTCCAGGGGCTGCTCTGTCCCAACCCTACCCAAAGAGCGATGGGCTGATCCCGACCCCCTGCCCTGGGAAAGGTCTCTGGAAGGGCTGCCCCGGAGCGAGTGTAAACCGGCAGCAGAGCGGCACGTCCTGCAGCCCTGGGGCGGGGAGCTCCGATCCTCCGGGTATCTCCGTGCTGTGGGGCAGAGCCCCAGGACGGTCACTAGGTCCTGGAGCCAGCCAGAGAGGGACAAAGCACGGCCAGTTCCCCAGGTGAAAGCACAGCTGAAAGCCAGAAAGCAGGGCTGACAGATCCCGCGGGACAGAATTAGGCACTCACCGAGCCTGGGATCCGACCAGGAAGGAGCTGAGCTCCCGGGCTGGTGGCAGTGGTGTCACTCCAGGGTGCCTTGCGTAACCCTTTGTGGCCCAGACTCTGCCTGCAGCGGAGAAGGAGCAGGAAGGGGGTTCCGGGGGCAGCTTCCCGGGCACAGCAGGTCTCCAGGAGGGCTGTCCCTGGTGTCCTCCACCGTGGTGGTGGCTCAGCCACCTGCACTCATCGCCGTCCCAGCGCTGCACCGGGACAGGCTAACAGGATGCTGGCGGTGCTTGCAGACAGGGGTTCCTCTGCCCCAGTCCTCGTCCAGTCCAGGGAAGCGGTGGGACTCTGTCCCAGACCCCCAAACCCTCCCAGCGTTACCCATCGTCCCACGAGGGGACAGACACGGGGGTCAGCCTTGATATCCCTGTCCTGGGAAGTGTGGGGGAAGCTGGTGATGGCTGCTGCCCCCTCTCCTCCCCTTCCCTTGCCCCTGTCCGCACCTGAGGACCAGGCCCCCGTCATCCCTCGTCCCACGGGGCCGCTTTCCGGCGCTGACAGCGATCAGGTCCACGCCGCGCTTCTCCGCCTCCCGCCGGGGCCGATACCGCTCCCAGCCCAGCGCCGAAGCGGCGTGGGGGGACCATTTTCTGCGGAAGCCCCCGGCCCGCAGCCGCCAGCCCGGAGCCGGAGCCATGCCGCCGCCAGCCCCTCCGCTCGCTGCTCGGCACCGGCTGCTCTCGCCCGAGCCCCGCGGGGAGCCTGGAGCGGCTCCCGCCGCTCCCCAGGACCAGCCACAGTCGGGAGCCCCTCTGGCAGGGCCCGGCGCCGCCAAGCAGCCTCATTAGTGATGGTGGCCTCGGCGTTGCCTCCCAGCAGCGGCTCCCCATGCGGGGCACGCGTGGCCCCGGGGCTCCGAGAACTGGCGGGGCCGGCCCGGGCTGACCCGCGCCCCGGGGCTGACCCGGGCCGGGTGGCGCCACTAGATGGTGCCGCGGGGACGGGAGGAACCGGGCCCCGGCTTGGGCTAGGAATCGGCGGCGCTGAACGGCGCCGGAGCCGCGCAGGGAGGAGGGAGCGTGTCCGGGTCCCGGTGCACGGCAGGCCCGGTCCAGCCCGGGGTTGTCCGGCTACCGGGAGCTCTCGGAGACGACTGGGGGCGGAGCGAGGGGCGAGAAGGCACCACTCGGCACCGGGAAGCTCGCGGAGAGCCCCGGTCCGGCCGGGGCAGCGCGGTGGGAACCGAACCGGGACGGGACGGCGGGCGCGGGCTCCGCCCATATGGCGGGACACGCCCCCGCCTGGGCCCCGCCCCTCCGCCTGGGCCCCGCCCCTCCGCCTGGGCCCCGCCCCTCCGCCTGGGCCCCGCCCCCGCTGCCATGGGCACCCACAGGCCATGCCCCCGCTGCCATGGCGACCGGCAGAGTCCCCGCCCCCGGGAGTGCCGCCTCCACTGCCATAGCAACTGGCAGGCAGGCCCCGCCCCCGTGGAGCCCCGCCCCGGTGCCATGGTGACCGCAGGCCCCGCCCTCCGACCCTGTGGTGTTTCCCCCTCCACCGGAGGTATCGCGGCTGCCGCACCGTGAGGGATCGGCGGGAGTTGCTGTGGCCTCTCTTGTCCCTCCCCGCCCCTGTCGAATCCCACAGCCCGCCGGTTATCGCGACAGCCCTCCGCCGCATCGCAATTAACTCCGGCGGAAAAGCCCTGCTGTGCTTCCGGCACTGTTCGGGGCGTGTCTGGCCGCGGCGCCACCCGCGTTCTATGGTCCGCGGCGCTCCCAGGGTCCCCCGCGCCGCGGCCGGTACCCGGGAGGAGAGCGGCGGCGGGCGCTGGCCTGTCCGGGGCCTGTCTTGCCCCGGGGCTGCGCCTGCCCGCGGCCGCCATGGAGCTGGAGGTGCCTGAGGAGGCGGAGGGCTCGGCCGCGGCGAGTGCCGGTGCCATCACTCCGGAGGCCGGCGTAGGGGGACCGGACGCGTCAGGAGGTAACGCGCCGCGAGCACCGGGGGCCGTCCCTGGCTGTCCCCCATCCGGCCGGGCCCCGGCGTGTCCCCGTGTCCCGCCGGCCCGCAGTGGTTCAGCCGAGCCGTAACCCCGGCCGGTCCCCCCCGCGGGGCGCTCGGAGTGGTTCGGTCCAGCCCGCCCCCCCTACCCGGAGTGAGCCCCCCCCTCCCCCCCCCGACACCGCGTGGTCCCGTCCAACTGCTGCTTCCCTTCCCCCCTTCTCCCCCGGCCCCGGGTTGGTTCCGCCCCGGCAGGGACACCGGGGGACACCGGCATGGGGCTCCCCCGTCTCTGTCCTCGGCAGTCTCGGGGCTGCGAGGGGCAGCGGCGACGCCCGGACTACCGCGCGAGGCACAGGCCGCCCACCTCGGGCACTACTCCCGGAACCGGCCCCGGCTGGGCCTGGAAGGCCGTGTTGGGGCCGTCCTGTCCCCTCCCCTCTCGGGGGTCGCTCCCCGGAGATCACAGGGTCGGGGGGGCAGGCAGGCCCTGGCAGCGGGGGCGGGGGGCTTTGTCGCCGGCCGGGTCCCTCCCGCCGGAGGGGGCCCGTTTGTCAGGGCTCAGCCCGGCAGCGGCATTAGCAGAAGGTTTGGGGTTCCTGAGTGGCAGGATGGATCCATGGGGCTGCGCCTGTGCACCTGCCCCCGCCTCCACCGCTGCCTAATTATTTCTAGTTCATTAACAGCCTCAGGATTGCTGGCTGAGCCGTGCTCGTGATGTTCAGCCCTGCTGCTGCCGGGCTGACACGTTCCTGCGCAGGCCCGACGCGGAGCTCCAGGCACCTGCCGGAGTCCGGGCTGCTCAGAGGGCTTGGCTGTGTGATGACAGCGATCTCCGTGTCGTCAGGCCTTTAAATGAGCATCATTAGATCTTCTGAGAAGCAGCTAATTACAGTGGAAACCGTGCTCGTTTCGCAGATGCCATCTGCCCTGCTGGGGCTGTGGGTGTAGTGTGTAACTTTGGGTAAGGTGCTGAGGTCTGGGCTGGGGGAAGCTGCCCCAGCCGTTCTGTTGTGGTTCCTCGGTGCTGCAAAGAAATGCAGGGGCTGGCAGCCTGCAGCCTGCCTTCCCGAGGCTGCTTGCTGTGCTCCCACACACCCTTGGACACATTTTTGGGAGTGTTCTCCAGCACGGGCAGGGGTGGCAGATGATGCCAAAGGAGTGAGAGAGAACCTTCTTGCTGCTCACTCACAGAACAGTTTGGTCTGGAAGGGACCTTAAAGCCCATCTTGTTCCATCCTTCTGCATGGGGAGGGAGACACCAATGAACAATTAAAACACAGTTTGTCCTTCTGATTTCGCTGTCATATATCTGGTTTATCGAGAGGATAGGGGGTTGTTGCTCAGGACTAGGCAAAGTGTTTATGGAGACTGTTGCTCGGGAAGGGTTTAAGCAGGGAGAGTGTATTTATCTTCTCCCATGAGCAAGTAAATCTGAATTTATGAACCTGTGGGCTGTCTTACCTCTACGGTGATAGTAAAAAAGATGAAATGGAGCCAGTAATCTCACCAATGCTTTGATTTCTCAAGTCAAGTTGCTTACTCCTCACTTGGGTAGCGTCCAAATTGTGTCACTTGGCCTCAGCTGCTCCTGCAGCTGGAGCTCCCGGGGGGCTGGGGACAATGTGCACAACAGCGAAGGAGTTTTTGCTGGAGAAGAGAAACCCTGGGGGATGGAGGTGGCCTTTGGTGGGCTGTGGGAGGGCATGGCTGCACCCACACAGGGTAGGCTGTGCTGTGGGTCTGGGCTTGTCACTGTGCTCCATGGTCTAAACTGGGTGGCAGATCCCCATAGCACTGGTGCCTGTGCTGCTGTGTGGAGGTGTTGAAGTGCCCATGGCCCACCTACACGGGTGCTTTGTGCTGCTCCCCTTGTGCTCACTGCTCTGCATGTGCTGTTGACGAAGGGTCACCAGCATGGCTGAAACCTGGCAGGAGAGGAGGCATCTGGGTGCTGTGCTCTGCCTGAACAACATGGCAGGGTTAATCCAGACTGGGTCAGGCCAGCAAACACCTTCCCCAAACCCCCAGTAATTACAGAAAAATTACAGTTAGTCTGGTACAGGAGTAAAACTGCCTGGAGAAGGGCTGGAAGTCAGGGAGGCCTTGGCAGTAGGTTGACTTAAGGTACAGAGTATTCTGAAGGGAACTTTTGGAAATGTCATGCTTTGAGGGAGAAAACCTCACTTATTGCCAGCAGCTCATTCATGAAGATACAGGCCCAATTCGTTCATTCCTGAGACCTTGGCTTCAAAGTTTTTAAAAGTTTTGTGACCAGCTAGTTGAAAGGGAGTTTTAAAATCTAATGGATGCAGATGCTTGCTGTGCCTTCTCCCTGAATCTGTACCCTCATGCCCTGGGGAGGGACTCCAGGGAGTAAAAGAGGCTGCTCCAGGGTTCTGATGAGCTGTGGGCAAGAGCAGAGGTGGTGTGGGGAGGTATGGTGCTGTGGGGTGACAGCTGAGTACTAGGCTCGTTTAGGCTGGGGTGCCCTGATCCCAGGGATGGTTGGGTAAGCAAAGGGTGCGTCACCATTCCTCTAGCCAGGTGCAGTCTGGAGACACAGGGTCTGGAAACCTTTTATTGAAGGGTGGTTGGGTTATGGGAGAGCTGTTACTGCAAAAGAACTGGCACCATCCAAGTGTTGGACAGCAGAACTGGCCTCCAAAGTGGGAATTCTCAGTGGGGAAGTAGAGTTGACTTGAAGTTGGATTTATTTCCATTGGTCAGGTCTCCTGTTGCACTGGCTTCAGTCTGCCCATCACTTCTGGTCCAGAGCTGGAGCAGAAGCCTCCAATGTGTTCTTCTAGGTTGGATTCTAATGCTGTAGGGAACTGAAATGATTTAACAAGGATTCACAGTTGTGTTGGACAACTGTCTTGCTGTACCTCAGGCTGAAGGAGCACAGTGAAGATGCCAGCCCCTGCCAGGGGAGAGCCAGGTGTGCTGTGTGCTGGTGGCACCTGTGTGGCTGTCTCCAAAGCACTGCAGAGCGTTGATTGCAACAGCCCAGGAACAGGATTGCAGCTCTTCCCTCTTAGCAGTGATAACTTTGAAGTGACTTTTGAAGGGTTGCTGGAAGCAATTTTTTCAGTGAGCAGATTAGAGATAAGAGAAGAATTCCACCCTGTGGGGCATAAGCAGTTCAATTCATACCAACTCGATGGAGAGGGGAAATTGAAGAGAGCTTATCAGCTTGAGGAAAAATCAAATGTAAACATCATCCCCAGCATGATTATGGTTCACAGCTTAGTTGGATGTCACATGCCTCTGTGGCGTGAAATGGTGCTGGCGAGGATGATTACAGAGGGAGTCAGCCAGGCAGGAACAGGCAGAAAAACACCCTGTGCCTTGAACTCTTAAAGACCCTGCAGTCACTTCACAGTCAATAAGTCACAGCTCAGCTGCAGGGAAGGAGGAAGGCAATGAAAATAGAATTCAGGCTGCTCTGGCAAATTAATTGTTCTTTAAGATATGAATCGGCTGGAAGCACGTAGGGAAGCTGGGATGGTGGAGCCTGGGAGCTGGGAAGGGCAGTGTGCACAGCAGGCAGATGTGGGCACTGCCCTAAGGATGCTGAGCCTGCCTGTATCGGTGTCAGGGCAGGCTGCAGAATGAGTTTCTGAGAACACACAGGATGGGGAATGATTATTCTCATTTTCATTAACCAGCACTTGGCATTGACCTGTATGTAACAGCCCATTCCACCACTGCTGGGCAGAGCTGCCACTGCCCCGTCCCACTCGGGGGGCACATGGGCCTCTCTGGAAGGGCTCCTCAGGGAGTGACCTGAGTGGATTCAGTATGAACAGTATATATAATTTGGGAACTATTATTGAAGTGATTCACTGACATGACCATTATGGGCTCTCGCCAGATGCACAATCATAAGAAATATGGTGTTCCCATATAAGGTGGTTATAGCCTGAAAGGCAGCAGCAGGAATTCCAGCACTCTCTTCCTTCATGGACACATCTTTCAGTTAGCACCAGTTGACTCCAGAAATAGTCCTGCCATGGCTGTGTGATACTCTGATAAAGACTTGAGAGCTCTTCTCATCACTTGCTGCTTCAGCTTTGTCAGTGTTTGATTATTCCCATCCATCCCCTTGGGCTGCCAAGCTTATTCCCATGTACCATAATTAATCTCTAGAAGCCTGGCAGGTTCCTCACTCCTGACATGGATGCAGAACCATGTGGTTGCTGGGACCTGCTGGTATGAGATCTGTTCATGCGCATGTGGGAGCTGCAGGTGCTATGTGGGGTCACTAACTTGTGACTCAAAAAGCAGAAATCACTGCACCTTTTGCACTGCACTGGGGAATGTCAGAAGCAGAGTGGGAGAGGGAAATATTTGCTAATCCCAGTGCAAGGAGGGTTGCCTTTGTTTAGGTGGAATTGAACGCTCAATGCTCCCATCCACAGCATGGGGAAGGAGCTGCTGGCCATGTCACTGGCATGAGATCCTCCCTCTGGAATCCTGGCTGCAGGAAAGTGGGAGCCAAAGCAGGTCCTGCCTTCCCCAGATGGTCTGATCCCATGGATACACTCTCACAGATCTCCCCTGGATCCCAGGGAAGACAGTGGGAGCAGCAGGTACTGGAGTAGGCTGCCAGTTTTGGGACACGCTCTGGTTTAACACAGAGGCCTTGGAACCTCCTTTTCCCCAAGATGTTTATGTTGAGAGAGAAGTGACTCAGAATGTTTGAATCACAGAATGAAAGAATAGTTTGGGTGGGAAGGGACCATCTCATTCCAACTCTCTACTGTGGGCAGGGACACCTTCCAGTAGACCAGGGTGCTCCAAGCTCCATCCAGATTGGCCTTGAAGCTCATAAATAGCAGCAGAACAGCAGGTGGCAAGGTGGGGTATTTCCTTTCCCATTAAGTCTTTCCAAGTCTCTAACCAAGATCTCTGATAGTCCCCTTTGATTTGTTTAATAACCCAGTGACAGTGTTACTATCCTTCACCCATCTCCCAGGCCTACACGCTGGGTCAGCTCATGAATGTGCCCAACAACATAATTTTTTAGTTACATCAAACTGATTGTCTGATCATGTCTGTGGGACCAGGCAGAAGCGTTGTGCAGGTGTTTGGTGTGGATTCCCTGTAAGTACTTACTGATAGATAGATAGATAGATAGATAGATAGACAGACAGACAGACAGATGCACCTCTGTGGTATTTCACCATTTCTAAATCCATGGTGAGTGCAAGAACTCAAAGGAGAAAAGTACTGTTGTGTTCTGTAAGTCTTTGGCAAAGCAGAATTCCTGGCCAAGCATGGTCTGGATGTTTGCTGCTGGCTGAGGGTGCCTGTGCAGCTGCTTGTGTTTCCCTGAGTGCTGGGATGAGGACACACACCATGCTGAGCCCCTGCTGCTGCTGTTCTGCCACGGGAATGCACTCACAGGCAGGGAAACACATGAGCACAGCACAGAGGAAATCAAGGCACTGCCTGGGACCCAAAGACTGTTCAATGCTGAAATGAAACAAAAGCACAAGAAGGAAGAGGATCAAGTAAAAGACCAAACTTGTGGCCTCTGTGAAGTGGGCTTGGTCTTGATCCCCAGCAGTGCAAACCTCAGCAGAGCCCAGTGTTGCTTACCTGCCTCCAGGGGAGCATGTGCCAAATGGAAAGCAGCTGCTGGCCATCCCAGGCTCTCCCCCTCTGGGGAGAACTGGCAGACTGAGTCTGTGGACAGGAACCTGGCTTCTCCAAGAGCCCTGTAAAAGCCAGTGATCGTACAGTGATGTTGGGGCTTTTCCTTCTTAGGTAGGTCTTTGAAATACTCACTTCCTAAGCAGCCTGGCACTTGTTTGCTTGACCTTTTCAGTGATGCCAACAGCTGGGTTAACCTCCAGACTTTCTGGAAAGCATTTTTTTGTAATTAAAAAGCTAAAAGTGATTAGAGCAGCTTTTCTGTTACTTTGTCTCCTCACCCACATATTTAGCAGAAAATGCTGTCAACCCCAAATTAAGTGTCATGATCTTCCATGGTGTGTTCTTGTGGCTTCCCCAGCTTACATGTGGGTTTTGGCACTGGCTTGTGGTGAATTACCAGGCTGAGTCAGAGGACATGCTGTGGTGGGGAGGAAATCTGAAGCTGGCAATGTGCTGGGTTGTCCCAGTGTTCCCAGCCCTGCCCATGCCACTGGTCACCATTTACCATGACTTATTTTTATCTCACAGCTCTGGGGAGAGGCTGCGAGTCCCTTTGCCTCTCTTTCAGCTTTCTTTGAAAGCTGCAAGCTTTCAGCTGTGGCAAGCATACTGCTCTTTTCTAATTCTATTGAAAAAACCACAAATGTGTACAGCTAAGGAGTTGGTGTGTGATTTGAAGGTTTCTCTTCAATATTTACTGTAACACAGAAGCAGGCTGGAATAATCCACATGTGTAGAAGAGCTGTGTTCTTTTATAGCATGGAGCTGGCATATTCTTTACAGCTGCACCTCTGGCAGATGCCTATGAGAAGTGCTGTCCCTCTGGATAAGTGCTCGACTTTGCATCTGGAGTTACAGGAAACAAACTTTGCTATGTCCAACCACTGCCTGTGCAGTTTGCATTCATGCTTTGCAGACTCATCAAGTCAGCCCAGTCCTCATCTCCTTTGTAATCAGCAGAACCTGCATGTTCTCTTTGCAGAAATTGCTACTAGAGAGGGTGGGGAAGACTTCCTGGGAGAAAAGAGAAGTTGTAACCAGCTGTTTGCCTTCATCATTGAAGACCTGCCTGTTGCATGAGGAGTGTTTGAAAGGCTAGGGTCCACATTCCAGGAGCACAACTGTAGCTGCTCCTGCCGCCCAGGGACTCCTTGATCCAGGAAAGGGAACCAGGTCATGGCCTGGGGTTTGTCACAAGACCAGCCCAGGCACATCCACGTCCATCACTGAAAGGGCCTGGAGATTAGCTGAACATGGGAACAGCACAGGCAGCAGCTCATGTCTTTGTTCTGGGTGAAACAGCTCAGTCTCCTGAACTGGGAGGAATTAATGGATTACAAGACAAGGGCAGCTTTGCCTTTTTTGTGGTCATTCAAACACAGCAGCGCTGCTGGGACAGTGCCACTGGTGCCGTGGCTGCTGGGGAGCTCAGTCAGACTGGTCAGACTCCACTGAGCTCCAGCGCTGCTTTTCTCTTTACTGCATAATGTTCACCTCTGCTTTTCACTTTACTGCATAATGTTCACCTCTCCCAGGCATGCTGGGGAATGAGGCTTGATTCAGCTTCTGCCCTGTGCTCTGCTGCTGCTGTTAAAGCTTTCCTGCTTCTGCTCTCCTGTGGGAGCTCTTGCATGGGTCTTGGTGGCTCCTGCAAAATGAGTTTTCCTGCTCTGAGGGCCTGTTTAGGCACAGCAGCTATAAACTCTTCAGTTAAAGTCAGTAATGCTTTTTCGGACAAAGCTCTGTCAAACTGCTGACTCTTCACATTCAAGTTGTCTGTGTTCCTGTATCGTGGCAGACACCTCCTAATTTCTTTTCCAGAAGATCTGGTAGCGCTTTGACCTCAGCCATCTCCGGAAGAAAATGCAGCTCACCAGAGGAAGGGAGTGCTGGGCTGGGAGCCAGTCAGGTCTCTACTCCTTCACTGAATTTAGTAAATCAGAGTAATTCCCCAGCTGTTTCATGGGGTTTTTTTCTATAGGAGAAGTGTTCTGCTGCCTTTGGGGCCGGGGACCTGAGCTCACAGTCATTTAGCAGGGCTGGTGTTAGAAGCATGTCCTTAGTGTGACCCAAACTTTGGGCACATCAGGATGCTGCCCTTCAAAATGGGTGTCTTGGATGTGTCAGACTGTGCTGGTGACCATGTTGTGCTTCTGCAAGAGTAGAATTAGTCAAGACTGTTTTGCCTGCTCATTTTTGGCCTGACAAGATGTTGTTTAAATTGCTCGTTAGACTTTTATTTCCCTTGGCATTTGCTGTTCTCAGTTGCTATTTTATTTTCTGTCACCCCAAGTAAGTGAAGGTCTGGATTTCCAGTGGCTGAGACAACCACTGGGGCTGGTGAAGTGCAACCTGATGGAGTTGAGGACATGTGTCGTGTCCATTGAAAGAGCACTGTTTGTGAAGTCAGTCTCTTGGGAATTCAAGCTTGATGCCCAAACTTGCTTTCTGCCTCCCTGGTTAAGGTTGGGTTCACCTCACCTGGGCAGAGGGGTCTTGCCAAACCTATGTGGGACAGGAAGGCCAGGGAGGAATGAAGTAGGTAGAATAAAAGCAATTCTCCTGTATATTTAAAGCAGTAGTAATTTAGGTCACCTTAATCTGCTCTCCCTCCTCCCCTTCCTGCGGGATGGGAGAATATCCCAGCCACGTGTGCTGCAGGGTGATGATGAGGGGGGACCACCTTTGTCTTGCTGCTGTCGAGCTGTGGAGCATCCTGTGGCCTTGGAAGGCTCCTCTACCTGTTTATTACCTACCAAAATAATCAAATATAGCTCTCCAGCAGTACAGCAAAACAGTGTTGTTTCTGTGCATGAGATGAATAACTTCAAGGTGATTTAATTCAATTATTTCAATTATTTTTTGGGGTGGAATTCCTGATTTGTGGATGGAACTGTGATTCTGGTTTAAGGACAAGCATCCTCCTGAGCTCTAGGAATTTACCTAGTTTTTCACCAGCTATAGTTGGGCAGCAGTACAGTCACAGCATTGCTTCAGGTGCTGTTCAGTGCTGGTCCTGTCAGCCCTCCAGTGATGGAGTTGGCTCAGAATGGCTGTGTATGGATTTTTATCTCATTCAAGGCTGAGCTCAGGTAATTCAGGCCACTTGGCACCAATTTGAGCAACTTGAATGGAGCAATTTGGGTTGGTGCATGGATACAACTCACAAAGGGTTCAGAGCACTTGAGTATTTTTATGTAATTGGCAAGTTTGGAGAAGTTTCATGAAGTCCTTTCAAAGCTCAAGACTCATCTTCTAAATCCTGTGAGGCTCTCAGAAGACCACAGTGCCGGAAACCAGAGTCATAGAATCTCCTGGGTTGGAAGGGACCCATGAGGATCATTGAGTCCAGGTCATGGCCCTGCATAGGAGAACCCCAAGAATCCCACTGAGTGCCTGAGAGCATTGTCCAAGCACTTGGGAACTCTGGCAGAGTTCAGGCTCAGCCACCAGCAGTGCTGTGTCCTGCTTTGTCCAACACACTTGATAAAATTTTGGCAGTCACAACAGCTGAGGTGGGACATGGCTGGTTTCTGCCCTTGGAAGCCTGCTTGGTTTTGTTACCACTTTTTCCACAGTGGATCCCACAGAGGGGACAGCCCAGCTTAAGTCAGTTACCTCTGGTGTCTATTGATTTTACTTGAGGTCCTGAAAAACTGAGGGATTTAAGAAAAAGCTTCAGGCTTGGCATAAGGCCTAGAAACACACGTGTGCATAGTACAAAGTAAAGTGAAGGTGATGAGCTGGAGCCTGCCATGGCCTCTGGCTGGGTCCTTAGGATGTGCAGCTCTCATCCCAGTACAGGGCTGCGAACTGGAGCTCACCCTGGCTTTGTGACACTGATGGCATTTTCCATGGGGGGAAATGGGGGGAGAGGGAAGAGTTCTCTGCAAGGCAAAAGTGACTTTGTTAAAAGTCTGCTGCTCTAAAATACCAGGGAAGATCTGCCCATCTTTCTGCTGCCTTGTCGTGTTTGGCACATTCTGTGACCTGGGCCAAGACACAAGGAAATATTGCCAAAGCCTCTGCTTTGAGCAGGATGCAGGAGCTGAGGACAAAGATGTTGCAGTCGTTTTTCTTCCTGCAGTTTCTCTGCACATCTGATGGACCAGATTTTGTGGATTTTTCAGTATAAAATTGTCCATTATTGCATTTTTCAAGGGGAGGGAACTGGCTAAAATCCTCCTCTGGCTGAGTGCTCCTTCCCTGAATGTGCTGATGGCACTTCAGCAGTCACAGTCACTCCACTTGGATGCTGATGTGGAACTTGGTTGTCTCTGTGCGTTCTTGATTCCGCAGTTTCTGTCAGTGTAGCTGGTTCTGCATCCCTGTGCCAGGATGAAGGGGTGGTGTGCTCAGTCCCACATGCAGCCCAGAGGGCAGATGTAATACCTGAAACCGTTTGTCTTCTTTTTAAATGTCACTTTTAACTGGCTGTCATCTGCAAAGTGACAGTTTTCCTCCTCTCTGTACGTGTTGGGTGCCACTCTCTCCATCTGGCTGGCTGTGTTGACGGGGGCAGTGTACAAAATGCAGAGCATTTGCTGGCAGAAATGCAAACTGTAGAGATGTAAAATAGTCCCTGACTTCAAAGCTGGAATAGAGAGAGCAGAAAATGAAGTCTCAAAGCTGTGCTTGTCACTGTTAATGACATGCTCAGTTACAGACACTTGCTGAGGTGGAATTCAGAAACAAGGCCTTGGGTTTCACTCTTGCCTAACAGGTGGGGATTATTTGGGAGTTGAAATAGCACATGTTATGGGGTGATTTTTGTGGTTGGTGAGGACTGTTTGTTCAGTGATTAGAGCTGAAATCTGGAAGATTAACAATTGCCTTTGCTTAATGGAATGTTTTTTCCCCCTGTAATTCTGATTTACATTAAAAGACAATGAAGTTTTTCAGGAGGTGGATATTGTGTTGCATTTTGTAGCTTTTCACAGAATCCTGGAATATCCTGAGCTGAAAGGGACCCACAGGGATCATTGATCCCAGCCCCTGTCCCTGCCCAGCCACCCCAACACCCCCACCCTGAGCAGCCCTGGGAGCTCCTGGAGCTGGGGCAGCCTTGGCACCATTCCCTGGGGAGCCTGGGCAGTGCCCAGCAGCCTCGGGGGGAAGAACCTTGCCCTGAGCTCCATGCCAAGGCCTGGCCCAGCTCCAGCCCTTGCTGGGCTCCTGTCCCTGTCCCAGAGCAGAGCTCAGCCCCTGCCCCTGTGCCTGCCCTGGGCAGGAGCTGCAGCCCCCAGGAGCCTCCCCTCAGTCTCCTGGGCTCCAGCTGAACCAGCCAAGTGCCCTCAGCTGCTCCTCAGCCCTTCCCCAGCTCCGTGTCCCTCCTTTGGCCACTCTCCAACAGCTTTGGCTCCTTCTGATCTTGTGGTGCCCAAAGTGCCCCCAGAACTCAAGGTGAGGCTGCAGCCTCATACTGATTGATATACATATGGATTTTTTTAATTCCAAGATACTTCTTCTCAACCCCGCATCTCTTCAGGCTTAAATTAATTTTGATGGTAGAGAACTGCTGACAGTTCTTTCTCCTCTGTAGTCTCAGAGGGTTGGATGTTTGTTTTCATTTCAGTATTGGGCAGGAGTCACTGGTGGATTAACTATCTGGGACACTCTTTTGAGTAAGTGGCTTCTGGACTGATAATGCCAGAAAATGCTTATTAAAGAAAATGAGAAACGTGGCAATTTGGGAGGAACTTGATTTAATATGTGCAGGCTCTGGTTTTGCATGGATGGGATGGCAATGCACTTCCACAGGGGATGAGATTTAAGGTTTATAACAATCTCAGAGACATACTGTGGCTCCCTGAACTCCCAGATTTTAAAACACAAAGATTGGATTTATTTTTAATCTTTTCTGAGCTGAAAACTGGGAGTGAAAGGAGGCTAGAAGTGCCCAGCATGAAGAGCAAACTGTGACCCAGAGAAACAAGGTGGGTTTTTACAGCAGCTGAAGAAATTAAATTTAAATGCCGAGTTTTGCTGTGAAGTGGGTTAAAAACTTAATCTGTAAGGGTGAGGTGGGGTGAAAAATGACTTAATTCAAGGCCTGTGGGAGGGAGGGATGTGTCTGAATGGCAGCTGCTCATCTAAAGGAAAAAGGAGTGTGTTGCAGGCAGAAGTAGCAAGTGCTGCCAGTACTTCATGTTTTCTATTAGAGCTCCTGCTTTTGACTTGACAGGAAAGCAGTCTCCAAACCTCCTTTGCCTTATGACTCGCCTTTATGTGCAGGCAAAACCAATGCACCCATTTTGGTGAAGAGGAAGCCAAGACTGAAGCCCATCCAAAACCGTAGATCTTGGTCAGGCCCATCCTTGAAAGGGGCTGTGGTAGCTGCAGGATGGTTCTGTTTCATCACAGCTGCCTTCTCCTGTTCCCACGGGCACCTTCCCCCTGCTGCTCTGAGCCTCCAGCTGCCCTCCTGCCCTGCTGTGGGAAAGGAGCTCAGACCTGCTTTGGGAAAGCAGCTCAACCTGGGCCTTGGTGGGACAGAGCTGGGGGCTGAAGCCATCTGGTTTGGAAGGAGGCTACTGGATTGGGAGCCAGGAAATGTAGACCTTAAGCCATCAGACTGCCCATGTCAGCCTGCAGAATCCTTTATTCCCCACTGAGAGCTGCTGTGTAAGTGTTGGCCAGTGACACCCCACACCTCTCTCTGTTCCTGCCTGTCCACAACCACCACCATCAACCAGACAGCTGGTGGCTGGGAGGAGAAGCCTGAGCACACAGCTGGGTTGTCCTCCTGGAGATGCTTTTCAGAGAGAATATTTGATGTCAGTGTGCCTGGCTGTGGCTTGTGTTTATCTCCAAACAGAGGAGCAGATTGTGCTGTTCCCCCTCTCTTTTGCAGGTCAGTGGTAGTGTGTGTTTGTTTGATCCAAACTTGTAGGGTTCTGGTTCAGGGGAGCAAATTTATTTCTTGTTTTATTGAAATCTTAGCAAACAGTGTTAAAGAATTCATGAGGTTCTTCTGTAGTTCAGAAATGCTAAGCTGAAGTTCACTCCATGCTGCTGGCTTGAGTTGTGTGGCCAGCAGGACCAGAGCAGTGACTGCCCCCCTGTGCTGGGCACTGCTGAGGCCCTGCTCGAATCCTGGGGTCACTTTTGGGCCCCTCACAACAAGAAGGACATTGAGAGGCTGGAGTATGTCCAGAGAAGGGAACAGAGCTGGGGAAGGGGCTGGAGCACCAGGAGCAACTGGGGGAGCTGGAGGGGCTCAGCCTGGAGAAAAGGAGGCTCAGGAGGAACCTTGTGGCTCTGCACAACTTCCTGACAGGAGGGGCCAGGCTCTGCTCCCAGGGAACAACAGGGACAGGAGGAGAGGAAACGGCCTAGGGGTGGTTCAGGTTGGACACTGGGAAAATTTCCTCACTGAAAGAGTGGTCAGGCCTTGACGGGCTACCCAGAGCAATGGTGGTGATGATATCCCTGGAAGTGTTCAAAAAACAAGTAGAAATGGCACTTGGCTGTATGGTTTAGTGGGCATGATGAGCTTCAGTAGAGGTTGGGCCTGATGATGTAGGAGGTCTTTTCCAGCCTTAGTGATTCTATGATTCATATGGCATCCCAAGTTTTTCCTTGTGTTGGGCAGGTGCTGAGTAAAGCCCTGAGAAGGGCACAAGTTGTTCAGGGCTCTGTTTGAGAACCTCGGAGACCAGAAGTTGTTCCCAGTTTCATCTGGAGCTTACAAAGTGATTTCAGTGCACATTTATGAGCTGTGTAGGCAGCCAGCCTAGGCTCTTCCTGAGGTGGTCACTTGTGTTTTTGCAAAGTCATTGTCTTGGGAATTCAAGCTTGATGCCCAAACTTGCTTTCTGCCTCCCTGGTTAAGGTTGTGTTCACCCCACCTGCACATCCCACCTGGGCAGAGGGGTCTTGCCAACCCTGTGTGGGACAGGAATATTCTTAGTTGTAGTCAGTCAATATTCTTTAGTTGTAGTTCTCTCTGTTTAAGGCATGCCTTTCCTCCTCCTCACTGGAGAAGAGCTGCCCTGAAACCCACAGCACAAGATCTGGAGGCTCTGGAAAGCTGGGAAGAGAGCTGACCCAGCTGGCTGGGGTTCAACTCCAAGGTAGCTTCTTGTCTTTCATCTGTCAGACACATCCTAGAAACCACATCATTTCAGAGAGACCTTGACCCCCCCTCTGTCCTGTGCAAATGCAGGAATACCAAGGTGAGGCACATCCTGTGGCCTCTGCAAGCTCAGCCCAAGCTGGTGCTGCTCCCTGAGGGTTTTGTGGCTGTGCTGGGTACAAGTGTGTGCTCAGCCTTGGGGAAAACAGTGCCAGCAATCTGCAGGGTCCTCAGCACCTTGGGGCCTGCAGGAGTTTAGGAGAACAAGCTCAGCAACAGCCTCAGTTCTGCCTGAGCAGCACCTTGGGAGCCTCAGTGCTCTTTTGGATTTTGCTCTTTCTTCTTTTGCATCTTTGTTTGGGTACGTACCTGTGCAGAATCTGGAGATCTGGTTCCCAAATGAATAAATAAATGGGCATTGCTGCACTTGGTTAAATAGAAGTAATGAATTCCTGGCTGAGCCTCTGAAGTGCAGGTCCTCCAGAAGAAGCTCCTTTTCTGCCCCAGCTTTGAGCAGGCTGCAGGTGTGTGCCAGAGCCAGCCTGTCCTTCAGCTCTGGCTTCCTGCACTGCAGGAGGCTGTCCCTGGTCTCAATGCAACTGAGACATCCCTGTAGCCCAGCATGGGCAGCAGGCTGTGTCTTCATGCCCTCTTTGTGCGTCTCACCTGTTTGAATTTCCTAGCAAGAGCTCTAGAAGTATTTTTTGAAATGTCATTGTTTTTTAGGTATCTCCTTTTCAGCTCCTAGCTGAGTCACTGGCTACCATGCTACAGCCAGGATCCCAGGGAGAGGAGAGACTTGCTGAAACTTTGAGTTACAATTTTTGGCAGCACACTCCATCTTTGGAGCTTGTTCTGCTGTGGTTTGTTTTCTTCCATCTGTTCAGGTGCCTTTGTGAGAGCAGAGCAGGAGCACCTGACCCAAACACTTGAGTCACAGAGAGCAGAAGGCCTTAGCTAGGCTGGTGAGAAAAGAACATGGTAATGAGCAGAAATGTGAATTTATTCTTAACTCCAACTCCTCACACCCTGTGTCAGTAGCTGTTGCCCTGGAGGTCATTCCTGAGTGTGACAGCACAGTGACCTGTCTGTCCAGAGCCCTGGGGAATGTTGGCTCACAGAGCCCCAGCTGGGGTGGACACTGGAGGCTCAGAATCTCTCCTGGCTACCAGCCCCCTCAGTCTGGGGAAGAGAGAAGGTGTTGGCATGTCCAGGGAGGGGAGGGATCATGGAATCACAGAATAGTTTGGGTTGGAAGGGACCTTAATGCTCATCTTGTTCCATTGCCTGCCATGGACAGGGACACCTTCCACTAGACCAGGTTGCTCCAAGCCCCATCCAACCTGAGCTTGAGCATTGCCAGGGCTGGACAGCCACAGCTCCTGAGGACATCCTGTGCCAGGGCCTTACCACCCTCACAGCCAAAAATTTCTTCCCAATATCCCATCTAACCCTGCCCTCTGGCAGTGGGAAGCCATTCCCCCTTGTCCTGTCCTTCTAAGCCCTTGTCCAAAGTTCCTCTCTGGCTCTCTTGAAGCACCTTTAGGCCCTGCAAGGGGCTCTGAGCTCTCCCTGGAGCCTTGTCCACGTGAACACCCTCAGCTTCAGAGCAGAGGACCTCCTGCTCTTGCTCCAGGTCCTCTGGACTTGTTCCAGCAGGTTCATATCTTGTTGATGTTGGACCCCAGACCTGGAGGCAGCTCTGCAGGTGGGACCTCACACGAGTCGGGTGGAGGAGCAGAATCCCCTTCCTCAACCTGCTGGTCACAATTCTTTTGATGCAGCCCAGGATCCATCTGGATCTACCTGGAGGAAAGAATTTGCAGTAGCTGGAATGGATTAAGCAGAGTTTGCTCCTAAAGAGCTGGCCAACCCTCACTTTGTTGTGCTCTGGGATCTGGATGGGTGGTGCAGGAGAGGCACAGGCAGCCAGGGTGGTGAGGTGCTGCCAGGCAAGCACAGGACATGCTGATGGGAAGGAGTAGAGTTGGAAGAGTTGAGTTTTGAATGAGGCCAAGAAACCAGCTCAGATGAGCTGTATCTGCAGCCTGGAGAGCTTGGGTGTTTCTCCTTTTTACATCAGCAAAAACTCAGGTTTATTTAGAAGTAGGTCACAGAATCATGGAACTATTAAGGTTGCAAAAGACCTGCAAGATTATCGAGTCAAACCTTGACTGGATGTGTCACTGCTCTGCTTTTTTAAGTGTGTTTTCTTAACTGTGTGTTTTCATTGGTACCTGGTCAACTTGAAAACCATGTCTGAGTAGTGCAGAGGATGTGCTCTTTGAGGGCTGTATCATAAACTCACACTCTAAAAACTGGAAATGCAACCTAATGCTTTTGCCTGGACATCTGGTTTTGAAACAGGTAGAAGTTAGAGATGTCCCTGCCTCCTTTCCCACCCAGGCCTTGTCCTCAGCATTGGGATGCAAAGCTCAACATTGCAGTGTTGTCAGCAGGACTTGTGGCAGCCTGGAAGTGTTTGGTGAAGGAGTTTGTTGGCTGCTCCCATCAGGCTGGGTACAAGGACTTTATCTCCAGTGACGCATGTTGCACGTAACCTTGCTCTGAAATCCCCTTTCAAGTCTCCAGTGCTTGAGCACCCTCAGAAAATCTCTGTCAGGTGATGTTAGCCAGAGTGGAATTAAATCTTACAGGATTTAGCCGAGCAGCTTTGGCTACAGAGTAAATCAGGAAATGCCCCACTAGGTAAAAATCCAGGTGCACCTTTGGGATGTCTTGTGAAGCGTGGCCTGCAGTCAGAACAGCGGTTTTCCCTTTGGGGGCTGCTGTTGCTTGGGATACTGGCATCCCACAGATTTAAAGCTGTGCTGACTGTGGTGACATCTGTGTCCTGGTGTTGTGGTAGGTGATTATTGGGAAACCTTAAATAGATTTCCTTACCTTCTTTGACTGAAGTGGCTGGACTTCAACATGTTTTTTTAGAATGTCAGAAAATGGTGGATATCTTTTGTGGGTTGCAGTCTTGTATTCTCAAGCTAAATTAGATTAGAATAATTCCTGCTGGTGAGTGAGCAAGGGGCTCAGGCTCATTTGAGAAAGACACTTTTAAATAGTGGAAGTTATGAATTATCTGGCCAAGCCCTCCTGGAGGGAGCCAGGGCAGAGAGATAAAGTCAGGGGGATAGTTTGTCACTGTCTCGTGCAGCCTGCAGTCCAACTCTCGTGGTGTCTGCTGTGCTGCTGCTCCTGCAGGCAGCTGGAATGATTCCTTTGCATTGCCAGTGCTCCCCCAGACAGGCTTAGATCCTCTGCAAGATACCCAGAGAAGGAATATTGGAAAGGGAGCCAAGCTGATGTTCAAAGGCATCCTCCTGCTCTAGTTAAAGGGGCTTTGTCCTCTCAATAACAATATTCTGCACTGTTTATCAGCATAAGTAGTTTTGGGATTGAGCACAGTGAATACATCCTTTTTCCAGCTAGCAGTTCCCTGTCCTTTGCCTGGCACCTGCCTTGAGGTGTCCTCACAGAGCCAGAGAGTTCCAAAAGGAGCCTGGCTGGTGCCAAGGCTCCAGCAGCACTAATCCCTACCTGGCTGGGAGGTGCTATGGGCTGACACTAAGCCCCAAGCAGCCAAAGCCCTGAGCTGTGCCACGATGGAAACCCTGGGTATTTGGGACAGAACAACTGTTCTGGCTGTAGCAGGCAGGGTGTAACTTCAGATTAGTCAGGTCAAGCTTCTCCCCCTTTATTAGTGGCATTGGGAGAGCAGCATATTGGAGTATGGAGGTGAGCCTCCTTCCCTGCACATTGGTAGGACATGTTAAAGGTCCTGCAGCCTGCTTCTCAGCAGGAGTCTGCAGGCAGGGGGGATGCTTGGAAAATGAAGGAGGGAAGTGAATTCCTTCACTGCCTTGTGCTTCTCTGACCTGGGTTTTGGAAGTGGCTCTCGGGGACCTTGTGGCAGCTGGAAACTCCATCTGAACACACAGAATAGAGTCCCAGGGGCTGCCTGGGGTCATGTGCTACATTCAGGTCCCCAGTGGTTTTGCAACACAGCTAGAAAGGCAGCAGGAGGTTCTGTGTCCTCTCTTGCTGCCAAACCACAGCTCTGGGCAGGCAGGACATGCTGGAGTGAGCAGAGTCAGTGGGTTGTAACCTGCTAGTAGGGGATTTGAAGCTTATCCTTCCCTTGAACAAAGGTAAGGGCAGCTGAATGTTGCTCTGGCACTTCTCGATGATTGTGAGGAATGTGGCTTCAAAGTCCTTCAGCCTTTTATGGCCCTGCTCTAAATTGGCGTCGTGGTTTGAGTGCGGCACCTCTGTGCCTGAGTGTCATCACAGGCACAGAACTGGCTCTGTCCTGCAGAGGTGACACTTCCTGCTCCATGTTTGCTGTCTCTAGTCCTGCTCCAGCTTTGTTGTGAGTGCTGGTAGGCAGATTGGGCTTGCAGGTTGTAATAAACAACAAAGCCAGAAGGATGGAAGAGGCCGGCATTCCCAGGCTGCTGCTGGGTGTCTGACCTTGGGAGCCTCCCCTGCCTGCCCCCAGTGCCCCGGGGGGACGTGCTGGGAGCCTGTGTTCCTCCCTGCACAATCCTCCTGTGGCCAGCGTGTGGAAGGGAGCAGGAACACGGTGTTCAGATAAGGCTGCACCTTTCCCATGGAGCAGATGTTTGCCTGAACATCCCACTGGATTGCATAATTACTGAGGCGAGTGGCTGCAGCCTGTTCCGCTGCTGGGTGGCAGCTATTGTGTGCTGCTTTTGATGAGATTTTTGTTGTGCTTTTTGTCACTGTGTCACACGCTTTGGGCTCAGCACTCCAAAATTGTCCTTTTTCTACATGCAGCTGATCCAAAACAAGAAAACAAATCAGTTCTTTTTGAATTTCATTTCCCTGGTCTTGTCCTGCTTGTTCCTCACTGTAATTGGGCTTTGGTGCTGTAAGTGCTTTTCCAGGGAGTTGTTAAGGAAATGTTCCAGCGTGGTGATGTCCTGGCTCAGCTCCCCGAGGAGGGCTGCACCCGGGATGCTGCACCCCGGATGTGCTGGCACCTGCAGCTGACGATGAGGAAGGGACGTGTTAACTCCCGGCTTGCGTCTTCAGCTTCTGCCCTGCCTCTTGAGCTGGGATAAACGGATTTATTTTTGAGGCAGAAAGAGTTTCTGCATAAACCCAAAAATAAACCAGGATGGTAGATGCCTTTACTGCAGAACATCCTTTTGTGGCAGTGTCTGGCAGTGCTGATGCTCCATAAGCTGGAAGTTTGCTTTGATCAGCGGAGCTGGGCTGTAAAATACAGGTTCAGTGCTGATCCCTAGGAGCTAGCAGGGGAGCAGCTTCTGGAGTCTGGGGGTCAGAAACCTGAGGGGGTGGCTGGGGCTCCCTGTGCCTGTCTGTCTCCACTTAATGGAGGAGCATGTCCATGCCCGGGGTGGAAAGGAGGGGTCAGCCGTGTCACTGCTCTCAGCAGGTAGCACAGCAGTGCCCCGAGGCCCAGCCTGCACATTAAGCTCTTTCCTTTCCTTTGTACAAGCCATTTATTTGTATAAGCCTTGCTGTTCCCATCCCCAGCGTTTCTGCTGAGGAAAACAAAAGGCCATGGGAAGGGTGCAGCAGACGGAGCTGGGGCAGCAGATCCTGGTGTGCAAATGTTGTTTTATGTGAAGGTGGCTCCTGTGTGCTTCAAACAAGGTACAGAGCCCACGTGGGTGACAAGAAGGAGCAGAGGACAGGGAGGAGGTCAGGGTGGTTGAGGTGGGATTAAACAGGATTATTTATCTCTGGCTACTCCTGGTAGCCCAGTTTGGATACTGCCCATGCTGCCAGCATTTCTGCTGCAAAGAGCTGCTGGACTGTGGATGCTGGCTGAAGTGTCCTCAGGAATGTTGAGCTACCTGTGCTGCAGGTGCATCAGAGCCGGGCCTCTCCTCCCCCTGTATGCTTGCCCATAGGGATGGAGCCAGCCTTGCCTGAGCACTGGGATGAGTAGTGGGGTGAACCAGGCAGTAGAGAGGGTCAGCTGGGTTTGACCAGCACCAGTTTTGTGTGAATGATCCCAAAAGTCAGTCAGTCTGGCCATGCTGCAGGGAAAAATAGATACATTTAGATGGTAAAGCTTTATGTAGGTTCTACATAACAAGCAGAATTTATCTCAGGTTGCTTTATTTCTGTCTTATTTCTCCAAGCTCTCAGATGGCAGGAGCAGTGATCCACACCCAGGGTGCTGAACAGCTACAGCTCCCTATACCAAGAGATGGCAAATATAAGGGGAAAAAAACCCCAACATTTTAATTTAATTTTGTGCCTTACTTGATGATTCTCATCTGAATAAAATTGTGTTGAATTATGGGAAGAAAATATATTTAATGATCAGAAGTAGATGCCTAGGAAGGGCAGGTTGTACTCAGCTGCCTTCTCTGGAGGGTGGCTCAGCCAGCTCCTGCCCATGTGGTGTCCCCTCCCCTCCCAGGACTGCCCTGTGCTGCTGCTCCATGTGCTGGGAGCTGGAGCCACACATGTGGCGTGTGAGAAAAAATTCAGGGATTGCTTTTGCCTGTGCCTTGAGACACAGCCTGATGCTTCTGCTGGCTGCTTGGGAAGCCCAGCTGGCTGCTGCTCTGGCTCAGGGGCTGCTTCCCAGCTCAGGAGTGTTTTCTGGCTTACAAGAGAGCTGGAGAGGGACTCTGGTCAAGGGCCTGGAGGGACAGAACAAGGGGGAATGCCCTGTCAGAGAGCAGGGATGGATGGGATATTGCGAAGAAATTACTCCCTGTGAGGGTTCTGAGGCCCTGGCACAGGGTGCCCAGAGCAGCTGTGGCTGCCCCATTGCTGGAAGTGTCCGAGGAGGGAGCTCAGAGCACCCTGGTCTAGTGGAAGGTGTCCCTGCCCACAGCAAGGGGTGGAATGAGATGAACTTTAAGGTACCTTCCAACCCATACCATTCCATGATTTGCTGAATCACCTTCCCCCAGTCTCCCTTAATTTTAATTTGTTTTTACCAGCAGTCTCTTTTGATGGATATGTTTAATTTCCATCCTTTCTGCCTGTATATATAGCAATACATGTGTAGGGACTTTTAACTTCCACAGCTCCTGTCTTGGCATTCTTGTTCCTGCCTTTGCCTGTAAGGCATTGACTGAGCAAGTCTATATTAGGGGTCAGATGGAACAGGGAATCATGTCCTGGTCACAGTCTCCACATCCCCTCATTGTCCAAATGGGCTGCTCAGCTGTGTCACGTTGTCTTGTTCTCAATGGAGAAAGTGAAAAATGAGATAGGCACACTCCTTTGGGACACCTTCCACCAGACCAGGCTGAGTGCAAGTGGCAAACTGCAGGTCTCTGATGTGCTGGATTTCTGGGAGAGTCATGCTGTTGCAGCCTCCAGCCAAGAAGCTTATGTAGCATTTCCATTTTCACATATTTTTAGTTCCAGTCACATTGTATGTCCTTATAAACCCTTAAAGAGAAGCTTTTAGTAAAGCTGCAGCAGCAGTTCTGATCAGAGAAAGGAGTCCACTGGTTATTCAGATTTGTTTTGACTTCTCTAGGGCATCATAAAGCATCTAACACTTAAAATTTATAAATATATGTCTGTGTATATAAAGAAAACTTCGTTATTAGATCATGTGGGCACTGCCCAGGCTCCCCAGGGAATGGTGCCAAGGCTGCCAGAGCTCCAGGAGCTCCCAGGGCTGCTCAGGGTGGGGTTCTTGGGGTGGCTGTGCAGGGACAAGGGCTGGGATGGTCCTTGTGGGTTCCTTCCCATTCAGGATATTCTAGGATCCCACTAGGATATTCAGGATATTCTGTGATCTTAAATTAGGCTTCTGCTGGATTTTTGTAAACCTTTTAAGGAATTCCTTTCCAGTGGACAGAAGCCTCTAATGTCTGTTTTGATGATGAAGGGTTTTGGCAAGTCAGCCTGTCTCAGCTGCTTTGGAGGGAGTGACAGGGACACCTTCCACTATCCCAGTTTGCTCCAAGCCTCATCCAGCCTGGACTGGAACGCTTCCAGGGATTCAGGGGCAGCCACAGCTGCTCTGGGCACCCTGTGCCAGGGCCTGCCCACCCTTACCTTGTGGAAGTTTTGCTCCTCTGGCTGGTAGAGCTGAAACTTGAGCTCTTTCCTGTGCAGAGGCTTTCCAGGAGGACATTCCTGCCTGTCCTGCAGGGCGTCAGCTTAGTGGTGGAGATGTCCAATATGACTGTGAATATGGAAAAAACACAAGTTAAGTCTGAGATGGGAATTGCTGAATGCCACAACTGAAGTGTTTATTTCAGAGGCTGCACAGAAGCTCAAGCACTGGGACAGGGTCACTCGAAGCCCTGCACAGATGAGAACAGAACTGAAGGCAGCAGGTCAAGCGTGCATGAAGTGCCTGGCAGAGCCCAGGCATAGACTGGAGGCTGGGCAGAAAGTTGGGGTTTCATCTCAGGGTTTCCCTCCAAGAGCCTCTCATCCCATTTCTGAGCATGGTCTGGTAAGCCACCCCAAATCGGATCAGTATTATTTCAATTAGCTCATTAAGTGTCGAAACTTCCCGCAGCAGCGCTCCCGCAAACCCCAGCGCTGCCTCGTGGCTCAATAACCCCTGGAGCTGGAGTTAAATCAGATTTTGCCAGACCATCTGTCAGCTTGTTTGAGCTGAGCACAGCCATGTGCCGTGCACAGAGGAGCCAGGGGATGATTTTTACATTTTCTGACTAGACAAGTTGATTTTATAAAGCTGATTAATTTTTATTAGTGGTGGGGGCAGAGGGAAGTTTTGCTGGGGTTGCTCTTGCCCACGTCAGGCATCTTTTGTCCCTGAAATCTGTGGTTTCTTCCCTCCAATACCTTTCCTTTGTGTGGATGGTTGGTGTTGATTCCACATTTGGTATGTGTACAGCAGCAGACACTTAAAAGCTGGGAATGAAAGTGGCTTGTGGTAATTATCACAAATTTAAAGATAATCTCCTGTTCTGGAATTGTGACAAAGTGCAGAAACGAGCTTAGTGCAGCAGGAGAGCAGTGGCAGCCGTGCAGGGAGAGCACGTTCCCCTGGCCCAGGGCTCTCAGCTGTGCTGTGTTTCCAGTGATTTCCAGTGCTCAATCTGGAGCAGCATTAGCTCCTTTGGATTCCCCCATGGTCTGGAAGTGCTGCTTCAGCTTGTGCCCTGCAAGTTCATTAGCCAAATGCTCACTCAGAGCTGTATTTCCCTCTCTCTGGGCCATTGCAGGGTGTTTTGTTCAATGATCACAAAATTGTGTTGGCTTAGGCCAAAGAAGGAATTTTTCAGCACAGTTTGAGCTCGCGGTGGTCCTGAGCCATGTGGTGCTGCAGTCTGAGCTGGAGGAGTGACAGGGTTCGTGTCCCTTGTGGTGTGTGTCACCCACCTGTGTCAGTGACACCCCTCACTGAGGGCCCAGCCTCAGTGTGTGCCCAAGGGGAGCTGCTCTGCACCCTTTGGGGTCCCACTCTGCTCTCTCCTCTCTGCCCCTTTGCAGTGCAGCACAGGGAGTGGCATTTCAGCAGCTGTTCCTGAGGCAGGAGTTGGGCACTGTTTAAAAGAGAATAACAAGAAGTGACTCTTCCCGTGCCACCCTGGCTCTGCCCCCAGGCCAGGCTGCAGCCCCAGGGGTGCTCTGCAGACAGCTCCAAATGCCACCTGACAGGACCTGTTTCACGTGAGGGACTGCCCAGTTTGTGGAGATCAGGATGGTGAGACACCTGCAGCACTTCTGAGTCAGAGCAGCTTCATCTCCCCTGTGATCACCAAGGGTTTTTTGTTGGGTTTGTTGTTTATTTGCTTTCCGGAGTCTGAAATATTTTCCAAAATGTGACTGAGTCACACACTTCCCTGGTGTTGTCATCCCATTATCGTGGAATCTTGGAATGTTTGGGGTTGGAAGGGACCTTACAGCTCATCTTGTTCTACCCCCTGCCATGGGCAAGGAAACCTTCCTATAGACCAGGGTGCTCCAAGTCCTGTCCAGCCTGGCCTTGGGCACTGCCAGGGATCCAGGGGCAGCCACAGCTGTGCTGGGCACCCTGTGCCAGGGCCTCACCATCCTCACAGGGGAGAATTTCTTTGCAATATCCCATCTAACCTGCCCTCTGGCAGTAGGAAGCCATTTCCCCTTGTTCTGTCCCTCCAGGCCCTTGTCCAAAGTCCCTTTCCAGCTCTCCTGGAGCCCCTTCAGGTTCTGATGCCCAGGTTCTTGCTCAGGCTCCTTCTGAAACAAGCCCTGGAGCAGCATCTCTGCTTCTCTTTGAGGGGGTTGAACAGGTACCATGGGTAAACCCTCAAAGTTCTTCCTTCACCAAAAGGGGGAGATGCTGAAGCAGCAGAAGTTGGGGGCTCTTGGGCTTTTCCTGCTCTCCAGCCAGGAGGGACAGAAGACATCCAGTCCCTCCCAGAGAAGACCACCCCCTAATCTGAATGTAGATGAACTCAAAACTGCACTCAATGGTCTTTTGCAAATTAAGCCCTTTCTGAAGGATTATGGGTTGCTAAGGATCTGTGCTTGTAGGAACACTGTAGGACAGGAGCAGGGAGTGGCAGACTCATACGTGGAAGTAAGGCCTCAAAGCTGTCCCTTGAGTTTGTGTTCTGTGCAGGAGATTCTCCCATGAGGACTGCTCTGTGCACACAGAGGTGCTGGGGGCTGCTGGGGTCGTGTGGGGAGCTCCTCTCCAGCAGCTCCTGATCCTTCATGGTCGCTCTCAGGAGCCAGCTGGGCTGGATCTCACGTTCCCACGTTCTGCACAGGAGCCTGTGCTCTCTGCTGTCTGAAATCGAGGAGCTTCTTGCAAACTTGGGCTCAGAAAAACTCAGAAAAACAAACTCAGGCTAGGAAGTGGGAGATGGCCTCATGTCAGAGGGTTTGGGCCTGTGTTTCCAGCTCTGATTTTATACCTAAAAGCTTAAGGCAAAACCCTGATTTCCACTGTTGGCTGTAATGGAGCAGCAGTGGCTTCTCCTGAGGCAGCGACAAAGATAAATGATGCATTCATTTGTGTGATATATTTGGACATAGGATTCTATAAATATATTCAATTATCAATATAGTTTGTCAAGTGCCTTCTGAGTGGCTGGAAAACAGCTTCAGGAGTGTCTCTCTGGGTTTTTGTGGATCCAACTCTTCAGTGTAGTGTGGACCCATTGCTTAATGGGGCAGCAGAGATTCAGCAGACCTCTCTGCTGAAGCCTCTAGGAAATGCTGTTGCTGGGAAAAATGTGCATTTTTGTGCTTCTGAATATGAAATTGTTCGGGTGACTCCTGTACCATCAGATTCCTGAACTGGTGAAGCTGAAAACTGAGTAAAACCAACTGCTCTAAAGGCTGGCTGGTGTACTTGAAAAGACAAAGCTTGGAGCTGTTTTCTGAGAGTTTTGGTGGTTGGGTTGGGGGTTTTTATTGATGTCCCTACTTCTCCTGATGCTCTTCCCTTTTGTCTGCAGGTCTGGGCCCAAAGAAGACAGCCATCACTGAGGTGAGATTTGTAAAGCTGGGTTTGACAGTCCTGTGTTGAGAAATGAGAACACAGAACTCTAGGAAACTCTTCTGCCTGTCTTCCTGTCTTTTCTGAGCAAAACTGCATTTCAAAATATTTAGAAGATTACTACAAAATCTGTATCTGTTATTTTGGAGAAATAAAATCAGTGGCAGGTCTCTGGGGTCCCTTCATTGCATCACTGCAGCCACAGAAGGGATATGGAGGGACTGTGCCCATCATGTGGCCAGTTTTGGCTGTGTGATCCATGATGCCTCTGCGTCAGTGACTGAGGGCACCTCTCCCACACCAGCACCTGGAGGTGGGAATTGGTGGGTGCATGCATTGGGCATTCCCAGGCCTCTGTGGTGGGTCTCACCTGTCATTGTCACTGCTTTTAATGAAGGGATGGGACTATTTTCTGGCTAAGAACAATTTATTGCTCAGATGAACATCAATCTCAGAGCCGTGAGATTTTAGAGGAGCAAGCAGTCGGCCATAGCTCAAAGTACTCACAAGTTCTTTGTTACAAGACAATATATAACTTTTTAAACCAATAGACAGTTGCCACAGGGTTTATTTTTGCTTTTCTAAGCTATCACCTTTACCTACTTCTGCTGCACTGTGGATACTTTTATCCAATGGGCTGTTATCACACATTTGCACATATGCTTCTATTATAACTTCTAAACTCTTAGCTTACTCTATACAACCACACCCCTACATTATAAACCCTTCACTGTCTTATCCAGTAGTTTCTCACTTACTTAAGGCATATTCTTACTTACAGCTACAGAAATATAAGTTCATGTTTTTTCTGCTTAATGTCTGTGTATTGTATTTTTACATCAATCCTAGCTTCTCCCAAGGCTGCAAATCAAACCTTTCCATGTTTGTGGAAGTTTCTATTTTTCTTATTCCCACACTTACCCACTGGGAGTGAGTTGGGGAGGCTGTGATTTGTGAAGCCCTAAAACAGGGGAACATCTCCAGGGACTCATCTTCTCTTGTAGATATTCCAGGTCACAGGTTCTGAGTCACTGTTACCTTCTGGAGCAAAACTCTTCACAGTTGGCAGCAGGGAATCTAGTAGGAGGCTCTGTGCTGAAAGCTGTTCCCTGAAACCCACACTCATGGTTTAGGGCATCATGTTCAAATGATTTTTGTTTGATCAATTTTTTTTTATATCCCCCATCCCATTCTTCACCTGTGATGATGAGCATTTGTATACACGAACAGCAAAATCTTCCCAGAAAATTGCCTGGAATGTGACACTTGATTCTTTTGTACCTGCACAGGAATATGTGTAGTGAGAAGCTCAGCTGCTGTGGTTGCATCATTCAATGCACAAATAGGGCCACTTTTCTTGTCCTGGAAACAACCACAGGCAGAGCAGGAGACTGGAAGAGACTTTTGTCACTGCAGTTCCTAGGATGGCAGTGCCTTCCCCTGCTGTGTCTGCTCATCACGTTGGGAGGATGATGGGGAGCCGTTGGCAAGGCAGGACAGCACAGCTGGGGCTTGCATGGAGTAAGATCCAGGGGGTTGGTAGAAGGAGAGGCTGAGCTGTGCTGCTGCTCACAGCTGCTGGAGGAGGAGTGCTCAGAAGCAAGGCTGGCCCTGCCAATAAAATAGGGTAGGAAATAGGATTTTTGAAGGAGAGCTCAGACTGCCCCTTAGTATGAGAAGTACTAGCAGATTGACCAGAAATAACTGCAAGCTCTTGATCAAAAGCTAAAGTACAAAGAACTTCTTAGTCTGAGCAAAATTATCCATTGTCTGCTGGAGCAGTTGGTTTGGAGCTGGGTCTGTGCAGCACTCAAGAGGGACAAGGATGGAACAGTGTCACTTGGGAAGTGACCTTGGATCTCTCTGCATGTTGTTCAAAGGAACATCCAGAGCTGTTCTGCAATGTAGCAAACCCCAAAATGGTGCTGGTCTCTAACCAGCATTTCTGGCTGTCTGGTGGGCTCCAGGATCCATGGGGGTGTCAGCTGGATGAGAGCTTGGGTGTGGGTGCAGTGGTGACTGGTGGTAGAGTAGAGTCCCTAGGGCTGCAAAAGGAGCTGCAGGGAACTTCCAACACATGGTTACACCAGGCTGCTAAAGAGCAGCCACAGCCTGCTACCTTCTGGCTTGGCAAAGAAAGGCCTAGGCAGACTCAGAGGTAGGAGAGGAGAAGGGGACAGGAGCAGGTTTGTTGTCACCCTGAAGTGCTGGCAGTCTATAGCATTTCTGTAAACTTCAAAACTTGTGGAAGAGACATTCCTGTGGCTCAGCCTGTGTGGGCTCAGCCTTGGAATTGTAAACAGATGAGATCTTGCTTAAATGGATTATCTCAGTGTGAGTGGGGCTGGGCTGTCCCCATCAGCTGGCTCTGATCTCTCCAGCAAAACCCGAGGTGTCAGTGTGACACCTGAGGGCGTGGGATTTTAAGAATAAGTCTCTGTGGCTGTTTGATTTAATACATCACTGTTTTAAATCAATGGGAACTGCAGTCAAGCACCAGCAATCTTGGCAGCTGGATCTTTTCCGAGCTCGGCGCCTTCGCTGAGGGCTCTGCAGTGAGCAGTGGGGGTGTCAGGTGGAGTGTTGCTATTCTAACTCATCTTCAGGGGTGGAGGTATAATTCAAAGAGCTTCACTTTCACCTGTTGGCACTCTGCAGGGTGTTCACCATGAGCCCTGTGTGCAGTACAGTGTGGGAGTGTGGCTGTGCTGCCCTGTATGTGCTTGGTGGCAGCTCAGCCTGTGCCCTGACTGTCCCTGTGCTCTCCTTGCAGGGCCCCTCACTGCCAGGACAGCCAGGCCAAGGAAAGAGGATTGGTCATCGAAGTGTGGATGCTTCTGGGGAAACCACCTACAAAAAGGTTTGGGTCTGGGGAGTGGGGGATGGCACCCAAGTGGGTGACAGGCTGAGAGAAGTTCTGGCCCAGTAGTTATTAATCTGGTTGAGATTTTTATGCAGCACTCTTGGACAGCACAGTCCTGCAAATAGCAAATCTGAAGCCCTAATTGATCTCTTCAGCAGCTGGGTAAAACTTGGTTAGTAGCATGTGGTGCCTGAGATGACCCCACAAAAGTCACAGACATGACTGTGTGGTAATGCAGGGGATGTTATTGTGATTATCTGCTGTGAAATGCTCACTGACTGCTCTTTTCCTTTTGCCAGACCACCTCATCCACTCTGAAGGGGGCCATCCAGCTGGGGATTGGATATACTGTGGGAAATCTGAGTTCCAAGCCAGAGAGAGATGTCCTGATGCAGGACTTCTACGTGGTGGAGAGCATTTTTTTCCCAAGGTAAAGGAGAAGGAGAAAAAAAAAAAAAAAAGGCATTAATTACTTCTTTTCTTTTCCTCTCACTGATTTTTCAATAGAGCTTCCATCTGTCTGTCTTAAAATCAGAGTTGCATGCTCTGAATGTTTTAAATCTGCTCCCTGATACACAAACAGAACAGTGGGAAGTGTTGGAATCTGCAGTGCACTGGCCTGCAGGGAAGCACAGTGAAGGATGCAGTACTGTGCACTCCAGTTTGTTACCCTTCCTACATGCTTGTCTTCCTAGCTGTCCATCTAGAATTTCTTCCACAAAATTATACCATGTTTTAAATGGAAGCAACTCCTTCTGGGAGCTCTCTAACTGTGAATAAACAAAGCTCATAAAAGTTATGTTCTCTGTGTAAATATATTCTGCTTGGCAAGTGGTTATTCCTTTAATCTCTGGAAATAGATTTTGGCAGATAGTTTGAAACCTGTTTTCCTGTTTTCCTACCACAGAAGAAAGGTGGTGGTTGTTGTTCCAAAGATGTCTTTTTGCAAGGCTCAGTGCATCTGGAGCACACAGTAGCTTTGGTGTGACTGTCCCTGTCTGGTGAGTGCTAACAGGCTGTGCCATGTGTGTGTTCTGTGCAGCGAGGGCAGTAACCTCACCCCAGCTCACCACTACGCTGACTTCAGGTTCAAGACCTACGCCCCAGTGGCTTTCCGCTACTTCCGAGAGCTCTTTGGGATTCGTCCAGATGATTATTTGGTATGGAGATATTTTTAGATTATGCTGTTTTGTCTTCCTTTATTTATCTTTACCATGAGGGTGGTGAGGCCCTGGCACAAGTTGCCCAGAGGAGCTGTGGCTGCCCCATCCCTGGGAGTGTTCCAGGACAGGCTGGATGGGGTTGGAACAGCCTGTTGTAGTGGAAGGTGTACCTGCCCATGGCAGTGAGTGGGATGAGATGGGTTTAAGATCCTTTCCAGCCCAAAACATTCCATGATTCCAAGTCTGAGTTTGCTGAATGGCAGCTGCCTCCCATGGAGGGAGGCCATGCCCTGCACACAGTGTGAGCTGTGTAAGCCCTGCAATGGGCTTCCCTCTCTGCTCCTTGTGGTAACAATAACTTACTGTGTTTACAAGCCAAAGGAGTTGTGTTCTGCTGGGTGCAACCCTGTAATGTCCCCTGCGACTCTAAGGACAAAGATGGGAATTTTTTCTTGTGTACTCACTGGAGAGCTATGTGAGAGTAGTTATTTTAATCATCTTAAAAAGACACAATAAACCACAGCTTGTTCTTGTGCTTCAAAAGCTCCTCAGAGCTAGAAAGGCTGGTTTTCAAATACCTTGGAGTACAAGCTGTTGGGGCTTCAAGTGCCCTGTGATTGAATTTGGGCCCTTGCCTTTATGTGACATCCTGTTCTGTGTGAACTGGGGAAGGAAACACATCCCTGGGAGCACATCCTCCCCTTTTGGAACAGCCCTTTTTGTGTGACTTCACCTGTAGATAGGGGTGGTTAGAGCTGAGGACCTGCCAGTGAAACAAACCTGTGCCAGTGCCTGATGGGGGGGTAACAGTGATCTCCTCCTGTGCCAGCCAAGGCAGTGCTGCCTGATGGATGAGTGTTCAGAACTGAGGACAGGCAAGGAGTTTGCCTCAGTTGCAAAGGTCATGGCTCTGATTTGTTGTTTCTGCTTCTCCTGACTGTCTCTTGCCTGCCACAGCAGCAAATGCCTTTAATTATGCATGAGATGATTAGCTTGATCAGGTCTGGGGTTGTTAATCTGTGCAGAGCTGAAAGCTGTTTTCATTACATAATGATGAGCATTTTATTTATTGTTCTGATCACCTCCCTCTCCCCATCTCACCTCTCACTGAGCAGTTCTGTGATCCTGCCCTGAACCCACCTGACCCCTGCACTATCTGGGTGGGCACTGAGCTAAAATGTGCAAATGTACATCTGCCTGCCTTGCTTTCTCCTTTTTTTTTTTTTTTTTCCTCTGCTGCTGGGCAAGTCCTTATTTGAGGACCTGTTTCTGTCCTTATGACCAGACGTGCTCTTCCAGTTCAGATCCCAGTGCAGATCTCTTTGCTGTGCTTTGCTGTGCTTGAGCTCTTCCAGTTCAGATCCCAGTGCAGAACTCTTTGCTGTGCTTGAGCAGGGCTTGTCCCTTTTCATTGCACACCTGGGATAAGATCTGTAATGTGTTTTTAGCAGGATTGATGGAGTGAGGTATGGCTGTAAAAATATGGCCAGGTTGGATGGAGCCTGGAGCAACCTAGTGTAGTGGAAGTGTCCTTGCCCATGTATGAAATGAGATGAGCTTTAAGGTCATTTCCAGCCCAAATCATTCTGGGATTCTGTGAATCTGGCACTGACTTTTGCAGAGAACAGGGGAGCACAAGGCCAGGGGAGCTGCTGAGAACAGCCAGTGTGTTGTGTTCCCTCCAGCACAGTGATATCTGGTTCCCTGAGCAGGCTGTGGTGTCTCCTGGAATCCTCTGTGCCCATCAGCCTGTGCTGGGCTGTGCTCAAAGAGCCTGAATGTGATACGTGCGTGCAGGCACAATGGGAACAGATAAGATGTCATTATGAAGGCTGGATGTTCCTGAAAGCAGATGATTAGTTGGATACTGAGCAGTTGGGATGCTCTGAACTGTAATCTTAGTCTGTAATTATAAATTGTCCACCAGTTTGGTTGCTCAGACCAAACCTATAATGAAAATAGTTCTCACTTGAGCTTTGCTACCCCTTAATCTCCCAGGGAGATGACATGATGGGGAAGGCCCTTGAGGGCATAGAACTCAAATCTGCAGTTAATGGGGGATGAAGCATCACCTTGTTTTCTTTTTCTCGCCAGTATTCGTTATGTAACGAGCCTCTGATCGAGCTGTCCAACCCCGGCGCCAGCGGCTCCCTCTTCTATGTCACCAGCGACGATGAATTCATCATCAAAACTGTGATGCACAAGGAAGCTGAATTCCTGCAGAAGCTCCTTCCTGGATACTACATGGTGTGTATCACCCAGGACCTCAGACCCAGCTCAGCTTTGTCATGGCAGCTTTTCTGTCATGGCAGAGCATCTCACAGGGCATGTCCTCCACCTGCCCCCATGCCAGGGACAGTGTTAACAACATGTCATGAAGCCAGTCCCAGAAGCACAAATGCTACTGATTATTTGCAAACTCTGTGGGTAAACATGAGGCAGATAATTGTGCTGTAGTTTGGAGGCATGTTCTGGCCTCAGAATGGCTTCCCAGATGTGTGTTTCTGAGTGCCCTTTTCCCAGAACTAGTTTGTTCCTTTTTCACTTGGCAGTGTGCATCTGCCCCAGCCTGCATTTGGGGATGGCTGCTGATTGCAATCGTAGAATAGTAAAACTCTTAAGTTTGGAAAAGACCACCAAGATCATTAGGTCCAACCTTCAGCTCAGCACCATGATGGTCAGCTTGTCCACAAGTGCCACAGCCACACATTATTTGAATGCTTTCAGGAATGGTGACTCCACCACTGCCCTGGACAGCTTGTTCTAATCCTTTACAACCCTTTCCATGAAGAAAATTCCCCTAATATCCAACCCAAACCTCCCCTGGCACAACTTGAGGCTATTTCCTCTCATCCTGTCCCTTGTTGCCTGAGAGCAGAGCCTGACCCCCACCTGGCTGCACCCTCCTGTCAGGGACTTGTGGAGAGCAAAAGGTCCCCCCTGAGCCTCCTTTTCTCCAGGCAATAATGCAACCACCCTGGTTTTGTGGGGAAAGCACTGATGTCCCTGAATCTCTCCCATTCCTGCTGTTTGACCATTACTCTGAGGATTGTCCTGACTCCCACTGGCAGCAATTCCAAGCTGGAGACCCCCAAGGTACCAGCCAGCTTTGCATATCAGTCTGGCAAGGCAGGATATTGAGACCCAGAGACTTGCATTGGGTCAAGTAAATTGGACCCAAACCTGCTGTTCTGGTGTAAAAACCAGGAGCTGGTCTCCCTGCACAACTGTGCTGGAGGTCCCAGATTTATGGATGAGGACTCTTGACAGTCAGTTACAACGACCAGGGGTTTGTTTGTTGTGGAGATGCCAAGGAGAAGGTGATGAGAAGCAATGCTGCTGCCCCATCTGTGTGCCTGGTGCAGTGGGGTTGTGTGATCCTACACTGGTTCTGTGAAAATCCTTTCCTCACTCAATATTTACCCGAGGGAAAATTTACCCGAGAGAGGCAAATTATGGGATGTCTGTGTGTGAGTAACAGCCAGGCCAGGAAGAAATTTTTCCCTATGAAGGTGGGGAAGGCACAGGTTGCTCAGAGCAGCTGTGGCTGCTTCATCCCTGAGAATGTTCCAGGCCAGGTTGGACAGGGTTTGGAGCACTCTGGGACAGTGGAAGGTATCCCTTCCCATGGCACAGGTGAAACCAAATGGTCTTTACAGTCCCTTCCAACCCAAACTATCCTGAGATTCTGTGAATCACTTGCTTTTGCAGGTGACACTCACATTCCTGGACAGGATGAGTTTTCTTGGAAAGCACTGCCTGTTGCCTAATGTGTGTGGTAAATCAGGTGTGGGGTTTTGAGTGGGAATGGAGTTGCATTGTTAATCCTGCCTTCATCAGTCAGTGAATTAAACTGAACTTACCTGTCTGATGCAGAGTTCTGAGTGACCTGTTGCAGCTTTCCACTATCTGTGGGTTCTGTGGTGCTACCCCTGACCACCCTGCTGCTCCTGGGAAACCACCTGTGTCAAAGGAGTCAGGGAAAGGAAGCAGGGTGGTTTCATCCTGAGTTACTTTAAAGCTGTTTCCATTTACCTGCCTCCATTACTTTGGCACTCTCCAAGAGGGCTCACTGCTGTGCCCAGGTGGGTGAGCTGAGGGGAATGAAATTTTAATACAATCACGTTTCTGCTGTCTGTCAGAACCTGTCAGGTCTGTCTTTCCTGCCACAGCGTGCAGAGAAGTTCTGTTTCCTTCCCAAATGTGCCCAAAGCTGAACAAGCAAATCCTGCCTGTCATGTCATTCCTAATTATTCTGCTGCCTAAAAAAAGGAGATGACAGCAGAACAGGATATCCGTGCTTTCTGGTTGACTGCTTTATAAAGCAGCTCTGCAACAGGAGGAAAACATTTATGTTGTTTTGTTTAAAAAATAACCCTGTCCGTGGTTTATTCTGGGCTGGAGAACAGCTCTTGATTCTGACACTGGTGGAGAGATAAAGAGAGCTGTTATTTTTAAGCTTGAAGTTCCCACTTATTGTGTTTATTTCTCTCCCAGTTTGGTTTCCTTTTTTTAGCTGCTGTACTTGGGGAAAGCAGGGGATTTCCGGACTTGGTTATTTGCCCAGAGAGTGCTGAACATCTCGGTCCCTGTGTTTTCAGGTCCTAAAGCCACTGAAATGCAGGACTTTATCAACTGCATACACTGAGCTCCTGTTAAGTTCAGAAAACTTCTCAGCAAAGAATCCCTAGTCCAACTGTTGACATGCTTTGTGGTGAATACAGCAGGAAGTTTCTGCTCAAATGACCTTTCTCTGTGCTTCTTTCCACCCTTGCTGCAGAATCTGAACCAGAACCCCCGGACTCTGCTGCCCAAGTTTTATGGACTGTACTGTGTGCAGTCTGGGGGCAAAAACATCCGCGTGGTCGTGATGAACAACATCCTGCCTCGAGTGGTGAAAATGCACCTGAAATTCGACCTCAAGGGTTCAACCTACAAACGCCGAGCATCCAAGAAGGAAAAAGAAAAGTCCAGCCCTACATACAAGGATCTGGACTTCATCCAAGACATGCCTGAGGGCCTGATGCTGGATGCAGACACCTTCAGTGCTTTGGTGAAGACGTTGCAGCGAGACTGTCTGGTAAGGAGGGGGCAGCTCAGGGACAGGGTAAGGAACTCTGTGGCTCTCGAGCATGAGGAAGAGCAATTCCTGATTGAGAACCTTGCTACTGAGCCCAGAGCAGGATCAGTCCTTTCTCCTGCACTTTTCCCTGAAAGCCAGGCAGTAGAGTTGGATCTCATGGCAGCCTCTGAGGACTGATGCTGTGCTCCTTTGCCTGGTCCATCATACTTTGGCAGATGCTCCCCTTGTAGCTGCTTTGCTGGAGCATTTTCCCAGTCACTGTGCAGCAGATACAGTGGTGTTGTTTGCAAGTCATCAGGCCTTTGCTGTAATTGTGGGATGGCCAAACTTTTTACAGTCAAGCCCAGAGGTCACTGTTGGTTCAGAAACTTTCAGACTCTGTCAAATGAGTTGTTAGTGGGGATGTGGACGGGATGCTTTGCTTTGATTGCTTTGATTCCATGCTTCAAGGTCTGTATTTCTGCTGCTGGCTTGATACTTTCTCTTTGTTCTTGAACTCAATATTAACCTGTAGGTATTGGAAAGCTTTAAAATCATGGACTACAGCCTCCTGCTTGGGGTTCATAACATAGACCAGCACGAGCGGGAGCAGCTGTCAGAGGGAGCCCACAGCACGTCGGATGAGAAGCGTCCCGTGGGGCAGAAGGCCCTGTACTCCACAGCCATGGAGTCCATCCAGGGAGGGGCTGCCCGCGGCGAGGCCATAGACACCGACGACACGTAGGTGAAACCTGGGCTCCCTCCTGCTGCTGGGAGGTGGAGGCTGGAGTGGGAAATCCCTCAGGAGGCCCACACGTGTTGCTGTTCCTTTGGGGGGCTCCCCAAGCTGTCTGTTCACTGGTAGCAGCAGGCAGGCAAGGAGACTCCACACGGCTTCTGGGGGTGCTGATTAGATGAGGGTTTATTGGGGATCCCACCCCCGGGAACAGCAGGGTTTCTGAGGGGAAGGGAGGGGGAGAGAGGGAGAGCCTGGGGGGAAAAGGGGCCAAGAGAGACTCTGTGGTCTCCCCCCACAGCTTAACAGGGAGATTCAAGGTGGGCACAGAATCAGATTTGGGCCAATGGGATTACAGATACCTGATACTTCAGGGGAGGATCACAGGCTTGGAATAAACCCTACATTTTTGAGGGGTGAGACAGAGCACACCATTTAACTAAAATGTAACTAAATTGTTCAAGGAAGCAGCTCTCCTGAGGTTTTGGTAGTGCTGCCATTGTGGTGGGAAAGAGGGAAGCCAGGGTGGGAAATAGTTGTGTAAGGCTCTGGCCTCACAGCAGTCTCTCATCTTAGGGCAGGCTGTAGGTTGTCAGCTTGTGTAACAGCCTCTAAATATCCACCCATTCCCTGGGGAGGAGACAGTTCTCACTCAGCACCCAAATACTGGAGCAGAATAGGGATCAGTCTGTCCCTAGGAGCCTGGAGTTCTCCATCACTCCCACCTCTGGAATTCCTGGCAGTTCCCTGAGGCCATCCCAGTGGGGTTAGCAGACAGCAGTGTAGCCAAGTGCTGGGTCACTGCTGGAGCTGGAGGCTGGGGGTTGTCCTAAGCCTGTGCTGTGCTTGACCTGGGATTCTGCCTGGCTCCCTGGCTCTTGGGCCAAGGAATGATGGCATTTGCTGCTTGCTGCTGTCTGAAACCAGCTGCTGAGGCTTTGATGGAGGGGCAGTCCTGAGAGCTGAGATAATACTGTGGTGTTTCCAGTCCTTCAGGCAGCATCAATAATTGCAGTGGCTGCCTGAAGGAGTATCTGGCACCCCTGTGCTTTGGTTGTGTGCTGGTGCCAATGGTTGCTGCACTTTGGCAGGATGGCATTAGTGTGGACAGGACTGGAATCCTTTTTCCTTAAGTATTTACTCCCCTAATGACAGACAGCTCTCACTGACCCGATAAAAAACCTGATCCCCAGAATAAAGCAGGCAGGAGAAAGCTCCATGGTGCTTTCTGGCCCAGGCAGAGCTGTGCCACACAACACAGGTTCTGTCAGGACAGTGGTGTTTGGCCATGCAGGCAGTGACCCTGGGACACTGGGGTCAGGCCAGGTCACTCCCATGGTTGTGCACAAAGTGAGCACACCAGTTTTACAACGTGTCTGACACCACACCAGAGCCCCTCAGCACGGCTGCTGTTGCCCTTCCCCAGAGTTGGGTGTTAGAGGTGCTCTGGCTGAGGCTGCACCTGCTGAGGTTCTGCTTTACCTGCAGGATGGGAGGGATCCCAGCAGTGAATGGCAAAGGAGAGCGTCTCCTGCTGCACGTGGGAATCATAGATATCCTGCAGTCATACAGGTAGGTAACCTGGCAGTGTGGGTTGGTTTTGCATTAAATTGATATTTGGTGAGGAGAGAAACCACCACACAGTGTGTCTTTTGTGGCTGATAACATCTCTTTTAGTACCAAATGAAAGCAGGAGGCATGTTCTCTCCTGGAGACTGTGAGGATGAGTAGATACAGCTGCCCCAAGCTGACCATGGGTTCCATCATGTCCTTAGAACAGCTGGGGACACTCAGCCCTTTGTCCAGGATGATGAGCTGCTCATAAAGTAGTTTCCCACCTCAGTGTGGGAAGCATATCTCCAGGGGTGTAAGGTGTACCTCTTCCAGCCCAGCTCCTCCTTCCCTGTGGTGTTCCCAGGCAGTCCTGACCTCCTGGGGGAGATGCTGGAGAAAGCTCAGTCCTGGTGACATTGGCAGCTCAGGGATCTCCCTATAGGGTATGATAGGGGGCTTGGCATGAAAGTGCATGCCTGAATCTTTATTTTTCTCTCCACTTCTCCTTGGAATTAGGTTCATCAAGAAGTTAGAGCACACCTGGAAGGCCCTTGTCCATGATGGGGTGAGTGCCTGTGCAGAGGCAGGAGTTGTCCAAGCCTCACAGGATACTTGGTGTCTATTTGTGGAGCCTGACCTAGCACAGCTGCAGCTGATGAAAGGAGCAGTTCTTGCCCCTCATTCCTGCTCAGCAGGGTGGTGCCACTTATTCCCAGCCAGGTTTCCTTGCTCAATCCAGCTCCTCACACGTTGAACTGTTGTGATCACAGCTTTCCTCCCCTGCTCTGTCCCCCATGACACCAGGAGCACACACCCAGGTGTGTGTGTTCCTGGGCTGTCAGGAGCCCTGGGCTGTTCTCTCTGGTGACTGGCTGTATCCACCTCAGCAAGCTCTCTGCCAGCAAATCCCTTTGCATGTTTCCTTGCTGGCTTCATTCCTGCAGCAGCCAGGTGTGTGTTTCTGAAAGAAGCTTGGATGTGGAAACCATTTTTCAGCCTTGCATTTCCTGGCTTCCCTTAAAGTGGCAAAGGAAATGTGGAGATGCCAAGTCATGGAAGTGCAGTCAAACATCAGAAGCAGAAAGAGTTTCAGTTTTACTATTTTAAACAAGAACATTTGAAATGTATGGAGACCCTTGGCTGAATTTGGGTGTCTGTGTGACATGCAAAAGTATCCAGGTTTGATTGGAATGGCAGCTAGCAAAGCCAGAAGAAATTTCATGTATGCAATCAGGCCAGTGTTTAAAAAAATCCAGGAAGTCTATAAAGGAATAAAATCACCAAAATCCATTATAAAATCACAGCAAGAATATAATCAAACGCAATCAGAGGCAATGCTTCAGGGTTATTTATAGCATTAATTAGAGTGTTTCAGTTAAGCCTTTCCATTTTAAGGCTCTATCAGTGCTAAATGTTGGAATAAAAAAGACTGTGTTGGTTGTTACAGAAATTCTGCCTTGAGGGATCATTTTAAAATTAAACAATTGCTTCTTGCTGTTGTAGGACACGGTGTCAGTACACAGACCCAGCTTTTATGCAGAGAGATTCTTCAAATTCATGACCAACACGGTGTTTCGAAAGAATTCCTGTAAGTACCAAGTTCTGGGGCTGCTGTGCTCTGAGCTTTTACCTTGGCCTTGCTGCTGCAGGCTTCATGAGGAGTCTGGTCTGGAGCCTGAGCAGGGTTTCCAGTGTGGTACAGCTGTGATAGCTGGGGGTGTATAGCCTGGAGAAGGCTCTAGGAGACTTTAGAGCCCCTTCCAGTGCTTAAAGGGGGCTTAGAAAAAGGAGGGGGAAGGACTTTATATACAGGCAGATAGTGACAGGCAAGGGACAATTGTTTTGAGCTGTCAGGGTTAGATGAGAAGTTAGGAAATCTGAGGGTGGAGGCCCTGGTACAGAGGGCTCAGAGCAGCTGTGGCTGCCCCATCCCTGGAAGTCTCCAAGGCCAGGTTGGACAGGGCTTGCAGCAACCTGCTCTAGTGCCCATGTCCCTGCCCATGAAGGGGTGGAATGAGATGCATTTGTAAGGTCCCTTCTAACCCAAAACTTTCCATGATACAGAGCAAAGCCAAGAACTGCAGAGCCCTCAGATTGTCACAGCTTGCCTTGGTCTGCTCAGGCTTCCACCCAGTCCCTGCACCTGACCTGGGTTCAGCCCTGACGGGATGTGTGTGAGGGCAGAGCCTCTCCTTGTGAAGGGAAAAACACCTTTGGTGTGACAGTAGCTGGTGGTGGTGCTTTGACTCTCAGGTTTTCTGTGGTTGAAATGGCTCCCGAGGTATTAAAGAGTTTTTTTCCCAGCCCTTTGACCAAAGAAGAAGTCGAGATTCCTCAGCTCTGCTTTTCAAGGTTGTTTATTTGCTCTTATCTATCACATTCTTTCTCTGACCTGCTGAGGTCTGTCCAGCAGGTTGGTTTGTGGCACACTGACCACCCTTGGGGTGGTGTTGGCTTTCTATACTAAAAACTATGTGTACTTTATTTACAATAATTTTCCAATACCTATCACCTATGTTAGACAGTCTGTCTCTACTCTAAACCAATCCAGAAGTGTCACCATCACAGCAGAAGATGGAGGACAAGAAGAAGAAGAAGGAGGACAAGACACACCCAGATTCCTTCATCTTGCCTCTTGAACCCCCATTCTAAATCCCCAAAATTCTACTTTTTCACCCTGTGACAAATTAACTATCATTCTACTCAAACTTTTGTGGCTGGTAAATCTTCACACAAAGTTTGCAATTTTCTCCATGGGCTAAAATGAAAGGCACAGGTACTTTTGACTCAGTGCCAAGGTCTCTGAGCCCCCTGCCAGAGTCTCGAGTCCTCAAGGGCAGAGGAATGTCCTGGGTTCCGACATGTCAGAGTTCAGGACATCCCTCTGGCTGTCCTGGATTGCCAGAACCCCTGCCAGAGGGCTCAAAGACCCTGGCACAGAGCCCAAGATACCTGGGATTTTGATTATGACCCATGGAGCAAATTACCAACCTTATATGAAGATCTGCAAGCCACAAAAGTTTAAGTAGAATAATAATTAGTTTGTCACAGGGTGAAAAAATAGATTTTTGGGGGTTTTTAGAACGGGGGTTCAGAGAGCAAGAGATAGAAGAATCTGAGCACGTCCAGCCTTTCTCCTTCTTGTTCTTAGCCTCCATCTTCTGCTGTGATGTTAGCACTTTTAGATTGGTTTAAAGTAAAAGCTCACTGTGTAACATAAGTCGAAACCCAAGCGAGGTACTTACGAGCTGCTATTATTGAGCTAACCCGTCTCTGGCAAAAGAGTGGGATGACTTGTTAGTAGAGGTGAAAAGCCAGCCAAGCTGGGTGATAGCTGGTTGCCTGTGAAACGAATCTAAGTTCACTCTTAATTCTCCAAGGAAAACCCACGAACCCTAATGAAGCGAATTAAGGGTGATTTAAAGGGGGTACAGCTCCTTTAAAAAAGAATACAAACTCTATGAGCAGATAAATATTAATTTCCCAATTACACTGTGGGCCCTCAAGCAGCTATCAACAAAGAGTGCGTTAAAGCTCTACACTACAAAAATATAAGAACTTTATGACTCCCTCCCCATTAACAGGCTAACCTGTTGCAGACATCTTTTATGGAAAATCCTTTCCTTAGGATTTTTCCTCCTGAGAAGCTGAGAGGCCTCAGGAACAAAGTGTAAACAATGGTTATCTGCTGCTGTGGAATGCAACAGATGGATCTGTGATTGGCCCATGTTGGATGTTTGTAATTAATGGCCAATCACAGCCCAGTTGGCTGGGACAGAGCCCAAGCCACAAACCTTTGTTATCATTCTTTACTATTCTATTCTTAGCTAGCCTTCTGATGAAATCCTTTCTTCTATTCTTTTAGTATAGTTTTAATGTAATATATATCATAAATTAACAAATCAAGCCTTCTGAAACATAGTCAGATCCTCATCTCTTCCCTCATCCTCAGACCCCTGTGAACACTGTCACACTAACCTATATTTAAATAGGAGAATTAATGCTAGAATGAGTAACCAGGGTCCTCCCTCTACGACACAAGCTTACATCCGTACATTATTAACAATCACCAATATAAACAAATCAAACAAGCAGAGTATTAAATATCTTGTTAACCCAACAGAGGAGCGTCCATTAACATAAGTGATAGGTATTAGAAAGTCACGGTAAATAATATACACATAGTTTTTAGTATAAAAAGATAACACTGCTCCAGGCGTGGCCAGAGTGCTTCTGTCTGTCCTGAGGAGTGGACCTCACCAGGCCAGAAGAAATAATTTTATAGATAAGAAACAATAAACAACCTTGAGAATGAGAACTGAAGAGTTGTGACTCCTTCTTTGCCCGCCGAGCTGAGAAGAGACTTTCTGACACATCTCAGAGTCACTCTGACCAGCAAAACCCTGAGACCGACATTTGCCCTTCTGTGCCTCCCCCAGCTCTGAAGTCGTCCCCCTCCAAGAAAGGGCGCAGTGCCTTGCTGGCCGTGAAGACAGCGGGTCCCACGGCGGCGTTCTCTGCCAGCCAGCTGGCCTCCGACAAGGACGACACCCAGTACGACCTGCGGGCGGCCAGGAGCTACCCCACGCTGGATGATGAAGGTGACAGCCCCGCTCAGGGCACTGCCTCTGTGCTTACCCTCTCTTTCCTAGCAGTTCTTTAGGATCCTCCCTTGTTCTCATCAAGTTCCCCACTGTGCACCAACTGCAGATCTTTCCTCATGGATAGCTCTTCATTGCATGTCTTGCTGTGCTTTGCAGGTGCTAAACCTAACCAGGACAGGGAAGAAGGTAAGAGTGCATTGTTTTGTCGCAGCACCAGCAGGTACTTGATGCGACATCTCTGCATCAAAGGAGACCAAATCCCTTCTTTGCAGCACTCTGGGGTTCTGCAGTAAAAATGGTTGCCTGTGTCACTGCTGCAAGACAGCTGCTGCCAAGGGGCACCATCAGTCATAGCCCAAAGCCAATAGAGAGTTGCATTTTCTAACCTTTAAAAAAAAAGATTGGGGGGGGTGACTGGGAACTGCAGCACTCCAATGACAGCGTTTGGGCAGTTATAACAGGCAGGATCTTTCCATTGGAAAAGAGGAATGGGCTGGTTCTGTGCTGCCTTTCCTTCACTTCCATCTGGCTGCATTTACAGCTGAGTGCTGGAGGACAAGCTCCTCCAGTGCATGGGTGTTGGATTGCTCCCTGTGCAAAGCACTGAACACTCAGTGCATCTCTTAATTCACTTGGATATTTATCCCTGGTGATCCAAGCCTTTAATCCAGCTTTGGTCACCAGTGAGAAGTCTTCACTGGCATTCTATTCTCTGCCTGTTGTGCTTGAAGCGGTGCTGACTGGCTCTCCCCAGAGGATGCCTTGGGAGAGGCTGTCATGACCCAACTAAACTTCTGCCTGTCTGTTTGAGTGCCCAGTCCCAGGTGTGGGTGTGCAGGTTCATGGTGGAACAGCCTTGCACGGGGCTGGTGTAGGCGAAGTGTTGGTGTTTGACTTAATCATCTTTTCTTCCTGCCTCTCCCCTGCCCTGCTCTGGGCCAGCAGGCAGGCCAGACCTGCTCCCTTGCACTCCTCCTTCCTTTGAAGAAGCTACCACGGCCTCCATAGCCACGACACTATCGTCAACATCTCTGTCTGTTCCTGAGCGATCCCCCTCGGAGACCTCTGAGCAGCCCAGGTACAGGTGAGGAGATTTCCCTGCTCCCACTGGTGCTGAGTGGCTGCTCTTGGCTCTCTGTGCTGCAGATCCCGGCAGGCTGCCCTGCACTCTGCAATGCTAATGACCGATTTTAATTAAATCTCTCCTGGGAGCAAGCAGACACAGCTTTGATGGGATTAATTATTGCTGGAAGAAGTGTCAGCTGTTAAGTAGAACATCTCCCTCATGGGATGTGGAGGTAGATTTGGGGACAGTGCAGGATTTCTGGCTTAAATTGCTCCTCCAAACTCTCCTGTTTTCTTTCCACAGGAGGCGCACACACTCCTCAGGGCAGGATGGCAGGTGAGAAATGGGTCTCCTGTCTTTTGTCTCATCTTCTCTCTGCTGCAGAGACCTCATGTTTATCCCTGTGCAAAGGTCACTTAGAGGGCTGAGTGGGAATTTCAGCAGCTCCAGGATTTTGGCATGGATGCTGAGCTGCTTCTGCAATCAGATGATCCCCATTTCTTACACAGAATTTTCCTTGCAAAGCAGATCTCTTAGTGCTTTGAAAATACCAATTATTTGATAGGGAAGGGGACAAGAGTATTGTCCAAATTTACCCACCCAGCCAGCACCAGAGTCAAGGAAGGTCATTTATAAGTCCCTTTAAGTGAGTAAGTGAGCCCTGACAGCAGGAACATTCCTCCTCTCAGCATCTGCTTATGGCCAGGGTAAAGTGAAAGGGCTTTGACTTTATGAGGCACTGAGCACCCTCAGTCCCCACAGAAGTAGCTTCCAGTGTTTTCAGAAATCTGTGAGGCTTTTTTCCTCCTGTGGTATCTCAGAGCCAAGGGCAAGGTAGGACAGAAATGCTGTGCTGCAGAGGAGTGTCTGATTTTAGAGGCTCTTATCATTAAATTATTGTGCATTATTGTGGAATTATTTTGCATCAGTAAAAATTACCCTATTGCCCATGTCAGCAGGATCTGCACGAGGAGCCAGTGGATGCTGCTGGCTCTGCCCTCTCTTTCCAGGACATTGTGTAGGTGTCGTAGGCTTTGAAATGACATCAGAGACTCAGTCCTAGGATGTGCCATAGCCAGAAAAGCCTGACAAGCCTGACAGGCTGATGTCCTCTCTCCCTGCAGTCAGTGTTTGGTGCTTGGAAGGAAAGGTCTTTGGAAGATGAGGGTTTGCCCCACATTACAGGCATCTGCTGTTGTTCCAAGCTTTGAGTGATTAACTGAGTTCAGTTGATAAGCACTGTGAAAAAAAAATCCCTTTCTGTGGTATTTCCTAATGAAAATACCTCTGGATGCTGCATGTTGCTGAATCCTGCCCTGGAGGGCAGGGACCTGCTCACTGTGAGAAGTGCCAGGGACTTGTGAAGCACCTCATATCCTGCAGAATCCAGTGTTAGAAATTGCTGAAAATTGGAGACTTAAACCCAGGCCCCAGTGGTGGGGCCCATGTGGCAAATGCAGTAACTTCATCCAAAATAGTTCAAACTCACTGGTACCTCCTGGAGGGAGGGAGCTGCTGTAGTTATGTGACTGCTCCTCCAGAAATGGCTCAGGTGAGTCAGAGTGACCTGGGAGCGTTCAGGGAGCTCAGTGGCTTGGTCAGAGTAGATCTGTCTGTCACAGATTTGCCAGAGATACACTGACTGTCTGCAGGTGTTTTGCTGTTTTTTGCCTAATTTGTCCCTTTCTAATACCAGTGCTTCCATGTGCCCTTCCTCAGAGAGTAGGGACCTGTGCACATGTGGAGCTCTCTGGGATCTCCTGGTGAAAACCAGTGCAGACACAAATTTATTAAAGCAAGAATTTACATTCCTGAGCTGAGATGGAAAAAACCTTACCCAATTTGCTCTAGAATGTGTCATGCCTCTGGTATTCTGGTCTGCTGGGGAATTCAGTCCAGGTTTGAGGTCCAGCCCTGTGAGGAAGAGTGTAGCAAGTTCTGTGCATGGAGCTGGACTGAAGTGCTGCCCACTGGTGAGAGCCAGCCTGGAGCAGGGCAGTGCTGTCAGTGAACCCAGGGCTCAGCCCTTCTCTGACAGCTGCCCCTCGGCTGGGCAGGCTCCTGCTCCTCCTTCCCATGGGGACAGCCCTGCTGGCACAAGTAATTACTTTAATAGCATGAGGTATTAAAGTGAAGATTGTCAGAAACAGTTCCAGAGTGTGCAGATAAATCTCAACCCTGGAACAGCTTTGGTGTGCTGGGAGTGTTGGAGGTGGTCAGAGGCTCTGGCCTGGTGCCAGGCTGACTCTGGACACAGGATTTCCCTGGAGGTCACTTCTCTTTGCTCCCATGCTCCATTTGACACTGCCCATCTTTCCTGCTGCACTGGCTGTTTAACTCCTTTGCTCTTGTCCTCTTTTCCCACCTTGTTATTCCTGAGTGCTGTAATCTTCCCTCTCTTTTCCCTGGGAGTTTTGGTTATCCAAACCCTCAATCCTGGGAGGTCTGAGTGCTCCTTCTGAGCTGAAATCAGCCACTGAGTCTGTGCTGGGAGCCCAGTGCCACAGTAGCAGTAGCAGCAGCAGCTGTGTGCTGGGGCAGAACTGCACAAGAGGCTTGGCTGGCTCTGGACTGATTCAGGCTGACTTAAAATTGAGGGCTATGTATAACTCATGTCCAGCTGAGTCTTTGGGCCTGTCTCCCCTTTGGTTTCCAGGTCACACGAGGAGGTGCGGGTCCAGGAGGAGGTTCAGCAAATCAGTGTCGAGCTGGAACCCAAGTGTGACGTTGAGATTGTAGCTCCTGAAGAAGAAGTCAAAGAGTGAGTGTTTTAGAGTGTTGCAGATCCCACACAGTGGGTTTTGAGCTGTGGCTGCTTGTGCTGGAGGCTTTGCTGGAGTCATGGGTGTTCAGTGAGGCTGAGCACAGTACTGACCTGACCTGCCCTGACGTGACCTTTCAGGATGTGATAGCATAGCATCTTCAGAAGCTCCTCTGTAATAAATCCGTTTTGCTTGCTCCTGTCCTGACTGCAGTGACTAGACTGTCATTTCTTTCCCCTGTGCAGAGAGGCAGCTTCTTCAGCCTGTGCCATTGTCACATCCACAGCCACCGTAGAGGTGGAGACAGCCAGCCAGGCCTCGGAGCCAGCCAGCCAGGCCTCGGATGAAGACGACGTGCCAGTCACAGACATTTACTTTGTAAGAGACCTTCTCCACCTGGCCCCTGGGGGGTGATGGGAAGGGTTGGACAGGGCTGTCAGTATCGTTCCAGGCAGTCAAGGGGCAGTGGCTGCCCTGCACCATCTTGGTGTGAAGCACCTGAGACCTCGGTGCTGGGTGGGTTTTTGAATGCAGGGAACTGGATTAAACTTGGAGAACTCAGAACAGCATCTAGTGGGGATCTAGTGGGGCTCATACAGGTGGCACTCCTGCTGTGGATGTAGATCTAGCTGTGCTGCTCTACTTCCAAGCACAAGTGTTTGTCTAGGCCAGCACATTTGCTCCTGGGACAAGCCAAGGTGATGTGGGTGCAACAGAGAGGTTTTTTTTCTCAGCCAGAGACCTTGGCTGCTTTCCTGACACAAGCATGGCCTAGAGCCAAAGGGAGGTGGTTGCAGAGGGCAACCCTGGGCTCTGGTGAACTCCGGCTTTTCCTTTCCCTGCAGGCTGCATTAGGTGATGCAGTGGGAGTCTAGTGCTGAGCCAGGGAGTAAGTTGGTGGTTGGCAGCAGAGTGCCGTGGAGCCTGGCGCTGGTCCTCACTCAGCTCCCACAATGGCTGAGCAACTCCTGCAGACCAGAGAAGAGGTTTTTTAGCAACATGTACCTGTCCCATGGATTCCCAGAGCACAGCTGAGTGCCTGTCCCGTGAGAGCTGAGCTCTCTCTTGTGCCTGGGCACTGGAACCCTCATTAAAAGAGGTGCCCGGCTCCTCCCTGCTCGGACTTGTTGCTGTTAGTTCTGTGGTGCTGGAGACAACCTGAGCCCATGCAATGGGCTCCTTCAGCTAAACTAAAATGCAGCATTGGCCTTCCCCTGGACTCTTGTGACTCTGCTGCAGAGCTGCTCACTCATTGCCGAGTTGCTCTGAGGCTTGTGGGAGCTGTGGAAGGAATCAGCCCTGTTTTACAGCTTGTTTGGGGTTGGATGCATGCTGTTCAAAATGCAAACGGCTCCTCTAACACTGCCCTCTCCTTGCCTGTGGATGGCAGCTGTGTGCAGGCAGATCCTGCCTGCTCCCCTGGCAAGTGTCTTCTGGTGGGTGAGGGTCAGCTGCTCTTCCTCCCTGTCCCTGGGCATATGGACTGCTCCCAGCTTGAGGGGCACCTCTCTCCACGAGAAAATTCTGCAGAGTGTGTTCACAGAGAGTGTGACTGCTCATCAGCATTTCATACTTCATCTGAGTCTGAGTTTTGCATTAAATGTGTGTTGTGTGCTGTGGAGTGTTTTTCACTGCTGGGATGAAGGGAAAAGCTGATTTGAGTTCCCATGGGCGCTCTCCTTGGAAAAGCACTTGAGCTGGAGCTCAGGTGAGGCTGCACGCGTACGCTCAAGTAGCACCACAGCTGCTCCTGCAGGAGCGCTCAGGGGCAGTGGTGGGTGAAGGGATGGTGTGTGCAGAGGAGGATTTGCCCAGTCCCAGGAGACTGTGGTCTGATGACTGAAGTCTGCTTCCGGAGAGCTCTTCATTCTCCTGTTTATCCCCAGGGAATAAAAGTGCAGAGTGTGGCAGGGCCTGGGCGCTGCTCTTCCCTGCACGGCTTTCCCACCTGCTCACCCGTTCAGGCCCAGAGTTGCCCAACCCCTTGTTTTTTGCTTTCTCTTTCATCCTCTCTTTCACATCACCCTTTTTTTCCTCTGTTTCCTTTCTCACCTCACTTGTCCTGGGGCCACTCAGTTCACAGATGGGAGGTACTGGATTTACTCTCCCCGCCAGCGCAGACTCCGAACTACCTCGCATTCCTCTGGGATTGTAAGTGACCACACCAGCACAGCATGTAGGGGAGCAGAGCTGCAGCTTTGAAACACTGGGGCCAGCATCCCATTTCTCTCAATGGCTGGGGCTCTGGATTGAGTGGGCATTAGGAACCAGCCCAGCAGAAATGGGGGAAGCATATTGAAATTACACCAGTGGATCTCCTTGTAGGATCTGAGAGAATCATGAGCTCTGTCCCTTTTCTGCAGAGTGGTGACACAGCTCCTACCCTGGGATGGGCTGTAGTGTCACCCAGCCCTTGGAAAAACTGAGAGCAGTGAGGCCCTGGCACAGGGTACCCAGAGAACCTGTGGTTGCCCCCTCTCTGGAAATGTCCAAGGTTAGACTGGATGGGCTTGAAGCAGCCTGGGATAGTGGAAGGTGTCCCTGCCCATGGCAAGGGGGGATACTGGGTGATCTTCCATCCCAAACTGTTCCATGATTCTTAGTACCAGATCTGGCCAGAGAGGCACCAGGGCCTCCATAGGTGATGTCAGGCTCAGCTCCCTTAGCCCAGAAGGAGGGTTTTAAAGACACCATTAAGATGTTTTGAAGGTTCTAAAACTCCAGTAGCAAACAGAACTGTTTTAGTTTGTGGGGAGCATCTCATTAACCAAATGAGGCAGGTGCTGGTACTGAGTTAGGGCTGGTTTCAGCTCTCCAGCCTTTCTCAGCATCACCAGTGTGCTCCCTCCTCACTGAAGGTGTTCTGTGAGCAGGCAGGATTTTCCTTTCCAAAAGATGCAGGGAGGCATTTGAGCTTTTAGGGGCTGAATCTAGAGCTGAGATTGTTCTGGGGTTTAGCATTTAGCTTCTCATGCTTTGGGAGAGCTGCTGTCCCCAGGGGGTGGTGGCAGTGCTGCTGCTGGTGCAGCCTGGTGCTCCCATTTGGGTTACAGGCAGGCTGCATGGGGAAGCAGGGGCAGGAATGTGCCCCTGGCTGTTGCTGATGGCATGAGGAAGGTGCTGCTGGGCAAACAGGCAACTCCTCCTGCAGCCCCTCCTGCGCCTCAGCTGGGTTTGGCTGCTCTGGCACCGGGAGGGGTAATTCCAAGCACTGGGTGCTGTTTTATCTCCTGCAGCTCCCTGCATGCATCCAAGCTCCTAAAAGGTTCTGAAAGAAACTGGCTGGAGCATGTGGTTCAGTCAGGATGGACAAACCATCATGGATGAAAAAGAGGATGTGGGACAAGCTTGATGTGGTGGGAAGGTTTCCTGTACCTCTGACAGAGCCCTGTGAGAAGCTCCAGACAGTGGCTTCTCAGCCTTCCTTCCTCCCAGCAGTCTCTACCAATGGAGCTGCAGTTACTGGGGGGTTCAGCATGTGGAGCCCAGTGCTTCAAAGCTTCTCTGGCTTCTTTTAGTTCCTTGTACATTGTAGACTGTCACGCTCAGTTCCTGGGCTGGGAACACTGCAGGCTTCTTCCAAACACCCAGTTCTGCACTATCTTCCTTTGCAAATGCCAGGCTGGGTCAAAGGGGGCAGTTTCTTCTCTGTGGGAGCTCCTCTGGAGACAAAAGAGCCTGTTTGCAATGTAAATGGGGGACCCCTGGGAACACTGGCAGCAGAGACCAGCCCTTGAATCTGTGCTGTGTAGGCAGCAGTGTGTGTCTTCTCACAACAGTGCCCAGTGCTATGATAACTGTCCCTCAAGGCACACCTCCTTCCCCTCATTCTTTCCAGGGTCCCGTTGTGTTTTGCCTCCTGTGTTGTACTTGTTCCCATCACCCCACTGTCCCCAAAATCTCAGCAATAACTGTTTCCTTTCTGTGGCCACCATCCTCCATGGTCTCACCCCAGCTCCACTGCCTTCTGCAGAGAAGGAGGAAGGCACAACAAACAAATCCAGTTTCCCTGTAAAAGCCCTCCTGGATATCACTTTGTAGCATGCACAGGGCTCTGGAAATGGGAGGGTGAGAGCAGGTAGCAGGAGCCAGGAGCTGTCACTGTTCTTAGGTAAGTCACTTCCCAGATCTCTCAGTTTCTCTGCAGCCAGGATGATGCCATGGCTGGGAGCTGAGGTTTCCCTGACATCTCAAAAGCTCTAAAACTCTGTCCCTACGAGAGGAGAGGGTGTGCCACCCCCACTGCAGCTGGCACAGGTCCCCTGTCCCAGTTGGCAGGGAGCTGGTGTGTGCTGAGGATGAGGAGGGCTCCTCTGCTGAGAGCTGCCTCTGGGCTCAGTGCTCTCCCTCCAGGTGGACAGCTGTTCTTACTGTATTGTTTCCTGCTCTTTTTATTTTCTCCTTTTATTTTTTCCTCTTCTCTCCTTTGCTCCCTGCTCTGCTGCTGCTCTCCCTGCATTCTCCCTGCCGTCTCTGGCCACTCTGGCAGCCGACAGACGAGAGGAGTTGGGTTTACTCCCCGCTCCACTATAGCACTCAGCTGCACTCTGTCTCCGATGAGGAGAGCGATACAGTAAGTGTCCCAAGAGCCGTGTGTGGGTGCCCGCTGTGTCGGGCTCGCAGTTTGTGCTCCCCCTGCAGGGTCAGCGCGGCCTCTGGCAGCGTGGGGCTCCTGCATGGCCGCCCGGCTGCCTCTCAGGTCAGCTCTGTGTTGGCAGAGCCCTGGCCTGCTCAGCAGGGGCTGTGGCTCATTCCCAGTTGTTTGGTGCAGGAAAAACTTTGGGGAGCTCAGGTTTCCCAGACATGTTGCCATTTCTGGAGGATGTAGAACAGCCTCTGGTTGTGCTGGGAAGTTGGCGGGACAGAGACCTGACTGATGTGGGCACTGGTGCTCAGGGGTTGATCCTCTTTCCTCTCACAACCAGAAAGATATGGAGGGGCTGGGGCATGTCCAGAGAAGTGAGTGGACATGTGGAAGGGGCTGGAACACAAGTGTGATGAGGAGCAGCTGGGGGGGCTCAGCCTGAAGAAAAGGAGGCTCAGGGGGACCTTGCTCTCCACAATTCCCTGACAGGAGGGGACAGCCAGGGGGGAGTCAGGTTCTGCTCCCAGGGAACAAGGGACAGAAGAGGAAACAGCCTCAAACTGCGCTAGGGGAGGTTTAGGTTGGATAGTTGGTAAAATGTCTTGACTGAAAAGGGGTTGTCAGGTTGAACAGCCTGCCCAGGGCAGTGGTGGTGTCAGTATCCCTGGAAGTGTTCAAATGACATGTGGCTGTGGCACTTGGGGACATGGGTTAGTGGTGAACATGGTGGTGGTGCTGGGCTAATGCTGAATTTGGTATTCTTGGAGATCTTTTCCCACCCTAATGATTCCATGATTCTGTGACTCTGTTCTCTCTGCCTTTTGCAGTAATCTCTATGCAGACACAGAAGTCCCAGAGAGCAGCGATTCCCTCTGCAGGTCGATGTGTTCCCTTTTCGTTGATGCAGCCATTCCAGTGGGATGGGGAAGAGCTTGCTGACACCAGTATTGCTGCACTGCAGGATCCCGGGCACTCTGTTTCAGAATGGAGCAAAACTATAACCATGTATTTCTACTCACCCCAGACGTGGGCAGCAAAGAAACCACCCTCTCACCCGCAGCTCCCAGCAGAGAATTCTAGCTGGGTGTAGAGAATCCTGGGTAGTAACACAGTGTTTTCCAGATGTGCACTACCATAGCTACCTATCCATGTGTGATACTGTGAACCTTTTTAATTTTTTAATCATGTATTTATTTCTTTTATCTTTGCACAGAGACAGCACAAATGTGCTTTTTTAAACATTTAGTTTACTGCACTTTTTTTTTTTCTTTTTTCTTTCTGTTTTTTTTTTTTGGTCATATATTTGTGCATCAAAAAGGAGCATGAGACTTCACCGAAGAATGGGTAGGAGCACGTTGCTGGGGAGGGCAGGGAGTGGAGTGGCTTCATGTGAGGCAGCAGTGTGGTCTCACCAACTGAGGGAGTCAGGAGGTTTAAGGCTGTCCAGACACTGCCACGGTTTTTCCAAGTGGCCCAAGGCAAATCACTAAACCACTCTGTGCCTCGGTTTCCCCCGTGCTAATGGGTGCACAGTACCTGCTTCCATTACAGCACTTAAACCCTGGGATGAAAGGTGCTATGAAAATGAAATGTATTAAAGGCCATGGAATAGAATTGCTCCCATGTTACCATAGTCCAAAGCAGCCATGCCAATTCACTTGGATCTAAACTCTCTAGTGACTTCTCCTGTCTGTGACACCGTGCGGGCCAGCACACAGTTCCTGGTGACAGTGACGCGGACTCCTCAGCTCTCCCCGAAGTCCTGATGGGTTCCAGCTCCCCCTGTGCTGCACTGCTGCCACCCCTCCCTCTGTGCTTGGAGTCCACACCTCATCCAAGTGGCCACCGCCTGCTCCAGCTCCACAGGCACGGACAGATGGAACTGGGCACCTCCCGAGCCCGGCCACGCTGGAGGGCAATTTCCCCACTCTGCCCACCCCACGTGGGGCTTGTCCAGACCCTGCATCCTCCTGGAGCCACTCAGCCCCTCACGTGCTCGTGGGTGTACCCTGGGGTCACGGACACTGGGCTCACATGTCCCCTCTGCCCCGCAGGGCAGGCAGGGACACAAGGGCACGTCCAGTCCCTGGAGGCAGCAATGGGAGCCTGGCTCTGCCACGGAATTGTGCCAGCACTGCTGTGCTCACGGACTCTTGGACAGAAAGCTGGGTGACTGGGGTGCTGCCTGGGGTCGCATCTGCTGCTGGAAATCCCTGCTGTGGGTGAGAGGGTTTGCTTTGCAAGGGCTGTGGGCTACAGGTGAGAGAATTTGATGTCAGGGGTAGTGCTCAGGCTCATCCATCAGCAGGACACATATCATAGCATAGTTTGGAATCCAGCAATCCTGTCCTCATCTCCCAGAGAGAAAACAGGAAGTCCTTTAGACCAGAGGGAGACAGGTCTTGTTTGTGTGCTTTATGAACCTCGCTTGAGAAAGAGTCTCTTTATTCCCTTTACAATCTTCACTGTCCTTGGGATTCCAGCTAGAGGGGTGGGGAAGCGGGACCCTCCTCTCAGGCCTCAGCCCCCACAATCTCTTCACAGCAGCACTCAGGAGTGGTTATGTTGGGTCCCAGAAGGTAGCTGGGCTGATGGGAAGCTCTTCCTTCTGTACTGTACTGAACTTAGTGAGAATCTTCAGGAATTGATGTTTTTTTCTTGCCCAGAATACAGGACCTGGACTTCCCTTCCCTGCCTGTAGATGCAGAAGGCTGTGAGTTGTGCTTCTTGGAAGCACAGTTGGGGGATTGTGCAAGTTGCTGCTGTTCATGTATCCATGTATTTACCAAATAGTCTATCAAAAGTCTCTTGAGAAACTCTCCCCTTTCTGTCACTGCTTGGCAGCTCGTTCTCCCAGCTGCAGCTCCTGTCCCATCCCACTTTCCTGTGGCACCAAGGGAGCTCTGCAGGCTGGGGGGCTCAGGGGTTGGTGGAGGGGAATGGGAGCCATGCAATACCTACAGCCTCACCTGCCTTTGGGCTCAAGGCAAGGGGCTTCAAAACGCTAAAAATTCAAAGTCTTTTTCCTCCAGCAGTGTGTGTAGAACGGCCAGAGGGAGCCACATCCCTGCTGCAGCTGCTGCTGTTGGGTGCTGTGCTGGAGGAGGGGACTCTGGGGGGGAACCAGGGTGGGCTTCAGCTGTTCTGAGCCAGGCCCCTGTCCTGGGACCACCTCAGTCAGGGGCTGGAGGGTTTGGCCTCATCAGGACTTTCCAGCCACCTGAAATCAAGCATCTTTTTTGAGGTGGTTCAAGCATCGTTGGTGATTTTATTCCTTCCCCTCATTTCTAGGGGGTCTCTAAAGCTGCTTGGTGTGTGCAGGGAGTGTCCCAGAGAATGAGCTTTATGCTTGGGTCGTGAGAGGGGGTGAACCCAGAGCTCCTGCACCATGTTCATTCAATTCAAAGAATTGTCTTCCCTTTTTGAGATTATCCTTGTGGCATTCTGTAATGCTGAACCCTTCGGAGCAGGTCTGGATGGGCTGGGGTGGTCCTGTAAGAGGACAGGCAAAGGCTTAGAACAGCTTTGTCAAGGGGACAAGGAGGAACCTTCCTGTAAACAGATGTTGATCTGAAATGGAAACTGCCCCTGTTCAGGCTGGCACAATCCCTGCTGTCACCTCCTGTGCCCCCAGTGCTGGGGAACTGCTTCCCAGGGAGGCTGGAAGGACCTTGGATTTTAGAGCTCATTCTTGGCCCCCTGTGCATGGCACTGCAGGGGAGCAGCAGAAGCTCTGGAGCATGTCACAGGCACTGGCACTGCTGCCTGGGCAGGAACAGCACTTGCCCATAGGAGAGAGCATCCTTGCTCTGAGTGTTCCTCCATCGGCACCTCAGCTCATTCTGGGCTTGAGGTGCTGTTCTGTGCCAGACTCCCTTTAATGACCCAGCAGGTGCTGTCCAGGCTCTCCACCATTAAAGGAGGCACCACAAGTCCTGTACTCTGAGATTTGATCCCGCAGGACAGCCCCTTCCCACACAGGTCTGTGCCACTGCTGTGCCACGGTCCCAGCTGGGATCTCAGACTGTGGGACATGCCCTGACCACTGCCTGGAGCTGGGGCTGCGGGTGAGCTCTCCCTGCCAGGTAAGGGGCTGGCAGGAGAAAATGGGCATCTCTGTCCTTCAGTTTGCAGTCAGGCTCCTGTAAAGGCTCTGGGGGCAAACCCAGGAGCTCGCAGAGACCCTCAACAGGCGCACAGGGGATGCAGCGTTTGCATCCCCAGCCACGTGTGCTGGAATTACACGGTGGGGAGTGTTTTAATGAAGCCAGAGCACTCACAGGCCTCGGTCCAAGGCGGGCAGAGGCGTTTGCAGGATTCCATCGGGCCCCTCCTCATTGCCAGCCACTGCTCCAGCGCTTCCCGAATGGACAAGGAGACAGCCAGGTCGTGGCTGAGGGGGTTTCTGTCCATGGCTACCCCGCCAAGTCTCTCCGGTGGCTGTCCCCGCGGATATCGCTGATCCCCCGCGTGTCCATGTCCCACCGTGTGTCCGTGTCCGGCGGAGGGGGCGCGGCCGGACGGGGACGCCGCTGTTGGGGCGCGATCCCGCCTCTGCTCCGGAGGCTCGAGACCTGGGCCTGCTTTTCTTTTCTCAGTTGTTTTGAGGGTTTTTCCCCTCCTTCTCCGGGGAGCCCGTTTCCAGAGCTCTGTACCCGCTCCATAAAGCGTTCCGCAGTCTGTGCTGAGCTCCGCGCCCTCCGCCTCCCTCTGTGTGCGCCGCGGGTACGGCAACGGCGGGGATGGGCCAGGCCCCGCCCCCGCCCAGGGCTGCCCGCCGCCCGCCTGCCCGCGCCGGGGCCGCTGCTGGGGCGGGGCGGGCACAGGCGGGCGGCGGGACAGCCTGGTGAGCTGAGGCCCCACGAGGCCCCGGGGCGGAGCCGCCGCTGCCGATGGGCTCCGGGTCGCGCAGCCCGGGCCGAGGCGGCCGCTCGGAGCGGGACCGGGATCGGGATCGGGATCGGGACCGGGACCGGGACCGGGATCGGGATCGGGATCGGGACCGGGACCGGGACCGGGACCGGGACCGGGACCGGGACCGGGACCGGGGCAAGGATAAGGATCGGGACCGGGAAAGGGAAAGGCGCTCGCGGTCCGGGAGCCACGGGCGGCGATACCGCAGCCGGAGCAAGAGCCGGAGCCGGAGTCGGGGCCGACCCCGGGAGCCCAGCTCGGGGTGAGTGCGCGCCTGGCCCGGAGCGGCCGCGCCGTGACTGTGCGGAAGCGGGCCCGGGGCAGTGGGGCTGGCGTGCCGGGGCCCGTGCGGCCCCAACCGGCCCTGTCCGCACCGCCGGGCCCGGCCGGGGACGGGAGAGGGAGCTCGGCCCTGCCGGTCTCGTGAAGGGCCGGGGACTCAGGGCGGGCGGGCGGCCCCGAGCGCTGTTCGTGACACCGGCCTGGGGCGATCGAGATGGGGGGTGCAGGTACCAGGAGTAGTCAGGGGTGGAAGATGCAGATACCGGGGGCGGTCAGGGGTGGGGGTGCAGGTACCGGAGACAGTCAGGGGTGGGGATGCAGATACCGGGGGCGTTCAGGGGTGGGGGTGCAGGTGGTACCGGGGGCGGTCGGCGGGGGGGGGATGCAGGTACCCCTCGCTGTCTCGGTGCTGCCGGTGGCGCCGGTGCTGGGCCGGCCTCACCTGTGCCCGGCACGGCCGTGCCCTCCTCCCGCTGAAGCCCGACTGTGCCCCCCCAGCTCGGAGTCCGGCGATGAGAGACAGAAATGGAAAAAGAAGAAAAGAAGCCGCAGCCGGGAGCGGCACCGTAAGGACCGGAAGAAACAGCGCTCACGGTCCCGCTCACGGTCCCGGGGCCGCTCCTCCGGCTCCAGCCCGGAGCGCGGGCGGGACAGGGCAGCGCGGAGCCGGGAGCGGCGCCGCAGGAGAGATGGATCCAAATCCTCCGTGTCCTCCGTCAGCTCCCCCTCCCCACCGCGGCCCCGCGGCCGGGAGGAGCCGGGGCAGCAGCTGAGCCTGCAGGAGCGGCTGAGGCTGAGGGAGGAGAAGAAGAAACAGGCGGCTCTGATGAAGGCCCTGGAGACGCCCGAGGAGAAGCGGGCACGGAGGTTGGCCAAGAAGGAGGCCAAGGAGAGAAAGAAGCGGGAGAAGATGGGCTGGGGTGAGGAGTACATGGGTTACACCAACACCGACAATCCCTTCGGGGACAACAACCTGCTGGGCACGTTCATCTGGAGCAAGGTGAGCTCTGCCCTGGCCATGCAGCCAAATGGAACAGGCAGGGGCATCCAGGGGGATCTGTGCCTCAGGTGGGGTCTGTATCCAGGGTGAGGAGACAAGAACATGGGTGGAGGACGGGAGAGGGTCCTGGAGCTGCTGGGAGCTGCATGCTGAGTGCTGGGCACCATTTACTGAGTCAGGGATGTGGAGATGGTAATGGAGATGCTGCACTTTTGCTATAGGAATGACAGAGAGCTGGGGGTGGTCAGGGTTAGGGAAAAGAGAAGGCTCTCTGGAGAAGAGGAGGCTCTGGGGAGACCTTAGAGCTCCTGCCAGTGGCTACAAAGGCTCCAGGAGAGCTGGAGAGGAACTTGACAAGGGATGGAGGGACAGGACACAGGGAATGGCTCCCACTGCCAGAGGGCAGGGCTGGATGGGATCTTGGCAATCAGGAATTGTTCCCTGGCAGGGTGGGCAGGCCCTGGCACAGGGTGTCCAGAGCAGCTGGGGCTGCCCCTGGATCCCTGGCAGTGCCCAAGGCCAGGCTGGACAGGGCTTGGAATGACCTGGGACAGTGGGAGGTGTCCCTGCTGTGGCAGGGGTCGAATGAGATGATCTTTTAGGTCCCTTTCCCTCATGATTCCATGGTACTGTTGTCCTGGCACTCACCTCACCAGGTCGCGTGGGCTATGTGGGCTGAACCTGGGTTTGCTGAGGGGCTCAGGAGTGGTGTTTGAGTGATCTAGGGACTTTCACCAGCATCAGACCTCACTGGAGCACCAGAAACGGGTGAAGGGAGTAGCATTTGTTGGACAGCAAGGGGCTGTGGAGGTCCTTGGGTTCCACAGCTCCCCTTGGCCATTCTGTTTAAGGCACTGGAAAAGAAAGGGATCAGCCATCTGGACGAGAAGGACCTGAAGGAGAGGAACAAGCGAATCCAGGAGGACAATCGCCTGGAGCTGCAGAAGGTGGGATAAGATGTCCTTTCCATGTCACTGTCTGATGGAGAGCCCTGGTTCTCACTGGGAAGGCCCCATTTTCTTCTCCTGGGTGTGTCCAGTCTGTAGGATTGTGACGGCCATAGAACCTTGGCTTCTGCTATTCCAGGATGAGAAACCTCTTCCCTTAGGTTTGAGCCCAGGAGCTCAGGAGGTGCTGAGGAGGACAATGCCAGGTCACAACACTGAGGCACTCAGTTGTGCCTGTGTCCCCTGTCTCACACAGGGCTGGCAGGAGCCAAGGCCGCTCGGGGACAGGACATGTTGTGGCTGTGTCCTTGAACAGGGGTCTGTGGTGTCTGCACAGGGGCCCATCCACAGTGGCCTCACAGCTCTGTCACCTGGGCAGGTGAAGCAGCTGCGCCTGGAGCGGGAGCGGGAAAAAGCCATGAGGGAGCAGGAGCTGGAGATGCTGCAGCGGGAGAAGGAGGCAGAGCACTTCAAAACCTGGGAAGAGCAGGAGGACAACTTCCACCTGCAGCAGGCCAAGCTGAGGTAGGTGTGCACCTGCTCAGAGCCAGGCCTGGCAGGGAGCAGAGGATGACACTGCTCACTGTCCCCCACTGTCCCTTTGCCAGGTCTAAGATCCGGATTCGGGATGGGAGGGCAAAACCCATCGATCTTCTGGCCAAGTACATCAGCGCAGAGGACGATGACCTGGCTGTGGAGATGCACGAGCCCTACACCTTCCTCAACGGCTTGACTGTCTCTGACATGGAGGACCTGGTGGAGGACATCCAGGTGCCTGCTCTGCTGGCCTTCTGCCTGGGCTCAGGGCTTCTCTACCAGCTCTGCTCTCCTGCCTCTGGTGTGGAGCAGGTGCCTGATGTATCTTCTGCCTGCAGGTGTACATGGAGCTGGAGCAAGGAAAGAACGTGGACTTCTGGAGGGACATGACCATCATCACAGAGGATGAGATAGCCAAGCTCCGCAAGCTGGAGGCCTCTGGGAAAGGAGGACCAGGTGAGCAGGAGAGCAGAGTCTGGTGTGTGCTCAGGCTCAGAGGGGCTCTCTCAGACCTGCTGGATGCAGGCTGTGGGTCTGGCAGCTGTCCCTGGCTGGGGCCCAGCCTCCTGCTGTCAGCAGAAGTGGGATGGGTGCAGCTGGGTGCCTGGACACTGACCGGCTGCCCTCGCCTGTCCAGGGGAGCGTCGAGATGGTGTCAACGCCTCGGTCAGCTCAGATGTACAGTCGGTGTTCAAGGGGAAGACGTACAACCAGCTGCAAGCTCTGTACCAGGGCATCGAGAGCAAGATCCGGGCAGGAGGGCCCAACCTGGACATCGGGTACTGGGAGAGCCTCCTGCAGCAGCTGAAGGCTTACATGGCTCGGGCCAGGTGAGAGCAGAGTGGCAGCAGTGCAGACCCTGCAGTGGGCAGAGCTGAGAAGGCATAAACCCAACTGGAGGAGGAAATGGGGGAGGATGTTCTGTGTTTTCTGAGATGGCTGATTTCCAAGAGGGGAGCAGGGCAGGACACACAGGCCCTTTTCTGCAGTGGTGATGTTTAGTGAGGTCTCCAAGAAGGAAGTGAACTGGGGCTTATTCAGCCCAAAGCCATCCAAGCCTGGCAGGTTTCTGCCCATGGAGGTGGTGTCAAAGCTTTGGGCAGTGGGAGTGAGGTGGTTCTGCTGGGTAGGACCCAACAGCTCCTCTCCTCTCTCAGGTTGCGGGAGCGGCACCAGGACGTGCTGCGGCAGAAGCTGTACAAGCTGAAGCAGGAGCAGGGTGTGGAGAGCGAACCGCTCTTCCCCATCATCAAGCGGGAGCCGGCTTCCCCCAGTGACAGGTGAGCAAACACCTGGGCCTGTCCCCGGGCACAAAGGCAGTCTTGTGCCCTCACCCTTCCCGAGGCAGAGCTCAGGTGAGCAACCAGCGAGGGTACCATCCCCGTCCAGTCCTCTCTTCTCCCTTCCATGCAGGCTGGATCCCGAGGAGAGCCTGGAGGCACAGCCAGGGCCATCCTCAGAGCCAGAGGCAGAGCAGGACACAGAGGCCAAGGGAGAGGCAGAGGGGGAGGCCGTGCTGATGGAGGAGGATCTGATCCAGCAGAGCCTGGATGATTACGATGCGGGCAAGTACAGCCCCCGGCTGCTGGGCCCCAACGAGCTGCCCTTCGACGCCCACGTGCTGGAGGCCGAGGAGGACACGCACCGGCTGCTGCTCCTGCGCCAGCAGCTCCAGGTGACAGGTGAGCCCCAGGGCAGCTTGCCCAGCATGGGGGTGTGCAGTGATTTGGGGTGCAGGACTGGAGTGGACACTGCCCTCAGGAAGGGCAAGAGCTGGATCTGAGTCAGGCACCCAGAGCTGAAATGGTGCTCAGGCTGCTGGTGCTCCCTGGGAGACCTCCCTCAATACCACCAAGGTGTTTGGGTGCAGACAGGCAGGAGGGATGTTTTGGTTGAGTTTTCCAGCACAACTCAGCCCAGTGCCCGGGCAGAGCCCACAGGGCAGCCCGTGCATTCCCGTATGCAGTTCTGCATGCTCTGCACAGCAGCTCCTTCTCTCTGCGTGCCTTGGAGCAGCATTGCATGGGCCAGGCCTGGCCTGGCACTGCAGAACCTGATGTCCCTTCTCCTCCCCTATAGGTGACGCTTCTGAGAGCACCGATGACATCTTCTTCCGCAAGGCCAAGGAGGGCATGGGCGCGGACGAGGCGCAGTTCAGCGTGGAGATGCCACTCACGGGCAAGGCCTACCTGTGGGCTGACAAGTACCGGCCCCGCAAGCCCCGCTTCTTCAACCGCGTGCACACAGGCTTCGAGTGGAACAAGTACAACCAGACCCACTATGACTTCGACAACCCCCCCCCCAAGATTGTGCAGGGCTATAAGTTCAACATCTTCTACCCCGACCTCATTGACAAGCGCTCGACGCCCGAGTACTTCCTGGAGGCCTGCCAGGACAACAAGGACTTCGCCATCCTGCGCTTCCATGCGGGGCCACCCTACGAGGACATCGCCTTCAAGATTGTCAACAGGGAGTGGGAATATTCCCACCGCCACGGCTTCCGCTGCCAGTTTGCCAATGGCATCTTCCAGCTCTGGTTCCACTTCAAGCGTTACCGGTACCGCCGGTGAGGCTCAGCACCCTCGGACACCCGGCAGGGGTGGGCAGGGGCTCATCCCATGGCACAGACACTGCTCTATGCATGGCCCCAAGGCCTGGCCCAGCGCTGGGCACATTCCTGAGGTTTTTCTCTGTCCTTGCATTTATCATGAAGAACACTGAGACTTTGGTATAAATAAAATAAGGGTTGTTTTAGCCATGAGATCCTGGGCATGGGCACCCCCAGTGCTCCTGCATGACAGCACCAGCCAGTGCCACACTGGGAACTCCCCTGGGGACTGGGTAGTGCTTGGGCTGGGTGTCCTCACCCCACCCCACAGAGTCAGCCCCTGTGCTCCTTGGCCCACTCCAGACTCCTCCCAATCCCAACATCTCCCTTTACCAGTCCAGCTGCTGCTCCCCAGCTGGAGTCACAGGGCCCTTGACTGCACCAGCTCAGCACTGCCCTGTGTCCTGCTTCATAGAGGGGCCCCATTCCTGGCATGTCCTCCCATGGGATCTGACTTCCCTAGCCTGGGAGCACTGCCACATCCCTCAGTCCTGCCTGGGGCATGGGAGGCTTTAATGCTGCACGGCGCCTGCTCTGGTGGAGCAGAGGAGAGGGATGCTGGTTGAGATATTTCCTTACAGGGGAAAATCCGGATTCCAGAGCCTGCAGTCCCTCCCACGCTATGCCTTTGAGGCTCTCCCTGCCTGGGTAAGAAGCAGTTGCAGTCCTCAGTATCCTGTTGATGAGGTGGGAGTTCCTGAGGGCCTCTAATGATGTTCAGATGGGTTTTGGGCACCTTAGGGGCACTTCAGGGTTGAGCTGGGACTGGCTGATGTTGGTCCCACCACATGATGACCAAGGGCACAGCCACACTCTTCTGGGATCACCCCACATGGCTCCATCCCCACAAGCTCCCAAACCCCAGGGTGTATGCCTGTTCAGGAAGGCAGGATGAAGTGCTGGTGAGTAGTGCCCAGGAGTGCAGGAAACCTCTGCCCTGGCTTCACCAAGAGACCATTTCCTACCTGCATCCACTCTCTCCCCAGTACAGGCCCATGGTGAAGGGACTTAGGGGTCTGCCCAGGTCCCCCAGCAGTAGGACAGAGGCAAGCCTGCTGTGCAGGGGCGTCCAAGCCCTTGGGGGCTGCCCCATGGCTCAGGGAAGTTGCCTTGTCCTGCCCCTGGCTCTGCTGCAGAGCTACCATGGGTGCTGGTGCTCAGGGGGCTCCTGCTCCTGCCCTGGTCACCCACACTTGTGGGGCTTGCCCTGCCTGCAGATGGGGGGGGACCTGTCCTGCACATGGGTACCCCCTCCTCATCCCGCCGGACATCCCCAGGGCCTGCACCGGACACGTTCCCTGGCCTCTCCTTCCTGGCAGTTGTTTCCTGCTGCTCCCTGTGCAGGGGGGGGTTTGGGGCTCGGTGCAGGAAGTGAGTGAAGGCCTGGCCAGGGAGGAGGAAATGGGGAAAAAAACCCAAACCCCAAAACTGGTGGTTGGTGCCCTCCCTGCTCAGCTGCCAGGCAGAGCCTCCCTCCCCACAGCCCATCCTTTTCCCTCTTGGGCACACACAGAGGTGGGGGAGCTCCCCCAAAACCGTCCCACTGTATCTCCAGCTGGAACAGGGTCCATGTCCTCTTCCAGGCACGGCGTTTCCCTGCACGTCTGACTGCAGGCCCTGGATGGGGCCGCAGGAGCCTGAGCCCTGAGAGCTGCTGCAGCCTCCAGGCCTGTGCTGGGGCCAGATCAGGATCTGAATCCGGCTGAAGCCCCTGACGGCTGTTCCTTGACCTGGCTGCTCTCAGTGCTCTTCCCAGTCCTCATCTCCCCCGCGTTTCGGGACAAACAGGGCACGCAGCGGCTCGGCCGGGTGGTGCCCGGGCGGGGCAGTCGGTGGAGCTGCCCCGTGTCCCATCATCCGTGATGGGCTCAGCTCTCCCGGGCACACCCGGCCCCACCTGGGGCAGCAGCGGCTGCCGAGCCCCGCGTTCCGCTGCCGGCGGGGCCGCTCCTGTCCCGGCACTCGGGCCAGCTACGATTCAGCTCCACGGGCCTTCCGCCGGGGCTCTCGCTGCCACAATCTTTGCTCCAGCCCAAGGGCTGGCGGGATGATGGGCTCTGCAGCCCCTCACTGCCGAGCCGGGGCCAGGAAAACCTGCCCGGGCATCCAGCTGAGCGCGGAGCCGCTGTGCCCCTTGCTCGCTCGGGGTGTCCCCGCGGACCCAGGCGCTCCCAGCTCCAAGGCCAGGGCCGAGCTCTGCCCTCCTCGGCGGAGCACGAGCAGCAGCGATGGAGGCTGTCGCTCCTGAGAGCATGGGAGGGAGGGAACGCTGCCTGGGGACGTGTCACCCCAGCTGGTCTCGGGTTTGGACAGCGCAGCGACATCCCGAGCTCGGAGCTGCCGGGCTGGGAAAAGCCCCGTGAGGCGAATCCCGCAGGGCAGGGACGGCCGGGGCTGCGGGAGCACCCAGGGACCTCAGCCCTCGGCCACCCCAGCGCCCGGAGCCGCCGCCTCTCCCCGCTCGGATCCGGGGTCGCTGCGGGGCTCGGGGGGACGCCCCCTCTATTGGACCCCACCGCGGTGCGGGTCCCGCCGGGGGCGGCACGGCCGGAGCACCCACCCCCGCCTCCCAGGGACTCGCCCGAGTAAACGAGTGAGTAACGGGGCGGGAGCGCAGCCCCGAGCGGACCCAGCCGCGGGTGCCTCCGCCAGGGGGGCTCCGGGCGCCGGCACCGGGGGGGCTGCACGGAGCGGGGGCGATGGGGCCGGGGGCCACCCCCGCCTGAAGGCCCGTCCCGAGCAGGGAGGGAGCGGAGAGGGACGGGGCCGGTTCCGGGGGGCGCGGCGAGCCCGGCCCTTCCCCCGCCCCGCGGCAGAGCCGAGCCGGGCCGGGCTGAGCCGAGCTAAACTGAGCCGAGCCGGGCTGAGCCGAGCCGGGCCGGGCTGAGCCGAGCCGAGCCGGGCTGAGCCGAGCTAAACTGAGCCGAGCCGGGCTGAGCCGAGCCGGGCCGGGCTGAGCCGAGCCGAGCTAAGCCGAGCCGAGCCGAGCCGAGCCGGGTGGGTCCCGCCGGCAGCGAGGTAGGGCTCGGGTCTGCGCGGGGAGGGAGGCGTTGGGGCGAGAGATTCGGGGGGCCAAGGGACAAAGAGCCCCGAAGGCTGGGATGGACGGACAGAGACGGGGATGGGCGGACAGACCGCCGGGATGGCTCGGCGGGGCTCCGGGGGCTGTGTAGGACGGTCGGGTCTCCAGTGGCTCCCGGGGCGCTCGGCTCCTCCAACAGCCCCGAGGATCGGGGGCGTTTCGAGGGAGGGGAAGCGGAGACCCCATCGTGGGGGACGGACGCGTGGTGACCCCGCTCCCCCCACTGTCTGTCTGTCTGTCCCGGGACCGAGGGTCCGCGTCAGGAATCTTCGGCGTCCCGTCAGAACCAGGATTTGCTTTCGGGGCTCCCCCGCCGGGACGGGTCCCCCCCGCCGGGACGGGTCCCCCCCGCCTGCCCCCGTGTGTCGCTGGCTCCTCCGGGAAGAGCCGGAGAAGGACGAGGAAAGGCTCAGGAAAGGGCCGGGAAAGGAAGGGTCCATCTCCGGCTGTCGGAATGGGCGGCCCAGCAGCCTTGAAGCCCTCGAGATGCCGCGGCGCTGCGGGCGGAGGCAGCCGCGGGGCGGGGGTCCGGGTGCCCCAGGGCTTCTGCACTCCAGGACACTCGGGCTGATCCTCCAGCCACCGCCTGCCCGGCTCCGGGGCCCTGGAGAATGGGGATGGTGCCAGCTGTTTCCCAGTCAGACAAGAGGTTGGGGACCTCTGCCCTGGGCCACAGCAGGGACAGGGAAAACCCCAGGGAGGACAGTTACCATGCCTGGCAGGAACCATCCCGTGTGTCACTGCTTCCCAGAAATGTCCTCTGTCCTGGGAGTCCCTGGGATGTCTCTGCCCTAGACCAGGCTAACTTCTTCAGGAGCCAGTCCTTGTGATTATTGTGGGTCCAGGGAGGAACACTGATGCTCTGCCAAGTCCTCATCCCCATGGCCTTTCCTGTCCTGGATGATGACCTCGACCGTGATTTGATACCCCGAGCCCCAGGCTGGAGGGAGGTGGCAGTGGGACCACAGCCATCGCTGACAGGTGACACAGTGTCCCGTGGGACCACCTGTACCAGGGGGAGGAGACAGAAGGGATCGTGCAGGAAGGTCATTGTCCTGGAGAGGACAGCGAGCAGAGAGAGGGATAAGTACAAACTCAAGGGATAAATGCAGACGCCCTGCAGCATCCTCTGCGCGGCTGCCCTGTGGCTCAGCACCACATCCAGGGGCAGAGCCTAGGCCGAGGGAACCATGGGGTGTGGGGGGAGTCACTGCTGTCTGGTTTGGGGGTCCTTTGCTGGTGTGTGGTGCCTCTCCCAGCCCCCACCCCGGCCTGATCTTGCAATCCCTGTCCAGGCCCATGCTCCTCCTGCCTGGGGGAGCCTGGGGAAGCAGCAGGCTGGGGCAGAAGCTGATAAGGAGCAGCCTACCACACTCCCCATCTGCCTTTCCCTCCCTCCCCTCGGATGTGGCCAGGGCAGGAAGCAGTGCCCAGCAGGGGCAGGACAGCCTTGGTGCATCTGCAGCAGGACTCAAACCTGCCAGGAGCCCCCCACACCCCGCTGCCAGTGCCTCACAGCCTCCAGCAGGACATTTTAGAGCTGGCTCCTCTCCTGTAGGATTTTACCCCAGTACCCTTTGCCAAACCCTTGCTTCCCAGGCACATCCATTTTTCTGGGTCCAGAACCCCAAACCTGAGCACAGGGGGTCAGTGGGGGCAGTCCCTGGGCTCAGGATTTCTCTTCTGCAGGACCTGGTGTCCCCACATGCATCCTCCTGCAGTGACTGCCCATGATGGGGGGAAATGGCAAGTGGGGACCCCCAGCCCCACAGGAGCCCCTTCCCAGAGGCAGCATTGGTGTGTTCTGGCACAGAAGAGGCTCCCTCGCTCCCAGCCCTGCAGCTGCTGGGTGGCCCCTTGTAAATATTTGGCTCCCTCTGAGTGCTGTGTCCAGCTGAGGCAGCTCTGCACAGGGGGGTCCCAGTGCTCAGCCCCTGAGCCCAGCTCACAGTCCCCCCAGCCCCAGGGTTTCTGTCCAGGCCCAGTGGGGTCCAGGCTGTGCTTTTGTCAGGGCAGGAGGTGCAGGGAGGACAAGGAGGGGATGTGGAGAATGGTGGGATTTGGAGCTTCTGGGGCTGCTGCCTCCTTGCCTGGCCAAGGGGCCACTGCAGGGAGACCCCCCTGCCACTGGACACTGTAGGGAGGGGTCATTCTCTGCCCCAGTGAGGCAGCCAGGAGCACCCTGTGGCTGGGAGCACCCAAGTAACAGGGACAGCAGGGGGGCTCTTGGACCCCCATGAACAGAGGGAGCACCCTGGGACAAGGGGAACATGTTGGGGACAGCACCCAGAGCAGCGTGGGCAGGTGGGTGGCAAGGGACAGCTGGAGTGGGACTGGCACACCAGGCACTCGCATGGCACCGCTGTGGGGCAGGGGTGACTTTGTCACCTCTCAGAGGACATGGGAAAGGCTGGTGACTCCTCAGGGTCTCAGAATGTCATGCTGAGGCCTCAGCACGTGTCTGCAGGGCCGACGCCTCTGGGGCTGAGGCAGTCCCTCGGGGAGCAGTGAGAACAAACAGCAGCGAGTTTTCACTCTGGGCTCATGGAAAAAGCCAGGCCCACCCTCACAGTGATTCACCAGCGTGCTCTGCCAGCCCCCCACACAGGACAGGAGAGGGATGGGGCCGAGCCACCACTGCCATCCCTGGCCCCTTTCCCTGCCCCCAGGGCTGCAGGTCCTGGGCACGGGCAGGGTGCTGGGGCAGGAGCAGGGTGCTGGTGCTCTGTGTGTCCTTATCCCTGTGTGACACCAGGATGAGGCCCCAGAGGATGTTGCAATGCCTGGCCCCATCCCAGCCTGGCCGGGCTGTGGGATCAGCGCCTGCCTCGGGTGTGTGCAGGGGCTCCCAGCCCTGCGGCCACCCTCACACCAGGGGCTGGCAGTGAGGGGTGTCCGGGTGAGGGACAGGGCGTGGGGATCCAGAGCCAGGCCGGTGATGGACCAACAGCCAGGGCAGGCAATGATCAGAGTTGGTGTGAGGTTTGACTTCTGTGAGGGACAGAAGACAGGTGGCAGTGCCATCGTGCACAAGGGAGGAGCAGTGCAGTGGAGGCTTTGCAGGGGTGATGTGTTGGGGCAGGGCTGGGCATCCCACTGAGCATTCTACTGGGGCCACTGGGCTGAGGACCATGTCAGCCAGGAGGGTGGGCTGGGGCAAGTGGGGTGGCAAGAACATCCACAGCTTGGAGAAATGGGTCCCAGGAGGACAGGAGGGGTGTGGTCCCTGTGGGGGTCTGTGCCCCAGGTTGTCCCCACTATTGCCATGTCTGTGTCCTGCCCCACATCATCCCATTTGCAGCCTGGACTAATTTGCAATGCTCACAGCCATGTAGCACCAGGAGTTGGACTTGATGAACCTTGTGGGTGCCTTCCAACTCAGGATATCCCATGATTCTATAATTTTCAGATGCTTCCTGGCCCAAGCAAGGCAGAGTGGCACTGACCAGGCTGTCCACCACCACAGCCATCCCCGTCACACCCTGTCCTGGTGACAAACCCACAGCTCCCACTGTGAGGGATGCCAGGAAGCCAGAGCCGGTCTGCCACCCACACTGGCTGTGGTTTGGACACAGTGCCAGGGTTGCAGCACAGCCTCAAACCTGTACCTCAGGTTTCCCCAGCACACTGGAGGAATGGGGCATCTTCACAATGAGCCAGGGGTTTATGCTCAAGGACGGGCAGAGTGTCAGGATCATGCCCTGGTGCCGCCACTCTGTGCCTGCATCCTTCAGAGTGTGTCCCCCACTGTTATGGAGGGTGATGGCCCTGAGTCCCCCTGGGGCAGGAAGAAGCCAGGCTGTCAATGCTGAGCTTTCCCCAGCACCCTCTGTGCCAGGATTCAGACTCATGGCTGCAGCCCCACGTGGCTCCTGGCCCGGGACAGTTAATCCCAGCAGCTGGAGGGCTGCAGCCCTCGGCACCCTCTGCAGCTGCGCCTGGGGGCGGCATGAGCTGGGTCCCGCCCGGGTGTTCCCCTCCATGGGCTGGCGTCCCACCCTGGTGTCCCTCTCCACAGCCCCTGGAGGACCCCATATCTGCAAGCTGAGGATGGATGATGGGTGGGCCTGGCCATAGGGAGCAGCCCTAAATTCCCTCTGTTCCCCCTGCAGGGCAAGGCGGGATTGGTGCCGGCAGCAGTGGGAGGCTCCAGCCATGGAGCAGAGCCAGGCCGGGGCCTGAGGCTGCTGGAAGGAGCAGGAGGGGGTGCAGGACATGGAGCCCCCCAACAGCAGCACGGCCGGGCGGGCAGCCTTGTGCTTCGGGGTGTTCAACGCCAGCGATGGCCGTGCCAGCGCACAGAACAGCATCGCCTCTCCCTGGTTCTCCACGGCCTTCGGCCTCATCGGCCTCTGCTCCAACCTCTTTGCCCTCTGCGTCCTGGTCAGCTCCTCCCGCAAGCTCTCCAGCCAGGCCCGCTCCTCCTTCCTCATCTTCCTCTGCGGGCTGGTGGTCACAGACTTCATGGGGCTGCTGGTGACAGCCTCGGTCATCATCCCCTACCACTTCACCAAGTTCTCCTGGGCCAAGGTTGACCCTGGCTGCCACCTCTGCAACTTCCTCGGCTTCTCCATGGTCTTCTTCGGGCAGTGCCCACTGCTGCTGGGGGCCACCATGGCCGGGGAGCGCTTTGTGGGCATCAACCGCCCCTTCTCCCGCTCCACCAGCCTCTCCAAGCGCCGCGCCTGGGCCATCGTGGGGCTGGTGTGGGGCTTCTCCTGCCTGCTGGGACTGCTGCCGCTGTTCGGGCTGGGGCGCTACACGCTGCAGTTCCCTGGCTCCTGGTGCTTCCTCACCCTCCTGCCCGACACTGGCGACGTCGTCTTCTGCCTGCTCTTTGCACTGCTGGGCATCCTCTCCGTGCTGCTCTCCTTTGTCCTCAACACCATCAGCGTGGTCACGCTCTGCCGCGTCTACCACGACCGCGAGTCGGTGCAGCGGCGCCGAGACAGCGAGGTGGAGATGATGGTGCAGCTTGTGGGCATCATGATCATTGCCACCATCTGCTGGATGCCCCTCCTGGTGAGGCCTCTGTCCTGGTGTGCCCCATCACCACCCCTCCGTGTCCCTCCTGGCTCTTCATGTTCCTCCTGTTCCTCCTTGTGGGGCCTCAGTCTTGGTGTGCTCCCCCCAGTGTCACTCCTGGGGCTTGGTGTCCCCCACCCCTCACAGTGAGGTCCCAGCTTTGGTTGTGTCCCCTCCATGTCCCTGCTAGGGAGGTCCCAGATCTGCAGATGTCCCTTTGGTAAGACTTCCCCTGCTGGTGTCCCCCTGCCACCTCTTTACACCCCGAGTTGGCCCCTGGTGACAGAGCAGTGTCCCAAACCAGGCCAGGACTCCTCCCAGGGGCTCAGTGCCTTGACCTTCATCACTTCCCCACCCTGGAGCAGCTCATGGATCCTCCACTGACACTTTTGTCCCCTTCTCCCCCCAGATCTTCATTGTGCAGATGGTCCTGCAGCACCTGCCTGGCCAGGCCCAGGTGCTGCCCACGGACACGCAGGAGATGCTGCTGATCTACATCCGCATGGTCACCTGGAACCAGATCCTGGACCCCTGGGTGTACATCCTGTTCCGCCGGGCCGTGCTGCAGCGTGTGTACCCCCGGATACCCCCCCGGCCCTCCCTCGCCTCCCTCAGCCCCTCCCTGCCCCGCAAGCTCACCGCCGGCTCCGTGCTGCAGTAGCACCAGGGGACGGGCACTGGGCAGGGGGACACGGCCATCCCCCCCTCACCCATGGTGGATCCTCATCACCTGCATCCAGCCCCTTCCCCCCACAAGCCCGATAGCCAAGGGGCTGTCAGGGGGCTGCTTCCCCCTCCCCGTCCCCAATAAAGCACAGCTGGTGCAGCTCTTGGTGCCTGCTGGGGGTGACCACCCGAGGGGGGCCCAGGGAGGGTACCTGGGGGGAACCCACGCTGCTGACAATCAGAGCAACAGCCCTTCTCCTCCTGTCTCACCTTTAATGAGCCACAGACACTGCCCACCACATTCAGGATTGTGCAAGGGGGATCCTCAGGAAGATGGGTGGGTTGGGTGCCTTCTGCCCCCTAAGCCAAGGGACAGATCTAGGTGCTGCTCAGGAGGGTGTGGGGGACAGGATGGGGACCTCCACCAGCATCTCAGCCCCAGATAGGGTGGGGACGAGGTGGGAGTGTGGGGAGAGGATAAAAGTGAGGGGCAACATCTGCCCCCCAGCTACTCCTTATCCCCCTTGGGGTGGCAGACAGCTGCCCACACCTCGGCCACAAACTCCTGGGGGAAGGCAAACTCGCCCAGCACCGAGTCCAGCCCCTGGGCAAGCTGGGCCACACTGGGGCTGCTCTTGGCTGCCTCCACCATCGTCGAGGCTGTTGGGGAGAAGAGGGAGGTCAGGTCCAGTGTGAGGGGCTGGGACAGGAGCAGGGGCTGAATCAGGAGCTGGAGCTGGAGCAAGGGAAGAGGCAGGAGCTGGGGCAGGAGGAGGAGCTGGGGCAGTGCAGGGGCTGGGGAAGGGGCAGGGGCTGGGGCAGGGGCTAGGGCAGGGTTGGGGTGGGAGTGAGGGTCAGGACAGGTCAGTGCCCCAGGGTAGGGGCAGGGTCAGCTCCGTGTCCAGGCCACTCCTCACCCAGGTCGCTGTCGCGGATGCCCATGTAACTCTCCAGCAGATCATCCACCCGCCGGGCGGCCTCTTCCTCGGAGGGGCTGGGCTGGGGGCGAGGCACCCGGGGTGAGTGCCAGGCAGCACAGGGGATGCTGATCCCCATCCTGGCACAGGGTGAGCAGCCAAAGGCTCGGGGTGGGGGGCTCGGGGTGGGGGGCTCGGGGTGGGCCTTACCCCCTCCTCCAGCACGGCCGGGCCCTGTGTCCGCAGCCGCAGCGTTTCCTTCCCGCTGGCCACTCTGCCTTCGCCTGGGGATTTGCCTGTCCGTGTCCGCTGCCCGATCATGTCTGTGCCCCGGGGCGGGGGTGAGGGCACAGGCAGGACCAGGCATCCCCAGCCCCTCGCTGCTCACTGCCCGGGCATCCCCAGCCCCCAGGGGCACTCCAGCGTGAGCTGTGTGTGGGACGGGGGGGGTGTCGGGGACACCCAGGGGTGCAGGGGGGGGATGCTCGTGGTCATGGGGTGCTCATGGATGCTCAGGACAACACTCACAGAGCAAGGGGGTGCCCGTGGGGGCACGAGCAGGTGTAAGGACTCCCATGTGAGTGCCCCAGGGCTGTGGGGTACACACACATAGTGGGGGTGCAGAGGGGTACACACAGGGGCAGTACACCCTGGGAGGCACTCAGTCACTGGGGAGGGGCTGCAGGGCGACAGGGGGCTGGGGACGATCCCAAGGTCCCCAGGGCAAGAGCAGGGGAACCTTCCCAACTCACCAAAGGCCTTTTTCGGCTGGACCAGGCGGAGGGTGAAGGGCTGAGCCCGCGGCAGCTCCCGCAGCATCCGGGCCACCTCGTAGTGCCGGCAGCCCACGATGGTGTGGTCGTTGATGGCCTCGATGCTGTCCCCCACACACACTGTCTGCAGCCGGTTGATGATGCTCCCCTCCTTGATCCTCTGGGGACCACGGTGGGACAGGGACACACGGCACAATGGGACAGCCAGACACAGCCCCCATCCCGACCCACACACAACCACCTCGAGGGTCCCACGCCCTTTGGTAGCCAGGTCCGGCAGGGAAACCCTCCCAAATGTCCCCACAGCAGGGGAGATCCCCAGGGCCAGGACAGACCCAGGGAAGGGCTGGTGTGGGGAGTCAGGGAGGAGCCTGGTCCCAGGGAGAGGATGTGCAGGGGATGTCACCTGCAGGGCCACAGTCCCCAGGGCTGCCCCAGGGAGTTCACCTTGATGAAGGCGTAGCCAGCACCGTTGTCTGTGATTGTGAGGCCAAGCGCGTCCTCTGTCTTGGTCACCTCCACCTCTTTGGTCTCACCCCGGACATGGGCGAAGATGAAATCCTCCAGGCCAATCTGTCCCCCCAGCAGCTTCTGCATGTCCACTTTGTGCGTGTTGAGCGTGCAGAAGAGGATCTGCCCCAGGGAGCCCCATCAGCAGGGACTGGGGATGCCCCAGTAGGGAAAGACGTGATGGGGAGCCACAGCCAGCTCAGGGGGACTCAGTCATATCTGGGCACCGCTAGAACAGAGGGTCCCAGGGACCCCCAGCCTGCCTGGGGACCCTGCACTGCCCCATCCCTGCGCACTTTCCCCCAGCTCCAGGCAGCTGGAATCAGCCAGGAACTGGCAGCCACAGCTCCCTGCCCACATACGGAGGGTAAACTGAAGCACAGAGCCCCCAAGCCCTCCCCAGAGGAGCCAATACAACCCTGAGGCCATAACACCCTTGCAGAAAATTTTGGGGACTACATTTGCAAACATCTGGGGCCTTGGGGGAGCACAGGCCACAGACAGCACCTCAGGGTGGGTGTCCCTGCCTGGGGCACAAAGACCCCGCCTCGGGCCGCAGCCCCTCACCTCGGTGGGCGAGATGTCGAAGACCTCGGCGATTTTGGCGTAGAGCTCCTTGACGTTGGTGAAGCCCTCGATGCGGCCCGTGGGGCTGCCGTGCGCCAGCTGCGTGTGGAACACCAGCCTGGGCCGGGCGCGGGGAGCCCGGGGGGCTGCGGGCCCGGGCGGCTCGGGGGTCCCCGGCTCCTGCCCCACGCCGTTCTCCATGGGGCCGCCCTCGGGGGGCTGCCGGCCGTGCCTGCCCGCCCGCTGCATCCCTGCGGCGCTGCTGAATTATGGATGGGGCTGGCTCCCCGCCGGCCGTAAGGCGATCCCCGCACCCGGGAACCTGAGCCGCTGGTGCAGGTCACCCGCGGGGATCGGGTGAGCTCTGCCACGTAGAAGAGCCCCGGCCCCGAGCCAGCACCATCACATCCCCCCCAGGCGGGGCTGGGGGCTGCAGTGATGGGCTCAGGGCTGCCACCCACGGATCCACCCCAAGAACCAAGCCCGGGATCAGCTCCAGAGCTCCCGCTGAGCACAAACACACAGGGACCAGAACGGTTTTCTCCCACATTTATTTGCTCCCATCTCCATCCCCAGCCCCGCGGCAGCAGGAGATGGCAAATGGCAGATGCACAGCGCAGGCCCGGCAAGCGAGGGAGGGGTGGGAACACCCCGGTCCCCGGCAGAGCCAGGGCCAGGGCCAGGCCCATGTAGTGCTAAGTAAGAAAATAAGACACTCTCTAATTACACAGTCTGAGATTAATGACAGGCAGTCCCGGGGACACCAAGCCTGACCCCGGTTGCCAGCACAGTGGTCCCACAAGAGCAGGGGGGGCTCAGGCAAAAAGGGCAGGAGGCAAAAGCCAGTGCAGCACACCCAGGGTCCCTGCAAGCAGGAAGGGGTCGGTCACAGTCCCCTGCTACAGGGTCCCCACCCTAGGACAAGGTGGTCCCAGCTCCCCCCTACCACGGGAGGGGGTCAGTCCCAGCTCTCCTCTGCTCCTTGCCCCAGGAGGGCGTCACAGTTCCAGCTTCCCTCTGGCCTAAAGAGTTTTATTGCTTTCAGGAGCTCACTGCCTGGTCCCAGATACAGAGGGGAAGGAGGGGAGCCAAGCAGGGTGACAGGGCAGAGGCTGAAGGCACGCATCAAATAAAAGCTGAGGCAGGTGGTGGGAAGGAGCTGCCCTCCAGCCCTTGCAGGGATGGGACCAAGAGGTTCCCAGGGTAGCCAGGGGACAGGAGGCAGCACCAGGACCAAGGGGGTCCCAGTCACCCCCCACTGCCCCCATTCCCCACAGCCCCAGTTCACCCTAGAGGGGTGTGTTCACTCCAGGCCCAAACCCACCAGCGCCTCCCCTGCCCCAGTCAGGCTTCAGGGAGCCCCTGGTTGGCAAGGCAGGGCTGGGGGACCAGGGGAGAGCCAGGGGTGCTCACACTGATGCTGACCCTCTCCCAGCACTGCCCCAGCTGGGCTTTCAGCCCTGTCACCACTTGTCCCCCAAAGCTCAAGGTCCCTGGAGCTGGTGCAGCCCTGGGTCAGGCAGTCCAGGCTGCAGGAAGGTGCAAGGGGCAGGGGGAGCAGCCAGAGCCCCTGCAGAGACTGTCCCTTGAGAGAGCTCCAAGGGACAGGCCCGGGGTCCAGCCAGGTCCGGGGTCTGAAGGACTGGTCCTCTCACAAGTGTTCACTGAGAAGGGAGAAAAGCACAGCTGAGTCACAGAATCCCACAATGGCTTGGATTGGAAGGGGGCCTAAAGTTCATTCAGCTCATCCCCCTGCCATGGCAGGGACACCTGCCACTGTCCCAGGCTGCTCCAAGCCCTGTCCAGCCTGGCCTTGGGCACTGCCAGGGATGCAGGGGCAGCCCCAGCTGCTCTGGGCACCCTGTGCCAGGGCCTGCCCACCCTGCCAGGGAACAATTCCTGATTGCCAAGATCCCATCCAGCCCTGCCCTCTGGCAGTGGGAGCCATTGCCTGGCTCCTGTCCCTGCAGGCCTTGTCCCCAGTCCCTCTGCAGCTCTCCTGGAGCCCCTTCAGGCCCTGCCAGGGGCTCGGAGGTGTCCCTGGAGCCTTCTCTTGTCCAGGTGAGCACCCCCAGCTCTGCCAGGCTGGCTCCAGAGCAGAGGGGCTCCAGCCCTTGGAGCATCTCCATGGGCTTCTCTGGGCTTGCTCCAACAGATCAGCACCTTTGGACATGGGGACATCTCCTGAATTCAGGGACTGGGCTTCCCTCTCCCACAGCTCCCTGGAGCAGCTGCACCATCTCCGCCCATCTCTGTGCACACCTTTCCTGCTCAGTTCCCATCACCACCAGCTGGAGCTCAACCCTGCAGTGCCATGGGGACACCTGTGCCAGGCTCCCAGCCCTGCACCCACCTGGCAATCCGGGACAGGATCTCCTTGACACGCAGCACCAGCGGCTCGTGCTGCAGGGGGTTGCTCTCAATGGCACTGTGCAGTTTGGCCATGTAGAAGTCCAGGGTGCTCAGCGTGGGGGTCTCCCCAGTGCCTGTGAGGTGACAGCCCAGTGAGCAGGACCAGCAGGTCCCCACCCCATCATGCTCATGTGCTGGGGACTACAGAAGGGGTCCCCGCACCAGATGCCATCTCCTGCAGTGGCACAAGCCCAGGCACACAAGGATTTTGGCCAATCTGGGGTGCAGCTGTGAGTGTGACTCCAGAGAAAGAGGGAACAGAACACTGTCACATGCCTGGGCTTCCTGGACAGCTCCCCATGTGCTGCAGGATGCCACCCCAGCAGCAGAAGGGCAGTTACCACCACCCCACTGCCCCACAGTGCTCCCCTGTATGGGATGGGGGACCCCTCAGTGCCCAGGCAAGGGTCCCAGCAGTCGGGGGGCCCACAGCTGCCCCCAGCTCACCGGGGATGGGGAGGGAGGCGAAGCTGGCAGTGAGGGCCTGCCGCACAGACTGGAGCTGCTGCTGCAGGGCCAGGGTCTGCCGCTCCTCCTGCACCAGCTCCTGCTCCAGCTTCTCCTTGGCGCAGTTCATGCTCTCCGTGTGCTTCTGCAGGATGGCATTCTGCTCCTCAAACTCCGTGTTCATCTTGCGCAGGCGCCGCAGCTCAGCCTCCCGGGCTGTGGGACAGCACCGTGTCCATGGGGTCCTGGGGAACCCCCTCATCCCAAACCCAAACCCAAACCCAAACCCAAACCCTGGCCCACACACGGCTCTAAGATCCCAGCAGCTCTGTGTCCCCAACCCCAGGCTCCAGCCAGGACCTGCTCCCTCCACACAGGCTTCCCAAGGACCCTCCACAGCCCCTACCCTTGTTTTGGTCCAAGAACTCCTCGGTGAAGATGGGCACATCGAAGGTGGAGAAGGTGTCGCTGCACTCACCAGCCTGAGGGACAAGAGGGAGGGGTTGGGCAGGGCTGGGCCCACCAGAGGGGACCCCAACACCTTGGGGCTGGGCTGAGGAAGGGCACCAGGACAGGGTGAGGGTTGGCCCCATCTGGCAAGTGGGGAGGGAGGACGGCTGTGCTCTGCCTCCCACCCCTCCAGGAACCTGGGACTCACAGCCCCAGAACTCCCTCTGCCCACCCACACCTGCAGCCAGGCCAGCAGCGTGATGTGCCTCAGTTTCCCCACACACAAGCAGATCTGACAAAGCCTTACCTTGTGTGGGTGCCCGTTGAGTAGGGTGTTCACACCCACCGTGCCCACGTCCTCTGCAGGGGAGGAAGGAGGTCACCCAGGGCCCAGCCTCATGTCCCCAAAAGGCTCTGGCAGCACCTGGCTGGATCCTGGATCCTGCAGCCACTGCTCCCACAACCCACCTTTTTTGATCTTTTTCTCCTGGATCTTCTCTGTGCACATTTTGTAGGCCTCTGACTGCTGGTACTCCCGCAGCTCCTTCATGTACTGCTGCTTCTCCCGCTCTGCCTCGTCCAGGTACCGCTGTGGTGGGTCACAGAGGGGCCTCAGCCTGACCCCACCCAGCCTCCCAGGAGCTGCTGACTGTCCCTGCCCAGCTCCCACTCCCCATCACTGTGCCCAGCACCTTTCTTGGAGCAAGCTCAGGGGTTTGGGGAGCAGGCTCTGGAGCTGCCCAGCCCTGGGGGGGGTCTCCCCTGGGGGCGAGTACCTGCTTCTCTGAGAGCTGCAGTTTGCTCCACTCTGCTCCCAGCATCTTTGTGATCTCTGGGAAGGGCAGGTCGGGGTGCTGCGTGCGGATCTGCTCGCGCCGCTCGTTCAGGAAGCGCACGTAGCCCGTCACGGGGGCTTTGGGGCCGTTGGGAAGGATCTTCTTCCTCTTCTTGCCCTTGGGCCAGCCCCTCTTCTTCACCGGCTGGAGCAGGGACAGCCCATCAGGGATCAGAGCCATTGCAGCAGGGGGACACAGGAGCAGCCCCCAGGCCCACCTGGGCCATGCAGCCCTCAAGGCAAAGTCTGAGCCCTTCCCTGGCCCATGGCCACACGTGGGCTGGTGCAGGGCGAGCAGAGGAGCAGAGACAGCCCCAGGCTGGGCACTTGGGCCCCACTCTCAGGGATGCTGTGAGAAGGGACATGGGCTCTGGCACTCACCTCCTCCTCCGGCTTCTCGCCGCCCACCCGCGCCGACTCTCCCTTCTCCTGTTTGATGGCCACCAGGAAGTTCCCATGCTGAGCCTTGCCCGTGGCGTGTCTGCAGCCAGAGAGCGCCATCAGAGAGGGCTGGGACACCATGGGGACCAACAGTGACACATCCCCCAGCAGCATGAGCTCACACTCACCAGATTCCCCAAACCCCCTGAGTCAAACAGCCCAAACCCAGCACTGTCCATGGAGCCCTTGTTCCCATGAGGGGAGGCTACAGCAGAGCCATGGCACTGAAACAGAGCCCAGCACCTGAGCAGGGCAGCCCTGCACTCTAAAGCTGCCCTGAGGTCTGGGGGCAGCCCTGGGACTCCTCAGGGACATTTGGATGGGAGTTGGCTCTTGGGGTCAGGAAACATTGACAGTCACATCCCTGCCTGTCACCTGGGCTTGGGACACACCTTGGTGGGGAGTCCCAAGGGACTCTGCAAGGGAGCAGGAGCCACAGGGGTTTGGATCCTGGAACCAGGGGCACCACCTGGAAGCATCACCCACACCCCAGGAACCCTGGAGGCAGAGGGTGAGGGCAGGGCGCTGGCTTGAGCTGCTCCAGCCACAACCACCCCAGCAGGTTTGTGCTGCCTGTGACACCTCCCCAGCACCTCGAGTGGCTGCACTGCAGGGCCCAGCCCCTGTTCCCAGGGCACTGCCACGGCTTCATGGATCAGCAGCTGCTTCAGGCAGAGCCTCCCTGCCCCACTGAGCACCCTGGGTGGGTAAAGCCTCCATGCCCCACCACAGCATCACCCTGGGGCTCCTCCCACTGGCTCCATCTCCCATTCACACCCCAGGGTCCTCAAGGCAGCTCCTGCTCTGCTGGAAATGTCCTCACCACGTCAGGGGAGCCACAAAGGGCTCCTGAGTATCACCAAGTGATGCTCACTTGGGTTCCAACCAGGTGCCCAGACTTGGGAACCAGCTCAGGGCCAAACACAAGCCCTGGCACAGACATGTGCCAAAAGCCACAGCGATCCCAGCCTGCTCAGGATGCACCTTGGAATTTCCCTTGTGTTTGCCACATCATGTACCTGGAGCAAATCCCAATCCCCGCAGAGACCCCAAGCTACTGGTATCCATTTATCACCCAGACAAGCCATCCTTGCAGTTAATTTAGGGGGCTCCTTCTGTGGGCCCCCAGCACAGAGCCTGACACTGCAGTGGCCCTTGTAGAGAAAGTGGGACAAGTCCCTCCACCAGGATCAGAGGCAACCAGTGCCCTAGACCCCCACATTCACAAAAAACCCCACAGGAAGGTGTGAGACCACCTCTGCTTCCAGATCCTGGGGAAAAAGAACCCTCTGAGGCTATGCAGGGTCATGGCCAGCCTTTGGCATTATTAGCTGCAAGAGCAATGTTCCCAGTGATGTCCACAGCATCATCATGTTCGCCAGGAACACACTGACACCCTCCAGCACCAGAGAGATCACCCTCCCCCCTTGTGATCCGGATTCCTCGAATGCCTAAGGATGCTTTAAAAAGTAAAGTTATCTCAGGCAAGATTCCTCCTCAGCCACTTTGCTCTGGCATTCACCTCCCTCCACCTCTGAGGAGCCTCCCCATCCACCACCCCCGTGTCAGGAGGGCCAAGGACAACTCAGGACAGTACAAATCTCAGAGGATTTCAGCCCTTGCTGATTCTGATCTCCCAGTATGCTTAGAATGACAGAATCCTGGAATATCCTGAGCTGGAAGGGACCCACAGGGATCATCAGTGCAGTCCCTGTCCCTGCACAGCCACCCCAAGAACCCCACCCTGAGCAGCCCTGGGAGCTCCTGGAGCTGTGGCAGCCTTGGCACCATTCCCTGGGGAGCCTGGGCAGTGCCCAGCAGCCTCGGGGGGCAGAACCTTGCCCTGAGCTCCATGCCAAGGCCTGGCCCAGCTCCAGCCCTTGCTGGGCTCCTGTCCCTGTCCCAGAGCAGAGCTCAGCCCCTGCCCCTGTGCCTGCCCTGGGCAGGAGCTGCAGCCCCCAGGAGCCTCCCCTCAGTCTCCTGGGCTCCAGCTGAACCAGCCAAGTGCCCTCAGCTGCTCCTCAGCCCTTCCCCAGCTCCCTGTCCCTGCTTTGGCCACTCTCCAACAGCTTTGGATCCTTCTGATCTCGTGGTGCCCAAAGTGCCCCCAGCACTGGAGGTGAGGCTGCCCCAGGGCAGAGCAGAGTGGGACAATCTCTCCCCAGCACACATAGACCTCCCTCAAGGCTTGGAAGGGGGTGAGTTTCTGCTGCTCTTTCAGCAGGGGCACTGACACACAGCAGGGTGACCAGAGGAGGTTCTGGTACTTACAGCAGGGCGGCAGGCGGCTGCTTGGTGCTGTGGGCCATGGGCAGGGGTCTCGGTCAGCACCCTGTGGGCAGAGCACAGTTGGCACTGTCATCGGGCAGTGATGCCCCTGCCAAACCCCCCAAGGAGGTGTCTCCCTCGTGGGGAAATCACAGAACCTCTCCCCAAATGGTATCTCCTCCCCAACCAGCCCCTTACTGGCCTCTCACTCACCCCAGCCCCAGGATCCCCACAAGCTCCAGCCCGCTCCCACTGACCCACCCCTCCCTGGGGGTGCCATCATAGCTCCCAGGGGCTCCTCCCCCGTGCCCCCTTCCCACCGCGATCCCCAGCACCCCCTGAGCCCTCCCCCGCAGAAACCCCCCCTTCCCGAGACCACCGCCGCCCCAAGAGCTGCATCCCGGGAACACCCCGCGCCCCTCGCACCCCCAGTGCCCCCGGCACCCCTCACCGGCCCTCCCCGTCCCGCCCTCTCTCTTGGGGTCCCATCGCAGCGCCCCAGTGGGCTCGCCCTCAAAACCTGCCCTCAAAACTCGCCCTCTACGCCCGCCTCCCCGAGCCCCCCCAGGAGCGCCCCTTCCATAGGATCCCCCCAGAGGAGCCCCCACTCCCAGAGGATCCTCCCACAGGATCCCCTCACAGGCTACCCCTCCCCAGGAACGCCCCTCCCAGAGTATCCCTTCCCCCCCGCCAGGATCCCCTCACAGGCTCTCCCCCACACGATCCCCCCAGGAGCACCCCTCCCAAAGGACTCCCACAGGATTCCCCCCTCCCACAGGATCCTCCCAGAGGATCCCCCCCGCCCAGGAACGCCCCTCCCAGAGTATCTCCCCCCAAGATCCCCTCACAGGCTCTCCCCCCACAGGATCCCTCCAGGAGCACCCCTCCCAAAGGACTCCCACTGAAGCGATCCCCCCCCCCCCCCCACAGGATTATCCCCCCTCACAGGATCCCCGTCCGGACCCGCCGCCGCTGCCGCTCACTTGACCACGCCCCTCTATTATTATGCAAACGAGGCTCCCGCCGCACCGCCCCCGATTGGCCGCTCGGCGCCGACTCGCTGAGCGCAGCCAGACGCGGGTTGGCTGGATGTGATGACGTCAGAGGGAAGCGGCGGAAGGGGGATCGGGGCTGGCGGGCGCGGCGCGCGCGCGCTGCTGGCGGCCCGACCAATCAGCAGCCAGCGTGGGGACGAGGAAGTGTTGTGAAGAGGGCAGCGTCTTAAAGGGGCAACGACAAAGAGGAGGGGGCGCATCTCCAGTGGCCCGATGTGGGCAGCGCCTTCAAAGGGCAACGTCATGGCGGGGTCCCTCGGCCGCCGCCCCATCCCAGTGAGCCCAGTGTGTTCCCATCGCTCCCAGTAACCTCAGTGCCCACCCTGCTCCACCGCTCCCAGCAGCCCCAGTACCTACCCAGCAGGGGGTACCCATGACACCAGTACTTATCCTAGAGTCCCAGTGCCCCCAGCACTCCCCCAACACTGCTTCCTGTCAGCCCAGTACAGTCCATACTGGTCCCAGTGACTCCATTAAATACACAATGGGAGGTCCCCCACGACCTCCAGTCTGCTCCTAATGTCTCCAGTATTCACACAGTTGGGGATCCCCATGATGCCTGTGGTCACCACAGAGTCCCAGTGACCCTAATACTCCTCTCTAGAGGGTCTCAGTGCCTCCAGTACTGGTCATACTGGTCCCAGTCACAACACTACCTACTCAACAGGAGCTCCCAGTTGCCCAAGAACCTACACACTACTCCCAGTGACACCAGTATTCACCCAAGAGGGGGTGTCCCATGACTCCAGTAGCCACCCCAGAGTCCCGGTGACCCCAGTCCTCTCCCCCACACTGTCCCCAGTCACCCCAGTACCCCCATATGACTCCTACTAACCCCAGTGCCCATCCAAGCAGGGGGTACCCATGACATCTGCAGTCATCCCAGGGTCCCAGTGACTCCCAGCTGACTGGTTCCAGTGCCCACAATCCCTGTACCCCCCACTCCTGCAGACTGACACTCCCCACTTGGTGCATACTGGGGTATGGGGTGACTGGGAGCAGTGTGATGGTGTACTGGGATCACTGGAACTCAGGCAACTGTGAGCATCATGGGGATCCCTCACTTGAATACCGGGGTTGCTGGGAGCAGCGAGGGTGTACTGGTGTCACTGGAATTCTGGGGTGCCTGCTGGCAGCATGGGGACCATCACCTTGCTGGGGTGGGTACTGAGGTCACTGGGAGCAGTGTGGAGGTACTGGAATGACTGGGTCATTCCCTTGTGGGTAATGGGACTGTTACAGGCAGCACTGGTGTGACTGGGAGCTGTGTGAGGGCTCTGGGGTCTGTGGTACTGCTGTGGGCAGGGCAGGAGTGACTGGGAGTGTGGGAGTGTTACTGGGATCACTGGGGACAGCACTGGTGTGACTGGGAGCAGTACAGGACAAGTACTGGCGTGACTGGGAGCACTGTGGGGACAGCACTGATGTGACTGGGAGCAGTGTGGGGGTAATACTGGTGTGACTGTGAGCACTGCCATGGTACTGGTGTGACTGGGAGCAGTACAGGGCCACTACTGGTGTGACTGGGAACGGGGAGGGGGCAGCTGTGATATGTCTGGGAGCAGTGTGGGGACAGCAGCGGAGTCCCGTGGGGTAGGACTGGGTGTAACTGGATGCTCGGATCGGTGGATCGGAGTGGGGACAGCACTGGTGTAACTGGTGTAAGTGGGCACTCGGGTGGGTGGATCGGACTGGGGATAGCACTGGTGTAACTGGTGTAAGTGGGCGCTCGGGTAGGTGGATCGGACTGGGATCAGCACTGGTGTAACTGGTGTAAGTGGGCGCTCGGGTGGGTGGATCGGACTGGGGACAGCACTGGTGTAACTGGTGTAAGTGGGCGCTCCCCGTCCCTCCTCGCCCCGCCCGGGCCGCCCCCCGCTCTCCCCGCCCAGGCCGGGTCCCGGGGGATGCGGGGGATCGGCGGCGCCGGCCGGTCCCTCCCTGTCCCTGCCATCTCCTCCCTCCTCGCTCCGTGTCCCTCCCCGTCCCCTCCCATTCCCTGGCGGTGCCTCCCGCCGGGCCCGTCCCGCCGCTGTCCCCGCGGGCTCAGGCCGGGCCATGGCGGAGCCGCCGCTGTCCCCGCAGTCCCCGGGCCCGGCGCTGCCGCTGCGGGCGCGGCTCAGCTTCGCGTGCGGGCACTTCCTGAACGACGCGTGCTCGGCGCTCTGGTTCACCTACCTGCTGCCCTTCCTGCACGCCGTGCTGGGCTACGGGCACGCCGCGGCCGGGGGGCTGCTGCTGGCGGGCCAGGCGGCCGACGGGCTCTGCACGCCCCTGCTCGGCTTCGAGGCCGACCGGGCCCACGGCTGCGGGCGCTGCGGGCGCAGGAAGGGCTGGCACCTGGCCGGTGGGTGCGGGGACCGGAGGGACCGGAGACACTCGGGCGGGGGGTGCGGGGACCGGGAGCTCTGATGGGGAAGCCGAGGGGAGAGGGTTGACCCCGGGAGAGCCTTTTTGGGGTGTCCTGAGTGGGCGACATCCGAGGGGGGACTTTACTGGGATGCCGTAAGTAGAGAGGGATGACCCCGGGGGAGCTTTCCGTGTGTGGAACAACCGGCAGAGCCTTTCTGGGATGCTCTGAATGAAGAGGGATGGCCCCGGGGGAGAATTTCTGGGGTGTCTGTGTTGGGGGACATCCAGAGCCCTTCTAGGATGCTCCAAGTGGAGAGGGGTGGCCCCGAGGGACCCTACTGTGTTCTGTGTTGAAGGACACACAGGAGAACCTTGGCGTGGCCCAAGGGTACCTATCCAAGGTGTCTCGGGTGAAAATGGGTCGCCCAGAGTGGCTTTTCTGCAGTGGCCCAGATGGAAGTGAGGGGCCATGGGGAGCCTTTCTGGGGTGCCCTTGGGTGGAACACACTGTTGGGGTGCCAAAGATAAGAGACAGGTAACCCCCGAGGGGCTTTGCTTAGGGGAGGGCAGGAGTATGGCTGTGAGGGAGGGAGGGAGACCTTCTGAGGTGCTCTGGGTTGGGGGTCACCGCGGGGAGCCTTTCTGGGGTGCTCTAAGTGGAGAGGGTGGCTCTGGAGGGACCTTTCTGGGGTGCCCTGAGGGAGTGACCGAGGGTGCCTATCCAAGGTGACATGTGAGAATGGGTGACCCTGGGGGAGCTTTTCTGGGATGCCAGGGGTGGGAGACCCTCGTGGGGTGCCTGAAGGGAGAAGGGTAGCCCAAGGAGCCTTTCTGAGGTGCCCTGAGTGGAGGGAACCCAGGAGAACCTTTCTAGGATACTCAGGGCAGGGGACAGTGGGGGATGCTGGGTGGAGGGGATTGGCCCCAAGCAGCTCTGCTGGGGGGGCACGGGTGGGGGACACTCTGCTGGGGGACCCTGTGGGGACATGGAGGAGCCTCTCTGGGGTACAGGATCAGCCCCAGGATACCTTTCTGGGGTGCCCTGGAAGAGGAGGAACAAGTCCAAGAGTGCCTTTCTGGGTTGGGGGATCAGCCTTGGGGGTTCACTGGAGCGGGGAGGAATTGGGGTGTCTTGTGGCATGGAGGTCTCCCTGAAGATGTGGGAGCCTTTCTGGGGAGGGGGACCATCATGTGGCAGTGAGGTCGGGACAGGGTCCCCCCAGCTGGAGAGGGGCAGCCCTAGGGGTGAGCAGAATTGTATGCCCTGGGGTGGAAGGGAGCAGCTCCTCCATGGAAGGGAGGGCTGTCCTGGGGGCTTTTGGGGTGCCCTGTGGAAGGTGAAGGGGCTCTGGTGTGTTGGCAGTGCCCTGGGTGACAGGAGATGTGTCTGGGGTGCCTTGTGAGGAGGGGATAGCCTGGGAGGTGCCTTTCTGGGATCCCCTGCAGCAGCGAGCTGGGGACAGAGCTGCTGCATGTGTAGAGGACAATGGGATGCTGAGACTGGATGGGGAAGGGGCACCATGGCATCCCTGTCCTGCCTGGGCACCATCCCATCCCGGAGGGCTCCCTGCTGTCCCTCAGGTTTTCTGTATGTGGGTGGCAGCAAGCAGGGGTGAGAGCCACGTGCTCAGACCTCGGAGCTGCAGCAAAACCAAGACCATCAGTAAAATCTGGGCTTTCCCAAAAGCCCAGGTGCTTCCTGAGCAGCTCTCAGTGTCACCAGGGTGGGGGCCCTTGGCTGTGCTGGGGCTGTGTACCCCAGGGGCCAGCAGTGGGGTATGGCATGCACAGGAGGCTCTGGCTCGCAGGAATTATTGACAGGTTTATCTTGCATTCTGCCCTGGGTCAAAAAATGCAGCGAGTGCAGGGGTTGGTGGGGACCCATCTGCTGAGGTCCCTCTCTACAGTGTGGTGTAGAGAGGGGTCCTTGGTCCTTCTCTGAGGGGACAATGTGATGTGGAGAGGGGTCCTTGGTCCTTCTCTGAGGGGACAGTGTAATGTGGAGAGCAGTGTGGTGTAGAGAGAGGTCCTTGGTCCCTCTCTGAGGGGACAGCATGGCCTGAAGGGGGTTCCTTGGTGCTGTGACTGCTGCAGGAGCCGGCACATCCTGCTTAGCTGGCACTGGGGACGGAGCAGTTGGTGGAAGAAATGGCCATTGATAACAACCCTGGGTAACGACCTGCCTCACCCAGAGCAGACCCACGGGGGTGGGGGGAGGACGGTTGCAGTGTAGGTCCTCTTATCTTGATCTCAAATTTATCTCGACCAATGCTTTGTGCAACCCAACGGCAGCCTGATAAGGCGCCTGACCTCGCCGGAGCTTGGCTTTGTGAGTCAGGGAGAGCGCAGGAGGGGCAGCTTCACCCCTGCCCCAGCGTCAGCGCCCTGGATTTGGGGAAGTGGCCGGAGCTGTTTCCTCCCGCTGCTCCAGCCGGGTGCTGCCCGGCGAGCACAGGGGAAATGCTACCTCGGGCCTGCAGGGAGCAGAGCACAGCCCGGGCAGGCCGGAGCAGGGACGCAGGCTGTGTTCCAGGCTGCAGCGTGGGTTATTCCCAAGGCAGGGGCTTCCCCGGCCCCACCTTGGCTGACCACAGAGTGACCAGCGGCGGTGGCAAACCCACCGGATCCGGCCGTGCCGGGGCCTCTCTGTTCCCTGGATCACGCTGCAGCGAGGGGTGCTGTGTGGGAGCGGGGTGTCTCGTCCGGTGGCAAACCCGTGCTCAGATCAGAGGAAACGTTGTGAAACCGCAGCCTCGGGGCGGGGGAGACACCACGAGTTGCTATCGTGGCATCTTCCCACCGCGGCCGCGGCCCCGGGTGTTCCCACAGGCGCTCCGGGTGTCCCTGCCTGCTCGCCGGCTCTTTTATGGGCTCCGGCCTCCTGACGCGGTGTGGAGGAAGGGTCAGCGTCTCTTTGCTGCCTGCCCCAGCCTGCCCGGCAGTGCTGTCCTAAAATCCCTGCCCCGGGCGCCTGTGCTGAGCAGCCCGGCGTTCCCGTGATCTGCCCCGCAGGGCCGGGGACCAGAGGCCGGGCCTTTGCCCGCCCGGGGCGCTGCAGGCCTGGGTGGAATGGTCTTGGGTGGGCTCCCATGGCCCCACTTGGGAGAGCAGGGGCTCCCCAGCACCCCTCTGACTCAGTGCAGCCACTCTGGGCACTTGGGGTACATGGCTATTGGGGTGCAGCCCTGTGCCAGATGGGCACAGCTCCGTGGGGTGGCCGGTGGGGTGACCCTGGTGCTGGACACTGCCTGTCCCAGGGGGCCACGAGCAGGAGGTGACACTCCTGTGGTTGTGCAGGTGCCGATGGCGCATGGGTGGGCACAGGAGCAGCCCTGGAGGCTGCAGCAGCCGGGTCCCACAGCTCCTGTCCTAGTGCTCCCCTGGCAGCCCTCACAGCCCAACAGGGCTGCAGAGCCTGACCCTGTGGGGCCCTGGGACCCTCACCCCTCACCTGGGCCCAGTTAAAACCCAGGGAACAGAGAGGATCTGGGCTGGCTGGAGCCTTCATGGACCTTCCCGTGCCTGTGGTTTGTCTGGGGCACAGGCACCGCATGTGCCTGAGTCCCCTGTCCTTCAGAGGTCCTGGAGCACCAAAGCCAAGCAATATGAGCCAGTGTGGAGACCCAGCATCCCTTGGGAATGGATGGGGCTGGGCTGGGATTGTTACTGCTACCCTTGGCTTCGTCCTTGGCTTTGCCCTGGCCTTCATGGCTGTGCTGTGTAGGAGCAAGGAGGAGGAGGAACAGGAGGAAAACCCCTTCATGGGGGGGAGGAAGAGGAATCACTCATGAGGAATAGAGGTTCTTGCAAAGTGGAGAGGGTGCCTTGGGGACCTGGAAAAGCAAGCTTCTCTCAGCTGTAGGAACAGCTCTTCATCAGCACACAGTAAAGCTGGGGACATGTAGGACAGTACAGGGGGACATGTGGGACAGGACACCAGGCTGTGTCGGGGTCTGGGGGTCTGTGGAGTCGCTTGGCAGATAGACTCTGTAACTCTGGGAAGGGGCAGGGCGAGGCCAGGCTGGCCCCACGCAGCATCCCCAGGCTGTGTCCTGTGCTGGACAGCAGAGGGAGGAGCCTGGCTCTGCTGTCCCTGACTCAGCGGGCCCTTCCCGGAGCCCCCATGGCTCTGTGTCACCCTGTCACACTGTGGATGATGTCTGAGCGTGGTGGAAGCATGGCTCTCTCTGCCAGCCCCTCTGCCAGCCCCATGGGAGAGGGGACATGGAGACAGACAGGGTGCCAGTGCCCCTGGGACAGCCAGAGCCCTCCCAGCCTAGGGGTGCCATATCACCACGGGCAGGCAGCAGGGATATCTGACTGGATATCTGCACCTGGGGACCTCCTGCTGCCTGTGGGTGTGACTGAGGGTCTGTCACGGTGTGTTGAGGGGACAGAGCAGTGCTGGGGAAGGACCTTGACTGGGGGTGTCTGTCTGTGCTGGGTGCCAGAGGGAAGGACATTCCCTGTGCAGGACAGGCTGAGGGGGTGTCCGGAGCTCCACGTGTCCCATCTGGCTGGGGAAGGAGCTCACCGCCCTCCCCAGCTCTGGGGTAGGACTTGTCCTGGAGAGGGCTCTGTGTGTGTCACATTGGTGTCCCAGCCAGGTGTGCAGCCTCTCACTGCTCCACTCTCTCCACAGGCACCACCTGTGTCCTCGTGTCCTTTCCCTTTGTCTTCAGCCCCTGCCTGGCCTGCAGGGAGAGCACTCCACAGTGGGCAGCCTTCATCTACTACCTCCCCTTCATCGTCATCTTCCAGTTTGGCTGGGCAGCCACGCAGGTGTCCCACCTGGCCCTCATCCCTGAGCTGGTGAGCAGTGACCATGGAAAGGTGGAGCTCACGGCTTTCAGGTGAGCACAGCCACTCCTGGAGGTCACCTGGGCCTGGAGAGCTGCCCTGGATCCCATCACTGTGTGACAGGAGGTCCCTGGGTGCTGTGGCACACCAGACTCCTCGGCATGGCAGGACAAGGGCAGGGCCATGTGGGTGTGCACATATGGGATGTGCCATAGGACTCTGGTCCTGGGTTGGTGGCCCAAAGCCTTTGCTGCCAGGAGGGAATTTCTTGATGCCAGGGATGTCAGTGACACAGCCCGTGGGACACTTCCCTGAGCTGGGGATGCTTCTCCTTTGGGAATGGATGGTGGCATTTAGGGGAGGGACTGTGCCTCCCAGATGCCCTCAAGGAGAGGCGGACACAGCTCTGGGTACTGTTCTGGAGGTGAGATGTCTCCAGGGCCAGGTGGGCAGTGCACTTGGCTCATCCCTGTCAGGACCAGGATGTGGGATGGGATGTTTATTCCATGGAGCAGGGTGAACAGGGAGGATGTGGGGTAACCCTGGGTCCCCACTCTGGGGGTACCAGGTCAGGCAGCTCCTGGCATCCTTGAAGCAGAGGTGAGCTGTGCCTGGAGGGGGAGCAGACTGACCTGTAGGGATCTTGGTTTCCTCCCAGTCATGCCCTGAGGCTTGGACTGGGCACACTGGGAGTTGCATCAGTAAGGCTGAGGCCTGGCCAGGTGCCTTGTGCCCTCAAAGGTGTCACCTCAGCCACAACACTGGGGTGCAGAGGCTGTAGCACATCTGGCTTGGAGGGCAGCCGTGGGCAGAGGTGTCCTGCTGTGCTGTCCCCATGCTTGTCCCTCTGCATCACCCCAAGGTTTCCTTCTGCTCAGGTATGCCTTCACTGTCATGGCCAACATCACCGTGTATGGCCTGACCTGGCTCCTGCTGAACTTCCAGACAGACCAGCCCGACCGCATGGAGCACCTGGGCCCACAGGACATCCCTGTGTTTCGGGTGAGTGGCAAGGCACAGTCCCTGGGGTTCCCTCTTCCCATGGCTCAGCTGGGGAGGCACTGCAGGGAGTCAGGGGGCAGTGCCCTAAAACCTCACCAACTGGGCCAGAGCTACACCTCCGTGGGGTTTGGGCACCCCTCCTTACTCTCCAGACTGCTGGGGGGCTGATGGGGGGCTGCCCCCACTGCTGTGCTCACCCCCACTGCCTCACCAGAACTTGGCCCTCATCGTGGTGGGGCTGGGGGCCGTGTTCTCCCTCATCTTCCACCTGGGCACCAAGGAGAAGCCATACCCACCGGGGGTGCTGCCCGAGCCAGAGGAGAGCACCCCGCTGCTGCACAAGGAGCCCCCGGGCCCCCCACGCCCGCTGCTGCTCTGGAAGGACTGGCTGCTGGAGCCCTCCTTCTACCAGGTATGGCTGGGCAGGACTCCCTGGCCTGGGCTGGCTGCTGGAGCCCTCCTTCTACCAGTACAACTAGGCAGGACTCCCCTGCCCTGGCTGCTGCCACGGTGCTTGCCCAGGTGCGGGTGGGGATGGAGAGGGGAGCTGTTCTGGGCACCCATCCATCCCCTTCCTGCTGGACACCTGTGCCATGACAGTGGGCAGGGCAGGTCCTTCCCACAGGCTGAGCTGTGATGCCCTGGCCCTGTCCCCTCCCAGGTTGCAGTGCTCTACATGGCCACCCGCCTCATCGTCAACCTGTCCCAGACCTACATCGCCATGTATCTGACCAACTCGCTGCTGCTCTCCAAGGTGGGTGCAGGGCAGGTCCAGGGCCACGTGGGAAGCTGTCCTGACATGGCCTGTGGTTCATCTCCCTGTCCTTGTCCCTTACAGAAGTACATTGCCACCATTCCCCTAGTGATGTACATCAGTGGGTTCCTCTCCTCGTTCCTCATGAAGCCTGTGAACAAATGGATTGGTCGGAACGTGAGTCCAGGGTGCTGGAGAGTTGGAGTTTGACCCCAGGAGAGGACCAGGGGCCAAATCCTGGCTGTGAACAAAGCTCCTGGCACACCTGAGCTGGAGAGCAGGGAGCCCTCATGGACCCTCTGCCAGCAATGACCCACTGCAGGGTCTAGTGGGGAGGGATGGGGATCTGTGTCCTACTGGGACTGGGGGTGGTGGGCAGGGATGGTGGCAAGGGCCTGTCTTGTACATCCCTCGGGCTGGGAAAGGCAATGCTGGCCCAGAGTTGCCATGTCCATGCAGGCCTGACTGGGCTGCAGAGCCAAGTGGTGCCCATCAGGGGCAGAGGGGAGGGTCTGGTTACACTGGCCGGGGTGGGCACAGGGTCTGCAATGCCAGCAGGAGGGACCTGCTCCCCCAGTGTGTCCCCTCCGTGCTGTTGGGTGGCACTGGAGTGTCCCCTGCCCTCACAGACAAGCTCCCACAACTCTGCCTGGGCTCAGCCCTTGGGCTTCAGGACAGCCTGGAGCACAGCAAGGACCTGCTTTTGGGGTTTCCTTGTTTAAATACAGCTGGCACAGAGCCAGGGCTGTCCCTCATGGATCCTGGGCAGTGCTGGCCTCGTGCCCTCCCTGCTTGCTCCTTCCTCACCAAGTGCCAGCTGATGCCTGAACTCCCCTTTCTCCCTCTGCCTGTCCCCATCACAGCTGACTTACTTTGTGGGCATCCTGGTGGTCCTGGCCTTTGCCTCCTGGGTTGCCCTGGCCAGGCCAGTAGGAGATGAGATCTATGGGCTGGCAGTGCTGCTCGGGGCCGGCTCAGCCACCATCCTGGTCACCTCCCTGTCTATGACTGCAGATCTCATCGGCACCAACACGGTACGGCTGCTCCTGCTGGGACGGAGGGGGGGCCACGGTGGGCACAGCACCCACGGTCTGGAGCAGGCACTGGTCAGGGCTAGGGGATGGAGACGCTGGGAGGGGGCTCTGCTGGGCCCCGTGTGCTGTACCCGTGCTCTGCTGCTCGGCTGCAGTGAGGGCTCTGCCCATGAGAGGGCACACGGGGCTGCGTGCCCAGCACAGCACGGCGCGGTTTTCTCTCCTCCCGCAGCACAGCAGCGCGTTTGTCTACGGTGCCATGAGCTTCACGGACAAGATGGCCAATGGCCTGGCTGTGATGGTGATCCAGAACCTGCACCCCTGCCCGTAAGTGCCTCTGCAGAGCTGGGACCCCCATTGCCTCGGGGCCATGAGGAAACATTCCAGGGTTGGAGCAAGAGACATGGGAGGGTCTCTTGGATTTGTAGAATTCCAGAATGGTTTGAATTGGAAGGGACCTTAAAGTTCATCTCCTTCCACCCCCTGCCATGGGCAGGGACACCTTCCACTACACCAGGTTGCTCCAAGCCCTGTCCAACCTGGACTGGAACACTACCAGGGATAGGGCAGCCACAGCTGCTCTGGGCATGCTGTGCCAGGGCCTCCTCACCCTCAAAGGGATGAATTCCTCCCCAATATCCCGTCTAACCCTTCCCTGTGGTAGTGAGAAGCCATTCTCCCTTGTCCTGTCCCCCCATCCCTTGTCCCCAGTCCCTCTCCAGCTCTCCTGGAGCCCCTTTAGGCACTGGAAGGGGCTCTGAGGTTCCCTGGAGGCTTCTCCTGTCCAGCTCTGATTTGTCTTAAACCCTTCTTCACCTTGTCTCCTGGCCTTGGAGGGCCCAAGCCATACCCTGGGGATATCCTTGCCCTGGACCTTTCCCTCACGCCCCAGTGCAAACCAGTCCTGACTCTGATGTGAGGACATGGGACCACTGCCCATAGCCTGGGACCCCAGTCCTGGCCCCCAGCCACATCCCTGCCTGTCCTCACAGGACTGAGCTGTGCTGCCCTGCCTGTGTTGGCTTCTACCGCTGGGTGATGGTGCTGGTCACCGGGGGCATCGCTGTCGCCGCTGTCACCACCCTCTGCTCCATCATGGTGTGGCCCATCCGGATCCGCTGCCGTGAGTGGGGCTGGGGGCTTTGGGGCAGCCCAGCGTGGGGCTAGGGGCACTGGGAGCACTGTGGTCAGTGCCAGCCTGGGCTAATGCCACAGTGTCTTTGCAGATGGCCCCAGTGGGGCAGTGGTGGGAGCGCTGTTGTTACTGGGCTGGCTTGTGGCTATGCTTGCAGGGGAGTCCTCATGGTAGGACACAGGGCAGGGCCATTGTCCCACTTCCCTGCCACCCCCAGAGGGGCTCTGTTTGCTTGCTGGGCCTTTCTGGGGGGCAGCATCCCCTGGCCCAGTTATGGCCACATTGGCTCTGGGGCTCCAAGGGGTGTCAGAGTGTGGCAGCAAATGTTGGGTGCCCTTTGCCAGGCTGGGGAGCCAACACCTCTGCTCAGTGCCTGTTCTGCCTCTTGGGGTGCCAGTGCCTCTCTGTGGGGTGGGGAAACAGGACAGACCCCTTGTGCTGCTTGGGCCCCTGCTGGGTCAGGCCCCTGGTGCTAGCAGGAGAGTCCAGGAGGGCCAGGCCAGCACGTGAGGGTCACCCCACACTGCCATCTCTCCTGACCTGTCCCTTTCTCTTCTTCCTCCAGGTGCTGTCAGCCTGCAGGGGCTGAGGAGCACGAGGACCCCTGAAAGTGGCACTGGGAGCACTGAGGGAGAGAGCCACAGCAGCACTGTTAACTGAGCGGGGCTGTGTCCTTGGCCACCGTGTCCTCAGGGCTGTGTCCCCAGGGCTGTGTCCTCAGCCACCTCGTCCTGGGCCACCGACATCACGGTGCCACACTCTGAGTCTGGAGGGTCCCCCGCACTGGGGGCCACTGGGCTCTGGGGAGGGGGTGACCCCACCCCGTCTCCTTGCACTGGACTCGTATTCCCACCCTGACCTCATGTCCCCATCCTGGACTCTGGTGTCCCATGAAGGCTGTCCCTGGTGCGGTGTCACCGGTGCAGGGTCACCTGTCACCTCTCACCTTCACAATGAACACTAGAAGGGCCTAGGCCAGGCCGGGGCGGCCCCAGAAGAGGGGAGCGCTCGGGGGTGGCCCGAGGTTTTAACCTGCTTTTTTGTAAGGTCAATACGTACAAACGGCACTTTATAAAGGAGGAGAAAAAGAAAAGAAAAAACCCGCAGCGCTGATGGCTCCGGGATGGGAGTGGGGGCTGCGGGACCCACAGCAGGGGTCGGAGCGGGTTTGGGGGGCTCGGGGGGGCCCAGCGCGGCTCCCGCCCGGCCCGGGCGGAGGGGCGGCCTGAGGGCCGGGGGGGGGAGCAGGGACGGGCCCTCAGCGGCCATTGCAGCCCCGCGCGGAACGGAGCGCGCGCAGCGCTGGGGGCCGGGGATTGGTCCGTGCGCGGGGCCCCGCCCCCGGGACGGGACAGCCAATGGGAGCGGGCCATGCGCGGAGGGGGCGGGGACTGAAGGGGGAGTGTGTGTGACACTGTGTGTGTGTGTGTGTGTGTGTGTGTGTGTGTGTGTGTGTGTGTGTGTGTGTGTGTGTGTGTGTGTAACACTGTATGTGTGTAACACTGTATGTGTGTGAGAGTGTGTGAGTGTGACGCTGTGTGTGTGTGTGTGACACTGTGTATGTGTGTGTGTGAGTGTAACGCTGTGTGTGTGTAACACTGAGTGTGTGAGTGTGACACTGTGTGTGTGTGTAACACTGTATGTGTGTGAGAGTGTGAGTGTTACGCTGTGTGTGTGAGTGTGTAACACTGTGTGTGTGAGAGTGTGTGAGTGTGACGCTCTGTGTCTGAGTGTGTAACACTGTCTGTGAGTGTATGAGTGTGACACTGTGTGTGTGAGTGTGTGTAACACTGTGTGTGTGAGTGTGTGAGTGTGACGCTGTGTGTGTGTGACACTGTGTATGTGTGTGTGAGACTGTGTGTGTGAGACTGTGTGTGTGCGAGTGTGACACTGTGTGACACTGTGACTGTGTGACACTGTGTGTGTGTGTGTGTGTGTGTGTGTGTGTGTGTCCCTGTGTGTGTCCGTACCTGTGTGTGCCCCCGTGTGTGCAGGGCTGTTCTGTGTGCACACCGGGTGTGAGTGGGAGGGTGCTGAGGTTATTCCATAACCCCTGGGATGGTTTGGGTTGGGAGAGATCTCACAGCCCTGGGAGGGACCTCATCCAGTGCCACCCCTGCTATGGCAGGGACACCTGCCACTGTCCCAGGCTGCTCCAAGCCCTGTCCAGCCTGGCCTTGGGCACTGCCAGGGATGCAGGGGCAGCCCCAGCTGCTCTGGGCACCCTGTGCCAGGGCCTGCCCACCCTGCCAGGGAACAATTCCTGATTGCCAAGATCCCATCCAGCCCTGCCCTCTCTGGCAGTAGGAGCCATTCCCTGGCTCCTGTCCCTGCAGGCCTTGTCCCCAGTCCATCTGCAGCTCTCCTGGAGCCCCTTCAGGCCCTGCCAGGGGTTCGGAGGTGTCCCTGGAGCCTTCTCTTGTCCAGGTGAGCACCCCCAGCTCTCCCAGCCTGGCTCCATGGCAGGGATTCTCTCTGGGCCCCCGTCCGTGCCCTGTTCCCGCACCCTCAGCTCCGTGTGTGCCCCCCGGCTGGGCTGGCACGGAGCCCCTGCCGCGGGAGCTGTGGGGTCGTGTGTGCACAGAGGACACGAGTGTGGGGTGAGGGGGCTGCAGGGGGCTGGGGCGGGTGACAGGGTGTGGCCATGGGCAGAGAGGGACACCTCGAGTGTGCCCGGTGTGGGGGAATGGAACGGGATCCCGGGGGATGGGGCGGGAGCCGGGCCGGGCGGGGTGCAGCCCCTCGGGCCGGCCCGGCTTTATGGCGGTTCCTCGCCGCGGGAAGGGCCTTATCAGCCGCGGTCCAGAGAGCAGGGGCCGAGCCGGGCTGGCTCCGTGGCCTTCGCCCCTGCCCAGGGCCTGCGGCGAGGGCGCGGTCCCGGCTCTGCCCAGCGCCCCCGGCCCGGCCGTGCCCCCTCCCCACCTCCCTCTGGGGGTGCCACGGCGGAGACCCCCGGGGCGAGGGGCGGCCGTGCCCCCAGCGCTGCCCGGCCTTGGGGCAGGAGGGAGGGGAGCGGGCACCGGGCGGACGCTGCCGTGCGGTGTCTCGGCACTGCGGGATGTCCCGGGTTTGCGGGCTGCCCATGGATTGCGGGGTGCCCCCTGTGAAATCGCAGAGTGCCGCGGGACTGGGCTGTGCCGCGCTGGTTCTCAGCGCTGCTGGGGCTGGGGGCGTTTGCCGCTGTTTGGGGGCGGCTCGCTGGTCCCGCATTCCCCGGGGCCGGGCCGGGCTCACCCCACGCAGCCCCGAGGTGTCTTGGGCTGGGGCTGCCCCGGCCGCTCCCTGCGAACCTGCCGCGGCCCCGCCCGCTGCCTTTCCTCGGGAGGAGGAGGAGGAGGAGGAGGAGGTGGCAGCGGAGCAGGAACGGCGCTGGAAGCAGTGAGAGCGGGACAGCTCCAACGGGACGTGTCCCCCAGCAGGAACCTCCGGCTGTGTCCCCAGCAGGTACCGCGCGGGGCCGGCCCGGGACGGGGTTCTGGGGCCGCGCGTGGGTCTGGGGTCGCCTTCCCGCCCCCTCTGCAGCCAGGCCGGCCACGCACTCCCGCGCCCAGCGCCGTGACCCGCGCGGGCAGCCCCGGTGCGGGGATCACTTTCCCCGCCACCCGCCGATACAGGGGTCACCCCTTCCCCGTCACCCCGCTGCCCACGGGGGTCGCAGCCAGCACAGGATACCATGGGACAGGGGTCATGAGACCGGCTGAGCTCTGAGGTCCCGGTCCCGGCGTGGCCTGAGCCGTGTCCCTGTGTCCTCCCCGGTGGAGTGACAGGTTGGTGACACTGGGATCTGCCGTGCTGCAGGAATAGATTGTTCCCACAACCCGCCCCCTCTCCCGCGGCTGTCGGACTCATCCCTGATGCCGGGGAAGCTGAGGCGCAGCAGGCGGGAGGTGTTGGGGGAGAAGCAGTGGCGGAGCGTGGAGGAGAAGGGAAGTGCCCAGCGGGAGCAGCCCAAGCTCACCAGGTGGGTGCTGCCCCTCATGGGGTCACATCCCGCACCCCAGCCCCACCTCCCACCTGTGCCCCTCGAGTCACCCCCTCCGATGCCTCCTTCCAGATCCAGGACCTATGAGTCCTCCTGCAAGGACACAGAGGAGGCGGCCGCGGGCAGTCAGGGACCCCCATCCCCCTCGGTGAGTCTTGGGGTACCGGAGCTGAGGAGCAGGACCCAGCCCCAGCTCCAGCCCCTTGAGCTCGGCTGGACGCTCTCTTGGGGCGGGCACCGAGGGAGGGCTCGTCCCGGTTCCGTGGCAGGCGTGGTGACGGAGCAAGGGGCTGCAGGATGCCCGCGGTGCCAGGCCGGCCCCGAGCACCGACCCCCCGACCTCCCGCAGCTGACCAAGCAGAACAGCAGCTACCGCCGGGCCTTTGGGGAGCTCGCCGAGCAGGACGTGCTGCTGGGCTGCTTCTCCTGCGCCTGGCAGAGAGAAATGCCCTACCACGGCCGCCTCTACGTGTCCTCCCGCCACATCTGCTTCCACTCCAACCTCCTGCTCAAGGACATCAAGGTGGGGCTGGAGCGGGCGTGGGGCCGGCGGGGCAGGCAGGACACAGGTGCCAGCCGGGAACGCGCTGACACAGCCTGTCCCCCCGGCACAGGCCGTGGTCCCTGTCGCCTCCATCTCAGCCCTCAAAAAGACCAACACGGCGCTGTTGGTGCCCAACGCAATCAGCATCCGCACGGTCAAGGGGGAGAAGGTGAGAGCGGGGACAGTGCAGGGGCAGCCTCCTCTGGGGCTATCTGGAGTGTCTCGGTCCCCGCGGGCTCTGGGCCGTGACCGAGGGGGCAGCTCTGGCACAAATCCCCTTCTCGCTCCCCGGCAGTTCCTCTTTGTGTCGCTGCGCCAGCGAGAGGCCACGTACCAGCTCCTGAAGTCGGTGTGCAAACACCTGCAGGTACGCGGGGACTGGATGGGCAGGGGGGCTCCATCCATCCGTTGCAGGGCACCTCCCTTCATCTCTCCTTGTCCAGGGCAGCGGCCAGAGCCCTCGAGACTCATTGAGCTCCGAGGAAACCCTTGGGAAGTCTCAGGTAAGGCAGGGAACGGGGAGCAGGAGGGTACAACAGGAGGAGGGGTGGTCCCAGCCCCCTGGATGGAGTGGGCTGGGTGCAGTGGCTGGGAAGATGTGGGGGGGGGGAACATGAAAAGCCCCAGCCCGAGGCAGCGCAGACCCCGGGACCCTCCCTTCCTGTGGGTGACACAGGTCCCATCAGGTCCTGCCCATGTCCCCATGGCAGTGGGGCAGGTGCCTCGGGGACACACATCGTGACTGGGGCTTGTCCTCTTCCAGATCTCGAGCCAGTCAGCCCTGGAGCAGAGCACCCCGGAGCCCAACAGCCTCCCCGAATCCCTGGGTGAGCGGCGGCCCCGGTGCCCTCCCCTGTCCCCGCCCGCAGCCGTGCCCCACGGGCAGCTCTGGGCTCTGCTCCTCCCCACACACGCCTGGTCTGGGGGAGACTGAGCGGCCCTCGCCCCCCCCGACCAGCATCCCCACAGCTCCAGGGAGTGCAGGATCAGCACTTTGTGGCCCCGTGTGCCCCCAGGACACACAGACCCCTCCCTGGGGCATTCATCAAGTGTCTTCTGGTCACCTGCAGATGAGCCCAACCCAAGATCAAGGCAGGCAGAGGATGAGGATGGTGAGGTGGCCCTGCTGGTTCCCAGATGGGTGCCCTCAGCAGAGAAACACGGCCTCTGGGGTGGGTCAGGGGGCTCGGGATGGGGGGATGATCCTGGGGGTTTACACCCTGGTAGAGCCGAGCACGGACTCTCAATGCCACTAACATTGCCTTGTCCTGGCAGGGAGAGCCCACGCTGTGCTCTGGGCCTGGGCCACAGCACTTTGGTCCCGAATAAACCCCCAGCTGAGCTCTCTCAACATCATCATCATCATCTACCTGCTGCTGTGAGTCCCCAGGACCTACTCCCAGCCCCAATTCCCATCCCTACCGACACAGCCTCTCCATGGACAGGCCAGGGCTGTGTTCCCCGCAGTTCCTCTCAGACCCCCATCCCCAGGGAGAGCACACGGGGGCCTGCCCGTGGCACTGCTCCTGCCCCATGTGCCACCCTGTGCCCCCTGGCTGACGCTGGCCTGTCCCCAGCATGGTGGCCTTGCTGCTGTCCTCGGGGTACATCGGCCTGCGCATCGCGGAGCTGGAGCAGCAGCTGTCCTTCGCGGGGGCTGGGCCACACCTCAACCTGTCACCGCAGTGAGTAGGGGACATGGGGGGCCCTGTCCCCAGCACAGGCTCCTCCTCACCCTGCCTTCCCCCAGGTACAAGAGAACGTGAGGCCACTGAGGACCATCAGCAGCGCTCCAGCCGGGGCTCAGGGCCTGCTCTGAGCCCATCCCTGGCCTCTCGGGGCGGCTCTGTCACCAAGTGCCTTCCAGCTCCCCACGCTGCCTGGGAAACCCACGGGCTGAGAGGCTCCATCTCTCCCTGTCTGCCCACCCTGAGCAGCAGCAGAAGAGACCCGGGGAGCTCCTGGCAGGGCAGAGAGCAGGGAAGGGGGGCTGGAGTCAGCAGCAACCCCCAGCCAGCCCTCCCTGCCCAGAGGGAGAGGAGGTCAAGCCCCAGGCAAGGCACGGGCACAGAGAACAGAATATTTTATTAATAAAGATTAGTAAAAATCTATATTATTTTAATACTTATTATTTGCTGGGCCAGATGCCACAGGATGAGCACAAACTAGTCCCCCATGCAGCCCCTGCTTCCCAGAACAGACCAGGACCCAGAGCTTTGACTCTGACTGGTGTGGGGAGGCAGCTCCAGGTGCTGATGTCCCAGGGGTACAGGGAGCAGCAGAAGACCCTGAGCAGCCCCCTGGGGCACTGGCTGCTGGTGATGATGGGAGGTGGGGGAGCACCAGGGAGCCCCAGGGCCCTGCAGCTGGCCAGGCCCTGGCTGTTACCCTGCTCCTTCCCCAGGACAGGGTTCAGCTGCCAGAGGAAGGTGTAGGGTCACAGGTACACGGGGGGGACAATGGGTTCCCACAGGCTCTGAGCATAAACTGGGGATGAGAGCAGAGCTGGAGGCAGAGCAGAATCTGCACCCCACAAAACAATCCACCAGCCCAAAGTCCTGGAGCTTAATCCATTTCTAGGCCAGTTAAGGGGCCCTGGGGCTTCCCCCAAGCACCAAGATAGGGAAACGGAGGCACTGTCAACTCCTTTCTCTGTGCTATTTCCTCGGCCATCCCTTCCTCAGACCTGCAGCTCAGCTCAGCTCCTGGGGCAGCAGCAGTGGGAGATGCCAAGGTCAGGGATCTTGGCTCTCCTGCTGCCCAGCCCCACGGAGCAGCTCAACCCCACAGCACCAGCCCGAGGGGGTTCTTCCAGCAGCAGGCGTGGGACAAGGCACAGGTCTGTGGGCACAGGGCTGTACCCCACTGGAGAGGTCCCCTCCCCCCCCATGAGGGTCCCACCTGCGTGGGGACAGCAGGACTGAGGGGCTCTGCACCCCCAGCCTCATTGCAGCTATAGCCTGGCAACTACCCCACACCAAGGAGGGGCTGTGCCAGGCCAGGGACCCCTTTTCCTCCTTCCTGCCATGCCTGGGGCACAGGGCAGGGCAGGGAGGGTGGCTGTGCCCTTTCCCAGCAGCAGGAAAGCAAACAGGAGCAGGAAGCTGGGAGCAATAAACAGGTGAGATCTGTGCCAAGAAAGCTGGTACCTGCAGAGGTGGGGTGGGGACCCTGGGGACTTACTGCAGCCTTCGCTGTGGAGAAGCAAAGTGGAGCCATGGAGACCAATCCCAGTAAATTCATAACCTGTTTAATGACAGTTCAATTGCTTTACATGAAAAAGTTACAGCGTGCTCCATGTTTGTTTTCCATCACATGACACCTGGGATACAACGATGCTGTCACCCAGCTCTGGGAGGACCCTGTGCCCGAGCCAGTGCCCACGGGTCACACACACTGACACATCACCTCGGCTCTGCCCTTTTCTCTCTTGAGCAGCAGGTGACAGTGACAGTAACACCCTGAGACACTTGCACAAACCCACCTGCACACGGATACAACTGGGAGCCCCTGCCTGGCAGCAAGGCAGAGAAGGTGGCGGTACCGGGCTGACAGTGAGGTCAGGGTGAGCAGCCTGTTCCTGCCATGCTCTGTCACCAACACGTGTGGCCACACAACAGCCCTGGCCTGGCAATCACTAACCCTGGCCTGGCAAGCACCAGCCCCCCTGCCAAGTGCAGTACACGAGCCAACCTTCTCCCAAGGCGGATAGAAAAGCGAGATGTAGACACAAGATGCAGTTTGGGAAAGTCCTTGGCAAGAAGGGACAATGGTGGGGGACAGAGCAATGAGGAGCTACCCCTGCTGTGCAGCTGGGAGCACTGGGCAGTGCCTGCAGTGCCCACCTGGCACTGCCCACCCCACAGCACTGCCACTCCCCCCAGCATCTTCTGGGACTCCTTGAGGAAGTTCCCCCATCACAGGGGGAGAGGCAATTCCACTCCTGTGGAGTCCCAGGGCGCTGGGGAACCCAAACATCACCACACTCACCATACACCCCAGCTGGGTGCCCTGCTCCCTCCTACTCCAGAATGGGCTGAGCCCTCCTGTGCGCCCCCAGCCCAAGCACCTCCACCCTGCCAGAGGAGAAAGCAGTGTGTCCTGGGGGTCTGCACAGTGCTATTTAGTAGGAGGCAATCCACAACAGGAAAATCCACAGCACAGCCACCAGGCTCCCCAGCCCCCCTGATGGCCCTTTCCCCAGGTGATGACACCCACAACAGACCATCTCTTCCTGCAGATGGCCCTTTACTTCAAACCCATTCCTCAACTGAATGATCCAACTCAATTTAACACCTCCTGGGTGCTTTGGGGTGCTCCCAACCCACAGTGATGTGGAACAGAGCCCACAAGTGGAACAAACAACACAAGACAGGCCTGGGGGTGACTTCAAACCATGCCTCACATCCCATGGCCAGAGCTACACTAAAGCAGTTGCACTTAAACAGTGTTTCAGAAACTCCATGGTAATTTCATTTTGGTGGCAAGTGAGACTGTGAGATGACAAAGTGGCCTGTGGGCCTGGGAGACTCAGAGCTGGCAGGGGGCTCCCAGCACCAGCTCCTCACCAGTGACTGCCAGTGTGTGTGACACAGGCACAGCACCAGCAGCCTGATCAGGCATGGGCATGGTGGCACACGTGGTCCAGGCTGCACTGGCCTTCTCACACCTTGGCTCACCCTAAGGATACTAGTGGGACTGGGGACAGGCAATCATATTCCTACCACCTGGTTTTAGGGAAAGAAGGGAGAGCAGACAAAACAACAAAGGGAAAAAAAAAAAAGAAAGGGAAAGCATTACCTATGCAATCTACAGGGAGAAGACAAGTCTATATACACAGCCAGAGAATTCCACATGGTAACAGGAAGCAACACTCAGAGAGGGCAAGGAGGCAGGCAGGGTCTGGGCAAGGCAGGCACAGGCACAGGTCAGATGGAACAGGCTGTGCAGCCTGACAGCTTCTCTTAAATTAAAAGCACCACACGCACACACACACACACAGAGCATTTGTGATACACCCCATGGGCTCCAACACCAGCCAGAACTCTTGTCCCACACAACCTAAAAACCCCAAACCACACACCAAAACTCAACAGCAGGGCCCTGTGTGGGACTTGGAGATAACAAAAAAGCAACGCTGCAGCCCTGCTTCAGGAGAACCCCTCTTCCAGCCAGAAGAGGCCCTGCTCACCCCAAAAATCAGATCTTTAGGATTTATTTTTTTTCTCAAACACATCCCAACTGCTTTTGGCCTCATGGAGACTCCAGAGCAAGGCACCCACACAGCAGCACCAAAGGAAGCTCCACATGCACAGGTGGTTGGGTGGGTTTCTTTTTTTATAAAGTCCTTGCTTCTGCTCTCTGGTAACTCCCAGGATCAGCCCAGAAGATGAAACAGCAACTGCAGAACTTCGCGAATCTGCTCCCTTAGAGGTGAAGTTTTTTCAAGTCTCCTCCAAAGTCTAGAGCCACAAAGTGTATTTGTTCGGAGGCAGCTGTCAAGCATGCCCAAAAAACCAAGCTGTCTTATGGAATGATCATGTCAAGTACTACAGTACCTGTCTGGGGGGAAAAATAAAGAAAAAAAAGGAAAATAGGCAGTTCTCCAGTTTCTTCCTGGAATGGGGATACCAGGCTATGAACAAAGCCCTTAGATGCCCAGCCTGGAGCTGTGCCCCTCGCACCAGCTGTACTGGAGCAGCCTGGCTGGCTCCTGCCTCCAGAGATGGCACTCTGGGACACAGGGCAGCACGTCAAACCCCTTCCCACAGCAGCAAGGATATGCTCCTCTCTCGCAGGAGGCACACCATGGCAGTGGGATGGCCTCGGTCCAGTCTCAATGGTCCATGTCACACGAGTCCTCCCCAGCACCATCCCGACGGGCGGAGGATGCAGGGTTAACATTGCTCTTGTACCCGTTTCCCTTTATGAAGGATGAATCCAATAACCTTTGGCAGTTCCCTCCCCTCCCCACCCCATCCCAAATACTGCCCAGCCCTGTGGGTCACAAGCACATATTTAATGAGCTGGGTCCTCCTGCAGTCCCACAGCTCTCCCTCCCCTTGGCTGGGCTCCGGAGGTCCATGCACGCCGAGGGAGTGGTCTGATCCTGGAATGTCAGGCTGTAGGTTCCCGGGGCACAGGGAGGGGGTTTATCGTATCCTGGTGAAGAGGTTGAGCACAGATACAGACTCCTGACAAGGGAACACAAAGCAGGGGGTAAATAGCTGTTACTCCACATGCTTCTGGGTTGGTTTGTTTTTAACCTGGTATCTCTAGCTCAGGGCACGATTCCAGCTCACAAATCAAAGTCCAACACCATAAATATTCCCATGGGTTTTTTCCAAATGGTAACATGTGTGCAGCTGGCCAGAGTGCCATTCCCAGAGCTCTGTAGGCAGGTGTACCCCAGAGATGGCAAGAACTGGGAGACCCCCGGGATCAATGCCAGCTCGTCACAGTCCCCTCCTCCAAATCCCTCTGCCAGGGATCCAAGAAAGTTCTCAGAGCATCAGACACAATCTGCTTTTGGTGATGCCAAGTTGTCACTGGCAGAATCCATGATCCCATTTTCATCCAAACCCCCATTTTAAGCAGTTTTGTAAAGAGGCAGGGGATAATCATGGAATCACAGAATGGTTTGGGCCTCAAGCGGCCTTAAAATTCATCTCCTTCCACCCTCTGCCATGGGCTGCTCCAAGTCCTATCCAACCTCGCCTTGGATCTTCCAGGGATCCAGGGGCAGCCACAGCTGCTCTAGGAAACTTGTGCAGGGGCCTCTCCACCCTCACAGGTAACAATTCCTTCCCAATATCCCATCTAACCCTGTCCTCTGGCACTGGGAAGCCATTTCCCCTTGTCCTGTCCCTCCAGGCCTTGGTGCAAAGTCCCTCTCCAGCTCTCCTGGAGCCCCTTTAGGCACTAAAAGGAGCTGTAAGGTCTCCCTGGAACCTTCTCTTCTTCAGCTGGACACCCCCAGCTCTCCCAGCCTGCTGTCACCCGAGGGCTCAGCTGCTCTGCTCTGCTCAGCAGCCTAGAGAGGGATGTTGTGTCACACCAGCCTTGGGCACAAAGGGCAACCTTTTACTTAAATCTCAGCAAAGTTGAATCCTTCACTGCCCCAGCCCTTGATCTGCAGGAAGGGATCAGGGAGGAGGCAGCAGAGCAGAGCCAGTGTGGCCTGAGCTGCCCCAGGCAGCAGCCCCCATGCCTGGCCTTACCTTTGTCGAGCGAGTTTTACTGAAGACGTTCCAGAAGCGTAAGGTTTCGTCTCCAGCTCCTGTGACAATGGCCTCCCCATCAGGGGACATTGCCTAAGGACAAGACAACAACCTTTAGCACCTGTCACATTTTTGAGGCTGAAAACAAGACTTAGTTGGAATGCAGGAGAGATTTAACTGTCCTTCCTACTCGTGGTGAGAAGCCAGCTACCTCCACTTTCAGGTGCCTCATGCAGCCTCAGGTGCAATTTGGGCCCTGGCACCTTATGGTGCAGCTGTGGAACACATGGGGGGAGTGTTGTGGAAAGAATACTTGTGTTAAGAAATCCAAGCCATGTGTAACTGAGGCTGTTCCTCCCAGGATTATCAACCTGCCTGAAGGCAGGAAGATGATATGACTGGATTTTCTGGCTGTATTGGTTGCTTACATTGGGATCTACCTCCCAAAACATTATCAGCATTTGTCAGCTCCATCATGAACTGCTGACACCCCCATGTAACAGTAACAGCAGATATGAGATGGATCAGGATTACCCGCAACAAATGTTGAATTCCCTGGGCAGCAGTCATCAGTGAAGAGGTGTGAAAGTCTTCTGGGAGCAAGGAGAGAAGCTTGTGTTTCATAAAATCACAGAATCCCAGAATGCTCTGGGTTGGAAGGGACCTTAATGCACATCTCATTCTGCTCCCTTCCACTATCCCAGGTTGCTCCAAGCCCTGTCCAGCCTGGCCTTGGACACTTCCAGGGATCCAGGGGCAGCCCCAGCTGCTCTGGGCAACCTGTGCCAGGGCCTGCCCACCCTCACAGGAAGAATTTCTTCCCAATATCCCATCTAACCCTGCCCTGTGGGAGTCTGAAGCCATTCCCCCCTTGTCCTGCTATTCCAGATCCTTTTCAGAAGTCCCTCTACAGGTCTCCTGGAGCCTCTGAGGCACTGGAAGGTCTCCCTGGAGCCTTCTCTTCTCTAGGCTCAAAAGCATTTTCTTAGAAGAAAACTCAGATGTTTCCTCAGGAGAGTTTGGCAGGCTTTACTATCATTAACAAAGCCTCACATTTCCATAGCAGCAAATCCAAGTGTCCCTTGCAGGCACGGAAATGTGTCAGAGTTTTGCAGTGCTCATGGGGAGCATTTACATTCCCGCCCAGGCAACTTATGGTGCCACTGGCACTGCTGCTTTGGGTGCCAGCTGGGCACACCTACAGTAGCCAGGTGAGCAGCCAGAGCCACGGCCATCACTCACCAGGTACAGGACTCGATAAGAGTGCCCTGTGAGCTTTGCTACTTGAGTTAGCGAGGGGTATTTCCAGACGAGGATCTGGTTCTGGGAGTATCCGTGGGTGCTAACCTGAAAGGGGAGAGGGGAACACGAATCATAGAATCATGCAATCGTTAAGGCTGGAAAAGACCTCCAAGATCATCAAGTCCAACAGTCTACAGACTACACCACTGCTCTGGGCAGCCCATTCCAGGCCTGACCATCAGGAAGAAATTTTCCCAATATCCAATCTAAACCTCTCCTGGTGCAACTTGAGGCCATTTCTTCTTGTGCTGTCACTTGTTACCTGGAAGAAGAGCCTGAATTCCACCTGGCTCCACCCTCCTGTCAGATGAAGAGAAGGTGCCCCCTGAGCCTCTTTCTTTCCAGGCTGGAGCCCCTCAGCTGCTCCTCAATAGATTTGTACTCCAGCCCCTTCCCCAGCTCTGTTCCCTTCTGCAGACATGCTCCAGCCCCTCACTGTCTTTCTTGTTGTGAGGGACCCCAGCACCTGAGGTGCCTCAGCAGTGCCCAGAACAGGGGGGCAGTCACTGCCCTGGTCCTGCTGGCCACACCCTTGCTGGTACAAGCTGGGATGCCCTTGGCCTCCTTGCCCACCCGGGCACACCTGGCTCATGCTCCCCACGCTCCCCAGCACAGGGAAGGACTCACCAGCTCGTTGGCGTGTTTGGACCAGGCCAGGTTGCACACCTGGGAGCCGGTGTCGATGCACTGCAGGGGCTGCCCCGTCAGCGTGTTCCAGAAGCGGATGCAGCGGTCGGCTGTGCCCCCGCCCGAGGCCAGCAGCCCGTGCTGGTGTGGGGACCAGGCGATGGCTTTGACTGCTGCCAGGTGCTCTGTGTATTGCTGGACGGGACTCAGGCTGGAGTGATTCCAGACAAGGAGCTGGCAGAGAGAAGAGACATGATCAAACCTATGCCTCAGCCATGTGTCCATTACACCCACGAGGCACAATGGGACTGATGAAGGTAGCTGGGCAACAAGCTGATTTCCCATAGCTCTGCTCAGACATGCACAGCTCCACTCTGCACTTCACAGAATCATGGAATGGCTTGGGTTGGTTCAAGCTCATTTAGTTCAAATCCCTGCCAAGGGCAGAGACACTCTTTAGCAGACCAGGTTGCTCTTAGCCCCATCCGACCTGGCCTTGAACACTTCCAGGGATGGGGCAGTCACAACCACCCTGACACCACACTCAGCTGAGGAGCTGTCCTAACCCCAAGCCATGTGGCAGGAACAGGCCCTAAGATAAGGGAATAAATCTAAAGAAACAGCATCACTGAAGGGGGCCTCAGACCCTGCTGTTGTCTTTCTGGCTGTATCATTCCAGAACACATCCAGGAATCTGCTCAGCTCATTAGGAGTTATTCTGAGCAGGAGGAACTCGATCCAACCATGCTGTCACACAGGCACTGGGCACATTCCTACCTAGCAACCCGCTCCAAAGGGCTTGGAACCTGCTTTTTTGTGACAGATGCTTCTCCCATATGGTGCTCAGTGAGCTGCAAGCCTGCACTACAGGTATGAGAACTCACAGAGCTCTACCTCAGGTTCCTGCTGCATACAAACATTACTGCAACAAACGTGACCATACACTACCCAAACAAAGCCAGGAAGGGCAACTTAGCAGTGGCTTTGTTGAACTCAACCCCCTGAGCCAAGCTAGAGATTTAATTAGCCAAATACAGAAGCAAAATTAAATTTGCCTTTTTCATTTTATTAGGAAGAGAAGACTGAGTAGAAGCTTAGCATGATTTATATTTGGTCATGGTCCAACAACCAAAACAAAAGTCCTTTTCAGAGAGGCCAAACATCCTTAAAGAATCACCGAACCATTAAGGTTGGAAAGGACATTTAAGATCGAGTCCAACCTTTGACCTAATCCCAACGTGCCCAGTAAACCATATTGCATATCCACTTGTTTTTTGAACACTTCCAGGAATAGCAACTCCCCCACTGCCCTGGGCAGCCTGTTCCAATGCTTAACCACTCTTTCAGTGAAGAAATTTTTCCCTAATCATAGAATCATACCATACTTTGGGTTGGAGGGGACCTCAAAGCCCATCTAGTTCCATCCCCTGCAATGGGCAGGAACACCTTCCACTAGACCAGGTTGCTGCACATCCTGTCCAGCCTGGCCTTGAACACCTCCAGTGATATAATAACGTCCAACCTGACAACATTTCCCCTCGCCCTAGAAAGAAAGGGGTGTGACATTTCCCATGACCCCCTGGAAGGAATGTACCTTATTATCGTTCCCTCCAGAGGCCAGGAGCTGGTGGTCCGTGGACCATTTGAGCCCACAGACCTCCTGCCTGTGTCCCTGGAGCCGGCGCTCCGACTGCAGGGGCGGGGTGCGGATGTCGCGCTGCAGGATCATCCTGTCCCGGCTCCCGGACGACAGCTGGTCCGCATTCCACGCCAGGGCACCTGCAGCAGGGACAGAGCTCCAGAGGCTGCTCTAGGAGCCACTGAGGCTGCAGAACACCTCTGAGGTCACCAAGTCCAACCCTCAACTCAGCACCACTGTGATGGTGTTCACAGGGGCTCTTGGATGAGGGAAGAGACGAGGATCTGACTCCATGTTTCAGAAGGCTTGATTTATTATTTTATGATATATATTACATTAAAACTATACTAAAAGAATAGAAGAAAGGATTTCATCAGAAGGCTAGCTAAGAATAGAATAGCAAAGAATGAAAACAAAGGTTTGTGGCTCAGCTCTCTGTCTGAGCCAGCTGGGCTGTGATTGGCCATTAATTACAAACATCCAACATGGGCCAATCACAGATGCACCTGTTGCATTCCACAGCAACAGATAACCATTGTTTACATTTTGTTCCTGAGTCCTCCCAGCTTCTCAGGAGGAAAAATCCTGAGAAGGATTTTCCTTAAAAGATGTCTGTGACACACCACCGCCACGTTCACCACCAAATCATGTCCTTGAGTGTCACATCCCCATGACCTTTAAACACTTTTCAGGCATGATGACTCCAGCACTGTCTGAGGCAGCCAGATCCCATGATTTGTAACCCTTTCCATGAAGAAATTTTCCCAGTATCTAATCTTAACCTCCTCTAGCACAGCTTGAGGGCACACCCTCTCATCCCTGGGAGCACAGCCCAACTCCCACCGGGCTCCACCCTCCTGTCAGGGAGTTGTGCAGAGCCAGAAGGTCCCCCTGAGCCTCCTTTTCTCCATGTTGAGCCCCTCCAGCTCCCTCAGTTGCTTTTGGTGCTTCAGTCTCTTCCCCAACTCTGTTCCCTTCTATGGACATGTTCCAGCCCCTCAATGTCTTTCTTGTTGTGAGAGATCTAAAACTGAGTCCAGGATTTGAGGGGGGACCTCAGCAGTGCTCAGCACAGAGGGATGGTCACTGCCCTGGTCCTGCTGGCCACATTATCAAGTCCAACCTTTCCAGTCCTGCAGCAGTTGGTAAGGAAAATGCAGCCATCAGAGCTGCCAGGGTTTAAAAACAAAAAATGCTAACAAACCTCAAACCACTCCTTACAGACCTCCCTTACATCCACTCTCTGGAGTCCTAGGATCAGGGAACAAATAGAGGTTCCCTGAACAGACTGACTGCAGGTATTACCAACCTCACATCATAGTGCAGTAAAGCACAGAAACATTTTGGGATGTGCATGGATTTCCCAAATCTCGCCCCAGAGCTTAGATTCACAACATCTCTGAGTAGAAAAAAACAGCCCTCCAAAAAAGGGAACTGGAAATCTCAGTGTGAAGCTGCCAGCAGAGCTGGAAAGTGGAAGCCAGCAGCAGTGAAGAGATGTTGTAACCAAACCCAAAAAGCCTCAAGCAAGGAGGAAACACCTGCTGCAACACCCAACCACCATCACACTGAGATCAGAACACCAGAGTTATGAGATGATAATATTTTGAACCTGCTCAAGAGGACAGCAGGGGATAAATATTAATGCTGGTACTCTGAGTTCTCTATTTCCAGCAGATCCCTGGCTAACAAAGTTCCATCAGGAAGAAGTGACCCCTCAGAGCCCTCTGCATCCCCACTCCTTACCAACTCTGGCTGTGTGTCCCTCCAGCATGGAGAGCTTCTTTCCTGCAGCTGCATCCCAGATCTGTACAAAGCCCTTGTGAGTGCCAACGGCCACCAAGTTTCCCTGCACAAACAGAGAGCCAGGATCAGCACAGCCAGGAAGTACAGTCAGAAAACTGAAAGTTGAGAAGACTTGACATAAATCCCACGAGGTGGAAAGCATCCAGAGTTCTTCCATTTGACATGTTTTTCCCTACTGAGAGGCCCAAGCAGCCTGTCTGGAATATATTTATTGTAACATTTTATTGTCAAGAGCTGAAGAAGCAAACTGGCTCTTTCTCCCTCCCACTCCTCTTAGCAACACCTGGAGAACTTCAAGATACAAGAGGCTGCTCTCCATCCCCTCCCTTTTAGCAGAGAAAAACCAGCTCAGGGAGCTAACTACAGCTATGATGACAATGACTACGTGACCCATGTGTCAGCTGTCCCTGCTGACAGTGTCATACTGACCCGCTCTGACCAGCCCACGGATGTCACGGAATCGCCTTCCACAGAGAGGTCACACAGCCGCGTTACCTTCAGAGAGAAGAACGGGGTAAGGAACGTGGCTTTGTCACACTGGCTGTCCCACAAACCAGAGCTGTGCTGGGGATGGAGCGTGACAAGTGCTGAAGCCCTCACACAGCACATTCCATAGCCCTGGAATGCTGGAAAAACCCTGGAAAAACCCTACATCAATGGGCAATTCAATCTTCAGACACTCGTGACCATTTACCTGACTTGTACAAGCACTCCACAGGTAAACACAAGTCCCAAGGCCAACGCTGAGGACATTAAGAGAGGACCAGTCCACCAGGTTCAGGTAGAAGTCATCCTGCAGCTCTGGGGCATCCAGCACTTTGAAAGGAATCTTGGAGATTTTCCGAGTTGGTTTTCGAGGTGATCTTAGCAGCTTCTGACTGTTTACAAAAACAGATAAAAAAACAACTACAGGAATCTGCACATCATAGCAGATGGGAGGCACAGGTGCAGCCATTCTTTATAGAGCACTCTGAAGTTTCTATAGAAATGCAGACAAAAAGGCTGCACAACCCTTTTTCAACAGCAAGATTGGAAGGAATTAGGTTCTGCTTCTACAAAGGAGCTATGAAGCAGAAAGGTAAACTGATTACTGAGAGCTGACCAAGACATGTCAAGCACATAGACAGGTTGGGTACCTGAAGAAATTCTTAGAACTTGACTGTTTTATTTACTATCTCTCCAGATTTCCAAACCCAATTCACATTTATTTTAGAGCTTTAGGCAGAAGTCCTAGAGAACCTCACTGCACCCTCTGTCCCCTCCATCCCAGCTCTTCCCTTCTTTTAGTTTGCAGAGGATCAGTGTTACCTTTTGTTGCTGACAGGAGACAGGGAATAGGGTGAGACCTCATTGCCATCATCCGGGCTGGAGCGCTTTGTGCTGAGTGAGTACTGCATAAAGAAACACCTCGTGAGGACCCTGGCATTCCCGAGGCCTGGGGCATCACTCCCAACATGCACTGGTGCCAAGCTAACTCCAACATCCAGTTTTTCCTTTCCCAGGTGCTCCAAAACCATACAAAACCCCTCAGCAACGCTCCAAGTCCAAAAGCCTGATTTGGCCACTCACCACACTGTCCAAAAAGCCTGGCTCACACAGCTTTCCTGCCAGCACAAACACAGGAAGCACACTGCTTGCTGCACACTCAGGTTCCCTTTGCAGGCCACCACATTTGTTCTGAACAGCTTATCTCAGCCAAGCCACAACACCAACTCACTGCACGAGCAGCCTGGCAGAGCCCTGTGCTCTGGTTCTTGTGCCCCACACACAACCTCCACTGGTGCTAATGCAAGTAACCAACTCACAGTGAAGAGAGATTTCTTCTCTGGGGTGGATGGCTGCAGCCTCCTGTCCTCTGTCTGGGGGTCCTGCACCTTCTCGATCCCTGCTCCCAAGAGTTCATTCTTCAGCAAGGCAGAGTAGGCAAGGCCATCTGTAAACCAAACAGGCACTGAGCAGAGAGCTCAGAGCAGGAACAGCAGGGAGTATCAGGATCATGTGTGCCTGACCTGGAGAAGGGAAGGCTCCAGGGAGACCTTAGAGCCCCTTCCACTACCTAAAGGAGCTCCAGGAGAGCTGTAGAGGGACTTGGGACAGGGCCTGGAGGGACAGGACAAGGGGGAATGGTTTCTCACTGCCAGAGGGCAGGGCTGGATGCCTGGGACAGTGGAATGTGTCCCTGCCATGGCAGGGGGTGGAAGGAGATAGGCTTTGAGGTCCCTTCCAGCCCAAACCAGCCTGGGATTCCATAATAAGGCCTCGATCTTGGCCTCATCATCGAGCGATGCAAAGGAGTCCGGACAGCTCAGTCCCTCTGGGAGGCAGAGTGCCTGAATGCCCAGTCAGCTCGCAGCCGGCGCCGCAGGACACCCGCAGCGAGCTCAGTGATTGTCATCTCTTGAGTGATTGTCAGCTCTCTTAGGATTTCACTCTTTGCTTGCTCACTAGGGCTCCTTTGGCTGAGGCTGAAGCAGACATGAGAGAGGAGAAGGAGAGGTCCTGGTGTTCCACAGTGATGGTTTATTGGGGGCTCTGTGAAGGGTTCCAGCGACAGCTCTTCTTCTGTCAAATGGGCTAAACCAGCCCCTTTTTATAGGGATAGGGGGATCCAAACTTGTCCAATAGTAAGGGTCAGGGAGAATGGCCTATGAGGTTACAGAGATAAGGCTAAGGGGCGAGGGGTTGGAGACAGGAGCTTATTTTGCTGCCTCATCATGACTCAGCAGCTCCTACTGTTAAGTCTCAATCCTCCATGGAGCTCTCGCCAGCTCCCTGGGGTCTGCTACAGGATTCCACAACTTGTACTCTCACAGAGTCTCTTAATAAGCCTGGGCCCCCATTTAAAATCAAGGTTAGTAGCAAGTTTCCCCTCCTTCCACTCCAGCAGGAAAGTGATTTCATGACACAATAAACCAAGGCATAGAGACAGCCTCTTGCATCCAGACACCCATCAAAAGCAGTGAGCTGGTACTCACTCATGATGTGGGCATTTCCCAAAACACCAGCATGAGTTTTGGCATAAGCATGAAAGTGCCAGCATGGCCTTAACTTCCCCAGCAGTTTGCAGTCAGAGCTCTGGGCACTGCCAAGCAGTAGAAGGGTGGTCTCACCTTTGCCAGTGTCTGATGTAGCATCTTTTGCTTTTCTGTTTTGGCTTGGTGATTTTTCATTTTCCTGAAATGGAGAAACATGCCATCACCATACAGAAACCTCAGGGTATATGGTGAAATAGCAACTGCAGGGAGCATAGGGTTTGAGGACACACATCAGTGGAACTCTTCTGGGGCTGCAGAAGAGCATGGTGCAGAAGGTAAGCAGAACAATCATGCCAGCCAAAACAAAAGTACCACTTCCTCGGTTCCAAGGCTGAGCTGTAGGAGAAGGGAGCAAAACTTACATTTATTCTGTGGAAGTTGATGCTCCAGTTGGCCCCAGCTCTTGAGGGAATGAATCTGTCACCATGCTTACTAGGAGAAGACATTGGAGAATTGGAAGGTGTCAAGGTTCTTCTCATCTCTGCTACCTGAATTAAAGAAAAAAAGACACTGAACTTACTCTTGTCAAGCCTTAGAGTTGGTTAGTTTGTTAGGCCTCAATTGTTTATGTTACACGTGTAGTTGCTGAGATTATGTATTAAAAAGGTATTACTGAACTCCACAAAAATATCTTCACCCCTTTTTGCAACCTGAACTGAGGTTATATATTCAAAAGCTCTCTTTAAGTGAAGCTATTTGGGTATTCATAGAACAGCTGAGGAGTTCACACCTGCTCACAACACAACAAAAGACTGTGGTTTGCTTTGAGGAGGTGCCAGGTCTTTCAAAAGCTGAAGGAAAACAGTCACAAGTGAGACAGTCAACATAACAGTGAGCCTGAGCCCATCTGTACTCACACAAGGCATTGTGTTCTCGTTCTGTATGTTGATTTGGCGTAGGAGACGTCTCTCATAGTCCTGATCCATGGTGGAAGTGGCTGGAGAGATCAGCCGGCTCAGGAATTTATGTTTGTGAAGTCCAAGCAGTAACTAGTGTGCTGCAACAGACAAGAGAGAACAACAAAATGTTACACTCTTCCCTGCTGAAACAGCCTCCCCAGTCTCCTAAGCCTGTTCTTTGAACTTGAGACTACTTTTCCTATCCAGAGCATTGGTGCCAAACTTGTGTGACACTGAAGAATGCAGGCAGCCGGTATTTTGTGTCTGACAGGATCTCAGCCAGTCCCCACCCCACCTGGAGCAGGGACTGCCCCGGGGCCCTGCAGCAGAGTTTGGCAATCCTTCAGAACAAGGGCATGAAGATTCCAGAAACCTGCAGCCTGTCAGGTCCAGGCACTGGCACCAGCTGCACAGAGAGGTGTGGCTGCCCTATTCATAAAAGTGTTCAAGGCCAGGTTGCACTGGGCTTGGAGCAACCTGGTGTACTGAAGGTGTCCCTGCCCATGGCAGGGGGTGGAATGAGATGGGCTTTAAGTCATTTCCAACCCAAAACACTGTGAGATTCTGTGATCCCACTGCTCAGGTAAGGGGTACAGGAGCAGTGCTGAAGGTGGGATGCTTTTAGCCATGTCAGAAGTACTGCAGACTTTTAACACCACCCACTGGAGAAACACACTAGGCACACTAGGCATCTAGTAGTCCAATGAACATTCCACGTCTGATGCCTGCACTATCCCAAATACTCCTCCTGGCTGGCACAAAGCTTGCTCACTCATACAGCTATACAGTCTATAAGCAACATTAACATCATTTAAGCACATATTTTAAGCATACATTTTAGGACAGAGCTGCTTCATAATGGAGATTTGCCTGGTAAATTAACATGTGCATCAATAAAAAATAGATGAGCTGACACTTGTGTGAGAATACACAGTCACAACCCCTGCCAAGCCCCAAGGGCAGAGAGCAGCACCCCCAGGGTCCAGCCTTACCCATCACACACCTTGTGTGCCTTGTCCACAGCTGACATGGGCACAAAAACACCAGAGGAGATTGGTCAAGTTGGTCTTTCAACCCAAGATAAACATGTCCAAAGGCAAAGGTACAGCTAACACATAAGCAAATTCCCACAACACACAGGCATCTGGAGGCTGTGCAGAACATAAAGAGATTTTCATTCCTGTTATTGCATAAACATTTATGGCACCTGGCCAGAGTCCCAGCTACACAAATGGAGGCGCCTCAAGATACAAACTTGTGGTAGAATCTCAGAGGCAACTGCACACAAAGCTGTGCTGGGAGGAGGCTGCCCAGGGAGCAGCTGCACAGTGCCCCACTCAGGGACAGCCCTGCACTGCCTCCCACTCCCTCCTGGGAAAAAGCTGCCTCCAGGAGCCACAGACCTGCCCAGGGCTTAACAGTTAAAAACTCAGGGCAAGTCACCAAGCTGCAAGGGGTCCAGCAGTACACGCTGCAGTTCAGTAAGATGTGATGAACTTTTACAATACTCTGTGAAATAAGCTTGAAAACAAGGCAAAGCACACGGACTCCACACTACAGAGCTGATGGCCCTGCACCTCAGAAAGTTACAGGAAATGGGGGGACATCAAGGTGGTGACCACTGGGGTTCCAAGGGCTCCACCTTAGGGCCAGTTCTCTCAAATGTCTTTTTAAGTGACTTGGGGGCAGGACTGGAAGGTCCTGAGTAAGTTTGCCACTGCTGACATTCTCAAGGGCAGAGAGGCCACACAGAGAGACCCTGACAAATGTGAGGACTGGGAAATCCCCAGCCGTGTGGTGTTTAACAGGGCAAGTGCTGGATCCTGCCCTGGGATGGGGCAGCCCTGGATGCAGGGACAGACTGGGAATGAGAGGCTGGAGAGCAGCGCCGTGGGAAGGGCCCTGGGGGTCCTGGTCAGGGGCAAGTTGGATCTGAGTCACTGCTGGGCCCTGGCAGCCCCAAGGGCCACCCTGTGCTGGGGGCACCAGGCCCAGGGAGGGATTGTCCCACTCTGCTCTGCCCTGGGGCAGCCTCACCTCCAGTGCTGGGGGCACTTTGGGCACCACGAGATCAGAAGGAGCCAAAGCTGTTGGAGAGTGCCCAAAGGAGGGACACGGAGCTGGGGAAGGGCTGAGGAGCTGGTTCAGCTGGAGCCCAGGAGACTGAGGGGAGGCTCCTGGGGGCTGCAGCTCCTGCCCAGGGCAGGCACAGGGGCAGGGGCTGAGCTCTGCTCTGGGACAGGGACAGGAGCCCAGCAAGGGCTGGAGCTGGGCCGGGCCTTGGCATGGAGCTCAGGGCAAGGTTCTTCCCCCCGAGGCTGCTGGGCACTGCCCAGGCTCCCCAGGGAATGGTGCCAAGGCTGCCAGAGCTCAGGAGCTCCCAGGGCTGCTCAGGGTGGGGTTCTTGGGGTGGCTGTGCAGGTACAGGGGCTGGGATCAATGATCCCTGAGGGTCCCTTCCAGCTCAGGAGATCCTGTGGTTCTTTGAGCCATGCCATTTTTCAGTACCAAAACTTGGACTTTTTACAAATGCTAAAATGCTAAAATGCTTTTCTTCCTTAACATTAAGCATGCCAACACTTTTACAGGAGCATCCCTGAAATAGACAGTGCCAAGCTGGTTCTGATCACACCTGCTTACCTCTACCACCTCCTCCCCCAAGCTTTTCTCTTTTTTAATTTAACACATTACTCCCATATGTTCTTTCAGCGTCAAAACTGGAGAAAGCTCCCAAATTTAACAGAGATCAGCTTCCACCAAATGAAGCAGAGTCAGAGACGACATAATTGCAGTGAAAAGTTAGAAAAGTCTGTGATGCTATTAATAAAGCAGATTTAGAAAATAAAAATTAGTGCATACCATATCAAACACTCTCCCTCGTTTTGAAGTTTTCTTACCACCACCCTCACCGACCCACAAGCTACCAAATGTGTGTCTCAAATGAAACAGTTCACCAAAATGCCCCCTCCCCCCTTTTCTTTTTTTGGGGTGTTGTTGTTTTAACACCATGAGTAAGAGAGCTCAGCCTGCAGAACCCACACGAGGAGCGTGATCAGCCAGGGAACACCACACATTTAAGTGTTCTCCCAAAATGGCTCAGCACAGTATTCGTGAGATCCAGATCCAGTTACACAGCAAAGAGACATTTTAAATTCTGCATCTGAAACACATTCGACTATCAAGCTTTCCAGTTCCCATCTGCCCAAATTTCACCTACAACTTTCACTCAGAAACACAGCACAGATTGTTCAACAGAGAGACCGCAGAGGCAGAACACAGCAGTGAATGTTCAGCACCTGAACAGTGACATGTTTTTACCCCAAAACTTGTGCCACTAACAAGCCCAGGGAGCAAGCAGCACCTCTGGTTTGTGGTATGCTCTTGCTGTCTCTAAATTTGTCCATGGGAAGTGAGTGGAAGTGAGTCCATTTCCCCCAAATCAGGTACAAAAGGCTTTGCCAGAAGGACTTGGGGGTGTTGGTGACAGCTGCTCAACATGACCTGGTGTGTGCCCAGGTGGGCAAGGCAGCCAATGGTCATGGCCTGTATGAGGCACAGTGTGGCCAGCAGGACCAGGGCAGTGACCATCCCCGTGTGCTGGGCACTGCTGAGGCCCCACTCAAATCCTGGCGACAGTTCTGAGCCTCTGCTAAGAGGGCTGGAACATGTCTGGAGAAGAATGGAGCTGGGGAAGGGGCTGGAGCACCAGGAACAGCTGCAGGGAAGCTCAGGCTGGAGAAAAAAGAGGTTCAGGGGAGACATTCTTGCTCTCCACAATCCCTGACAGGAGAGTGCAGCCAGGTGGGGGCCAGGCTGTGCTCCCAGGGAACAAGGGACAGGACAGGAGGAAACAGCCTCAAGCTGTGCTAGGGGAGGTTTAGGTGGGACATCAGGAGGAATTTCTTCATGGAAAGCATGATCCAACACTGGCACAGGCTGCCCAGGGCAGTGGTGGAATCCCCATCCCTGCAGGGACTTAACAGCTGTGTGGATGTGGCACTTGGGGACATGGCTTAGTGGTGGCCTTGGCAGTGCTGGGGGGATGCTTTGAGTTGATGTTAGAGGGCTTTTCCAGACTGAATGATTCTGCAAGCCAATGATATGTGGGCTTGAAGCTCCCTTTAAGTTGAAGAAATAAAAGATCTTGAGGAGCTACATGTGTTACATATTCTTCAGACACTATTTTGTCACTAATTATGCAGTTTATGCTTGGAGAAGAAAGGTGGGATTTGGTGGAAGGGTTTGGATCTCATGAGAAGAATTTGTATTCTGACTTTATGTTTGTCATGCACCTTCTGTCCTGTCTCTGAATTGGCTGGATTCTCTCACAGCTTCGGAACAATACTTACAGGCAGAGTTACAGTGCTGAACAAGTGCCTTTTGTTCTTTTTATTGACCCAACCTTCATGCATTCAAACACAAAGTGTTTTTTGTTGGTATGGCATGTTTTTAATAAGCCAGCATGCAGAACACCAGGCCTGGCAGGGAAACAAGGGCAGTAATTTTGCAAAATTATTTCTGTGGTTTGAGGCAGGCTGTACCTGTTTGGATTCTCCAGCACACACTGAAGGAAGTGTAAGAGATGCAGGTTGGTTCTGTCAATTCAGACATGCTCTGCTCAAGGAGTTCAAGAGCTGGATGATTCCTGACCCTTTTTTATTCCAGAAATTGTTCATCTGCCTTCTCTTCTGGAAGGTATTTGGGTGGGTAAGTGTTTAACACAAGAAGCGCTGATGAAAGTGAGAGACTTGGAATACCAAAGACAGGATGTAAATGTAAATGTAAATGTAGATGTAAAGCTGAATATATTTCCTAATTTACACAGGGCCAAAGGGGGGGGGGGGGGGTAAAGGATGCCTTGGTAACTTCAATACCATCAATGTTATGTTGATGCTTTATTTTGAAGCATTTCAGGTCTGAAAAAGGTTGCCTGGAGCTTTTCTTACTAGTGAGTCCTAAATAGACCCCAAATTTATAGTCAGCAGGTGCCTGCCCACACCCAGAGATGCTGCCTGCTCTTTGGGCCTGTATGAAATGGCAGAGGCTTTAAGGTAAAAACACATCACTACTCAAGTGTTGAATGTTTTCAAGATCTCTGGAATAGCCCCATCATTTGCTAAGGAGAAAATTACACAAGTATTTAGTCCTCCAAGTTATGACCAGCAGGGCTTAAAATCAAACCTGGACATCCTGCTTCCCCAAATCCAAAATTTTCATCTTTTGATTTGACTGAACCTGATCACAATACTTGCAAATCAATAAGGCAAAGCCCTCAGCTGGCAGCAGAAGTGGCAGTTCCTCCATCCCTGGCAGCTGCAGTGTCCTGGCCCTCATGCCAGCTCCAGGTACTGACCACATCACACAAAAAACCTAACTTGGCCCCAAAGGGTTGATGGTTTTGGCTGGTTCAATAAGCATCTCCTCCTCCTCAACCTGGACTGCTGCAGACTATTACCAGTTATAGATTCCTTTACAGGCTTTTGAACAAGCAGTAAGGGAAAAGAGTTAAAAAATACCACCAACAAAAAAAGCCAGGCCATAGGTTTTAGCTGTGTAATAGTCAAGACTATTAGGAATGCATTCATGCCAAGACTTCACAGGACAGCCTTTGGGAATGAGCAAAATACTCTGTGCTTGGCCAAGCTCAAGCAGAGCTTGTCCACATTTAACCCACAGGAACATTACACCAACCAAGCAGGAACTGGCCTCCTTTCAAATCAGCAAGAGCACCAAAAGTTAAAGTTGTGTGTTTTACCAGTATTTACCTTTTTAAAGTTACAAGGATATAATTTGTTACCCAGAAATTTACTAGAGTATAGTGTGAGAAGCATTTCTAAAATCAGCCATTTACCCCTATGCAATGGGAGCAGCTAAAGCTTTATTTCAAAATAAACTACAACTTCTGCCGCCTTGCCCTCATCAGAGAAGCACATTCACAGCTCTGTACAACAGAAATCACACTAATGACAAGTAAAAAATTACTCCAGTGTTATGGTGTCAGATGGGATCTTCACCATTAGTCCTCACACTCCTGAAGATGCAATACTCCACCAAAATCCAGGATGCTGGACTATGGCAAGAGCCATCACACCACAGCAGTATTCTTCAGAGCATAGGATGTAGGTGACTGCTCTTCACTGAAGGTCCTGCAAAATTCCACATTTTTCTGCCTTTCCAAAGCATCTTGCTGAGCACCTCGTGCCCTGGGCACTCAGAAACACATTTATGCACTCACTGCCATCAGTCTTACAGTGCCCCTGTTCCAAAAGTGCCAGCTCTTAGTGACCAGCAATACACACAAACTGAACTCCAGTCTCATTTGAAGGCACAGTGGTTCAAGGGCAGAGCCAAAACACTGACTGCACGTCCTGCCTGCACTCAGCCACCCAGTCCGGAACAGGAGTACAGAAGCTGGAGATGTAAGTGAAATGCACAGTGATCTGTGCTTCCCTTCAGTTCCCATGGCAGAAAACATCTCTCCTTCCTCACAGGCAGAAAATACTCCCCTTTCCTCACAGGCACAGGCCCAACCTGCAATCCAGATCAGAGGTGACAAACATTTGACCTTCTGTACCTCCACCTGCACTCACAGACAAGCTTCAAGTCTTCCCACGGCCCTCCATGACAACTTCAGAAGCTCAGGTAAAGCTTCACGTCCACCATCCCAAAGTGATGCACAATCCCACCACAATGACAGAGAAACTCTGACTGGCAAACCACAAAAATTTAGGGCACTCTGATGACCAAGGCTGCAGGAAGCCTGCAGGAGCCAAGAATGCAGTGCTCATGACACAGAGCTCTGCTTGTGGCCTGGACTATCACGAGCCAGCAGAAACTCAGGGTTCTAAGACCTTCAGGAAACAGCAAAATCTCTGTCTCTGGAAGGGCCTTTAGCAAAGATAAACATTGGCAGCACTAATCACAGAATCCCAGAATGGTTTGGGCTTGAAGGCACCTTGAACCTCATCTTCTTTCCCCCCCCTGTCACAAGCAGGGACACCTTCCACTACCTCAGGTTGCTCCAACCCCAGCCAACCTGACCTTGGACACTCCCAGGGATCCAGCCACAGCTGCTCTGGGCACCCTGTGCCAGGGCCTCCCCACCCTCACAAGGAACAATTTCTTCCTAGTGTCCAATAAATCTTCTCAATACACCATTACAAGCCCAAAAGGTTTTCACCAGGATTTTTGTATACACAACAGTTGCTCTTAAACGCAAGTGCTCCTCGAAGAGGACACTGCAGAAAGCCCACCAGGAACATGACTTGCTGCCTCTCACACAGATGATGTTTAGGTATCACCATTGCTTTCAGCACAGATGTTCTTTCTAAATCCCTTTTTTCTCCACAACTAAAGGAAAAAAAAAGTGAAGATGATAGTCAAGTCTGTACTCCAAAGACCAGGCTATTTTCAACATTTCAACTAAAACTCAAATACAAGTGATGGCAACTACAGCAATCAGAACCAGCAGCTGCCCCACCAATGCAGCCACACAGCAGCCAAGCCCCTCACTGAGGGGTTCCAAATTTGCCTCAGCCAGTTTTTAGTAAGTCAGGAGAATTATAGGGTTGTTATTTTACCTTCATAAACGACGTTTTCATTCAATACACATCCCACTGCAGCGTAGCATTGTCTCTTGGCAGTGCAGAGCTTATCCAAGCAGACATGACAACCACACACTCAGCAGGGGATTTCTCAGAAAATCACCACTATTAAGCCTCTATTTTATTGCTTGCAGGTGGTGATTATTTCACCTTTTCACCATGATGCTCTGTAAATAAGAGGGACACACTTGTTCCCAGGGAATACAAAATACAGCACGAAGCCCTCAGCAGCACAGGAAGCCTTGCACTTGGAAACAAAGCACAACACACAGGATCACTTTGATGGCACCTCTTGCCCGTGGGCCAAAAGGCCCCTAATTAACAGGAAGTCTCCTTAAAGAGCTTTATCTGCTACAAAAGGAAAACAAACAAGAGGCAGCAGCAGGAACACTCCTGTTTCAAGATGCAGTAATTGGCCAAGGCACCTGGTGAAGCAGCACCTGCAGCCCTGGGCTGTGCTGGCTGGGGATGCTCCAAGGGCTGGGGTGAAGAGCAGGTTCAGCTCCTGCAGGTCTTGCCTGAGAAACACCAAGTGCTGAGCAAGTTCTACTGCTCCCATTTGCCAATGGAAGAGGCTCCTGCTGGTCCCCATATGCTCAGGCAGCACAGCCCAGGACCCCATTCCTTCTGCAGGCTCATTCCTGCACTGGGGAAGGGGCTGGGTATGATTTCCCCAAGCTACATCTTGCCAAGGAAAGGACATGTACAAATCTTACAATGTTCTGCTTTGAGATTTCATCTCAGTCCAGGACATAACCAGTGCCAAACGAGGCAGGGCCCGATCAAACCCCACAGTTCTCTCCACACTGCCGGGCCCCCAGAACTCCCCTTAGATACAGGAGCTGAGATCTGGGTAGTTGCTGGCCTCCACAGAGGGCCAGTTACAGCCACAGCACTTCTGTTTCCACCCTCACCTGGAGGCAGTTTTCCCCACACAAACACGTTTTGTACAAGTCACTGGACAGACAGGAAAAAGAAAGGTTCTGCTTTCAACCAATATATAATGACACCTATTTTGGTAATCACCTAGAAGACACTGACTTATTTAATTATTCTGTGTAGATTCTAAGAATCATTTAGGTTGGAAAAGCCCTCTAAGACCAGAGTCCAGCTGTTCCCCCAGCACTGTCAAGGCCACCACTAACCATGCCCCAGGTGCCAGATCCACATGTCTGTTAAATCCCTGCAGGGACGGGGACTCCACCACTGCCCTGCATATCCCAGTGTTACAGGAATCACAGGGTGGGACAGGTTGGAAGGAACACAGTGATCATCTGGTCCCACCTCTCTGCTTAAACAGGGTCATCCCTGAACACACAGCACAGGATTGTGTCCTGACACTTCTGGAATATCTCCAGTGAGGGAGACTGCACTCCTTCCCTGGGCAGCCTGTTCCAATGCTCAGTCACTGCACAGGGAAGTTCTTCCTCACATTCAGGTGGAACTTCCTGGGTATGAGTTCCTGCCCCTTCCTCTTGTCCCATTGCTGGGCCCCATGGAGCAGAGGCTGCTCTCTACTCTGAGCCCTCCCTGTGGACACTGAGAGAGAGGATGAGGGCTGAGGTCCCCTCTCAAGGCTGAACAGACACAGCTCACTGAGCCTTTCCCGAAGAGAGAGATGCTCCAGTCCCTTCAGCATCTCCGCAGCATTCACTGGACCTACTCCAGGAGCTCCACGTCCCTCCTGCTAGAACTGGACACAGCACTCCAGATTTGCCTCAGCAGGGCCAAGCAGAGGGGCAGGATCAGCTCCCTCAGCCTGCTGTCAATGCCATTCCCAATGCACAGCAGGATCTCCATGGCCCTTGGCCCCAGGACACAGTCTGTGGTTCACCAGGACACCCAGGGCTCTCTGCAGCTGCTCCCCAGCAGGTCAGCCCCAGCCTGGACTGGGCTTACTCCTCCCCAGATGGAGGATCCTGCACCTGCCGTTGCTGAAGTTCTGACAGTTCCTTCCTGCCCACCTCTCCAGTCTGTCCAGGCCCCTCTGCAGGGCTGCACAGCTCTGGGGAGGACTGGCCACTGCTCTTGCTCTGTGTCAGCAGCTCAGGAGGCACCAACCCCTTCATCCAACCATGAGTTAAACAGCACTGGGCACAGGAACCTGGGGGGGCTGATAAAAAGGAAGTGGGGATGGACAGAGTGAAGTACTTGGATCTTAGGGACACAGGGTCCTTAGAAGTTTTTTAATAAGTTTTTACATGTTGATCACTCCAGACTCAAAGAGGACTGATTTATGAGCAGAAAAAAGGACAAAAAAAGGCTACAGAGTCTGCATTTTATAACAACTTACAGAACCTTCAGGGATTTTTGTTTGCTTATGTTTAGTAGTTTCTATTCTCGGTCTAAGCACATTTTTCATATGGCTACTGACTTTAATAACATTCAGTTTCCCTTGAAAAAAATCCACAGAAGACAGTTGTCCAATAATCTTGTACATCCAAGTGGGTAAAGACAGCTGAAAGCAGCAGATTTATAGATACACACTCTGGTAAGGCTTCCAGTAAAGGAGAAGTCAGTGCACTATAAGCAAAGATTAAAAATTCCCTGTCCTCGGAGCTTCACTGAAAGGTCAGGCACCCAAAACTCTGCTTCATCATAACACCTAAGGTACTGAAGATACAACAGTGCCCCTGGACAAACTTCAATAATAAACCATAGAATTTACAAAACATGACAGCCTCAGTCAACAGCCCCAGAAAACTCTGCTTTTGTATTAATTATAATAATCAAAAAAACTAAAATCAGACTAATACAAGATTATAGAACCCCACAATGGTTTGGGCTTGAAGGCACCTTAAACCTCATCTCCTTCCACCCCCTGCCATGGCAGGGACACCTCCCACTGTCCCAGGCTGCTCCAAGCCCTGTCCAGCCTGGCCTTGGGCACTGCCAGGGATGCAGGGGCAGCCCCAGCTGCTCTGGGCACCCTGGGCCAGGGCCTGCCCACCCTGCCAGGGAACAATTCCTGCCCAATATCCCATCTAACCCTGCCTTCTGTAAGTGGGAAGCCATTCCCTCTTCTCCTGTCCCTCCAGGCTCTTGTACAGAGTCTCTCCATCTTTTTTGTCAGCTCCTTCAGGTTCCAGAACTCTGCAGTGAGGTTTTGTTGCTCACAGCCCAACAACACCTTCCGAGGTGACGCCAATGTGACCTGACAAACCTCCCTGCCCCAGCAGAACCTTCTCACCACCTGAGGACCTTCAGCTCAGGCTGATCCTGCATACAAATCCCACGTGCAAAATGTCAACAACAGGTTACAAACACCCTGACGAAACACACAGTGATAACGAGCTCCCTCAGACCCCAGAGCCATCGGGTGGGCAGGGGTACATCCACCGAGCTGTATGTAAACAACAGACTGCTGGCCAAAGTTTCTGCTGCTGCTTGGCAAATCCACCCCACTAAAATCTCTGTTACCGTTTGTGTTATCAACTTGATCAAGAACCCAGAGTTAATCCAAGCTCTGGTTTTCTGCGTCTTTCCCCAGCGGTCGAGGGCACACGGACCGAGCGAAGGGCTCACACCGTGAGCTTCCAGGTGCTTTGCACAGCCCCGGCCCCGGCTGCAGGTGCGGGATGCCCGTTACCAAACACACCGGAGCGTTGGGGCTCACCGGCCCCGCCGTGACGGGGCACAGCCCGCTTGGGCCCGCAGGAACTGGCACAGACTGGGCCCATCCCCGCCGCAACGGGCGGGGAGGGAGAAGCGGGGCTGCTCGGTCACCGGCTGCCGAGGAACAGAGGGAAGGAGAAAGGGACTAAAGGAGACAAGGCACCCACAGCCCCGCCCGGCCCGGCCCGGCCCGGCCCCTCCGCACAGCACAGCCCGGCCCAGCCCGGCCCGGCCCGGCCCACAGGCCCGTGCCCTCGGAGGAAAGTGCGGCACCCAAGCCTGCCGCAGGCCCCCCGCCTCACCGTGCCATGCTCCGCACGGTGCCCCGGGCGCTGCCCCGGCCGTACCTACCCCGGTGCCGGTGCCACCAGCCGGCCCGGCCCGGCCCAGCTCCGCCTCCTCCGTCAGCACCCGCCGGCCCCGCCGCTCCACAACATGGCGGCCGCCCCCGCCCCCGCGCGGGGCACGACGGGAGCGCGCCCCGCCCGCCACTTCGAACACACACAGGAAGCGGCGGCGCGCGGCGCCATGGCAACGGCCCCGCTGACGTCACAGCCGGGACATGACGTCATGGCCGGCCCCGGTGTTTGAGTGTCCCTCCCGGGAGGGCACCGGGCCCGCACTGCTGGGGCTCTGAGGGGCCCTTGGAGTCCTTGGGGGCAGCTCTTGGGGCCTTAGAGGGTTCCTTCGGTCGCTGTGTGTGTGTGTGTGTTCTTGGGTGCTTGAGGGAATTCTCTTGGTCCTTGAGGGTCTCTTAGGAGCGCGTCTTGATCCCGGGAAGGGACTCACCATGTCCCTGAGGGGCTCCCTGAGTCCTTAACGGGGTGCTTGGGTCTTTGGGGGGCTCCTTAGTGGGAGTTTCTTGGTCCCTGAAGGGGTTCTTGGGTCTCTGGGGGAGGTTCTTGGGTCCTTAAGGGGGCTGTGTCAGGTCCTTGGGGGGCCTCTTGGGTTCTGGGGGTTGTTCCTCGTCCCTCCAGAGGGTGTGGGATTCCTGTGCCCCCCAGAGATTGTCTGTGACTCAGTGTAGGACCCCCCACGACCCCACAGAGTGTCTGTGCCTCCCCCATTCCTGCTCTCTGATCCCCATTGCTCTTCCTAGAGAGTTGTGGGGTCAGTGGGGGAAGCCAGTTATGTGTCCACCCCCTCTTGGGAGGGCACCGGGGCAGAGTCTGCTGCTCAGCCCCACATGGCCTGGGAGGAGCCGGGGCAGGTGCTGCAGGAGGACTCTTGGCTCTGTGCCCTTCTCAGTGCTGCTGGAACCCCCCAGTTCCTGCCCATGCCCACAGAGGGGCTGGTGCTGTGGGCCCGGGGTGCTTGTTGGGGGGCAGAAGGATTCCTCCCCCCAGACTGTCCATGCTCTGGTGACCCCAGTGAGCATCTCACTGTTACCCTGCACAGCACAGCCACCCATTCTGGCCCTACTGCAGCAATGCAGCGAGCTGCATGCAATCCCTGATATTAACCTTGGACTCCTGGATTATCAATCATGCAGCTCAGCCTCCCATAATAATCAAGTCTCTCTTTAAGGCTCCCTTGTATGTTATTTTCAACAAGAAACAGCTCATAGCTGCAGTCCTGAGAAGGAACAGAATCATTCATAGAATATCCTGAGCTGGAAGGGACCCACAGGGATCATTGATCCCAGCCCCTGTCCCTGCCCAGCCACCCCAAGAACCCCACCCTGAGCAGCCCTGGGAGCTCCTGGAGCTGTGGCAGCCTTGGCACCATTCCCTGGGGAGCCTGGGCAGTGCCCAGCAGCCTCGGGGGGAAGAACCTTGCCCTGAGCTCCATGCCAAGGCCTGGCCCAGCTCCAGCCCTTGCTGGGCTCCTGTCCCTGTCCCAGAGCAGAGCTCAGCCCCTGCCCCTGTGCCTGCCCTGGGCAGGAGCTGCAGCCCCCAGGAGCCTCCCCTCAGTCTCCTGGGCTCCAGCTGAACCAGCCAAGTGCCCTCAGCTGCTCCTCAGCCCTTCCCCAGCTCCGTGTCCCTCCTTTGGCCACTCTCCAACATCTTTATGGGTAATGGATCCTTTGGATCCTTCTGATCTCGTGGTGCCCAAAGTGCCTCCAGAACTGAAGATGATTCCCTCTAGCAGACCCTGGGCTTGGGCCGTGAGGAACCCAGAAACTTCCCTGCAGTACCCCCACATTGTCCATTGCCTCAGGAGACCTGTGGGATCTGCCCTGCCATGGCAGTCTGGAAACCCAACAGACTTCGGGAGAGTAGGCACCACTTTTGGGGTACCATCCAGGCCCTGGCATTACTCCCAGGTGTACAGAAAAATTCAAGATACCAGAGGTTTATGTCCAAAAAGGAGACAGGGGAGTCCTGTAACTTTATTCATGAACAAAGGGAGAGACCATGGGGCATTTCCCATGGGGCCTCTCAAATTATTGGGGGATGCAGCCTCCTTTTTATCCTAATTTTCATGGCCACATCAGCCTCTCCCTTTCTCCACTGGCTGAGGTGGAGAAACTTCAAACTTCTTGAATTGCCTACTGTATGTCCCCCTCTAATATGCATCCCCCCCTTGTTTAACATATGATATTCATTCTATTGTCTTTGTTCCTCTTCTCCAAGTTCAGGGATTTAGCAGAACCTTGGCTGAGCAGCAGTCCTTGTGAATTAGTAACACTTTCTGAAACTGATGGTTTCTCCAGTTACTTCCTTATCTACAATTCCCTGGCCCTATCTACAAACAGATTCACACAGTCGGTTTGTAAAGACACATTCATCTTATTCCTTTCATCGGGCACCAGCAGGGCACTGGCACTGCCTGTCTGTGGTTGGGCCTTTTGTCACTCTGGTGCCAGTCCTTGCCCAAGCTGAACCCAGTGAGCTTTGTCCAGTCTTTTCCAGCCTTTTCTAGCCTTTCTGCAAATCCAAGGCAGATTTGGGATTTTATTGTAGCGGTTTTCCTTGTTTCTGTAGTGCCAGTCCTTGCTGCAGCTGAGCCCAGTGACTCTTTTCCAGCCCAGCGTGGAGGCGGGAAGGGAATGGGGTGGTATGGGGATGGTGGTGAGGGTGGGGATGATGGGATAGTGTGGTTTGGTGAGAGTTGGTGATGGTGGTGGGGATGGAGATGGCTGTGCAGAACAGTGCAGAGAGGCAGGGATGGGGATGGGGATGATCGTGCTGTGGGGATGAGAATGGGGATGGAGATGATGGTGCTGTGGGGATAGGGATGATGGTGATGGTGCTGTGGGGATGGGGATAATGGGGATGGGGATGGTGGTGCTGTGGGGATGGGGATAATGGGGATGGGGATGGTGGTGCTGTGGGGATGGTGGTGCTGTGGGGATGGAGATGTTGGTGCTGTGGGGATGGGAATGGGGATGGTGGTGCTGTGGGATAGGGATGATGGTGCTGTGGGGATGGGGATGTTGGTGCTGTGGGGATGGGGATGGTGATGCTGTGGGATGGGGATGGTGGTGCTGTGGGGATGGAGATGGTGATGCTGTGGGGATGGGGATGTTGGTGCTGTGGGGATGGGGACGGTGGTGCTGTGGGATGGGGATGGGGATGTTGGTGCTGTGGGGATGGGGATGGTGATGCTGTGGGATGGGGAGGGTGGTGCTCTGGGGATGGGGATGGTGATGCTGTGGGGATGGGGATGTTGGTGCTGTGGGGATGGGGACGGTGGTGCTGTGGGATGGGGATGGGGATGTTGGTGCTGTGGGGATGGGGATGGTGATGCTGTGGGATGGGGATGGGGATGTTGGTGCTATGGGGATGGGGACGGTGGTGCTCTGGGGATGGGGATGGGCAGGACGGTGCGGTGCGGTGTGGACGGGGTGCCTGTACGGTGAGCTGCAGGCAGGGATGGGGATAGCTGTACGCTGCCGTGCCGCGCGGAGCGGAGCGGCACCACCCCGTCCCGCCCCCCGGTGCCACCGTGACCCCGCCGCCGATCACTTCCAGGGCGGCCCCGGCTCCCGATTTGAAAATGCGGGAGCGGCTGCTGGTGCTCCTGTGCGCGCTGGCGCGGCGGCGGCGGCGGCGCGCCGGGGCCATGGCCGGGAACGGCACCGGCACCGGGAGCGGCGGCGGCAGCGGCAGCGGCGCCGGGGGCTGGGACGGGCCGCAGCGGCGCGCCTGGCTCCGACACTACTACAGCCAGCGGCAGAAGCGGCTCATGACGGTGACCGGGGCGGGGCCGCCGGGACGTGGGGACAGCCGCAGGCGGGGACGGGGTCACGGGGGACGGAGGGTGCGGGGGGTACGTGGAGATCGCGGGGACACAAAGGATGGGAGGGTCACGGAAATCACGGAGACACAAAGGGTGGGGGACACGGGAGACAAGCGGTGGTCACGGCGACATGGAGGGTGGGGGGATGCGGGACACATCCCGGGGACACAGGATGGGGATGTAAGACACGGAACACATGGACATGGGGGATTTGGGGCGCGGGGTACACAGGAGCACAAAACATTGATTGGGGGCAGGATGCAAAGGACAGTGGTGGAAAGGATGGAGAGCATGGGGAAGTCACAAGGGGGAAATAAAGGGTGGGGGACATTTGAGACCCAAAACACGGGATGTGGGACAGGAAGGACACATGGACACAGAGATCACAAAGGATGAGGAACGTGGGGGTTCTGTGGGACACAAAGACAGGGACACAAAGGATGGGACTTGAAAGACGTGGGATATGATCCTGGACACAAAGGCTGGTGGATGCTGCGGACATGGGGGTGACATCAAAGGTGGGGGATGCAATTGGGGATACAAGGGATCCCTCGCTGCAAGGACAAGCTGGGGGGGAACATGAGGAACCTGCTGGCCTGGGCAGCAGCTGAAGAAGGTGACTAAAGCCTCTTTTTAGTTTAAAGTTACATTGTAGAATTTAATAACAGAAAAACAATTCCTGTGGAGAGGCCAGGAGCTTCTCCTTTCAAATCATGAGGGATGATCCCCTTTGTGGGATGCTCTCTCCCCCTTCCAAATCAGGACTTAGCTCACAGTTCCCTTGGTGGCTGGAAATCCCGCAATGCTCATTAAAATACAAACCCCCAGAGGGAATGGCCACCCCAAAAAAGGGCTTTTCCAGAAAGCTCCATCTGCAACACCTGAGCATCTTGTCTGGAGTCACACGTACTGCCTGGTGGGTTTGCAGTGAGGTTTCCCAGGAACAGGAAGATTTGACTGGTGTTAGATCAGTTGGGACCACTGGCCACCTGGCACTGGCCATCCTCCTGCCTTGAGCAAGTCTCTTGAGCTGGGTGGTCTTCAGAAGGGGGTCCCAGTAAGGTGCAGGGAAGTGCTGTCTCACACCGCTCTTGTCTCCCCCTTGCACTGCAGCTCCTCCTCGCTCACCGGAGGAGAACCAGCTGCTGCTTCTACCCCCGCGCCTGGCCCAGCCTCAGGAGCACGGACTGGTGGGAGCAGGTGGTCCTGAAGGAGTTTGGGCCCCAGGACTGGCTGGAGAAGTTTCGGATGTCCAAGGAGACTTTTTTCTACATCTGCAACCAGCTGCGGCCTGGGCTGGCTCCGCACAGCGCACACTTCCACCCCACCCTGCCACTGGAGAAGAGGGTGGCCGTGGCCCTGTGGCACTTGGCCACCAACGTGGAATACCAGACTCTGAGCCCGCTCTTCGGCGTGGGGCCCTCCACGGTGCAGAGCTGTGTCCGGGAGGTGAGCTATGCCGTGGTCTTGCTGCTGAAGCCGCTTTACCTCCGGCTGCCCGACGAGAAGGAGCTGGAGAACATGGCGCGCATCTTCTGCACGCGCTGGGGCTTCCCGCACTGCATCGGGGCGCTGGACAGCCTGCACATCCCCATCCACCCGCCCCTGCGCCTCACCGCCGACTACTGCAACGGCCAGGGCTGGCACTCCATCCTCACACAGGCCACCGTGGATGGGCTGGGCCAGTTCTGGGACGTCTCCACCGCCTTTCCAGGCAGCATGGAGAACAGCGCGGTCCTGGAGAGCTCCAGCCTGTGGGTGCTGGCCAAGGAGGGCCGGCTGTGCCCCAACCCTCCCAAGCATTTCATGGGGAAGGCACAGAAGTACGTGCTACTGGGCGATGCCACGTACCCCCTGCAAGACTGGATCCTCAAGCCCTACCAGGAAGACAAGAACCTGACCCAGCGCCAGCTGCAGTTCAACTACCGCCTGAAGCGGGCCCACAGCGTGATCGAGAATGCCTTCCTGCGCCTCAAGGCGCGCTGGCAGATCCTCCTCAAGTGCGACGATTGCAGCCTGGAGCTGCTGCCCACCCTCGTCCTCGCCTGCTGCATCCTGCACAACGTCTGCGAGGCCCACGACAACCCCTTCAACGAGGAGTGGCTGGAGGGCACCGAGCCCACCGAGCTGCCCAAGCCCTGCCAGCCCGCGCCGGCCGCCATGGAGGACAACCGGGCCGAGCAAGTGCGGGAGCTGATGTGCCAGTACTTCGAGAGCTGCGGGGAGGGCTGATGGGCCCGGGGAGCAGCTGCCCTGCACATCCCTGCTTGCAGACTCACCGTGGACTCTGGCAAACTGGCCCAGGGCTACCAGCTGTACCAGGCGGGCCCAGGGTGGGGAGGGGCGGCTGTGTCACGCTCGTGGTGGGTTTGCTGTGCAGGTTTCAGGCAGTGGAATGTATTTTGTGCCCATTCTCTCTCCCAGGATCTAAACTGTTTGGTGGTGTGTTGTGTGCTGCAGGAGTACAGTGGGGATTAGGGCTGGGAGGGGGCAGCTGCTGGGATCTCCCTTTGCTCTGTCTCAAAGCCTCTCCATTAGACCAAAATCAGCAGGAGCCTTGAAATAAGGCAAAACTCCTTTGGAGGTTTGAAACTTGCTGCGTAAACACATATGGGAAGGAGAGGGAAGGAAGAGGCGGAGCAGTGGCTTGCAAGGGCTGACACCAGCCTGGAATTAAACTGCATCCACAAACTCAGGGATGTGCTGCCCTGAGGGCTTGTCCAGCCTAGCATCCCCCAGCCCCTCTCCAGAGGGGTTTTGCTCAGCCTGGCTCACCTGGCCTCTCTCCAGACAGGTTTGCCCAGCCTGGAACACCCTGACCCCTCTCTGGAGAGGTTTGCCCAGCCTGGCACCCCTGGTTCTTTCTCCAGTGCGATTTTGCCCAAGCCTGGCATCCCTGACCCCCTCCTGAGGGATTTTGTCGAGTCTCGCACCCCAGGTCCCTCTCAGGGTGGGGTTTGCCTAGCCTGGCACTGCCTGAACCCTCTCTGGCTTTCTCCCAGCCTGGAACACCCCCAGGCCCTCTCAGGGTGGGCCTTGCCCAGCCTGGCACCTCCTGCCCCTCTCCAGAGGAATTCTGCCCTCCTTGGAACACCGTAGCCCCTCTCAGGGTGGGCCTTGCCCAGCCTGGCAGCCCCGGCCCCTCTCTGGAGCGGTCTGTGACTCAGTTCCGCGGCCCCGCCCGGCTCTGCTCTCCGTGACCGGGCCCGGCCATGGCGGGCAGCGCCCCTGCCCCTCCCGCAGCGCCCCCTGGCGGCCGCAGCGCCCTCAGCCGGAGGGGCGGCAGCGCCGCCTCGCGGGCGGCCCCGCCCGTGCGTACTGCGCAGGCGCGGCCGCCGGGCGGTCACGTGGCGGAGCGGCAAGATGGCGGCGCGCGGTGAGTGCGGCGCCGGCACCGCCGGGCCCTCCCCGAACCCCCCAGGATCCCCCGGCCCCGCGGCTCCTCTCGGGCCCTGCTCCCGCTGACTCGGCGGCTCCATCTGGCGCGGTCGCGGCAGGCGGTCTGTGTCCGCCCCGGGTATCCGGTGAAACCGAGTGTCCGAGGACACGCGCTCTGGGGTCAGCCCCGGCCCGGGGTTGTCTGGCACAGGCCGGGCCGCGGCCCTTCCCGCCCGCCCTGCCCCCGGCCACGGGACCCGCTGGCGGCTGAGGGCGCACCTTGACTCCCTTCCCCGGACGCAGGAGTGTGACCGAGGAGCTTCCCGGAGCCCCGAGCGTGCCCGGAGCCGCCCGCGCCATGGTGACGGAGCAGGAGGTGGAGGCCATCGGCCGCACGCTGGTGGATGCGGCGCAGCCCCTGCCCGCCCGGTTCCGGGCCCTCTTCACTCTGCGGAACCTGGGCGGCCGCGCGGCCGTGGAATGGATCAGCCGCGGCTTTGGGGACGGCTCGGCGCTGCTGAAGCACGAGCTGGCCTATTGCCTGGGCCAGATGCAGGACGAGGCGGCCATCCCGGTGCTTATCCGCGTGCTGGAGGACACGGCCCAGGAGCCCATGGTCAGGCACGAGGCAGGTACGGGAGCAGCTCCTGCGGCTCTGGGGGCAGGGGAGGGGGCTGGCTGGCAAGTGGAGCTTGGGGTGCTTCTCCCACTGTACAGGACAGCTCACGGGGGCCTGATCCAGCTTGGATGTCAAACGCTGAGTCACGGAACACCTCACCTGACAGGACAGGTTGGCCAGGCTCTGCTGTTCCTGCTGGCCAGGCTTCTCCTGTCATGTTTGTCCTGTTTGGAATTGGTCAGTCTGGCCTGTGCCCACGTTTGCCCCATTTGGGATCGGTCAGTTTGGCCTGTGTCTGTGCTTTAGAACAAGGCAAGGCATTGCTAGAGGACACAGCAGGGTTCTTCTCACACAGACACCCTGATTACATCCTGATCCATCCTTCAGGTGAAGCCCTGGGTGCTATCGGGAACCCCAACGTGCTGGATGTCCTGAAACGCTATTCCCATGATCCTGTGGTCGAGGTGAGATTCCCGAGGGGTCATTTCCTCTGGGATCAGCACTGCTGGTCTCAGAGGCGGGTCCCGCACTGGCCACGTGGGTGGGGACATCGCAGTGACATCTGCTGTGTGCTGGGCTTCTCCTGGTGCTGTCCAGTGCTGTTGTGCAGCCAGGGCCATGTCCCTGTCCCCACAGGTGGCAGAGACATGTCAGCTGGCTGTGAGGAGGCTGGAGTGGCTGCAGAACAACAAGGAGCAGCCAGGCAGGAGCCCGTACCTCTCTGTAGATCCTGCTCCCCCCGCAGAGGAGACGGATGTTGCCAAGCTCCGGGAGATCCTCCTGGATGAGTCCCAGGAGCTGTTTGAGCGCTACCGGGCCATGTTTGCTCTGCGGAACGTGGGGGGCCAGGCTGCTGTGCTGGCGCTGGCAGAAGGTGAGGGCCTGTCCTTGCTGTGTCCAGGCTAATCTGGGACGAGCCCTTCCCAAATCCAGGACTGCCAGAGCTGCTCTCACATGTTTGTGTCTAGGGCTGCTGTTCCCTGCTGCATTACAGAGTGCTGGGTGGTCTCTGGTGTTCCAGAGTCCCCTTGCCACCCTCCAGACTCCCTTCCCTGAGGGAAGGAGGGCACTGGCTGTGATCGGGGTCTGGGACCAGTCTGGCCTGGGGTTTTGGGGTCATGCTCTCCTGGCCTGGAAGGTCAGGGGCTTCTGGTATTGGGAGAGGAGAATGTCCCTGAGTGGGAAAGGGGCAGACCACAGCCCAGGAACTGTTTGGACCCAGCCTGAGGCAAGTGAGTCAGGCTCTCCTGAGTCAGCCATCTGGGCCTGTTGAGGTCCATAAGATGGGATCTGTCAGCTCCTGCTCCAGCAGCTTGGTCCCGGAGGGCTGGAGTTTGTGGCCATGCTGCCCTGGAACATCATGTGGTGGGGCAGAACCTGGGCAAGCAGGGGGCAGCAGCTCTGCTGGGGGGTAGGTGCTGCCATCAAAGGAGGCACTGGGACAGGGCTGGGATCAGGGAACAAGTTGGGATCAGGGAGCAGGGTGGGATCAGGGAGCAGGATGGGATCAGGGAGCAGAGCGGGATCAGGGAGCAGAGCGGGATCAGGGAGCAGGGTGGGATCAGGGAGCAGGGTGGGATCAGGGAGCAGGGCTGGGATCAGGGAACAGGGCTGGGATCAGGGAGCAGGCTGGGGCAGGGAGCAGGGCTGGGATCAGGGAGCAAGTTGGGATCAGGGAGCAGGGTGGGATCAGGGAGCAGGGTGGGATCAGGGAGCAGGATGGGATCAGGGAGCAGGGTGGGACACCTCTTCCTGTACATGGGGCTGGGGCAATGACCCTTAGCGTCCCCAGCTTTCAGGCGGGGGCTCCATCCAGGCATCCTGGCATGTTTTGGGGCATCCTGGTGAATTTTGGGGCGTCCCAGCTCACTGTGCCCCCTCTCGCAGGGCTGCGCTGCGGCAGCGCGCTGTTCCGCCACGAGATCGGCTACGTGCTGGGGCAGCTGCAGGACGAGGCGTGCGTCCCCCAGCTGACAGCAGCCCTGTGCAGCCGCGCCGAGAGCCCCATGGTGCGGCACGAGTGCGCCGAGGCGCTGGGCTCCATCGCCCGGCCCTGCTGCCTGCGGGCCCTGCGCGCCTTCGCCGGCGACGAGGAGCGCGTGGTGCGCGAGAGCTGCCAGGTGGCCTTGGACATGTACGAGTACGAGAACGGCGCCCAGTTCCAGTACGCCGACGGGCTCTGCAAGCTGCAGGCCTCCTCCTGAGCCTGGGCTGGGGGCAGTGAGGTGGGTGTGTGCCTGCCACCCCCTCCTGCTGCCGCCGGCGGATCCGTGCCTTGCAGAGCTGCAGGAGGGACTGGGTTTGCTCTCTGGCACAATTACAACCACCTTTTCCCTCCAAATCCGGGCTGAGCTGCTACTTGCCTCCCCACCGCTCCTCGCCAGCCACTCTTTCCTGGATCTGCCCCTTTTCCCTGCCAGGATCGGCGCTGCCTGCCCGCAGCGTGGCTTGGGGCTTGGACCAGGTGGGCTCTGCTTGGCACGTCAGAGCCTGCTGCGGCTCTGCAGGGCCTGGGCCTGCCCTGGGTTGGTGCTGCCCCGTCGGCAGCTCCATTCTCTGCAGCTGAGCTTTGCTGGGGGCTAGGATGGGCTTTGGGCACCCGCTCTTGTGGGCTGTGGTGTTGGGATGCTTCGAAATTGCTCTCAGTGGTGGTGCCGAGCCAGGGCCCTCCTCGCCCGTGCTGCGGGTTTGCCTTCTCCTGTTGAGACAAGCTGGAGCTGAGCCTGTGGCAGCCTCTGCCCCAGGATGGGGGTTGTTTCATGGCAAAGTTGGGAAGATATGGCTGGGTTTTTTTCTGCAGGGAAAGGTGCTGCCATTAGGGTGGGCAGGGTGAGGCAGAGCCTGCCTGGGCTTTCCCCTGTGTTTAACCAGGGCCAGGAGAGCTGAGGCTGCTGCTGGCACCCAAATCCTTCAGTCAGCCCAGCCTGGGCACTGGGGTTTGGGGTTTGGCAAGGAATAAAGCACTGGCACAGGAAGCTGGAGTGAGTCGAGCTGTGATTTACCTGTGCCCAGGTGTGCAGTGCACCCACTGCCAGGGGTCAGGACCTGGGCAGGAGCCTGGGGGCTGCCAAAGTGGAGTCATAGAACCATTGAGATGGGAAAGGACCTTTAAAATCGAGTCCAGCCATATTGGGAGGAGCAGGGAGTGGGGTCCCTGATGGCATGAGGTGAAACCCCCAGCCCTGGGGAGGAGGATGATCTGTCTGAGGTGCCCTGGTAGGTCCCAGTGCCCTGCAGGGCCTGGCATCCTGCTGGGCATACCTTTTCCCTTGTCCAAGGGCTCCCTGTGAGTCACTCCCAGGCTCAATCCTCTTAATCCCTGAAGCCAGCTCAGCAATCCCAGGGCTCTGGTGCTCAGGACCACAGCCAAGGGGCAGCCCTGGCCATGGCCCAGTCTGACCCAGTTCAGGACTCCATGGAAAGGGCTCTTAGTCAAGATGTGACCAGTTTTGGTCACCTGTACACACCAAGAGTCAGTGACATGTACCTGAGTGCTGTGGGTAGGGTCACCTGTGTGCGATGTGGAGGGTGAGAGGCTCCAGACTGCACTTCCCCAGCACTGGGGACAAACATCTGATGTTTTCACACTGTTTGGAGTCAACAGCTGTTATGGGTTGCTTGTCCCCCTTCCCTCACCTTCCTCAGCCCCTGGGTGATGGGCAGGACCCAGCTGGCACTTTAGGCTCAGGGGTGTCCCTGTGTCATATCCATCCCTAGCAGAGTGAGATGGGTGACTTCCCCAAGGCCACGTTATCATTTCCACTGTTCCCTTCCTGGCACATGTGCTCCAGCACCCTGGAGTTTGCCAGGCTGTTTGTCCCCACTTATCACCTCGGCTACCCCCACCTTTGCTCTCCAGCTTTGCCACCGGTGACTCACTCAGACCTTGCAGGGTTGTTTCCCAATCATTCTGTGTCTACGTTTGTCTCTATTCTCCAACACCTTTTAAGACAAAATTGGAACAAAATGCATTTCTGAGGCTGGGATCTGGGAAGGGGTGACCTGGTGCAGCACAGCTGGGAGGTGCTGGACTGGAGCAGGACTCAGCCTTGAGCCTTGACTCGGCACTGAACTCCACCAGCACCTTCAGCCTGTGCTGGAAGCTGCTGGTGGTCTGGCCTAAAACCTGCACCCTCTTGGTGTGGGGAAATTGCTTTTGGGGGGAGCATGGACTCGGCCCCCCTCTGCAGGCTGCTCTGCCCTGGGGAGGTGGCAGTGGGTGCTGGGGTGACACGTGGCAGCCATCTGGGAAGGTGACAGCCTCTTGCCATGGGCTGCTCCCCTGTACAGCAGAGGGGGCCCCGTGGGAGGCACCCCCATCCCCTCTGCCCATGGGCTCCAAGGGTGCTGTGTCCTCTGGGATCTCAGCCATCTGCTCCAGGGATCCGGGGCCTGCTGAGGGATTTAACCCAGCCCAGGGGAGGGAGGAAAGCCCTCGGGCATCCCTCCCCATTCCTGTCTTGGGGAGTTCTCCAGCTGCCCGTGACTCCCCACTCCCAGGGGGTGGGGGTACCAGTGGTGCTCCCAGAGGGGCAGGATTTGGGGACCCTGACCCACATCAGAGCCCACTGGTCACCTCCCATGCTGAGGCAGCCAGGCTGTGCCTGGATTAGCAGGTGCTAAGCTCCTCAGCAGCACAGCTCTGTCGCTGGGTGAGTGGCACTGCCACCAGCTGTAGGGACACCACTGTCCCTGTGAGCTGCCGGCACCGAGGAGCCTTGTGGAGCCTGATGCCACTTCCCCCCCTGCAGTCCCCTGCGTGGCAGAGGCTTCAGTGGCTTGGGGTGGGGCTGCAGGGATAGCTGGCCATGGCCCTGGCAGGGGGTATCCCCCTCCCTGGCACCGGGGGGGCACAGGGGCCACGGCACTTGCTGCAGTCCCCCCCTGAGGAGGACGGGGTGCTGTACGTGGACTACAGGCCCCCTGCCCTGGACAGCATCCACCTGCCCCGCTATGTGCTGTACCTGATGATGGCAGCAACGCTGGTGCTGGTGGTGGCATATGCCATCGTGGGGCACCTCATCAAGGACCTGGTGCACGACTTTGCTGGTGAGTGCTCCCCACAGCGGGGTCGGGCTTTGGGGTGGGCAGGGGCCAGGGGGATCCCCCACCTGAGGCTGGGCTGCAGCAGGGCTGGTGCTGCTGACAGCTTCCTCTCTGCTCCTGCAGACTGGGCATTTGGGCCCAAGCCAGAGGAGAAGGCAGAGATGGCTGAGGGCCCCATGCTGGAGGCAGAGTGGCTGGAGGAGGACGAGGTGCTGGTGGAGCAGAAGGTGGAGGATGAAGGCAGTGGAATCCTGCCTGGCACGGACATCCCGCTGCAGCTGCTCGCTCCTCGCAGCTCCGTCTCCTTTGCTGACCCCCCCAAGAAGAGAATCTTCTAGGCTCAGGGGACACCCCTGCTGCCAGCAGGACCCTGCAGCCCTGCCTGACCATTGGGTCACAGCGTGGCCCTGGCTGTAGGCACAGCCCAGCCCTGGCACACAGCCTCCCCCTCCCTCCCAGCCCTAGCGCAGCTCTCAGGCTCCTCTTGGCCTGTCACACCAATAAAGTGTGACACCACTTGCCCCAGCCCTGCTCACCCCGTGGCCCAGCACAGCATGGGGGGTGGCAGGGCTAGGGCATCCCAACCTTTGCCTGGGGTAACAGCACCCCTTGGCACAGCCATGCCACCCCTGGCCATGGGCACATGGGTGTATAAAGGGGGTGCTTGGGGCTGCAAACCCACGGTGTGGGGGCACAGCTGATGGTGGCAGGGGGCACAGGCACGGGTGCACACAGAAACATGGATACCCCTCTGGATGGGCCAAGTCAGTGTGGGCACACAGGTAGGGACAGCTGGATGGACAGCTGGATGCTGAGGCTGGCTGTGCCCCCACCACCCCCTCAGTGCCTTGGCACTGCCAGAGGTGGCCCCAAACCAGTCTTGGGGGACAAAGCACCCTGAAGCCTCACTTGGGTTCTGTGACCATGTACTGGGCATGGGGGCTGTTTTATGGACCTGCAGCCTCTGACTAAAACCCAGGCTGAGGCTGGATCCCTGTGCCCCCAGTCTTCTTCTTAAGCCCTTGAGGAATTGCCAGAGGCAGGGTGGCCCTGCCAAGTCCACCGTCCCTCCCTGGGGTGCTGGTGGCCACCCTCTGCCTGTTTTCCTTGTGCCCTGGTGGGTGGGCACCCTGCCACAGTCTCCTTGAGCTAACCCTGTCAGTGTTTCACTCTTGACAGTATGTGGGCACACACTCCCTGAGGACATGATGGGGTCCCACCTGGGATTGTCTGGGGGCAGCTGGCTCGTGCCCAGGGGAGGGCTGGGGGTGGCCTGGCATTGCCCACCCCTCTGTGCTGCCCTGACAGCTGGGATAGGGGGAACCAGGCAGGGTGGGCACTCCTCCACCCCATCACCCATCTGTTCTTCTGCCTGTGCCCCCACCCACCCACCCACCCACCTGTCTCTGCCTCCATCCACCTGCTCACCCTGGGGTGGTCCCGAGTCCTGGGCACAGGGACATGCCTGTCCTTTGCCACGGTGCTCCCGGAGGTGGTGGCTGCTGGGTGTGGTGGGGTGACACTGCCTGAGCCAGGGGAGTGGTACCACCTGCCAGGGGTGACAGGAGTCACGTTGCCATGGTGCTTGGTGCCACTTTGTCCTCTTGGGGCCAATAAAGACGCCTGCTGCCTTGGGTACAGAGTGCAGGCACGATAGCAGCAGGTGACAAAAGCTCGCCTCCAGGAGCAGGCTCCAGACGTTCCCCAGCCCTCTGCCCAAAAATGCAGAAGCTCTTGCAGCCCCTGTCGCTCCTGGTCCTGCTTGTCCTCGCTTCCACCGTCCAGGGACAGACTGGTAAGTGCCCCCGTGCCACTCTGTGCCCTTGGGTACCTGGGCAGGTGGCTGGGCCTCCCCCCAGGCATCAGATCAGCCTCTGGGAGACCTTTCCAGTGGGACCAGTCCGTCCCAGTGCTCCAACAGTAACTTTTGGGGGCAGAGCAGAAAGATCTGGAGACACCCACCTGCTGCCCCAGTGCTCCCCACTGCACTGGGGACGGGTGAGCTGTGTCAGGAGTGGCTTCCTTGGTACCCAAGGGACACTGGGGAGGGGGAACAGTGAATGTCTGCCAGTGTCCCATCCCATGGGAGGTCTCATCTCGTGGGGGGGTCCCATCCCCTGGAGGATGGAGCTCCCCTGAAGCTGTCCCCATCCCTGTCTTTTCCCTTGCCTGTCCCCTGGCCATGCAGGCACGGGCCCCAAGGTGCTGCAGCCGTGGCTCATTGGCCTCACAGCCGTCGTCGTCTTCCTCTTCGTTGTCTTCATCGTGCTGCTCATTAACCGGGTCTGGAGTCTCAGGAAGAAGAGGTTGGATTGGTGTGGGGGGCGGGGGGTGCTGGCCAGGGGAAAACTGCGTGGAAAGTTGCCATGGGCTGGGGCAGGGTTGTCCCCGGGCACCGTTTAGCCTCTCTCCCCTCGCAGGAAGGAGAACGACCATCCGGAGACCCTGGAGACTGACAGGTACCACAGCCCGGGTACCGCGGGCAGCACCAGGACCCCCCCGCACACCGGGGCCACGGCCCCGGTGCCGGAGCAGTGCCCGGCTGACCGACGTTCCCTCCCTCCCTCCCGCAGGCTGGAGCGCTCCGGCCACGTCAACCCGGCGGCTGAGGACTGGGAAGAGATGAGGGACGACAAGCATGAGAGCAAACCCGCGGCCACATCCCTCTGAGTGCTCCCGCATCCCTGTGCCCGCTCCGGAGCGCCTCTGACGGGCGCCGCACCCTCACCCCGTCCGCGGGCCGGGGATCCGCGCCGGGTTTCGGCGACAGCCGCGGCCACTGTGGCACCTCCCGCCCGCGGCCCGCCCGGCTGGGACCAAGACCCGGCGCGGATCACCCGCTCGCCGGAGCTGAACGGGAGGGCGGCGGCAGCGGGGCCTCCCCGTGCCCCCGACCTGGGCCGGCGGGGTCCCGGCCCGGGGGCACGAGGAGAGCCCCATCCCCAGATGTGCCCACTAAAGGTTTCCCCAGCCTACTCCGGCATCAGGCGTGTCGTGTCACCGCGCGGGGAGGGGGCTGTCCCGCAGCCCTGGGTGCCACTCGGGCAGGGAACAATGGCCGGTTCCTCGGCAGGGCGGGGGCCGGTGTCCAGCCCCCATCGCTGCCAGGCCAGCCTGGAGCGAGGGGGGTGGGCACCGAGGGGGACACGGGGGCGTGGGGACAGCCCTGAGGCTGTCCTGAGCACTGCTTGGGGACCGTGGGCACCGCGAGGGTGAAGCGCAGCTTCGGCCAACGCCGATCTACGGGTGACGTCAGTGACGTTACACCCCCAGGCGGTGACGTCACGCGCATGAGGTGGTGACGTCCCGTGGCCAAGTGTGAAGCAGAGGAGGCGGCGGCAGCTCCGAGCTCCCACGTGAGCCGCGGCTGCCCCACCCGTGTCCTGTCCCCTGCGGGCTCCCTGCTCCGTCCCCTCCTCTGCCGGGCCAAGGGCGGCCATGGGGGGGTCCCTCCTCTGGGTGCCCCCCGCGGGACAGGGCTCTGCTCTCCCCGGTGCCCCCCGTGCCCTCCTCCCCCACTGGGACACCCGTGTTCCCCCCGCTTGGGCACCGTGCCCCAGTTCCCCCGGGGCAGCGAAGGAAGGGCGGAGGCCAGCTGGAGTTGAAGCATAGCTTGTTTAATTTTTATACATTTTTTTTTTTGTCTTTTTTTTTCGTTTTCATTTTTTAATCTTTTTTTGTGTGTCAGTTTTTTCTTTTTTGTTTTTTTCTTCTTTTTTGTCTCTTTTTTCTCTTTTTTGCATAGGGGAGGGGGGGGAAACAACAACAACAACAACAAAAAAAAACAACGGGAAAAAAAACCAAAAACAACAAAACCAAAACAAAAGAAACAAAACAAAAAAGAAAACCAAAAAAAAAAACCCCAAATCCGTATCAGGGTCAGTAAGTGTATGTAGGCAGGAGCGGCGCTATCGGTAATGGCTGCGTACAATGGTATAATCAAATATCGTGAAGCACCAGGGAGGCGAGCGGGGGTCGGGGGGGGTCATGCGGGGCCAGGGGGCGCGGGGGGCGCGAGGGGCCCGGCCCCGGCCCGCGGCCCTGGTGCGCTCGCGGTGTGTATCGGCTGCGGCAAAGCGAAAGCGAGAATCCGGCGAACGAGTAAAATATAACTGCGGGGAGGGGGCACCCCCGGCCCCGGGGGAGCGGGGACCCCCCGAAAAGGCGGGCGGGGCAGCCGGCGGCGCGGAGGCACTGCGGCGGGATTTTTGGTTTGGGTAAGAGGCGCGGTCCGGCCGGCTGCCGCCTCGGCGCCTTTTTGGGGCGGTTTCTGTCCTTTTGCCGCTCTTTGCCCAGGGGTGGGATTTCCCCCAACCCCGGCTCCACCTCCCGCCTGCCCCCGGACATCGCGCGGGGCGCCCAGCGGGGCACGCGGTACCCATGGACCGGGCACCCCTGGGCATCGCCTGGGGCACCCGGAGGGGCATTGGTGGGTACTGCTCGAGGCACCCTGCGGGGCACCCGTGAGCACCACTTGGGGCACCCAGAGAGGCCCCCGTGGGCATCACCTGGAGCACCCAGAGGGGCATCATCTGGAGCACCCATGGGACCCCCACGGGCACCAGATGGGGCACCCACGGTGATACTCACGGGCACCCAGAGAGTCACCATGGGCCTCTCCCGGGGCACCCATCCCAGCCGGTGGTGGGATACCCGGGGGGGGCAGAAAGCAGCAAATTCCAAACTCCGAGTACAAAAAAAAACCAACCAAAACAAAACAAAAACAGAACCAAACAAAAACCAAAATTAAAAATAAAAAAAAAAAAAAAAAAAAAAAGGAAAAAGCCCAAACTCCACCAAACAAGACATATATATATATATATATATATATACATATACATATATATATATATGTATGAGATTTTATATATATATATATTCCTTTGCGATTTAAAGTACCTTAACTGTGTGGGGGCCCGCGCCCCCCCCCCCGGCCCTGCAGCCCCATATATATATATGTGGAGATATATATATATATATATGTACAGGTTATTTGTTTTATTTATAGGTCACAAGGACTATTTTTAATTAATTTTTTTAAGCCGACGAGCCCGACTAAAAACCCTCTAGGAGAGACTGTAGTGCATGAAACCCCCGCGGTGATTGTCGAGCGGAGCCCCCTCGTATCCCCATCCTGCGGGGGCCCCCCCAGAGCTTCCCCAGGGATGGGGTGTTCTCCACCCCGGCTTTGCGCTCACCCGACCATCGAGGCCGCCAGAAGATAAAAAAAAAAGAAGGGAGAATGATTAAAAAAATAGAAATAATAAAAATGAGTGGTGCCCCCCTCCCCCGCGGAGGGACCGGGGGTGTTGCATATTCCCTTTGGGCAGAGCCGGGGGCGCGGCCCCGGGGGTGTCGGGGGAGCAGTGCAAAGACCCCGGGGGCACGGGGGGCTCCCCGGCCCCACAAGGGGAAACCCCGGCACGCCCCCCCCAGTGCCGCCCTACGGGCTGGGGGGCGTCGAGTTGATTCTTTTTTGCCTTTTTAAATTTGGTTTTAAGGTGCTTTTCTTGCCGAGGGCGGGTTTTGGGGGGCTGCGGCCGCAGCCCGGCCGGACTTGCAGCCGGCCCGGGGGGTGGGGAGGCAGCAAAGAGGGGGCAGGGGCGGCCCCGGCGGGGTCCCCGCGGGGACCGGGGGCTCCGGGGCTTCCTCGGGGCGGGGGGCCCAGGCCCGAGGGGCGCCAGCGCCCCTCGCCTCCCCGGGGCTGGCCGGAGGGGCTGCCCCGGTGCCCCCGCTCCCTCCCTCCGCTGTCACTGTCACCGTTTAAAAATGCTTTTTTTTTTTTTTTTAATATTTTTTGCTTTGAGCTGAGCCTTTTCCAGCTTTAACCCCCCCTTCTTTTTTTTTTTTTTTTGTTGTTTTTCTATTAAAAAACCCTCTCTCTCTTTTTTTTTAAATTTTGTCTTCTTTTCCCCCTCTTTTTTTTTTTTTTTTTAATTCTTATATTTCATTCCTCCGCCCCCACCCCCCCGCCCTAGCTGGACACCGCCCCCACTCCCTCCTTGCATTGTCCTTGCAGAAATCAATACTGCACCTTGCATAAAGAAGCGTCTCCCAAGGCTCCCCCCAAGGGTCTGGGACCCTCAAACCAGCCTCAACTGTGGGCGAAACCCGGCGGGACGCGACCACTCCGTCACCCCCTTCTAATACTTTTGGACACCAAAAAAAAAAACCAAAAGAAAAAAAAACAAAGAACAAAACCAAAACAAACAAACAAACAAAAATTAAAAACTGTTGACGACGACGTTTCTTCATGCCCGAGCAGCAGCGATGCCGGTGCCACCCACCCACCGGTGTCACAACCCGCGTCACTTCTCAGCCCCAGGGAGCTCGGGGGTCTCCAGCCGGCGGAACGCTGGGGTTTTAAGGCAAATTCAGGGTTTTTAGGAGGTGTCGGGCCCCTGCTCGGCAGCGGGCACAGCAGGGACAGGCGGCAAGAAGGCACCTCCTGCCGCTCCCTGCCGCGCCAGCCGCACCCCGGGGATGAACCGCTGGGGTGGAGGTGGGGGGAGGCTGCGACCCCCCTGTCCCCAGCCCGGGGGGGCTCAGCTACATTCACACGGTTCCATTCCTGTCACGAGAGCAGCCGGGCTCAGCCCTCCTGGCCCTGCGCCCCGCTGAAAACCAATGAAAAACTGGGGGTGCCCTAAGGGGGAGCGGGGGGAGCTGTGCCCGGCCCGGATCAGCCCCGCGGGTCCCGCCCCGCTCCGCCCGCACGGAGCCCCGCGCACCCCGCTCGGCCCTGCCCCGCCCGGACACCGCGTCCCCCCCGAGGGGCTCCCTGCCGCCTCCCGCCTCGCTGCCTTTGGTTGCTGGAAGCAGAAAAAACAAATCAAAACCCCCCAAAAGGGAAGGAAAACAAAGAAAAGAGAGGCAAAGCAAAGGGGTGGCCGCCCCCCCGGCCGGCCCCCCCACAGCTATTGCATATTCCGGTGTGTTGGCGCAGAGGATGCATCGGTATTACCAACTGGAAGACGTTTCTGAGGGGGAAAATCGGTTAAAAAAGAAGAAGAATAGAGAGAAAAAGGGACTTTTCCGGCCGAGAAGAAGCCATGCAGGAGGCGAGGGGGGGGCAGCGGCCCCCGGCCCCCCCGGCCCCCCGGGAGCCCCGGGCATGCAGCGACTCCCTCGCACTGATATCGGGTCCAGTAATACTTAGGCTTCGAAGGCAAGGCACATCATGTGGTATAAAATTTCGTGCAAATTAGGAAAACATGGATTTTTTTTCTTGTGTGTTTTTTTTTTTTACGGCTTTTTTTTTTTTCTTTTATACAGATTTTTTTTTGTTGTTTTTTTCCTCTTTTTTTTTTCTCTTTTGCTGAAGGGGAAGGTAGAGCCGGTTAATAAGAGTCTGCCATGCACAGCATCAGCCAGCCGCGGCTGGGTTGAGCCAGGTCACCAGATCCTGTTAAAGCACCATGCAGTTTATTTGTCTTTTTTTTTTTTTTGTCTTTTTGTCTTTTTTTATGTGTTTCTTTTCTCAGATCTTTAAAAAAAAACAGGTTTCCCTCTCCGCCAAGCGCTTTTTTTTGTTGTTTTTTCTTTTCTTTTTTTTCTTTTTTTTTCTTTTTTTTTTTTTTTTGGTGGGTTTTCTCCTTTTCTTGTCCTTTTTTATTATTTTTCTGTCTCCCGGGATTTCCTGCGTCAGCCCTTTCCCCGGTGTCCCGTTGTGCCGTCCCGGGGGGTGGGAAGCGGGGGAAGCGGGGGGGAAGCGGGGGCCACTGGGATGGGGGATGCGATGCCGCTGGTCCTCCTCGGGGCAGCTCTGGGTGCCAGGGGACAGGGCCAGGCGGGTGGCGACGGTGGCCTCGGTGACATCCCCTGGAGCTCCTGGACCTCCACGGTGGCGTCTCTCCATCAGCACCTTCGGGTGTCCCCTGGGCCGGAGATCCTTTGGGGATCAGTCTCCTCATCTCGCGGGGGACAACGGGCACCTTCGTCCTCTTCCTCCTCCTCGCCTCGGCCGTCGCGGGGGTCCCTCTGCTCTAAGGCACTGCCACTGCGTCCCCTTCCCGGCCACGCTGTCACCGCACGGGACGGGGGCGGCCGAGCGCTCCCTCCCGCGCTGCCCCGGCCGGGGGCTCCTCCGGGACCCCTCCCCGCCGCAGTTCAGGCACTTGACGCGGGGCCGGGGGCTCCGGGGGGCTCCGGGGGGCTCCGGGGGGTTGGCTCTGCCCTCGCCGTCGCTCGGGCTTCTTTGCTCCATCCTTTTGTATTAAAAAAAAAAAAGCAAAAAAAAAAAAAAAAAAAAAAAAGCCAAACCCAAAAAAAAAAAAACAAAACCACCAAACCCAAAAACGCCAAACCAGCCGTCCCGGCAAGCCGGTGCTGGGGACTCCACCTCCTCCTCCTCTTCCTCTTCCCCTTTTTTGTGATTTTGTTTTCTTTTCTCTTCTTCTTTTTCCTTTCTTTTTTTTTTTTTTTTTTTGATGATTCCCTCTTAAAAGTGCATTTCCTACAAAATGTGCAACACGAGCGCACCCTGCCTCCCCCCGGTACCTGTCCACAGGAATGCATAGCTCAAACACACGGACGCACGCCCCCCCTCCCCAGCCCCGCGGAACCCTCGGGCGCGGGGACACGGCTGGGGACACAGGGACACGGCTGGGGACACAACGGGGCCCGGGCCGGTGCAGGCTTGGGGGAGGAAGGCGACCAGGGAGAGATGGTGACCGGTGCCTCGGCGCGACGGTGGCCGCCGGGCTGCGACAGTCCCCGTGCCGCGTCCCCGCTGGCACCCGGGTGCCACCGCCGCTGTGACGCGTGGGGCCGGGGTGGGAGCGTCCCGACACCGTGTCCGAGCGGGAACCGAGGTGCCACCGCCGCCGCGACCATCTCTGGCCGTGCCCATGCACCCTCTGTGGTCACAAGCCCCCTCCTCCTGTGCCACCCGCTCGATCCACTGTGCCACCGCACAACCGTCACCGCAGCGCGATGTCACCGCAGCGCGATGTCACCGCAGCGCGATGTCACTGTCCCCGGGGCGCTCGCACAGCACCGAGCGCCACCCGCCGACCGGGCGCCCCCCCCTCCCCCGCGGGGCTGCGGCAGCGGGAGGGGCTCCCGGGAGGGGTTCCCGAGAGGGGCTCCCCGGGAGGGGTCCCCGGGAGGGGTTCCCGGGAGGGGTTCCCGGGGTTCCCCGCCCCAGCCCCGCGAACCCCCGACAGTCTGGGGCCGGGGGGTGGGCGGGGGAGGTTTTGATCTTTTTTACTCACATAGAGGCAAGAACGAGAGAGTCAAAGCCGTTTGCATATTCGGCGAGCGGCCGGCGGGGCCGGGAGGCGGTGCTGGCACCGCTCGTGTCAGGTCCCAGCGCGGCGCCGGCCCACGGGGTAAATAATAGTGTTTTTTCTTTCTTCTTTTTTTTTTGTCTTTTTTTCCTGTTTCTTTGTTTTCTGGCGCATCGCCGAGGTGGGGGGAAAGGTCCTCCTGGGATGGGTTGTTGGTTTGTTTGTTTTTTGTTTGTGGGGTTTTGTTTTTTGTTTTTTCCATTTTTCAACAGTTTGACCCTTTTCCTTCTTCCTTTCCCTTGCTCTTTCCTTCGGGTGTGGGTTTTGCTTGTCGTCGTTGTCGTCGTCGTCGTCGTGAGGCCGCACTCTCCGTCGTCACCGCAAGGCTGGGCCTGGTGCTCGGGGACGGGGATGTTCCTCTGGGGGTGCCTAAAGCAGAGGAGAAGGGAGGCGAAGGGGCGGCACGGCGGCGGTTATCCCAGGTACCAGGACTGCGGGAGAGAGGAGAGAGGCCGGCGTTAGTGCTCTGCCCCCGCAGCTGCCCCGTCCTCCCGCCGGTCCCCAGAGCCCGACACAGCTGTCCCTGCGCTGTCCCTGCGCTGTCCCTGCGCTGTCCCTGCGCTGTTCCTGCTCGGCGCACGGGGCTCGGTCCCCACTCCTGCGCTGAGTTTGTCCGTCCTCTGCACCGCGGCCACCCGCGTTCCCCTGGGGCTGGTCCCTCCGCACCTTCACGGCAAAGGGAGGCTCTCCCCCAGGGCCGTCTGGGGACAGGTAGGGGGGTGGCACGGCTGGGGACCCCGCGAGGTGGCCCCCTGCCACCCTCCCATTGTTTCCCCCCCAGCCCCAAGTTCAAGTTCATTCCCGATTACCTCATGTCTGGTTTCCGTTGGAAACGAGACAGCTCGGGGCCGCTGCTTCCCTTAACCCTTCCAGGCCCCACCACACATGACCAGAGCGTGGCAGGTCTCAGCTGCCCCTCCTGGGACACCAACTCCTACCCCCGTGCCTCAGTTTCCCCAGGCAGAGCATCCTCGAGCCCTGGGGAGCCTCCCTGAGCATGACTAGGGACACCCATTCACAGGGACCCTGGGGGTCCTGGGACTGCGAGGGGCTCTGACCCCTATCTCTGGACAGGGACTCTGGCCCCATGCTCCTCCAAGGCTCTCCTGGTGCTGCCCCAGGTCTCCTCTTTAGGGACCCAAGGCCATTGGAGTGCTGCCCACCCCGTGTGCAGGACTGGGGAAACTGAGGCAGGCTGGGGGGTGTGATCAGAGCCGGGTCCCCTGTGTTTTTCCTCTGGAACGGCACAGCACCCTCGGGTGTCCCAGCTCATGGTTCCCAAATCTCACAGCCTGGCACAGCACAGCACCCCCAGGTACCCTGTGTCACTGCTCACAGCCCCCAGGTGCCCACCCGGCACAGCACAGCACCCTGAGTCTGAGTACCCCCCCCCCCCCCCCCCCCCCAGCCAGGGCAGCACCCCAGGGTGCCCCAACACGGCACTGTCCACACCCCATCCCTCTGTCCTGTCACCTGCCAGGCAGGACTGCAAGGACTGCAGCTGCCCCTGCAGGGAATGCTGAGGCCAGACCACTCGTGTCACAAGTGAGGCCAGGAGCTGCCACCCCTGTCCTGGCACCATGGCACTGCCTGCAGCACCAGTGCCAGCTCCAGAATCCAGGACTAATGGAAAGCCCCTGGAAAGGCACACACGACCTCCTGCTGCAGCTGGAGTGGCCACGGGCACAGCTGAGCGAGAGCAGTGCCCGTGCCCACACTTGAGAGGGACCCACGGCCCTGGTGCTACTCCTTTGGGGATGTCCTGGGCACCTAGGCAGGGTGGTGCCAGGGGGTGCCAGGCAGGACGCAGCCAGAGCACAGCAGTGACCTCCATGATGGATGACTCGTGGTGGCCCTGAGCCACCAGCAGTGCCTAAAGCCCTGGCACCGGGTGCCCGTAGCGAGGATGTCACGGCAGCAATGCCCATGGGCTGCAGCGGTGATGCCAAGGCAGTGATGCTCACAGCAGCAAAGCTGGCAGTGACAGTGCCAGAGCTGCAGTGCCATGGTGGTGATGCCGATGGTGGCACTGCACATGGAAATAACCCCACAATGGTGACGTACACAGCAGTGGTACCCAAAGTGGCATTGCCACAGTAGCAACACCCATGGCAGTGATGCCATGGTGGGGATGCCCACAACAGCAATGTCTGCAGTGGCCAGGCCAGTGGTGGCAATGCCCACAGCGCTGATGCCACTGCTGTGGTGATTCTCCTTGTGGCCTCAGACATGGTGGCAAGGCCACAGCAGCGATGGCCACGGAGGTTACATCCACAATGTCCCACAGCAGTGATGCCACAGTGGCGATACCCACGGTAGTGCCCACAGGAGCAATAAACATGGCAGCAATGCCACGGCGGTGATGCTGTGGTGGCAAGGCCCATGGCAGTGATGCCATGGTGGCAATGCCCTCAGCAGCGATGCCATGGCAGGGATGCCACGGCACCATGGCATGATGCCAGGGGCACCATGGCCGGGAAGCCCACATCAGCAATGTCACATCAGCGACAGCCACAATGGCAATGCCAGCACTGGCCATGCCCACGGTGATGCCATGGCGAGGGTGCCCGGGGCGAGGGCAGGAGGGTCCCCCCAGCAGCATCCCCGCTCTCACCTGTGCCTGATAGATACTCCCAGGATCCCTTGGTCCTAATCCCACGAAGGAACGGTTCGCAGGGGGCGTGCCTGGTGCAGAGTAGGCTGGGGAACAAACGAGAGCTCATTAACGGGGCTGTGGGTGGCACTGCCATTGTCCCCCCAGGGGCCAGGCCCGGCCCTCTCCCTGGCACTGTTGGGACGGAGCTCCCTGGCACCCGGTGCTGGCGACCAGGCGACGTCCCTGGCTGTGACCTGCTGGCAGGCGAATGGACCCAGGGGTGCTGCACCCAGGGGTGCTGTGCTCGGACGGTGCCACCCTGAGGCTGGAGGGGCGAGGTGCCCCGGGGTACAGGCGCAGATGGTGCCCCTGGCTGTGCCCGCGCTGTGGCTCCCAGACCTGAGCTGCCACGGGGGGAACAATGGCAGTCTCCAGTTCCACTTGGCCTTGTCACCCTGCTGCCACCTCATCTCTCAGCTGGGGATCCCTCAGCAGTGGGACCTCCAGCCCGGCTGAGCCTCTGGGTTCAGACCTGCTGGAAGCAGAGTGCTGCCAAGCGGAATGGGGGATTTGGAGCCAGCTGCACCCCCTGGGCACAGCCAGTGTCCTCCTACCGCATCCTGCCCTGAGCCTGCAGGAACTTGCACTCCTCTGTCACTCCCCAAGGCTGTGACCCCATTATCAGCCAGGCCATCCCATGCTGTCCCCTCCAGATTGTCCAGGCTTTGGCTTCTCCATGCCATGGGATCTCCACCCCTGCTGACCAGCTGCTGGCAATCAGCCATGGCCCATTACCCAGGGACAACGGCTCCATCAGGCAGGGCTTGACTGTGTGGGGACACAGCAGCCACTCGGGGTACCATGTCCCATGGGTACAGCAGGATGGGAACAGGAACACCCCCCTCACAGAGTGTGGCGACGGCACAGTGTCCCACCACTGCAGCACACACCCCCGTGCCAGGCTGGGGTGACACCAACTCCCCTCTGGCTACTGGGCCCAGCACCCAAAACCCTCCTGGCCAAGGCACTTATGGCCCCTGAGGTGGAGGGGAGGCCAAGGAATTTGTCAGCCACCATGCTAACAAACCCCCAGGTGCCACCTGCGAAGCGCTCTGGGGGACCCACACACAGTCCCTGCTCTGGTGTCACCTCACATCCCCAGCAAGACCAGAATCCCCGGCGCCAAGGACCCCCATGGCAGCAAGAGTACAAGAGCCCACACAACACAGCAGGCACACTGTCCCTAGTCCCAGTGCCACCCGCGTGCCAGCTGCTCCCCGTTCCCGGCAGCACAGCCACCACCATGGTGGGATAAACAGACACGGAGAGACCATGGCCTCCCCCACAGCACTGCCCACACCGAGGGTCTGGGCAGGACACTGCTTTGGAGAGCCCTGCCACGGCTCCACTCATGCTCAGAGGGACAAGGGGCTCGAGCTGGTCCCTGGGACCAGCACACAACCCCTCGGCTCAGCGGCCACCGGCCCAAACCCTGTCCACTCCGACCTGCCTGAGACCCAGCAAACTCATGGCGTGCCGGCTGCCGCCCTCTCCCCGGCTGCGGGGAGGCCACCTCCGCCAACATCCCCCCAGCACGGGACAGGGGGACACCCTGGGGGGCTGTGAGAGGAGGGGCCAGCCGGGCCGGGGAGCAGGGTGGGCGCCGCGGGTGCTTACTGGGTGATGTCGGCGAGGTCGTCCCTCCCTCGGAAGTTGTCGTGGTGGATTTGGTGTCAGGAGAGACGGCCAAGCGGGGCATGCCGGGGGGAGGTGGCGGCGCCAGCATCTGCGTGGGCAGGTAGTGGCTGGGCACTTTCACTTGACCACTTCCATTTAACTGGGGACAACACAGACAAAAAACAAACAGCACAAGCCATTAGGATGCACGCGCACAGCAGCACGGCCGGGGAGCCCCGGGGACAGTCCCGGCACAGGCACGGGGTGTCCCTCACTGCACACATGAGTTTGGTGGGTCTCAGAGCAGCCCTGAACGGTCGGCGCTGGCAGCAGGCAGGAAATGACGGCGGGACAGGAGGGGTTTGGGGGTTGTGGGGGCCATGCTCCGTGGGGGTCATGACGCAGAGTGGCGCATGCTGCAGCTGGGACCCCTCTCTACAGTGACAGGGGCGTCTCTGAAGCACTCCTTGGAGGGGTAGGGGCACCCAGAGCCTCCAAAGGCTCCTGCACCAGTGCTCCGTGCCCAAGCTGGCCGTGGGCTGCTCCTGATCCGGTTCCAACAGCCCAGCACTGAGCCACCACACAGGGGAACAGTGGCCATGCCCCTCACCCTGGCATCAGCCCCTGCTGGTGAGGGGAAACAGGAAAGTGGGGGGCAGAGGTCAGTCAGAAGGGCTCCCCAAGAGCTCAGCATCTGGGAGGACAAAGGGGGGCACAGGACAGTATGGGAGCAGGAACACCCCCAGGCTCTGGCTTCGGGTATGAAGGGTGCCCTCCATGGGGTGTGTTGTGTGTTGTGGGCTCTGGGTGTATGGGGTGATGGTTTGGGTGCTGCACTCATTGGGTGCTGTGTGTGCACGGTGCTGGTTACAGAGGCTGTTTGGTGATGGGAGCATGGGCTGTGGGGTGATGGCTGTGTGGGGTACCATGTCTGTGGGGTGCATTGGGTGCATGGGAGTGCAGAGCACTCTGACAAGGGAAAGCCCACAGCAGCACAGTGTGGCTCTGCCACCCCTGTGGGGACACGAGTACAGCTCCAGAGGAGCTGACAAGTCACCCGTGGGCTCTGCAGGTGGATGGGGCACATCAAGCCCATCACTCTCCAGGACACGCTGGCGGACAGTGATTCCAGGAGATGGTCACACACCCCTGGCAGACACCTTGCTCCCCCCAACACCCCAGCACCGGCTGACGGCTCAGCCCCAGCACCCCGACACCCGCAGTGCCCCGTGCTGGGCCGGGGCACAGCACCTCCATCGCCGCAGACACGAGGTGCCAACACGGAGCAGGCGCAGCAGCGCTCCCGAACCAACGCACGGCACGGCTGGAGCTCAGCCCCAGAGAACACCCCGCCGGTGCCACCGGAAGACCCCGATCCCCCCCATGCGGCGGCAGAGGTGACAGCGGCGGCGCCGGTGCAGGGGACTCTCCTCGGGCAGCCCGGCTGGCAGCAGCCCCCGGTGCCCACGGACAAGGCTGCGTCCTTACCGGTCCGGGCTGCTGGTTGGACGGGTCGCAGGCCAGCGAGACGAGATCTTTGAGCGGGTCCTGCGGGTTGAGATGAGGCGGGTACCGGATGGCCGTGTGCGGGAAGTAGGTGGAGGCCGTCTGGGGAAGGATGGAGGTGGTGGGGAAATGCAGCGCAGACGATGGGTGCGGGCTTCGGGCGATACCTGCGGGTGACAGCAAAAGGGGACACACACCTGTGTCACTAGCTAGTGGCTGCCCCAGCCCCCCGACCCCTCAGCGCTCACTCTGTGCCTCGGTTTCCCTGGCAGGACACTCACCACTGTGCACAGCGATGACGGGACGGTGGTGCTGCGTGAAGCTGCTCAGCCGGGGCGAGGAGTCCTGGGGTGATGGGCTGTTGAAGGGGGACTTGTCCATCTCTGTCTTCTTCACAGTGGGGGAGATGCCTGGGGAAAGCAGGGGGCAACGTCAGGACCTGCCATGGGGCCCCAAGTCCCATGGCTGCTGCCATCTCAGTGCAGTGTTGGGGGAGCTCATTCCGGGGGCAGGGGGCACCCCAGGGCCAGGGTGGGCATGGGGAGGGTGGTGGTGTGAGCGTGTGTGTGAGCCAGCAGGAGGGTGGGCACCTCTGGGGGCACACATGTGTGCATGAATGTGTGTGCATGTGTGTAATGTACCAGCACAGCTCCGTGCCTGTGTGTGCACACACACAGCTGTGCACAGATGTGTGCTCCTGCAGGTGTGTGCATGCAGGTGCACACAGCTCTGTGCGTGTGTGTCCCACCCTGGTGGCAGAAGTGGATGCCCTCACGGATGCCACTGTGACCCTGCAGCCCCCACATGGCACCCACCTCCCCTGGCACATGGGGCTGGGGGCTACAGCAGCTCCTGGGGAGGCAGAGAGGTGCCAGCATGGGGGTGACCACCCCAGAGACCCCTGGCAGTGGCGGCTGCCCAGGTCCCCGAGGCCACCCCAGGGCATGGGGCTGAGAGGGGGGGGTTGGCAGGCACGTTAATCCCCTGCCTCCGTGGCTTTAGCTCTGGCCATTTGGCCCAGGCCTGGTAATGGGTTTAGCCCCTTCTCAGTCGGGCGTTAGGAGGATTTCCCAGAACATCCCGTACAGGATTGCCAAGCCCCCTTCCCGCCGCCAAGGCTGAGCCCCCCCTGCCAGCCACCCTCACCCCTGCCCGGGTCAGGCCACTGGCAGGGGACAGATGCCCTGGCACAGCTCCCTCCTGCCTCCATGCACCATTTTGGGGAGGGGGCTGCACCTTCCCCAGGACCCCCCCTGCACCAGCCCCACGGGCAGGATGGGGTACAGTCCCTGCACACACGGGACACAGTTTGGGGGCTGGACCTGCATCCCCCAAACCTCCTTCCAACAGGATTGGTGCCTCCAGCCCTCCAGCCAGGCACCCTCAGGCTCTGGTAGGGCTGGGGGGCTGCTGTGGAGCCCACCCCACCGCTGGGGGAGGAAGGAGAAGAGCCAAGAGAGGAGGAAGAGGAGCAGCTTCTTTGCCTGCACCTCGGGGTGCGGGAGCTGCTGTGCCAGCCCTGCAGCATCACTTTAATTAGCCCAGCCCCCCCTTTCTTAATGAACAGCTAATTGGGGCTTGTCTAGACAGGAAAGGGAATAAAACCACCAAGCCAGAAAGCTGTCCACAGTGATGTGGGGCTGGGGGAGCTGACTTGGGGCTGGGAGAGGCTGGTGTGGGGCTGCCAGACAGACATGGGGCTGGAGGCTGGGTTGGCCCTACAGAGAGAACCTATGTTGAAATAGGGGTCCCTGTAGCAACACCACAGTCCCCACAGAGCCCTGCCCACAGTGGGGGGCCACAGACACGCCTGGGCACTCATGGAAAGCCTGTGCCTAAATTAGGGGGGCTTGACAGCAACCCCACAGACCCCATGGAAAAGCAGCAGGAATGTTCTGGGGGACTTGAGGGTGGCACTGCAGCCCCCATGGCCGATGTGTCTGACCTTAAGGCCCACAGGGACACTGGGGCACAGAAAGGGCCCAGATGGTCACACGGGGTTCTGGCAGTGGTTTGCAGAATGCTGGGAGCAGGATGGGGGCCCCAGGGCACTGGAAGGGCACTGGTAAGGAGGTGGCACCTACCCCCTTCCATGTCTTCTGTCCAGTTGCGGCTGCTGCTGGTGGGGGAGTTGGAGGAGGTGTAGTACTCGCCCCCAGGGCTGGTGTCAATGTCATCCTCCATGGACCCCGACTTGTGCCGTTTGCTCCTGGGGACAGGGAAGGGTCACAGAATCACGGAATGGTTTGGGTTGGAAAGAACCTTAAAGCCTCTCCCATTCCACCTCTGCCATGAGCAGGGACACCTCCCACCATCCCAGGCTGCTCCAAAGCCCCGTCCAGTCTGACCTGGGACACGTCCAGGGATCCAGGGGCAGCCACAGCTGCTCTGGGCACCCTGTGCCAGGGCCTGCCCACCCTCCCAGGGAAGTGAATCCATCTAGCCCTGCCCTCTGGCAGTGGGAAGCCATTCCCCCTTGTCCTGGCACTCCATCCCTTGTCTAAGTTTCCTCTCCAACTCTCTTGGAGCCCCTTTAAACACTGGAAAGGGCTCTGAGCTCTCCCTGGAGTTTTCTTTTCTCCAGGCTGAACACCCCCAGCTCTCCCAGCTTGTCATGGGTCAGTGCCAGCCCGTGGCAGGACCTGGCTGGCCCTTGCCTTCCCTACGGCCATGCTGGGGCTGGCCCTGGCACCACCCTGGCACAGCCCCAGTGGCACCTACCCGCTGGAGGAGGTGCTGGGCAGTGTCCTCCTCATGCCGGTGCTGGAGGGGTTCAGGTCATAGGCCAGGTGGCCCTGCAGCTCCCCCAGGGAGAAGTTTGGCCCTGTGCCCGTCACCACTGGCGCTGCAGGGAGAGAGGGGGGGTCACTGGGGCTCGGTGGGGAGGGGAGCCCCAGCCCACTGCGGGCTGGGGGGGCTGTTGGGACACTGCTGTGCCCAGGCAGCCAAGGGTTGGGCTGTGGCATCACAGTCACACTCACTTCGGGACACCTGGATGAGCTCGGTGACACTGAACACCCCCGAGGTGACGAAGCTTTCCTGGAAGTCTGTTGAATCTGTGTGGGAGAGAGGAGGGTGTGCTGAGGGGGCAACAGGACCACCCCTCCCACCCTGCACTGCCTTGTGGCGATGCTTGAGGGCACCCCAAATCCCATCTGTCCCCCTCCTTAGCTTCCACTCCACTCCCTGCTCCAGCAAGAGACCACCTCAATTGGTTCTGTCTGCTGAAGATGCCCTGGACCTGCTCAGTGCCTCAGTTTCCCTGCGCCTGAGAGTGCTGGCACGGCTTGAGGCTTCACCCCCACCATGGGAACTCCATGGCAGCTGCTGTCCCCAAGGGCTGTGGCCTCTGTGGGACTCTGCTGGGTGTAGGACAAGGCTAAGGCTATGCCCAGCTCATTGCAGGGACCAGGCAGTGGCTGGCAGCTTGACCATATGTCATAGGCCCCCATCCCCCGCCACGGCAGGGACCCTGGGGACAGTCTGGGGTGTCCTTTGTCCTTTTCCCAGGCCCTGCCCTCTGCACTCACCCAGCGTGATGGGTTTGCTGTCCTCCTGGTCCGAGCCAATGCCTGTCCGGGGGCTGCTGCTCTGCTCTGCATCTGCAAGAGGCAAAGCCCAGGGTGAGCCCCCTGTGCCAGTGGCAGCCTCCACACCGGTGTGAGCCAGGATTGCCACCAGCTGACTGCCCTCCCGTTGCCCTGCTGGGGGAAACTGAGGCATGGGCTGCCCAGCAGCTCTCACCACACAGCAGGGCCACCACCAAGCTGGCATGTCCCCAGCCACTGAGGAACAGTCACCAACCAGCCCCCCTTGTCCTCCCTGCCAGCGACAGGAGCAGGGACAGCCCCACATGCAGGGTCTGGGCAGTGCTCCCTGCAGGAGGGGAACCCCAGGGCAGGGCTGGGTGATGGTCCCTGGCCCTGCTCCTGCCTCTTCTCCTCTCTCCAGCCACGGCCTTGACCCAGTGCTGCCCCACCAGGCAGTGTCACCGAAGCAGGGCACAACCTGTGGCACCTCGTTCTGCCTCTGCCCAGCTCGTGCAGGGCAGAAGGGCTTGGGAGAGCACCTACTCTGACCCCTGGAGCCCTGTCCAGCCCTGCTCCCTCTTGACTAAAAATATCCTGGCTCAGACACTGAGCTCAGCAGCCCTGGCACGGCATGGCACAGCCCAGACCCTGCAGTCAGGAGCATCCTTCGTCACCTGGCTGCTCCCAAAGCCCCTCCATAACTTTTGCCATGCATTTCTCCCCCATACTCCTTCTTCCCCCTGTTTCTCCATTCTCCTCTCCCACCCCTTGGCCTCCGGCATTTCTCTCTGGCAGCCTTGGCAGATGTCAGGAAAGGGCTGAGACAATCCAAAAACACCAACAAAACCACGCAGCTGCAACTGCCAGCCCATGTGCCCGCCTCGGGATTTTTCCCTTTCTCCCTGCTTTTCTCCTCCTTTTTCTCCCCTCAAGTACCTTGCACTCACACGTGGCTCCCAGACTGGCTGGGCAAGTTATCCATGTGGGCCCCATGCCACCCTCCACCCTGACACCCCTGTGTGCTGCCCACCAGGCAGGTTATCCATGGGGGCAGTGGGACTGTGCCATCTCCCAGCCTGACACCCCGTTGTGCCCACACTCCCCGGTACTGCTCAAGGCCGATGCCAAATCAGCCATTTTGTCTCCCTGCCCAGCTGCCGCCATCCCCTCCAGCCATCCCGTGCCAGCCTGGCACCACGCTGGCAGCGCCATGGCATCCTGCCCTGATGCTGCTCACCGCCACCAGCCCCCCCGTGCCCGCACCCCAGGCTCCCTCCAGGCAGCCATTTTAGGGAGCAGAAACTCCCCCTGGAGACGGGCGCAGGGTTTTTTCCTTCCCTTCTCTCCATTTCTCTTTTTCTAGCCCTATTCTCGCATTTTGAAGCGGCTGCACGCTCAAGTATCGGGGTGTGGGTGGTGGGAGCGAGCGGGGCACAAGCCAGCTGGGATAGGGGAGTGGCTGGGGACCCCCCCGCGGATTCATGGGCACCGTGTGGCCGGACACGGCCCCTCCTCCCCTCTAAAAACAACAAATCTGGCGGTGGCTCTGGAAGTGGTTAGTGTGGAGCCCGGCCAAGGCGCGGGACGGAGGCTGGCGGTCACAGCCTGAGGCTGGCCCAGCTCCCCACAGCCCCCAGCGTGGCCTCAGGGCTCCCGGGGACCCCAATGCCTCCCAGATGGCCCCACCTGCCCGGCCCCGGGTGCTTGGCCTCTGGGTGCCTCCCCAGGCCGTGCCCTCGCCTGGTGCCTCTGAGGTGCCTACGCAGCCTTTGGCTCAGCCCAGGGACCCCCACCACTCGTCCTGAGGTGCCCCACATGGAGCTTAGCCCACACCAAACCACCCAGCCTGGTCCCTGTTCCCCCAGGGCACTCAGGAGGGCCATCACCGGCCCTGGGTGCCCCAGGTGGGCCCCACGGCCCTGTACCCCCACACCGTGCCACGGCACCGCCCTGACCCGGCATCGCCAGTGCCCCTCACCGACCCCTGCTGCTGAGGGACCCTGGGGAGCTGTCCCCAAACCGAGCACTCGGCTCCCCCCCGCAGGAGCCCGAGCAGCAGCCGGGACTTTCCCAAGGAGCTCGGAGCTCCGGCAGCAGGGCCGGCCCCTCGCTGCCCCCTCTGTCCGGGCTGATGGAGGCGGTGGGTGCGAGGCCGGGACCGGGGCTCGGCACAGCCGGGGCTCGGCACCCCCGGCGCTCCCCGTGGCTGGGCGGGCGAGCTCGCCAGCAGATTTCTGGCTGCCTCCTCGGCGCGGGGCGGCCGGGCCAAGCGCTGCTCTCACCGCCATGTGACGGCCGCCTGCGCCGGCTGGCGCGCTAAAATGGCGAAGGGAGCCCCGGGCTCACGGGCCGCGCTCCCCACAAGGGGTGTTTGGGGGAGACTGCAAACCCAGCAAGTGGCCCGACTGCACCAGAGAGGAGAAAGAAGCCTGTAAAGCTCCCCCATGCCCCCGCTGCTTCGTTGATCCTGCGCCCTCCACCCCCTCAGGAGGCCGGGATGGGGGATGGAGGTGGGGTAGTCCTGCTGCCAAACTGTGGGGAGCTCAGCGGGGAGGGGGTTCAGTGCCGGGGTCGTCTCCGGCGAGGCAGAGGAGAGTGCTCAGTGCCCAAACAGGTCGATCCAATCTCTTTTAAAAATAGCCAAGTGTGTGCCCGGGGGGGCGCGGGCTGCCTGGGCTCCGGGCCGCGCTGGCAGCCTGGCCCCGTGCCATCCATTGAATTGCGGATCCCGCACCCCGGCCCCGCTGGCTGGCACGGTGCCCCCGGGCCCCAAGCGACACCCGCCCGCGGTCTCAGCGCGTGGGAACGACCCTCGGGCAGCAGGGCCGGCCCTGGGGGGTGTCACTGCAGGCCGGGTGCCCCCCGGGGCTGGCGCAGCTGCGGGAGAACCCTGGCTCGGTGCCCGAGCGCTGACGGTAACAGGGCACGGTGTTACCGGCAGCGGCGCGGGCGCAGGCGCAGAGGCTGGAGGATGCCGGGGGCTGGGGGAGCTGCTGGCGCCGGTGTGTGCAGTCCCAGCCCCTCATCGAGGGCAGCAGCCTTCCCCCTTTTTCCCAGCTCTGCCAGTCGAGGGCAGGGAATGGGAGAGAGTTCAGCACTGCTGCCTGCAGGCTTCTGCCCCGTGCCTCAGTTTCCCTTGGGGCTGGCTGGAGGGAAACTGCCCCCCTGCCTCATGTTCCGTGGCACAGAGCCCCAGCACCTCCTCAGGTGTCACTGCATTCCTCCGGCTGCCCACGGCGACAGCATGGACCAGTAGGGCCTGGACTGAACAGCCTAGTCATAGTGGAAGACCCCTGGAGACCGGAGGGAGCCAATGTGCGGTGGGGCAGATCCCACTGCAAGGGCTGGGGCGAGTGAGGTTGCGGAAGGGTGTGATTTGGGGGCCCTGCCCTGTCAGACCCCCAGAACTCCTCATCCCAGTCTCGCAGTGACCCCAGGTCCGAGCGGCACGGCCTGTTCCGCTGCCCGTCCCACTGTCCATCCATCCCTCTGCCGCCAGGCTGGGGTGGCCCTTACATAAACCCGGAACAGTCCTGCTTGTGTAACCTCCTTTATATAATACCCTGAACCGCCGCGTGTGCCGGGTAAATCCTGGCTGAGCCAGGCCGGCCGGCGCGCCGGGGCGCGGGACCCCCCCCCCTCCCGCTCCTCGCCGCGCCCCCCGCCATGCCCGGAGCGCTGCGGGGCCGCGGGGTGAGGCGGCTCCGCTGGGCCTTGGCCACCAGCGCTGCGGGGGCGGCAGCTCCTCCTCCCCCTGCCGAGCGGAGCCCCGGGGAGGTCCTGGCCGGAGGCATCCCCCGAGGTGGCGGGGCGGTGGCGGGGGGGACGGACGCGCCCCGCTGCCACGTACGCCGGCCGCGGCCAGCTGGCCCGGGCGGGAGCCTGGGAGGCGCGAGCACGTTGGCCGGCGGCTGCGAGCGAGCGGCGCTGGGAGAGAGCGGGTTTGTCCTCGGCCGACCCCGGCCGGCACGGGGAGATGGCAGCGGCCGGGGGGAACCCCCCCAGGAGGGCGGCGCGGCCTCCCCCTCGCTCAGCCCTGCCAGGCCTGGGCTCCATCCAGGGCTGCCGGCGTCCGCGGAGGCGAGCGGGGACAGATGGCAGCGGGGAAAGGCATGGGGAGAGCGGGACAGACAAAGGGAAGGCTGAGCCCCCCCTTCCCTGGGACTCTTCCCTGCGGGGTGCTGGCATCCAGCCCCCGCGCCCTGGGCTGGGGGTACCTGGGGGCGCAGCTGCAGGGAGGGGGTGGGAGAGAGGACAGACGGATGGGAGAGGGAAAGGAGAGAAAGGAAGGGAGGGAGAAAGGAAGGAAGAAATTAAGGTGGAGAGAAAGGGAAAGGAAAAGGGACAGGGACAGGGAAATATGCTGCCACTATCTTGCTGCCCCAGCAATTCCAGCCCCGTGGCAGAACCCCACAGCACAGCCAGCGTCCCCCCCCCCCCGAGTCCGATGTGCCCCAAACACGGCCCCTCCGATGCTCCCCCAAAAGCAGCCCCTGCATCACCACCACGCAGGGCTGAGGCAGCAGTTTTCAAGTCCTTCCCCAGGACTGGCCAAGACCCCAGTGCAGAGGCCAGTGTGACAGGGGACCGTCCCCGTGCCCCAACTGGCAGTGCCAACCCTGATCGGGGGTGTAGGGGCACACAGGGGGCTTGCCGGCGTCTGTTCCCCCCCTCCCGCGGCCACGGGCGGGAGGGAGCACCATGGGCATCTGCCGCCCCAGCTGTCCCTTGCCAGCGCAGCACGAAGCCGGGCACCCGGCCAGGATGGCAACTGCGGCCCCGGGGAGGGCACGGCGCTTGCCAGCGCGGGGGGACGGCGGGTGGCGAGGGCGGGGGACGGCAGGTGCTCGTGAGAGGAGCTCGCTCATCTTTTATTCATCGGGTGCCTAACGGTGCGCGGAACCGCTCTGGCCCCTTGTCCCCTCGGGCGGCACAGGACGTGGCACCCCGTGCCAGGTGCCCGGCAGGCACCGCTCACGCTGCCGGGGCCGGCGGGCCGAGCACGGCCCCGCTCGCTTCGGCGGTGACGCGAGGCCGGGGCTGGCAGCGGGCACTGCGGGGAAGCCGTCCGGCTCCGGCACGCCGCCGGCTCGGCGCACTGCGGGAGAGCCGGGGAAGCCCTGACCTCCCCAAGGTCGCCGGCACATCGATCCGGAGAGCTCGAGCACATGGAAACCGCCCCGGCCGTGCCAGCGCCAGGCTCGCAGCGGGGCCGGGCTCGGGAGCAGCGGCACCCCCGGGCAGTGACGCTGCAGAAGACGGGGGTGGCGGGGGGGTGGAAGCCTGGGGAGCCCCCTCCCATCCCGCTGCTGCAGCACACAGCCGTGGGGGCAGGAACCCAGCCCCTGCGGAGTCTCTGCTGTCTCGTACCCTCGTGCCCTTTCCGGGGGGGGGGTCTCCTCCTGGACTTGCTGGGCTCTGCCTACCCCGTTCCCCTCAACCCCGGCCTCCCTGGCTGTTTGGCTGGGAGTAGAGATACCGGGAACAGGGGGAGGGTTTGCTCGCGTTCATCTGTGTGCTGGGGGGGTTCTCCAGCCTGCCTGCCCGCCGGTGCCCAGCTCTGCGAATGACAGATCCCAAATATTGTGAACCCCATCAATCTTCTCATGACCCTGGCGATAAATATTTGCGCGGGGGCTGGCGGAGCGGCGGTGCCCGGGGAAACGCCTGCCCCTCCATCTGGAGGGGCTGAGCAGACGCTTGGCACGGCCGGCCTGGCACGGCCGCAGCGCGCCTGGGACGAGAGCCCTGGCACGGGCTCCCCGGCAGATTGGTGCCATCTGCCTCGCGCCGCACCCAGCGGTGAGGCTGGTGGGGGGAGATAAGGGGCTGCCAGGCGGTGGGAGACGCAGATGCTGGCACAACGCGGGGGTCCCTGCCTCCCCCCAGGTGCTGTCCTCTGGCGGCGGCACGGCCGGGGCTGCCAGGAGCTCGATGCCACCCTGGGGCGCACGGCCTGCTTGCCCTGGGCACCCATCTGCTCCCACCCCGCTCGGCCTGGGGGCTCAGCCGAGGGGCACTGCCGGGAAAAGCTCACTGCAGGGCAGAGCCTGAACCCCCTACCCCCTGAGCATGACGGCTGGTGAGGGGGGTGCAGAGAACCTCAGAGGGTGTGGGGGGCCAGCACCGCCCCTGCTCTGCCTCTCCCCGGCTCTGGGAGACTGGGTGGGAGGGGGGTGGGGTCCAAGGATGGGGGCTACCAGCATGGGGATACAAGGATAAATAGATGGGGCTGCAGGGATGGAGGCACCGTGGTGAGGGCGCAGCAAGGGAGCCCATGGAGGTGGGGAGCACTGGTGGGAGGTGCAGGGAGGGGGGCACTCTCCCGTCCCCCCCCCCCCCCCCCCCCCAGACTGGCTGCTGCCGACAGGAGCTGCTGGGAGGAATCTCTCCGTAATGCTCCGAAGGTCCTGGCACCATCGGCTGGGGAGATTGATTACCATTTTACTGCAATGCTTTTGACTTTCACCAGCGACCTCCGAGCTCCCCCAGCCCCCCCGCCCCCCCCCCGCCGCACACCCAGCTCTGGGCTGCAGCGCCGTCCCCTCCCCCACTGCGGTGTGCACAGCCCAGCCCTCACCCAGCCCCGCACTCATCCCGCACCCATCCTGCATCCAGCCCTGCTCCCATGCTGCATCCAGGACGGATCCAGCCCTGCTCCCATCCCGCATCCAGTCCTGCTCCCATCCCGCATCCAGGATGGATCCAGCCCTGCTCCCATCCCGCATCCAGCCCTGCTCCCATCCTGCCCCAAAGGTGCCGGGGGTGCTGCTCGCAGGGCTGGGTGCAGGATGGGAGCAGGGCCGGTGCTGCTCTGGGACGACCCAGCCGCCCGGCACTCCCTGCACCCCACGGCCACCCCCAGGGCCAGCAGGGCTGGGACGGGACCTCCCCGCAGCCTGGCACAGGTCCTGCCTCAGTTTGCCCACCCGGGGGCACGGAAAGCCGAGGACAGGGGGAAGAGCCGAGGGGCAGAGCTCGCCTTTGACATGGGCTCGGGGGGGCCGTCCGGGCGCTCAGCCCCTGCCAAGGCTGCCCCAGACCGCGGGTGGGGAGCGCAGGGCCGGGGGCTCCTCCATCCCCCCCTCCCCGGCGTTGCCAGAGCAGCGGCTGGGAAATTGTGCTGACACCGGCAAAACCGGGCGGCGGGGGCGGGGGAGCGCGGGCGCACGTGCTCGGGCTGATAACGGAGCTGCGGGGGCTGCGGGGAGCCCGGAGCGCCCGGCCGGGGGGGCTCTGTGCGGGACAGACCCTCCCAGCCCCTGCCTGTGAGGCTGGGGATGCTGCGGGCGCCGCGGGGGAGCGGGCAGGCAGGAGAGGGCAGGAGCGGGCAGGCAGAGGGAGCGGGGAGGAGGCAGAATCAGGCAGGAGGGGGCAGGAAGGAGGGAACATGCAGAATCAGGCAGGAGGGGGCAGGTAAGAACGGGCAGTGTGCCGGGCAGGAGCAGGTAGGAGGGAGCAGGAGGGCAGCATGTCGGGCAGGGAGAAGCTCCCTGAGCCCACCAGGCTGTGGTACAGTAATCCCCAGCACCCCTCGAGGGCTGTCAGCAGCCTGGCCATGCCATGCAGGGTCCCATAGATGTGGTGGCTTCTTCCCTGCCTCAGTTTCCCCACCAAGGTGGGAGGCCGGAGACCCCTCTCATCAGCCACAGCCTGACAGAACATGCCCACCGTGGGCAGGGACCAGGCCATGCCGAGCACCCAGCACCCTGCAGCACCCTAGGGGTCCCACGCTATTGCTCCTGGCCCATGCTGGTCCCCCTTAACCAGGGCCAGAGCGACCTTAACAGTGAAAGTGAGAGGCTGCCAGGCCTTATCAGGGAGTATTTACAGCCGCTGTGTTCCCAATTAGACAGTCAGGTGACTGCGGCTGCTGGGGACCCAGACACCGGGGTCAAGGTCGCCGGTGGAGGGGCGGGGGGTGGGAGAGGGGCAGCCACCTCCCGGGGACAGCAGCTGGACACGGCATGGCCAGAGAGGCACACCAGGTGGCAGTGGGGACCCCGTTGCAGAGGCTGTGGGGGTTCAGGTCCCTGCCTTCAGCTTGGCCACTGTAGGGCTCCCAGTCCAGCATCAGGGTGCTCCCAGTTCAGCCCAGTCCAGGGTACTCCAGCCCAGTGTGATGCTGCACCTCCAGCTGAGCCAGCACAGGGTGCCCCCAGTCCAGCCCAGTGTGCAGCAGCCCCATCCCAGTGAGTACAGGGTGCCCCCAATTACAGCGTGCAGCAGCCCAGCCCAGCCCAGCCCCGCCACATCTCAGCCCAGCACAGCACACCCCACTCCCTGTCTGGGTGCACAGGACACCCCCAGCCCCCAGGCTGCACCCTGGGCCCCCGTTCCCAGCAGAGCACCCACCCTTCCCAGTGCCCTGTTGGGTCCCTTGGTGCCACGGAGCAGGCGAGTCACGTGCATGGGCACGGGTCCTGGCAGCACACGTGCTCACACGCTGGGGGCATGGCTGGGCGGGCAGGTCCCGGCTGCACACGTGTGTGCAACCACGGATGTGCCCCACGCCAGCCCAGGGTCCCACCTGGGGCAGGGTCTGGCCCTGGCTATTCCCTGCTGGAAGCTGTGCCCCATTTTTCCCCAAAGCCACGAGGGCCTGGCAGTCCTGCCAAACCCCTTCCCTGGGTAGTGGGGGAGGTCACATGCCTGCCATGCCTCAGTTTCCCCAGTGACACCCAGCATATCCCACGGATGGCTGGGCAGAGCGTGTGCCCACCATGATTCACAACACTGGCACCTGATTTGCTGGCACTGCCGGCACCACAGTGGCCTCTGTGGTGTCACTGTCTGTCCCTGGGCTCTGGCCAGTACCAGGCAAAGAGCCACAGCCCCACGTTCCCCCTACTGTGGTGCTGATGAGGCTGGGCTCACAAGGCTGGGGGACATCACCTCGTGCTGTGGGCATGGGCAGGAGGTGCTGCCAGGAGGGGACCAATATCCTGCCACCCCCACGCACCTGGGTAGCCTGGCCTGGCCAGAGGTGGCCACAAGACCCTTGATCACCCCTAAGGCTGCAAGTCACAGACCCTCCTGTCTGTGAACCAGCCCTGTGCAACAGCCCAGCCCAGCCCTCAGATGGGATCACACAGCAGCTCCCCTGGCTCTTCACACAGCTGGGGGTGCTGGCGGATGGCAGAGTGAGTGGGGCACCCCAGCTGCTGGCAGCGTGTCTGTGCCAGCATATCACCAGTTGGGGACAACAAACCTGCCCAGGTAAAATCCCTACTTCTGAGCTTCCCCCTCCCAGCATGTGGGGAGGTGACGTGAGCTGGTGGAGAGGACAATGGCTCAGGGACCCAAACTGAGAGAAAGAGCTGCTGCCTGTGCCGCACTCCGTGACTCAGTTTCCCCCTTTGAGAGCAGCTTTGACCCTCCTTGCTGCAATGAAAGCAGCCAATTCTCCCAGCAAGTCCATGGCACTCCCAGGCAGTTGAAGGGCCAGGACTAGTATCCACAGCAGGAGCTGCCCCCACCAACGTTATTGCTGTGCCCTCCCCAGCCAGCCTCACTGCCATGTCCCTGCTCTGGCATCGAGGGGTTGGCACCATAGTCCATGGCAAATGGGCACTGCTGGACCTCTTCCAGCTCCAGCCCTTGGGGATGCACCAGGAACAGGCTGCCCCTTCCCTGCCCAGGCTGCCCATCCACTCCTCTCAGCTAGGCACAGGATGTGGGGTTAGCTCTGGGTTTAACCCCAAAACTCCATGCTGGGAATGCACAGAGGCAGCTCATCCTCGGGGACCTTTGTGTGCTGCTCCTGGGCAGCTGGGATCAGCCCTGGCTGGGGGAGAGGGGCCAGGGTGGGGGGCACCCACCCAAGAAGCAGTTTGGAGAGGGAAGCACTGCAAGGTCTGCAATGGGAAAGGTGTTTGGGAGCAGTGTCCCCAGCTGGAGACGGGGATGGGACAGATGGGGAGGGACAGCTAAAGCAAACCCCCCAGAGGTGGCCGTGGCAGAGCACAGCCAGGCTCTGCCCTGCAGGCACACGAGCACCCACCTCTCTCACGGACGAAGTAGGCCAGGTAGAGGTCGAGCTCCTTGACGGAGACGCTGATGTGGTGGGGCTGGACGCAGAGGATGGGGTTGGTGCACTGGCCCGACTTGACCAGGCGCTCGCCGTCGGTGCTCTCCAGCGGGATCCCTTTGAAGAGGATGACCATGACCAGGTCCAGCCGCCACACCTTGTCCGCCTGCCGCAGGCAGTCGATGCGGCGCATCTTGCCCTTCTGGTCAGGGTTGGAGAGGACGCAGCACGAGGGCTTCTTGCCCGTGATGGAGAGCACGAAGTCCTCGCGGCACTCAGGCCGGATGTCCTTGCGCAGCTTGGCCAGGAGGCGCGAGGCCCATTTCTGCTTCACCTCCGGCTTCTCGCTCAGCAGCTCGTCCTTCACCGCCCTCTCCTCATCCTTCGTCATCCTCTTCTCATGCTTCTTGAAGTACTTGCGCTTGCGGGCCTGCAGGTTGAACCAGGTGTAGGCAAAGGCCCTGACGTGGGGGAGCAGCGCCTCGATGAAGGGGTGGAACTCATCCTGTGGGAGCAGAGGAACAAGGGGTCACTCCTGGCCGAGTCCCTCCAAGCTCCCTCCCGAGGTGGCTGTGGAGCCCTGGGGACCTGCCAGGCTCATTCCCACTGGGCTGCATTCCAGTGCAACCAGAAGAAAAAGCTGTGGCAGAGGCACATGCCCACCAGGGTCAGGGATCCTCTCACCACCCAGCGAGGTTTCCCCCATTCCAGGAGACCTCCATAAATCCCACCGGCTGCAATTTTCCCGAGCCAACAACCTGCAGGGATTGGCTGGGCAATACAGGAGCAAGTGCCACAAAGAGACAGGCTCCTGCACAAGGCTGGCCACCTCAGCAGCACCCAGACCCTCTCCCCTTTGCAGGATCTGCTCCCACCAGGTGCAGAAATCCCACCTGAAATCCCAGCTGACACTGTGCCCACCGGAGCCGCTGTGCGGGCGTCAGGCGCTGCCAGACCACAACACCCCAGTGCCGGGTCCCCCATGCCTGCAGCATGCCGGGTGCTCCCACTCGAGCTCTGGGTGCCTTGGACCTCTCCACTCCCTCTGGACCAGTGAGAAACTCCCCCAGTTTGCCCCAGTTGCAGCCAGCCCGGCGGCTGGCGCCTGGCCCGGCACACAAGACGTGCTCTGACTGCCTTTTTCCATTTGGTGAGCGCTGCTGGATGAGTCCAGCCCCAAAAAGAAAACAAGGAAAATGCATCCCCATCCCTGGCCCCTCCTTCCCGCATCCCATTTTTTTTTCCAATTTGGAAAATCAGTGCTTCCTGGCTGGGGGCCCACAACCCCACCATGGGATGGAAAGGTGTTGGGAGCCTTCCTGGCGAGGAGCAGCACAGCTTGGAAAGCAGCAGGCAGAGGGTTGAACATCCCTGTGTGTAGCCAGGGCAGCACCAAGCTGGCCCCCAAGGGCAGGATTTGGCCCTTGGGGTCCCTCATGACTGTGGGGAGGAGGAGAAGGAAGGGGCTCAGTTGGATTCCTGCCAGGGCTGAGAGGGGGGTGGCTGGGGATAACTGCCACTGCCATGCCACAGGGACATGCCTGGGGAGGGTGCCAAGGGCAAGTGCTGCTCTGAGGTGAGGAGGTGGCCACGGGCAGGAGCTGGGAAAGGACAGAGCTGTGGCTGTGGGATGGGGTGAGCACTCCAGATCTAGCCCCACTCATCCCAGAGCAGCGATGCCATTCCCTGGCTGAAGCAGCTGTGTCCCAGAGTGACCCTGCCTGGAGGGAACAATGTCCCCTGAAACAGGCTCCCAGCAAGGATTGGCCCCATACAGACCCTGCTACTCCCATTTGTTCTCAAGTCCAGCACAGATCCCATTAACCCTAAATCTGCTCCCCCAGCACAAACCCTGACAACAGCAAGCGTGAGTCCCTGGGTGTCCCCTGAACCAGTGACCCCTGCACAGACCCTGCTGTGACCTGGCACAGACATCCCAGTGCAGACCCCACTGTCCCTGAACCCAGCACAGACACCAGTAACTGCCAGCCCCAACCCCCAGCACAACCCCACTAATGCCCCAAAAGTCCCTGAACGCACAAATCCTTCCTCATGGGACAGACCCTGCCACCTCTGGGCCTGCCCCTCTCTGGACAAAGAGCTGTAGCCCCACAGGTGTCCCTGCCATGCCCAAAAAGGGACAGGGGACTGTCCCCTCACTGGGGAGCCCATTGTGCCCACAGGGACCCAAATCTGCAGGCAAACCCATCCTAACCCTGGGGACCCCTGCCCAGGGGACTCATCCTGCCAGAGGAACCCTCTTTGCCTGGAGGACCCGACTCTGCCTGGGGAACCTGTCCCCACCGGCTGCTCCCGGGGCCACCACAGGATCTGGTTCCCTCTTCCCTCCCCAGCAGCAGCCGCTAATTCAGTGCAGCTGGGCAAGGGCTGGGCATGTGTCTTAAATCAGGGAAGAAGGTCAAAGAAAAGTAAGACAGGAGCCGAAAAAAGCAGCAGTGAGTTCCAAAAACAATACTTGGCCGGGGCGGTGGGCGGCTGATCTTCCTTGGTGGCCGGTTATTCAGACGAGCCCGACAAATTGCTGCCATCCCCTGGCCCCGCCACCCTCCCCAGGCAGCCGGCGGCAGGGCTGGCCGCAGGGCCGGGGGGACACCGCGCCATTGTCCCCATCCCTGCTCTCCCGCTTGGGGAGTGCCACCCCGGGCACCCCTGCAGGGAAGCGCGGCCGGAACCAGGTTATCCGGGCTGGGCTGGGTGAGGCAGCACCCTCGGGTGCTGTGGGGGCCGGGGGCTGCTCTGCCTCGGCACGGCAGCAGTAAACCCCAGGTTCTGTGCCCCCCCCTCACCGTGCCGAGAATTTACAGTTCTCGCTTGGACCCACAACTGAGACCCTCCAAAAACCCTTCTGCGTGCAGAAGGCCCCGCAGCCCTCGGTGCCCCCGAAGCCGTGGCAGCCCCCCCGCCCTGGCCGGGATTAGGGCAGGCCGGGAGCTGCACCCAAAGCCAATCAGCCCCTCGCCAACTTTCCCTCCCGCCCGGCTTAACCCGCGCCGCGATGCCGCCGTTAAGCGGCTTTAGCAGGGCAGGCGAGGGCGGCTGGGGGGCATCAGGACACGCACAGGGAGACGAACGGCGGCTGCGGGGACACGCTAAAGGACGGGGGGACCGTCCCCACCGTGCGGGCAGCGAGCCCCGCAGCCGGGCACACCGTCCCGGCTGGCACCGGCCCGCTTCACACCGGATCCACTGGGGAAGGCAGAGGCAGGGATGCGCTGTCTGTCTGTCCGTCCCAGTCCCAGATTCCCACCGGGTTCCCCCAGCCCAGTAGCCCGAGCGCCGGCAAAAGACTGGTTAAGTGTTTCTCCTGCTGTTTTTCCTTTGCGGGGCTGGGAAGCAGAGACGTGCTGCAATACCCCAGACGAGGCTGCTCCCGGGGCATTTCCGGATGGGAATCTGGCAGCAGAGCCTGCGCTTGGGCCTCATCCAACCCAGGCTTGTAAAGCCCTGCAACCCAGGCAGGAGCACGCCTGCGCCGGGCGCTGCCGGCCCCGCTCCGGGCCCCCCTGCACCCCCTTTCCAGGGGCTGCAGGAGCGCTGGCTTCCCATGCCAGGTGCTGTGAGGGGAAACTGAGGCACGGGTCAAGTCCGGCTCTGTCTTGCGGTGGAGCGGGGAGAGGAAGGAGGGATACTCTGTGTGGAGCTGGGCATGCCATGGAGGATTAACTCCTCCGCAGCCCAGGGTTTGGCAGCGCCAGGGATTGGGAAGGGGCACAGCTGAGGCGCTGCCTCTCCCCGTGCTTCTGCCGCCGGCTCGGCAGCACCGGGGGACACTCCGGGGACAGGGGGGATGCTCCGTGCCACGCAGGGACATGGGCTGGCCACCCTCCGAGCATCCTCCGCTCCAGCGCCTTGTCCAAACAGGTCGGGCTCAGTGAAACAGCCTGAATTTTCCAATGAAAAAAAAAAAACCCCAACACGTTTCCTCAGGAAATTCCCGAGCAGTTTTCACGGGGGAGGCGCTGGGGTGAGGGGCGGAGGAGGAGGAGCGGGACGGGAGGGGTCAGACACCTCGGCAGTTGGTTTTGCTCTCCCACCAGCACGGCCTCGGCTGCGGGGAGGAGCGGGACGCTCCATCCGCACCGCGGGCAGGGAGCGACGCGGGACAGCCTCGCTGCGTGGCGGCCCTGCAGGGACCACACAGGGTTCTCCCCATGCAAGGATGCTCAGCCACCCCTCCAGCAGCCGCACGCCTCCGAACCGCTGCCGGCTCCCACGGCCGCCGCTCCTGCCAGGTCCCCGCGGCCCTGCGAGCCCGGGCAGGGGCTGGCAAGTCGGGCCCCCATGGGAAGCCTTGGCGTGGTGGCAGGGGGGGATGCGACTACAGAGGTTCCGGTAATCCTGAAAATCCCGGTACCTTAAAAGGGCACAGCGGGGACTTGCTTTCTCCTCACCAGAGCCCACAGATGCCCTTAGCACGGACCGGAGCCTCCGGTAGCCGCTTATAACTGTTCGCCGAAGCGGCCCTGGGTAATGAGTTAACCTGGTAATGAGACCTGTTGCCGAGACAGATGCAAATGATTGGGAAGTGCTCATTAGAGGGGATGGAAGGAGGCACTTAGGCCCTGAAAGGCACCCAGCCCTTCCCGGGGCCGCCCTGCACCCTATTAGAGCCCATTTTGCAATAATTGCTCCAGAGGAGGAAATCTATTTGGATTCATCATAAAGTATTTATTAACAAGAGCTTATTCATAATTTTTGCTGCTCGCCGGTGTGGCGCGGCCGGGCGTCCCGGCCTGCTCTGCATCGGAACGCGTTTCCCCGGCCCGGGAGAGAGAGAGAGCGGCAGCGCTGGGGCGGGGCAGCGAGGGGGCACGGGGGCACCTGGGGCTCCCGGGCAGGTACGAGCTGTGCGGGCCTTGCCTGTGCACACCCGGCCCCGTGGGCAGCACTTTGTTACAGCCACGTTCTCCCCTCGCTCCTGTCTGACCCAGCCCCTCACTTGCAAAACCCCTCCTGCAGCCCACGCCGGGGCACAGAGCCTCGGTGCCCAGGGCACCTGGCTGGCACCACCGGCACAGGTGGAGGTGAAGGCAGGACACTGTGCAGCCTCCTCGCAGTTTCTCTCTCCGGATCCTGCGGTTTATTTTCCCCCAGAGCCAAGAGCATCCCCCAGCCAACACCCACACACGGCTGGGGGCTGTGGGTGGGCTGGACTGTTCCCACTACGGGTTCTGGTGGAAGGGTGAGCACAAATGGAGCAGAGAGGGGCTCCCAACCCTCATTTACTGCCGCGATGCTCAGCCCCGCTCAGGATCAGCCCAGGAGCGGGGGGTGGGCTCGTACAGCCCCTGGTGCTCTGCACTCACCCCAGGAGCCGGGTGACCACGCACCCCTCACTGAGCCGCCCCGGGGTCCCCACACCTGGCGCTGCCCAAAACCGCCCGCCTGGCCTGTGAGCCCCCCGGAGCAGTCGGGTCCCGCCGCCCCCGGGCCGGGCCGGTGCCCACCTGCCCGCGCCTACGTGCCGGGGCGGGAGCGGTGCCGGCGCTCGCCCTCGCAGGTGCTGCGGCTGCGAGCGGGGGCGCGGGGAGCGCGCCGAGGCCGCGGGTCACAGGAGGCCGCGGCGGCACAGAACCTGACAGTTGCTTTGGAAAACATCAGGAAGAAAAGCAGCTCTCTTGGCAGCCCCGGGCTCCGGTGCCAGCGCTGCCTGGGCCCCCGCCAGCCAGCACAGCCCGCCCCGCAGACGGCAGCCGGGGGTGGCCCAGGTGGGATGGAGCCGGAGGGGGCTCACGGTACGTGCCCCGACACCGTGCCCAGCACCGCCTCTGGTCTGCCTGCGTGCACCCCCACCCCAGCAACAACTGGCACTGCCGGTCCCCGGGTTTCCTGAATGCGCCCCAAACTGGGGAGCAGCGTGCCCAGCATGCAGGGAGGGGTACGGATGCCCCAGGGATGTACCCGGTGGCAACACGGCTAGCACTGGGTGGTGGAGGGGCCAGGAGGGTTCTGCTAAGGGAGACTAGATAGTGTGAGAGCCTAAAGCCACTCGCTGCCTTCCTGGAGACTCACTTGGACTTCCCAGGTGCCTCAGTTTCCCCAGGTGCCGTCTCTGAGCGTCCCCTTTGGCGTTTGGGAGCCGACGGCTTAGCTACTTTCCCAGGGTGACCCCACCTGCCCCCAGGGTGAGGCGCTGCCTTTCCAAAAATAAGGAAACTGAGGCATGTCACCTGCCAGGCCAGCCCACAGAAGAGGCAGGATGCGACGGTGACTGCTGAGCTCTGGGAGAAGTCTGGAAGCAGCACTGGGGGACCCAGCCCATGGCCACGGAGATGTCCCCTCGTCCTGGGAAGCATCTCGTGGCCAGCAGCGCCAGAGCCACGTGGCTTCCCAGCCAAAACCCCCCCGGGGCTCCAAGGAAGGGAAATGTTTTATGGAACTGGAAGAAAAAAAGAGCTTTGCCAACGGGTCCTGGTGCTGCTGGCTCCTCCGCCCTGCCCTGCGTCAGCGCGGGGCCCTGGGGGTGCCCTGTCCCCCCATCCCTGCTCCTGGCACACGGTGGGGGCTGCAGTGTCCGAGACCCAGCGCTTTGCCCATCCCAGACCCCAGGGTCAGCCTGGGAGCTGCCAGGATGTGACCCGGGGATGGAATTTGTTCCCAGGAGCACAGAGGGAAACTGAGGCAGGAGATGTGTTGGGGCTGGCAGCACTCTGTTCACTCTGGGGAGGGGGCACCACCAGAAAGGGTCCCTCCAGCCCCCCATGCTGGGCCCAGGGCTCTGAGCCCGGCTTTAGCCCCTGACGCAGGAGGTTTTATTTCCCTCCCAACATATTTTTAGCCCTGCCTGCTTTGTCCTGGCCTTTCCGAGGGGGATTAATCGTGCACCATTAAAGGTGTGGGGGTGCAGAGAGGTGTCCCCAGCTCCCTCCTGGGGGTGCTGCTGGGGGGGTTGGTGCTGGGGGTATCTCTGCACCCCATGATGGGTAGTGCTGTGATGGGTTTGTGGGGCTCACTCTGCTGCAAATCCAATCCCTGGAGCAAGTCCGTGGTTAAAAATAGCCCTGGCCTTTTGCCACGGCATTGGCGACCTCGCAGGAGGATCGGCCACGCCGGCACCCTGGAGGTGAAGAGTTCATGGCCCCCCCACCGCCCCAGCGCCTTTGCTGTGCCATGGATGTGCCAAAGACTCAGCCCCTCCTCCAGCATCTCATCGGCTCCCTGGGTGCTCGGGACAACCTGCCAGGACCCTCCACAGAGAGAGGAGAAACTGAGACACGAGGTGGTGCCTGGAGATCAAAGGGGCCGGGCGTGTCCCCAGAGGGTCAGCTCCGAGCCTGGCCAGACCCTGCACGCCGAGCACTGAAGGACGGGACTGGTTCAACGGGGTGGAAGGGGAATGTTCATCTGCTTTCGGCAGCTCAGCAGAGCCTTCCTGGGCAGATTCAAAGGCTGAGCCCGGCTGGGTCCTATTTCGGGAGGGTTTTGGACGCCTCCCAAGTGACAGAAGTGGGTGGGGGCTGACCTGCACAAAGGGACTCTGTTCGGGACTGGGCTCGGCGGTGCCCGGCGCGGGGGCCGGTGGCTGTGGCCGGTATCCCCTTGGCCCCCCCGTGATGGGCCAGCAGCCCGGGCTGGGCAGGGGCGAGCGCCCTCCTCCCGTGCCGGGTGCCGGTGCCCACCTGGATGTAAACTGAGGCGCGGGGCGGGACTGCCCTTGCCTCGCGGGTGCTGCTGTAACCGCTAAGTGACACTGCCATACCGCGGAGACGGCCGTGCCAACCTGCCTCGTGACGTGGGCTCCAACAGCCACCCGCCCTGGGCTACTTGCCCAGGCTGGCCCCGAGCCATCCTCTAGGGGAGTCCAAGGTCCTGCCGTGGGGTCGGCGCTTTGGGAGCCAATCCCCCTGTCACAGCTCCACGAGGGAACAGGAAAAACCCTCGGACAGGCCGGATCCCAGCGGCTCCGCGCCACCACAGGGCACACTGGGGTACCAGCACCACTGGCCCTGGGACTGGGAGCCCTCCTGCATCACCTCACCTTGCCCCCGCTGGCCACCTCGGGGCCTGGGGGCTCCAGAGAGCTCCAGGGCCGCGGTGCCAGCACCGAGCCGAGCACATTGTCACCGTGCCTGCCAGCAGGGCTGTGAGTGCCCACGGGCACCGGCAGCAGAGACCTGGGATGGGGCCTGAGTCCTCACCAAGGTCATGCTGGGCAAGCTCCCGTCCCTGTCCCCACATGGGACACAGCAGTTGTGGCTCGGCCCCGGCTGCCGCTGGTGTCTCCTCTCTCCAACCAATTCCCCACCGCAAGGCGAGGAAGCTGCTGAGCGCGTCCCGGTTCCCTCCGGCGGTACCTCAGGATGCGATGCAGTCATCGTTAATGCATCTGGACTCATTTATGGGGATGAGAAAATGTTTCCAGGTTTCCCACAAAGTCCCATTAAGATCCCAGTCCCACTCTATTTTTAGTGCCCTCATCAACAACGCCTTTCCCAGCCACCCCGGCGCTCCGGAGCCCCATGGGGCTGGCGGGGGCACCCTGGGCACACACCTGCCTGGCTCTGTGGGGAGCTGAGCTGCACCCAGACCGGGCAAATGGAGGGGGCAAACCCTGGCCCTGCCCTCCTGACCCAGAAGCTTTGCACCCATGGGTGAACCTGGGGTTGGGGGTGCCCCAGCCTGGCATTTGCCTGGGAGCACAGAAAGAAAGAAACGCAGTGGGATGCAACAGGAAAAGCCACCCCAGGTCACAGCGTCGGCTGCAGGACCCCAGTCACCACGGAGGATGGAGAGCGGCTGGGTCTGAGCATCGCTGCAGGTGTAGGGTCACGCCCTGCAGCACCAGATTGTCACCTGGCGATGGCCAGTGGCTGTCCCAGCCAACCCGTCCCTCAGCAACCCCCGGCGCCCTGGCAGCGTCTCCTCCCAGGCAGCGGGTGCCCACAGGGCTCTCGGTGCAGCTGGCAAGGGCGCCTGGATCCTGCCCTCGGCGCTGCGCCCTCCCGGGCTATCTATAGCCATGACCTCAGCGGGAACCGGGGCAGGACCCGGCCGCGCATCGTCCCTTCTTGGCAGGGCCACCGCCTCAGCCCCCACCCGGCACAGAACTGCCGCCAAGCCGAGGCTTTTATCCCGTACGTTCGCTAATCCGGCGGGATTCGATGTCAGGGGCTGCCCACGGGAGGCTCACAAAGGCCGTTTCCAGGGGTGCCCAGCCAAGCGATGGAGAACGCCAGGCGGGAAGGGCAGACGGCGGTGCTGGGTGTCACCGCGTTGGGTGACAGGCTCTGACCCCGGGGCTGGACGGGAGGGAATGTGTGTGACCCGCCCGCGAAGAGGTCGAGCAGGGGACGTCCTTGCGTAGGCAGGGGTGACATGAGGACACCCCGCAGCTGCGCCCCGCAGGCGTCGGGGTCACAGCCACCCGCAGAGCCGGGGGTCGTGGGGAGGACCTGCTCGCTCTGCGCCGGCTGCCCCGGGGGAAGCGGGAAAGGGGTGGCCCAGAGGAGGGGAAATTCCCCAGCTTTTTTCTCCAACAAACTCCTTGGCTTGTGCAATTAGAGAAATTTGTTTAACAAACTCCCGGGGGAGCGGAGCGGGAAGGTGGGGTGGCGCGCGGCCAGGGCGCTGCTCACACAGGCCCGCGCCCTCCCCGCCTGCGCCTTTGATCAGCAGCGCACGGCGCAGGGGGACGGGAGCCCTTTCCCGATGTGCCACGGAAATGCCCCGGACCCTGCGGACACGCTGCCCGCGGCAACCCTTTGCCACGTGTCCCCTCAGCTGCTGCCTCGCAGCCCCCTCCGCTCGTCACCCCCATTGCCATCTCCCTCGGGCTCGCCGGGGTGGCACGACCCTGGCACCGTGCCACGCTCAGCCTCCAAGCTCGCGGCCGCAGGTGCGCACACGTGTGCGCCCCGCTGTGCCCGCGCCCAGCGCAGGCTCCGGGCGCGCACCCGCCCGCTCGCTCCCGCTCTCTTTCTCATGCGATGCCATTTCCATCAAAAACTCTTTACTCGGCACTTTTCCCCTCATTGGTATTCACGCCGCGCTCTCGCTGTCCTGGCGCACAGGTTACTAAAGGAGATTTTGCGGCGCAGCGTGGCGGGGGTCACATTTCAGCCTGCGCCGTCTCGCTTTCCCAAATCGCTGGGCAGCAGCCAGGGACGGCGGGAGGGGGTGCAGGATCCGGCACATCACAGCTCCCGCCAGGCAACCGTGGGACCGAGCGGCCTCGTCGCCTGTGGCAGCGGGGCGAGGCGGGCTGGCGGCGGCGGCTCTGCAGCACACAGTGATGGGTGGCTCCCTGGGGACAGCCAGCAGGTCACCGGCGCTCGCCGTCCTCCCGGCAGCCCCACGTGCCTGTGCAATGTGGGAGCACCTGGAAAAGGGGGTCTGAGCAGAGAGGGGGGCACGCATTTGGCGTTGCCATGACTCATCAGCACCCAGATGAGCCCTGGGTGACATCCACAGTGAGACTGTACCCCCAGAATGACATCCTGGGTGTGGGGGGAGCAGTGGTGCCTCTCTTTTTTAGGGCTGGTTTGGAGAAAGGGGAAATGTCTGGGTGGAAAATCAACATTTCTCTCGTATGGGGTTTTTTTTTTTCCTTTGAAAGCAAAAATATTTCTTGGTTTTTCGTGATCAGAAACATGTTGGGGGTTTTTTTGGACAACAGCCGGTCAAATACCATTTCCCCGTGAAGGGAATGCAGGGGCCCTTTGCAAGGAGAGCGAAAACCTTCTTAAAAAACAAAGTAAAACCCTCAGTTTAAAAAAAAAATCCACCCGGCTATGGACTTGAATAAGCTCCCAGGGAAGAGGGGTCAGCAGGAGGGCTGGATCCCGGCGTTCCCGTGCCAGGCAGTGCTGCTGGAGTGGTGCTGGTGGTGGGGAGGGCAACGTCCACGGCAGGCAGCCCAAAGCTCAGACCTGGGGATTTCACCCAAAACGCTGCCCAGCGCTGGCTGCCGGCCGGGGAAGGAGGATTAATGCGCTTTTAGAGCAGTGGTGAGTTAACGGAGAAATCAATCCTTGGCAGTGGCTGGCCCCAGGTCCCCCAGCGCGTGAGCGCTGCCGCACCTGAGCCACGGGATCCTTTCCCAGCTCCTCTCCAGGACTTGGGAAGCTCCGGGTCTTGGCGGCCGGCGCAGGGCGCTGGGTCCCGGCCAAGCTGGCACAGAGCGCCCGGCCGCGGGGGATGCCTGCCCAGGGCCGACGTGACGGACGGCGAGCTCAGCCGCCCGCCCGGGTGCGAGCCAGGCCCGGGATGCCCGGGGGTACCCTGTGCATCCCCTCCCTGCAGCTGGCACGTCCCAGGGGTCTGCATACCCCCCTCGAGGGTGAGATCTCAGAGTGTCTGGCTGCCAGGGCAGGGAGGGAGGCTGAGCTCAGGCTTTTGCCTGCACCAATTTGTGCAGGCAATCCAAAAGCATCTTGGTACCGAAAATCCATGAGGATTTGGTGCTGGGTGAAGCTTTGCCCCACTCAGACTCAGCCCCAGCAGCAGCCCTCAGCCATGCCGCGTGGACGTCACCAGTGATGCCACATGATCCTGGCAGGGCTCGGCACCCACTGATGCCCTGGCTGCTCCCATCGCCTTCACCACCCTGCCTCGACCTGCCCGGCACACCCCAAGGTGCTGTGGGAGAAATCCTCTCCTCATGGGTCCCTGAGGAGCACATCCCCAGCACCCCAGGGCCCTGCCTGCACTTCCCAGCTTGGGTGCAAGGACTGCTGGGGACAGCAGCCCCCCCAGCCCCTCCCACAGGCAGCCAGCCCCCTCGGAGATGCTCTGTGCTGGCACTGCCATCCCTGCGCCGAGGAGCCACAGCACGGCCGGGGGTGGCAGGCAGCGTGCCAGCTTCACAGGGAGGGATTTTATCTCCCCAACAAGTCTCCTTTTTCCTCTCCAGTGAGGGACTCTGGGGATGCTCCCCACCACCGTCCCCATCCCCATCCTGCCACCAAGGGCTTGGCTTGTGGCTAGAACAGGTGCAGGCACAACGACAGTGATGGGGGGAAAATGGGCACCCCTTGGGCTGCAGGGATGTGTCCAGGGGCCAGGCACTGGGATGGCTGGCACAGGCACCATCGGGCAAGGAAGGTGGGTGAGCAGACAGGGCAAGCTGTCCCTGTCCCTGGGGCCATTCCCAGAGAGCCCTGCCTGGCAGGGACCTGCCTCCACCACCTCCAAAGACAGGACACACAGACCCTCCCTTTCCCCGGGAGAACCAAATCCCTATTCAGGCCCTCCCCACCATGCCCAGCCCGGGGTCGGGACAGATCCCTTGGTGCCACCGTGGCAGCTCTCCCCCAGGCCCCTGAGCTCCCCTTTCCAGGGCTGCCCAGGCTCCTCGGGGAGCCGCCTTTCTCTCTCTTTGCTGTGCCCTGATAAGGGCTAGCTGGGCCAGCCCATGCCATGGTTCCTCTGCCCAGCGAGCCTTGCCACGCCAGCACTGCCTTGGCCACACCGTCCCTTCCACCCCTGCAAGGGGGGAACACCGCCGGGTCCAAACAGGATCAGGCTGCTGGCATCCATGCCCAGCCCTGCCAGGCTCAGGGGAATAGGAAAGGGAGCTATTGCCAGTTGCTCCAAGAGCTCCGGGCAGGGCTCTGGGCTCTGGCAGCTGGGCTTTGTTCAGCAGTCTGCAAAGGCGTGCGCACACCCGCAGCGCTGGGCACGCGCTGGGATCGCTCCCTGCCCCGGCACAGAGGGAACTGTGGGCATGAGGGGCCTGAAGCACGGTCAGGGAGGGAACCGTGGGCAGGGCGAAGCTGCCCAGGGAAGGGAGAAATCGGCAGGTACCTGGAAAAAGGGCGGCTGATTTACTGCACGAGGCCCCAGACAAGTTCAAGGTGATGAGGGGGAGAGCGGCACAGCGTGAGCGCCGGCCAGCAGCCCCTCACGCAGCTGCCTTTATCCCCTCCCTGCCCGTGTGCCCTCCGACCCAGCATCAGAAACCCCCCTGAACACAGGAGCTATTTTTCCCGGGTGAGGATTTAAGCTGGGATCGGGCAGGAGCAGCGGGGCAGGGCTCGCCAGGGCAGGCGGGCACGGCGGGCGCCGCGGGGAAAGCGAGGATCTCCCGAAGGTTGCATTTAAAGAACAGCCTCATTGTTTTTCCCAAACAATACTCAGCAGATGGGAGAATTGAAAGTGTGTTGCAACCTTCCCTCTCTTCCCCCGCCATGCCCGGCTTGCTGCTCCCATCCTTTGGCAGCCGATCTGAGCTCCCGGCTGGAAACCAGTTCTCCGGAGCTACTGGTGGAGGGGGTGAGCACCGGTGCTGAAAAGCCCCGGCGCTTTCGGGAAGGGGGCTTGCCAAAGGATGCCCCACGAGATGTGCCCAGCAGGCAGCTCCCTGCCCCAGCCACATGCCTGCAGCAGTGGTAGCAGCCCAGGGATGTGTGGAGCCCAGCCGTGGCCGGGGAGAGGTGGGATCCCCTCGGATGCCTGGAGATGTGGCTGTGACCGTGCCACGTGGCTGCAATGCTTCTGGCAGCCCAGCTCCACCCCCCAGGCCCGGAGCTGTGCCCGTTTGCTGATACCAAGGTTTGTGCCAGGCCAGCTTAGCCAGGTACTCCCCGGTGCCCCTCAGATCCCGAGCCACTGACTGTGGCACACACGGGGGTCCGTGCCTGGGCACTGGCTCTCGGTCAGGCAGTGCGGGTGCATCGCCTCTGCCATCCCAAAATCAGCTCTGCACCCCTGGCATGGAGCCTGGCAGAGGGAAGAGTCTGACCAGACCCTGCTGGGATGCCCAGCTTCCAACATTGTGGCGGCCTTGGAGGACGGCGCCCATCTCACTTCATTCCCATCCTTCAGGAACCAGGGTGGGGAGCTGGGGGTGTGCTGGGGGCACTGCCAGGTACCAGGCATGAGCCAGAGGTGTAGGAGCATCGCCAGTCATAAAATTCGCAATAATCCCCCACAAGAAGTATCCCAAATGTCCCCCAGTGCGGATCCAGGAGCCAAGGATAACTGTTACCACTTTGGAAATCCCTTTGGCTTCTCGGGAGCAGCTCCCAGGGGACACACGTGCAGGTCCCTGGCAGGTGCTCAGCCCCGGGGTTATTTTGGGGCCTGGGCAGCCGGACACCCCCGGCCCCCGCCCCGCTCCCCGTGGGCAGGGTGAGGCCTCGTGCGTGGCGGCGGTTCCGGCGCTGCTTCCCTGCTAATCTCGGCAGTTCCCTCTTGGCTTCCCGGCCTGGCCCCGAGCAGGGACAGAGGTGAGCTGCGGAAGCGGGAGGAAGTCCCCAAGCAGGGACACAGAGCTGGGAGGGCACAGAGCCACCCCCCAGCCTGACGGGAGCTACGGCCGAGGCCGCGGCCAGGAGCGTGTCCCGGGCTATCAGCCCTTTGCCAGGGCTATTTTGGTGCCGCTGGGCTCCCCAGCTCGGGCCCGTTCCGGCCGGGAATGTCGCCTGCAGGGTCCCGCGGTGCCAGGGCCGTGCCGGGCTCCAGGGGCTGGCGGTGCTGCTGGCGGGGAGATGCGCAAAGGCCAAGGCAGGGCGGCTCCCGCGCACGTTCCAATGTATCCACATCACCATCCGCAGCTCCCGAGCCCGGGCGAGCCTGCCCGCCGCGCGGGTGGGATGGGAACGGGAACGGGAATGGCTGGGCTGGAGCTGGGGACGAGGGCTGGCCCCAGCCGAGCCGGGCTCGATCGGAGCTGAGCCTGTGTCGGGCTGAGGGGGAGGACACCGGAGCCTGCCCCGTGCCCGGGCAGTGGGAAAAACCAGGTCCCCTCCGCCGGCCAGAGGAGAGCTGGGAACAGCGCGGGTTTGTGAGGAGAAAGGCTCCGGCCGGCCCCGGCCCGGCCAGCGACCGCACGGCTTCCCACACCACACCAGCACTGTGAGCTGGCAACAACGGGCGCTGCCAACCCAGCACCAGCTGGAGACTCGGAGGGTTGGGACCCCTGAGAGGGATGGAGTCAGGGTGGGAAAGGCGGGATGGCTGGGAAAGGAAAAAAAAAGAAACAAAAAAAATGGGAAGAAAAAAAAAAAAAAGAAAAGAGAAAAAGCAAGCAAGAAAGCAAGCAAGAAAGAAAAAGAGCAAGAGAAAAATTAAAAAGAAAAATTAGAAGGTAAAAAAAGAAAAAGTACAAATAAAAAATAGAAAGAGAAAAAGAGAAAGAAAGAAAAAGAGTAAAAAAAAAAAAAAAAGAAGAAAAGAGAAAGGAAGAAAGAGAAGTAAATAAGCCAGATTGAGGTGTGACCCTTGCCAAGTCAACCACACAACAGGGAGCACCACCTCAGGGTCATCTGAGCAGCCCTGGCACTGCCCACCCTGGCCGTGTCCTCACCAGCCTCACGCTGCGGCCGGGGGGAGCCGGGACCGGACCCCGCGCTGCCCCCGCACCCCAGCGGGCCACGAGGGGACCCCCGGACCCCCACGGACCCCCCGGACCCCCGTGGGCAGCGCAGCCCGAGCTCCGAGGCAGCCCCGCAGCCCCGTGCCGAGGGAGGGGGGCTGGCAGGGCAGGGCAGGGCAGGGCAGGGCTGGGCTGGGGGTCCTGCAGCAGCAGCCCCCCCTCTCCTGCCCTCCCCCCCAGAGCAGAGCCCGGGGGGGCAGCACGAGGCCGGGCCCCGAGCGGGCAGCGGCCGCCAGCAGGGAACAGGTTACGAGGCAGAGAAAGCTGCCTGCTCAATAATTAAATAAATACCAGCGATCAATAAGCACGATGCAAAGGCAGAGCCGCAGTGGTCGCGCCGTGGACAGGGGGGGTTCCTGGGTGTCCCCCCCACTCCTGGGGGGCTGCAGGGACGCCCCGCTCGGAGGCACCGCGGGCCCAGCGCGGCCGCCCTGCCGCGTGCCACCGGACCCCGGCGTGGCCTGGGGTGACATCAGCGTCCCCACGCACGGCCGGGGCTGCCCCTCGCCACCCCGACGGGGGCTGGCATCGCCCCTCGCCTGGCACAGCGCGGGGTGCCCCCACATCCTGCCGTGCCCGGCCCCCTGCCCTGGCGGCGCAGCGTGGCACGGCCGGGCGCGCGTTGGCCCAAAGTCGGAGGGTTCTGCACGAAACGCCCGTGCCCCCCCCACCCCCTGCACCCCACCATGTGCAGCCAGGCTGGGGGGAGGGAAGGAAAAAGTTTCACGCTACGCAAGAGGCGGCACGGCCGAGCCCGAGGCTGCAGCCCCGACCCCCCCCGGGCTCCCCGAGCCCACCGGGGACCCCCCGCACCCCACGGAGCCCCCCCTGGCCCCCAGAGCCGGCGGCTTCCCCGCACCACCCACCTCTGGGTGCAGCGACCAAAAAATAAAACCCAAACCACAACGCAATCTTCCAACCCCCCCACGCCCCAAGTGAAAGTGAAGGCTGAAAAAACCCAAAAAGCACCAGAAACACCATAAAAAAAAACTGCAAAAGGCGAGGGAGGGGGACAGGAGGGGAACGCGGCTCCTCTGAGCAGCCCTGCACGGCCCCAACCCGCCTTTCTCTGTTATGATTATTTTTAGGGAGGGAGGTGTTGCATTTTCTTGGGTTTTCTTTTTTTTTTTTTCTTTTTTCTTTCTTTTTTTTTTTTTTTTTCTTTTTGTATTGCAACTGCTAAAGTCTGTTGCGGCGAAAGGAGCAAATTCGGGGGGGGGGGGGGACGCGGGGGGGGTCCCGGTTACCTGGGTCAGGCAGAGAGGAGACGAATACATCCCGAGCCGTGCTGGGAAAGTGCCTAATTGCAGGGCTGAGACTCGAGGCGTAAAAGTTACTGAGTCATTTCGGAGGCTGGAGCAGTCCGGGCGTTTTTTCTCTCTCTCTCCTCCGGAGCGGCTCTGCGGGGCCCGGGGGGGGGCAGCCGGGCACGGGGGGGCGGCCCCGCGGGAGGGGGGGCCGAGGAGGAAATAAAAAGATTCCAACTTCCACCCCCCGCCAAAAAAACTAAAAAAAAAAAAAAAAAAAAAAGAAACCAAACCAAAACAAACCAACCCTTAAAAAAAATTAAAAATAAAAAGCAAAATTATCCCCCCCCCCACTTTGAAAATAAAGCGCTTTTTTGTTGTTGTTGTTTGTTTGGGGTTTTGGGGGGGCGGTTTAAAGAGGCAGGAGGGTCATCCTCGCCCCGGGGGGGGGTCGGGGGTCCGCACCCAGCCTGCAGGCACGGGCGGCGGGGAAGTTAGAAGGGAAGCGGCTCCATCCGAGACCCAGGCAGCGGAGAGAGAGAGGAAAGAAAGAATGAGAAAATGAAAAAAAAAAAAAAAAAAAGACAAAAAAAAAAAAAGAGCGAGGAATGAAGTGACGTTATGAAAAAAGCCCATCCCAAAATATTACATCCCATTTAAAGATGTAGGAACCCCCTTTGGCTCGCAGGGCCGAGGCGCTGCGGGGCAGGGGGGGCGGGGGAGGGACGGGGCCCCCGCGGACGGCGAATCCCCCCCTCGGCCCGGCGCGGAGCGCGCCCGCCTTTGCTTGTTTTGGGGGTTTTTATTTTTTAATTTTTTTTTTTAAACTAAACGGAGCCAATCCGGCGATGGGAGAGAAAAAACCCTGCAGATTCATGTGCAACTTCTGAGCAGCGGCCCCGGCGCGGGGGGGTGGTGGTGCTGGTGTTACTCCCCGCACCCAGCCCCGGTGCGGGGGGGCCGCCCCGCGCTGCCCCCGCCGCATCCCGCTCATCCCACGGAGACGCTTTTCCCCCCCCGTCCGTGTTATTTAACCACCGGCAGCATCACGGAGCCACGGGGGAAGAAAGCGCCACGGGCAGCCCCGCTTCTCCCCCCGCGTCCCGGGGAGCCCCGCAACCCCCCCCGCACAAAGAGAGCGGGAGGTGAAAAGAGCGGAGCCTGCGCCCGGCAAACTCCAAAGCGCAAGTTCTCGCTCCGCAACCCCCCGGCCCCGGCCGATCGCGGGCGCTAATGACGCTAATTAGAGAGCGCGCGGGGAGCGCCACGGGCGGAACACAAAGGGGATCCCCGGGCACCTCCCGGCCCGGGGGGGCCGCGCCCCGCTCCCCTCCCGCACCGGGGGTCGCCCGGCCCTTCAGGGACCCTGACCCGCAGCGCGGCCGCTCCTGGCGCGGGGCCGCGGCTCCAGCGCTGCTTCTTTCCCCCCCAAAATAAGAAAACCGCTTTTTTTGGCTTTTTTTTTTTTTTTTTTCCCCTCTGCGGGGATGAGCTCCCGCAGCGCCTCTTCCCGCACAACTAATTTGCACTCTCAACTTCTGCCGACCCCCACGGCCCATCCCGGCCCGGGGTTGGGGTTCGCCCCGCACCCTCCCCCCACAGGGACATCCCCGTCCCCGCGGGATGCGGCGGCTCCGCGCAAACTTGGCCGGGCGGGCCCGGTCGCCGCATCCTCCCGGGGCGGCTCGGGCCGCGCCGCCGCGCTCCCCCCGTGGCCTGGCAGGAGGAGAAGCGGGAGAATCCCCGCACAGCGGGGCCGGGGGCAATGTTTTTATTCTCACACCGAGCACGGTGATTCCCTTCTCCCACCCCAGTACGGGCAGGGCGGCCCCGCGCAGCGCGGACTTGAGCGCGACCCTCCCGGGCGTCACTTCCAAGTTCAAGTCGGTGCGGCTGGCGGCCTCTCCGCCCCTTTTTTAGCGGCCATTTTCAGCTCCATCCAGTCCTCCGCTGGCTGCGGAGCTCCCCCCGCGCCGCGCCGCGACCTCCCCGCCGGGCGGCTCCCGCCGCCGCCTCCGCCCCCCGGTACCGCGGGGCGGGTGGGCAGGGGGAGGAGAGACGGCGGCAGCTCCCCCCGCCCGCCCCCGCCGCCCCGCTCCCCCCCGCCCCGACACCGTATTAAACTCGCCCCGCCGCCCCCTCCCCGGCAGCAACTTTTGCTCGTGGGGGCACCCGCAAACACACGCACACGGGGGGGTGAAGGGGAGAGGGGGGAAGTAGAAGAGAAAACGAAAGTGTCATGGGACCTACCATCGCCAAGTGCAATTAACGGGCTCCAAGTTGCTGCGAAGCGCAAAGCAAAGAGGATGGATGGGCTGGTTTGGGATTTTGGTCTAAAACGTGTGTTTTCCACCGCGCCGAAGGAGGAGGAAAAAAAAACCGCTGCCCCGCGAAAGAATTAAAAAATTAAAACCCCAATAATAATAATAATAATAATAATAATAACAATGATGGCAATTATAGTAAAAGTCCTCCGAGGCCAGCGGCACGGCACAGTGTCCCCCGCGGGCGGTCACCCTCGCTCCGGCTCCGTGGCGCTGCCGGGGGCCATGCTCCGGCCGGGGGGCCGGGCTGCGGGCGGGGGGCGCGGGGCGGCGGTGACGGGCGGCGGGAGCGCGGAGCCCGCGCCCGGCCCGGCCTTGTGCGCTGCGGGGGTGGCGGGGCTGGGGGATGGCGAGGGGGGTGCGATGGGTATTTTTGGAAGGCAAGCAAAAAAAAAAAAAAAATTTTTTTTTCTAAAAATTAAAAAAAAAAAAAAATTTAAAAAAATTAAAAATAAAGCCCGGGAGCGGGGCGGGCGGGCGGCGCCTACGGCAGAGCAGCGCGGGCATCCCCCCCGCGCCCCCCCGGCGCAGCCCCACTCCGGCCGGGCACGGCTCCTCCTCGCAGCCCGCAGCGCCCCGGCCCCATCGCCGCCGCCCCCGCCTCCTCCTCCTCCTCTGCCTCCTCCCCTCGCCCGGGGCACCGGCGGCGTTGCGGCGGGGACGCTCCCGGTGCGGGGGCGGGGAGGGAGGAGGAGGAGGAGGAGGGAGAGAAGGAGGTGGAGGAGGAGGAGGAAGGCTCCGGCCCCGCTCGCCCGGCAGCGCGACGGCGGCCCCCGGATGGTGCGGGTAGGTGGCGGGGGCTGCGGCGCGGCCCCCCCGGGCCCGGCTGGCTGCGGGGCCGCCCCTCCGGCCCTGCCCGGCGCGGGGGAGGCGGGGGGGGGCGCGGCCCCGGTGCGGAGCTACCGCAGCGCGGGGAGGAGCCGCGGGCAGCGCTGGGCCCACCGCCCGCCCCCGCCCCGGGCATCCCCCGGGCACCCCCGGCCCCGCTCGGCCCGGGCCGCCCGCTCCCAGCGCGGGCATTCCCCGGGCACGGCCCCGGCTCCGCGCCGCGGACGCTCGCCCTCGCCCTCACCCCGGCACACGGACACCCCCCGTTCCACGGACACAGCTCTGCACCCCCGGTGCGGACACCCCCGGTCACTCCACGCCCCGTGTGTCCCCCCCGCCACCCCCAGCCCCGGGTGCGGACACCTGCCCTGCTCACCCTCCCTGCCACCCCCTGTCCCTGGGGGCAGCCACCCCCGGCTGGGTCCCCTCCAGCCCTCTCGAGCATCCGCCATCCCCTCCAGGGCTCCCCACCCAGGGCTGTCCCGCCACGCTCCCGTGTTCTGTTCCCTTCACCCTTCCCCAGGAACACCCCCGGGTTCCCCCCGTCTCCCAAGGCTGCTCTGCACCGGGGCTGGGCGGGTCGGGGCTTTGCCCCCTCCCCAGTCCCACTCAAAAGTTGGCATTGCCCCGGGCACTGGGCTTGGTGCGGCTGTGGGGAAGGGCTTGTTGGGGGGGGGAGAGCGATTCCCTCATTTCTATCGACCCCTTTTGTGTCTGGACCTGGATTTTTAACCCTTGTTATTGAGTAATCCTTTAATCTCTTAATCCTTTCAAATAACCATATTTTTCTATAGGAAGGCAACAAAAATTAGATATTTTTTCGGTTTGCTGAGGGCCGAAGCGTGCATCGTGTGCCTGGATTTTTCGGCACGCTCCGTAGTCCTGAACAAACAGGAACATAATCTCCATCTGCCTTGAGCTCAAATGGTTTCAGTGTGATAAATAATATGCTAAATAATTTATTGTATATTTTAAAAATAAAATTAAAGCAAACTACTCAGTCATTTCACTAGTTTTTATTCCATAATTGTCCCCTCTTTTTTTTATATATATATATATTTTTAATTTTTTTTTTAGGGGGGTACTCTGAGCCTGATCATTTTTACAATCTCAGCTCAAATTTAGCAGGGATTTTGGATACATGGGAGGTTTATTTTATCCATCCCCCATATCCCCTTTGCCTGCTAAACCCACCACATGCATACCAAGATACTGGACATTAATTTGTACATTCATAGGGTATTATTTTATATAAATATATATATATAATATATATGCATATATTTACTGAGTTATTTGTCAGACACAAGTATGGCCATCGGCCTTATGGAAATGAGATCTAATTTTATTCCAGCTGTCTATAAAAAAAAAAAATCTTTAAATTTAAAACCTCTCGAACTTTTTTCACGTTGTTTTTTGGGGTTTTTTTAAATCACCATCTGCTCCCCCCCAAAAAAAACCCTTCCCTGTTTTAAAGCTTAAAAAAAAAAAAAAAAGGCTGAAATGAGCAGTTCCCTCGCCTCGTCCCAGCTCCAGAAGCCTCGAGGAATGTAAACTCGGCGGTAACTCCGCTCGCCGAGCACAGTTTGCATTTTCTGCCCGGCTCTGAGCGCGATACGGCGCAAAAATAAACCCTGGGAAGAATTTGCCAATTTTTAACCGCTTCCAAGGCCGCCATGGTGCCCGCTGGCAGCTCCCTCTCCCTGCCAGGGTTTTATTTTTCTCCAGGGATTCCTCGTCTCCCCTGCCTGGCGGGTTTGGGGGGACGGGGATATTCGGGCTCAGGCCGTGGGAGACTCCGGGCCGTGCCAGGCTGGCAGTGCCAGGGTGGGCGAGGAGGGACAGAAGGAGAGGGCTGGGATTTTATTTTCCCTTCTGCGAGGCTCTGGGGTGCAGGGTGATGGGGAAGGGGTAATTTATTTCTTCGTGATAAAGAAGTTATTATTTATAATAAATAATTGTTTATATTTATTTATTATAAATAAACAACTGCCGTGGTTATTTATTTTTGTAGTGCTGTTAAAAGTATTTCCTGGGTGATTCAAAGCTGGGGCTAAAGAGCTGCTGGCCTTGGTTTTGAGATTTCCCTGTGGGCTTCCAGTGGCCCAGGGGCACACCTTGTGTCACCCCAAATTCATCCTGCAGTCTGTGCCCCCAAATAATCCCATTTCTCCTCTGGCAGTGGGGACTCATCCTGCAGGAGCCGAGGGTGGAAATAATTTCAGAGCAGTGAGTGGCACCTGTCCCCTGGCACTGGCAGGGGCTGAGGCAGAGCAAAGGGCACCCCAAATGCTGACCCCTGACCCAGGGGGTGCTGCAGGATTTGGGGTGCCTGGGCTGTGCTGCCCATGGGGCTCAGGAGCTGCCACCAGACCCTGCAGCAACCGTCCCCACTCCCCCTGCTCCCTGCAGCCCCTCAGCCTGAACCCCAATTCCTGGTGTAACTCCCAGGCAGAAAAACACTAAAAATACAAAAATAATAATTTTTTGTGTGTTTCCAAGCTGCCTGCAAAGAGTGTTTTGAGGATGGGGGTGGAATCCAAACCCAATTTAATTTTCCCGTGCAGGCCATCCCTGCTACCTCAAATAAAACAAAAAGAGCGGGGTGGATTTGGGGTGCAGTTCTGTTCCTCCAAGTGGTTTTTCGCAAGGATTAATGCCTGGAGGTGGAAGCTGAGTTACCCTGATTCCAGGGAGTGGCTGGATCAGGCCCTTTGTTCATTCCCTGGGTTTTTATCCCAGCTTGTTTGTGAGCTCACGACCCCCCGTTTATAAAACCAGGGCTTGGAACAAGTGGAAATTTGTGGGGCCCCCCTCAAAGCTGGATTTTATTTCTAAAGGGCATTTCATGGTTGATTTGTGCTGCTAAGACACCTCGATGCCAACTTTTGGGCTCAGCCAAGGGGGTGCAGACACCCATGGAGCAGCACAGGGCTGGATGCCCCCCCATTGCCACGGGAAAACATCCCCCAGCCTCATTAACCCTTTTTTGGGGCTCATTTTTAGCATTTTTACAGTTTTTTTTCCAAAGTCCAATTCTGCTGGGCGCAACAGCACGGCTGAGCCACGTCCCTCTCTGGAAAGAGGGAGAGAAAGGGAAATAATCTATGTTGGGATAGTTTTGTTGCTGCCTTTCTTTGCTTTTAAAATAACTTTTAAGGAGAATATTCTGGTTTTGACCAGAATTTATTTACTTTATTCCTGCATATGGCTCTTGGCCTGGGTCCCAAACAGGCAGAGGTCTGGCCTGGCTCGATTCAAAGCCAAAACGTGCAATGAAAAGAGATTTTTTTTTTTCCCCTTTTCTCTTTCTTTCTAAAGCAGGTTTTTAACTAGTGAAATTGTTGCTGACAAGGGGGGGATTTCAGTTTAAAAATTGCTAGCAGATTTCAGGGAATTATTCTGCAGGAATTTCAAGGGGGTTTAGGATTTTTGCTGTGGATTTTTATTGTTTTTTTGGCTGCAAGGTAGATGTAAAAAAAATAATATGAATCCCCAGTTTCCCCCCTCCCACTCTGTATTTTTTCCATTGGCTCAAACATCACCTTTTCCTCCTGGATTTGTTGGAACCAGCCCTCAAAGAGCTTGTGTAGCCCTTTCCCTGCTCTCACACAGTGTGGCACAGGGAACCGTGACCTCACTGGAGCAAAGCTTCCCCAAAATGACCCTAAAACTTGGTTTTACATCAAAAATGGGCTTTAGGGGGTTTGCCAAATAGCTTCAAAAACCACCAGGGGCCCATGGTGCTGCTGCCCTCCCTGTGCTGGGGGCTTGGGCCAGGACTTTGCAGCCACATGGGGATGGAGGCACCAGGAATTCTTGCAAACAACAAAATTTCACTCGTTAAAAAAATTCCCAACAACAACCAAGCCCCAAATACAAAATGCAACCAGGAAACGTTTCCTCACTAGTTTTGGTTTTGTTTTTTTTTTTTTGTTTTTTTTTTTTTTTTTGTCCACAAAAAGACATAAATCAAATCTGGCCACTCTCCCAGGGCTGGTTTGTCGTGTTGGTGTTGGGGAATTTGGGGAAATTTCTGGAGTGGGAGGAATGGGGAAGAATATGGCCCTGACTCTTTGTTTGGAGTGAGTGAATCCCAGTTTGGTTTTTGTCTCCTCCAGCAGACACAGCTGGCACAGGGGGGTCCTGCCACTGTCCCCATGCCATGGTCACCCTGCCATGGCAGCACCTCGGCCCCTGCAGCTCAGGTTAGGGAGCAGGAGCACCCCAGTGCCACGACCCCGGTGACATCCTGGCACAGGGATGTGGCTCTGCCACCACACCGAGCCCAGCAGCGCCCCAGGGCCAGGGGGGCTCCCCAAAACGTTTGTGTGCCAAGGGGAGCGGCACCCAGGGGTGAGGGAAGGACAAAAATCCCCCCAAATATGGCTTTGCTGGAGGGGAGGGCAGAGGAGCAGGGAAGTTTTGGGGAGCTGAAAGTGAAAGTGGCGGGCAGTGGGTGCGGCGAGCACGGCCGGGGTTTGGGGACCCAGCTGGCACCCTGTCCCCTGGGGGATTCAGGAGCTGGGCCTGGCAAGGGCAAAAGCAGCTGCTGGTGGTGTTTTGGAGCCCCAGCAGAAGTGGGAAGGAATCCTGGGGGAATTTTAATCAGTTGCCAAAGCAAACAGAAGCGCGGGGAGGTAACGAGGTACCCGCTCCCGCGCCGGATCCAGCACCTCCGGCTCAGCCCCCGCCCAGCCCCTTCCCACGGTGTGTGCCCGGCGCTCCAGAGCCATGCCAGGGCAAACACCCGGCAGCAGCAGCCATGGCAAACCACCACAGCCCATTGCAGCAGCTCCACAGCGGGGCCTGGTGTGGGGCTCACACTCCCAGCACAGCCCTGGAGCCCAGAGCTGGCCTCGGACCCTCCAGCGGCCCTTAGATGAGGCCTTTGCTGTGGTAGGAAATGGTTTCTCTGAGGATTTTGTTTGCCAGAGGAGAAAACTGGGCTGGAATTTGCAAGAAGAAAGTTTGAGGGGAATGGCAAACAATTATTATATTAGTTTTCCAGAAGGAGCTTCCAATTGTGCCGGCACACAGCGATGTGCCCCGGAGCGACACAAACGGGGGCAATACCCAAAAGTGATATTAGGGTGAAGGGTCCCTTTCCCAGGAAAAGTTTGGCAACTCACAGACTCTGTTGCCAGCCTCTGTCTGCAGCTAAACCAATTACTGCAGACAAATTGGCATGGACATTCGCCTCAGTGAGCTCTCGGCCGCACAAAGGGCTCGCCTTCCCTCTTCGCCTTCCCTCCTTGCCTTCCCTCCTCGCCTTCCCTCCTCACCTTCCATCCTCACTTTCCCTCCTTGCCTTCCCTCCTTGCTTTCCCTCCTCGCTTTCCCTACTCGCTTTCCCTCCTCGCTTTCCCTCCTCATTTTCCCTCCTTGCTTTCCCTCATTTTCCCTCCTTGCTTTCCCTCATTTTCCCTCGCTTTCCCTCCTCGCTTTCCCTCCCTGCTTTCCCTCATTTTCCCTCCCTTTCCCCCTTCCCTGACACGATTTTACGAGAGAGGAAAATTACTCGGATGCTGAGCGTACTGTAAGTAATAAAGGCTTTGAAAATAGGCTCCTAATTAAAAATGATACCACTGCTCGTTTGTTTTTAAGCACATATTAAACTTTTTTCCCTTTCCTGCTGCATTCAAATGTTGGGGTTGCTGGCTTGGGTCTTTTTTTGTGAAAACTGGCTTTCCATGCCGTGATTCTGGTTTGATTTGATTCCCCCCTTCTGCCCCCCCCAGGGTCTGCTTCGAATTAACGAAAGCCAAATCCAAGAAGCTGGAAAGGGATATTATAGAATTTTCCATGTCCTTATTATTTTTTTTATTAGCGGGACCAGGCAGCTCGGCAGAGCAGGGAGTTTGTGACTGGGGGGGCTGCGTGAGGCACTGGTGGGGGGACAGCAGCCCCCACCTGCAGCTCCAGGGCCTCAGCCTTGGGGGGCATGTGGCCCAAGTGTCCAGCACACGGCATTGAGCTGCACCAGGAGAGGGGATGTTCTGTCTAAACACGGGGTTCGCAGGGTCACCCCCCCCTGCAGCACCCCAGGTTGGTGGCAGGGGACCCCCAGAGCTGGCATGGCACCCTCCCCAGGGTGTCCTGGCATGCACCAGCCTGGGCACACGGAGCAGGCACCGAGGGATGCTGTAACCTGCCAGGGGCTCCCTGGAGAATGTGCTGGCACTCAGGGATGTGGGTGCTGCTGGCTGTGACAGGGCATTGTCCCCAGGCAGGTGCCCAGCGGGTGGTGGGCACTGTGAGACCCTGTGGGGTCGGTGCCAGGACCAGGCACCCTCTGCAGGGTGGGAGGCCTTGGATAGCCCTGGGAAGAGGGTACAGGGGCTGTTTCATGCTCCTGATCCGGCCTTGGCTCACAGACCCCAAATTATTGCTGGGCAAGGGGCTGGGGGCATTAACGAGCTGCGTGGGGACAAACACCTCACCCTGCCAGGGCGAGGGAGTTGGGTGGGTTTGGGTTTGTTCCCCGCCTGTTTCGCGCTCAGAGCAGGGCCTGGAGAGTTAACACCAGCCACGCCAGCTCTTGGCCGCCGGCACATGCTCTGCCCGGCCCTGAACCGCCGCCAGCTCCCGCTCCGGCAACAACAGCCCCCATTGTGTGCCAGGCGCCCTGCGCCAGCACCCAGCTGCCGCCCGGGCCCAGGGTGCAGCGCAGGGCCACAAGTGGACTTTGTATCCCCGCTTTGGGCTGCTGGGTGGTGCTTTGCTGCTTGCTTTTTTTTTTTTTTAATAGGAAGCGAGGAAAACAGGGCGTTCGGCTCCCGGCGTTTCGCCCAGCCGCTCTGCAGCGAGCCGGGAAGAAAATATTTTTTTAAAGACAATTGCTTGGCTCTTTTTGCATTTTATTTTGCTTTCTTTTTTTTTGTTTTTTGTTTTTTTTTCTTTTTTGCCTTTATTTTTCCTTTTTTTGGCCTTTCATTTTGCTTTCTTCCCTTTCATTTTCTTTTTTATGCCCTTTTTTTTTAAACTTTCCCCCTCTTTTTTATTTTCACCTTTCCCCCCTTTTATTCCCCCAGCTTTTTTTTTTTTTTTTAAACTGTTTTTTTTTTCCTGGTTTCTTGGGTCTCTCCCTACGGTGGCCCCGGCTGCATCGCCTCCGAGGGGCTGTGTTTACCCAAGTGGCACCATGTTTGTCACCGGGGCTGGCTTGCTCCGGTGTCTAAATATGTGGTGGAGGCACGTGACAGAGGGAGCAAACATCCTCTGCTGGCTGCCAGCATCAGGGCTGTTCCTTCTCCTGCAGGATTTGGGCTGAAGCCTCCCAGCTGCTGCACCCAAAGACTGCCTCGGGGCTCAGCCCAACCCTTCAGCTGTTTTGGGGTGAGAAGGGGATCTGTGCTCCCCACCCCAGGCTGCCTCGCGGGGCCCAAGGCAGGATCTGTCCCTGCTGTCCCTTTCCCATGGAGCTGCAGGAGAAGCACCACGTCCCTCTGTGTTCCAAGTGGGGAAACTGAGGCACAGCTCCTTACTTGCAGGAGCAAATCAGACTCGTGGGGGAGGATTTTCCTGCTGGATCCTGAATCTTTTAAAATCAGCATTTTGGGGCCTTTTGGGGTGAAGGCTGTTGCCGTGGCAGAGACAGGGGTTCTGGCACACTGCTCCTGCTCCCGTGGCACTTTGGACATGCAAGGCACTGTGCAAGGAGCATCCCTGGCCGAGCAGGGGGTGGTGGGGAAGGTGGCCAGCCCAGGTGTGCAGGAGGGCACTTGGCAGCACGGAGGCAGCAGGACCCAGGCTGGCACTCCCCACCTGCCCAGCCATCCTGGCCGTGCTCCCAGAGCGGGGAGGAGGGGGAAGGCAGTGCCACGGGCCAGGAAGCCGAGCCAAATCTCAGCCCAGTGATAATGTTGAACATTGATTTCTGTATTCCCCTTCCTCCGGCCTGGCAGGACTGTGGGATGTGTGGAGCCAACAGCTCCTGCAGCCGGAGCCTTCATCGTGGGGCATCCTGCGTCTGTGTGTGCCCTGCATCCCAGCCAGCTCTGAGGCCCAGACCTGCCAGGGGGAACTTCAAGGCAGAAAGAGGCTCCAAACAAAGGGTATTTTGGAGGAATGGAGTCACCATGTCAGAATCCAAGGGGGGGTTGGCTGAGAGCAGGCCCTTCTGGGTGCTTTGCTGTGTCCAGAATGTGCCAACCTGGTCCCAAATCCCAGTCCTGCCCTGGGCTCTGGATACCCCTAACACCCCAGACACCCCAAACACCCCAGACACCCCCATGCTGCACCTGTGTCTGACACTGAGATGGGAGCAGGGCTGTGGGGAGTGCAGTGCAATCCCTGGGCTCCAAAGTGTCTCAGAAATGTGGGTTTCACGTCACATTCCCCAATCCCTGCAGCCCCAGCCTCCTGCACAGAACATGGCTCTGTCCAGGCTGGTGCATCCCAGACCTGCCAAGGTCCTGGTGCAGGTGCCACCCTGCTCCTGGCCAACCCTTCCACCAGCCATGGAGGGGCCACAGCAGCACTGGCACCCCAGAGCAGCCCTGCAGCACCATAAACCCAGCTCCAGCCTTGGAACTGGGAAGTCTGTCTCGAAACTAGTCCGACTAGAATAACTGGGAAGGCAACTGTGGTTTCTTTTCAGGAAAAAAGAGATCTCGAAAAAGAACTGAAACTGTTTTCATTTGGACAAAAATATTCCTAGACATTTTTCCACATTTTGCCAGCAAGAAAGAGCATTTGCTTTTCATTTTTCAATGGAAACCCAGAGAAATGTAATTGAAAATGATGTTTTCCCTGAGAAAGAAGAAAAAGGCAATTACTGTTAAAAATCCATTTTGGTAAAAACAAAGCAACTTGGTGAAAGAAAACCCTCCCCAAAGCAGCCTGGCCTGTGCTGACACAGTTCCCCCTGAGCCCTCATCCTGCCGGGTGCCGCACGCCGGCCGCTGGTCACTCTGAGTCCCTGGTGGCCGGAATGGCCGGGAGCTGGCAATGGCCAGGAGCCAGCACTGGCCTGACAGCAGGAGTGGGACACAGCAGGACACCCCCACCACGTCCCACCACGTCCCCACAGCCCGCCTGCATTTTGGAGCGGGGTGTGAAGCAAACATGAGACGACCTCAAACACTCAGTCCCATGGTGCTTTTTGGAATAGTGATAATTAAATTCAGACTTTTTTCCTTTCAAAATGCCCTGGAAAAATCCAATCACTTTGCAAATCAAAATAAGCATTTCCAATTAATCCTCTAACTTGAACCACATGGCTTTTAGGGAACGCGGTTGCACTCTGCTGAGACGCTATTTTTAAACCGGTGATGGCTCCGGCGATGTTCCGAGCGTGCTGCAGACAGGCACGGCACGGCCCAGCCCGCCGGGGGCTGCCCGGGCAGCTCGGGGGCTTTTGTTCCCCTGGCTGTCCCCCCGGTGTGCAGGCGGTGCCCCCCGGCCAGCACAAGGGCAGGTGACAGCTCTGGCTGCGGGGACACGGCCTGAGGCTCCCTGAGCTGTGCTCCTCCAACCATGGTGGCCACTGTGGCATTGGGGACAGACAGCCACAACCTCCTGTGCCCTCCAGCTGAGGGGTCCCAGCAGCAGCACTTCCACATCCCTGCCCTGGTCGGGGGCTGAGGCTGCACAAATTCATCACAGGCTGCCTGGGCACCGAGGTGGTGCCAGGGACAGGGGTGGCTGGGAGGGTGAGGACAGTGCCGTGTCATAGATGGAGCATAAGGACACTAAAGTGTCCCCCCAAACTCCCTCCAGGATTACTGCAGACACTCTGCCAGTGGGGAAAAGCCCCTCTTGCAAGGCCACTATACCAAGCACCACTCCCAGCTGTGCCAGTGGGAGGAACTGGTGGCCTACTGGGTCACCTTCCCCTCTGACACCTCTTATGTCCCTGGGGACAGGAGCCTTGAGCCCATGATGGACAAAGGCACCCAGGTGAGGGATGGGGCCAGCTCCTGCCTCCTGGTCCCTGTCCCTGCCCCACTCCAGCAGTGGCATTTCCAGGGCCCCTCCCTGGCGGTGCCAAGGCAGTGCTGAGCGGTGCCAGCTGCCACCCGCCGGGCCTGGGGGTTATTTTTAGCCCTGGCTGGGGATTTGGGTGCTAAGCAGCCGGCACCTCACAAGCTGATTTGAGCACTAAGCTGAAAAGCTGGGGACGTGGCCAAGGCAGGCAGGGATCTGGCCCCGGCCCCCACCTGCCCCTGGTGCTGGGGAAAGGGGAGCTGAGCCCTCTGGGAGGGGGCCATGGGTGAGCCTGAGGAGCTGTGGGCTGGTACCCCCATCCAGCTGCCGTGCCTGTCACCCCCTGATGCCCAGGGGTGCCAGGGGCAGTGACACAGGGGAATGGGGCTCTTGGATGCCTTCCAGGCCGTGGGGGCTGGCGCTGGGAAATGCCGCCGTGGGCTGGGTGAGGCGGGAGCAGGCCCCAGCCAAAGTCAACTCAGCCACCGACATTCCCAGGCTCCATGTGCTGACGGACGCCCCAGTGCCCGGGGCCAGGGCAAACAGGGTGCTAGCCACCCCTCCAAATCCTCCTCTTCCTCACACGTGTGCTCCTGCACGTGTTTTTCCTCTGGGACTGTTTTGGGAGCAGCCAGGAGCCTGCAGCATCCCCTTTGCTCAGAGGCTGAGGCTGTGGCGGGGCCAAGGTTGGGTTTGGCTCTGCTTTGGGCACGGAGGCAGCACCTGGAGCTGGAGCCATGGAGATGCTTGGGGCCTGGTTCATCCCCCTGTGGGGATACTGTGCAGCACCCACATCATCTGTGCAGGGAAAAATTAGGGTGCTGAGGTGCTCTGGGAGCTGTGGCAAAGGAGGTTCATCCCCCTGTGGGGATACTATGCAGCACCCACATCATCTGTGCAGGGAAAAATTAGGGTGCTGAGGTGCTCTGGGAGCTGTGGCAAAGGAGGGATGGCTGGGCGAGACACTGGAGTGCTGAGAGTGCCCTTGGCCTCAGCCCAAAATTCTCGCTGTGTCCCCTAACCAGCTCCTTGTCACCTTCATCACCTCCTGCCCATTCCTTGTCCCCCATGCTGGGGTCCTTCCCCTGGGGTCACCAGCACGGTGACATGCTGTGGGTGGCTCATCACAGCAGGTGAATGGCAGGAGGGCTGACCTCGGCCTGTCCCCCCGTCGCCCCTCAGCAGCTCCAGGGTGGTGCCCGCTGCTCACAGAGCCCGCAGCCTCCCCGCCATGCCAGCTGGCTGCCAGCCCTGCCCGGCACCGGGGCCTGCCCGCTCCTGCCTGCACATGCCAGCGGCAGAGCCGGGCGCAGCCCCGCTGCACCGCACCTGTGCCAAGGAGGGCAGCCTGACCCTGCCAGCCCCGCGTCCAGCCCCGCACGTCACACTTGGCTGTCACCCCACGATGGGCTCACTCCCCGCAGCGGGCTCATGGCACCCAGCACCGCCATGCCTGTCATGGGCAGCGGGAATGCAGCTCCCGAGTGCTGGTGGGTGTTTGGCAGACGGGGTGGAGGCGGCTCTCGGCACTGTACCTGTGCCAAGCAGGCGGCTCCGAAACGCTGCTGGTGCCAGTGGGGCACGGCTGGACCCCAGCAGTGGCCCGGGGGAGCTGATGGGGGTGAAAATGGGGAGCAGCCCCAGCCCTCCCCTGGTCCTGCCAGGCAGGGTTAGGGGGGTTCTGCGGGAGAAGGAGGCGGCGGCGGCCGGCCCTGCCGTGTGGGCTTCCCAAGCTGCTCGCCGTTCATTTCAGAGCTTATTAAGAGCTGGGCTTTGTCAATAAGGCACCATATAAAGCACATTGTTGTCTCTTAGCAACCTTAACTAGTTTAAGAAGAATTTTGTTTGGTTTTTTTTTTTTTTTGAATATAGAAGAAATTCACCAGGAAACGGCTGCGCCAGCCGGGTTCATCCGGGAGCACCCGCTCTTCCCGCACGAGTCAGCGGCTCAGCACAATGGCTTGGCCACAGCTCCAGCCCCAGCTCCCGGCGAGCAGGGCCTGCTCCCAGTTACAGAATGGGAGTGCAGGGAGCACTGGGAGCCTGCTGGGGAAGGACACAGATCCAGGGATGGTGATGCTGGTGATGGGGAGATCACCAGGCTCTGCCAGACCCCCCCCGGGCAGCCTGCAGGAAGGGGGGGAGGGTGTGGAGTGACCCTGTACCCGGTTTGAGGACAGGAGGGAGCCCAGGCCATGCCCCATTTTTCCCTGTGTCCTCCTGCACAGGAGCTGATGGGGTGCCATGGCCAAGGGCACCAGGCAAGTGGTGGCAGAACCACAGGTCCTCCACTCCTGCCAGACTGGGACCAGAATGGGTGGAGACAGGGCTCCCACCACATCCCTGCCTGGGCTGGACTGGGATAACTGGGCCCCAGCCTCTCACTCTGCGTGGTGCTGGAGCTGGTTAATGGCAAACGGCGCCTGGGAGCATTAACCCAGGCGGGGGGGTGGGAAGGGGGGGTACAAACAGGCGCTGAGGGTGAATCTGCAACCGCAGGAAGTCAGTTATTAATTCGAGGGAGACGTTTTGCCCCTTGATTTACTGTCATCAGGCTTTATGTAACGGTAGGGCAAGGGTGGGCAATGCTGTGGGGAGGGGGTGGACGAGGGGGGGTGCAGTCCAGCACCCCCCAGTGCTCCCTTCTGCTGCTTCCTGAGCCCCCCCATGTGAAAGGAGAAGGGGACCAGGGTGGGATCCCACTGCCTCAGTGTGCCACTGTGTGCCAGGGGAACATGGGGGACCCCGGGACAGCCCTGTGCCTTCCCCTGGGAGTTCCTCCTCCCCGCCGCCCTAGTTGTCAGGCTGGGCCCCGGCAGGCTGTTGACATGGCTGGGGCCTCGTGTCCTCGTGTCACCTCCTGGGTCGGGGGACAGGAGCTGGCAGAGCAGCTGCTGCCTGCGTGGTGCTGGCGTGCAAACAGGGGGGCGTTTGTGCACGGATGCACTCGCACATGTGGATGGAGGTGCACGTGTGACCACGTGGGCACGTGCACATGCCTGTGCGTGTGCAGATGCGTGTGCACACGGAGGTTTAGCACACGTGTTCAGGTGTGTGTGTGTGCACACATGTGCAGCACTGTCCTCTCAGCACATACCACCATGCACACGCTGAGGAACACGCGTGCACACGCAGGGGGACAGGGGACACGCGGGGTGTGGGACCCCCAGCAGCCCTGTGGCAGCACTGGGGAACACGGCAGCCCTGTGGCAGAGGCCATGGGACGTGTCAGAACCGCAGGGCTCTGTGGCAGGGGGACACGTGGGGTTCCAGGGGACACAGCAGCCCTCGGTGCCGGCTGGTGGGTGGCCCGGCCGGGAGAGGGCTGGGGGATGCAACACTCCCCTGCCTTCAATTGGCTGAGCGATAAATAAATAAAAGGGAATTAAATAAATAGAGGCGAGTCGGTTTATATAATCGCTGGTACAGTTTGTCCTGAACCTCTGCACGGATTAGAGAGCTGGCACCGGCCGTGGGTCATTAGCAGCTGGGCTGAGCCCCCCCAGCGCGACTGCCCCGGCCCCAGCCCCGCCCCGGCCCCCAGCCTTGCCCCCTATTTACCTATCCGGATACTTTTTAACGAGAAACCTTGGGAAGGGCCGTGCGTGTGTGTGCATGTGTGAGCTCTGCAAACGTGCACTGAAGGCACACGGCTGTGTGCGGGCACCTGCCTGTGCCCAGGTGTGCCCGAGCAGGTTGGTGTGTGTGCAGGGAGCTGTGTGTGTGTGTGTTTGTGTGTGTGTGGGTCTGTGCACAGGACTGTGTGCATGCACATGTGTTTTCAAGTTTGTGTGCATGGGGCCAGCACACACATGTGCCTCAGCACGTGGTGTGCATGTGCAGACGTGTGTGTGTGGGCACCTCACACCTCTGTGTACAAGCACGTGTGGTTTTTCCCCCTCTGCTCAGGAAAGCACCTTTCTCCCGCAGCTCCAGTTTCTTCCTGGGTGCTGGGGTGTTCCTGCAAAACCTTTTGGTTTCTTCCCTGCCTTTGGAGCAGCACCTGGGAGGTGTTTGTTGGGGTGTGTGGGGAGCCCCCCCACAAAGTGTGGCACCCAGGGCAGGAGGCATCCGTGTGCCCCAGGACACACTGGGTGCCAGCTGGCCAGGGTGCCCATTTACCCCCTCCCCAAACACCCCCACACCCCCCCGGGCCCACCATCACCCACACACCTCCACTCCCCTTCTCAGCTGCCCCAAATTCTCTGCGTGGCCGCGGCCGGGGATGGCCAGCGGGAACCCCTGATGTCCCTGGGCTCATGCCGAGCCGTGCCCGCAGTGTCCCACGGGGCGCCCCGAGCCCCGCGCTGCCGCCCGGTGCCGGGGCTGAGTGTGCCCGTGACGCGTCTGTGCCCGTGGCTGTGCCCGTGTCGTGCCTGTGCCCGTGATGTGCCCCTGTCTGTGCTGCCGCCGGTGCCGGTGTCCGTTCCACTGTCCGTACCCGTTCCCGAGCCGTGCCCGTTCCCATGCCCATGTCCGTGCCGGTGCAGATGCCAGTGGCCGTTCCCGTTGCCGTTCCCATGCCCGTGCCCGTTCTCCATGCCCGCTGTCGTTCCCGTGCCTGTTCCCAGTTTCCGTTCCCGTGCCCGTTCCCGTGCCCGTTTCCGTTGCCGTTGCCGTGCCCGTTCCCCGTTGCGGTTCCCGTTGCCTTGCGCGCTCTTCTGCTGCCATCTAGTGCCCCACCCGCACGCCGAGTCCCCGCAGGGCGCTCATCGCCCGGGGCCTCCCGCCTGGGCAGTGCCTCGGCTCGGTCGGCCCTGGAGAAGCCACCTGTACCTCGGGGACACCTTGGTGCCCTCTCTGGGGATGCCAGCGGGCCCCGTGGCTTTCGGGGCTCTGGGGGACGGGGAGCAGCATTCCCCCTGGAAACCGGGAGAAAGCCAGCAGGAGCTCGGTGCCCGGGAAGGGCTCAGTGGCACGGGTTGCTGCAATGGCTCTTGGATGTCCCGCCACGCCCTTCCCCGCAGCCACCCCCATCTCACCGGGCCCAGGCTGTGCTGGTGCAGCATCCCACCTGCTGGCCCAGGCTGGAGGAGTGCAGCACCCTGGTTTTACCCATCACTGACCATCCTGGTGCTCTTTGTCCCTGAAGGGACCGTGCCATGGAGGGGCCACGGGTGGCACCAAGCCCAGGCAGCACCAACCACCCTGATGCCACTACAGCCGTGAGTGCCCGACCCGCGGGTGTCACCACAGCATTCCTGACAGAGCCATTCAGTGCAGGATGATGGAGAGCAGCTCTCCTGCCTCTCTCCTGCCTCTCTCCTGCTTCTCTCCTCCTCTCTCCTGCCTGTTCCAGCTCCCTGAGATGGATGGGCGCCTCTCCCTGCGCTCGATACCTGCTGACTCAGGGGCTTGGGCTGCGCACGGCTGCGGGGCTCGGCAGTGAATGCGGAGCCAGCCGAGGCTGTGCGGCTGCTGGCCCTGCCCAGTGACTGGGGCTGATCGATGGGGTGTCAGCAGAGATTCAGGCTCCTTGGGGCTTTGCTCAGGGACGTCTCAGCAGGAGATGCCGCAGAGGTATTTTTAGCCACGTAATTCATAGCTACCTCCAGCCTGATTAATTTTTTTCTCCCTTGGTCAATCCATCACACACTCTGCCTCGGCGGATGGATGCGTGCCGGGAGCTGGGCGTGCTGGGAGGGGCTGAGGCAAGACCTGGACACTGGGTCCATTTCAGAAAGCTTCATTTGATTCTGTTTGCAACGGAGTAAAACAAAACACCTGTATGAGGGACCCCAAATGCTGGGAAAACCCCTGCCTCAGGTGCCCCCCAGCAGGCCAGGGTGGGTGCAGCAGTGAACACCCATGAGGCAAAATTGGTTCTGGGACTGTGCTGACCTGGACCAGCTCCTGGGGTGCTCCAGCCTTTCCCAAGACACTTCCCCAGCCATAGATGCCAAAATGGGAGCCAGGGAGGGGCTGCAGCATCCCACATCTGTTGTCTCTGTGAAAGCATTTCCACTTAGGCCTGATTCAGCAAAACTGTGTTTTCCCAATTGCTACTGCACCCAGGATGAGGACACACAGTCCTGCGGGCTGCCAACATCTCCCAGGGACGCAGGCACAGGAAATGGATCAGGCAGCTGATGTGATTGTCCCCTCGCTGGGAAATGTGAGCTCAGGGAGCTCAAAGGACAGCTCTGATTTGGGCTTTAGGCTCCCATTTGTGCCTGCACCCACCGCCCTTCTGCACCCTCACAAACTCAGTGAGTGCCACGGCTCCAGTTGCCCGGGTGGGACCCAGCAGTTGTGGGTGCAGCGCAGGGCACGCAGCAGTGGGGTCATCCTGGCACCCCACGGGGGCCCTGGGCTGCTGCCAGTGCCCCTTTCCGGCCGCCCAGCGTCACCCCCGCCCCCGTGTCCTGGCGCGCCCCGGCGTCCCTGCACAGCGCGGGCTGCGGGGGCCGCTCAAAGGAGCGATTTTCTCGCTCTGAAGCCCCGGCTCTGTTCGGCGCCAGGCAGGGCACTGGGATGCTGGGGCAGCGTGGGTGCTCCCGAGGGAAGGGGCACCGCGCTCCCGCTGGGCACGGCCCTGCCAGTGCCCCCCACCTCCGGCCCTTTGATTCCGGCCCAGCCTCTTGCCCTGGAAACTGCAGCTGCCCACGGCGGGGTCGAGCAGGGCAGGATCTGATCTCTCCCTGTGCTCGGTGCCTGAGCCACAGCAGAGCTGGCGTGATGCCAGGCACCATCCCTGCATGAGGAGGGGGACAGCTCAGTGTCCCCAGGGCTTGTCCCTGACTAGGTTTTTGGGGTTCCTGCAAGCCTGAGAGGCAGTGGCTTGTGCTTCCCAGTGGGAATCTGCTCAGCCTGTTCTGCTTCCCGTGATCCTGTCCTGGGAGATCTGTGGGGCCCCTTGCAAAGGGTGATGGGTTCTTGGGAGCTTGGGGACTGCATCCCCTGGCTCAAGATTTTGCTGTGAAGCTGCAGAGAGGTTCCTCTGCTTCCCAAAACCAGTCCAAGGTTGTGCCCAAAGCAGTCTTAAATCCAGTTTAAGGCAATTCACAGCCCCTGCCTTGGGCCAGCGCTGGTGCTGGGGGATGGACAGACAGACAGACACCCAGGCCCCCTTGCTGGCGCTGTCTCAAGGACAGGAGCTGAAGGGATTGGACAGGGCTGGCAGAGGTGGGAGGGGGCTCACACCAGCAGAGACCTTCACTGCAAAGTAGGGAGATGCTGTTTCTTGCCAGCAGCAAAGATTTCTTCAAAAACATGTGAGTAAACCCCCCAGGAGTGAGCTGGGCCAAGGACAGCCAGGTTGGGACCCAGGGCAAGGCTGGGATCAGTGGGAAACAATAGAAATCCAAACCCCTGGAACAGCGAGATGACCACTGAGCACACGTGGGCTCGGGTTCCACCCCAACCCTCCCTCCCTGCCTTGATCCCAGCCAGGGCCATGGCACAACCTTCCTGTCCTTGGCCCCAGGTCTCTCTTTTGCCCACCATCAGCTTCCCCCTCCACAATCAAACAGCCGAGGGGTCCCTGCAGCCCTGACCCGGCCGCCCTCACTCACCATCCACCAGGTCTTGGCCCTCACGTCGTAGCAGAGCTGCCACCTCACGGAGCCCCCGGCCGGTGCCGCTGCCCTGCCCGCCTCCATGCCCGGCGGCTACTCCGGGAGGCGGCTGGCATGATGCCCTGCCCCCGGGGCCATCGCAGGCACTTCTTCCCCTCGAAAAGCACCCAGGGCAGCTCCCAGCCCTGGGAAAAGCAGCTGGACGGAGGCGAGGAATAATCCCAGCCCCGGAGCTGCTGGGCTGCCCCCGGGGAGGCGGGGAGGCTGCTCCGGGTGGGCTGGTGGGTGGTCACTGCCGGGCAGAGGCTGTGCCAGCGGCGGGGCACGCCAGAGGGACAGCACCACGTCAGCGGGACAGAGGGACAGCAGAGGGATGTGCTGGGGCTTGGAGGGTGTGGGAGCTGCTTTGGCTTTGCCTGCCCAGGGAAGGGGCTGCTGCAGGTACCACCTACAGCCCACCAGCCTCTGCTCCAGGGACCCCGACATGTCCCCATGTGGGTGATGGGCTCCCATGTCACCTGTTCCACCTGTCCTGTGTCCCCCAACACACATGTGCTCAGATGGGGGCACCCTCCTTCTCCTTCTCCTTCTCCTTCTCCTTCTCCTTCTCCTTCTCCTTCTCCTTCTCCTTCTCCTTCTCCTTCTCCTTCTCCTTCTCCTTCTCCTTCTCCTTCTCCTTCTCCTTCTTCTTCTTCTCCTTCTCTTCTCCTCCCCTCTGGCTCTGTAGAAACCCAGGGATGAAAAGGGGGTGTGTGGGAGTGTCCCCTGAGGATCTGGGGGAGCTGGACACCAGCAGAGCTGTGGGGGCTGATCTCTGCTCCCAGAGTGGGGGCAGGATCTGTCACTGGGCATTCCTGGCCCTGTCACGCTGGTCCCAGCATCACCTGTGAGGAGCTCAGAGGTGCCTCAGGGCTCACATCCTTCTGGCCCCACTGTTCCACATGCACTGTGGGGTTCCCCAAAGGATCCCAGTGGGGGTCACATCTGTTCCCTTCCCTCTGAGCCCACTCCCTGCTCCCCACCCAGGAATGAGCCATCCTGCATTTTGGGCTTTGCCACAGGAATCCTGACCCCAGTGAGTTCTCAGTGCTCTCAGCTGTCTGTGTCACCATGTCCATTTAGCATCCCTTCTCCTGGGAATTGTGATTTGATTTGGAGTTTGGGAGTCGTGGGCTGACCCCCCCCAACATGGGTGGACAACCAGCTCTGACTTTGTTATTCTCAGGGACCATCAGCTCCTTCCCAGTGCTGCCTACTGGGACAAACTGTGCGCCCTGCCCTCCTGACTGCTGCTTGCAGACTTTCCAACCCCAGGGTTTTGCTGCAGGGACTGAGAAAGTTTTTTAGGAAGTCTGAGGTTTTGTTGTTTTTTTTTTTTTTTTTTTTTTCTTTTAAGGCCCAGGAATCACAGGAGAAGCTGAATTTGTGCTGAGCTGGAGATTTGATGATATTTGGGAATATCCAGACAAGAAGCTTTGGGGATGGAGCCATGCCTGGGGCCCAGGGGGCTTGGGCACCACCACAGACATGCCAAAGGATTTTGGGGTGGGTGAGATGGCTGTGTGGGAAGAGAAGCAGCACGAGGGGCAGGTTGCAGGTATTCAGCTCCTGGAAATAATTAGTTTCAAGGCATGGAGATAACTTCCTGATTTACTTTTTTTCCCCTATTTTTTTAGATCCTTAATTTTGATCAAAAGCCAGGCCTTTTCTTGGGTAAAGAACTCTGGAGCTTCTCATGAACTCTCCTTTCCAATTAGACTTTTTTCATCCAAACAAGGGTTTGGGGCAGAAAATAAACCCAAAGCTGAGCCATGGTTGGAGCTCAGAGCTGGTACCAAGGCAGGAGGGTGGCACTGGGCAGCAGTGGCTGCTGGGGGGTGGGGGGTGGGCAGACAGATTGAGTTGAATGATGAAAATCTTCCCATTTGGAATCTTCCAGAATTGCTGTTTGGCTTGGAAAAGGTGGCTTTAAAGGGGTGTGTGATAATGGGAGTGTGTGGGGGGACACAAGCAGGCAAGTGTGTGATGTGTGTGTGTGACTGAAGTGTGTGTGTGACATGAGTGTGTGTGTGATGTGTGTGTGTGTGACTGGAGTGTGTGTGTGAAACGAGTATGTGTGAGCAGGAATGTGTGTGTGATGTGAATGTGTGTGTGTGTGACAGGAGTGTGTGTGACACAAGTGTGTGTGTGACACGAATGTGTGTGTGACAGGAGTGTGTGTGTGACACAGGTGTGTGTGTGGTCTGTGTGTGTGTGACTGGAGTGTGTGTGTGACATGAGTGTGACAGAAGTGTGTGTGTGACACGAGTGTGTGTGTGTGTGATGTGTGTATGACACGAGTGTGACACAAGTGTGTGTGTGATGTATGTGTGACATGAGTGTGTGTGTGACATTTGTGTGTGTGACACAAGTATGTGTGTGATGTGTGTGTGACTGGAGTGTGTGCATGACACGAATGTGTGTGACAGGAATGTGTGTGACATGAGTGTGTGTGTGACACGAGTGTGGGATGTGTGTGTGATGTGAATGTGTGTGTGATGTGAATGTGTGGGTGACACGAGTGTGTGTGACACAAGTGTGCATGTGATGAGTGTGACACGAGCGTGTGTGTGACAGTAGTGTGTGTGACATGAGTATGTGTGTGACACGAGTGTGTGTGTGATGTATGTGACAGGAGCATGTGTGATGTGAGTGTGTGTGTGACACAAGTGTGTGTGATATGTGTGTGATGAGTGTGTGTGACACGAGTGTGTGTGATGTGTGTGTGACACAAATGTGTGTGTGACACGAGTGTGTGTGACACAAGTGTGCATGTGATGAGTGTGACACGAGCGTGTGTGTGACAGTAGTGTGTGTGACATGAGTATATGTGTGACACGAGTGTGTGTGATGTGTGTGTGTGTGTGATGAGTGTGTGTGACATGAGTGTGTGTGTGATGTATGTGACAGGAGCGTGTGTGATGTGAGTGTGTGTGACACAAGTGTGTGTGATATGTGTGTGATGAGTGTGTGTGACACGAGTGTGCCCGTGCCCCACGTGTGCCACACGTGGGCAATGCACTGACGCTGAGCAGAGCAGACATTCGCGCTGGAGGCAGCTCTGGTGCCCCAGGGCTGGCAGAGCAGGGAGGAGATGCCAAGAGACGGCACCAAAAATGCACTGAGAGTCTTTGGTGGGCTGGGAAGAGGCTCTGGCACATCACTGCTGTGGGGAAGGGCTCTGGGGGCTCTGGGGGGCCCCAAAGCTCCTGCCAGGATGGTGTTTGTGAGGGGAGGGCTGTGGAAATACCATGTGCCAGAGCGGGGGGTGCCACAAACTCCTGGTCTGTCACCAGGGACCTGATGGGGTTCTGGAAGGGCTTTAACAGGCAATTGGGGGCAGAAGGGGGTGAGAGCCCCCCAGAGTGAGGGAGGGAGGGAGGGGGCCTCGGTGCTGACCCCCACCCTGGCATGGGCCCACTCTGCCATTGCTGGGGCAGGGCTGTTGGGAAGCAGAGCCAGCAGAATGGATGTGCTGGGGAGGGGGCTGGGGCTCAGCCCCTGCTTCAGCTGGAGGACCTGGGGGTGTGCCCGGGGTGATCCTGCCTCCTCTGGCTCGTCACTGGTGCAAAGGCCAGCTCTCTGTGCCTCAGTTTCCCTGGCAGGAAGGGCTGTGCTCACTGCTGCCCACCGTACCAGCATCCCCCAGGGCCTTGTCCCTGGAGGAGGGAGGGAGGTGGCAGCGGGGCTGTCACAGCTGGGCCTTCCTGCTGCCCAGACTGGGTCACCCTGCCTGGGCTGTCACCCACGGGGCTCTGTGTGCTCGTGTGGGGGTGACATGGGCTGTGCAGGTGTGTGAGGGCACACATGGATGTCCAGCTGCCACCATCTCCAGCCCCCAGCGCTCTCAGGGGGCTGGGGCTGCTCTCATTTGGGATCACTCATTAGTGATGAGGGACCAGTGTGAGGGTCAGGCCAGGGCACTCAGTCCCACAGGTGCCCTTGTGTGCACATCTTCCCTTGCTCTCTCTGCCTCAGTTTCCCTTGGTGTCTCTTTTTCCCCCTGGTGTTCCTGATGCCACTTTCTGCCGGGCAATGATCCCATGGGAGTAACATGGTGACAGCTTTGCTGGAGCCACCAGGATCAGCAGGATGGCAGCGTGAGCCCATCACCTGGCTCCACAGCAAGAGGAGGCAAACGGGGACAGAATGAAGCCCTGTCTGAGCTCCAGTGATGGACGTGGAGGTCTCTGCTTTACTCTCATGTGGGATCCCTTCCATGAGGGCCAGCATCTGGAACTGGGTGCTGGTCCCTGCCTGGAACCACGGCAGCTTCTGCAGCCCCTGAGCTGGGATCACTGCCCAGATCTGAGCCTTTTTTGGGATGTCACATTTCGTTGCTGAGAGGAGAGAGGGGACAACAATGGGGGGTGACAACGACAGTGTGCCCCTGCTCAGACCCATCTCTGAACATGCCCAGCACGGCCCGGGGGGGGCATGCCTGGGGGGGTGCGGTAAATTCTGCACCCCAAAACCACCCCCCTTTAGGGCGGGACACACACAGCTCCCCCAGCCCACCCTGCCGGGAAGGGAGGGCACCACAGGCCCCGGGGCTGGACGAGCCAGCCGGACCCACCCCGGACAGCACCGGCCCCCGCTCCGGGCAGGACCCCCGCCCGTTCCGCGGGGCGCTGCGGCTGTGCCGTGCCGTGCCGTGCCGTGCCGTGCCGTGCCGTCCCGAGCCCTGCCGTGCAGTGCCGGGCGGTGCCGTGCCGTGCCGTGTAGCTGTGCCGAGCCGTGTGGCTGTGCCGTGCCGTGCCGAGCCCTGCCGTGCCGAGCCCTGCCGTGCCGTGCCGAGCCGTGCCGTGCCGTGCCGTGCCGTGCCGTGCCGTGCCGTGCCGAGCCGAGCCGAGCCGGGCGGTGCCGGGCGGTGTGGCTGTGCCTTACCGAGCCGGGCGGTGCCGTGCCGTGCGGCCGGGCCGTGCCGGGCGTTCCGCTCCCTGCCCCCCCCGGGACCCCAGACCCGGCTCGGCCCCGGCGCCGGGCGGGGCTCGGGGGCGGCGCCGCGCGGGCGGGGGCGGCGGTGACGTCAGGCGCTGTCCGCGGTGCTGAGGGAAGATGGCGGCGCGCTAGAGCCGGGCGGCGGCCAGGGCCCCCCGCGCCCCCCGCGCCCCCCGGCACCCGCACCGCCGCCATGTCGCTGCTCTGCGTCGGAGGTACCGGGGCGCGGGGCACGGGGCGCGGGCCGGGCGGGGGGCGCGTCCCGCGCGGGGACGGAGCGGAGCCCGGGACGGAGAGGGGGGAGCGCGGGGCTGCGGGGCCGGCGGGGCTGAGGGGAGTGCGGGCGGGAGGGGGCGGTGAGGCGGGGGGGCCGTGGGAACGGCTCCATTCACGAGCGCCCGGCGCGTGGATTTATGAATGAACCGGCGGGGGCGCGCGCGCGGCGCGGGAGCCGGGAGCGGGGGTGGGGGAGGGGCGGGGGTGTGGGCGCGCCCTGCCCGCGCAGGGATCCCCGGAACCCCCCGGGATCCCCCGGAACCGCCCGGGATCCCCCCGAACGCTGGTCCTGACCCCAAACCCCCGCCGGGAGGGACGGGGCTCCCTCCGCGCCTCCCGCCGCCCCATGGGGACGGCAGGGGAGGGACGGGGCTCCCCCCGGAACCCTCCCGGGCTCCCCTCCCGCTGTGGGAAGGGGCTCCCCCCGGAACAACTCCCGGGTTTCCTTCATATCCTCCCAGCGCCGTGGGGCGGGAGCTGCCCCCATAACTTCCCACTGCCGGGGAGGGAGGGGGCTCCCCTATAAACCCCCCCCGGGCTCCCTCCGTGGCCCTCCCCCGCTGTGAGGAGGGGGCTCCCCTCTCGCCGCCCACCCCAGCCTCTCCAGATTGTCGCCCCCTCGGAGCCCCCTTCTTCCCATCCTGCCCCCTTCGTGTCTCTTCCCACACCCCCCTCAAGCGCAGAGCTCACCGTGCTCACCCCCCCAGACACCCCTGCCCGTACACCCCCACCCCCCCCACCATCGCATCTCTCCCCATATACCCCCTCCCCAACCCCCCCAGGACCCCACCCCTCACGCCTATCCTCAGGCACCCCCATCCTGCAGATGCAGCCCTCTGCATTCCCAACCACCCCCTCATCAAAAACATCCCATCTGTGCCCCCATCATCCATTCCCACCCCCCCAATTACACCCCGAAGCATCCCCGACCCCCAAAATCCCTCCACTCCCAAAATCATCCACCCCCATCTATGTATCTCTACATTCTCTCAATGCCCCCAAAATCATCCATACCCATCTATGTATTTCTACATTCTCACTCTCCGAAACAGACCCCATGCACCCCAAATCCCACCCTCTCCCCACTTCCCTCTGTGCACCCCTAAATCCCCCCCTCAGATTACAGTCCGAGCCCCAGAGCCCCCTGTGCCCCTGCAGGTGTTGCCCAGCCTGGCATGGGGATGCTGGTGGGAGTCAGGGCAGCTGGGGGGGTCAGGGTAGGAGCCTGGGGGCCTGGTGCTGTGTGCCCAGTTAGGGGATCTGATGCTGGTCACCCCATACTGGGATGTACTGGGGGACTGCACAGGTAGGGGATCCCTGCACTGAGCACACTGAGCCCTGCCCACCCCAGTGCACAAATGAGTCCTGCAGGCTTGGCCTCAGCCTCGCTGGTCAGTCTGGATTGAATGCTCAGTGACGGGGGAGAGAAGTCGGGGGGGGTCCCTTTACCCCCTTGTCAAGGCCCTATGACATCCTGGTGGGGACGGGGTAGCACCTGTGTGTCTTGGGGTCAGAGGATGGAGGTGGCAGAGTGACAGCTGAGACAAGGGGGGGCATAGAGTGTCTGGGATTCCCCCACCCCAGGAGAAATCTGGAGGAAATGGGGCTCTCCTGGTGCTGCCTGAGTTCATCAGGATGGGGGCTGTGCCCCTTCCAGCCCCTGACGTGTCCTTGTCCCTGAGGTGCTGTCACAGCCCCCTCTCTGGTGGCAGTGCCACAGCTGGCGTGCCCCTGTGTGCCCCCCCGCCAGCCCCAGATTTCGGGGACTCTCCTCTGGCAGGGGAGGTGCCTCTTTACTGCCACTTAAAGGACTGTCACATGTGGTGACACCCTCGGTGGCGCTGGGGGTGGCTGCTCAGAAGCAGCTCCGAGTGGGCTGGGGCTTCCCCCAGTGCCCTGTCACCACTCGCTGCTCACGCTTCCCGTGCTATTTTGGGGGTCCCGGGGGCGGGGGTGCCACCCCAGAGCCTCCCCCGGCTTTCCCTGCCCCTCCTGGGGGGCTTCGTGCCAGGGGCTGTCCCTGTGTGACAGGACTGGAGTGACCTGGGAGTGTGGGGTGAGTGGGGACAGGAGGGGGTGTCTGGAGTGGCGGGAGGCAGACGGACAGATGGACAGGCGGGCGGACGGGCAGCTGGAGAGACAGATGGAGAGACGGAGGGACAGATGGATGAAGGGGATGGGAGACGTGATCACGGAGGCTGAGGGGTGGGTGGGTGGAGGGACAGAGGAAGAGGAAGGACAGAGGGGTGGATGGAAGGACAGACGGGTGGGTGGACGGATGGAAGGATGGATGGAGGGGTGCATGGAGGGTTGGACAGAGGGTTGGATGATGGACAGACAGATGTATGGGGGGATAGACATAGGGAGGGTGTGTGGAGAGACCGGTGAGTGGACAGAGAGTGGGGTGGACAGGCAGAGGCATGGGTGGGTGAACAGAGAGGGACAGGTAAATGGACGGACAGAGGGATGGACACACAGGAGATGGACAAATGGTGGGTGGTGGGAGTGGGTGGACAGACATGCAAATGGATGGATAGGCAGAAGGATGGGTGAGTGGAGAGACAGGAAAATGGTCAGAGGGGTGGGTGGATGGACAGAAGGATTGGTGAGTGGAGAGACAGGAAGGACAGAGGCGTGGGTGGATGGATAGAGGGGTGGGAGGATGGATGGACAGCAAGATGGATGGCAGATGGGTGGGTGGATGGCTGGAGGGATGGGTGGGTGGAGAGACTGGTAATGGACAGGCAGCAGGATGGATGTGTGGACAGGCAGAGGGGTGGACAGACAGACAGACAGACAGGCCTGTTGGGGCATGCCAATAGCCCAGCCCAGCTTTCATGCCATTCCCAGTCCAATCTCTGCCAGCTGCCTCCTGCCTCAATTTCCCCAGCTGTTCAACACCCCCTGAGAGGAGTGAGATCACCCCAGCCTGGGGAGACTCCAGCTTGTTGATGTCACATAAGTGTCACACTGTCCTCAGCTCCTTGCCTGGAGACTCAGGTTGAATTTAGCCCCAGGGTGGCACCCCAGGTCTCGCCACCCCTGTGCCAGCTTTGGGGACCCTTTGATGGGTGGGAGGGCAGCACATCCTGCAGATGGTGACAGCAGGACTTCTCCCTGGCAGGAGATGACAGCCAGGAAAGCCACGTGTCCCCTGGGTAATTGTTTGTTCCTGTCAGCTCGGGTATTTTTGGAGCTTTTCCTTCCTCTGCTCTCCCGTTCCTTTTTGGAAGCAGCAGCTGGTGAAGAATAGTGGGTGCCCCTGGGCCCGGGGGAAGGGGGATCCCTGTCAGCCACAGGCAGGTTCTGGCTCCAAATGCTCTGTTAGAATAGAATGATATCAATTTATAATATGTATAATATAATGTATAAATACATTCTATTTCATTTACATAATCATTACACACAGTGGTGCCAGCCATCCCCAGACAGCCCCCAGGCTCCCAGCCTTGTGTCACTCGAGGATCTTTGGGATCCCGGAGCTTTGTGCCAAGCCCCCAAGTGTGAATTCCCCATCTCTGTGATTCCCTGGGAACATGGCTGCCACTGACGTCGCTGGTGACCTTCCTTGGGGCAGAAAGCCACCCAGGGTGTCACCCTTTCAGTGGCACAGGGCAGGCAGCCGAGTTAGAGGGTCCCCAGTTGTTTTCCGAGGTGATGCTTTCCCTTGCCTCAGTTTCCCCGCAGTGTCTGGTGCCTCCTCCCAGCCCTGCCAGGCACGTGGCGCTGGCGGCAGCCCCGCGTCCCCTCCAGCGCTGGTGGCGGCTGATAAGCGGCTGGCGAGTGGCACGTCTCCGAAATCAAATTACCTTTGATGTCGCCAGGGCTATTTTCATCCCTGCTCGGTCACGTTGGTCCTGCTCCCGCTGGCACCCGCGTCATTTACGCGTTCTCCGGGTGCTGTGTCATTCCCTCCCCGCCCGGTCCCCTCCCGACAGCCCCGAGGACACCCCCGGGCCCCGCCGCCCCCCCGGCATTGGCGGCGCCGGTAGCGGCTGTGCTCGGTTCCCTTTGCCCTCCCACTGCAGCCACAGGCTGGGGACCGACCCCCATCCCAGCGGGGAGCAGCTGGGGGGTGTCAGCCAGAGCTGGGTGGGTTCCCGTGGAACTGAGCAGGATCAGAGGGCTCCCTGCACCCCCCAATGGACACGATGGGAACCAGCCCCACAGTGCCCCCACGGGGGAGACAGGGCTGGGATGCAGTGTGGGGGGTGTTTTGGGGCTGTATAGGATTTTGGGGGGACATCTTCTCTACCCCTGGGGCTGTTTTGGGTCAGGGAGGGTTACAAGCCCCAACCCACCCGGTTTCCTGCGAGAAATGTGGGTCAGTGGTTTGGGAGAGCCTTAACCCTGGTCCTGCTGGGCTGGTGCCACCCAGATGGGACTCGAGTGGGGAACAGCGTCCCCATGTCACCGGTTTTCCTCTGGATATGGATGGTAACATCATCTGTTTCTCCAAATAAATCCCAGGTCAAAAGTGTGGGGTGAGGGGGGGTAACACCCCCTCAATAGAGGAAGGCTGATCATTTGGGGTTGCAAGCTGTCCCAGAGTAGCAGGTTTTTGGGGGGAGCATTTTCTCCCCTCCATCTCATATCTGATCCCTCACCCTCACTTGGCATGGGGATCCCAGCACTTTTCTCACCTGGCAGCTGGGGGGGCGTGGGGGTCAACCAGGACTGGGGTCCTCCCACCCCTTTGACACCCTGGTGGGGATCCCCAGCCTTTCCCCAGGGTCTCAGCCTGATTTTCTTCCCTCCCTTTGTCCCCACAGTTAAAAAGGCCAAGTATGATGGGCCCCAAGGTGAGTGAGACCCCACCTGAGGGGAGAGAGTGGGGGGCTCTTGGGCTGGTTGGGTGTGGCAGGATCAGAGGAGGGGCTGGGGAAGGGGGTCAAGGGGACCCTTAGCTCTGGAGGCATCATTTGGCAAGTTGGGGACACACACACACAAATGGGGATGCCCTGGATGGAGTGGGGGGCTCACATCCTCCCAGCCCTGGCAGATGCAGGATCCCTCCTGGGACTGGGGTGCTGAGGGAAGTGTGTGTGGGGGATGGCAGGGGGCAGTGTTGGGGAGTGGGGACACACTGGGGGTCACTTCACCCTCTGCTTGTTCCCACAGAGAAGTTTAACACCTACGTGACCCTGAAGGTGCAAAATGTCAAGAGCACGACCATCGCAGTGCGGGGCAACCTGCCCTCCTGGGAGCAGGACTTCATGTTGTGAGTGTCCAGGGCTGTGCAGGACTTCATGTTGTGAATGTCCAGGGGTCCCCCGAGCTCCCCCATCCCTGCTGCTCCCCCTTGCCCCCATAAACAACACGGGCAGTCCCCCACTGCCCTGAGCCCAGATCTGAGGGGCTCACCTGAGTCCTGGCAGTTCCTGAGAGGACAGGTAGAAGCTGGGGTGGTCCCAGGAGGCTGCTGAGACCCGAGGGGGGTTAACTTCATGCGGGTAACCTGATACCTTTCCTGTCCCCAGTGAGATCAATCGGCTGGACTTGGGCCTGACTGTGGAGGTGTGGAACAAGGGGCTCATCTGGGACACCATGGTGGGCACGGTGTGGATACCCCTCCGGACCATCAGGCAGTCCAATGAGGTAGGAGGCAGGCACAGGCATCTCCTTGCTGAACCCCAAGGGACATGTGCCACCCCCAGCTGTCCTTTGGGCCAGGCAGAGCCTTCCCCATCCTGCCTGGGGTCACACCCTGTGTGCTGGGCTTGTGGGGAAACAAAAGGAGGGTCTGGGAGCTCTCCTCACCCCATTTCTACCTGACAGGAGGGCCCTGGGGAATGGCTCACACTCGACTCCCAGGTCATCATGACTGACAATGAGATTTCGGGCACCAAGGATCCGACTTTCCACCGCATCCTCCTTGACACGCGCTTTGAGCTGCCGCTGGGTGGGTGCCCCATCCCCATCCCCAGGCTGTCCTTCCTTGCCCTCAGCCCCAGGGGTGCTCATGAGCTTTGGAGCTGAGGCTGAGGGTCCAAAAGCTTGAGGGCTGTTTTTGGGAGGTCTGTGCACCAGCTGGGGTCTTTGCCCTCGCAGATATCCCTGAGGAGGAGGCCAGGTACTGGGCCAAGAAACTGGAGCAGCTCAACGCAATGCGGGACCAGGATGATGTGAGTGCTGCCAGGCCTGGGGTGAGGGGGCAGGGGCAGTGCTGCCAGCAGGAGCCCTCACCAGCCCCTCTCTCCCCAGTATGCCTTCCAGGAGGAGCAGGAAAAGCCTCTGCCTGTGCATGGCTCACAGTGCTGTAAGTGCTGCCCTGTCCCTGCCCCGCTGTGGGACACCCACACCCTCCTTTCCCACACTGAGGAATTTTAAGGGATGGGCTCCACATCTGCTTTGGGGCATTGGACCCCAGCCCGAGTGGGGTTCAACTCCACCCCATACCCCGTCCCCATCCCCACTCCTGTTGTCCTTCCTGTGTTTGCCAGTGTTTCTCTGCTGTCTCCCAGCTCCACAGTGGCTGAGCCTTCCTGTGGGTGGAGGGGAGCAATAGGAGCAATGGGGCTGATGAGGACAGTTCCACTGGGGCAAGGGGCAGCAGGCTGGTGTTGGGGGCTGCTGGATTGGGGCCCTGCGGAGGCATTTGGGGTGGCAGCTCAGTTTGTCCCAACACATGCCTCAGTTCCCCCTTCTATAACCACCCCAGGGGCATGCATGGTTCAGTGCTCCTGTGCCCACCCCCAGGCCCCATTCCCTGTCAGTGCCACCATGCCTGGCCATAGCATTGTCCCCAGCCTGGGTCAGTGGCACCATGCCCACCTCGGGCACTGTCTCCAGTCCAACTTGGTGTAGTCATGTTCAGGCCCAGGCAGTGTCCCAGTGCCAGTGTGCCCCATGCTGGATGCTGTCCCCAGGGCAGTGTCCCCAACCCAGTGTGCCCCCTGGGGCAATGCTGGTTCCTCCCAACCAACTGCCTCCATCTTTATTGTCTCTGCCCCTTTCTTTGTAGGCAACTGGAATTATTTTGGCTGGGGAGAACAGCAGAGTAAGTATCCTGCCCACTCCTCTCTTCCCAGCCTGGGGATCCCCAGCACATCCCTCTTTGCCTGGCCCCAGGGCTCAGAGGACCTGGAGCTTGGGTATAGCCTGTGGCCTTGTGCCTTGACTCTGTACTGGGTGAGGACAGTATCACCAAGTGCCCTGTCCTGGGCAGTGCTGTCCCCATGGGCTGGTGGGGATATGGCACCATGGGGCTCTGTGCCCTTGGGGTGTCCCAGTGGCAATGAGCAGCTCAGGCTTTGCCTCTGTGGTGAAGCATTGGTGGGGCCGAGGGAGGGTCCCTGCCCCCATCCTCTTCCCCCTTCTGTATGTCCCAAATTCCCTCTCCACCTTCCCCTCATCCCCCCAGACCCTTCCTGTGCTGACAACGTCAGCTCACCCCTCATCCTGCCCTGGGCCCACCTCCCCAGCATGGTCCCACAGCGGTGGGGATACAGTGGTGGCACTAAAGGGTCTGTGCAGGGTGGGGGGCAGATTTGGGCCATCCCCTGCCCTGCTCACTGTGGCCCCTTGCAGACGATGACCCCGACAGTACCGTGGATGACCGGGACAGTGACTACCGCAGCGAGACCAGCAACAGCATCCCCCCACCCTACTACACCACGTCCCAGCCCAACGCCTCCGTGCACCAGTACCCCATGAGGCACCAGCAGCAGAGCTCCCGTGACTCCTACACTGACTCCATGCAGAGCTACGAGATGGACTACTCAGACCAGGCTCCCATCAGGTACAGTGGCCACAGCCAGCTCACCCTGGCACCGGCTCTCTCAACCTCCCCCACAGGTGACAGAGGCCAGCGGGTCCCCAGGGGGACGCCAGGGATGGCGCTCCCAGTGCGGTGGGTGACAGAGGGAAGGATGAGGTGAGGAAGAGCAGGGTGGTGCTGGCCTCATCCAAACCTTTCCTTCTCACTGGGAAGTTTTCAAACTCTTTTGGGTCACTGCCCTCCTCTGTCCTCACTGGGCTTGGGGCCCCCCACCCCTGGCTGTCCCTGCTGGGAGCTGGGCAGCGGAGCGTGGGGTGGCTGGGGACACAGACGTGGCAGAGCCCAACCCAAAGTGCCAGCCCCATCCAGGTGGACAGAGCCTCCCTGCCAGTGTCCCCACGGCAGCAGGGGGTGGCGGGTGGCGGTGGGACCTCGCTGACCATGTTCCTCTCCTCCCCTGGCAGACGCTATGGTAGCGTAGACTCTGCCGCAAACGGACGCAGCGACGCTGAGTCCGGTTCTGAGTCGAGCAGGCGGACCAGCCGCCAGCCTTCCCTTGAGAGCAGGCGGTCCCTAGACCTATCGGATAGGTGGGTCCCTACCTGTGCGTGTGCCGTGTGCCGTCGCAGAGTGCTGTGCTCGGTCCTTGCAGCCATGGTGAGGCCAACACCAGTCCTGGCAAGGGCGGCCTTGTGCCACCCTCCCCGCCCCGAATCAGCCTCCTACAGGGACAGCTTTGGGGTGCTCCAGGTGTCCCCCCCAGCTTTTCTTGCTGCTGCACCCCAGTTCATGGGGTGACGTCCCGGCATCCTGGTCCCACTTGCTGGCACTGCCGCTGTCTGGCAGCACTGCTGCCTGTTCCTTGTCGTGTCAGCGGGTGTGGGACTGGGCCCTTGGGGACTCAAATGCCTCTCCCTGTTCCTGGTCACCTGCCACGGTGTGCCTGTCTGGGCAAAAGCTTCATGCAGTGATTTGGGATCCTGCAATGCGCCAAGAGTGCCTCTCCCAGCTCTGGCCAGGATCAGGATGGGGAGGTGTGGGGTTTCCAGGTGTGAGCTGTGTCTCCTGCATCCCTGTGCCCCAAGTGCTCCTTCCCAAGGTACCTGGATGACGCCAGTACCCCTCCCAGCTGGGATCAGCCTGAGCCATCCCCCAGCACTCCCTTCTCTGCGGTGTCCCCTGGCTTCCCACAGCCCGGCTCAGCCACTCTAGGCTCTGCCCAGCCCAGCCCCTCACCTTTGTCCCCTCACGCACCCCCTGAGCCCTGGCTGCCAGTGCTGGAGACGTGGTGTCGGCCTCTTCCTCGGCATGTCCCTGTCCTGTCTGCATGTCTGCTTCTGTCAGCCTGTCCCCACGGAGCCACGGGGCTGCCCTGTCCCTGGCAGCCTCCCGGGCCACAGGGCCCCTGTGGGCCTCCCAGTGCAGGCACCTGTGAGAGGAGGGGGCTACGGGGGCAGGTGGGGTGGGGGAAGGAGTCTGGCCTGGCAGCAAGAGCAGAGAGGAGCCCCCCAGGTAGGGATGGTGTTAAGAGGAGTGAGGGGGTTTAGGGGGTGTCCTGGGGTGGGGGTGCCTGGGAGGGCTGTGCAGAGCACGGGTGACAGATCTGTGTGTCAGGGGCAGGACAGGGTGAATGGCAGCAGCAGGAGGCAGGATCTGGCTGGGGGTGCTGCTGTCCCCACCCCTGGCTGGGGTGAGCCCAGGAGACAGACACTGTCAGCCAATCCCCACTGTCAGCCCAGGCACAGGCAGGCAGCTCAGAGTGCCCCTCTTGGGGGGCTGGTTCCAGCCGATGGAGTTTCCTGGTTCTGTGCCTTCGGCTCCTGATGGGAGCTGCACATTCTCCCGGCCCTGGTGCAGGGCCTGGGGCTCTGCCTGGGGTGCCACAGACCCACGGGAGCCCTGTCCTTGTGTCCCCTCGCCCCTCAGCCCCACAGGGAGCAGCCGCTACGCCTCGTCGGCCGAGCTGAGCCAGGGCAGCTCCCAGCTGAGCGAGGACTTCGAGAACGAGAGCCTGAGGGACTCGGAGCTGGACGAGAGGGACGGGGACTCCTACCACTCCTGCCACAGCTCCGTCAGCTACCGCAAGGACTCCCCCCGCTGGGAGGAGGAGGATGATGATGATCTCTACCTGGAGGAGGAGGAGGAAGAGTTCATTGAGGACTACAGTGAGACTGAGGAAGGCTACCCCAAGGAAGAGGAGTTGGAAGAGGAGGAGGAGGAGGAGCTGCGGGAGCAGGACACCTATGAACCCCCTGAGCATGAAACGTACCCACCACCACAGAAACCCCTGCCACAGCAGCCACAGCAGCAGCAGCAACAGCAACAGGTCCTGCAGCAGCAGCAACAGCAACAGCAACAGCAGCAGCAGCAGCAACCCCAGCTGGTCCCACAGCAGAAGCCTCAGCAGCAGGAAAGGAAGGAGGAGAGGAAGGAGGAGAGGAAAGAGGAGAGGAAGGAGGAGAGGGACACCTCTGCTCCCCAGGAAGCCCCTGAGGCCCTCCAGGCCCAGCGGGCAGAGGAGGAAGTTCCCCTGCAAGAGGCAGCCCCGGAGACTGAGCCCCCAAAACCAGCGGAGAGGTAGGAGGGGAAGCTGACCTGTGGTGTCCCTGGGATGGCACTGTGCCTGCAGGCACTGAGGATGTTCTGGAGGTGGGTCAGGGGTGGTGCTGGTGCTTGGCACAGGACCAGGGACCTTCTGCTGTGTCTGGAGCTTTTCCAGGTGCCTGAGCCATCGAGGTGGGGCAAGCCCACCTTGTGCCACCCAGGCAAGAGCCAGCACCCTGGGCACACGGCCTGGGCCCCTGGGCCCAGCCAGCCCCTGTGCTAAGCATGGCTCAAGGTGTTCAGGAGCCTGCTGGGGCTGCAGGGCTGTAGGTTTATAACCTGGGACAAACATGGGGCTGGGGGAATGGGATCTCAGGGCTGTGATTCCTCTCCTCTGGCACAGGCTCTTGGCACCCTGGGTGGAGCATGGTCAGAGGAGGAGATTTCCTTTAGAGAAGTCAGTCCTCTCCCCAGGCCTGGTAGAAGCTCATCCATGGCCTCCTGTGCTGTACAAGTGAATTAATTGGTGGTCAGGTTCCTGGTGCAGCATGTGAATAATTCATGTCTTGGGGACAGATTATTCAAATATCATTATTGATCATTTCCATTTTCAGTGAGTGTCACTCCTGTGTGCAGAGGTGAACTGCTGTGATGGGCTTTTTCAGCCTTTTATTTAGTTTAAATTACACACCAGGAATGGAGAATCTCAAATTTAAACTAATGTGTAATGAGCTGTTTAAAAAAAAAAAAAAAGGATATTTAGGCCCAAGACCTAGCAGGAACCTGAGGGCCTCAGGTCATGTCTGCCTCAGTACCCACTGGGCAGGGGACTTAGGAGTCCTGTGCTAGGATTTGGGCACTGTGAATTAGTGCTGGGGACCATGGATTGTGCTGAGAACCCCAGATTGTGTTGGGATGCCCAGATTAGTGCTGAGGGCCTCAAGTTAGCACTGATGACCCCAAATTAGCTTTTGGGACCCCAGAGTAGCACTGGGGACTGTGGATTACTGCTGGGAACCACAGGTTAATGCTGAGGATCCCAGGTTTGCTCTGAGGTTCCCAGATTAGCACAGAGCCCCCAGGTCTGAGCAGGTTCATCTCCTGAGTGCCCCATGGCCTCTTCCCAGAGCAGTTCTGGGTTCCTCCCTCCATGTTGCATGACACCAGCCTCTCCAGGAGACTGGTATGTTTGGAGCATTTCTTTGTTTTTCCTCTGTGTCTTGATTTTCTAGGAGAGGAGAAAAGAATCCCACAACACCCAGCATGTCCAGGCAGACACTTTTCACTGGGCTTGGAACCACTGGGGTGTTGGGTGCTCTTTACCCAGGGAAGTGGCCAGAGGACATTGTGCTGGGGAGATGGGGGGCAGAGGATGTTTAATTCACATGCTGGTGTCACCAACTGTGCCCTCTGTGTCACTTGGGTGCCCAGGGCAGGGTGTCCTGAGGATGAGGAAGCTTCTGGCTTCTCCCCAGTGCTCTGCCCTGATTGTGGCTGCCCTTTGCAGTGGCACCTGCTGCCTTTTCAGTCCTTCCTGGTTCCAAGGGGCAGTTTTGCCATGGCCGCACTGTCTCAAGGCACATCAGGATCCCCCAGTTGCAGCCTCAGACCTGCTGGGGCTGTGGGGGCTGCTCCCCCCTTCCTGGTGCTGTGCTGGGAGGTGACAGGGGATGTGTGTGCTTGCAGGGAGCCAGCAGAAGAGGAGGTGCAGGACCCCAAAGCACGAGCCAAAGCCAACTGGCTGAGAGCCTTCAACAAGGTCTGCATGCAGCTGCAGGAGGTGAGGACCCCCTGGCCACGGCTCAGGGCTGGGGGCACAGCCCCTTTCCACACCTGGGCAGCTTCCAGAGACATCCACAGACTCTGTGGTGCCCACAGTGGTGCCCACAACCCCACTGGCACCAAGTGGGATGCCCCAGAGGGGCCGGGAGTGCTGAGGATCCCCCGTGTGTGCTGCATGCGTGTGCTGGTGCGAGACCCCCGCCCTCTCCCCTCTGTTGAGTTGACAATATTTTGTTTTGTTTTTAGACTCCATCCTCCATCTTTTCTTTTTGTTTTGGCTCTGGATTCGCTCCCCGGGGTCTCGGTCCCCCTCCCCACCGCTTCTCTTTTCAGTTGTCCACCACCATGGCCCTTGCACCCGCGTCTCCCCTTCCTGCAGGGAAGGGGTGTAGCCTGCCTGCAGGTAAGCATGTCCACCTGGAACCTCCCAGCCACGTGTGTGCCTTCCCTGTGTGTGTGTGTGTGTGCTCAGGGATTGCCCATGAAGGAGGAGTAATGGTCTCTCTCTGCCCTTTTCCTCCAAAATAATCCCCTGCCTGCCGGGGCAGCTGGCACTGCTGGATGATCCCTGCACACACACCCTCTTCCATGTGCTCTGGCTTTTCCCTGCTCTTTTTTCCAACTGCTGTGGGTCCCTGAGGACCTGCTGAGCTTTTGTGATGCTTCTTCACTCCCCCAAGCCCTGAATTTTCACACAGTGTAGCCATGCCCCCTGCTTTACCAGCCTCATCCCCTTTGCTGAAGCTCACCCACTTGCTCACCCAGCTCAGCCTCCTGAAGAGATTTATTCCCAGTGCTGGCTCTTTGCTGGGAAGAGCCCCCTTGGTTTTGGAGCACACCTTTCTCTTCCCACCCTGCTCATCCTTCCGTGCTCCCGCAGTGCTGTGAGCATTCACTGCCCTGGGGGCGCTGTCCCCATGCTGGTGGCTCTTGCTGTGCCCTGACTCTGTCCTTTGTTTTCCAGGCCCGCGGGGAAGGTGATGGAGAAAAATCCCTGTGGTTCAAAGGCGGGTGAGTATAAGGGGAAGCTGGGCACACTCTTCCCCCTGGGATCTCAGCCCCCCTCCTCATTAGGATGTGATTAATGAGCTCAGCATCAATGGGCTTGTGTGGGGAAGGGTTGCCAGGCTGTGGGCATTCAGGGAGGCCAGTCTTTTGGAGCTGAATTTTGGGGCTGGTCAGTGCTTTTGGAGCAGCCAGCAGACATGACATTGCTCTGTGACCCCAAGAGCTGCTGCTGAGGGGGAGAGCGAGGAGCTGAGTTGAGATGGGGATCAGGAGGGGTGGCAATTCCTGCTTCCCCCATGGAGTGGTGTCATGAGGAATCCAGAGCCTCTCACCTGGACAGGCTGGAGCTCTCAGTCCTGTCTTGCCCTCACAGACAGCCCTGCCATGGACCTGGGCAGAACATGGTAGGTTGCCTGAGAACCCTCAGATCACTCCAGGGGTTTCTTTCCAGCAGGGCTGTGAAGTTCCACTCCTGCCTTGGGTTCCCTTGCAGCAACACTTGAGGCTCACCAGCTCAGTGCTCCCCTTTGGGGTCCCAGAGGGAACCCCAGCTCTCCAGCCTCACACTGCAAAGCCAAAGCTGACTAAGCCAAATGGGCAGTTTTTCTCCTGGGTTTCACTTCATGGTTAAGCTCCATGTGGGGAAAAATCACAGTTTTTTACCAAAATCCCTTTTCCCTTAGTTTTTAGTTCAGTGATCCCTACCCTGGCTGGAGTGGTGGTGGGAATGGGGATCCCATGGGTGGGTCCCTGGCCACTCAGGAGTTGCTTTGCAGTCATATTCTCCAAGTCCTAGATATTAAGAAGAAATCCTTTCCTGTGAGGGTGGTGAAGCCCTGGCACAGATTGTTCAGAGCAGCTGTGGCTGCCCCATCCCTGGAAGTATCCAAGGCCAGGCTGGCAACCTGATCTAGTGGAAGGTGTCCCTGCCCTTAGCAGGTCATGGAACGAGATGAGCTTCAAGGTCCCTTCCAACCCAAACCATTCCATGGTTCTCTGAAGTGCTGAGTGACCGTGGGGCAACAGCAGGGGGCCCCTTCCTGCCTCAGTTTCCCCTTGCCCGCTGACTCTCCTCTCTCTTGCAGGCCTGGTGGTGGGCTGATCATTATAGACAGCATGCCGGACATTCGCAAGCGAAAACCCATCCCCCTAGTTAGCGATTTGGTGAGGTTCCTCCCAAGGCACGCCCCCACAGCTGCCAGCTTTGCTCCTGCTGCCCCACCGGACTGCGCCGCCCGTGCCCCGCTCCCCAGCTGCCTCTAACATGGCTTGTGTTCTCTGTTTTCTTTCCTGTGGCCTGGCTGGGCCTTCCCTGCGGCAGGGGGGCGGCTGTAAGGTTTCTGCGCTGCATTAACAGCATGCCCGACATTAAGCCTGGACGCAAATCTCTCCCTCTAGTCAGCGATCTGGTGAGCGCGGTGCGAGGGGTTAAAGAGACAGCGCCCTGGGGCTGCCGGCCAGCCCCCTGCCCCCAGCCCTGCCGAGGGGGGCGTCCCACACTGCCCGGGGGGCTCCTGGCCCTCCCTGCAGTGGGGAGCTGGGCTCTCCCTACCCGAGGGTGCTTCTCTTTAACGGAGCTCTGGTCCCTACCCCAAGCATCAGCCTAAGGTTTCCCAGGGCTGTATCTGGTTTCCCATTTTTTACTGGTGCTGTATTCCTGCCCCTTCGTGTCCCAGCTGCCGTGCCAAGCTGTCCCTGCAGCTTGGACCACACTGGTGCTGGACAAACAGACAGACCCCCGTACCAGGGGAGGGCTGGCAATGGCTTTTCCAAGTTGCCCAGACCCTGTGCTCCTGTCCCCACTGTCCCAGTGTGTGGGGCTGGAGACCCCCGATGTGTGGGCCCCCCATGATGGGGTCCCCTCCAGTCCCTGGGCTCAATTGCACAGGGTCACTCTGCTGGTCCCCTCCCGCTCCTGATGACAAGAGACAGCAATTTTGGAAACAAAGACGCCCTTGTCCCCCAGAATTAGGTGCCCTTCTCCTCCTTCCCCCTCTCTTTACACCTTGTCAGCTCCACTGTGTGCCCTCCCTGGGGTGCCACCCTCCTGTTCCCAACCTGTCTCCCCACATTCCCCCACCCCCTTGCTGTCCCCAACTTGGTGCCCCACCCCAGCCCTCTTGGGCAGCTGCTGATGCTTCTGCACTGTGCTGTGTTGGTGTTTTGGGGGTGGGGGGTGATAGGGTGGGCAATGTGTGGGGTTTGGGGGTCTGCTGCCTTTCCCTGCTGGGATTTGCAGGCTGCAACCAGTGCTGTGGCTTGGGGACACAGTGCCCCCACCACAGACTGCTCAGTGCTGGATGAGGGGGTGTTCCCCCAACTCCCACTGGTTCTGGCAGGGAAGGGGCTCTCCTGGGAAGTGTTTGCACTAATGGCTTTTTATTCCCCCCTCGCTGGCTCTGGCTGCCCACAGGCCATGGTAAGTGCCCCTCTCAGGAGTTTCAGACACATGGTGAGAGGCTCTGCCCCACTGGAGCTGAACTGGGAATGTCATAGGCTGCTGAACTGGGAATGTCAGAGGCTGCTGAACTGGGAATGTCATAGGCTGCTGCCCTAGTTCCAGTCCCACTGCACAGCAGTGCTGGCAGTAATGGGAGCTGGGCTGTCCCCGCTGCTCTCCATGCAGCCAGGGTCCTTCCCTGTCTGGGTTTGGGGTCTGTCCTGGGTGTTTCACAGCCTCTGGGGCTGTAGGAGGGAGCTCTCGTGGTCTGCTGGATCTGACCCTCTTTCTTTCCCACAGTCCCTGGTCCAGTCCAGGAAAGCGGGAATCACATCCGCGCTGGCCTCAAGCACCTTGAACAATGAGGAGCTGGTAGGTGCTGGGGTGGGCTGGGTTGGGGATGGTGGGAGGGGGAAACTGAGCCTGGGGGGCCGGGCCAGCAGTGGAGATGCAGAGTCTGTGCCCCACCAGCACCCTCTGGTGATGCCTGAGCATCCGGGATGTTCATGGCAGCACCTGGGGACAGAATCATTAGTGTTGGAAAGGACCTATAAGATCATCAAGTCTGATTGTCAACCCAGCACCACCACCATTAAATCAATGTCCCCAAGTGCATCCTTTGCCCTGCTTCAGCGTTTCTCCCCCTCTCTCCCCTGTCCCTGCACAGAAAAACCATGTTTACAAGAAGACCCTGCAAGCCTTAGTGTACCCCATCTCCTGCACAACGCCCCACAACTTCGAGGTGTGGACGGCCACCACCCCCACGTACTGCTACGAGTGTGAGGGGCTGCTGTGGGGCATTGCCCGCCAGGGCATGCGCTGCGCCGAGTGCGGCGTCAAGTGCCACGAGAAGTGCCAGGACCTGCTCAACGCTGACTGCCTGCAGAGTAAGGACCTGGGGCCCACAGCCTTGTCCCTTCTCACCTTGCAGAGGAAGGAGGGAGCAGCTCCAGGGAGCTCCACTCCTGACTTGGGCATGGGAGAAGTGATGGGCAGAGCAGACTCATCCTGGGCAGGGGGTAGATCCCTTCAGGTTTGGATTAATTCATGCATGGAATCGTAGAATCGTGGAATTGTTAAGGCTAGAAAAGACCTTTAATATTATCAGGTGCAACCACCAGCTCAGCACCCTTGTGGTCACCACTAAACAGTGTCCTCAAGTGCCACAGCCACATGTTTTTTGCACACTTCCAGGCGTGACTCCACCACTGCCTGGGCAGTCTGGCCCAGGGCTGGACAACACTTTTGGGGAAGAAGTTTCCCCTGATAAACCTTCCCTGGTGCAACTTGAGGCCATTTCCTCCTGTCCCTGTCCCCAAGCCCACCATGCCAACCTGTGAGATCTCTTGTCTCTCTCCTGGGCACCACCAGCCCCCCAGCCCATCTCACCCATGCCTGTCCTCTCCCAGGAGCAGCAGAGAAGAGCTCCAAGCATGGAGCAGAGGACCGGACCCAGAACATCATCATGGTGCTCAAGGACCGCATGAAGATCCGGGAGCGCAACAAACCAGAGATATTTGAGCTGATCCAGGAGGTGTTTGGGGTCAACAAGACCACGCACACACAGCAGATGAAGGCAGTCAAGCAGAGTGTCCTGGATGGTACCTCCAAATGGTCAGCCAAGATCAGCATCACAGGTAGGCAGCTGGTTAACCTTGGGGACCATGGGAATGTCCCCATTGCCCAACCTCTCATTCTGCCAGGCAGCTTCAGCCCCTGGGGAGACACAGGTGCCTGTTTTGGGGATTTTCATGTGGCTGTGGCACTGACTTCTCTCTGTCTGTTCTCTCTGCCATGCTGTGCTGTGCTGTGCTGTGCTGTGCTGCAGTGGTGTGTGCCCAGGGCCTGCAAGCAAAGGATAAGACAGGTTCCAGTGATCCTTATGTCACTGTCCAGGTTGGAAAGACCAAAAAAAGGACTAAAACTATCTACGGCAATCTCAACCCAGTCTGGGAGGAGAATTTCCATTTGTAAGTTCACCTCTGGTCTCCCCATTCCCCTCTCTGGCCACTCGTGGTTGTGCCAGGCTGTGCTGGCTCTTGCCATGTCCCAGTAGGATGAGGGGAGCCAGCTGGGCTTCATCCTGCTCCCATTGAGGTGCTGGGGTCCCTTGGGGTTGTGTTTTATGCCATGAGGGTGTGACTCCAGGGGCTGATCGAGGCTGTGCTGGGGCTGCCTGGGTGTGGCACAGAGCCCGCTGGGAGGGCATTGGTGCTCCTGCATCTGCTCTCTTCCCCAGTTCCTGCTTTGTGCTAGTCCCTTTTGTTTAGGGAAGCAGTGATGGGGAGTAGCTGGAAAGGTTTCACTGCTCATGCTGGGCCTTTTGTCACCTCTCCAGCGAGTGCCACAACTCCTCTGACCGCATCAAGGTCCGTGTTTGGGACGAGGACGATGACATCAAGTCCCGCGTCAAGCAGCGCTTCAAGAGGGAATCTGACGACTTCCTGGGCCAGACCATCATCGAGGTCCGGACCCTGAGCGGGGAGATGGACGTCTGGTACAACCTCGGTGAGCAGCACAGCCTGGGACCCTGGCCCTGGGCTCAGGGGGTGCCACGTCCTGCTCAGCCTGGGACGCCCTGCCCTGGACTCCAAGGGGGAAGTGCTGCCGGCCATAGGCTGAAGGTTATTGCAGCAGGGTCTGCTCTTAGAAATATTTAATATCAAAACCATCAGGATAAAGTGTTCTCCCAGTCATTTTGAGAACCCTCTACCCAGGAGGTTCTAGAACACCAGCCTCCTGTAGAAGGGAAACCAAGGCACAGAAAGGCTGTGTCTCTAGCAGATGGAAATGTGGCCAAATCCCACCCCAGGCTGGCTGCACACCCTGCTGGGTGTCCCTTCAGCCCTGGCCCTGTGCCAGAGCACTGTGCTCCTCTTTGGGGCTGGCAGTGAGCAGGGTTGCCCCAGGGAAGCCTCACACCTTGTCCCTCTCCCTGCACCCACAGACAAGCGCACAGACAAGTCTGCAGTGTCGGGAGCCATCCGGCTGCACATCAGCGTGGAGATCAAGGGTGAGGAGAAGGTGGCTCCCTACCACGTTCAGTACACCTGCCTGCATGAGGTGAGCAGCCCAGACAGGCACAGGGGGCACGGCCCCCTCCCCAGCAGTGCCACCCTGCCACCACCTGCCCTGGGGAGCTGATGGGACTCATTTGTACCTCCAGAACCTGTTCCACTTTGTGACGGATTTGCAAAACAACGGGGTGGTGAAGATCCCCGACGCCAAGGGGGACGATGCGTGGAAGGTTTACTTTGATGAGACAGCGCAGGAGATCGTGGATGAGTTTGCCATGCGCTATGGGGTGGAGTCCATCTACCAGGCCATGACGTGAGTCCTGTACCCCCATCTGGTTCAGAGGGGCTGCACCCACCCCCCAGGTGGAGGGTTACTGTCCCCATCTTCCTCTCCTGCTGCCATTGGCACTCACCTCCCTGCCTTGAGTGCAGACTGGCCCCAAACCTGTGCACCCATCCTTCCCCTTCCCAGCACGCTCTGGTACAGCCTCATCTCAAGTCCTGTGTCCAGTTTGGGCTCCACAAGATCAAAAGGATCCAAAGCTGTTGGAGAGTGGCCAAAGGAGGGACATGGAGCTGGGGAAGGGCTGAGGAGCAGCTGAGGGCACTTGGCTGGTTCAGCTGGAGCCCAGGAGACTGAGGGGAGGCTCCTGGGGGCTGCAGCTCCTGCCCAGGGCAGGCACAGGGGCAGGGGCTGAGCTCTGCTCTGGGACAGGGACAGGAGCCCAGCAAGGGCTGGAGCTGGGCCAGGCCTTGGCATGGAGCTCAGGGCAAGGTTCTTCCCCCCGAGGCTGCTGGGCACTGCCCAGGCTCCCCAGGGAATGGTGCCAAGGCTGCCACAGCTCCAGGAGCTCCCAGGGCTGCTCAGGGTGGCTATGCAGGGACAGGGGCTGCACTGATGATCCCTGTGGCTCCCTTCCAATTTGGGATGCTCTGGGATTCAGTGACTTATGCACCCCAAACCCTGCATCCCCTCCCATGGCCCTAAACCCTCCGCTGCCACCTCTTTCCGTAGGCATTTTGCCTGCCTCTCCTCCAAATACATGTGCCCCGGGGTGCCGGCGGTGATGAGCACCCTGCTGGCCAACATCAACGCCTACTACGCTCACACCACGGCCTCCAGCAATGCCAACGCCTCCGACCGCTTCGCCGCCTCCAATTTCGGGGTAAGTCCCATGGTACGTAAACGCTCTTTTCTTCTTCTCTCCTTTCTTTGGGAGGGGGTGGGGGGCTCAGGAAGCAAAACGAGCTGTGCAAAACACCCCGCTCCAAACTGCAGCCAGGCAGCAGTGGGGTCAGCCCCTGCTTGCCCCAAAAGTCGTCCTGCTCCTGTACTTCAGGAAGGAAAAAAGCCACCACCTTCCCAGGAGAAGGGCTAAATTTGCTTCCCTATTTATTATGGGAGCCTGAGCAAATTGGGTGGCAGCATGCCAGGAGGAGGGGGCACCTTGGTGGCAAAATCAGAAGCATGCGGCCATGACCCACCCCTGCACTTCCTGGGGGGTCTTGCACAGCCTCGTGTGCTTTGGGGGACCCCAGCCTGCTGCAAACTCAGCCAGTTGTGCCAGCACCAGTGGGTGCCAAGTGGGGCGAGTTTGTGGCAGGGCTGGGTAGCCCCTCGGGGACGTGGGCAAGGAGGGGCTGAGCCCTCACCTCGGCTCCCCCAGTGCCATCCCAGAAGCAGGAAATGGTGGCTCTGGGTGTGCATGGGGCGAGCCAGGGTCAGTGCCCAGCCCCGGGTGCAGCAAGGTGCTGGGTAGCCAGGGACACAGCCAGGGCCGAGCACAGCTCCGGATCACGCAGCTTTGGCTCCCCACCCCGTTCCTGTTGCAGGGGTAGCCAGAGCTGAGAGAGCTGTGCCTCCGGATCACGCAGCAGGAGGAAACCAAAATCCAGCCTTTTCTCTAATATGGAGGATTTTAAAAACTTGTCTCTTTCTCTTTTTTAGAGAGCCTAAGGTTGGGTGCTAAAGTGCCCGGCCGTGTCGCTTTACCCCCGAGTAGCCGCCGTGTCCAGTGTTAGAGTGCTGCAGCTGCTCCTGGGTGTTGGGGACGCACGGCCCGGCCCAGGGCCCGCCTGGGCCATCCCCACCAGCGCCGGAGGTTTGCGGTGCCAGCACAGGCTGTGGCCATGGCTGAGCCGTGGACTCACTGCCCCTCCCACCCCTGTGCTCCTGTCCAGGACTCAGACGCTGCTCAGGACTCTGCAGAGCCCTGCGGGTCAGCCCTGACCCGTACAGCCAGTGCTGAGAAGGGAGCCCAGGGCTCTCATGGCAGGCACACATGGCTGTCCAAAGCCTCTCTACCAGCAGGAACGCAAAGGGAAATGCTCCCCAACCACGTTTTGGGGCCAATATTGGGAAGAAATTCTTCCCTGTGAGGGAGTGAGGACTGAGGTTGACCTGAGAGCAGCTGTGGCTGTCTCATCCCTGGAAGTGTTCAAGACTAGATTGGACAGGGCTTGGAGCAACCTGGGATAGTGGAAGGTGTCCTTGCCCATGGCAGGGAGTGGAACAAGGTGGTCCTTAAGGTCCCTTCCAACCCAAACCAGTCTGGGATTCTGTGATGAGTTGCTTTGCCATCAGCTGTGACCCCTGCTCCAATCCACAACCCAAGATGGGATTTGCATCCTTCTTCCCTGTGCTCCCTGGGTGGGAGCTGGGCTGAGCTGAACTACAGCTCCTCAGCCCCAGTGGAGACCCCCCACACAGGGTGTTCCCTGCCCATGTCCCTTGATGCAGCCCAGTGGGGTGAGTGAGGGGTCATGGAAATGTCCAGCTCCTGGGGCCACCCTCAAGATGGGCAACCACTGCACATCTTTCCCCTGCCCTTTTTCCTGAGCTCTTGGAAAGCCCCAGTCGAGGGGCTCCTGATCCTGCAGCCCTTCTCCCAACTCTTGTCCTGAGCGCAGGCTCAGAGGTGTTGCAGTGAGCAAGGCAAACAGAGCAGCCCGTCAGCCTCCCAGCAATGACGGGACACGTGGTGTCACCTCTCCATCCTGAACCTCACCTGGCATGGCCACATGTGCCCCAGGAGCTGCTGAGGGCTTTGAGTGAGCCCCAGCCACCAGCAAGGAGATGCTCTTCTCTGCAGGCATGTCCTGCCCATTCAGGGCTCACAAAGAAGGAAGGCAAGGCAGGCAGGAAGGAAGGAAGGAAGGAAGGAAGGAAGGAAGGAAGGAAGGAAGGAAGGAAGGAAGGAAGGAAGGAAAGGGCTGAGCGAGGGCTGAGCTGAGAGCAGAGAGAGACAAGGGTGGGGGGTTGGTCTGTGCCTCCTTTCCCCTGCTCACCTGCCCCCGGGGTGTTTCTCCACAGAAAGATCGCTTTGTCAAGCTCCTGGACCAGCTGCACAACTCCCTGCGCATCGACCTCTCCATGTACCGGGTAAGGTGCCTGCCCTGCCTCAGTGTCCCCACCTGAGGCAGCAGGTGGCTGCTCCCCCACCCTCACTTGTGAATTTTGAGGGCAACTCCCCTCTTTCCTTTCCAGAACAACTTCCCTGCCAGCAGCCCCGAACGGCTGCAGGACCTGAAGTCCACAGTGGATTTGCTGACCAGCATCACCTTCTTTCGGATGAAGGTACTGCTGGGGCCCTGCTCACCCTGTCCCTCAGGGGGTCTGACTCTCTTTGGCCCTGGTTCTCTGCGGGTTGGGCTTGTGCTGGCCTGTGGTGCTCCTGGGTGGGTGTCTGGGGGTGCTCCAAACACCATGCTCACTCTGCACACCAGGTCCAGGAGCTGCAGAGCCCCCCACGAGCCAGCCAGGTGGTGAAGGACTGTGTGAAGGCCTGTCTCAACTCCACCTACGAGTACATCTTCAACAACTGCCACGAGCTCTACAGCCGCGAGTACCAGACAGACCCGGTGCGTGGGCAAGGGGGATGCTGGGCACTGACCTCCCCACCCTATGCCCTTCTCCTTTTCCTCATGCTCCTGCTCCCTCTCCAGAGTGCTCAGTCCTGTGCAGAATGATCCCCAGGCCCTGGAGTTTGAGCTGTGGGGTTGAGATCAGGACAGACAAGAGGGGGTTGCATGGGGCCTCCAGGGTATTTCCTCCTGCTCCCTTGTTAGCCCCGACACAAAGTTGATCCCTGCACTGGGGTGACCAAATTTTCCACTGTGTCCCTGCCCCTCCAGACTAAGAAAGGCGAGGTGCCCCCTGAGGAGCAGGGCCCCAGCATCAAAAACCTGGATTTCTGGTCAAAGCTCATCACCCTGATTGTCTCCATTATTGAGGAAGACAAGAACTCCTACACACCCTGCCTGAATCAGTGAGTAGGTGCTGGGGAAGGGGACACACTGCTGTGCCCACAGAGGGTGCCCACGTGGAGGCAGTAGCATCTCGAGGCCTTTGGAAGTGGTTATAACATCCATTCTACAGATGGGAAAGCTGAGGCTGCTGGGAGGTGTGTGAGGGATGTCTGTCCACATGGAGGGCTCATCCACCCTGTGTTCATAGCCTCGAGCTGTGCTGGGGAGGTTCAGGTTGAACATCAGGAAAAATTCATGGGAAGGGTGGTCAGGCATTGGCTGGGGCTGCCCAGGGAAGTTTGGAGTCCCTACCCCTGGAGGTGTCCAAGGAAGGCTTGGATCTGGCACTCAGTGCTTTGGGCTGGGTGGTAAGGGGGGGGAATCATTCACAGGCTGGACTCAATGGCCTTGGAGGTCTTTTGCACCCTAAAGAATTCAAACAATTCTGTTATTTGCACTCTCCCCTCACCCCAGGTTCCCCCAGGAACTGAACGTGGGGAAGATCAGCGCTGAGGTGATGTGGAACCTCTTTGCTCAGGACATGAAGTATGCCATGGAGGGTGAGTCCCACCTGCCCCCCTGAGCCAGAGAGGGGGGAACCAGGCAGGAGCTGTCCTCAGCTCACACCTCCCCTGTTCCCTGGGCAAACCCATTTCATCTCCTCATCAACACCATGCATAGCTTACCCCCCGCCAGAAGCACTTCCACCTTTTTACCCTGGAGCGGCCCCTGTGGAGCCACACCCCAGATTTGGGACTCAGAGTGAGCCCCAGGCCCTTTTCCCGTGCAGAGCACGAGAAGCACCGCCTGTGCAAGAGCGCAGACTACATGAACCTGCACTTCAAGGTGAAGTGGCTGTACAACGAGTACGTCACCGAGCTGCCCTCCTTCAAGAGCCGCGTGCCCGAGTACCCCGCGTGAGTGCAGCCCTGGGCCGGGCAGGGGACTGCCACCACCAGGGCTGCTGGCCTCACCACGGCTGGGTCTCTCTTTCAGCTGGTTCGAGCCCTTTGTCATCCAGTGGCTGGATGAGAATGAAGAGGTGTCACGGGATTTCCTGCACGGAGCACTGGAGCGGGACAAGAAGGATGGGGTATGAGCAGGACTAGGGGAGCAGTCTCAGAGGAGAGGGGCCAAAATTGTCCCTTGATGCTCAGTATGTCCTGACTGGGGCCAAAATCTCCCCCTCACATCCTGCTGACACCTCATCTCACTCCTACAGTTCCAGCAGACCTCGGAGCACGCGCTCTTCTCCTGCTCCGTGGTGGACGTTTTCTCCCAGCTCAACCAGAGCTTTGAGATCATCAAGAAGCTGGAGTGCCCCGACCCCCAGATTGTGGGACACTACATGCGACGGTTTGCCAAGGTGGGCACCAGCCCTGGGACCCCAGTGCCAGCCCTGGCTGGGGCTCCTGGGCTCCCTGTGCCCCCTCCATCCAGCTGTGGGCAGGCAATATGCTACCAACACACCCTGGAACATTCCCAGCTCTGCTAGCACAGGATATTAGTTAATTAATTATGAGATAATTGATAAGTTATTTGCTTAATTAATATAGATTAATTAAAACTGGCTTGCTGCAATGTAGGAGGGAGTTGCATGCAGGCTTGGTGGCTGTTGCCTTCACAGCTGTGCTGAAGCAGCCCATGGAGACCATTTGTGCTGGATCTGGCTTCCAGTGGCTGTACCCATGTGGCTCCTGGTGCATGAACGTGAGCCAGGTGTGCCCAGCTGGGCAAGGAGGCCAATGGCACCTGGGCTGTACTAGCAATGGTGTGGCCAGCAGGACCAGGGCAGTGACTGCCCCCCTGTGTTGAGGCCCCATCTCGAATCCTGGGGTCAGTCTGGGGTCTCTTGTGACAAGAAGGACATTGAGAGGCTGGAGCATGTCCAGAGAAGGGAACAGAGCTGGGGAAGGGGCTGGAGCACCAGGAGAGGCTGAGGGGGCTGGGGAGGCTCAACCTGGAGAAAAGGAGGCTCAGGAGGGACCTTCTGGCTCTGCACAACTCCTGACAGGAGGGGGCAGCTGGGGGGTTGGGCTCTGCTCCCAGAGGACAGGGACGGGAGGAGAGGAAATGGCTGCAAGTTGTGCCAGGGGGGTTGGATGTTGGTAAAATTTCTTCACTGAAAGGTTTGTCCAGCCCTGGCACAGGCTGCCCAGGGCAGCAGTGAAGTCCCCATCCCTGGAAGTGTTTAAAAAACATGTAGATGTGGCACTTGAGGATATGGTTTAGTGGTGAACATGGTGGTGGTGCTGAGGTGATGGTTGGACTTGAATTTATAGGGCTTTTTCAACCTTAATGATTCCATGATTCTGTGATCCATGAGGCCAGATGGTCTGGTCCCATATATATCCAGATATGAGGTTGTTTCAGGGCTGTTGGATTCATGGTTTCCTTCTCTCCCTCCTTACCCTTTGTTGCTGCTGTCTGGGTGTCTCCCTTGGTGCCCTGTTTGGCTGCAGACCATCAGCAATGTGCTGCTCCAGTACGCCGAGATCATCTCCAAGGATTTTGCCTCCTACTGCTCCAAGGAGAAGGAGAAAGTGGTGATGTATCTCCCTTTTGCTGTCCCCACATGTCACCTCAAGCCCAGGGTGGGTTGGTCCCTTCCTGATGGCAGTTCCTGACACACTGCCAGGGTGGCTTCTGTGCCATTCCCGTCTTCATGTCCCCCAGTGAAAGATGGGAGGGTTCTGGGGCTGTGGGCAGCTGTCCCAGCCATATGTATTGGTGCTGACCCCCCTCTCCATCCCTCCCCTCCAGCCCTGCATCCTGATGAACAACATCCAGCAGCTCCGTGTCCAGCTTGAGAAGATGTTTGAAGCCATGGGTGGGAAGGACGTGAGTATGGGGGGGTTCCAGGAGAGAGCCCTGTGGGGGTTGGATCATTCCCTTCCCCCCTGAGGTAGCCCCATGCCCAGTTCCCCAGTGCTGGGAGCAGACCCCTTCCTCACTCCTGTGTGGGACCACACTGTCCCACCCTGTGGCACTCTGCTCTCCCACCATATCAGACTGGGAAGGGCTTCACCCTGTCCAGGGATACATTTGGGATGCAGAAACTTCCCTGAGGGCTGGTTCAGGAGCCCTGTCAGCTTCAACAACCTGTTCCTCCTGCAGCTGGACACAGAAGCCAGTGATATCCTCAAGGAACTGCAGGTGAAACTTAACAACGTCTTGGATGATCTGAGCCGAGTGTTTGCCACCAGGTACAGCTGGGGGGGAGGGCAGGGGCAGTGGGCAGAGGAGCTCTGGGGGTCCAGAAGCTGTGTCTGAGGGCTCTGGGGGAATATGCTGAGCTGCCTGCGTGTTGTGGTCCCCAGTTTCCAGCCACACATCGAGGAGTGTGTGAAGCAGATGGGCGACATCCTGAGCCAGGTGAAGGGCACCGGCAACGTCCCCGCCAGCACCTGCAGCAGCGTGGCGCAGGACGCCGACAACGTCCTGCAGCCCATCATGGACCTGCTGGACAGCAAGTGAGTGTGGGGGCAGCTGGAACGCCCACCCTGCCCCTCCTGGCCTCGCCAGGCAGTGTGGGGGCCTGCAGAGTCAGGGTGGCACGGAGGGGTGACACGTGGCATCTCCTCCCGCAGCCTGACGCTCTTTGCCAAGATCTGCGAGAAGACGGTGCTGAAGCGGGTGCTGAAGGAGCTCTGGAAGCTGGTGATGAACACCATGGAGAAGACCATCGTCCTGCCCCCGCTCACAGACCAGACGGTGAGTGATGGGCAGAGGGACCAGGGACCCTGGGACACAGGTGACTGACTGGGGCCAGTGTGGGACATGGCTGGCCAGGTGCCCTCATGGCATGTGAGAGGATAGGAAAGGATGGAACAGAGATAGGTCATCCTTGCTCCAGAACCTTCTTGGTTGGCTTTGGCAAAGGACCTTCCTGCCACCTCCCTTGTGGCATCAAGAGGGGACACTGGCCCTTTCTTATCCATCCTTCCCTCACAGCTGGGGCAGCATCCCATGCCACGCTGATCCACACTGGCTGTGGATGTGCTCCCTGTGCCAGGAGGTGAATCCAGGGGCTCCTGGAGTGTGGGGAGACTCTGCCTGTTTGCCTTGCTGAGGGGCTGGGGTTTCATGAGGGTGGGGGGACATATTCCCCAGCAGGGCTGAGCTGTTCCTTGCTCCTGGGATGTTTGGGAAAGCAGAGCAAACCCAGGGAATGGTCCCTCTCTGAGGTTCCATATCACATTGCTGTTTGCCTGCCCCCCTGCACCTGAAGCTTCCTGAGGTGGTTCCTTTGAAGTCAGGCAGGAAAGGGTGACACTGAGGGCTCTCAACCAGCCACAACACCTGTCACTCTTTGGTGGCTTTTGTCACAGTTACAAAGCTGGGCTCAGGCTCCTCCTTGGAGTTCCTGGAGCTGTCAGCCTTTATGTCTGGGACTGTGGAGCTCCTGTGCTGTGTCTGTGAGGGACAGCACAGTGGTGACATGTCAGCCCTCAGTGGTGCCATCTCACTGTCACCGTGTCACAGCCCTGAGCCTGCCTCAGGTCAGCCCCACGTCACTTCTGACCAGGCTCACACAGCCTTGGCCAAAGGTGGCCAAATCTTACAGGGATGGTGGTGCCACTGAGTCCCAGTCCCCATCCCAGTCCCCATCCCAGTCTCTTTGCAGCCAGGCTGTGGAGACAGTGGGGTCTGTGCTAGGGCAGAGGAGTGGGCAGGGACATGTGGCTGTGGTGGGTGATCTTCCTGAGGGCACACAGTCCCTGAGAAAGCTGTGCTGGGACTGGTCCCTCGGGCAGGGGACATCCTGCCCAGGTGTCCCTGGTGCCAGCCCAGAGGGTGGCCAGACAGGTTTGGGGGTCCATGTCAGAGCCAAGTGTTGACTGGGGTCCCTGGAACTGAGCCCCCCTGGGGCAAAGCTCCCCCCCAGAGTCAGGAGGGACTGGGCAGTGAGGCTGGGGCTCCTGGGGGGCTGCGAGGCCCACGGGGCAGTGCCACGGCAGTGACACTCAGTGGCACTCAGTGGCACTCAGTGCCGTGGCCCTGCCGGGGGTGGGGGGCAGCCAGGGCTGGCGCTGGGGAGGATGGAGGAGGCGGGGGCCGGCACTCACGTCACGGTTGTTCTCTCCAATTGCTCCTCTCGCCTCTCAATGGCAGATGATTGTAAGTACGGCAGCTCCCTGTCTGTCTGTCTGTCTGTCCGCTCTGTGTCGGTCCTGGCCTCGCCGGTTCTTGTCTTGTGTGGCTGCCCGTGCCCTGCCCACACCCTCCTTCGGCTCCTGGTCCGGCTCCTGGTCCCCGCCCCTGCCTGGCCCTGGCTCCTGGCCGGCACATGCCAGCCCCTCCGGGATGTGGTGGGTGGAGAGGCCTTGGGCAGGTTGGCAGTGCCGGGAGGTGGGGAGGGACAGGGGGGAGTGATGGGGTGGGAGGGGACGGTGACGGCAGTGCCATCAGTGCCATGTCATCGGGGACTGCCACACCTGGCCTCCGTGCTGAGGGGAGCAGCACCGCGGGAGGCACGAGCCTGCAGTCAGGGCTGCTCGTCCTTCCCCTCGTGCCTCAGTTTCCCCTCGAGGCCCTGGGTGGGGTCTGGCTGTGTGGGGGTGAGGGCAGAGGTTTTCCCAGCGAGGAGGAGGAGGAGGAGGATGAGGAGGAGGAGGAGGAGGAGGAGGAGGAGGAGGAGGAGGAGGAGGAGGAGGAGGAGTAGTCTCGGGGACGCGGCGGTCCCTGGCCCGGTGCTGGGGCAGGCTGCTGGCACGAGTCGTGAGGCTCCTCCTGGTCGGGACGTGACCCTGGGAACCCGGACTGCTGGTTCCCTTCTCGGCATCGCTGCTGGGTCCTTGCATGGCTTTGACTGAGCAGTTTCCTTCTGTCCTCTTCTGACCAGTCTGTGGCTGTGGGTTTATGCCCCTGGGGGCAGGGAAGAGCAATTTACCCCCCCAGTCCTGTCCCCACCCCTGTTGTGACCCAGGCACCTGTGCAGGAAGAGCAGTGGGAGCCAGCTGCTGAGTGCTGGTGCCAATCCCTGCAGGGACAAACACCCCTCTGCTGTCCCCCAACACTTTGTGTCCAACAGCAGCATTTGGGGAAGCCTTGGGGGCAGCCTGTGGCTGAGTGTCCCCTCAGATCTCATGGGGACCTCATGGGCACCTCGTAGGAGCCCCATGTCCCAGCTTTGCTGAGGCTCTGGGGGACAGAGCAGTGTCAGCTCTCTTGTTCACCCATCACTCTGTGCCAGGGCCAGAACCCCTCCTGGGAGCCTTATTTGACCATACCTGTGCTGCTTGCTCCTTCTGAGGCTTCCCAGCCAGCTGACTCTGTGCTCCCCTCTCCTGACCCCAACAGTCTGTGCTGAGAGCTGAGTTCATCCCCCCAATGGCACTGTGGCTCATTTCACACAGTTCCTCTTGCCTGGGCCAGTGTGGGGCTGGCACTGGGCCCAGCCCTGCACAAACCAGAGCTCTGCGTGCCAAAGCCAAATCCCAGCTACTCCCTCCTTGCTCCCTCCCCAGTGCTGGGAGCACCTGCCAGAGCTGAAGCAGGATGTGTGGGGGCACCAGAGCCTGCCCACACACAGCTGGATCCTGGATTCCAGCAAGGATCATCCCTCACGGATTCAGCATCTCTGTATCCCAGCAGTGTCCCAGGGTGAGGACAAGTTCTCCAGCAGTGCAACATCCTGCTTTCCAGTGGGGATCCAGCACCCTGATGACTCCAGGCCCTCACTGAGTATCCTGGTGGGGACCAGTCCCCCACTGGCTGTCCTTCAGGAGCTCGTCATGTCTCTGCCACCTGTGCCCCTGTGTCCTGTCCCATGCTGTCCCCCCACCCCACACTCAACCTCTGACATTGCTTCTACAGGGCACGCTCTTGAGAAAACATGGCAAGGGGACAGAGAAGGTAAATAGCTGTGGGCTCCGTGTGTGTCACACCCTGGGGCCACACTCGTGGTCTCACACCTGCCTGCTGTGCAGGTCCAGGCTTGTCCGTGCTTCCTCTGTCGTGCTGTCTGGATGTGTTGTTGCCTGCGTGGTGTTGTGGTGAGGTGTGCTGTGCTGTGTGCTGGGGACAGCCCCAGTTCTGTGTGTCCCTGGGGTAGGGAGTGGGGGCTCTGTGGTGTTCAGTCCCCTGGGGCAGATGTGGGGTGTCACCCATCCCTGCGGGGAGCACTGCCCCACAGCCCTCAGCACCAGCTGCCTGGTGGGACAGCAAGGGGTGAGACCCTGTGCATGGGAGACCCTCCACACACCCCCTTCCTTCCCACTGTGGGGGCTCAAGAAGAGGGGGGCCCCCATGCTGGGCCTTTGGGGCTGCTGGGATCCCCCGGATCTCTGAGCCCAATCCCCCTTCCTTGCTGAGCCCTAGCCCTGCCCCAAGGGCTTGCTCCAGCACATGGGCTCTTGCCCTGTCTGGGGGCTCCTCACCACAGGGTGGGGGCCCAGCAGTGACCCCAGCCTGCTCCCCAGACCCTGGTTCTTGGGAAGAGCCATGCCAGCATCCATCTGGGCAATGCCTGCGGCTCCCCCTCCTCTCCTGGGGGACACTGGCTCCTGCCCAGTGTGCTGAGTGTGCTGGGTGAGCTGATTCCCTCTGGTCTCCCAGCCCCAAGTGGGGTGGGGAGCAAACCTCAGAAGAGACCTGGCACACTCATCTCAGCTTCACCAGCACAGGCAGGGGCTGAGCCTTTGCAGCTGTGAACTGGAGCCCAACCAGCGGCACCAGCAGAGAGCTGGGAGAGCCAGAGGAGAGCACAGGGCCAGAGCCCTCCTGGCCAGGGGATGGGGGGGCCTGGAGCCGCGGCCGAATGCTGCTGGGGCCACCAGTAACTGTCCCTTGCTGTTCTCTTCCAGAGCAGGGTGAAGCTGCCCAGTCACACTGAAGTAAGGACATGGCTCTTCTGCTCCCCACTTGGCACTGCTCTCTCCCCTTCCCTCCCCGCTGTCCCTTGTCCCTCGTGCTCTGGGTTGGGGGCTCCCAGCTCAGTACAGTGTCCTGTCGTGCTCTGTTTTGGGGACAGCAGTGTCCCCTGCTCCCAGCCTGTCCACTGACTGGGGGATATGGGAACAGTGAGGGTGGAATTAATGGGACAGGACTGGGTGGGCAGAGGGGTGGGCACAAGGGGTTAATGGGGCACAAGGGGTTAATGCCACACCAAATGTGGGCACGGAGGGGGCAGAGCCCTGTAGAAGGTACTGGTTAATGGGAGAGGTGCTGAGGTTCCTGTGTTGGGAGGGACTGGAACTACTGGTGCTGGGAGAGGGAAGGTAGTGGGGGTCTCTGGGCCCCAGTTTATCCATTGCATTTGCACACTGGAGGCACTGAGGAGGAGAGCTTGTGCTCAGCCCAGTCAGAGGTGCCAGCCCAGGGCAGTGAGCAGGATCTGCCCATCCAGGGGGCTGCTGTGCCCACGGGCCCCATGGAATGGCCCCATGGCCCCTGCCATGGTGGGGGCACAGGTCAGGCAGGGGCAGCCCGGGTCTCCCACCTGGGGGAAGGGGCTGGGAGCCTCCCTGGGACTGCTGGGGCTGGGCAGGGCTCTGTGTGGCCGGGGGCTGTTTGGTGGCTGTGGGGTCCAGGGCACATCCCCCCGTGCCCGCTGTCCCTCGCTGTCGCGCTCTGCTCCCACCGTGCCCGAGTGGTCCCTGCTGTTCCAGGCCCTGCTGGATGCAGGAGCAGGTGCTTGGAGCACAGGAAGCAGGATGGAACTCCTGGGCTGAGCTGCTTGTGCTGAGCAGAGCCAAGGGTGACACCAGGGTGGCGTCCTGCCCTGGGGTCCCCAAGCCTGCAGCCTCACAGCTGTGCTGAGGACTTGGGGCTGCCAGCCTGGTACCTGTGTCACCTTCCTGGCTGCTGTCCCCTGGAGCCTGGAGGAACCCCTGGATCTGCAGGAAGCTTCTGGCATGATGTGCCCAGCCTGGCCATGCCACCCCCAGCCCGGCTGCTCACCGGGGCTGTCCCTGTTTCTTTGCTCTCTGCAGGGCACACAGATGATTTTCAACGCGGCCAAGGAGCTGGGGCAGCTTTCCAAGCTGAAGGTGAGGCCTGGGGGGCTGGGGTGCTCTCTGTTCCAGGGTGAGTGCCAGTGCCACTGCTGCCAGGACCCCATCACTGCCCCCTTGCTGGCTGGGCTGGGCTGGGCTGGGGGCAGCAGGGTCCTGGTGCTGTGCTGAGAGCAGGATCTGTGTCCCCCAGGACCACATGGTGCGTGAGGAAGCCAAGAGCCTGACCCCAAAGCAGTGTGCTGTGGTGGAGCTGGCGCTGGATACCATCAAGGTGAGGGCACTCTGGGGCATTTGGGGTGCCCACAAGGCTCTGACCCTGAGGCCCAGACATGGGGAGAACCAGGGGGACCCTCACAGAGCTGCTGAGCATCCTGAGGCCTTTCTCTCTCCAGCAATACTTCCATGCTGGCGGCGTGGGGCTGAAGAAAACGTTCCTGGAGAAGAGCCCTGACCTGCAGTCACTGCGCTACGCCCTGTCCCTCTACACCCAGGCCACAGACCTGCTCATCAAAACCTTCGTGCAGACCCAGTCGTCACAGGGTAGGACACACTGCCCTCGTCCTCCCCAGGCTGCCCCGTGGCCAGGACCCACCTTGGCTCTGTCCCAGTGGGCTGGGGGTCCCAGCCAGGCTCACGGTGGGGAAGAGAAGGGTGGGGAAGGAAAGGGCTTTTTCCTCCTGTGCCTTGCAGGTGAAGAGGGGCCGTGGTGCCCAGCAGCAGCAGCCTGGCACTCGCCAGGTCCTCACCAGCAAGAACAGTGGGTCCCCAGTGCCAGGGCATTACTGGACTGGCATGGAAATGGGGCCTGTGGGTGGGGGGAAGGTCACCCTCTGGCCAGGTGTCACAGTGTTTGTCCCCTCTGGGTGGCCCCAGGCACCCAGCACTGACAGGGTCCATGGGATCTGGATGCTGTGCCAGGGCCTGTCCTGGGCGTGCTGGGTGCCCAGGCCCCTGAGCTGGGCTCAGGTGTGCTGGGGTGCAGTGCAGGATGCTGGGCACCTTCCAGGGCAGGATCAGCCCTCAGCTCTAAATGCTGCCCTTGATTCTGTCCCTTGGCTGCTGGAGGAGGGCCCTGAGATGCTCGGTGGTGGTCACAGGCCACCCTAGGGTGCCCCAGCCAGGCTTGTCTGCGTCCTGGGGAGTGGGACGTGCGTTTGCTGTCCGTGAGTCTCCTTCAAGGGACGTCTGTCCTGTCTGTGCCTCCTGTGCCAGCCATGTTGGGGGCGTGGGGTTGGGTGTGGTGGGTGCCAGCACCCCTGGGTGTACCCTGTCCCCAGGAGCCCACACTCAGAGCTGGGGGTGCCTGGCACTCCTGTGTCGCTGCAGTGTTGTCCGGGTGCTTGGCCGTCAGTCTGTCTGCGAGATCTGATCTCTCTTTCTCTTTGTTTCCCCCCCTCCCTCACTGTTCCTGTTCCCCACACGTCATCTCCTTCCTCCTCTCTTCCTCATCTCCTCTCCTTCATCTCTTCCCTCCTCCCTTCTTTCGCATCTCCTCCCTCTTCTCTTTGTTGTCATCTCCTTCCTCTTTCATCTCCTTCCTCCTCTCTTTGTGTACTCTGTGCCGTGTCTCTGTCTCTTTCTCTCTCCTTCCCACTAGTTCATGGTGGGAAAGGGATTAGGTTTACCCTTAGTGAAGAGGTTTATCCTGAGAAGGGTACGTGTGCTACGCCCGCCCCTGCACCTGCCTTGCCGCCAGCCTGGGCTAGTAACAGTCCCAGCACCGGGCTGGGCTGGCCTGGGACCCCAGAATGAGCAAACTGCCTCTCCCAGGGCTGCTTTGGGGGCACTTTGCAGGAACTGTGCTCAGCCATACTGACCACCCCCAGAGCGGGTCGGGAGCTGTCCCTGTGGGAATGGGGGTGTCTGCCCACACGCTCTGGGCACCCCACATTGTCCCCAGCACTGGCGCACCCACCCTGACCTCCCCGTGGGACAGTGGCCATGCCACGTCCTGTGCCCTTCCTGCCCCCCCTGCTGCCCTAAGGACCATTACTAGCCCTGCTCCGGCGCGCTCTGCCTGCCCTGGGGCGCAGGGAATGAGCCCCCGCGGGCCCTGCTTGGCCTCCATCCCACCCTGCTGGGGCCGGGGCTGCACCCCCGCTTGGCCTTCCATGCCCAGCCCCTCCCGCCGCCATCGGCTCCATCCCGGCTCAGCATGCGGGGGCGGGGCCGGGGATGCAGGGGAATGTGCCATCGCCAGCCCTGGCGCCCTCAGTGACACGGGGACATGTCCTCCTTCCACTGCTCTTGCCACTCTGAGAGCTGCCCACTGAGCCCTGTTGGATCTCCCATCAGGCCCACAGAGCCTGTCCCTCTGCCTTGCACCCCGTCCTTCACCCACGGGTGCATGCACAGCTCTGGGGTGGCGTGGGGTGGGCTGAGCTCAGGGACCCCTGGGCTTGGTGTGGTCCCCGGGATGGAGGGGTATGAGGGGGTGGGTCCGCCTTGAGACACTGTAGGGCTGTGGCTGCCCTGGCTGGGTCCCTCCTGCCCAGGGCTGTGCCCATGGCACTGTCACCCCTCTGTGGCCAGAGCACGGGGAGCTGGGCCACTTCCTCTGCCCCATCCTGGACAGGCCCCTCAGCCCTGCCTTAGCAAGGGGGGGTTCACAGGGGTGGGATGGCAGCGTGCTGCTGGGGGTGTCCTGCCATGTCCATCACAGCTGCTGCACCCATGCTGCTGTGCCCACAGCCCTTTGGGACACACCCTAATGCCCACCCCTTGCCACCCCATGGTGGGTGACCTGCCTCCTCAGAGGGGTTAGTGTTGGGCAGGGCATGTCAGGAACATTGGGAAAACAGCACTTCCATCTTGTCCCTCTGTCTGTCCCAGGCTCTGGCGTGGATGACCCCGTTGGGGAGGTGTCCATCCACGTGGAGCTCCTGACCCACCCCAGCAGTGGCGAGCACAAAGTCACCGTCAAAGGTGGGTCCTGCTGGCCAGGTGCCAGGGTCTGGCAGGTGACAGTGCTCCCTGAGCCTCACTTGTCCCCTCCTTGCAGTGGTGGCTGCCAATGACCTCAAGTGGCAGACCTCGGGCATCTTCCGGCCCTTCATCGAGGTCAACATCATCGGGCCCCACCTCAGTGACAAGAAGAGGAAATTTGCCACCAAATCCAAGAACAACAGCTGGGCCCCCAAGTACAACGAGAGCTTCCAGTTGTGAGTGGCACCATGGGCTGGGGATGTGGGGACAGGCTGGGGGACACATCCCCAGCACGTGGGGACCTCCTGGAGACTGCCAGGGAGTTTGTTCATCTCCAATGGGGTGTTTTAGACATTTCTCATTGGTTGAAGCAGGGAGAGGGGAGCAGGAGTAAAAAGGAAAAGGCTTTTCTAGGGGTGGGGGTGGGGACAGCAGCCATGTAGGGGCTGTTAGATGGCCGGGCTAGGGCTGGAGTGTGACCCCATCTGCCAACACTGCCCGTCCCTTGCCCCCTCAGCACGCTGGGCACAGAGACGGGCCCCGAGTGCTACGAGCTGCAGGTGTGTGTGAAGGATTACTGCTTCGCCCGGGAGGACCGCACCGTGGGCATCGCCGTGCTGCAGCTGCGGGACATCCTGCAGCGCCCCGGCTGCGCCTGCTGGCTGCCCCTGGGCCGCCGCATCCACATGGACGACACCGGGCTCACCGTGCTCCGCATCCTCTCGCAGCGCAACAACGACGAGGTGGCCAAGGAGTTCGTCAAGCTCAAGTCGGACACGCGCTCGGCCGAGGAGGGCAGCAGTTAAAGTCCTTGGTCCCCCAGCCCTCGCCCCCCGCTCCCGGCCCCTGACAGGATCCTCCAGCCGTGTATAAGCCATAGGAGTGGCCACAGAGGAGTTGCTGTCCCGGCACTGGGGAGGGGGCGCTGTGGCTGCAGGGACAGACCCTCCCCTCCCTCCCCGGCCAGCACGGCTGGCAGACAGCGCTGCCGAGCACAGCCGGGCCCCGGCACAGCCCGCAGGAAGGTGCTGCTGTGGGGGCTGCAGCGAGGGCTGGAGCCCAGCCTGGCTCAGGGGAGCACTCTGCCCTTCCCCAGCCTGTGTGAGATGGAGGAGCCCCAGTGGCTCCTCTCTGAACCTCCAGTGTCCCACCCAGCCCCAGCCCTCACCGAGTGACACAAGGAAAGGGCTGTGGGGGGTGTGGGTGTGTCTCGTGCCATATGTGGGTGTTGGTGAGTGGCTGGCACAGCGTGATGGCCCCTTGTCCCCATCCCTGAGCGTCCTGGTGTGTCCTGAGGGCCGGGCAGCTGCCAGCCCTGAGCACATCCGTGTACATATGTAAATACCTGTACATACAGGGCAGCTGGACAGGCTGTGTCCTGCCCCTGGAAGGGCTATTGGGGCTGTTGGCTTGGTGGGTGCAGCCCCCACGGGCCCTGCACAGGGTCCCCTCCCTGGCTGGCAGCAGCATCACCAGGGTCGGGAGCAGCAGGGAGCAGCCCCCGGCCCATATCCTGTCTTCCCTGCCTTGCTGCCACCGTGGGCTCCCCCAGTGCCCCCCACAAGGTGCCAGGGCTTGGGGGGGCAGGGGCTGAGGGCCCTGGGCAGAGGGACTCGTTCCTCTTTGCTCTGGCCACGGGGACCAGCATCCCTGAGCAGTGCAGCCCATGGGATCTCCTTGGCGCAAGCAAAACCCTTCCCACCCCAGCCCCTCCAGTCCCCCAGTAAGCACCAGTTCTGTGCCCCCAGTTCCCCAGTGAGCACCATTTCTGTGTGCTGTGGTGTGCATGTCTCGTGCGAGTGCCTGGGAGGCCTGGGTGTGTGGTGTTGGGGTGGCCACCCCAGCTGAGTCCGGGGCACACAGAGGCCTCATGACCCCACAAATCAGTACAGCTCTCTCAGCCCCCTCCCATCCCAAAACAGGGTACCCCAAATGCTCCTTTGTCTCGAGGGTTTGCCGGGACCAGAGGGTTTCACTTTGCTCTCTCGTTTCTGTTCAATGTTTACACCCTTTTCTAGCGGCTGCTCCTGCACGGCCGGGCTGGGGCTCGGCCCCGCAGCCCCACCGTGGTGCCCTGGCCCTGAGCCCCCTCCCCAGAGCGTCCTGTTCGGCATGTGATTGAACTGACCAATCCTGCTCCTGTAGCACAGTGTCACCGATGCCTGTGTGTCTGTCCCGCCCACCGCGGCGGCTCCCATGGATGCATGACAGTGAGATGTTTTGCACTATTTTGAATTTTTTGGGCTCTGTAAAAATATTTTATTATAACTGACATTAAAAAGCACACCCTTCACTGTGGCTCCTGTGGGGAGTTGGGAGGGGATGGGCCCCTGGGGGCATTGCTCAGTGCAGCACTTCCACCTTAAAGGGCACCTGGGGACATTCCCACCTCATCCAGCACTTCCACCTTTAAAGGGAAAACCAGGGACATCCAACCCGAAGGTTAACCAGCTCCAAGGATAACCAGCTTCAAGGATAACCAGCTCCAAGGTTAACCAGCTCCAAGGTTAACCAGCTCCAAGGACCGATAGCCCAGGGATGATCCCCGTTGCCACTCAGCCTCCCTGAGGGCACCTTTATCAAACCAAGGATAGGTGTTAAATAGAATTGCAGGAACACAGAATTCTGGAATATCCTGAGCTGGAAGGGACCCTCAGGGATCATTGATCCCAGCCCCTGTCCCTGCACAGCCACCCCAACACCCCCACCCTGAGCAGCCCTGGGAGCTCCTGGAGCTGTGGCAGCCTTGGCACCATTCCCTGGGGAGCCTGGGCAGTGCCCAGCAGCCTCGGGGGGCAGAACCTTGCCCTGAGCTCCATGCCAAGGCCTGGCCCAGCTCCAGCCCTTGCTGGGCTCCTGTCCCTGTCCCAGAGCAGAGCTCAGCCCCTGCCCCTGTGCCTGCCCTGGGCAGGAGCTGCAGAGCTGGGACAGGTGAGTCCTGGCAGGTTGCACAATGCTGATGATTCCCAGCATGGCAGTGACCAGGGACAGCCAGCACAGCCTCCTGGAGGGCAAAGCCATCCCTGGCTGGTCTCGTGGCCTTCCCTGATGGGGTGACTCCATCAGCAGATAAAGGGTGAAGTGTTGGTGGCACCTGCCCAGACTTCTGTGAGGCTTTTGACACAGTCCATCAAAACACTTTCCCCAGTAAATGGGATTGCTGTGGATTTGATGAATGCAGGGCCCTGGTGACCTGCAGAGAGAGCTGGGGCTGTTCCTGGGCTCTGGCTGAGTCCTGCTTCACCCTTGAGAATTGTGGGGCAGCCACCAGGCTTTGCTAGGATCATGGAATGGCTTAGGCTGAAAAGGACTTTAAAGCTCAAATCCAACCCCATCCTTGTTCTTGGGCTCTTGTCTTTTTTCCATTGATCCTTGATGGATACACCCCTTGAGGTTTTCTACATTAATTACCTTTAATCATCACAGTTTCACATGGGGCTCCTGTGCCTGGGTGAAAAGAGAGCAGAGGTTCCCTGGGAGCCAGGGTAACACAGGCTGTGCAGCCCAGGGAGGTGCATGGGGAGCAGAGATGGAGCTGCAGCCCCTGCAGGAGCCTGAGCAGAGCAGGGGATGTGCCCTGAGGGAGCTCTGAGCTGTGCAGAGCCTGTGCTGGGGCTGGAACAGCTCCTGCAGAACCTCAGGGATCCATCCATGGTGGAGGCTCCTGGAGGGCTGGGCCCATGGGAGGAACCCCAGGCTAGAGCAGGGGGAGAGGAAGAGGAGGAGGAGGAAGGAGCAGCAGAGACAAGGGGTGATGGTCTGAGCACAACCCCCACTGCCCATCCCCCTGCACAGCTGTGGGAGAGGAGGTGGAGAATTTGGGGTGGAAGTTGAGCCTGCAGAGAAGGGAGAGCTGGAGGGAAGATGCTTTATGATTTATTTCCCATGATCCTCAGAGGAGCTGATTAACAGCAATTTAAACAGTATAATAATTTATGCACCAGCTGCCCACTGTAAGCAGGATAATAAATAAAGTCCATGAGAGAGCTGCCCTCAAACCCTGTTCAGGAAGTCCAAGTGAAGCTTTGAGTGAGCCTGGTGGCCTCTTGGTCTGTGAGCTCTGGGATGCAATGCTGGGCACTGGAAAACCCAAACCCACCCCAAGTGGGAAAATGGAATCCCTCCCAGCCAGCAGGACCTGGTGTAACCAAACTCCTTTAAGCCTGGAGAAGAAAGGGCTCCAGGGAGGTCTCAGAGCCCCCCTCAGTGCCTAAAGGGGCTCCAGGAGAGCTGGAGAGGCACTTTGGGCCTGCAGGGACAGCACAAGGTGAAATGGCTTCCCAGGGGCAGCACTGGCTGTTGCTGGTCCATCTTTCCACCACCAAATCCCACCTCAGTCACAGAGTGGGAAATAGTCGGGTTCTTGAATTTAAATTCAAGTTCTTCTGAGGGACTTGAGGAACTCTCATGACACTTCATCCTACAACCTTCATGCACCTCTCAGTCCTAAGGCCACCAAAGCCATCATAACTCAAGACCAGGACACAGCATTTTCATGGGATTATTTCATCTGCTCCTGAAATAAATCCTGTTTATGAGGAAAGGGGAGGCTTGTCTTCAGGAGATGCTGCAATTCCTCAGAGGAATGCCTTGAGAGAGGATGCTGTGGGACAGTGTCTGACTGGAGCTGCACAGGTGATTCAGGGAGGAGTGTACAGTTCTTTACTCCTGCTCAAGAGAAGCCCAACTGTGATTAACTGCACCAAACCTTTCTAGAAATGCTCCTGTTCCAGCTGGTGCCATTACTCCTGCCAGCACTCCTGACCCTGACAGGCTGAGCAGTTCAAGTCTGATGTCATCAGCTAAGCCAGGTTGTTCAAATAAATCCAGGTAGGTCTGTCCCTGGCCTGCTGACCACCCCTTCTCTGGGGGCTAAAGAGCTCCTCACACCTCCCTCCCTCCTTGAACTCCCTCCCAGCACCCTGCAAACAGCCTCAAGGCCACAGTAACATGCAAAGACCTCTTTTAGCTTCAAAGGAGTTAAAGATAGCCAAACAACCCAGTGAAAACTCAAAAGGTGCTGAACCCCCACCCTCACGGCCTCCCCAAGCTTCAGAGGGCTCAGAGCTCTCCAAATGGGGCAGTGGCAGCAGCCCAGGGGCAGCCCAGGCTGGGGGTCTCAGGGGTGTGGAGCTCCCCAGGGGAAGTGGGGAGGTGGGGAGGGGCAGCTCACAGGGAGGAGGAGCCTGGTGCCCCCCAGGAGCTGCTCAGCTCCCTCCCCACCGGGTCCTGCAGCCTTTGAGGGGACAGTGGTGACATGGGGACAATGGTGAGATGGGGACTGCCCCAGGGTGGAGCAGCCCCTCCTCACTCCCTGCTGAGGGTGGGGGGCTGATGTGTGGTGTTACATTTTAGTTAAATGGTGTGCTCTGTCTCACCCCTCGAAAATGAAGGGTTTATTCCAAGCCTGTGATCCTCCCCTGCTGTATCATGGATCTGTAATCCCAAAGCTGATTCTGTGCCCACCTTGAATCTCCCTGTTAAACTGTGGGGGGAGACCACAGAGTCTCTCTTGGCCCCTTTTCCCCCCAGGCTCTCCCTCTCTCCCCCTCCCTTCCCCTCAGAAACCCTGCTGTTCCCGGGGGTGGGATCCCCAATAAACCCTCATCTAATCAGCACCCCCAGAAGCCGTGTGGAGTCTCCTTGCCTGCCTGCTGCTACCAGTGAACAGACAGCTTGGGGAGCCCCCCAAAGGAACAGCAACGCTCACCTGCTACTCCAGCCCCATGGCCGGGGTGTGCCCAGGGATGTGCCCAGCCCGGAGCAGAGGGTGAGAACAGGGACAGGGACGGGCTGGGCACACCCTGCCGGGTCTGGGTACAACCCCACCCAGGAAGGGGCTGCCTGGAGTTCCCTGCCAGCCCTGTGGAAGAACCTCATCCCACAGCTTCTCCTGGTCCTGCTCCAGGTGGGGATAGTCCTGCACCAGGCTCTTGCAGCAGCGGCTGTCTGTGCTGCTGGTGCAGCTCTGTGGGGACAGGCAGCACACGTGGGGACAGACAGCGCATGCAGGGACAGACAGCACACTTGGGGACAGACAGAGCTCTGTGGGGACAGCACACGTGGGGACAGACAGCGCTCTGTGGGGACAGACAGCACACGTGGGGACAGACAGCGCATGCGGGGACAGACAGAGCTCTGTGGGGACAGACAGCGCATGTGGGGACAGACAGCACTCTGTGGGGACAGACAGAGCTCTGTGGGGACAGACAGCGCATGTGGGGACAGACAGAGCTCTGTGGGGACAGACAGCGCATGTGGGGACAGACAGCACTCTGTGGGGACAGACAGCACTCTGTGGGGACAGACAGCGCATGTGGGGACAGACAGAGCTCTGTGGGGACAGACAGAGCTCTGTGGGGACAGACAGCACACGTGGGGACAGACAGAGCTCTGTGGGGACAGACAGCACATGCAGGGACAGGCAGCACACGTGGGGACAGACAGCGCTCTGTGGGGACAGCCAGCACACGTGGGGACAGCCACGCCGTGACCCCTCGGGAGGGGCTGTGCAGACACACCCAGCCTGCAGGACCTGCCCACACCCAGGGGGATGAGGGGGTCAGAGCCCCCTTTTACCTTCCAGACCTGTGAGTGCTCCCAGGTGTGCTGGATCAGGGCTCTCCTCCCCCAGCTGCAGCCATCTCAGAAGGGGGGCACAGCCTGAGCCCTGCCCAGTGAGCCCCCCCAGGAACCTCCAGTGTGCCCAGGAGAGCAGGAGCAGCCCCCAACAGACCTGCCCAGGCATCTGTGCCTGTCCAGCTGTGCCAGCTGTGCCAGCTGTGCCAGCTGCTGGACCTGGGCATCACAGGCCCTGTCCTCCTGCAGCTGCTGCATCTCCTCAGCCCCAGGAGCTGCTCCTGCTCCTGCTGCTCCTCCTGGGCCTGAGGACAGGGGCAGGGCTGGTGCTGTTTGGTTTTCCTCTTTTTTCTTTCCTGTTATCTGTATTTGTCACACATTGTTATATCTGTAACTCTGTTGCCTATTGCATTTCTGACTCCTTTTCCCAGTACTTTTCCATGGCCTTTCCCTAAGCAGAAAGACAAAACAAATTCCAGAGTTCTGAGCCCCCCTGTGCTATCTTGGTCCTTCCTGGGAACCAAGGCCGGGAACAACTCTCTGAGATACATTTCATGGACAAAGCACAGCTGGGACCAAGGCAGGGGGCTCCAGAGGAGGGTTTGACCTAGGGGGAAATGGAATCACTACTTGTCCTCCTAATTGGTGTTTTATCAATTATGCTAATTTCCTAAACCCTATAAATATGTATTCATCCCTGTGAGGTTGGGCTTTTGTGGACAACTTTCCATGACTGCCTCTGAAGACCTTTATGATGGAATAAAGAAAATAAAGATCTGCTCTTATGTTACCTCCTTACTAAAATGATCTCAAGTTTCATTTCCAGGTTGGGAAAAAGGCAACAGAGCATCAGGCAGGGCTGGGAACAGGGGCAGGGACAGATCCCTGTGTGTCACATCACTGAGAGCCCCGTGGACTCAGTGGCTGCCCCTCTGTAATGAGAGCCCATTTCCCACCATCTCTTTGGAGCTCTGAGCCTTGGGATCCCCCCACACAGAGCTCAGGCCTGGGAGAGCAGCCCCCCCTGACCTGCCACCCCCAGGGGCTGTAAAACCATGGCAAAGGGTCCCTTCCCCACCCCAGGCCGATCCCCACAGCAGGATTGGCCTGCCCTGTTCCCTCCAAGTCCCAGACAGGATCACAGCACCCCCCTCATCCTCCAGAGACACCCCCAGAACCGGAGCAGTGACAGAGCAGAGAAACCCAGATGGTGAAAAGGGACACTGCCAGCACAGCAGAGTGGAATGTGTCACACCAGGACTGTCCCTGGCACACAGGGACACACAGGAACCTGTCCCTGGCACACAGGGACACACCAGGACTGTCCCTGGGACACAGGGATACACAGGGATGCACAGGAACCTGTCCTTGGCACACAGGGACACACAGAAACTGTCCCTGGCACACAGGGATGCAGAGGAACCTGTCCTTGGCACACAGGGACACACCAGGACTGTCCCTGGCACACAGGGACACACAGGAACCTGTCCTTGGCACACAGGGACACACCAGGACTGTCCCTGGCACACAGGGACACACAGGAACCTGTCCTTGGCACACAGGGACACACCAGGACTGTCCCTGGCACACAGGGACACACAGGAACCTGTCCCTGGCACACAGGGACACACCAGGACTGTTCCTGGCACATGGCACTGCTGCCCCACCCATCCCAATGCCCCAGAGGAGCACAGAGATCCAGGAGCACAGGCACAGCTTCTCCTGGGGACCCACATCAGGCCACCAGCTCCAGGGTACAGGGCCAGAGGTGCTCAGCACAAACCCCTGCAGCAGCATCACCTTCACCCCCATGCCCTGGTGCAGTGCTGGACCACGAGAGGGGCCTGGGCCACCCCAGCCCTGAGCTGCCACAGCACCTGTGGGGACAGAGACACCGCTGGCACCCCCAGAGGGCACCCAGGCACCCCCAGCCCTGCTGGGCTCCCACCTCTGGGTGATGGCCCTGGGCAAAGCCGGGATGGTGACAGTGGCCTGTCACAGGGACAGGGATAGGGACAGGCCTGGCACAAAGGCAGGGACAGGGACAGGCCTGGCACAGGGGCAGGGACAGGCCTGGCACAAGGGCAGGGACAGGGACAGGCCTGGCACAGGGGCAGGGACAGGCCTGGCACAAGGACAGGGACAGGCCTGGCATAGGCACAGGGACAGGGACAGGCACAGGCCTGGCACAGGGGCAGGGACAGGGACAGGCCTGGCACAGGGGCAGGGACAGGCCTGGCACAAGGGCAGGGACAGGGACAGGCCTGGCACAAGGACAGGGACAGGCCTGGCATAGGCACAGGGACAGGGACAGGCACAGGCCTGGCACAGGGGCAGGGACAGGCCTGGGACAGGGACAGACCTGGCACAGGGGCAGGGGCAGGGACACGCCTGGCACAGGGGCAGGGACAGGGCCATCCCCAGGGTCTTCTGCAGCACCTCAGCAGCCCTGGGCCTCTGCAGCATCCTCAGAAAGCTGCAGGGAGCTCGGCAGGGAGCTGGGCAGGGAGCACGGAACCAAGAGAAGGAACTGGGAGCTGTGCAGGAGGTGGCAGAGCCTGGAGGGGGAACAGAGCTGAGCAAGGAGTGGCAGAGCCCAGAGAAGGGACAGCAAGGGCTGAAAGAAAGGGCAGAGAGCAGGGCCAGGGGGGTTTCCTGGGCAGAGGGGGGACAAAGCCCTGGGCACAGCCTGCTCCCCATCCCACGGGGCCACCCAGGGCTGGCAGCACTGCCACCTGTCCCCAGCCCTGCCCTGCTCCCCTGCAGCCGGGTGCTCCTCCAGCACAGCCACCTGGTGTCTGCCTTGGAAAAGACAGGTGTGTGCTAAGGAATGCAGGAGCCTCTCTTGGAATAGAGAATGTAAACTCTTTCTCTCCAAATTTATATATATTTGAAAAAAAGGAGCTCTCAGGCAAAGATATGGGAGCAGGAATAACAGTTCTTTACTAGGGAAATTAAAAATACAAATGCAATAGAACAAACAAACCCTGCCAGAGTCAGACCAGGCCCTGTCCCCTGTGTGTCAGGGGGTGGCACAGCCCCATCCCATGGGGGCTCAGCCCTCCTGCAGTGCCAGCTGTGGCTCTGCTGGAGCAGGGATCCTGCACAAGGGGGGAGTTTTCCTCTGCAGCTCCAGGGCTGCTGTGGATGGGCCTGGGCTCCCTCTGGCCATGCAGGGCAGCAGAAGCTGCTCCTCTGGCAATGCACTGGGCAAAGGCTGCTGGGCTGTGCCAGGCTCACATTGGATCCAGGTAGGAATGCTTGGCTCCTGCCCTGGGCAATGCAGCATCTCCCATGGGATGCTGGAATTGGATCAGCCCTGCAGGGACACTCAGTGGCCATGGACAGCAGAGATCTCCTGCAGGGAGGGTTGGTGTGGGAGAGATAAAGAAAAAACTGCCCCAAGAACAGCAGAGAACTGCCCCAGCTCTGACAGGTGGGAATAGAATGCACACCCCCAGCCATACCTTGTAACCCAGGGCACCTGGCCAGCCCACAAAATCACCTTGGGCTTGCCACAGCTGTGCTTGGTGGGGTCCTGCAGCACAGGGAGAGGCAGTGCCAGGACAGGGCACCCCCAGGCTCCCCCAGGAGGGATCCTTCCCACCCAGCCTCCCTAGAGGCAGAGCCCAGCCCCAGCTCACCCAGTTCTGTGCCTCTCTGGGCACCAGCACAGGGGGAGAGCCCCTGCAGGGGATGCTCTGCTGCCCCAGCTGCACCCCCAGAGCAGGAGCTGCAAGTGAAGCTCTCCCAGGGGCAGTGCTCAGGTTCATGCTGGTGCCCTTCAGCTCCCCTCTGCTCACCACAGGCCTGAGCCTCTCCCAGAACTCTGGAACATCCTTTGTGGGGCAGAGGGGGGTCAGAGGTGTCACAGCTGCAGAGGGCAAGCACCAGGGTGCTCTGGGGTAGGGGATACCTGGAGGGTGTCCTGAGCTGCTGATCTGGATGGTCCCCAGGACCCCACAAGCTCAGAGCTGCTCCACTTGCCTGGAGCCAAAGCTGGGGCACAGAGGGGCTGATCCAGAGCAGATCCTGGCCAGTTTGGCACACCCCAAACCATGCAGGCAAGAGAGACAGAATGTGCAGGGGCTGCAGTGCCCCAGCAGTTCCCATCCCATCCCTGCAGCCAGGCTCACACAAGGGGCTCTTCCCACTGTGGGGTTGATGCCATGGCTGTAGGGGTGGTGCTGCCCAGCCCCTCGGGGAGGCTCTGAGCTGCAGGGGACAAGGCAGGGGGGCTGAGGGCCAGCAGGAACCCCCGGGGCTCAAGGGGGTCCCCAAGGCACACAGAGCTCCTGGTGGAGGGGGGGGCTTCCTGCTCTGCTGGCTCCTGGCCGGGACCTGTGACCAGAGCAGCCTGCCCCTCTCCCCGGGGTTAAAGGAGCAGCAGCCACGGGCTCAGGGAGTTCTGTTGGAGCTGGTGCTGCATTCAGAGGCCAGAATAAAGCTCTGGATCCAAACCCTCCAGCAGAACCGACTCCTTTCCTTCACCTTCACCATCACCTTAAAGCTTCTCCACAGAGGGAAACCTGAGCTCCTGCATGCCTGGACTTGTCTCTGGTGCCCAGCTGCAGCACCCAGCCGGCCAAAGGAGTCTCTGAGGTGAAATCACCACAGCTGCCACCTTTTGGTCAAGCACCAAGGGCCAGACAAGCCAGGCACATCCTGTCCAGCTGTATTGGGATTATTCCAATAGTCCCCCCTCAGTGGCTCACAGCAAAAGGACAGCCCTGGGGACAGCCCTGGGGACACACCTGGGGACAGCCCTGAGGACAGCCCTGGGGACACTCCTGGGGACACACCTGGGGACAGCCTTGGGGACAGCCCTGGGGACACACCTGGGGACAGCTTGGGGACACACCTGGGGACACACCTGGGGACAGCCCTGGGGACACACCTGGGGACACACCTGGGGACAGCCTTGGGGACACACCTGGGGACACACCTGGGGACAGCCTTGGGGACAGCCCTGGGGACACACCTTGGCCATACCCACCAGGTTAAAGTGCTCCTGGAGGTTCTTGTTGGTGCAGCAGATGCAGAACTGCTCAAAGCTGTTGCACTCACACATCTCAAACCTGTGGGCAGCAGAGACCAGAGTGAGGCAGCTCCCAGGCAGAGCCACCCCAGCTGTCCCCAGTGCAGGGACAGGCACAGCTGTGTCCCAGCTGCAGCAGGACAGGGACCCCAAATCCTTCCAGGCAGCCCAGGAGAGGGGAGCTGCTCCTGCCCACAATGTCCAGGATGCCAGTGGAGGTGTGGAGACCCTTCAGTGACCCCAGGGCAGGGCTGACCCTCCTGTTGGGGATGAGTGATGAGATGGTGGCTCTCACAGTGAAGGGTGAGCACTCTGTGTGTGTTAAGAGAAGTTTTGTAGCTGTAGGGTTGTGTTACTGCACTGTGTCCTCCCCCTCACTGTTATCATGGGATGGCCTTGGGCACACAGGGGCATTTGGGAAGGTTGGCTCATTACTATGGCAACACCTGACCCCTAATCAAGGTGTAGGAAAGTGATCTGCACCCCTGGACTCTCGGGTTTTTGGTTGTTGATTGCTGCCCCGAGATGTGCAGGATGTCTCTGCTTCAGCCCCCACGTCTGAAGAACGAGTCAGAGCTCTTCAGTTTTCAGTCTTGAGGTTGTTTATTAATTCTTATCTATAAAATTTTCTTTCTGCCCAGCCGAGATCTGCTCAGCAGGGCAGCCACAGGTACTCTGACCACCCCTGAGGGGGTGTTGTCTTTTTATACCACAAACTACGTATAACATATTTACACTGAATTCCCAATACCTATCACCTATGTTAGACAGTGCACTTCTACTCTAAACCAATCCCACAGTGCCAACATCACTGCAGAAAATGGAGACCAAGAAGAAGAAGAAAGGCTGGACACGCCCAAGTTCCTCCATCTTGTCCCCATAACCCCCATACCAAAAATCCTAAAATCTACATTTTCACCCTGTGATAATTTTATTTTTATACTATTCAAACCTCTGTGACTTTCAGGTCCTCACACAAAGCTGGTAACTTGCTCCAGGGGTCACAATCAAATCCCCAGGTGCTCTGGGCTGTGCCAGGGTCTCTGAGCCCCCCAGCAACTCTGGACACCTGGAGGGATGCACTGAGTTCTGACACTGGACAGCGAGGAAGGAGCTGACTGACAAGACTTTAGAGGAGCTGCAAGTACAAAAGGCAGAGCCTCCATCTTCAGGAGGAGCACGTGGCTGATGGTCACGGGGGCTCCCAGCATTAATTTTTCCTTATTTAGTCCTTTTGTTGTGTTTTTCGTTAAGGTTTAACAAACCTTTATAATTTTTCAAAGTGAGCAGTCGTTTCTCACCCTCCTCACCATCCAGCTGAAGACCTGTCCATGCATGTCCTTGGCCAGGGCACCCCGGGCATGCAGCACCTGCTGCCTGGACAGTGGTGCCACCAAGGTCAGTGACCACCTTGGGGTGGCACAGCCAGCCTGGGACACCTCCAGCAGGGCACAGAGCAGCTCCAGGGGCTCTGCCTGGCTGCAAAGGGACAGCCCTGGTCACTGAGGCCTGGCCTGGCTGCAGCTCTGGGGACAGCTTGGGGTGGCATCAAGTCCTCTCCCCCCTCCATGGCACAGCTGTCCCCAGGCTGGTGCTGCCCTCTGCTCGGTGTGTCCCAAGGGCAGGATGGCAGCAGGATCCTGAGCAGCTCCAGCTCCATCTCAGTGACACCTGTGGGCAGATGAGGGCTCCCTCTGATGCCTCAGATTTGAGCTTTTCTATTTTTCAGGTTCTGTGCTGCCTTAGTCTGTGGGTCTGGGTTCACATGAGGGGACGGTGAGCTCTGCACAGAGCAAGGAGACAAAACAATTCCTGCTCCAGCTGGGGACCAAGGACAAATGATCCAAATCTCAGCCCCAAGAGCACAAACAACATGGGCTGAAGAGAGAAAAACAAAAAGGATGGGACTGCATGGGCTGGGGCTGGAATTGGAGAATTAACTCCAATATGCAAATGGAGCAGGTCTTATAAAAGTGAGAGACCTCATGCCTGGTCATGCATTTTGTGACCATTTTGGTTCATCTTGGGTGCAGCCCTGGCTGGGCTCTTGTGCTGCTCAAGGTGGATCCATGGAGGCTTTTTAATAAATCCCTACTTTATTCTTTAGCTCTGTCCAGTCTCTGCTCCAGCTCAGCCCTCTCAGGCCCTCCCTCATTTCTGGCCACAGCAGCCCCAGGACAGAGCCAGGCCCCACCCTGTGCCTGCTCTTGGTCCTTGGTGGGCAGAGCTGGAGCAGCTCCAGCCCCAGGGCAGAGGGTGAGCAGCACAAGCAGCAGCACAGGTGGGTGCTCAGGTGGGTGCTCAGGTGGCACCAGGCTCTTCTCACCTGTGCTGAGCTCCCTGCAAGGTGCCACAGGCTGAGCACCAGCCCGGAGGTGACCCAGGGGACACCCAGGCCACCCCAGCCCCAGAGCTGCAGGGTGTGGAGCCCCCAGGTCAGAAAGAGCCCCCCAGAGCCATGGGAAGGGGTGAAGCCCCTGAGCCCCTCAGAGCCATGGGGTCTGACCCTCCTGCTGCTGCTGCCAGTGCTCCTTTTTCCCTGGCCCTAAAAATACAAATCGGACACAACCAGAGTGATCACAGGGTACCTTTGTATGAGGAACCTCAGGTGCCCAAACTCATCAGGTAGAAAAGGCTGAAGATGCTCACCTGTGGACAGTTTTTATGGATTCTGCAATTAGCATTTCTGACAAGAACCCTCCAATTAGAAACCCCCTGGTGAAGTAATTCCCCAGTTCCAGCACCTTGGGGGTTCCCTCCCTTAGGATAAGATCCCTGTTTAGGTTTCAACCTTGGTTTCTAAGTAAAACCAAGATAGCCAAACCAACAGGTGCTGGGTTTTTTTGTTTCTTTTCTGCCTAGGTTAGGGTAGAGATTGGAAGTGTTTGAGATGCTGCTTTGTGTTTGGACTTGGATGTTTATTAGTTCTTATCTATATTACAGTCTTATAAGTTGTGAATTCTACAATATTTCATGAACAAGCTATAAAATGGCTCTGTATTTATTTCTGCAAGGTCTTTTAAGGAAAAACTATCTAATTAAGAAATAAAACTTAAATTATTTTTACTTTTTTACTTTTAATCTAATAACTTTTAATCTAATAACTAATCATTTATGTGGACTTTCTGTCTAATTACACAATACCACCCAAACCCATGAAGAAGAAGGACTGACCAGTTATCTTATTTATATTATATTATATTATATTATATTATTATATTATATTATATTATATTATATTATATTATATTATATTATATTATATTATATTATATTATATTATATTATATTATATATTTTCTTAGTTCTATATATATTACTATGTTCTAAAACCTTAAGTTTTCTATCACGTGATATTACACACTTCCATTCAAACTATATCCTCATAATCTTAGTTCTAGCATTGAATTTTGGAAGCCTTCTCCATGGCCTCAGGTCAATGCAGTGTTCTCTTGAAGTTCTGTGCCTTTCAACACAGAAAATCTGAAATTCTCAGCAGCCAGGGTTCCAGCACACAGGAATCCTGGAAGTTTTGTCTTTCTACCTGGGAAAAGTGTGAAATTAAGCTACAATATGAAGCTACAGAGCAACAACTGTATATGCAACAGGCACAGAGAATTTATAAAAGCAAAAAAGGGTAAACCCCAAAGGTCATCACTCCCCCTGCCCGGCCTGCCGCCCATTAATTAGCCGTTAATTGATGCTAATTGGAGGGGGAGGGGATTATGTTCCCCGCCCTGGGGGTGCTGGGGCTGGACCCCCCCAGGCCCCTCCCAGCTCGGGCACCTCGGTACCCCTGATTCGGGACACCCCAAGGTCCCCATAGGAGGCACCCCAAGAGCTCACTCGGGGCGTTCAAAGAAGCCTCACCAGGCATCCCCAGCTCGGGACACCCCAAACTCTGTCACTCCCACCTGGGACACCCCAGGATCCCCTCGAGGCCACCAAAGACCTCTCCTGTTTGGGATCCCCCAAATCTGTCCCCACTGAAGGGCACCCAGGTCCCTCCAGGGGTGCAGGGCACCCCAAGGCCTCCAGAGCCTCCCCTCATGGCAGGGACTCCAGCTCACCCTGGCTCTGCTGGGGCTCCAGCACCTCTGGGTGTCCCACTGCCCCTGGGTGCCACTGTCTGTGCCCACTGCCCCTGGGTGCCACTCTCCAGGGTGTCACTGTGTGCAGATCCGTGGGTTTGCCACGGCCTCTGTGTCCCCTCAGCCCTGGGTGCTGCTGGCCTCAGGTCCCTGCTGTCCCCACACGGGGCCTGAGGGGCCTGGCCAGCCCTGCAGGGCCAGAGTGAAACCCTGGTGCCACACGGAGGGTGGGTACAGCTGGGACAGTGACAATGAGGTGGCCAAGTGAGTGAGGGATCACGAGCACGGAGAAAGGTTTGGGTTGGGAGGGACCTCAAAGCCCATCCAGTGCCACCCCTGCCATGGCAGGGACACCTCCCACTGTCCCAGGCTGCTTCCAGCCCTGTCCAGCCTGGCCTTGGGCACTGCCAGGGATGCAGGGGCAGCCCCAGCTGCTCTGGGCACCCTGGGCCAGGGCCTGCCCACCCTGCCAGGGAACAATTCCTGATTGCCAAGATCCCATCCAGCCCTGCCCTCTGGCACTGGGAGCCATTGCCTGGCTCCTGTCCCTGCAGGCCTTGTCCCCAGTCCCTCTGCAGCTCTCCTGGAGCCCCTTCAGGCCCTGCCAGGGGCTCTCAGGTGTCCCTGGAGCCTTCTCTTGTCCAGGTGAGCAGGCCCAGCTGTGCCAGGCTGGCTCCAGAGCAGAGGGGCTCCAGCCCTTGCAGCATCTCCGTGCCTCCTCTGGCCTGGCTCCAGCAGCTCCACGTCCTCCTGCTGCTGGTGCCCAGGGCTGGGGCAGCTCTGCAGGTGGGGTCTCACCTGAGCACAGGGGCAGAGGGGCAGAATCCCCCCCTCCCCTGCTGCCCACGGATGGATTTTGGGATTGGGAGCAGGAATATCTGTGAGGATAAGGAGAAGGCCAGCGCCAGAGCAGGATCACCCAGCCTGGGCAGGGACAAACCCACCTGTGGGAGGCAGCAAATGTCCCCACTGCTCCTGCCCCCAGGCTGGCACCTTCTCCCTGGGCGCAAGGAAATGGGAACAGGTACCAAGAGGCTCCAGGCAGGGAGACACTGGATAGCACAAGGATTCATATATAGTAAAAAGTCTTTATTAAGAAGGCTTTGAAGTCAAAAAATAAAACTCTTGATACAATTTTCATAACCGTCAAGTCAGCTCAGCAAATATATAATCAGTACTTTAGCCATGTAAGGTTAAAGGTCCGTTATTTTCTTTTTAAAATAAAATATATTTTAGTTTTTAAAATTTATTCAATAAAGTACATATTTTCCTATAAATTCCCTACATATACATAAAGAGGTAAAAAATAAAAAAATAAAACAAAACCAAAGAAACCTAAAAAAAAAAAAGAAAAAAGAAAAGCCCCCAAAAAAACCGCCAAACTAACCCCAAAATAAAATGGAGATAGAAATCTGTCTGGTTTTTGTGACATGGTGTGTTAACTGTGCCCCCTCCATTCCACAGCTTTCTGACCTCACATCACACATTTCTGGGCAGTTTTCACATTGGCAAAATACAAGATAGACCTGCATTACAAAAAAAAAAAAAAAAAAAAAAAAAAAATTTATAGAACCACTGAGAATCATCAAAAAAAAAACCTACATACAAAAGAACCACAAAAAAATTATTATAATAATAATAGAATGATTTTAAAAAAATAAAAGACAACCCTTGCGTGTCCTAAAATAAAAAGTGCAACCGGACCTTTTCTTTCTGGTTATTTCAGTTTGCAAACGGAATACTGGTATTTGGGAAGGACTGGTGGAGAACAGCCGGGCTCCCTCCCCAGCCCCACAGCCAGGTGAAGAGTTAAAGCTATTCTGTAAACATCGGAGTTTCCTCCTCGCGGAATTCACGCCCCTCTTTCCTCATCCTCATCATCCTCATCTTCTTCTTCTTCTTCGGCCCCTTGGCCCCCACCCTCCCGACCCCCCTCTCGGCCTCCCCCCGCCCCGCCGTGCCCGCCGTGCCCTCTGCGCCTCCGGCCGCCGCCTCTCCCCCCTCCCACCCCTGCGCCCATCGCATCTGGTATTAAATAAAAAGCTCGATTTCAACAGTAGAAAGTCCTTAAAACGCCGTGGTGTTGGGGTGGAGGGGGGTCCCGGGCGAGCCCCCACGCTAGGAGAAGATGTGGATGGCTTGGGTGGCGGGCACGTGGCACGCGGGGCACTGCGGCTGCGCCCGGCCGCAGATGCGCAGGGCGCACTCCATGCAGAACAGGTTGTGGCCGCAGGGCACCAGCGCGGCCATCACCTCGCTCTCCAGGCACACCATGCACTCCCGCGAGCTCTTGCGGTGCCCGTCCGAGCTGCTCGAGTCGGTGGGCGAGCCCGAGGCGGCCGAGATGCTGCCGGGCAGCGAGGAGGAGGAGGAGTAGCCGGTGCTGTTGGAGAAGGAGGAGAGCGAGCCCTGCGCGGGCAGCCAGGCCAGGGCGCCGGCGGGGTCGCTGGGGATGCGCCGCGCCGAGGGGTGCTCCAGCCCCGCCGCCCCGCTCTCGGGCAGCGTGGGCGAGTGGCGCGGCGTGGCCGGGCCGCTGTTGCGTCTCTGCGAGCTGTTGATGGAGGAGCAGCTGCTGAAGGCCTGCAGGGGGTTGCCCGAGCGCTCGAAGGGCGACCAGATGGTGGTGGTGGGCGTGGTGAGGTCGAGGGCCAAGAAGTCGAAGCCGAAGTCGCACTCGTCGGAGCCCAGCGGGGCCGGGGGCTCGCTGAAGGTGCTGTAGGGGCTGGTGGGGCTGGCGGCCGCCACGCGCCCGCTGTAGAAGGACTCGGTGGAGCCGCTGCCCAGGGAGCTCAGGCTGTCGTTGCGCAGCGCGGCCGGGGGGCGCTGGGCCGGGTGCGGGGCCTTGGCCCACGGGGCGGCCGCGCCGCCCTGCAGCTCCAGGCAGACGTCGGTGCCGTTGGAGTGGAAGTCGTTGTCGGCGTTGACGTCGATGAAGGAGCCTGTCCTCATGGTGATGTGCGCCTCGATCTCCTCGCGCGCCCGGTCCACGTTCTCGGGCATGCCCGTCACCTCGAACACGGGCTCCTTGTCCCGGCTGGGCGTCACGATGTACGTGTGCGTCTGCTGCTGGATGCGCTTGATGGTGGCGCCCTTGGGTCCCACCACCAGCCCCACCACGCGGTAGGGGACCCTCACCTGGATGGTGGTCTGGCCAGGCAGGTTGGGGGGTCCCTGCAAGGCCCCCGTCAGCCCGTTGACTTTGTTGCGCGTGGCCCGGATCATGGAGAAGTGCTCGGCGGCCGAGAGGATCTCGCGCTTGGCCATCTCCACGTCCTCCTTCCTGCCGGTGACGATGAACACGGGCTCCTCGCCCCTGACCGGTGTCTTGATGTACGTGTTGGTCTTGGCACGCAGGGCTTTGATTTTGCAGCCTGCAGGGCGAGGAGAAGGGGGAAAAATGACACATCAATGCTGGGGCTCACAGTGACCCTCTGCTCACCCAGGGTGGGGACACAATGGACCAGCAGGAACCAGCAGGAACCAGCAAGAACCAGAAGGAACCAGCAGGAACCAGCAAGAACCAGCAGGAACCAGCAGGAACCAGAAGGAACCAGCAGGACCCAGAAGGAACCAGGAGGATTAGCAGGAACCAGCAAGAACCAGAAGGAACCAGCAGGAACCAGCAGGCCCCTCTGGCTCTGCACCTGCAGCATGGACACCCTTGGAGATAGGGGTCCCTCCCGCCACCGAGGCAGATGGGGGCTCATGGCTCAGTGCTGGGGGGCTGCCCTGGCTTCTCCCAGCTCCTGGCACTGTTCTGACCCTCAGGGGTTGGGGATCAGCTGGATGCAGCCTGCAGCCCTGCTCCAGAGGGCTGGGACAGGCGTGGGCAGAGGTGCCAGGGCAGGCAGCCATGGGGCACCATCAGGGCCACTGAGCAGGTGAGAAGCTGCATTCACTCCAGAGGTGTTTAAGGAGGTACAAAGAGAATAAAGATGTCAAGATGGAAAGAAAAGAAAAGGCTGTTTGGATCCTGCAGGTCCACTGACACCTCTGGGCCAGCAGTTGAACCTGAGGAACAGCCCTGGATGCACTCCTGGAGGGACAGGGGAGCTGGACCCTGCCCAGGTGGGGGACACAGCCACCCCCTCCCCTCCCTGTCCCACGGGAGGGATCCCCCGTGCCTGGGCTGGGGCAGGGGTGCTCCCAGGGCTCTCCCTGTTCTGGAAAGTCCTGCTTCCCCTGCAGGAGGAACGTGATTCAGCAGGCAGAGCTGCCCACGGCTGCCTGTGGGATTGCGAGATGGGGCTGCAGCTCTGCCTTGGCCCCGTGCAGCGCTGGGCACAGCCCCGGGCACAGCCCTGGGCATGGCCCTGTCCCGGCCCAGCTGGGCTCTGGCTGTGGGTCCTGGCAGCATCATCCAGCCAAAGGCTCCTGCCCTCCTCTGGGGCTGCAGAAGGCTCCAGTTCTCCTCCAGGGCCCCTCTGCTCTGCCCCACTGAGCTGCAGTCTGTGGCTGCCAGCCCAGCCCCACTCCCTGCACCCCCAGCCCTAATTGCATCCACTCTCAATTAAGTCCCTGCAAACCAGGCACAGCTTAACCAAGCTGAGCTCAGTGACCACTGCCACAGAGCAGTGAGGGACCCCTCTGTCCCCTGCCAGCCCTGAGCTTTGCAGGGCACCCAGCACAAAGCTGGGATGGAGGAGTCTCCCCTGGAGCCCTGGGCGGGTCCCTGGCCATGGCAGAGGCTGCTGCAGATCCCTGTGGATGAACAGCTCGGCTCCTCCGGGCACAGCCAGGCAGCTGCAAGGGCCTGGCTGGCTCAGGGCACTCCTTCCTTCCCCTCCTCCTCTTCCCAGACGCTCCCTGAGGAAGGGCAGGGCTGCTCTTCCAGCTGTGAGGCTGGAGAAGGAAAGGCCTGGAAGGCTGAAGGGCCTCAGCACATGAAAGATGCAGAGCTGCTGGAGAGAGGCCAGAGATGCTGCAAGGGCTGGAGCCCCTCTGCTCTGGAGCCAGCCTGGCAGAGCTGGGGGTGCTCAGCTGGACAAGAGAAGGCTCCAGGGACACCTGAGAGCCCCTGGCAGGGCCTGAAGGGCTCCAGGAGAGCTGCAGAGGGACTGGGGACAAGGCCTGCAGGGACAGGAGCCAGGCAATGGCTCCCAGTGCCAGAGGGCAGGGCTGGATGGGATCTTGGCAATCAGGAATTGTTCCCTGGCAGGGTGAGCAGTTGGGTTTCTGTAGCAGTGAGGTTACAGGGTGGTTTCTGTGAGCCAGAAGCTCCCTCTGTCTCCACAGAGCCAACTCCAGCCACCTCCAGGATGGATCTGGCACTGACCAAGGCCCAGCCCAGCAAAGATGGTAGGGACACCTTGGGATCATGGGTTTAAGAAGGAAGAAAGGTCTTGAGCAGCTGTAATTGGGTGTAGAGCAGAGCAGGGTTAGAACCTGCTAGAAGCAGCTCTGCAGACACCCAGGGCAGGGCAGGAGGAGGGGCAGGAGCTGAGATGCCCCTGTGGCCTCCAGGGAAAACCATGGTGAAGGCCATGGAAGTCCTCGGGGGTGTAGATGCACCTGCAGCCCCAGGAGGAGCCCACAGGGAGCAGGAACAGGCCCAGGGAAGGCTGTGAGCCTGAAGGAGGCCTGAGCTGGAGCAGGGTCCTGGCAGGGACTGCAGAGCCCTGGAGAGAGGAGCCCACGCTGGAGCAGCTCTGCTGGAAGCACTTGGGACCCTGAGGGGACCCAGCTGGGACAGGGTGGAGACCTGGGAGGGACCTGTGTCCCCTGGGAGGGACCTGTGTCCCTGTGTCCCCTGGGGGGGACCTGTGTCCCCTGGGGGGGACCCCACACTGGGACAGGGCTCCAACTCCCCTCCCTGAGCAGCAGCAGGAGCAATCTGGGATGAAGTGACTGTGATCCCCATTCCCACCTCCCTGCACTGCTGGAGGGCAGAGGGAGAACCCAGGAAGGAGGGAGGGGGAAGGTATTTTAAAGATTTATTTTATTTCTCATGGTCCTGCTCTGATTTTGTTAATAATAAATTCAATTAGTACCCCCAAGCTGAGTCTGTTTTGCCCTTGTCCATATTGGGTGAGGGATCTCTCCCTGCCCTTCTCTCAAGCCATGAACCCTTTGCTGTATTTTCTTTCCCCTGTCCACAGAGGATGGAGTGATGGATGCATTCCCCCAAGGAGTGGGGGATGCAGTGATGGAGCAGCTTTGGGGGGTGCCCAGAACCAGCCAGAGTCAACCCAGTGCAGTGAAAGAGACTGCCCAGAGCAGCTGGGGCTGCCCCTGCATCCCTGGCAGTGCCCAAGGCCAGGCTGGACAGGGCTGGGAGCAGCCTGGGACAGTGGGAGGTGTCCCTGCCATGGCAGGGGTGGCACTGGAGGGGCTCTAACATCCCTTCCAATCTAAACCATTCTGGGATTCTGTGACTGAGCCAGGGCTGGAATGGCACCAGGAGTTGAGGCAGGTCTGTCCCAGGCAGGTGAATCAGCCCAGGCTCTCCAGCAGAGCAGAGGGGGAGCAGGAGCTGTGCTGCAATCCCAGCACTAAACCTTAGAGATGACAAGAAGGAAAAAACTGTCACAGTCAGTGGTGTCACACTGGCTGGTGTCACAGCCAGGCTCTCTGGCACCCCCAAGCCCTGGCAGGTGGATTTATGGCTGGGCACACAGAGCAGTAATGGCCCAGGGACTGGGGCAGGGCAGAACCATTGAAGGTGACATTTACTGAAACCATTGCCATGTGCCAGCTCCTACAGGGCTGTCCTGGGAGAGGCACCTGCAACTCCCACGTCCCCTCCCAGATTTATCCTGGTGCCTGCTGCAGGATCTGCCCCTGCTCCACTGCTGGGCAAAGCAGGACAAGCCCAGGGCAGAGGGAGGAGGCTCTGCTCTGCCTCCCACGGGCACCAGCCTCATGCCCAAGGTCCCAAATTCATCCTTTGCAGCACCACAGAACCATGGAATATCTCAGCTTGGAAAGGACCCTCAGGGATCATTGATCCAGCCCCTGTCCCTGCCCAGCCACCCCAAGAACCCCACCCTGAGCAGCCCTGGGAGCTCCTGGAGCTGTGGCAGCCTTGGCCCCATTCCCTGGGGAGCCTGGGCAGTGCCCAGCCCCTTCCCTGAGTTCCATCCCAACCCTCAGCAAGTGGCAGCTCCAGAAGCTGCACTCAAACCCACTCAGGAGCCACATCCCACAGGGACACGGCCCAGTGAGGCTCCTCCTCACCCCACTGCATCCCACCAGCAGCACCAGAGGGACCCAAACCATGCCCTGGCAGCACCAAAGAGAGGAAGAGTTTGTCTGGCTGCTCCTGTGAGCTGTTCACAGGGACAAAGCCAGAAACCTTGGACAGAAATCAAAGGGTGCCTGGCTTGGCCAGTTCCACCCTCCTCAAACCAGCAGCACAGGAAAAATGCCCCCAGCCCGTGGCTGCTGGATGCTGCCAGGAGGGCACCAAACACAGCTGGGGGGGAAGCTGGGTGTCCCAGGGGAGGGGAGGGGAGCAGGTGGCAGGTCTGGGAGGGTGGGGGTGTGGGGTCACCCCTGGCTGCCCCAGAAGCACGGCAGGAAAGGCTGGGGAGGGAGGCACTGCCTGGGGCTGTGCTGGCACCAGCACCAGGAACTGCCTGAGAGCATCTCCAGCAGTGGGACACAGCAAGGGACCAATGTGTCCTGCCCTGTCCCCAGGCCCAAACTCCTCCTGAGACACCCCCTGGCTGCAGGGACTCCCCAATGGTCCCAAAGCTGGAGCAGGCAGGATGGGCAGGATGGGCAGTGGCCACGCTGCATCCAGGGCAGTGTTTAACCCTGGCACAGAGAGCCATGGCTCTGGGACACCAGGGACAGGTGACACCAGCTCCCAGCAGGACAGCCCTGCCCTGCAGCACACCTGAACCCCTGAGGTGGCTGAGCCAGGGATGCTCCTGCTCAGGAGGGGGGGTGGCACCTCATGGCTGAGCCCCCAGAGCCAGATGGACTTGAACTGCAAACTGGGCTTCAACTGCAGCTGGGGAACCATGGAATGGGTTGGGCTGGAAAGGACCTCAGAGCTGATCTTGTTCCATCTCCTGCCATGGCAGGGACACCTCCCACTGTCCCAGGCTGCTCCCAGCCCTGTCCAGCCTGGCCTTGGGCACTGCCAGGGATGCAGGGGCAGCCCCAGCTGCTCGGGGCACCCTGTGCCAGGGCCTGCCCACCCTGCCAGGGAACAATTCCTGATTGCCAAGATCCCATCCAGCCCTGCCCTCTGGCAGTGGGAGCCATTGCCTGGCTCCTGTCCCTGCAGGCCTTGTCCCCAGTCCCTCTGCAGCTCTCCTGGAGCCCCTTCAGGCCCTGCCAGGGGCTCTCAGGTGTCCCTGGAGCCTTCTCTTGTCCAGGTGAGCTCCCCCAGCTGTGCCAGGCTGGCTCAGAGCAGAGGGGCTCCAGCCCTTGCAGCATCTGCGTGGCTCCTCTGGCCTGGCTCCAGCAGCTCCACATCTTTCTTGTACTTGGAATGATCTGGACCAGCCCAAGACATTTCAGATGAGCCTCTGCAAAGCTCCACCCCAGCACGCTGTGACTCCATCCTGGATGGCCACATCCCTGTGAAGCTGCTGCAGGACCAGGGCCATGCCCGAGGGGGCTGTGGAAAGGACCTGGGGCTCCCAGGCCAGGCAGTGGCAGAGCTCAGCCCAGAGCAGCAGGTGGCACCCACACATTGCCCTGGCCAAGGGCTGCACAGCAGAACCAAGTGCCAGACTGGGCTGCAAGTCTCCACCTAAGTGGCTTTAAAGATCCAAATAAAACCAGCCCAAAACCAGAGGACACAGGGGACAGACCCAGGGATGCTTCAGCCCCAGCAGCTGCAGCAGAAACACCACACTGTGAACACCAGAGCCTGGCTGAGGGTGGCTCAGCTGCTGTTAAACCTCTGAGTCCCTGAGGGCACAAACTCATCCTGACACCCAATGGCCACACTCAGCTGCCAGCAAACCCCAGCATTCCAGAGGTGTCCAAGTGTCATTCCAGAGGTGCCACCCCCCTCCAGGTGCCAGCCCCCTGGGCCACCACACCCAGCTGTGCCTGCAGGGACAGCCCCGATGGGGGTGAGCAGGACACTCCTCCCAAACTCTGCCTCAACTCCATGTCCTCCTCCTCTTTCACCCCCTCCCCATCCCACACAGCTCCCATTTCTCTCCACTCTGCAGAACTGCCCTGGCTGAAGCCATCCCAGCTGCCCTTGGATGGGACATTGGTAATTTCTGACAAGAAACAGAATCCAGGGAATTCTCCCCTGGGAAAAGGTGGTGATGGAGGCAGGAAAGGCAGCTGCTCTCCCTGGACATCCTCACTTGGCACCACCACAGCAAACCTGGCTCTCTGTGAGAAGCCCCAGGCAGATCAGGGCTGAGAGCACGGCAAGAGCCCATGAGAAGCAGCACAGGGCTGGGAGAGAGGGCTGGGAAGGGCCTCTCCATCCTCTGTCCTCCAGTGATGGATCCCACACAGCTCATCCACACCCTGACCCCAGCACAGCCCAGGCAGCCTCTGCTCCCACATCAGGATCCTCCTGCCATGAGGACAGAGCCACCTCATCCCCTTCCCGACCACATCTCTGTGTCACCAAGGTCTGTGCTGGCAGTGCCCAGCTCTGAGTGATAAAACCCAAAAAGCACCAGGAGAGCTTTTCTGGAGCAGCCTCTGATGGCACCAGGCAGGAGGATGGTGTCTGTCACAGGCTCAGGAACCCTCTGGTACCTCACCCATGGCTCTTCCTCTTCCCCAGCTCTGCAGCATCTCCTGGCCTCTGATCCAGAGTTCTGGAGCTCCTGGTCCCCTTGGTCCCCAGTGGATGGCACAGGACAGGACAGGTGTGGAGGAGAAAAGGCTGCACCCCCAGCACAGCTCCCCTCCCCTTGCTGAGTGCTCCTTCCCAGCTCTGCACACAGCCACGAGCTCAGCCCTGCTGCAGGAAGCCAGCACATCACACCTTGGCTCCTTCTCCAGACACTGAGCAGAGGGGCAGGGAGGCTGCTGGGCTCCTCTCCTTGGGACACAGTGTGCAGCCAGTGCCAGCTCTCAGATGCACAGGCAGATCCTCCAGCAGCCACATCCATCTGTGTGACCAAGCTCAGGAGCTCCCAGCTCTGCTGGGACCCAGCTGGGAGGAGGCAGCCAGGGAGATGTGCCAGGTGCCTCCAGGGACATGGCCCTGGCAGGAGACAACAGAGAGCAGCAGCCCAAACCAGAGAGGCTCAGAAATGAGAGGATTCCTTGCACCCCTGTGAGCCATGGCAGGGTTACAGGTGCCCAGGCTGGCCCAGAGGGGCCCATGGCCACCCTGTGCATCTCTCAGCACTGGAATGCCAGTCACACTCCAGCAGTGAGGAGAGGTGCCATGTGCCATCCTCCCCTGGATTTACCCTTTGAGCATCCCAGCATCTTCTATAAACATCAACTTTCCTTCTGTAGAGCTGTGACAATCCCCAGGTGTCACAATGGGGAGAGGAGCTGTGGCTCCATCCCCTGGCAGGCACCTGGTGTGGGAGGGCAGAGCAGCCACTGCTGGAAATGCCCCTCCAAAGCTGGCACAGCAGGAATCCAGAGCAGCACAGAGCCCAGGTGCCAGCCAGGGCAGCTCTAACCCTGCCCCGTGCTCCTGGTGACTCCAGTGATCCCCAAGGCTCTCTCTGCTGGATGGCAAGAGGAGCCCACATGCTCCAGTCGGTGCCACAGCACTTTTTGGAGATGATCCCTCCCACACCAGGAGTCATGACAGGCTGGGAGGCGAAGGCACAGCCAGGGAATCCCACCCCAGCTATGTGGGCAGGGGGGAGAGGAGCCCCAGGTCCCAGCTGGAACAGGAGCCCCAGGTTCCAGCTGGAACAGGAGCCCCAGATCTTGGCTGGCAGATGCTGCTCTGTGGTGGCACCGATGCCAATCCAGACACAAACACTCCTCCAGCTCAGGGAAGAAAACACCAATTTGATTTAAAGAACAAAGATTTACCTGATGGGCTGCTGCTGCTCCTTTGTGAAAGGGTTAAATTAGGGCATCTGAAGGAGAGAAACTGAAGAAGAGAAGTAGGAGAAGTTGTGTCCAAGTGCCTGTGTCCCATCTCAGCCTGCACAGGACAGGACATCCATGTGCTGGTCCTGGCTGCCAGGACCTCCCTGTCCCCACTTGCCACAGCAGCCAGGTCTGGGCAACGCAGGACAGGTCCCAAAGAGCCCCAAAGCGAGATCCTGAGCCTTGTCCCAACTCCAGCCCCTTCCAGGGCACCCAAAACGCACATCTTCATCCCTTCCCATGCTCAGGCGTGGCAGCACCACAAATTTCTGCTCCCTGGGTCACAACCAGGCTGGGCAGTGAGGGAAAGACAACAGTGACAGGGACATGGCCCCTGACACATGCAGTGTCACCAGCAGGGCACATTTTGTCACCACGATGATGATGGTCCAGCCAAACACCCCAAGGCTCAGCTCTACAGCCAGACCTCACTGCCACAGGGCTCCCAAAACTGAGGGAGACTCGCAGGGGGGCCCTGGGAACCAGAAGGTCTGGAGGGAGAGCAGCACAGGCTGAGTGAGAAGGGCTCTGCTTCCTCCCTGAGGAATAAACTCGATATTGCTCAGGCTACACCTGAGCATCCCTGCTGTAATCCAGCTGCCAGTGGCACGGAGAGCAGCTGGAGCACAAAGCCACTGCTGCCAGCCCCGTGCTGCCCACTGCCCATCCACAGCGGGACCGAGGGTGCTGAGCGCCCCTCCTCAGCAAAAACCCAGTGCAAGGCCCCCAGACTGTGGGGTCCCTCAGCATCCCGGCAGGCAGGAGAGGGGCAGGAAACACAAAGGGAAAGCCCCGGAGAGGGGAGAGGGCTGTTCCTGCCCAGGGGCTGGGGCTGCAGCAGGGAGCTCCAGCTCACAGCCGGCCCCAGGTCACCTCCAGCCTCCAGCCCCCCTCCTCAAGCCAATATCATCATTTCTTCGGCAGTATTTTTTTCATAAGTTTCACAAGCCCGTGAAGCTTAGCGAGCACCCAAACTCCACCGAGGTGTTTGGGCAGGTATCTGTGTGTGCCTGTGTGTGCAGGTATCTGGCTGTGCCGCGAGCTCCTCGGGGCAGCGCCGGGGTCTCACAGCACCGAAACACCCAGGACAAGGAAGGCACGGACCGGCAGCTCCCGGGCCAAACGCGGCCATTCCCGGCAGCACCGGCGGGCTCCCAGCAGAGCCCAGCCCCGGCACAGCTTCTCTTCCACCAAATCCAGGTCTCATCCAGCCCGGGAGGAGGAGGAGGAGGAGGAGGATCCCCGGGAGCAGGGCGCGGTGCCACGCTCCGCTCCCCGGCTCTGCCCCGGCTCTCTCCGGGCCCGGCGGGGTTCGGCAGCCCGGAGGGACCCCCGGCCGGGGCGGCGGGACCGCGGAGGGGGGCACGGAAAGTTGGGAGGCCGGGAAGCGGGGCCGGCTGGGAGGCAGCGCAGGCCAATGGGAAGCGCAGAGCATGATGTCACCGCGCTCATCACAGCATGGCTCTGGCTAACAAAGAGAACAATGAGCCTGCCCAGCTCCCCGCTTCCCCCCTGGAAAAAAAGCCCCCCGACCCCCGGCCCGCAGCCCCCCGGGCACGGAGCGCTGGGAGCCGCCGGGCGAGGGCAGGGCTGGGCTGCCAGACCCCACAAGGGCAAAACAGCCCGGAGGTCACGCTCCTCGCCAGGGGATTCCTGCCGGGATCCCTGCGGGCAGCAGCTCCCTTCCTTTTCCCTTTTTTCCCCTTAAATCTTCCGCCCTGGGTCTTTTCTTTTTGATTTTTCCAGGTGAAAGTTTGGTTTATTCGGTACGTCCTGGAGACAAAGCCCACTCCAGGGCACACCCACCCGGCGGGGGCTGGGGCGTCCCTTTGTGACAGGTGGGTGCGAGGGGCTCCAGGGCCGCCTGCGGAGCTCCGGCCACCGCAAACGAGCGGGTTAATGACCATTTATATCGGATTTATCAGCGGGATTTGCAAACGAAGTCTGAGATAAGGGGCACCGTTTACACGCCGGGTCTGAGATACGGAGCTGGAGGGGAGGGGGTAGAGGCACAACTACAATGAAAGCAAAGCTCTCGCCTCGCTCCGTGTCCTGGCAGCTCCCACGGCCTCGCGTGGCTCCCGGGAACTTTCCGTGGGCAGCCGGCGTTATCCCAGCAGGGCCGATGGAGTTTAATTTCCAGTTTAATTGCCATTTCCAGGCAGTTCGCTGGGACCGGCGCGGAGCGCGGCTCCCGGGACCCGCGGCCGACTTTCGGGGCCGCGGCTCTGTCGCCGTTAAGTTTCCGCCTCCGCAGGGAGACAAAGCCCCGAGACTGCCCCAAATCGCGGCGGGCGGCGCGAGGGAGGGAGGAGGGTGCCCGTGTCCCGCCGTGTCCCCACGCCGCGTTACCTTGCCGGCCCACGATCTCGGCGACGTGCTCGGAGCTGGGCACGGGCACGCACTCGGTCATGTTCACGCTCTTCTTCCTGCTCGCCGGCGGCTCGGGCAGCAGCGCGGGCGGCCCCAGCGGCGGGGCCAGGCTGCCGAAGGCGCCCGCGGCCGGGGCGGGGGCCGGCACCGGGGAGCCGCCGCCGCCGCGCTCCCGCTCCCTTAGGCCGCCCGGCCCCGCGCCCCCCGCCGGCTCCTCCGCGCCCTCCAGCCCGAGCAGCGAGAGCTGGTCCAGGGCGAACCTCAGCGCGGCGGCTTCGCCCTGCGCCGGCGGCCCCGGCGGCCCCTCCCGCTCCCGGCCGGGCTCGGGCTCCGGCGGCGGGTCCTGCCCGGCGGGCGGCGGCGGGCTGAGCAGGGTGAGGCAGCGCGGCGGGCCGCGGGCCGGCTGCCCGGGCTCGGGCTGGTACATGGAGCCGGGCATGGCGCGGAGCGGGCGCGGAGCGCAGCGGGCCGGGGCCGGGGCGGTGCCGCTGCCCGGGGCCGCCGCCGCCGCCTCCCTGCGCCCCCCGCCCCGCCCGGCGATGGGCCCGCCCGCGCCCGCCGCGCGCATGCGCGACACGGCCCCGCCCTCCGGCCCGGGGCCCTCCCCGCCGGAGCCACGCCCACCGGGCCACGCCCTTCTGTGCCCCGCCCACCCCGGAGCCGCGACCCGGGCGAGGGTCCGGGAATTTGGGCGGGGTCCCGGAATTTGGGGGGTTCCGAGCAGCCCGGAGAGTCCGAGCGTTCGGGGGGGCTCCGAGCGTGGGGGGAAGGGGACCCTGAGCACCGCAGGGGAGGGGAGCGGTCCAAGCATGGCTGGGGCGTTCTGAGCACCCCAGGGGAGCTCCGAACATCCCGGGAAGGGTCCGAGCGTGCCCGGAGGGGTCTCCTAAAATTGCAGGAGGTACTGAGCATCCCAGAGACACCCCAGCATCGCAGATGGTTCCGAGCATCTCGGGAGCGTCCGGGCATCCGAAGGGGACCCCGACCATCACGGAGGGCGGGTGTCGATCATCCCGAGGGGTTCGAGCAGCCCCGGGGTCACGAACATTCCCGGCGCACGGCACCGCCGCCCTCCCCCATCCGCAGCTCAGACTCCGCTGTTCCCATCGCGGAGCGGGGCTCGGTGCCTGAAAAGCGCCGCCGACACCGAGGGAGGCGGGAGGCACCGGGCGGGGACAGCCCGGCAGTGCCACCGCTGCGAGAGCACCGAGCGGAGCGGTGGGAACCGCCCGGCACCGCACGGAGCGGAGCGGCGGCAGCACCCCCGGTACCGGGCAGCCGCAGCTCCTCCCGGTACCGGGCAGCCGCAGCTCCTCCCGGTACCGGGCAGCCGCAGCTCCTCCCGGTACCGGGCAGCCGCAGCTCCTCCCGGTACCGGGCAGCCGCTCCCCCTGCCCCTCGCAGGCACTCGGGACAGAGCCGTGGCACAGCCCCGCACCAGGACCGCTGGGTTCCTCCTTCTCGCCGAGTCACTAAACTTAGGAAAACATCAAATCTGTCTTTCCCCCTGGATCTTCAGCTTCTGTTTCACAGGGTTATTCTGCAGGGTCCCAGAGCACTCCGGCGTGGAAGGGACCGCCCGGTTCCAAGCCCCGGTTCTGCTGCTCACTCTCAGCAGCATCGCCAGGTTCTGCCTGACAGAGCCACGAACCCCTCAGCAGCCTGGAGACCCCGAGCCCAGGGATCCCCATCACCCTCCCCACCAGGTCACCACAGCAGGTCCCTGCTGCCATGGGTGTCCCCCCAAGGGTCACTGCCAAGCAGCTGCCTCCAAACCCTTTGTCCCTGCTGGGCCGGGGCTTTACAGGGCCCTTCCACAGCCAGGACTTGAGAAAACCTTCCCTGAGCATGCTGGCCCAGCACACTCCTTCCCTGGAAAAACAGAGACCAATTCCCAGCTCCCCCAAGACCCCACGTGCCCAGACATTCCCACTCCACACTCAAGTTTCATTTTCTCCATTTACACAGAATTGTCTTTCCCAATCACTGTCTTTGGGATTAATTCAACCGTTTGGCTTGGGATTGCTTTTAATTGCTGGAGCCATCAGTGTCTGGGCTAGAAACCCCCCCTTCAATCCACCCACTCTGTTCCCATTTCAGATCCCAGGAAACATTAACTCTTGCTTCTCCATGGCCCCAAAACAAGCCACATGGGCTGGCTCTGTGCTTCAAAGCTGGTGACTCTTCTTTGGACAGAATTACACATTCTGATACTTTGAAAAGGACACCTGAAACTTCTGTGGGATCTTTCCAGCAAGGTAACAACCACCAGGAACTGCCTCCTTAATTCTTTCCCCTCCTCTCACCTGACAATTAACTCATCATCTTCCAGATGCTAAAAAGTTTAATGAAAACAGTTAACAAGCTGCTTCCCCTCCTGCTTTGTCTCTTCTTCCTCTCCTCCTGCTTTCTCTCCAGAGGACTCAGCTGTGAACTGCCACCAGCACTTTTCTTCTGTGGCTCTTGCAGAGAAAGGTGAATAACTTTTGTTTTCCCCCCAGAAAGCTCAATTTCATGAAGATGTGTCCATATCCATCCCAATTCCTCAGCTTACACAGATCCAACAGCATCAGCACAGCTCTGGGAATGCTCCCACTCCAGACCTGCCTTCTCCATGCCATGAGCTGTTCAGAGAGCTGGCAGGCACCAGGGTTATTACCATCATGCACGAGATGCTTGAATATCCCAGCTTGGAAGGGACCCACAGGGAACCCTGTCCCTGCACAGGCACCCCAAGAACCCCACCCTGAGCAGCCCTGGGAGCTCCTGGAGCTGTGGCAGCCTTGGCACCATTCCCTGGGGAGCCTGGGCAGTGCCCAGCAGCCTCGGGGGGAAGAACCTTGCCCTGAGCTCCATGCCAAGGCCTGGTACATGCCAAGCTCCATGCCAGTTCTGGCACGAGGGTTTGCACATATTGAGAGAAGCTTCTCCTCCAGGGACAGACACAGGAAATCCAAATCTGAGCTTGAGACATCTCCCCCTCCACTCCTTCACTTCCCAAAATATTTAATACAGTAAGTAGAAACAACTAAAAATAGTGGGGTCTCCATAACTTGAGACAGAAGGGTACAACACCTCCTGGCTGAGCTCCTTTTGCTCCCAGGTAATGGAGGAAACTCAGGCATGACCAACACTGCCTCTGGTAACTCCACCAGGCAGCCTTGAGCAAGCCAAGAGGGCTGCACAGGGCCCTGAGCAGCTCCTCAGGGATGTCCTTGCTGCAGTTCCAACACCAAACACACTCCTGGCCACCACATCAGCAGCTCTGAAGCCACTGAGAAGTCCCTTTCAAAACCCCCTCAGGAGCTGCACTCCCAACGCTGCCATTTCTGTCTCTGCTCTCTCAGTCCTTTTGGGAAATTTCTACATCAACTCCAACAACACCCAGGGAAGCTGCCAGTTGTTATTTTAAGCACTTTGGCAAACCTGGTTTGTAGATGTTGTGCCTCTGATCTGTTCCATTTTCAGCAGAACTAGCTCACACTTTCTTCTGAGAGTCTGACTTCCACACATGACACCAAGCAGCCTTTGGGGTTTTTTTAACCTGAGCAATTAGCAGTTCTTAAAGAGACTTGTGTCTCCCATTAACAGAGGAAATGAGTCTACAAAGCAGGGAAGTTGTTCAGCACAACTCTGTTTCTTTACCAGAACATGACCATGCAGAAGAACCAACTTCACTGAACACAAGAGGAAAGAGAAGGCACTTGCTGCTTCCAAGCCCATCTGTCCAGGTGCTTCCCCATCTCCCAGCAGAACTCGTTCCCAGATGTTTGTGGCACCTGCAACAATTTGGTGTCTGACCATTAAAGCTGGGGCTGCCCCTGGATCCCTGGCAGTGCCCAGGCCAGGCTGGACAGGGCTTGGAGCACCTTGGGACAGTGGGAGGTGTCCCTGCCATGGCAGGGGTGGCACTGGATGGGCTTGAAGGTCCTTTCCAAAACAAGCCATTCTGGATTGTGTAATCTACAGAATGAAGATGTCCCCAAAAAGAACAACTGAATCCCATGTACAGACAGGGGGTTCCAGAACATGGACAGAAGCACACCAGGCGTCACAGCCCATTAAGGGGTTTCCTATACAGAGAAAAAACAACAGAAGTTCAGCAGAGCATCAGGGCCACCACAGCTCCAGCTCCCTCAGGAACAGCTCTGCAGCTGCTGCTCATTCCAGGCCAAGTGTGCAATGGCACAGGTGACAATACCTGAGCTGGAATATTTATTCTGCAATGGAGAGTATCCTTTGTAGATGCACCCCTAAAGATGGGATTAGTGAACAGAGACAGGAGAATCCTCCTGCCCCCCCTCCAAAAAACCCCACATTTGTCATAGAATCATCCCAGACTGATTTGGGTTGGAAGGGAGGCTAAAGATCATCCAGTGCCACCCCTGCCATGGCAGGGACACCTCCCACTGTCCCAGGCTACTCCCAGCCCTGTCCAGCCTGGCCTTGGGCACTGCCAGGGATGCAGGGGCAGCCCCAGCTGCTCTGGGCACCCTGGGCCAGGGCCTGCCCACCCTGCCAGGGAACAATTCCTGATTGCCAAGATCCCACCCAGCCCTGCCCTCTGGCACTGGGAGCCATTGCCTGGCTCCTGTCCCTGCAGGCCTTGTCCCCAGTCCCTCTGCAGCTCTCCTGGAGCCCCTTCAGGCCCTGCCAGGGGCTCTCAGGTGTCCCTGGAGCCTCCTCTTGTCCAGGTGAGCTCCCCCAGCTGTGCCAGGCTGGCTCCAGAGCAGAGGGGCTCCAGCCCTTGCAGCATCTCCGTGCCTCCTCTGGCCTGGCTCCAGCAGCTCCACGTCCTCCTGCTGCTGGTGCCCAGGGCTGGGGCAGCTCTGCAGGTGGGGTCTCACCTGAGCACAGGGGCAGAGGGGCAGAATCCCCCCCTCCCCTGCTGCCCACGCTGGGGGCTCAGCCCAGCACAGGGGGGGTTTCTGGCTCAGTGCCCATGGCCGGGGCAGCCTGAGCCTCTCACCCACCAACACCCCAAGTCCTTCCCCCAGGGCTGCTCTCTGTATTTTTCACCATTTGTCTAAATCATGGCACATTGGCCAAATCCTATAAAATGGGATCCAAAATTTAGAGGAAAAAATGCTTTTAAAGAACAATTATAGCTGCTCTTCTCCTCTTTAGGAGGTCAAACTCTACTTTCTGCAGCTCTCCAAGCACAGAAGGCACAGGCTTGGAGCAGAGCACAGAAGAGGTGCTGCAGCTCTGAGCAGAATCACAAAAAAGCCCTTACTCTGTGTGGGAAGGCTAAAGGGAATATTTCAGCACATCAGGAGCTGAATCACTGCATGTGGGTGGAGCCAGACAGATTGACAAGATGTGGAACTTGAAAGATGACCTCAGCCCGAGATCAATCATCCCACAAAGTCGCTGACTGAGGGAACAGCACAGGGGGACAGCTCAAGGTGAGGAGGCTCAGTGTCACCCTGGTGCCACAGCTGCAGCACAGGCACAAGATGAGGTCACCCAAGGCCTGGCCCTCTGTGATCCCTCAGTGCCAGCAGGCCCAGCAGCCCTTTCTCTGCCACAGCACCTTCAGAGACTCCCTCCCTACAGCAGGACATGAAAGAGGCACCTTGGGGGAAGCCATTAGCAGAGGGCTCTTTTTCATGCATTAGATGAATGAGGAATTGAGCTGTCAGGTAAATGACTTTGGAGTTGTGGAGAAGCCAACTTGATGGAAAGCTAAGAATTAATTGCAGATCAGACAAAAGCATGAAAAAATAAAAGCTGGTACACCACGCTTTCAGGTTTTACAGCCCTTCAGATCCCTAAACCCCACAAAATGTGCCCAGCAGGCTAATCCAGGACATGGAACTGAGCTCATCATGCAAACAAAAACACATCAGGAACTTTTTAGGGTTCAACTTTTCCCAGAAGCTCCAGCTTGGGGGTCCATTCCCCACCCTGAGCACCATGTCCAGCTCTGGGCCCCCATCCACCATCAGGAGGACGTGGAGCTGCTGGAGCCCCTCTGCTCTGGAGCCAGCCTGGCAGAGCTGGGGGAGCTCACCTGGACAAGAGAAGCTCCAGGGACACCTGAGAGCCCCTGGCAGGGCCTGAAGGGGCTCCAGGAGAGCTGCAGAGGGACTGGGGACAAGGCCTGCAGGGACAGGAGCCAGGCAATGGCTCCCACTGCCAGAGGGCAGGGCTGGATGGGATCTTGGCAATCAGGAATTGTTCCCTGGCAGGGTGGGCAGGCCCTGGCACAGGGTGCCCCGAGCAGCTGGGGCTGCCCCTGCATCCCTGGCAGTGCCCAAGGCCAGGCTGGACAGGGCTGGGAGCAGCCTGGGACAGTGGGAGGTGTCCCTGCCATGGCAGGGGTGGCACTGGGTGGGCTTTGAGGTCCCTTCCAACCCAAACCATTCTGGAATTCCTTGTATCAGAAAACTTGACATTTATAAATGCAAATGAAACCAGATTTCTTCAGCACAGCATTTCTGAATTTTGCCACTGAAGACAAACCTGTTCAGGTCACTCATTACCCAGTTCTGTGCAGTCTCCAACTGCTGCTGTTGGTGACTCTGCAAGGTAAGAAAAATCCAATCTGAGACTTATTTAATGAATTGACTAAAAGCTTTCCCATTGGAGGCCAATATTATTTCTTACCAGTAGTTATTGTTATTAGCTAGTCAGCAGTAGTTATGGATATTGGTAAGAGATCAGCAGCACTAAATGAGATTGCTGAGCAATGCCCTGACAATTCCAAGTGCATTTGGTGGGTCATTCTGGAGTTCAAAACGTTTTTCTCTCCCCACCCTCCCAAATGTTCTGTCACTGTAAATACCATTTAGCACACTCTGTTCTGTGCTGTTCTCTCCTACACTCCAGCTACTCACGGGATCAGCCTGAGGAGGAGGGGGAGAAAGGTTTTCCCTCATTAATTCAAGTTGATCCCTGCTAATCTGAGAACAAATCCAAATTTTTAGCTCACTACAGCCCATAGAGGACATTATTTTCTGTGCTGCAGAATTAGGACACCACCTTCCCATGGCTGTGTTTCATTAAAGCAGGAAGGTAAAATAGGCAACACTGGGATCCTCAATCGACCCCAATGTCTGGAGCAATTCCAGCAGATGCAGAAATTCCTGTTCAGAGTGACAACAGTGAGGAATATGCATTTTATGTGATAGGGGAGAAGTGGTATTATCCAAGTATTTGCATGGGCATCTGGACTCTTGGAGATTGTTCTTATGCACATAATCCCAAATAACCAGGATTTCCTGACTGGAGAGTTATTACCAAAAAACTTCCTTTTTCTCCATGAAGCATTCTCCTGCCTCCTCCCCCTTCAAACACATTATCCCACTCTTTCCAAGGACCAGGACAATCAGTCCAGACAGAATGGTCCCTCCTTAAAACAAGACAAAAGCACATGACCCAGGAGTCCTTCCAGGTGTCCTGCTTCATTCACATCCCACAGAGCAGCAATGAGAATTTAATGGGATACTGGGAAGGGATTCCTGGCTGGCAGGGTGGGCAGGCCCTGGCACAGGGTGCCCAGAGCAGCTGGGGCTGCCCCTGGAGCCCTGGCAGTGCCCAAGGCCATAGTGAAGGTGTCCCTGCCATGGCAGGGGTGGCACTGGATGGGCTTTAAGGTCCTTCCCAACCCAAAGTCCAGCCATGACAGCAGAGCCTCCCCAGGCAGGGTTGGACGTGCCTGCACTCCCAGAGTCCAGCCATGTCATCCCTGACTCTGCTCTTCCTGCTGGGCTGAGTTTACAAGCAAGAAAACTCCTCCCTTTCCTTGCTCAACAGCCAGTTCAGCAAGCTCAATTTCAGATGTGAATCGAGCCAACTTTTCCTGGGCAGAACCACCTCCAAGAGCTCTGCTGGCCAAATCCAGACTGCACCAATATCCATTCCAATTCATTCTATGGTTTGCACAAAATTTAATCCAGCTAGAATTCAGGAAAAATAACACTCCCCAAACAGCAGGAAAATGACATTCCCTTTAAATCTTGAAGTTTTGTAAAACAAAGTGGAGAGGAAAAAATTGTAGCCATCAAGACCCTATGCAGCAGAGAATATTAATTAATGCAATGTAAGTGTTGCTCCAATTCCACTCATTGCTCTTAAGTAAATTATTTACTAATCATATGCCTAACAAGTTGTACCTCAAACCTGCTCCTTTCTCCACCCTGGGGATAGATTTGATGATGGCAGACACTTCATGCCCGTCAGTCACGTCCAGGGCTGAGATAACACAAAGTAATCCAGCTGTTATTGCAGCAACATGAAACAGACACCATGGTCAGTGAAAACAAACACTTGATTTCCTCACCTTGGTAAGCAGGTAAAGTTATTTCACTTTCTCTGCCTGTGAGAGGAGTCCTGGGTCCTTTTTTGGCACTTTGCCCAAGCAACTCCTCCATATCAATGAAAACATCATAAACTTTGTAAACTGAAGGAAAGAGAACTGAACTGGGAAAGGGGTAGGGGGGATGAAATGAGTTGGCAGCAATTTAAATTGGTATTTAGTGCATCAAAATAAAAGTGTCAACATCTCAATGACCTGTGGTATGGTCTCAATGGTATGTTTAGATCCAAGTAAAAGTAGATAAAGACATCTCCAGATATTAAACAGGTTTTCAAAAAGCCAGTGTCAGAATAAGATTGCTCTGGTTACAAGGACAGCTCTGGGGTGGGATATGAGCTGCTGGAGCTGAGATTCAAAGGGCCACATGGGAATAGACTCAGGTTGAGCCAGGAAGGTTTAGATTGGATATTAGGGATATATTTTTATATTTTTTGGTTTTTTTCCCACAGAAAGGATTGTCCATGCCTGGCACAGGCTGCCCAAGGCAGTGGTGAAGCCATCATCCCTGGGAGTGTTCAAAAGCAATGTGGATGTGACACTTGGGGACAGGGTTTAGTGGTGAATGTGGTGGTGCTGGGCTGATGGTTGGACTTTATTACCTTAAAGATCTTTTCCCACCTTAACAATTCTGTGACTCTATCACCAACCTGCCCAAGAGATGGGACACCCTGGCAGCCTCTCCCTTGCTGGGGACACAGGAGAGGATTCTGCACATGACTGAACTGCTTTCCACAAGTTTCCCTCCACACTCTCCCCTCTGCCAGGCTCCAGATGTCCAGAGCCAAATCTCAGACTGGAGCCCCCAGCTGAACCCCCAGAGCAGCTCCACTGGGGGAAATGGAAAGGGCAGAGCACAAAACTCCAGTAGGGGCTTGAGGCAGACTAGAAGAACCTCTTCTTTGTGAGAAACATTTAATTCAACACCATGACTTACAAGAGGACAGATTTACAGAGTAGTAACTGTAACAGACTGTTCAGAAAGGAAAATAATGGTTGCTGCCTGCAGTGCCAGGTAAAGCTCCCCAAAGCAGCACCTGGCAGAGCATCAGCAAAGTACAATTCAGTCTCCTTGCAGCACTCAAATGAGCAATATCAACCAATTTTGTGTTTTCAAACCTTTAAGAGAAGAGTGAATAAAGGATCAATCACCTTGGCATGGGATATTTTTCAGGGATCACTAAGCTGCACTACTCCCAAAGGCAATTCCCTGGCCCCTGGCTGTCCCTGCTAATCTTTCTCACACAATAAAGGCTCTGGGAGCTACTTTCTTCCCCAAGTTTTGGGATACCAACAACTTGTACAATTGGTTGGTGGCACAGTATTTAATGCACCACTGTGTAGTGTTCTCTCAGCCGAGACGGCCACGCACGGTTGAGCAATGGATACCCTAAGACTAAAAGAATTCTGCAACCCAGTCAAACACATTCCCCAAGCTATCAACTCTCATCTTCCTCCCCTCTCCTGGTCTCCCTTCCCAGAGAAATCCCTTTTTAGCCACAAGTTACCCCAATATGCTCAAAGATGTACTGGAAGAGACTGAGGGATCAATCAAGGTACCCATGGTGAAGCCCAATATTTATAAACACATTAAGGCAGGTTTCACATCAGTCCAATTGTTGACACAAAATGCTGGTCACTTCACTGCACATGCAAATAAGAAAGATTCAATACTTAATAAAAAGCTTTAAATTCCTTTTTTAGATATCAATTATAGAAAAATCAACCTTTTTCCTTTTTTTTTTTTTTTTAAAGAGGTCAGAACATTACTGCACACAAAAGCAGGTGTGTAGCCACACCTGCTGGAATGGATCCCCTTCCCTCCACACTGAGGAACAGAGGGCAGGTTCTTGGCACCAGAAGAGAAAAAGGAGGAAGTTTTCCTCATTATCAGTCAGAAATGAGTCATCCTTCCATCCCCAGTTGAGAAAGTCCTTCTGACTGGACTTAAACCAAAGTAAAATATACCTCAGGCTGGGTATATTCTGAACAGAGTCTTGGAGGCAAATGTCTGGACACACAGAGCTCTGGATCCAAACTGTGGTGTGGAATAACCAAATACCCAAATTCCCAGAGCTGGCAGCCCAAGTCCTCGAGTGCAGCTTCCCCTCCTCACCCCAGCTCAGGTGGGAGAGGCACTGGCAGCTCAGCTCTGAGACTACACTTCCAAACACTTCCAAGACCAATGTGGTCTTGTGAGGAAACAGCAATTCACACATGGAATGAACCATTCACAACATGAAATGACCTCCCTACAGTCAGGTACAAACAGGTAGCCCACAGCAGAGTAGCCAAGGAGTGAAACAGCATCTCCCTCCCTTGAGTAAGAGAGAAAATTGTTTCTGTGGGTCATTAAAAGTACTTTGATAGAAAAGCTTAAAAATGTATCACCCAGCACTGACCCACAAAAAGTAATACCAAAAAAAAAACCCAAAAAAAGAGCCAGCAAATTCAGTTCCTAGGATTTTCCCTCCCACCATGTGATATTCTTTATCCCCTCCCACTTTTGCATTCCCAAGCACCCTACCCCTGTAGAAAAAGGAAGGGGAGCAGAGTTTAGTCAAGTTCCATCTGCAGAACTCCCCTGCAGTGAATGAACCATCAGCTTCCACGTTTCCTGAAGTCCATCCAAAGGCTCTGGGGTACAGTTGGACTGATGGTGCACTCTTGGCTCTGTGAATGGTTGTGCTGACCCTGCTGAATGGGTTTATACTGGGAATTCTTACATGGAACTCCCTGAAAGAGGAAAAACAAAGACCTTGTAACTCAAAAAGAATTTTTGTATCTTTTCTTAAAAGGAGAAATCCCACTGTCCTAACACATCCATGTCTTTATCTCCTGGGTTTCACCTGCAGCACTCAGTTTGTTCTGGCTCCTGCCTGTTGCCAGACCTCTACAGCAGAAAGGAATTCAAGGCATTCACTGTCCAAATACAGCCACTGCTGGTGATAGGGGAAACTGGGAAAAAAGAGCCCAGATAAAAGATGGGATCTCCCAAAGGCCAAGCAGATTGCACATTATAATCAATCCTCAAGCTTCAAGGATTGCTAAACAAAATCAATCTTCCTCCCACCTGAAATCCTCATTCCCTTCAAAGGAGCTCCTCAGCTATTCATCCTAAAAAGTCCCTTTTTTCCCCCACCACATTCTTGATTCTTGTCTCAAAGGCTCCAGAGGAGGCCACTAAGTTGATCTTAAGGCTGGAGAACCTTTCCTATGGAGACAGGCTGAGACAACTGGGGCTGATCCCTGAGCCTCCTTTTCTCCAGGCTGAGTCCCCCCAGCTCCCTCAGTCCCTCCTGGTGCTCCAAGCCCCAGTGTCCAGCCTGGCCTTGGGCACTGCCAGGGATGCAGGGGCAGCCCCAGCTGCTCTGGGCACCCTGGGCCAGGGCCTGCCCACCCTGCCAGGGAACAATTCCTGATTGCCAAGATCCCATCCAGCCCTGCCCTCTGGCACTGGGAGCCATTGCCTGGCTCCTGTCCCTGCAGGCCTTGTCCCCAGTCCCTCTGCAGCTCTCCTGGAGCCCCTTCAGGCCCTGCCAGGGGCTCTCAGGTGTCCCTGGAGCCTCCTCTTGTCCAGCTGAGCACCCCCAGCTGTGCCAGGCTGGCTCCAGAGCAGAGGGGCTCCAGCCCTTGCAGCATCTCCGTGCCTCCTCTGGCCTGGCTCCAGCAGCTCCACGTCCTGCTGCTGCTGGTGCCCAGGGCTGGGGCAGCTCTGCAGGGGGGGGTCTCATGCCCACCTCCCCCATTCCTGACCCAAGGCCCCCACACCTTTCAAAGCCCAGGCTAAAAAGCAAAGATTGATCAATATTTAAGGTTCCTCCTGAAAACCTTCCTGTCCCCAGTGTTTAAGGTGAGACACAGCACAATCACCCACCTGGACTATACATTTTCCATCTCCTGGTCATGGTCCTGCTCCTCCTCCTCCTCTTCTTCTTCTCCTTCCTCCTCTGCTCCTTCTTTCTCCGAGGGAGGCTCCCCATCCCTGGCAATCTCCTCCACGTGGGCCAGCATGTCAGCCATCAGGGCCTCCTCCAGCCTCTTCCTCACCTGCTGCACCAGCTCCTCCTGCTTCCTGCCCAACACAAGCACACCCAACATCAGCCCCAGGGCTGCCCCTGGCAAGGGAAAAGAGTCTCCAATCCCTCCAACATCAGACAAGCATGGACTGGAACAGCCCTCTAAGAACTCCACTGTATAACAAAAAACAAAACAAACCAAAAAAACCCACCTGGCATTGTACTCTGAGTGAAGATGAAAAACATTTTAAGAATTTGTCCAGTATTTATATTACATGTCCTGGACCTGCTGATTTCTGGCTGAAATTTGGCTAACCTAGAAGCTTTTTTTTAGCCTAATGCTAATTTTTAACTACTAATATCTAACAAGTCAGCCAACCCTGCACAGACTTTCAAAAATGTGACTGAAGAAAATTAAATTTCAGGCCATTTCTTTCTGCTCATTTTCCTTTTGAGTCCTAACCCTAAGAAGTCAAAGCACAGCAAAGAAGTGATCAACAACCAGTGGCTCATGGGGCTCCTATTTCACCTCAGCCACAGGACATCAAAGTTACAAACAGACTCTTTTTCCTGGCCATTTATGTCTCAATCAACCCAGAAAAATCATCCTGCAATTCCAAAAGATTTATCAAGCAGTCAAAGCAAGGACTGCCTTTAAACACTTAATGAATGCAAATTGCATGCTGCAGGCCTTTGGTATAGTCAGTTCTCCATTAAAAGCTTAAAGCTGAGTTTGACCAATCCTGATTTAACAATATTTAATTACTACAGCAACCTATAGCAGAATAAGCTGCATCCTTGTTCCCTGTCAGCAGGCATGGCTTGGGTTTGGTCAATCCATACATTTTATTTAATTCATTTACAGACACAGAGGAAGGTGAAGAGAATCCAATCCCACTGTACAGGATTTCTCCAATGCTATCTCTGCTCAGAGGTGCCTCAGTCAAAGTTCTCCCAGCTCAGACACTTTTGTAATAAAAGGGATCTTGACACGAAAAACAAACATGAGCCTGAAACTGCAGAGTAACTGAGCATGGCCAAAATAAAAACCAGTGGGCTTTAAGCACATGACAGAGCTTAGTGTAACTACTTTTGTCTACTCTCTTGCTAGAGAGCCATTCCAATGAATTCCCAAGGCACAGTGTTCCATCAGACACTCAGAAAGAAAAAGCAAAGCACTGTTTGAGCACAAGGAACCTCGCTCCAGAACAGCAAGAGCTATTTCCAGCTCCTACCTGATATCTTCATCTGTCACCATGAAGGCTTTGCAGAGAGGCTGGGAGGTGTTGAGCCAGACCCCAGGGTTCTTCTCCACAGCTGCAGAGAGCTGCCCAGTGATGGGCATGGTGCTGGTGTGCAGGGCACTGGCGATGGCAGAGAGCAGAGTCTCATCTGTGCAGCCAGGGCCAACCCCTGCAAGGGGGAGGGAAATCCATGAGCAGCACTGCCCCAGGCAGGGAGCAGGAAATCAGGACAATGGGAATGAAATTTTAATGGCAAAGCACAGGCTGTCAGTTGGAAAGCTCACATGACACAAATCTCAGACCTAAATGCTTCTAACAGCACCTTTGCAGCTCTCTGAGGGTATTGAAACTTAGAGCAGTTCCTCATTGTTAGAACCAAAAAGATAATAAAAATCACCAAGCTGGGAAAGGAAGATGTTTCCATTCTGCTTGAACAAGGCTGGCAGAGCTGGGGGTGCTCACCTGGACAAGAGAAGGCTCCAGGGACACCTGAGAGCCCCTGGCAGGGCCTGAAGGGGCTCCAGGAGAGCTGCAGAGGGACTGGGGACAAGGCCTGCAGGGACAGGAGCCAGGCAATGGCTCCCAGTGCCAGAGGGCAGGGCTGGATGGGATCTTGGCAATCAGGAATTGTTCCCTGGCAGGGTGGGCAGGCCCTGGCCCAGGGTGCCCAGAGCAGCTGGGGCTGCCCCTGGATCCCTGGCAGTGCCCAAGGCCAGGCTGGACAGGGCTGGGAGCAGCCTGGGACAGTGGGAGGTGTCCCTGCCATGGCAGGGGTGGCACTGGATGGGCTCTGAGGTCCCTCCCAACCCAAACCTTTCTCCATGCTCGTGATCCCTCACTCACTTGGCCACCTCATTGTCACTCTGTCCCAGCTGTACCCACCCTCCGTGTGGCACCAGGGTTTCACTCTGGCCCTGCAGGGCTGGCCAGGCCCCTCAGGCCCCGTGTGGGGACAGCAGGGACCTGAGGCCAGCAGCACCCAGGGCTGAGGGGACACAGAGGCCGTGGCAAACCCACGGATCTGCACACAGTGACACCCTGGAGAGTGGCACCCAGGGGCAGTGGGCACAGACAGTGGCACCCAGGGGCAGTGGGACACCCAGAGGTGCTGGAGCCCCAGCAGGGCCCAGGTGAGCTGGAGTCCCTGCCATGAGGGGAGGCTCTGGGGGCCTTGGGGTGCCCTGCACCCCTGGAGGGACCTGGGTGCCCTTCAGTGGGGACAGTGGAAAGTGTCCCTGTCCATGGCACTGGGTGAAGTGGGATGGGCTTTGAGGTCCCTTCCAACCCAAACTCAAACAGCAATTTGGGATGCTCTGCTGTTTCTGAAAATGAATCCCCAAAAGACTGAGAAGCTTTGCTTCAGTGTCCCCTCAGAACAAAGGGCACTGGGAGCCCAGGCAGCACCACAGCTCCTGCTGCAGCAGGAATGGCCACGGCCCTGCCAGGCTCTGGGAACACCCTCAGCACCTTCACCCCCTCCTGCCAGGTGCCCAGTGCCAGCCCTGAGTGAAGGGCACCCTCTGATTACCTTGCAGCCCTTTGGGAAGGTCCATTGTCTTCACCAGCTCCTCTGCAATGTCAAAGGCATTCAGGCCACTCAGCTTCTTCTCCCAGAAGAGCTGCAGTCAAAGCAGGTGGTTATTGGTGTTACTGGCACAGCCAGGAGTGGAACTGACAGCTCCAGAAAATCCCTGCTTCCTGTGCAGACAGGGAACAGCAGGGCTGGGGACATTTAATGTGGATTTACCACAGAAGGGATCTGCCACCTCCAACAGCAGGAACAATCCTCACTGCCAATCAGCCCTGTGGAGTCATAGCTTCTTTGTGCCAGGGCTGGGATTAAATGTGTGAGATGGTATTTCTTGTTGGGACTCAGATGTTTATTAGCTCTAATCTATGTTACAGTCTCACCAACCCTGAGTTCTACATCACTTCACTCCAACAAACTAAAAACAGAGCCCTATCTCTCTCTACAAGAGAGAGAGATAGTTTATCCTTTTAAGGATAAACTGTCCAATTAAGAAATGACACCTAAATTATTTTTACTTTTTACCCAATAAACAACCAACCCATGGCTCATAATGTGGACTTTTTTATCCAATTACACAAAACCACCCAAACCCATGGAGAAGAAGGAGAAGAAAGAAGGAGAAGAAAGAAGGAGGAAGGAGAAGGAGGAAGGAGAAGGAGGAAGGAGAAGGAGGAAGGAGAAGGAGGAAGGAGAAGGAGGAAGGAGAAGGAGGAAGGAGAAGGAGGAAGGAGAAGGAGGAAGGAGAAGGAGGAAGGAGAAGGAGGAAGGAGAAGGAGGAAGGAGAAGGAGGAAGGAGAAGGAGGAAGGAGAAGGAGGAAGGAGAAGGAGGAAGGAGAAGGAGGAAGGAGAAGGAGGAAGGAGAAGGAGGAAGGAGAAGGAGGAAGGAGAAGGAGGAAGGAGAAGGAGGAAGGAGAAGGAGGAAGGAGAAGGAGGAAGGAGAAGGAGGAAGGAGAAGGAGGAAGGAGAAGGAGGAAGGAGAAGGAGGAAGGAGAAGGAGGAAGGAGAAGGAGGAAGGAGAAGGAGGAAGGAGAAGGAGGAAGGAGAAGGAGGAAGGAGAAGGAGGAAGGAGAAGGAGGAAGGAGAAGGAGGAAGGAGAAGGAGGAAGGAGAAGGAGGAAGGAGAAGGAGGAAGGAGAAGGAGGAAGGAGAAGGAGGAAGGAGAAGGAGGAAGGAGAAGGAGGAAGGAGAAGGAGGAAGGAGAAGGAGGAAGGAGAAGGAGGAAGGAGAAGGAGGAAGGAGAAGGAGGAAGGAGAAGGAGGAAGGAGAAGGAGGAAGGAGAAGGAGGAAGGAGAAGGAGGAAGGAGAAGGAGGAAGGAGAAGGAGGAAGGAGAAGGAGGAAGGAAAAGGAGGAAGGAAAAGGAGGAAGGAGAAGGAAAAGGACCAGCCTCTACCCTAAAACCTCCATCTTGCTTTATATATATTATTATATTCTAAAACCTTAAACTCTGTTTTCCACCCTGTGATATCACACATTTCTATTCAAACTCCACTCCCACAATCCCAGCTCTGTCATTCCATTTTGGAAGCTTCTCCACAGCCTCAGGTCAATGCAGTGTTCTCTGGGGGGTCAGTGCCTGGCAGCACAGAAAGTCTGAAATTCTCAGCAGCCAGGGCTCCAACACAGCCCCACATCTCCTCTCTCCCAGTTTGCTGCCTTGGAAAACTCTCTTTTCTTCCAGGGCCTGGAACTTTCACTGCTCTGAGCTGCAGCACAAGGCCAGGCTTGCTGACTTTCAGCTGCAAGCCCACAGTGTGAGACTGTAGCCATGATATTTTCTGAAAAATCCTTTCCTTAAGATTTTTCTTCCTGAGAAGCTGAGAGGCCTCAGGAACAAAATGTAAACAATGGTTATCTGCTGCTGTGGAATGCAACAGGTGCATCTGGGATTGGGCTCATGTGGTTGTTTCTAATTAATGGCCAATCACAGCCCAGCTGGCTCAGACTCTCTGAGCCACAAGCCTTTGTTATTCATTCTTTCTTTTTCTATTCTTAGCCAGCCTTCTGATGAAATCCTTTCTTCTATTCTTTTAGTATAGTTTTAATATAATATATATCATAAAATAATAAATCAAGCCTTCTGAAACATGGAGTCAGGTCCTCACCTCTTCCCTCATCCTCAGACCCTGTGAACATGAGACAGCCTTGTTTGCACCCTGTTTCTCTCCTACATATCCACAGAAAGTTAAGGAATGCAAGAATTCAAGGTAAATTATTATTTTCTTCCTTCAGTTTGGTCCTTTCCCCACGTCTCCCCTTTACCAGATTTTGAGTCACAGGTTCTCCCCAGGCTTAAAAGGCTGAATGTGTGATGTGGTAGAAATTCAAATACATCACCCTGATACACCTTTAACTCTGCACCTGGTGCAGCAGAGATATCAGGAGGATAGCAATGCACAGCTGGAGGATCAACTGCCTTGCAAAAAACCCCATTTTTATCAGGGTTTTGAGAAATTAAGAATTCACCTCAAACAGTCCATGCACATCCCACCCCTTTTTCCTGCCTGTCAAAATCCAAGTGCAACTAACCCCACATGACTTTTCCAAAAAGGGGAATGAGGCAGTCACAGCCCAAACACAGCCTGGATATTCCTTAGCCCTTCAAATAGGTGATTTGTTTGGTTTTTTGTTTGTTTTTTGGGGTTTTTTTGTTACCCAGAAAAGCTGTGGCTGTCCCAGTCCTGGAATTGATGAAAACCAGGCTGGATGGGGTTTGGAGCAACCTGGGATAGTGCAAAGTGTCCCAACCCATGGTGGGAGGGTGGAATGGGATCATCTTTAAGATCCCTTCCAGCCCCCAAGAATTCTGGGATTTTTAAGCCATGATGGGACTTGGCACCGCTTTCAAATTTTGGAGAAACATCTGGAGTCTGCTGAGAAAAAGTCAAAATATTCTGCAATCCAGTAAAGTATCTTAAACAGGAACACAAATCCAGCTCAGAACTGGGAGAGGGTATTTTATCTTTAGTGTTCTCTTTTATTGCCTTAACTATAAAAGCTGCAGGAACAGCAACCACACTGTGAACATACAGGATCTGCTTCCCCAGAAAACCATGGTAAGGCCCTGCCAACCTGCTGAATAAACAAAAAACCCACCCCAGCCACCAAAAACCCCACCCATTTCAGATAAATTCTATCTCACACCTGGGTTCTAGTTGAACTGGGTTTATTAAATTCTTAAAAACTGCCTTCAAAAAGTGGTTTTTGAAGTTTTCAGAAAAGGTTTTCAGTGTTCCAACAGGTACAGCTTATTTTACCTTCCCTTGTCCTGAGCACCCTTTCCTTTAATTTTGGTGTGCTCTCTTGCTTGCAAATACACACTATGATAATAATTTTGTATTAACAATACCATTCAAAGTGAATTTATGATCTTATACTGGCAGAGTTTACTCCTACTAATGTACAGTGCCTTGCACTGCAACAAACACCACAATGGATGTGATCTCTGCAGGAACAAGGATTTAATGGAACAAAGATTTAATGGAACATGGAATTCTTACACAACTGCAACATTTGACAGTGGTTCTAAACCCAAGTGTCCTCTGAAGTGGTTACAATGTCTGAAGAATTTTGTAGATAATACTGAATTTCAGCATGAAGGAAATTCAGGTTTAGCTACAAAAGAATTGGGATCTAAGCAAAGGCTGGAGTTTGTAAATCCCAGTATGCAGAGTCCATAACTAGAGATTGGGAATGGGACTTGTTCTGATTTTAAGAGCTGGGAGCACTGCAAGCCACTGCTTCTGAAAGATCAGATTTTTCTGAATTCTGAAATGAGATCAGGAATTGCCAGGGAGTATTTGTTCAGCATCACAAAATTAAAGCAGATTATTTTGGGATCCTCCCAGTAGGAAATCCAGGAGTTTCTCAGCCTTACCTGCCTGGGCTGGTCCACAGCTTTCTGGGGGTCACTCTTCACCTTGTTGCTGGGGTGGTTTGTGATCTTGGTGACAGGCTGTTTGAAGATAGAGGCTGTCTGTCTCACAGGCAGGGCTGTGTTCAAATCAGGCTTGCCCTGTTTCACACAAAAAGAAAAGGAAAAACCCACAGAAATGTTTTCAGTTTGCTAAAATGCTACTACAGCCACAAAGAAGTGCAGCAGGGAACAGTTCCTGGGCTTCAAATCTTGTCAAATCTCAAGTTATACAAGTTAGGCTGCTAAAAATACATAACTAAATTCAAATCTTGCCTTAGACCTATCAAAGTTTTCCACTCATTCTGTTTAACATAGCAGCCTCCTCCCATGTGAGTTCACACACATCAGTTTTACTCCCATTTTTAATGACTTTAGGAGTCAGAACAAACCATGTGTAATCACTAAAAGAGAGGGCTACAACACAGTATTTGTAATAAATAAAAAATTTTCAAGCAGAGATTTAGGCTGGTTTCTGAATCCAGAAACCATTCCTTCTAAATCCAGTAGTGACCAATAAACAAACTAACACCACTGAAAGCTGAATCCTTTTTTTTACCTTTGGTTCTGAACAAAGCTCAGCTTTTAAATGCAGCTCATAATCAATTTTGCACTACATGACTGCATTTTCTGTTAGGGGAAGCATAGGAAGGCTGTTCCTCATTCCCAAAATCCAACACACAACTCTTGGAATGGCTGTAGGACACGCTTTGTTCTCAGGGATGCAAACACTGTGTCTGCTTCACAGATTTATTCATGAGATGTAGAAAAGATGTATTCAGGACAAATATAATTCTGAACCATCTGGGTGCTAATCCTTTCAGAAGCCAGTGATAACATTTGTACATTTATTGAGAGTTTTGGGCAGAATTTTTAGCCTGAGAGGTGTGTGAGCTGCTGCTCTGTGCCTCAAGGCAGGTCTCAAAATATCCCTGCAGCACCAGGACTGTAAGAAATGTTCCCAGCACTCTCGTGATGATGATCCTTGACTGGCTGATGTATTTCAGAAATGAGCATTGTGCCTTTTCCACATTCAGTGTTTAGGTGCATATACAGCAGCTCTTGGGTTCTGGGAAAGATTTGAGCATCTGATGAAGATCCTTAGGAATGACTTGGGACAATCAATCCAGACAGGGAGCCTGTCACTGCCATCCTGACACCTCAACAATCTGAATTAGCAGCTAGAGAATCTTTTATTCTGTTCTACAAATAGGCCTCACAGCCCTCCTCCCTGTCAGGCTTTTTGCCCCAAATGCCACCTCCCCTTCCATCAGTGCCAAAGCTGGGTCAGCAGCACAGCACTGGAGGAGCTGCAGCATCTCCTCATCCCTGAGGACCCAAACCCCTCCTCTCCTCTCAAACCAAAGGCAAGGCAGGGCAGAGCTGCTGCACAGCTCCAGGAAATGTGGGGCTCTGGAGCAGATTGTGCTGGAGGAGGTGAGCTCACACTCCAGAGAGGGAGATCACAGAATCCCAGAATGGTTTAGATTGGAAGGGATCCTAAAGCCCATCCAGTGCCACCCCTGCCATGGCAGGGACACCTCCCACTGTCCCAGGCTGCTCCCAGCCCTGCCCAGCCTGGCCTTGGGCACTGCCAGGGATGCAGGGGCAGCCCCAGCTGCTCTGGGCACCCTGGGCCAGGGCCTGCCCACCCTGCCAGGGAACAATTCCTGATTGCCAAGATCCCATCCAGCCCTGCCCTCTGGCAGTGGGAGCCATTGCCTGGCTCCTGTCCCTGCAGGCCTTGTCCCCAGTCCCTCTGCAGCTCTCCTGGAGCCCCTTCAGGCCCTGCCAGGGGCTCTCAGGTGTCCCTGGAGCCTCCTCTTGTCCAGGTGAGCTCCCCCAGCTGTGCCAGGCTGGCTCCAGAGCAGAGGGGCTCCTCTGCACTCATCCCCACAGGGCAATGCCTCTCTCGTGCTGGGAACTGAGGAAGGTGACAGTCTCTTCCCTGCCCTCCTCCACAGAAGACTGAGCAGTGACACAACTCTCCTCCCCAGCACCAACCCCCTGGGAGCAGCACTTGTCCAACCCCCAGCAGCAGAGCTGTTCTGACACAGCTCCAATTCACACTCCAGCTATGAACTGCTGCATTCTCCCTCTCTCCCAGGCTGCTCTGGCAGTTCCTCAGCAGGGAGGGGGAGCAGCAGCAGCGCCTCTCACTCTTACTTTGGCCTGGTTGGAGCAGTCGTAGCGCATCCTCTGCCTGTTCTTGTTCATTTTGTTCATCAGCATCTTCCCCGTGCGGAAGTCGAAGGTGCCCAGGTCCATGGAGCTGCCCAGGTACCGCGCCAGCTGCGGCTTGCTGCGGAACTTCTTCCCACTGGGGCTGCAAGAAACACACCAGGTGTCCACCCCCAGGGACACCTCCACCCTCTGCACCTCCTCTGCAGCTCAGCAGAGGGAGGATTTTTATTGCCATGCTGAAAACCACATGTTGGACTTTGCAGAATGAAGCTGACGTTCGACTCTAAAATGTTTTCATATCGACTGCTTCTGATGTGGAACACACAAATGAAGTTAAAATGGTTTTGGATGTCAAGAGGAAGATTCAGATCAGATAAACAAATGTAGCACAATGCACACAATAACCATCAAGGGAGATCTCAGCACAGATGCACTTTTCATTCAGCTGTCTCTCACAGTAAATGCACATTTTTAAGTATAATTTCTTTTCCCAGGACTGTTGCATTTGACCAGCACCAAAAATGCTCCTTGTCTCCTCTCCCCACCCCTTGAACAGCACATTCAGGTTTGATTCTATGTCTTTTGTAGCATCCTGAAGACTTCAGAAAAAGAGAAAACCAGAAGTTAATACTGACAAGCTGCAAAACAAAGAATCACAAAGTGATGCAAAGATAAATGTCAAAACCCCCTAAAACTTTCCATTAATGGCAAAAGGGAAGAGAGACTCTTCTGTAACACCTGGGTTTCCACTAAGACTCAACCTGAAGAGAAGTTACAAATTATTCCAAATCTTTATTGATGTTTTCATTGGGTTTTTTTTTGGGTTTTGTGGTTTGGTTTTTTTGTTTTGTTTTGTTTTTGGGTTTTTTTTGTTTTGTTTTGTTTTTTAATAATCCAACATAAGCTATTTTTATTCATAAAGCAAAAATAAGCCAGTGTGTTATGGCTGCAGTGTAGGACTGTAACGACAATAAGCACCAAGTAATCTTCACCTTCTCACTGAGCACCATAACAACACCTCTTTATTCTGTCAATTACTTTCATTTCTGGTTTTCTCCACTTTACAACTTGCATATTCAGTCCTAGATGACATCCAGGAGAAGCTCACTCCCTTATATCCATCCCACTATCACAGCTTAATGGGCTGGAAAGCATTTTAAGACCAAAAATGCCAGTTACCACCTTATCTCACACTGGTGAGATGCTGATAACCTTACCAAGGTCTTAACAACAAAACAAAACAAAAGGAAAAGTTTATTTTCACATATTGTCTCCTGCCCTGAAGCTTTATTAGGGGAAAACCAGCATAAGCAGAGAATTTCTGGTATAGGACAGTGACAAAGCAATTAGGTTAAGTCAGGCTGTGCATGAAAAAAATAGATTAAAAAAAAAAACAAAACCAGAAAGTACCAAAGTATTAAAAGGTCTCCAAAAACTGAGATCAATTTAATATGAATTACACTAAAACTGAAATTAGAAAAAGTCTCTCGAAGGAGTTAAGACTGAAAGGTTGTGGTGATCCCACACAGCATCTGCTGAGGAAGCTCCTGGCTCCAACTGCTCCCAAGCTGCTTATCCTGCCTGGATCTCCTCCCTGCCACCACCACTGCTCACACAGCCCAGTGCTCATGCAAATGAACCAGCTGAGGAAAATAATCCATCTTTGGAGGGCAGGGGAGGAGGAGGAAACACTCCCCACTGGTTACTCCTCAGCTGGACCAGCTCCCTGTGGAGCTGCACTTGGGCCAGGACACAACACAGAGTAGGATCAAGGAGCAGAGGCTGTGTCCAGCCCCAGATTTGTGAATCACTTTTTCAAACTCTAAAGGGAGTTATTTGCCTCAATCCAGAGAGAGGAATTACCAACTCCAGCAGCTTTAGGGCAGGGCTGTTGCTGCCAGTGAAGCCAGGAAGAAAAACTCCTGCTACATGAAGAACATGGCACTGCTCCCTGTTCCAAGATCTGCTGCTCCAATTTAGGGTTTAGTGTCTTAGCAGGTTTAAAAATAATGCATTAAAGTGCAGAGTAACTTCCAGAACAGTCAGTACAGTCAAAGACAGGATTTTAAGTGAACAGAGCCCTTCATCTCTGTGTGTTTAGTATGTGCTGTGGTCATTTTGCAAGGAAGAACTCAAAAGCTGCTCAGATTCTCAAAAAACCCACCTGAAATGACTGAGAGTCCTGTCTCTTCCTGGGGAAGCTTGGCCCAAAGGAAAAGCACTGAAATGTTCAGAAGAAAAACTTTTATTCTGATTAGGTCTTGCAAAAGGCAGGATCATCCCCAGGCTCTCTGGGACAACAGCAGACCAGGGAGCAAAGCTATGAGCTAAAGGTGACAGTGAACTGAGAAAGGAAGGGATGGGGGCCCTGGAGCTCCTGGGGACCCTCTGGCAGGACCATGCAGGACATTGGGGCACCCACACACACCTGGGAGGGTCAGAGGTGTGGGGGGAGCCAGAGGAACCCAAAACTTGTGTGGGATCCCTGACGCACACCAGGACACACGGAAACTCCTCCAGTACCACAGAACTCTGAGCCCTGTTAAAGTGACTTTAAATGTCCCAAAATACAGAATTTACCTTCTTCTGCTCCTCCTGCACTGCTGCTTTTGCACAAAGAGGCCCAGAAACGAGACATTTTGGTACAAAGCTGCAAAGCCCAACCTCTGCTCTGTAACACCCCCCCCAGGCAGCGACGCTGAGAGCCCGGATTGATCCCGAATTAGGCTGTGCCAGAGCTCCCTGCGTGAAAGGCAAGGACACGGCCGACTTGCAAAGGAGTTTACAACTTGCAAAGGATTTGCCACGCTCGTCCATCACCAGCTCTGGGGCTTTATTCGCTTGGGCCGCTTGGCTCCCGCGAACAAAACAGACCTGGCTGCCGGGAGCCACCCCGAGCCACCCCCGGCTCTCATTCCCAGACTTTTCCGGGCAGATGAAGCCGCGTTCGGGGCAGCCCATTGAAGGGCCAGGCCTGCCAGGTGCCCCTGCTCTCCATGTGCAGCTCAGCCTTTGTTTCCTGCCTATATTATATCCTTAAGGAGAGAGCGGCTGCCCAGGCCCTCTCCCCTCCTCCCTCATCAGAGTCTCCTCCCCTCCGCTCTCCCATTTAGTCTGCACAGGATCTGCACAACTTGGGAAGCAAGGGACAAAAGGCAAAAAAAAAAAAAAACAACAACCCTGAGCAAACCCAGCCACCGCCTGCCTGTGGAAGGAATGGAGGCAGGAACAGCCCAGGGAAAACGGGTCACTGAAAGCAGACACTCAGAGCCTGTGTCCTCGCTGGAGGGGGCAAGGGAAGAACACAAAATGATTCTCCTTCTTGCTTCCCATCGTGCTCCCTCCCTCACTCCTCTCCCCAGCTCTGCTCCAGGCAAATCCCGGCACCAGGGGCTCCTGGAGAGCTGCAGGAGCTCCTGATGATGCTGGCAGGGAGATGGGGACCCCAAAACACTGCACAACCACCAGTGCTAGCACCTCTGTCACAGCATCCCCACGGCAGCCCTGGGGGCAGCATCCACAGCCAGCCCTGCCCCGGGCTCCACACTCAGCTGGGCCATCCTGGGGTGGGCTGGCACGGCCATGGACACCACACCCGGCCAGGTGGGTGACACCTCCAGCTGCCACAGAGCACCCCACACCCCCACACAGCCACAGCCACAGCCCAGGGAGCAGCCTCGGGGACCAGGCCTGTCCCTGTCCCCTGGGATGATGCCATAGGGCAACAAGGGGGGTCCTCATTCAGCAACTTGGACTCAAACCATACCTAAAATAAACACCCCCAAAAAACCCCAACAAAGCACTTGGAGACACACAAAATCTCCCAAATTTCCAGAAGCATCACATCCCTAAAGAAGAGCCCAAATGGCAGCTCCATAACACCGGGACAAACAAAATTACAACCAGATGATTTTGCAGGGCTCAACTCAGGCATCGTGGAACCATGGAATTGTTAAAGATGGAAAAGACCTTTAAGATCATCAGATCCAACCATCACCCCAGCACCACCACCATGTTCACCATTAAACCATGTCCCAGGTGTCACATCCACATGTTTTTTGAATATTTCCAGGGATGATGACGCCACCACTGCCCTGGGCAGCCTGTTCTAATCCTTTATAACTCTTTCCATGAAAAAAAATCTCCCTAATACCCAACCTAAATGTCCCCTAGTGCAACCTGAGGCCATTTCCTTCTCATGTGAGAAATGATGAGCTTCCCTGCAGGCAAACCAGAGCAACAGAGGAAAAGCAAAGCACAGACTCAGTGAAAGCATTTTGCTCCACAATTTTTTTTGAAAAGACTGTACCGATCAAAATATCCTTGGAGGAGTGTTAAAAACATTCCCTTCCAACTTCTTACATTTGTGCTGCAAAGGTAAGGAATTCTCAACAAAATAAGTTTCACACAAGAGTGTGAAGTTTCCCAGCACAGTGGTGTCAACATCCTGAAGCACAGACGAACAGTGATCCCAAATTTCTGACACTTGGTCATCAAAGCTTCAGGAGAAAAACACTCTGAAGAAAAAAAGCCCCACAAAGCAGCACTAAATTCTCCTTCCCCCACGTGAGAATCCTGAGTTTGAAGAGAGCCAGAACTCTCTCAAAGACAACCTGCCACTTTGACAAAATCCCTGACACGATTTTCTTCCTGAAATCCTCCATCCCTGCACTTCTCCTGCCCACAGGTCCCACCCTCTCAGCCAGAAACCCTCCTAAGGATGAGGTTCGAGGACTGGCTGTAAAAACCTGCCCAGGTACTCAGACCTCGAGGAAGATGGAATTTCCAGCCAGGGACTGGCTCACACACACATCTCACAGGGGCTTTCCACAAACCCTCCCCTCCCTGCATCTGTACGTGCCTGGGAGCTGGACAGAACAATCACCCAGGTAAACAACAGGCAGAACTCTCACAGATATTACTGAACTGCCACACCTGTATTTGCCACTCTGAGGTAATGCAAAATGCAACAGAAACCAAAAATTAGCGCAACAAAGCTCTATGCTACCTTTGATCTCTGTCCAAATTGATACAAAGGGAAAACCCATCATCATTTGGGAATAAAAATATGCTACTTATCCTCTCTTCCCCTTTTTCTTAAGTTCATCTCCGACACTGCAACTTAACAAGTTCTGGGAAAAACAGAATCTCTGAAGCTTTCAGCTGCTGGTGGTGGACTCATCCTGCCCTCGCCTCCGAGCTGCAGCAGCAGAATCGGCTTCACGTTCTCGAGGATAGCATTTTCTGGTTCACTCCCCCTTTTCTCACAACCATAACCTGATTCTAAAAATGAAACCTGGAGCTAAAGCTGCGTCTGTCCCATCCCTGGAAGTGTCCAAGGCCAGGCTGGACGGGGCTGGGAGCCACCCGGTCCAGTGGAAGGTGTCCTGCCCATGGCAGGGCGGGATGAGATGGGCTTCAAGGTCCCTCCCAGCCCAAACCATGCTGTGAGGATCCTGTGTCAGAGGCAGAAGTTGAGGGTTTGGATTTTCCCGACAGGCAGGGCCAGGTGAGGACACAGGGACAGCTCCTGCTGCGTTCCCAGCTCCCGCTGGACCCGAGTTTCACACCTCAGCCCGCGGGTGCCTCGTGGGTGCGGGGAGGATCCATATGGCCACCTACAGCCATATGAGCCATGCAGGGCTATAAATAGAACCCCTCCAGCTCCCGGGCCATGTGCTCCCCCCGCAGCCACACTCCCGGCAAGGCGCATCCCGACCCGCCCCGGGGCCAGCACCGCGAGCAGCCCAGGCTCCCTCCCCACAATCCCCGAGTACACCCAAAAGGCAGCGGAGCGAGCCCCGAGGGAGGAGGAGCACCCCCCGCGCTGCTCCTTCGACAATAAAGAACCGCGAGTGCCCGCAGGGCAGCAGCCGCTCTGAGGGGACGCGAGGGCTCCTCACGGCGCTCCCCGATCCCTGAGGGGGGCCGAGCATCCCCGGTCCCCCGCGGCCGCCCCGGGCCGGCTCCCCGCTCCCTTCCCCTCCACCTGTGGCTGCAGCCCCGGCCCGGCCCCCCGCGCCCGGGGCGGCCCCGCCGAGCGCTCCCACCTCTTCCGCTCCATGGCGGCTCCTCCCGGCCCGCTCCCGCCTGGCTCCGGCCGCCTCCCGCCGGCTCCTCCCGGCCGCCGCGCTCTCCTGCCGCCGCCGGCCCTTCCGCGCTCCCGCTGCCCCCGGGAGGCGGCGCCGCGGCCCGGCTCGTCCCGCTCCCGCTGCGCTCCCGGTGCCGGTCCCGGCCCTGGCCCCGCTCCCGCCGTCCGGTGCGCGCCGCTCCCTCCGCCCGCCCCTTCCACCCACCGAGCCGCCTCCCACCGCCCGCCGCGCCCGGATCCCTCCGCCCGCATATAGTCCCTCCCCCCGCCGCCCCCGCGTGGTGCCCCCCCCCCGTGCCAGCCCCGCTCCCCCCGGCGAACCCGCACGGTCCCGGCCTTACCCCAGCGCCGAGCGCCGCGGGCCCCCCCGGTGTCCCGGCAGCGCCGCTTTGGGCATCTTCCCCCGCGCCCGCCCCGGCCGCACTGGCGGCCCCGCGACCCCCGGCCCCGCCCCGCGCCCCGGGGACGCGAACCCGCCCGGACCCCCGGGGAGAACCGGCCCCTCGCCCTGGGGCTGCCCCCGGTGGGGGCTCGGGGGTTCGTTCCGTGCAACAGCAGCATACCAAAAAAAACCGCTCAAAAAAACCCAACAACAACAACAAAACACAACAAAAAAACAAAAAAAAAGGGGGGGAAATCTGCACACGAGGAACTGGAGGGAAGACAAAGCAATGAAAAGTTTTCCAGGAAAGCGTGTAAACCAACACCTACTGCAGCTGCAGTGGCAAATTCCTGGCTGTGGTACCGCCAGGAGAGGTGTCTGCCGAGGAACAGCCACTGGGAACCCTAGCTTTGGGAATGAGACACCAGCCAGCACCCGAATTCCAGTTGCTGTGCTCCTCACCATTCCATTCCAGTATCCACACGCTGAGAAACACCACAAGGCAGCCTCCTTCCCAAAGCAAGTCAGAGAAATCAATTTTCCTTTAATGAATGATGTATTAGCTTTTTGTTAAGAATCCGGCTTGGAGCAGCAGTTGGAAGGGATCAGTGTCAGACACCACAGCAGAGGTGTGCACAGCAGTGTGTCCACTCTCTCAGGCCACTGCTCTGGCCTGACATCAAACTCCATTTGTGTCAATAACCAGTGCTTCCTCCAGTCCCCAGCTGGCAGTAACTTAAAGAGTTATCCTGGAATATCCTGAGCTGGAAGGGACCCTCAGGGATCATTGATCCCAGCCCCTGTCCCTGCACAGGCACCCCAAGAACCCCACCCTGAGCAGCCCTGGGAGCTCCTGGAGCTGTGGCAGCCTTGGCACCATTCCCTGGGGAGCCTGGGCAGTGCCCAGCAGCCTCGGGGGGCAGAACCTTGCCCTGAGCTCCATGCCAAGGCCCGGCCCAGCTCCAGCCCTTGCTGGGCTCCTGTCCCTGTCCCAGAGCAGAGCTCAGCCCCTGCCCCTGTGCCTGCCCTGGGCAGGAGCTGCAGCCCCCAGGAGCCTCCCCTCAGTCTCCTGGGCTCCAGCTGAACCAGCCAAGTGCCCTCAGCTGCTCCTCAGCCCTTCCCCAGCTCCGTGTCCCTCCTTTGGCCACTCTCCAACACCTTTGGGTCCTTCTGATCTCGTGGTGCCCAAAGTGCCCCCAGCACTGGAGGTGAGGCTGCCCCAGGGCAGAGCAGAGTGGGACAATCCCTCCCTGGGCCTGGTGCCCCCAGCACAGGGTGGCCCTTGGGGCTGCCAGGGCCCAGCAGTGACTCAGATCCAACTTGCCCCTGACCAGGACCCCCAGGGCCCTTCATTCCCAGTCTGTCCCAAGGGCAGGAACCAGCACTGCCATCGTTAAACACCACATGGTTGGGGATTACTTACTGCTTTTTTCTTTTCAAGTCGGGGCTCACTCACTCGTTTCAAACTCCCTCGTTTGAAAAGCAGCAGGAGATCGAGGGAGGATGTGAGACTTGTCAGGGATGCGAGGGAAGCCCACGCCCCCACAACGGGCTGCAAATTGTCCAGACTCGGGAGTAGAAACTGGAAACAATTTCCCAGAGCCAGGTGCGCCTGTAGGTGCCGGGTTACATTAACTTTGTTTAAAAAGGTTTAAGATCCATGCGGGTGGAGGTGGTGGTGACTTTAGTGTGATCGATGCTGGGCTTTGCCCTGAAGGCATTGCAGCTCCCCAGGGACCGGCTGGGGTAGTTTATGTTGTCTCCTCTGGCCTCACAGGTAAGAAATGTCTCGCTCTGCCATTGCTGTTATTTCCTGCAATCTTGCACAAAAGAGATGGAAAACTTCCAATTCCCACTATTGATCAAACTTACACTATTTTCCACAAATGCACTTCCCTGTTTTTTTTGTAATAAAAACACCCCAAACCTCAAATCCAGCTCAATTTATACTGTTGTAACCAAAAACTTGTACTGATGTGGAGCTCTGGAGTGCAAAAGGGAAACTGAAGCACGATGAAACCTTCAGTGGTGTTTTTTAAGAATGAACTGGCAGAGCTGGGAGCAAGTGGAGCTGTTTGGATGTGGAAGAGTGTCACAGCCAGTCTGTGAAAGGATCCCTGCATCCTCTGGACCTCGAGCTGAGGGTATCAGGAGGTAGAAAATCAGTTTTCACTGGCAGCTGGCACCGGTTTGTGGAAGGGAAACATTTACTCTCTCCTAGGACTGCGTGAAATGTTTGGGTAGAAATGAACTCTTGAGCTGAAGGGAAAATATTCCAGTGTTCCTCTGGGAACACTGCCAAGGTGAAATATTTGCAGGTAGAAGCACCAGTTGAAAGTGGATTCAGCTGCCAGAGACTCTGTGTTGCCCCAGGATGAGCAGGTAATCCCCAAAATCACCCAAATCAGTTGTTGTCAGACATGAAAGGAAGCAGCAGGATATCCTGACAGAAAAACTCTTGATTTCACTCTGTAGGTACCCCTGGTTTGAAGCTTCCCACTCTGCATTCCCAGAGCCAACTGAGGAGCTTATTCCAGAGCAGGATTTGCCATGGAATTCCCAGCCCAGGAGCCCCAGCAGAGGCTCCTCCAGGAGCAGAGACCAACAGGGGCTGGGCAGGCTCCCAGTGCTGAGGTGGCTGCAGTTAAAAACCCTGTCCCACCTCCACTGGCACATTCCAGGAGAGAAGTGAAGTGGGGGCACCACCACAAGGGCCAACACTTGGAAGAGGCAGGCAGGAATGCAAAGTTTCCCTTTTCTTAGGGGCTGTTTCAAAGTTACATCATCAACCCACAGACGTAAATCCAAAGCTGTGCCTTCTCCAGGTTTGGAAGGGGAAGCTTTTTTCCCCCTCTGTCAGGTCATTGTTTTTATTTTGTTCCTAATATATGCAGCATTCACAACTCATTATGAAAATAATTAACTGTTAGAAGAGAGGTAATGCTAGGATATTAAAAATTAGAAAGATCACCCATGCCACTTGAAACAGTAATTATTTGAATTTTAACAGAGACTTGCCCAAGAATGCAGAAAGTATTTTCAAGAGTGTGTTTCTTGCTCTTGTAGCAAAAGAAATATAGCAATTAAACCAGTTATACACTAGTTCTAGGGTTAATTAGCAATAAATCCACCACTGGAAGTGCTGCACGAAGAACAAGGAGCTGAACAATCCCCAAACAAATCCAAGGTCTGTGCACTCCTTGCAGAGCTGCCTGGGCACACAGCTGGGATTTAAAATTTGTTTTTATCCTTTCAGCATCTCCTCTCACCAGCTGGGCACACCTCTGCCACTGGGGCTGTGTAAGGTCCCTGTCACCACTGATGGCAGCTCAGGGACCCCGGGGTTCTCAGAGGGATGGGACCACAGACCCCCAGCTCCAGCCTTCCCAAAGATCTCCAAGCCATGGAACAAGGCAAAACCAGGGGATTTCTGAAGCAGCAGGTTACACCCATCCTGCCCAGGTGTGTCACACAGGTGAAGTAAGAGCAGGGACTGAGCTGTCCAGACCTGAGGTTACAATCCTGCTGCTGTGCAAGGACAGGCTGACAGAACATCACTTCCCAAGAATATCCACTCTCCAGGTACAATCTGGCTGGAAATGGATCAGTATCAGCCCCCCTATGCAAGGCAGGGGCTGCTGCTGTCAAAGCTGCACTCCCAGCACCCTGAGGTTAAGGTGAGGCTCTGGCCTCCTGCAGGTCAGTCAGGAGCCCTGCTGGAGCAGGGATGGGACAGCCTGAGCAATCAGCACCATTATCCCATTATCCCACATCCCAGGAAAGCTGCCCCAAGGCTGCCAGAGCTCCAGGAGCTCCCAGGGGTGCTCAGGGTGGGGTTGTTGGAGTGGCTCTGCAGGGACAGGGGCTGCATTGATGATCCCTGTGGGTCCCTCCTCACTCAGGATATTCCAGGATTCTGTGATTGCATCTTAGAGCAGCAAAGGCAGTTTTTGCATGTGAAAATTATATTCTTTGCCCCCAATTAATTAACAATGCTGATGCTGAAGCAACACTAACAAATTTTACTGTTAATTAAGTAATCCAAGTGTCCTGCATAGTGCCACTGTTTGGGCAGGTTTTCCACCAGTTTTCCATAGAAACATCCCTGAGGGTGACACAGCCCTGACAGTGACACATGGGCAGCACAGCTACAACTGGGATTTTCCCCTAAAGAGATTCAAGCCTTGCATTACAGCCAAACATTCTAGTAAGATGAAATTGGGCACTAAGCAGAGAGAAAACAGAGACCCTGTTCTCACAGAGAGGAAGTTTGTTTGTAAATTCTGGTCTTTGTGAAAAGGGATGAACTTTTCCCCCCATGAGTCTGAGTCATCTGTGGCTGAGTGGCAGAGACCAGAGCAAAATAATAAATAATCCTTGTTCTTCTTTTTTCTAACAGCTAAAAGCTCTCACCTAAAGGGTTGTGTTTGGGAGCTGTTTCACCACCAATTTAAGTTCACAAATAAACAGATATATAAATTGAGAATATAGATTTTTCTACTTAAACCCCAAATTAAGAACTGAGCAGCTCTCTGAAGCCCTGGTTTTCATCCTGGTACAAAGACAGCCAGGATTTGGGGCCTGCCTTCCTCAAGCCTCTAGATTAAGCCAGAAAAGTTTAAAAAATAGACCATTTAAGGGGTCCATGAATTGATGTTAAAAACCCCAAATCCTTTCTTTAAACCAAATTTGAGGAACCTGCTACCATGAAACTCTGCAATATTGGCTGTGAAAAGTTAACTGCATCCATGAGGCCACAGTGATCCAGGAATGATGAGCGTAAAATCAACACATCCCTAAGAGTAGCTCAAGAGCTGTAATTGACATAAATAAATCATCAAGCCCAGCATCCTAGCAGCCAGTGGTTGATTCCTGAGGAACCTGCACAGGAAAAGAGGCAAACATGTGGCAGACCTGCCTTAGGACACACAGTCCAAGAAGCTGAAGATGTAACACAGTGCCCAGAGCAGCTGGGGCTGCCCCTGCATCCCTGGCAGTGCCCAAGGCCAGGCTGGACAGGGCTTGGAGCAACCTGGGACAGTTCCAGGTGTCCCAACCCAAACCAGTCTGGGATTCCATGATTCTATAAGCCAAAACCAAACCAGGAGTCTGATCTTAAGAATATGGACTAAGAAGGTAAGACACACACACACACCCACAAAATCCTAAAAAACCCAAGCCCCCAAAAATCATTCACGTGGTTTATTTTGTACACCAGGTTAATAACCTGCTCCCATCAAGGCAAGATGAGCTGGGAAAGTGCTCAGAGGAAGTGGTCAGTGAGGGTGAATTTGCTCACAGCTGTTCATGGGACAGACAGACAGACACACAGACAGACCACAGCTTGTTGCAGAATCTGTACTGATTTCAGGGTCACCCCAGCAGGGTCTCAGGGACGGATGGCTCCAGACACTCTCCAGCAATAGAATCCTACAACAAACACAGAGCAGAGGTTAAGCAGAGCTTCCTGCACAGAGCCACAGCAGTGAAATAGGGGTGTCCTCAAGCCAGGTCTCATCAGCTCTTAGAGATCTATATCACACCCAAGACAGCTCAGCTACCTTAGAAGGCATAAAATCAGCAGGATGGCTTCTGTGGTAGTGTTGGAAACAGAAAAATTTAATAAAAGGCAAAAAACCAACTCTTTACAGAGAAAAACCGAGCCAGGTGCAAGAGGTTCTTCTCCTGGTAAAACACCTCACAAAAGCCATTAGTTCCATTGTTCTCTTCTTTTTCTAGTAAATTGCTCAGGTGGGACTTTTTGGCTTTTGTTCCATTAGCTATCCTTAAGTTTATGGTGAAATCTCCCAAGTTCTATGAGGTGTAATTTCACCTAATTGAAGAGAAACTTGTAGGCTCTTTTCCTTTTTAAGGAGACAAAAGGTAGTTTTGTCACTCTATCAACAAAGGGCACATTTCCATACAGCAGCCACGGGAGAGATTTCAGGATCCTCCAGGATCCAGGCAGGAAGTTTCAGGTACAGAAGCTGATGCAGGTGAGGGTGGGCAGGCCTGGAGTCCCTTTGGAAGGGAGCACAGCCCACCACAGACACATCCCCTTTCTCTGCTTCTCTTCCCACAAAGCTCTTACTTCAAAATGGGAAACAGAGGCTCTTGGCTCAGGAATGGAGCTGTGCTCCTACTACTGACAATTTTTAAAGAAGGAAAGCCCTTAGAAGGCAACTGAATTGCCTCTACATAACTTGAGAGCTTTTCCAATTGAAAACTTTTCTCCATCCAGGTTAGACAGGGCTTGGATGGTGGAAGGTGTCCCTGCCCATGGCAGGGGTGGGACTGAAGGGGCTTTGAGGACCAAGCCATTGGGTGATTTTATGGTTCTATGACTTGGCTGTAAACATCACAATGACCCACAATGCCTCCAAGTTCAGCTGACTTCCAAAACAAGTTTCATCCCTCTCTTGGTAACAGAAGGATCTGTGCAATACAAAGTTTGCAAACAGTAAATTGTTTAAACTGCAACAACTATTGCTGAAAAAGGACTTAAAAAGTACCTGTCTGTGCTTTTTAAATGGACTGACTTCCCTACAAAATACTGTGTAGCTGGAACACAAATAGCTCACATTCATTAATCAACATTTAGATTTAACTGTTATTCTGACCAGAAGAAACAAACACTGAGGTGGACAGAGTTTCCTCTGGACTCAGAGTTTCTCCATTAGCATCCTTTAATGAATGGAAAAATCTTCCTGACTCCCTTCTATCTGCAGCAAAGAATAAAGAAATCCAAAGCCTGCCTACTAGAAAGAATATGCAGTTAGAGTCCCTACAGAAGGGACTCAATTGTCTAATTGCTGCTCCAGCTTTAGGAATCCTCAGACTTCCAAAACATTCAGAACAGCACTTCTGATATGCATTTAAAGAAGGAAAATAACCAAAACCTTGAGAAAGCAAATCTTCCAATGAATTTGTGGAATACAATAACCAGCTCTGAAAATTCAATTTACTTTTAATGCCAGTTACAAGGAGCAGAGGGGAGTCTGAATTTGCCTAGTCACAAAACTAGCCCTGAGCTTGTAGCTCTTCTGCTCAGGAACAGAATTAAACAGGTAAGTCAAAAGTTCCAAATTAGCTTGATTTGACCTCTTAAGAACTGCATTATGTTGTGGAAAACCTGCTGCTTGCAAAATAATCACTTGAAAAACAGATTCTAATGAATATTTCATCCTTCTGGCGCTCTGAGAAACTTCAATTAAAAAATAGAAAACAAATATGATTGTGCCCCAGGCAAAGAGGAAATATCCACTATCACACCAACACAGGGTTATTGTGTTCAAGTGTTCCAGGCTAGGCTGTCCTGGACAGGGCTTGGAGCAACCTGGGATAGTGGAAGGTGTCCCTGCCCATGGCAGGGGCTGAGCAGGGTGAGCTTTAAGGTCCTTCCAACCCAAACCCATCTGGGAATCTGTGATTTTATAATTCTATTGATTAAGCCAAGAGATGCACAAACAAAACTCACCATTAGGGGGAAGCTCAGTCTTCAGTTTTGTACTTGCCGCCGATGTAGGGAACGTACTGCAAGACCAGCTTCCAGTCTGTGGCCCAGATCACACCAACGCCAGCCACACCACCCCATGTTGCCAGGGTGGGGGTCCTAAAGGAGAGACACACCCAGGGAAACAACAAATTACCACTGGGAAAGGCCTGGCAGATGCTCATGGCTGAGATACCTGAAAAAGGTACTTCAATCAGGAAAAGAGCTTAGAATTCCAGAATATCCTGAGCTGGAAGGCATCCATAGGGATCATTGATCCCAGCCCCTGTGCCTGCCCAGCCACCCCAAGAACCCCACCCTGAGCAGCCCTGGGAGCTCCTGGAGCTGTGGCAGCCTTGGCACCATTCCCTGGGGAGCCTGGGCAGTGCCCAGCAGCCTCGGGGGGCAGAACCTTGCCCTGAGCTCCATGCCAAGGCCTGGCCCAGCTCCAGCCCTTGCTGGGCTCCTGTCCCTGTCCCAGAGCAGAGCTCAGCCCCTGCCCCTGTGCCTGCCCTGGGCAGGAGCTGCAGCCCCCGAGGAGCCTCCCCTCAGTCTCCTGGGCTCCAGCTGAACCAGCCAAGTGCCCTCAGCTGCTCCTCAGCCCTTCCCCAGCTCTGTGTCCCTCCTTTGGCCACTCTCCAACAGCTTTGGATCCTTCTGATCTTGTGGTGACCAAGCTGGACACAGAAATACTGAAACAACCTCACAGACATGGAACAGCATTAGTCCTCAGGGCAGCCAAGATATTTGACAGGAAAAAGCTCATAGTCTTTTACTTAAAAAGACTACTGCACAGCGAAGAGAAGACACACTACCATACATGGCTGCCGCCACATCCCGTCGGTTCTGCCCCGGTTTTGCCTCCCACAGCCCTGCAAGGGGTACCCACGGCACTGCTGTATTACCGCATGTGAAACAGCCAGCGCCGGGTGGGCCGCAAGCCCTTTCCCCGGCCCCTCAGCCCGGCCCGAGCGCTGCTCCGCACCCCAGCACCGTCCCCAGCGACCCGCATAGAGCGCAGAGGGAACGGGGAGGCCTCGGGCAGGGCTTCGGGAAGGAGCCGGGATGCCCTTCAGGCTCTGTCCGGCTCCCACAGAGCGCGCTGCGAGCGCGGCCGTGCCCGGAGGACGCGGTGAGGGGAGCGCGGAGCCCCGGGCCGGGCGGACAGACCCGGACGGGGCGAGCAGAGCCCGGCTCGGAGCGGACAGAGAGCCCCGGGTGGAAGTGGGCAGCCCCAGCGCGGCGTGGGCAGCCCGGCAGCTCCTCACCAGGTCCGCAGCAGTTCCGCGTAGCGCGGCCCCAGCAGCTGGCTCAACATGGCGATGGCGCCGCCTCACTCAAAGTGACCCCGAGCGCCGGCGGCGGGGCCGCTCCGAGCACGCGCGGGGCTGCAGCGGGGCGGGGCTGCGGCGGAACCGGCCCTGCGCGAGGCTGTGCGCCAACGTGAGGGGGCACGGGCCACCCTGAGGGGACACGGGCCACCCTGAGGGGACACGAACCCTGTGGGGACACAGGCCATCCTGAGGGGACACGGGCACTGAGGGGACACGGGCCATCCTGAGGGGACACGGGCCACCCTGAGGGGACACGGGCACTGAGGGGACATGGGCCACCCTGAGGGGACATGGGCCACTCTGAGGGGACACAGGCCACTCTGAGGGGACACGGGCACTGAGGGGACACAGGCCACCCTGAGGGGACATGGGCCACTCTGAGGGGACACGGGCTCTGAGGGGACACGAGCTGCCCTGAGGGGACACGAGGCACCCTGAGGGGACATGGGCCACCCTGAGGGGACACAGGCCATGCTGAGGGGACACGGGCTCTGAGGGGACACAAACCACCCTGAGGGGACATGGGCACTGAGGAAATGCCAGCCGAGGGGATGCCAGCCCAGATGGGACATGGGGCTTGATGGCACATGAGCCCTGAGAGAATGGGCTTGTCTCTGTGTTGAGTGGGACACGAGCCCTGAAGGGACACGGACCGAGGCTGTCCCCAAAGCAGAGGGAGGACAGCAGCTGCCCGGGGGACACCGGCTGCCCCTGCACTGCAGAGGGGATGTGAGGCCTGTCTTTGCACCAGAGAGGGGACACGAGCCCTGAGGGGACAGGATGTCTTCACTTTGGAGAGGGGACATGGGCCCTGAGGGGTGGCAGTGTCCCCACACTGGGCTGGGACTGTTTCTCAGCCTCTTGTGCTGGAGGGAAGTGCCCCCTTCCCAAAGGGGTGTGCCCAGAGCCTGTCAGTGCCCCTGCAAACCCCCCTGTCACAGCCGCTCAGTCTCTCCCAGCAGGAGAGGGAGTTTCCAGCCAGGTTTTTCAGGAGAGGATCATAAAATCACCATCAATTCCATAATGTTCCCCAGGCTCTGCTCAGAGCCTGCTCAGCCTCTCGTGAACATGCAGGAGGAACTCTGGAACAAACACCCCAGAGCAGCTGCGGCTGCCCCTGGATCCCTGGAAGTGTCCCAGGCCAGGCTGGAGCACCCTGGGATGGTGGAAGGTGTCCCTGCCCACGGGATGAGCTTTAAGATCCCTTAGAACCCAAACCATTCTGTGATTCTGAGACTGTGTGGCGGTGCAAGCATGACATGACATTTGCCACAACATCTGGTAGCCTCATCCCAGCTCATCTCCAGGGAGGGAGCGCTGGCAGGAGCTCGCTTGGTGGCCACTGCTCTGCTCTTGGGAAGCTGTGTATGCTCTCAGCAGCTCCTCTGTGCTGCTCCTTGCTCCTCTGTGCTGCTCCTTGCTCCTGTCCTCACCGGCTCTCCCAGTCCAAAGCCTGCTCTGGGCACTCGCCTGCTTAATGCTCCACCTTGTGCATTTGTTGAGCATCCATCTTCCAGGCTGCTCCCAAGCACATCTCCCTCGCCTGGAGCTGAGCTGTAAACAGCTGGCACAGGCTGCCCAGGGCAGCGGTGGAGTCACCATCCCTAGAAACATTAATAAAATGTGTGGTAGTGGCTCTTGATTTTTAGTGGTGGACATGGCAGTGCTGCTGGGTTAATGGTTGGACTGGGTGATCTTCAAAGTCTTTCCCAATTTTAATGATTCTGTGGTTTTATGATGCAGTCTAAGGAAGGATCCGTGCACCCAGAGCAGCTCAGGAAGGGCAGAGCTGCCTCACTGCTGAGAGAAGGCACCCAAGGCTAAGGGAGATTTAAGCAGCCTCTGCCAGAGCCACTTCTCAGTCAGTCTGGGCTGTTTGTCCTGCTCTGGAGCAGCACAGTGAGAGCACAGGCAGCAAACCTGGGGAAGGAAGGCTGCTCCCAGGCAGAGGCCTTGGCTCTGGAAGTGTCCAAGGCCAGGTTGGATGGAGCTTGTGGTCTGGTGGAAGATGTCCCCACTTGTGGCAGCGAGTGGAATGAGATGGGCTTTGGGGTCCTTTCCAGCCCAAATCAATCTGTAATTCTGTGACAGTCCTGGGGGACCTTGGAGCCTGCAGGGCAGGAGAATGGAGCCAGGTGGGGTTGGGCTCTGCTCCCAGGAGCAAGGGACAGGACAAGAGGAAATGGCCCCAGGTTGTGCCAGGGAAAGTTTAGGTTGGATATTAGGAATAATTTCTTCCCAAGGAGGGTTGCACAGGCTGCCTGGGGCAGAAGTGTTCAAACAATGAATGTGGTGCTTGGGGCATGGGTTAGTGCTGAACTGACTGTTGGACTCCATGATCTGAAAGGTCTTTTCACCCTTAACGACTCTGATTTGATGAATTTCTCCCATCACCAGTCTCTGCTGGGCTCCTGGATGGGCTGGGGGCATTTAACTGGATTGAAGTGGATTTTTTGTGGGTGCTCCCCAGGGACAGAGGCAAGGAAACAACAGAGATGCAGGGGGCAGGATCCACACCCAGAGCAAGTGTCTGAAAACCTGTCTGGTGTTTTCTTTTGTTTTTTGGTTTTTAGTACAAGGCAAGGCCTTTATTCCAACTTTTCATTCCTAGGGATACAACATCTGAAGGACACACATGGGGATAAAAAAAGTAATATTGTTATAAAATGTCACATTTATTGCTACATTACTGTTATATACAGGACAGTTCTCAAAATCTACTTTAAAAAAGTTAGGATTATTTAAAAATTCCAAATAATCCAGCCAGCTGTTTTGACACTTGTATAAAATTATTTAAAAAAATGAAAACAATTCATATCTTGAGGCACTCAGAAACACAATTTCATCCCCCAATTGTGATTCATTTCAAAGAGCAACGCATTTCCCACCCCCAAATACTTTTTTTTTTTTTTTTTTTTGCTGGGTTAGGCATATATATATATATATTTACTATATATATAGTTCAAAACTATAATGTGTATCTGATTTAAGAACAAGGATTTCAGCCACTTAAGTACATCTGGATTTACAGGTAGGCAGCATAAACATCAAAAGCAAGGACCATTTTTATTTTAAAGGCCAAAAACCAAAACAACCCATAACTTTCTACAGGGTTAAAAATAAACAACTTCCGCAGGCATCTCCCATCTGCTCTCCCACCCCCCATTCCTACAAAAATATAAAGAACATCCCAGGAATGCTTTGTTTCCCCGGAGAGCTGGAGCCCTCTGCAGGGACAGGTCATTCCCAGCTGGGATCCTCCCTGTCCTGCCCCTGTCCCCTCTCCTGGCACACACAGCAGCAGTGGCTGCTGCGGGGCTCCCACGGCTCCTTCCCTCCCCGTGGCTCCACGGTACAAGGTTTGCTCAAAGGCTGCTGGCTTCTGGTGACTTGGGAAGACGTGGCCCTGGCAAGGGGGACTGCTGGTGTCCCCAGCTCGCTGTCTCCAGGAGCTCCACGGCTCCCTGGGCACAACCCAGGGGTGCAGGGCACAACCCAGGGATGGAAAGCACAGCCCAGGGGTGCAGGGCACAGCCCAGGGGTGCAGGGCACAGCCCAGGGGTGCAGGGCACAGCCCAGGGGTGCAGAGCACAACCCAGGGGTGCAGGGCACAGCCCAGGGGTGCAGGGCACAGCCCAGGGGTGCTCTTTGGCCAAAGGCCTCGGTACCAGGACACCCCTTTGGAAGCAGAAACCCCTTTGCTCTCCCGGGCTGGTGCTGCAGCCACGCTGGGCTGAGATGTCTCAGGGTGAGTGTTACAGCCTTGCCCTCCAGCACAGCACGGGCTTGGCTGTGCCAGGGTCGGAATGGGGAGCCCTGAGGAGCAGGAGGGGTACAAAGCCAGGGGAACAGAGACACCAATGTGGGCACCCACGACAGGAGTGCCCTTGGCCCGGAGCTGGGCTGCAGATGGACACACAAAGTTTGGCAGAAGGTCATGAGGAGCCTGCACCACCCTCCTAAGCAGAGCCCCCCTCCCCCTGGGAGTCCTGCAGGCCAAGGCACAGCAGTGCTGGCTCCCCAAAAGGGCTGAATTGTCCTGGAAATCAAAGTACAGAGCACCAGGTCCCCAGGGGCAGGGAGAGGCAGCTGTGCTGTGGGACACTGGCAGCACCCACCCCAGCTGCTGGCATGGGCTGCCCCTCTGCAAAGGGAAACAGCTCAGAGATGCTGGCTGGACAGACTGGGGAGCGTGGCAGGAAGGGAAACACCCCTGCAGGCTTGGGGTGGCTGAAGGAAGAGCAGCCCCAGCCAAGGCTGAGGCTCAGGGGTCAGGACAGGGCAGTCTGGGCAGCAGCAAGGTGGAACAGAGCTTCTCCTGTCAGGGGGCTGAGGGATGAGGGATGCTGGCAGAGCCCCACCAGCATTGAGCAGAAGGCACAGGAGGATGAAGGGTGCATGGAGGAGCCCCAGGACCAGGCCCTGTCCCCTCCAGTTCAGTGCTCAGTATGAGCTGGGTGCTCCTACAGTCTCATCTGCCCCCTCCCAGCTCCAGAGCACAGGTCTCAAAATGCTTTTGGAGCTGCCAGGGATGAAGCTGGACCCTGAGGGCAGCAGGGAGCAGGAATCACAGACAAGAGCAGAGAGAATGGGCTGGGCTGGGATCTGCAGAGCCCCAGGAGAGGGGAGAGGGGTAAGATTTGCATAGGATTTTTAACAGGGCAAAGACCTTGTGCAAGCTCAGGGTACAGAAAACAGGCCTTGCTATTGCTGGTGTTGGGCAGGAATGGGGGAGCCCAGGGGCCAGGCATGCTCTGGGTTCGCCAGCACTGCAGGTGGGGGCTGAAAGCTTCTTCTGGCCCAGCTCCATCCCCAGCTTTGCTCCACCTCCCAGAGCCCAGGGATGGAACTGGAGCTGGCCCAGGCTCCCCAATACAGCACAGCAGGGCCTGCAAGAGGAACTTGGGTTCCACTGGCCACAAAATTGGCAGCAAAGCTCAAGGGGTGCAGGGGACTGGGGGTTTCCAAAGCCTCCTGTTTCTCGAGCCCCCACAACTGGAACCACTCAGCAATGGCCCAAAGGCTCTGCTGGCTTCAGTGGGGACACTGGTGAGACACAAAGGACCTTGGAGAGCAGTTTCTGCCCTGACTCTGGAATTACAGCCTGAGACAACCACAGCTTGAGTCCATCCTTCCTGCAGCCCAGCTCTGGGGGAAGAAGGGGAGCAGAGAGCCCCAGGAGCTGCTGGCTGGGGCTGTGAGGGGATCTGAGGGGTCAGGGCAGGGGTGAGTGCCACACAGCTGGAATTCTGCTCCCTGGGCTGGGAGCAGCCACCACTGCCTGAACACCAACCCATGGGAGGCTGCAGCTGCTTTGTTCTGGGGAAAAAGCAGGTGAAAAGGGAGAAAAAACAACATTCTGCAACTTTACTGTTCATAGACTGGATTCCAGATGCTCCCCAGTCCTGTGGCATGCACAGCCTGTGTGCAGGGAGGCAGGGGGCTGGCTGAGCGGGGCAACAGGAGCCCCTGGGCTGGGGACACTGGAAATGTCCCATGGCAGTGTCCCAGTTCTGCTGCTTCACTGAGGCAGCCTGGGGAAAGAGGAACTAGAAGAAGCTGCACAGAAGGGAAGGCAGCCCTCCACTGATGAAGGAAGCTTGGGGGGGCTCAGTGGCCCCCAAAGAGGAGGGCATGTGCCCCCAGGAGCAGCCATGCAAGCAAAGGCTGAGAGAGGAAGGAGGAAATGGAATAAATGGCACCATAGAACATGTCACCCCCCTGTGACAGCTCTCCTGGCAGCACCACTGCTGTGGGGGACACACAGATGGGCACAGGAGCAGGTCTGGGGATCTCTAAGATCCCAAGTGGAATGGAGCAGAGCTGTGGGCTGGGGAGGGTGCAGCCCTCGCTGACCACAACACCTAAAGACAAGAGTTTCATTGCTACAGGGTGACATTCCAGGGCTGGGCTGGTGGGACTTTGGGGAGAGCACCTGGCAGTGGTTGTTTTCAGAAAAGCCACTTTCCCTGGCAGGTTACAGGCACCAAGCTCACACTGAGCCAAACACACTGGCAAGACAAAGGAAATTTTCCTTGCTGCTCTTCCCAATTGTTCCCTGAGCCCCTGAAAAGCAGAGATGCCACTGAGGCCATACTGGGCTGGCACACACAGCTGTCACCCTGTGCCATCGAGGCAGCTCCAGGGACAGCACTGCCACCCCCTACACTGTGCTTTTGAGATGGTCTCTCCAAACCCTGCCTCTGAGGGCTAATGCTCAAGGATCTTCACCTAATCCTTGCCATGGATGGAAGTTGGCTGGATTTGCTGTCAAAGTAACATCTTAAACCACCTAAATGCAGCTGAAAAGCCCCATTTTTGTTGTGATGCCTGGGGATTCAGGGATGGTGAGAAAGGCTCTGGCTCATCAGGGTTCCTCCTTGGCCTGCAGGACTCAGAGGGGATAAAGAAGTTCAGCAAATTTGTGAACAACTCATAAATCTTCTCAGGTTTCCAATTTTGTTGAATTTATGGATTTTTCTTGACTAGTCCCTTTAAGTCCAGTTGTCCATTACTGCCACCTCCAATTCTTGGGGCAAAATCAAAGGGTTTGTGAACCACTTTTAACTATTTTTTGTAGGGTTTCAAGCTTTCCAGGGCTGGGACACTGCTCCATCCCTCCTGGCCCTGGGACAGGGGCACTGAGCCAGCCAAGACCCCTGAGCAGTGGGCACTTTGCAGCCCCAGCACTCTCACCAGTGGAGCAGGAACTCTCATGGATGAAACAGAAAGCAGCTGCTGAGCCCTGCAGTTTGCACTCCAGAGCATGAATGGGAGTCAGGGCTGTCACACAGGGAGCAAAACCTCATCCATCTCCCTGCCCACTGCTTCAGCACCCAGAAGAGCCCCAGGGAGGGAAGTGTTGTAACCTGTTGAGCTGATTAGGCTAAAATGTGTCTGTTGACACCGGCAAGAAGCACCTGGGTTATGGAACCACTGAGTTTCCTGCCCTTCCCAGGGACAGAGCTGGGGCTGCTGAGGTCTCACCATGCAGAAGGAATGGTGGGAGCACCCAAAAGCTTCAGAGGGATGGTTGGATGCTGGGGAGCCCCAGGCAGGGCCAGGGGCAGCAGGGACAGTCCCATCCTGCCCTGGCACTTGGAGTGGCTCAGCTTGGAGCTGCCACAGGGTGAGGCCACAGTGCCCAGGTGTGGGTGGGGGATAAGCACTGCCCTGAGCACTTCCAGCAGGGCTTGCCAGGGCACAAAGCACATGGAGGAGCACCAGGTTATGCCAAGAGCCTGGGGTACCTGGGAAGTGCCACAGGAGCTAATCCTGTGTGCCAGTCCCTCCCTTTCCCTGTGCCAAAGCAACACAGCTTCTCCAGGAGCCCAGGCTGGAGCAGCACAGGGAGAGATGGAGCCTGCAGGGGAGAGGGGAGCTCCCCACATCCCCCCAGACCAGCAGCCATGTCTCGTGCACCATCCTGCCTGACTGGGCTCTGCAGAGCTGGGAAGAACCAGGCACAAAATGTTTCACAAGGAGAAGGAGAGGGAAGAAACAAGAGTAAATTCCTGGTGGATGTTTTTCCATGGCCATCTCCAGACTGGCAGCTGCAGCTCAGCACTGCCCAGCACCTCTTTGCTCCACACCTCGAGGGCACCCAGAGGGGCTGCCAGGGATCCTCCTCCTGCTGGGGACACCAGAGTGGTCTGGAGTGACTGGGAATCCCTTGGAGTGAAGGGACAGCTGGCCCAGCTTGGCTGCTGGAGCACAGGGACAGGAGCTCCTGCTGCCCCCTTCCCAGTGCCAAGAGAGGAGCCCGTGTGCAGGTGAGGTGGCCACTCCCATCCCGTGGCAGGGCTGAGCTCAGTCTGCCTCCGGGGATGCCTGGGAGATGTGACAGCAGGTGACAGAGGGCTGTGAGGCCACCCCTCTCCCCGAGCCAGCACTGTGCATTTCCAATGGCTCCAGTGCCAGAAGGGATCCTGCAGCTGCTCAGGGCTTTGCCCAGGCTGGAGTGGCCGGGTCTCTGCTCCTTCCCTGCCTCCAGCACCCTCTGCTGCTGCTGCTGCCCGGCCTCCTGGCCCTGTGTCCCACTGCTGCTCCAGCTGTCTCTGCCTCTTCCCAGTGCTGCAGCTTTGTTCACTTGGTCTTTGTTCAGTGCTGCTCCTGGAAGTGCCTCTGGCAGCTCTGGCCCGTGGGAACAGGAGCTTCCCTGTGCATCCCTCGCTGCTCTGCTCACCTGGAAGTGCCTCAGTCCCTTGGTTCTCCTCCACCCGGGGCTGCTCTTCCAGCTCCTCCTCCCCACGGTGACACTCTGGAACAGCCGTGGTCACATCCTCTGACCCGGGGGCATCTCCAGAACAAGGCAAACCCCAGCGAGCACCTCAGTCACTGCCCGGGGAGGGGAGCACTGCTGCCACTGCTCTGCTGTTTAACTTCCTTTTCCCAAATCAGAAGTGGCCGAAGATAAGAGATGGTGAATTCAGCACAAGTTTGTTTGTTGTCATGGAAGGTACAAGCCAGGCAAGGAAGAACATTCCCTCACTGTGGCTACATTCGCTTTTAGTGGCTTTCCGAGCCGAATCTGAGAATTCCTCTCTTTATATCCAGTCTCTCTTAATACAATTTTAATATTCTGGTTGATCCTAAAGATGCAACGTTAACTATAGAAACAGCAGCAGAAAAGCGGAGGGTACAAGACATGTTTTTATACAAAAAAAAAAAAATTTTTTCGTTGCTTACAAAACATATGCAAAAGAAGCTAAAAAAACCAAAAGGCATTGCTATTTGTTCTACATAAAAAATCTCATAACTAATGTTCTTTTTTTTTAAAAAAGAAATATCAAGCTTAGGCACAATTTTGCTGCTGGCTGCTTGTGAACAAGCCAAGAGAACACGCCACCCCCTCCTAACTGAGTGATATGTATTGACTGTTCTGCACTTTATACTTAAGGCAATTTTTTGTTTCCGTTTTGTTTCTGACAAAGTGTTTTTTCCACTCCTTACGTCACGCCAGGATCCGGCTGCGTGTGTCAGTATGAGCAGTACTACAGTTCATGGTTCAACAGGGCTGCAGGTCACACCAAGGGTTTTCTTCCTACACACCTCCATAGCCAGAGGAACAAAAAGATCTACAAATAAAATAAAATAAAATAAAATAAAATAATAAAAAAGTCTGAAGTGATAGAAGCCCAGATGAGAATAAAACTGTGCTCCTTGCACAGAGGGCCCCAAGGCTGTCAGTCCCTGCAGGGCTGGGCAGGGCTGCCTTTGTTTTGGTCAGGCCATCCCCAGGCACCCACTGGGACAGGGGACACTAAGGGACTGTGTCCTCTCCTTGCACTGCATGGGATCAGCTCCTGACCTACCACTCCTGGATCTGCTCAATCCCCCCATCCACCACCTCTGCACTGCTCAGATGCTCCTAGGGTCCCTTAAAAGTGGGAACAGCCCATGGGAACCAGTGCCTGCCACAGCCTCACTGGGGGATTTTCACCTTCTCTGACTCTCTTGGCATTTCTGGGACCTGCCCATTCCCTCTCATAGAGCCACGAGGAAAAGGAATTGCTGGTTTCCAGCAGCCAACTGGGGCAGGACTGGGAGGTGCAGAGCAGAGCTGAGCCCACCCAGAGAGCTCCAAACCCCCCATCCCAGCTATGGGGTTGCACTTTCCTGTGGGCCAGAGGCTCTGGATGGGGCACATGACACACAGAGAGAGAAAATCATGGAATGGGTTGGGCTGGAAGGGACCTTAAAGTTCATCTTATTGCACCCCTTGCCATGGAAGGGACACCTCCCACCATCTCAGGTTGCTCCAAGCCCCTCCAACATGGCCTTCAGGGATGGGGCAGCCCCAGCTGCTGTGGGCACCTGTGCCAGGCCTTGCACACATGTAGGTCATTGATTTCAGGGACATGAAGCAGGGCTGTGGCTGCTGCTGAGGGAGCAGGGCTGAGCAGCCAGAGCAGAGCAGGGCACGGGCACAGGGCTGGAGCCACGCTGGGATGTGGGATCACAGGTGGGGAATGGTACCTTTACATGTGTCCAACAGGGTTGTGACCGTCTCCTAGACCAGGATGGGAAGCTGACAGTGTCATCTGGGGGTCTCCTACCACTCCGGACACTTTCTCCTCTTCCCGACGCTTCAAGCAGGCGGCTTTTGGGTTCAGATTGCGCTCTGTGCCCAAAACAGCAAGGGAGGGAGGGGAGCAACCTCAGTCTGGGCACCAGCATCACCCCTGGCAGCAGCACCCCAGAGGGACAGAGGGACCATGCCAGGCAGGCCTGTGTGAGGAGATGAGCTCTGTGCAGCGCTCGCTGCTGCCCCAGTCCCTGCAGGATCCTGCCAGGCCCCTGCTCGAGCAGAACCCCAGGCCCAGCTGCACCCCCACTTCACCAGGGAATCATGGAATGGTTTGGGTTGGAAGGAACATTAAAGTCCATCTTGTTCCAACCCCCTGCCATGGGCAGGGACACATCTCACTGTCCCAGGCTGCTCCAAGCCCCAGTCAACCTGTCCTTGGGCACTGCCAGGGATCCAGGGGCAGCCCCAGCTGCTCTGGGCACCCTGTGCCAGGGCATCTCCATGTGCTTGTTACAGGAAGCCCCAAGTGCCTCAGCCAGCACTCAGAGCTGAGGACTGAATTTTCCAAAGCTGCTTAATGGGATCCAGGTGCAAAATTATATTAAGCATGAGCAGAGAGAGAGAGCAGCCTCAAATCCAACCCGGGCTGGGGAGAGCTCAGCAGCCAGAGGTGCTGCTGGTGCTGCAAACACACAGCTCAGACAGAAAGCAGAGTCAGGACAGAGAAGCAGGAGCATGCAGAGACAGGGGAGAGACAGGCCCCGAAATGCACCTGCCAGCGGTACCATACCTCGTACTTGCTGCTCCAGGCCCAGAATGACCTGCACGGCCTGCTGCAGGATGATCAGTTTGGTCTGTGCTTTGTCCGTTTTTAAGTGCATCTGGCACATTCGTCCCAGCTCTTTAAAGGCCTCGTTAATGTCCCGCACTCGCACCCTTTCCCTGGCGTTATTGGCCATTCGCCTCTCCCGGTCCCTCAGATCTTTGTCCTCCAGTGACAAGGCCTCGTCTGTACTGCTGGGTTCACAGCACCACAGGGGTTAGTCAGGGGGTGCCACGAGGGGGGCTCTCTATGTTGCCGTGCTGGAAGTGCTCCGGGTGTCCACTGGAAATGGCCCAAACGGCCTCACTTTGCAAAGCCAATTCCTCTGGGTGCTTCCCAGAGCAGCCCAGGCTGTGTCACCTCTGCAAGCCCAGGGAAGGTGCTGCCAGCACAGGCCCAGGTGCCCAGGGGGCTGGAGGGGCCACTGGGGGCAAGGGTGGGCATTGATGCAGCATCACCCACCAACACCTTCCACCCTCTGCAAAATTTTGCCTTCCTGTTTGTTTTCAACTGAAAACTCGAAGACTGGGGGAGGCTCTCTGCCAAAAACGTCAGGTTTGTCCCCCATGGAAAGATTTTGGCAGGAAGCAAATCCTTCTTTCTAAGATTTCCTTCCCAAATTCCATCTGCAGCTTCCAGTGCTGGTGTTTGGAGCAGTGGTGCTGAAGCAGCAGGAGCAGCCTGGCCTGGCACCCTCTGAGGGGCCAGGGCAGCACTGGGAGCAGGAGCTGCTCTGAGGATCAGACTTGGAGGCAGACACTGAATCCAGATCTTTCCACACAGCCAAAACACGGCCAGAAGGGGTGATTTTTTTTTTCCAGGCAAAGTCAGAAGCTCTGTGAGAGCCCCCACTGCTGACAGCACCCCAGGGATGCCTGACACAGGCAGGGATGGGGGAAGCAAAGTTGTGCTGGCAGCATCTTGAGCCGTGGCTTTGCCCACCCCCTCGAAAGCCCCAATTTAAATACAGACGACCTTCTCCCCCAGAGCAAAACTTGTTGCAGGAAGACACCTATCTGAGGAGGGTCCTTGGGTGAGACCTGACACTGGGACAGCCTGTGGGGAGCCATGTGGGGATCAGCCTTTAGCAAAGAGGGGCTGCAGAGCCCTCCTGGAGAGCCTCCGGACAGTGCAGGGCTGTGTGAAGGGGGAGCAGGGGCTCCCTGGCAAGCACTGCCTGTGTGGGACTGAGGGCTGCCCACTGGCCCTGCTGCACCCTCTCCTCACTGCCCTGTCCCTGCCTGTGTCCCCTCCTCGCTGCCCCAGCTGCCACCTCCTCTCCACAGGCCCAGCACAGGCGGGGGTACGGGGCCATCCTGGCACCTGTGTCCCCACAAAGGACCCCAGATCCCTCCTCCAGCACAGGCTGGTGGCTGCAGCTCCTTGCTGGTGGCCAGTCCTGGCTGGTGGCTCCCCCAGCAGGGACAAGGCTTGGATGTCACACCTGGGCAGGACAGAGCTGTGTCCCCAGCACCAGCACGTATCACTGGCAGCTTACACTGTGTGAGGATGGGATGCTTTGGCTGCCTTGTGCCCCTGGGGGTCACCAGCCAGCCTGAAACTCCTCAGTCTCCTCCTTTCCCTTCCTACAGCTGCTGTGGCAGTGGGAGGATCCTGGCAGCCCCCACAGCACACAGGGACCTGATGGCAGCACTGCCAGAGGGGCTGGGAGGGAGGGATTCTCTCCTGGAAAGCAGCTCAAAGCCAAGGAGGGGACACTGCCTGTCTGCACTATCTGCTGAGGGAGCCTGCAGGGCTCAGCCTCCTCTGGCTGCCCTCAGGAAGGGTTTAAAAAGGGACAAGCGTGGGAGACCAAAGTGAACACGGTGCCAACTCTGCCTAAGCCCTGCCCCACCCTCGGTCCTGCCTGGGATCCGTGAGCAGCAAGTACAAGGTAGAGTGGGACCACCGAGAGGTCACGGCTGGGGCATGTCTGTAGGAGATTGGAAAGAACAGAACCAAAAAGTAAAAACTTGAAATAAAAAAAAAAAATCAAAAGGAAGGGGAAATTAAAAAAGAAGACAGGAAAAAATATACATGTTATGAAAGGCAAAAAATTACAAACTGAAGAGAGGCACAAAGGACTCCAACATCAAGGCACAGCAAGGCCAGCAGAGAGGAGCACAGGCAGGCACAGCCCCCGACGCGTGTTACACAGCTCTGCAGAGAGAAAGGGGTTAACCTGCCCGGGGCACGCTGCAGGCGGGGCAGGGGCGGGCCAGGAGCACATGCACTGCGGGATGGGGACAAAGCGGCCTCGGCCCGGGGGGACAGCCGGGACTGCCCCCCTCGGCCTGGGGGGACAGCCGGGACTGCCACCCTCGGCCTGGGGGGACAGCCGGGACTGCCCCCTCGCTTCCCCCCTGCGATGGGTGCACACTCCGTGGTGGGAGCGAGCGTGCCCTGAGCGTGGCCCGGGGAGGGCAGAGGCTGCAGGACCCCGCTGGCAGCTCCAGGCTCAGAATGCACAGCGCTCCCACACCAGTACAGGCAGCGAGGGCTGCTCAGCCAGGGCATCCCGCTGCCCTCGCACAGCTGCCGTGCCCCAGGGCTTTGCCAGGTGCCACACTGGGGGACAGCAGCACAGAGCCCCATCGGGCACACCGAGGGGAAAGGAACGGGCTCGGTGCTCAGAGCAGCCCTTGGAGATGGCAGAGCTGGACCCCTCTGAGAGATTCTCTAGTGGGGTTTCTGTCACTTTGCTGGCCAAGCACTGAGCACTCCTGGCTGTAGGGAAGCAGGACATGGCACAGGCGTCCCCACGGGGACCAGCATGCAGCACACGCAGTGGCAGCGGGGGACAAAGGAGAGAACAGCAGGGATGGATGCAAAAAAGGCAAAAAAAAAAAAAAAAATTAAAAGGACATCAACAGCCTTGGGTTGGTCCCCAAGGCCACAGGGGAGAGAGACAGTGCGAGGCACCACAGCACGTCACAGGAGACAGACAGACAGACAGCCCCGTGCCGATCAGGTACGTAAATATCACCACTCCGGGACCCTCACTGACCTCTAACTTGTTGCTCCAGGTTCAGTATGACTGATACGGCCTGGTGTAGGATTAGCAGTTTGGTCTGCGGTTTTTCGCTGTTTAGGTGCAGCTGGCACATGCGTCCGAGCTCCTTAAAGGCCTCGTTGATGTCACGAACCCGCAGGCGCTCACGGGCATTATTGGCGACCCTCCTTTCTCTCTCTCTCTCGGCTTTTTGCTCTGGGGGAAGAAGATCGTCCTCCTCATCCTCATCTTGACTAATGGTTTAAAATAAGAACGAGACAGGGACATTCCTCGTGTGCACTCTCAGCACTGGTCAACTCACAGACAAGAAACACACGGTGACGCAGCGAGATGAGAGCCCCCTGTGTGCCCTGCCAGGACCTGCCGGCCTGTGCCACGTGCAGGGACACGCAGGGGCTTCGGACACAACCAGTTAAGGCTCTTCTTCTGCCTCGTTTTTGTTTTCTTTTGGTTTTAAACAGCAAAGAAAGAACACACAATGTGATTAAGGCCTGAGCTTGTTGCCAGGAGTGTGCAGGGTGGCCCAGACAAGGTGAAGGCAAACACTGGAATCCCCAGCTGGAATCTGGGAAGATGCAGCCCTCTGCCTCCAGGGCAGGAGTGGGGCTGGTGCTGCCTCTCTGGGCACCATCACCCTGCTGAGGTCTCCGAGCTGGTGGCAGGGCCACAGAGCAGCCAACACGCTGAAGGACTCCACCTGAGCCACTGCCACTCCTCTGGCTGGATGTGACAGAGCATACAGGAGCCCAAAGCAGACAGCAGAGATGCCCCAAGGCAGGGAGGGGGTCAAACTGTGTCTGACTGGGAGCACTGGCTCCTTCCCTGCACAGCCCCAAGTGCCCACACAGGCAGGTGGGGGATGAGGTGCATTGCTCTGCTTTAGGAGCATGAGGATGCCCTGAGGCCACAGGGACAGGAGCCAGCAGGAGGGTGGCAGGGACCCTTCCCCTGGGGTGGTAGCAGGAGCCCAGGCTGTGTGAGACCACACCAGGCTCCAGATGGGCAGGGCTGGGGGGTCTGTGCCACAGGATGACCCCAGGCCAAACTGGGCCAAGCCCAGTCAGTGCCTGGTGGGTCCTGGCAGCTGGACCCCAGCCCAAACAGCCCTGGCCTGGGAACAGAGAAAGTGAAGGGAGAGACCTGTTCAAAGAGCACCTTGTTCTGTTCCGGGAGGGCTTCAGCTCCTTCTTCTCCTCTTCTGAGTTATCTGCCACCGACGTGTTCTCCTCATCCTCCTTCTCCTCCCTCTTTATCTCGCTCGTTCCTGAGGAGACGCTGCTCCGGCCCAGCCCCCCAGACAAACCTGCAGAGAGAGCAGAGCCACGTGCAGAGCCTGAGGGGCCTGACCCACAGAGGAGGCTGGGGGGTCCCCAGGCTCTGCTCCTGCAGCCCAAACTCATCCTGCATTGCTGCTCCACACTCGGGGAAGATGGGAGGGTGCTGCCTCTGCTGATGCTCCCCCTTCTCCCTCTTACTTCCAATTTGGGAACCCAACCTACACAGCAGAGCACTGGGAACTGTGCACCCACACCTGGCAGGGGGAATGGGAAAATACAGGTTGAACATGTAGAGATGTAGGGTTAGATGGGATATTGGGCAGGAATTGTTCCCTGGCAGGCTAGGCAGGCCCTGGCACAGGGTGCCCAGAGCAGCTGGGGCTGCCCCTGGATCCCTGGAAGTGCCCAAGACCAGGCTGGACAGGGCTTGGAGCAGCCTGGGACAGTGGAAGGTGTCCCTGCCTATGGGACAGGGTGAAAGGGGATGAGCTTCAAGGTCCCTTCCAATCCAGACCATTCTGGGACTCTGTGAAACCTCTGGAAAAGGCTCCAGGTAGAAACTGCCCTGTGAATGCTGCAAGGGAGCACCAGCCTTGCAGAGACATCATCCATCTCCTCCCAGGCTGCACAGGCCTGGGCCCAGCCCCACAGGTGAGTCCCCACAGCCCCCAGCAGGTGACCCTGAGCACAGGTGACCCCCCTGCAGAGCTGCCTTACCACTGTACGTGTCCTGCTGCCTGCTGAGCTCCGGCAGCGAGCTGGGCTGGGATGGAAGCGTGACGTGGTTGTGGAGCAAGCTGGGGTTGCTGGACAGCCCATCCTCAGGGTGGCCTCCTCCCACCTGCAGCAAGGAGCAGAGTGAGCCTCAGGGAGGGATGGGTCACTGCCAGCAGGCAGAGGGGACATTCACCTGAGCTGTCACCCCAGGCTCCATGGAGCAGGCTGAGGCACAGCTGGGTGCTCTGGGTGCTCCCCTCACCTCCCACCCCTGGAGCTCTGGAATGCAGGAGGGAAGAGCCAGCCTGTGCAGCAGCAGCTCTCTGGGACCGCTGGGGACACTGCAGCTCCCTGCTCTGAGCAGGGGCTGCACCCAGAGCCCTGTCACTGCTGTCCCCTGCCCCGAGGAAAGTCCCTCTGTGCCTGGTGCAAGGCCAGCACAGCAGAGATGACACATGTCCTGTGTCATTGAGCATCACTGCCACCTCCCCAGTGCCACCAGAGCAAGGGACATCCCAGCAACATGAACTTGGCTCCAAAGAGCTGGGACAAAGGGTGAGGGCCCCTTCTGAGCCCACAGCCCCGAGGCAGTGCCACACAGGCTGGGCACTGAGGGGACAGAGCCCTGCTGACTCCCCAGCTGGCAGCAGCCTACAGAGGACACATCTCATTCCCTGCTCAGGAGCAGAACCCAGGGAGCCTGGAAGGGGATCACAGCTGCTTCTCTGGACACTGCAGATGTGTCACTGCTTGCTGCAGCAGCAAAGCAGCTCTGCCAAAAATGTGCTGCTGTGGTCACCAACCTCTGGACAAGGGGGGACCCAGGTGACCCTGCATGGGACCCCAGCATCCACCTGCCCAGGGTGCCCTGGATCCATCCCATTCCCTGCAGCTGGAATGAGCCCTCACACACCACACAGGGATGTGATGCCTGCCCAAACCATTCAGAGTTCCTGGTGACACCTGGCACTCCTGTACCCACTGGATCCCTCTTCTCCTCCCTGCATATCCCAGGGACACCTTGAAGTTGTTTTGAGGGATTTTCAATCATGTTGCAGGGAAAGAAGAGCAGCTCTCTCACCACCCCTGTCTGCCCTGAGAAGGGGCACAAGGGAAGGGCACACAGAGCTTGTGCCAAGGCTGGACTCAATGTCCCCAGAGCAGCTGGGGCTGCCCCTGCATCCCTGGCAGTGCCCAAGGCCAGGCTGGACAGGGCTTGGAGCAGCCTGGGACAGTGGGAGGTGTCCCTGCCATGGCAGGGGGTGGAACAAGATGAGCTTTGAGGTCCCTTCAACCCAAACCACTCTGGGATTCTGTGACTCAGCTCTCCCTTGCAGGAACATGGGAAGTGGCTTCTGTGCCTGTCACCCCTGCAATGCTGCCAGCACCTGACCCAGGCTGACCACACTGGGCTGTTCCTGCACCAAAGGCGACGTCCCCCTGAACGCCACGTCACACCACACGTGACACGTGTCCCCAGGTGTCCCTGCCAGCTGCCACACTGCTCCCACACTCACCAGACTCGGGTGCCTGCTCCCCAGGGCCATGACTGAGGCAGGGAAGGCCTGGCCCAGGCTGCCCACGGCAGCACTGTGTGCTGGTGCTGAGCCCAGCAGCCCGTGCATGTCCCCGTGGTTGCTGGCCATGGCAGAGGTCTGGCCCACGGCGTGGTTCCTCAGCACGTGGATGGCTTCATCCAACCTGTCTTCCATTTTGTTTTGCTGGAAGGGCAGGACAGAGACAGGTCTGTGTTAAGTGCCCCATCCCTGGAAGTGTCCAAGGTTGGATGGGGCTTGGAGCACCCTGGTCTAGCAGAAGGTGTCTCTGCCCATGGCAGGGGTGCAACTGTATGAGCTTTAAGATCTCTCCCAACCCAAACCTTTCCATGATTCCAATCCAATTCCATGACTGCAATCCCATAAAGCCAGCAGCCCCCTGCTGCTCTGCACTACAGAATGGCTGGTGGCAATCCTGGACTCGGGTGCCACAGGGCAGGGATGGGGAGCAATAACCCCCCCAGCCAGTGCCATTCCCCAAAGGCAAGATGGGTGACACGAGTGGAACTGCTGAGGGCAGGCAAAACCTGCCAGAGCCCCGGGATGGGCCTGGGGCTGCCAGGGGACTCCAGGTCAGGGATGCAGCACTGGGCTCTGCTCAGCTGCTGCTCCCCACATATCCATCCCTGGCCACCCAGCTGATTCCAGGCATCCAAGGGAGAGGGTGCCACCCAAAACCCTTCATCACCAAGCCCTGAGGGAAGAGAGAGAAAAGGAGAACCCGGAATTTTTGGTGCCACTCACCAAAGTGTGGAGGCTCCCTTCGTAACTGGGAGATAAGGCACCCGCTCCGCCCGCCCGCGGCCACTGCGACGAGCCTGGGGACAAACGCAGAGTTGGGGACCGGCCATGGCCACGGCTGCCACTAGATGGGGCTGGAAGCTGGGACACCGCGGCAGCGCACCGGCCACCGCACGGCACGGCACACACGGCACGGCACACACGGCACGGCACGGCTCGGCACTGCTCGGCACGGCACGGCTCGGCATGACACGGCTCAGCACGGCACGGCACGGCACGGCTCGGCTCGGCTCGGCACGGCACGGCTCGGCTCGGCACAGCACAGCACGGCACGGCACGGCACAGCACTGCTCGGCTTGGCACAGCACGGCACGGCACAGCACGGCACGGCACAGCACAGCAGGGCTCAGCACGGCTCGGCTTGGCACGGCACAGCACAGCAGGGCTCGGCACTGCTCGGCACGGAACAGCACGGCTCGGCACGGCATGGCTCGGCACGGCACACAGGGCACGGCACGGCATGGCACACAGGGCACGGCATGGCACGGCTCGGCACGGCACTGCTCGGCACTGCTCAGCTCGGCTCTGCTCAGCACGGCTTGGCACTGCTCGACACAGCACTGCTCAGGCCACAGCAGCAACACCCGGCCCTGCACAGGCCACTGTGGCACCATATGGCACTGCATGGATCACCATGGCACTACATGGGCCACCACAGGGCTGTGTGGCACTGATGGGCACCGTGGCACTGCATGGATCACCATGGCACTACATGGGCCACCGCAGGGCTGTGTGGCACTGATGGGCACTGCATGGCACTGCATGGATCACCATGGCACTACATGGATCACCATGGCACCACAGGGGCCACCACAGGGCTGTGTGGCACTGATGGGCACTGTGGCACTGCATGGCACTCCATGGATCACCATGGCACTACATGGATCACCACAGGGCTGTGTGGCACTGATGGGCACTGTGGCACTGTGTGGCACTACGAGCTCTGCTCTGGCTCAGCCCTTCAGGCCTTGAGAGGTGTCCCCAATGTCCCCGGTCCCAGTGACTCGCTGTGACCTCAGGGCCAGCTTATGCTGCACCCCGGGCACAGGGAGCCTGGGCACCAGCTCTGCTGGGCACCAGCTCTGCTGGGCACCACAGGACCTGTCCTGCCCGAGGAGAACAGGAAAGGGCCTTCAGCAGATGCTCAATGTGGGTTTGAACCACTGGCTGCTTCCCACATCCCACTGCACTTCTCCCACGGAGGCAAATCCAGCCACAGCCTCTCTGGGATGGGACAAGCAGGGACAGGGCCAGGAAGGGCAGGAGAAGGTCCCAGGGCTGCTGCCAGCTCTGGGCTGAGGTTTAGTGGCTGACCTGGGAAATTCACTGCCTGTGAGCTCCCCAAAGCAAACCCCACCCCCCTCACCTTCACACTGTCACTCACCTGCGAGGCCCTGCGGGGACCCGACCGGGGTGGAGGGGTTGGAGGAGAAGTTATTGCTAGAGTGGTCAGGGGAGTAAATCTGCAGGGACAGAAGGGGGATGGTCAGCAGTGCCATCTGAGCTAGCTGTCCCCTCCCAGTGACACCCAGCACCTGCTGGGACCTCCCTTCCCAAACCCAGAGCCAGCACAATGACCGAGCCCAGTTCCCCCCAGTTCCCCCATCAACCTCGGGGTCTGTCCCCACTGTGACCACCCCTGAGTGCAGCCTCTGCTCTTCAGGACCCCTCTCAGGAGGAAGCAGGAGCTCTCAGGAATTGTTGCAGGGTCACTGTCAGCACCCCTCTGCATCCATGCAGAGATCACTGAACAGGACAGAGGAAACTCTCTGGTAACCCAGTGAGACCAGTGCCCTCCAGTTTGAACCAGCACACACAGGGCAAGGACTACTGGGACCTGCAAGTCCTCCCACAAGGTTTGTGTAGGGTGGTCTTGGCAGAGCAGCACCAGGCTGGGAGGGCACAGAGCAGCAAATGTGACTGCAGGGCCACCACAACCTCAGTGCCTCAGTTTCCCCATCCACCAAAAGGTGCTGGGACTGAGATGACAGCACATGGAGAGGAGAAAACCCTCCCTAAAGGCTGCTGTGGATTTGGGGTGCATGCTCCCTGCTGGGTAGAGGGTCCCTGCAGCAGCAGGACTGGGACTGGGTCAGGACCACCCCAAGCTCTCACCGAGGCCAGAGCCTTCCCAAGCGCGTCCCCGGAGCTCCCAGCTGTGGTTCCTCTGTTACCTGCAAGAGAGACACAGGTGCCACTGCCAAGCCCACAGACCCCAGCAGGACACAGCACCCTACAGGACCCTCTTTGGGGTCACCTGCTCTGGGGTGGAAATTTTCTGCTTTTAGTGCTTTGCTTGAAAATTAAATGTTTGTGCAGCTCGGAGCAGCTCGGACACGGGGCACCTTCCCCTGGAAGCCATCAAGGGGCTGCAGGGACATCTCTCCAAGCCCTGGGCTGGAGGTATAGTGCCACCAACAGCAATCAGACATCTCTGCTGCAGCAGAGCCATTGCCATGGGGCATCTCAAACCCCAGCAACCACCAATGCACTTGATGAGCCTAGAGATGTCTTCCAACCTTAATGACACTTTCATTCTATGAATCCCAAACTTCCTTCTCCATAGAAAAGCAAGGTATTTTCTACAAATCTGTGTCAGGATCCTCATTTCCTGGGGAGCATGAGCTCATTTCAGTAACAGGGTCAGAGATTAAAGCACTCAGGGGTTAATGTGGTACCCAAACCCAGCAGGAACATTCCCATTCTGGATCTAGGGAAGCAGCTTCACATAGAAATCCATCCCACAACTCATCTAAGCCACAGCACCTCCAGGAGATTATACTAGACTGCTGGGCTCCTCCCAGACCCACCCCACGAGCTGTAAACCCCCAGAGCAGCACCCAGAACCTCCCTGTGCCTCTTCCCCGGGCAGGGACTCCAGGCACAGGGGACACACAAGGATCAGGGGTGTCTGGGTGTGTTGGATGCCTCAGGCAGCAGGTGTGCACAAGCCCAGGCTGTCCAGGTGAGCTGTGCCCGGCTGTGGGGTCAGTGTGACGCTGGCCATACCCATGATGGTGTCGGTGCCGCTGATCGGGGGGGTGTGACTGGACACTCCGTACGCCGTGGGCGCCGAGGAGAAGCCGGACACGGAGGGCAGCCCGCCGTTCACCTCTGCTGAATGCAGCTGGTAGTTCTGCCAGGGAGGGAGAGTGGGCTCAGAGGAAAAGCTGTGGGGTTCAGCAGCTGGGGCAGGACCCACAGCCAAGGCAGGAGGTGCCAGGGCCACGGGGACACGTTACCATGCGCTCGTGCTGGTGTAAACTGTTGAAGCCGCTGGACTGCGGGAGCGGGGACGAGGAGCTGCCCAGCATGGCACCGTAACTCGACTGGCTCATGGCACCCGGGGAACTCCACAGGTCTGCAGAGTTATGGAGTCCATCTGCAAGGAGCCCAGAGCTGAGTGGGGCAGGGACAGCAGCAGGCAGCCCCCAGCCCCAGGGGGAACAGGTCAGCCCTGGATGAGGGGACGGGACTGTCCCCACCACATCCTGCCTGTGCTGAGCATCACCCACTGAGCAATCAGGACAAACTCTCTGGGACAGGGACAGGAGCCCAGCAAGGGCTGGAGCTAGGCCAGGCCTTGGCATGGAGCTCAGGGCAAGGTTCTTCCCCCCGAGGCTGCTGGGCACTGCCCAGGCTCCCCAGGGAATGGTGCCAAGGCTGCCACAGCTCCAGGAGCTCCCAGGGCTGCTCAGGGTGGGGTTCTTGGGGTGGCTGGGCAGGGACTGCACTGATGATCCCTTTGGATCCCTTCTCACTCAGGATTTTGGGGCTGCATTGTGCCTCATGCACTCCTGCCCTGAGCTCCCTCCAGATGTGCAATCCCTCCCATGGTCCATAATGGGCAAGGCTGCCCCTGCTCTGCCTGGTTTGTGGGATCACAGGGCTGGGAATAACTCACCTGTCATGTAAAAGGCTCCAGGATACACAGTGCTGGGAGGTTTTGAGGAAGTATATCCAGCTGGATCCCTGCTGTAGTCATCACCTGAGTTGGATGGATACACCTGTGGGGCAGGAGAGGGGTTGAAGAGAAGGCCTTGGTCAGTCCATAGCCCCACACCCTCACCATGGCTCCCCCCAGCCCTGCACAGTAAAACTTCAAAACTCAAACTTCAGCAGTGTTTGACCACCTCTCCCATGGCAACAGAGCAGCAAGTGCTTCACTCAGCTGACCTTTCAAGGGAAGGAGGGACAGGACCCAGGGAATGGCTCCCACTGCCAGAGAGGGCAGGGCTGGATGGGATCTTGGCAATCAGGAATTGTTCCCTGGCAGGGTGGGCAGGCCCTGGCCCAGGGTGCCCAGAGCAGCTGGGGCTGCCCCTGCATCCCTGGCAGTGCCCAAGGCCAGGCTGGACAGGGCTGGGAGCAGCCTGGGACAGTGGGAGGTGTCCCTGCCATGGCAGGGGTGGCACTGGATGGGATTTAATGTCCACTCCAACCCAAACCATCTGATGAGTCCAGGAGCTTTGCTTTAATTCATCCCACAGCAGATCTGGGGGGGAACTGGAGCAGCTCAGCCAAAGTCCTCAAAGGGCACAGCCCTACATGGAGCAGAGCAGGGGCCAGGGCACAGAGGACAGGGCAGAGGGCACACAGGACAGGGTACAGTGTTCCTTTCTGTTTGTTCCTGTCACCCTCCTTGGTCCCCAGAACCTGCCCAGCTCCAGCAGAAGTTTCGACTCTGCTCCAGTTCCGTTTTCCATGGTTATAACTTTTTCTGGGTAACCACAAAAGCCGCCACTGCTGCAGTGACCCCACTCTGGGGGGAACAGGCTGGGCACTGGCAGCGGGCACCCGTGTGGCCTTGGGACCCCCCTGTGCCAACCCTGCCCTGTGCCAGGCTCCTGAGCACAGCCCCCACTCAAAGCCCTCAGGAAAACCAGGCTGAGGGGAAACTGAGGCACGTGGGGCTGAGCAGCCCCTCACAGCCATTGTCACAGGGGAGGGACAAACCTCAGACAGCCCTCACACAGCTCTTGGGTCACATTTCTGCAGCACTGCTCTGCTCTGTGATTTAACAGCACATCAAGCAGAAGAAAAAGCTTTTCCTTCCCTACTAAATTAACCAAACCCATCCTAGAAAGCCCTGACCGAAAATCATCTTCTGCCAGGACAAAAACAGACTTTTCTTTTTTTAAAGCAGAAATTCAACATGCAAAGAAACCGAAATGGCATTCAAAGAAACTGAAATAGCTCTCAGATGATGTGAGAACTTTTGTCACAGGTTATTTTCATCTCCTTTGATTCATTCTGAAACCGATAATCTTTTTTTTTTAATCCAGACGAAAGCAGAGGTGGGGCAGGGGCCAGGCTCTGCCTGGCACACACAGTTCTCTTTGGGAAGGAAACTTGCCTGAGTTTCTTTTTCCCCACAGCCAGCTGCTCCCTTCCAGCCCTTGTCCTCACCAGTAAAAAGGGACAAAATTGATGGTGGGGAATAAAAGACACAATCAGAGAATCCTAAAGGTTGGAAGAGACCTTTAAGATCAAGTCTAACCATGAAAGCAGCAGCACCACCATGTTCATCACTAACTCATGTCCTCAAGTGCCACATCCACATGTTTTTTGAACAATTCCAAGGTGGTGACTCCACCATGGCCCTGGACAGCCTGTGCCAGGCTTCTTTTTGTTTAAAAAACAACCCCAAAGCCCCCCAGAAATCCAACAAGGGTCAGTGGAGCTGGGGAAGGGTCTGGAGCACCAGGAGAGGCTCAGGGAGCTGGGCAGGGGCTGAGCCTGGAGCAAAGGAGGCTCAGGGGGCCCTTGTGGCTCTGCACAGCTCCTGACAGGAGGGGACAGCCCAGGGGGGTCGGGCTGTGCTCCAGGGAACAGGGACAGGAGGAGAGGGAATGGCCTCAGGCTGGGCCAGGGGAGTTTAGATTGGAAATTGGGAAAATTTCTTCACAGAAAGTGTTGGAAAGCATTGGAACAGACTGCCCAGGGTAGAAGTGGAGTCACCATCCCTGAAGTGTTCAAACAATGTGTGAATGTGGCACTTGGGGACACGGGTCAGCAGTGGCCTTGGCAGTGCTGGGGAACAGTTGGACTCTGTGACCCTTAGAGGGCTTTTCCAACCTTAATGACTCTGTGACTCTACAGAGAACTCGTAAAATAAAGACAAAAAAAAAGAGAGGGGGGGAAGGGCAAATCCTGACAGACACAGGCAGCTGCCCTTTGTCCCTTGCTCCAAACAGAGAATTCCAGGCCCTGGTCCCCGGGATGCTGCCGGGTGTGTGGGCAGAGGGAGCCGCGCGTGGGCTGGGGGGGTGGGGGAGGCACTGCAGAGCGGGAATCCAGCAAATTGACTTTTCCTATAATTTGATTAAATAGCGGGAGCGGGCTGGGGAATGGAGCGCAGCACGTCTGAGAGCCCCGCGCCATCTGGCAGGGGCTGGCTCGGGGCCAGCGCCCGGCAGCTGCACCAACAGCCCAGCCAGGAACCCAGGGAGAAAACAACGGCCAGAAAATGGCAGGGATGGAGGGATCAGGGCTGCAAAGCAGGGGAAATTCACCTTACTGTGCACCCACCCTGCTCCAGCACCCCTGGAACATCTCCTGCCGGATCCTGGGGGGCCAAGTTTCAGCACACTCCTGGCCCTGACCCTGCTAATTGTTCCTTTTGCTGTCCAGCACAGGGGAGGCTGTGAAAAGCAAATTCCTCCGAGAGCCATGTGCGGGCATGGTGGGGCTGGGCTGGGCGCTGCAGGCAGCTGGAAATCAAGGCCAGGACCCCTCCCCAGCCCCTGGCCCCAGCCCTCAGGCCAGCAGCCCCGGGGACCTCCAGGTGAGGTCATTTCCTCCGGTGAAAATTTGCCAGCGCGGCAAGAGGCGCTCGAAAAGCCCCAGCGCTGGGATTCGCAGCGCTTTGTGGTCTGGGGTTGTTTTTCCCTCCCTGTTTTTCTTGCTTAAATGCAGGAGCTGGGGTGGGACTTTGGGCAGACTGAGGCTAAACAGAGCAGTGACCAGACTGGGAATGAACAGCCTGAAACAGCTCCCAGGCACTGAACTTGCTGTGGCAACAAAATCCTGCAGGAAGCAACTTGTACAGAATCCCTGCCCGGGTTCCTCTGGCACTGCAGCCAATGTGGAGCCACATCCAGCTCTAGATCCTGTGCCCAGACACAGCAGCCCCTGGCCAGGAGCTCAAGGGGCTCCATGCCCTGAGGGCAGCCCCAAGCCAGCACCTACTGCATAGAACCATGGAATGGTTTGGGTTCAGAGGGACTTCAAAGCCCATCTCATAACCCCCTGCCATGGCAGGGACACCTTCCATCATCCCAGGCTGCTCCAAGCCCTGCCCAGCCTGGCCTTGGGCACTGCCAGGGATGCAGGGGCAGCCCCAACTGCTCTGGGCACCCTGTGCCAGGGCCTGCCCACCCTGCCAGGGAACAATTCCTGCCCAATATCCCATCCAGCCCAGCCCTTTGACTCCTTGAGCCCCTTCAGGCCCTGCCAGGGGCTCTGAGGTGTCCCTGGAGCCTTCTCCTGTCCAGGTGAGCACCCCCAGCTCTCCCAGCCTGGCTCCAGAGGGGCTCCAGCCCTGGGAGCAGCTCTGTGGTGTCCTTGGCACAAAAGCACTGAGCCCAAGGGCCCTGGGTTCAGAGCACAGCTCCTCTGTGCCCATCCCTGCCTGGCACTGCTGCTCACACCCCTGAACCCCTCTCGCTGCCCTTGGCATCACTCCCTGCTCACCCACCCACCCTCAGCTCCTGCAGCCGCTGACCTCGGCGAGTTTTCAAAGCAGCTCGGGAATTACAGATTAAAGCACTTCATTTGAATAAGATGCTGATTAACCTATTTATTTTGCACGGGGTCCAGCGATAACACGGGGCGGGCTCCTGCATGGGCGAGTCAGACAAGAAAGAGCCTTTGATCCACTGCCTTTGAGGCCACTCCTGCCTCACACTTCTGCTGCTGCCTAGGCACAGATCTGTCTCCCCAGGTGTGGAAGTTCAAAAACAAACCAGGAAGCTGGAGCTCCCAGCACAGGGAGGGTGAGGGAAAGAGGCAGAACCAACCCCTGCTCTGAAAACTGGAGCTTTGGCATCAAGAGGCAGCTGAGGCAACAGCCAGGGCAGAGACAGAGATTTAGGTTGGATGTTGGGGAAAAATTCTTTCCTGGCACAGGTTTCCCAGAGAAGCTGTGGGTGCCCTGGATCCCTGAAAGTGTCCAACACCAGGTTGGATGGGGCTTTGAATACCCTGGGATAGTGGAGGTGCCCCTGGCCATGGCAGAGGTGGCACTGGATGAGCTTTAATGTCCTTGCCAACCCAAAGCATTCCACGATCCTATGAAAGGCTGGAGTGCAGGTGTCACTCAGACACAGGGAAGGGGCTGAGCTGTGGCAAATGCCAAGCAGCTCTTCCTGTGGGAATCAGGGCCCTGCAGGGCTCTGCCAGCAGGATGGGCCAAGCCCCAGCACTTTGAAATTCGAGGCCAATAAAGGCCATTTGTTGGAGCGATGTTTTCCCCACATGTCGACTGGGGTTTAAAGCTCCAAATTTCCCACAGAAATTCGAGGCAGTGACACAGACTGTGACTCAAGCAGGTTTTCCCTGTCAAAACACACACTCTTGGAGCTGGTTTCTGCCTCACATGGATCCACACAGACCCTCCAACACCCCCAGGTCTGTGAGCCCAAGCTGGCAAGGCCTCGATGCCCTCCCCTCCCTCTATCCTCCAGAACCAGCACCTCGGGGTCCAATCCCAAAGGCAGAGCCTGTGGTGCAGGTTCCAGCTGTGCACCAGCAGCCAGGGAATGCCACAGCAGGGATTTCCCCCAGGATGGGGATGTTCCCTGGGGAATGGGGCAGAGACTGAGGGCACGTCTCCAGCACAGCACAGCCCCGGGCTGGGGACAGAGCCCAGTGGGACAGAGCACACAGACATTCCAGGCAGGAATGCAGCCCCCGTGCTCCTGCAGGAACCCCGCAGCCCGCTCCAATTAGCTTTCCTGGAGATCCCGTTACTCGCAGCCACAAAGACATTGTTCAGTTGATTCCCCTGGAACAGCCGCGGGAGCAGGGATATTCCTGCAGCCTGCTCAGCTTTCCTATAAAGCAGCGCACACCTGGAGCGGGCTCAGCTGCCGGCCCCCAGCGCCAGCCCGAAACCCGAGCCCGCGGTGTCGCCTTTCAGGCGGACAGCGCAGCAAACACGGCACGGGCTCCTCGGCTCCTTCCCCGAGCTGCCCCCATCGCTGCCCCTTCTCCCGCACGGGAATTCCCTTCCCTTCCCCATCCCACGCAATCCCAGCCCGCGATGCGTGCGGGGCATGCGGGGTCCCAGCTGCTGGCAGCTTTAGTTTGGGAGAAATCCTGCAAAGCTTGTGAATTTTTAGGTTGGCACCCCAGTGTCTGCCAAGGTGAGTGGTCCCAAACTGAGGCCATTTCCCATGGGAAAGAGAAGTCATTTCCCCAGACAATGGGTATCAGCTCAATGATGGCATTCGGGATTTTAAGGGAACACTCAGTCCTAGTTTCTGCAAGCTTTAGTTTGGGAGAAATCCTGCAAAGTTTGCAAATTTTTAAGTTGGCACCCCAGTGTGGGCCAGTGTGAGTGGCCCCAAATGGAGGCAAGTGGCCCCAAATGGAGGGCATTTTCCATGGGAACAGGAATAATTTCCCCAGGGTCTGGGTATCAGCTCAGAGGTGGTGTTTGGGGCTCTATCAGCAGGGAGGGTCCCAGCTGCTGGCAGCTTTAGTTTGGGAGAAATCCTGCAAAGCTTGTGAATTTTTAGGTTGGCACCCCAGTGTCTGCCAAGGCGAGTGGTCCCAAACTGAGGCCATTTTCCATGGGAAAGGGAAGTAATTTCCCCAGGGTCTGGGTATCAGCTCAGAGGTGGTGTTTGGGATTTTAAGGGAATGCTTGGTCCTAGTTTCTGCAAGCTTTAGCTTGGGAGAAATCAAGCAAGTTTGCAAATTTTTAGGTTGGCACCCCAGTGTGGGCCAGTGTGAGTGGCCACAAACTGAGGCCATTTTCCATGGGAAAAAGAAGTCATTTCCCCAGGCTCTGGGTATCAGATTAAAGGTGGAGTTTGGGGCTCTATCAGCAGGCAGGGTCCTAGTTGCTGGCAGCTTTAGTTTGGGAGAAATCAAGCAAAGTTTGTGAATTTTTAGGTTGGCACCCCAGTGTCTGCCAGAGTGAGTGGCCCCAAATGGAGGCCATTTTCCATGGGAAAGAGAAGTCATTTCCCCAGGCTCTGGGTATCTATTGAAATTATTGAAATTAAATACCCTATGAGATCACACTGCAACAGGTATCAGTTCAGAGGTGGCGTTTGGGATTTTAATGGAATGCTCAGTCCTAGTTTCTGCAAGTTTTAGTTTGGGAGAAATCAAGCAAAGTTTGCAAATTTTTAGGTTGGCACCCCAGTGTGGCCCAGTGTGAGTGGCCATAAATGGAGGCCATTTTCCATGGAAAAAAGGTCATTTCCCCAGGCTCTGGGTTCAGATTAAAGGTGGAGTTTGGGGCTCTATCAGCAGGCAGGGTCCCAGCTGCTGGTTTGGAGAGAACCTGGTCCTGCTTTGTTTGGGAGAAATCCTGCAAAGTTTGCAATGTTGCCATCAGCACCCCACTGCTGGCCAGTTTGGGGCTGCAGGACCCAGCATTTTGGGGCACAGGGAGCAGGGATGGCTCCCAGGGCAGGGAATGGGACCATGATGCTGTCACTTACCGAGGAGGGGAGTCCAGGAGGCACCTTCCGAACCTTTTTGGGCTGTCCATCTGTGCAGACAAGAGAGGATCTGAGTTCTCAGGGGGTTAGAGGGAGGGGAAATGAGCTGCAGGAAAAGTCTCCAGGGTTGGAAACTGCAGGTACAGACAGGACTGAGATCCCAAATGTCCCGTGGCCAAGGAAGCATCAACAGTGAAAATGTCCAAGGCTGAGCCTCTCCAAATCTTGTCTGCTCCCTTTGGGGGCAGGTTTCACACTCACACAGAGATCTCAGGACAGGAAGGGTTTGTTGGGAGAGACTGAGCCCATAAATATAATAACATTTAATGTTATAACCCCTCATTGGGGTTTTTTTGGAAACACTTTAAACTTGAAGTGGGTTTGTGGAGAGAGGATGCAGAAAGGGAACACATGCAAGGCTGGGCTGTATTTTCATTTGCTTCCTACAGGGATAGACTTGGGAAAGCTTTAGTGCTGCAGGAGGCAGGGATGTGCTTCCCAGGGACAGACCCCAGCCCCATCCCTCTGGTTCCAGCTCTGGAGGGGACACAGTGTCCTGGGGGAAGGGAAGGGGACAGTTCAGGGAAGTGGTAGGGAAACATCCAGAAGTGGTTTAAAGGGAAGCAATGGCTAATTTTTTTTAAATTCTATTTTTCATAATTATTATTTTTATAACTATTTTCCCATATTTTTAAAAATTATTTTAAATAATATTTTAAAAAATTCATAATTATGGAAAGCCCTGGCTGGGGGTTCAGGGTGCTAACACAGCAACCTGCCAAACCAGGGACTCTGTTGGGATGTAGCTCCAGAGCAGAAATTCATCCCACAGAATGCTAGAGAATCATTTTCCAGGCTGAAGTGGCAGCACCAGAGTAGGTGCCTTTTTCTGAAAAGCACTGAAAAGTGCACCCACCACAGGGTCACTTCTGGTTTCACTCGTTGGGGAAAGCCCAAAATAGCAGCAGGAAAGTGGCTCTGGAGGGTGCAGGGGAACTCTGACGAGAAACAGCAGTTCTGGGGAACTGGAGCTTCTGCTCCCTCTCAAGTTAAACTCACACCTGACCCAGCCTTTGGTAAAAGCTTATTGCCAGATCCATCCAGGCATGGGCCAGCCCTGCTTGGGAACAGCAGAGCGGGCAGGGAGAGCTCCTGGAGCAAACATTCCCTGGGTGCCAGGCACAGCTCCAGCCCCTCCTGCTGCCTCCTCCACCCTGCTCCTGCCAGTCCTGCCTGCTGCAGCTCCAGGAGGGCCACCAGCCACAGGAACAGCCTCCACAGCAGCCCAGGGATTGCCAGGAAGGATGAGTGATGTGCAGTGTGGCTGGAGGTGTTTTTACAAGAACCTTAAGCCATTTGCTGCTTTCAGCTAATCTGGCATTTTCCAGAAAGAGAGAAATTGTACCTGACTCTTTTTTGAGGTTAGATCTCTCTCTATATATATAAAAGAGATATTTAGATACATTCCCTCCCCAAAAAAGAGCAAACACCAGCTTCATGCCAGGGGCACACATGGCAACATCAATCCCTCATTCCCAGCATCAGTATCCTCATTCCCAAAGGCAGGTCTGAGCAGGGCACCTGCCCAGGTGGCATGGTGGCACCCAGGGACACGCAGTCACTCACCTATGCTGCTCTCAGCACCTCTCCTGCGAGGATTGTTGGGGTAAGAAAAATACTGAGCCCCCCCTTTGCCCCCAGTGGGGGAAAGCGTGCTCGGGCTGGCGATTCCCATCTCGCTGGGCAGGAAACCAGGCTGCAAACAAGCAGAGAGAAAAGCCCTTCCATGGAATTGCACTGCAAAACGACTCACTGGGAGAGAACAGAGCTGCTTTGAGCCACCTTCACACCAATTCAGCAGAGGGGAAAAATAAACACGAGCCAAGGGGCCAGGAGGGAAAGCAAATCCGTAAATATGGGGGTGGAGGTGGGGGAATAGGTGTGGAGGAACAAAAGAGGCTTTCAGCTTGTGCTTCCCTGCTGCACCCCAGCAAGGAACCTCTGCACACCAGGGATGCAAACCAGCAGGTGCCATGCTGGGGGACATTGTGGTCCTATGGTCACCTTGTGGGTGCCATGGTGGGGGTCACTGTGGTCCTACAGCCACCTTGTAGGTGCCATGCTGGGGGACACTGTGGTCCTACAGTCACCTTGTAGGTGCCATGCTGGGGGTCACTGTGGTCCTACAGTGACCTTGCAGGTGCCATGCTGGGGGACACTGTGGTCCCATGGTCACCTTGCAGGTGCCATGGTAGGAGCAGTGTGGTGCCATGCTCACCTTGATGTCCAGGAGGACAGCATGAGCCCCATGTCACCTGCACATGTCGTGGCCAGTGCCCTGGAATGGTGCTGCCACTGCTCAGGGTGGTTTTCTCCTGAGTTTTATCAGGGAAAAGCCAAATCCCTCTTTGTAAAGCCAGGAAACTCCTCCCTCTGTTTATCCCAGCTGACCTTGGGCACGCTGGGAAGCAGCAGAGCCAGAGCCCAGGGTGCTCCCTCCTGGGATGGAGCCTCTCCTCCAGCACTCTCACCTCAGGAGGAAGTTCAGTGTATTTACATGGAATTGCACAGGGTTGCCAAAGGGCCCTCAAGTCCCAAAAGCTCAGCTTTGACCCATCTTCCGAGGGCAACACATGGAAATAAAGGAGGATTTCAGGCTTTTGAGAAACTGGAAAAAAACCCCTTTGCTTTCAAACTCTGTCTCCTCCAGAAAGGGGTCAGGGAGGGAAAGAGGAGCTCGTGTGTTCACAGCTGGTGACATTCCTGCAATCTGTTCCACTGCTCAGGTTTCCTCTGCTCCGGAGCCGCTCTGAGCGCGGCCAAGGAAAGCACCCGGAGGGATCCCGGAGCTGCTCCTCCTGCAGGCAGGAGACACACTGGGACTTTGAGCAATTTCAAAGAAAGGGGTTTTCTTCCCATTTCCTCTGCCTGGGAATGCCCCAGGAGATGGTTCAGGGTTAAACAAAGGGGAAATGCCCTGCCAGCTCTGCCCTACCAGAGCAAGGCTTTTTTGGGCAAGAACCTGATCCCCATCCAGGGCATCTCCACCACACAATTTTTCATCTTTTCAAAAACAAAACAAAAAGTCAACCCCCCTCACTCCCCCAAACTGGAGCCAGAAGCAACAACTGCTCTGGGGGCCACAGAGGCTCCATTGGCCTCCCCCCACCCCCCACAAGGGGGTTTTGTCTCCTCTCCACCTCAAGTGGGATTTGCCACCCGATCCTGAGCCCTGTGCCCGCCTCTCCCGGGGCCTCTCCCGGCCATTTGCCCCCCCATTTCTGTTACCTTATATTCCCCCTCCTCCACAAAAGCCCAGCAAAACCATCACATCCAAAAGCAACACTTGGCACTGGGCCCGGTTTTCTTTGAGCAGCTTCAGTGGTAAATGAAATCCACTCTGGCACAGCCAGCACAGCTGCTCCAGCAAAGGAAACATCCTCACTTCAGAGAGGAGGAAATTATGACAAATTTGTGTAAAATTAAAACATGTAATGTGTGTGTGTGTACATGGATAAAATAAAAGCTGTCCAGCCAAAAGCTCCTCCCTTGGCTCCGGTGCTGGGACTGCTTCCCCAGGGCAGGCCGGGCACGGAGGGGGCACTTGGAGCCACACATCAAAGGGAGGTGCTCACTCCTTCCCAAAAAGCTATTTCTGGATGCTGCTGGCAGCAGGAGAGGTTATCTCAGGGCTGCTCTGCTGTGTTCCAAGCCCAGACTGACACCTCTGGTATTCCCCACAGGAAGCAAAGCTGTTCCCCCCAGCAGAGCCCGGGGTTCACATGGGGTGACCCAACAGGGCTGGGCTGTGTCTGCAAGAGGTGCCTCTGGTGTGCTGGGTCCCTTCCAGAGTTGTGGAGATCATGGAGTGCCAGAAGGATTTGTGTTGGGAAAGACCTCAAAGCTCATCCAGTGCCACCCCTGCCATGGCAGGGACACCTCCCACTGTCCCAGGCTGCTCCCAGCCCTGTCCAGCCTGGCCTTGGGCACTGCCAGGGATGCAGGGGCAGCCCCAGCTGCTCTGGGCACCCTGGGCCAGGGCCTGCCCACCCTGCCAGGGAACAATTCCTGATTGCCAAGATCCCATCCAGCCCTGCCCTCTGGCACTGGGAGCCATTGCCTGGCTCCTGTCCCTGCAGGCCTTGTCCCCAGTCCCTCTGCAGCTCTCCTGGAGCCCCTTCAGGCCCTGCCAGGGGCTCTCAGGTGTCCCTGGAGCCTTCTCTTGTCCAGGTGAGCAGCCCCAGCTGTGCCAGGCTGGCTCCAGAGCAGAGGGGCTCCAGCCCTTGCAGCATCTCCGTGCCTCCTCTGGCCTGGCTCCAGCAGCTCCACGTCCTGCTGCTGCCCCAGGGCTGGACAGAGCTCCTGCTGCAGGTCCTGCACCCACAGCCCCACCATAAAGCCAAAGCTCCACCTGGCAGTCACTCAAATGATGCTGCAGCAGCACAGAAACCACCTCAGAGACCCTCCCCAGAACTGGCCACTGGCCAGGGAGGTGGGAGATGCTGCTGAAGAGGGAGAGGCAAAGCCCAGGGCAGGCAGTGGAGGGGAAGGAGCCTCCTGGAATGCTCCCTGCCCACAGCCAGCCTGGCACAGGGAAAGGAGCTGCTTGGATCTGAGTGCCTGGAACTCCCCAGCAAGGCTGGGTCAGGGCTGGTCAAATACAAACCAGGAGTAACAATAACAAAATGAGCGAGGCTGAAGAAGATTGGCAAAGAATTGAGAGGCTGCTACAACCAACATTTCCTAACCTCTGACAAACCTCTCACCTCCTCCAACCTCCTCTGAGCCAGCAGCACACACCAATATGAGCCTCCAACACTCCACAGAGGTTTTGGAGCAGAGCAGAGGCTTCCCAGGACCCCGTGCATGGAGATGAGATGTAAATCCAGGCTGGTTTCATTACCAGACTCCCCCTCTTGGGAGCCAGTAAATGAAGCAGAAAATCTCACTGCATTTTATCATTACCTGGTTTAGTCCTGGCATCCCTGTGTCTCTTCCAAACGTGGAGTATGAGGCTCTTTCACTGCTCTTCCCTGCAGAAGAAGAGAAAAGACAAGGTTTGGGGTAAGAGGGAAGTGGAGGGGATTTTTTTGCCCCCAGGCACGTGGATCCTGCCAAGGGACAAATCCTGTCCCCATAAAGCAGCTCACCCTGCCCTCCCATGAAGGGACAGCCTGACAGCTTGTGCAAAGCAGGAGCTGCTTTAAGTTCACAGAGAGCAGGTCCAAAACCACCAAAAGCCTGGAGCTGCAGTGGCACAGGGGCGTGTTTGTGGCCATGGAAACTGAGAGTGTCAGCCCCCAGCCAAAAGCTCCCTGCACACACTGAGAGCTGGACTTGGCAGGGGCAGGGCTGGAGCACACCAAGGGCCAGGACAAGTGACCAGACCTCAGGAGTTCTTTCCAGACAGCAGGAAATGCAATCCCAGCCAAGGAGAGCTGAGCTCCTGCTCTGCACAGGGCACTGGGCACCTTCTGCCCCTCTCCTGGGGGAGGTGCAACTTCCCAAAACCTGCAGCTCCTCAGAGCCAGCTGGGATCTGTGTGGGCACAGCCCCATGCCAGCGGTGCCCCTGGGAAGTTACAGATTCCCAGAAGGATTTGGGTTGGAAAGGACCCTAAAGCCCACCCAGTGCCACCCCTGCCATGGCAGGGACACCTCCCACCATCCCAGGTGCTCCAAGCCCTGTCCAGCCTGGCCTTGGGCACTGCCAGGGATGCAGGGGCAGCCCCAGCTGCTCTGGGCACCCTGTGCCAGGGCCTGCCCACCCTGCCAGGGAACAATTCCTGATTGCCAAGATCCCATCCAGCCCTGCCCTCTGGCACTGGGAGCCATTGCCTGCCTTGTCCTGGCACTCAGGATCAATGAGGGCTTCTCTCACAACCACCTCATCCTGCGCACGTGCAGCTGAAAAGAAAGTTTTGAAGGGCCAAAAAAAGAAAAAGAGCCCAGATACCTGGTGGGATGTTCCCTCTCCAAAACATCCTGGCACTCATGGTCACTGCCCTGGGCACAGCATGGCCCAGCCAGCAGCACCCAGGGGTGCCAGGGCAGCAAAGGACACAAGGAAGGGAGAAGGGAATGGTTCAGTGCTGTGCCTGGAGGTACAACAGTGTCCCTTGGGATCCTCTCCATCCCTCTAAAGCACAACCAGACACTCTTCTAGTGGGTAACAGGCAGGCCACCAGCCCCACCCCCAAAGCCTTCCTGAAAAGGGGATCACACATCACATCCTGCCTCTGGTCTGGCTTAGTGAGCAAAATTGGGAGGGGCAGGATTTTGCCAATCTGCTTAGCCTAAAGCCAGCCCCAGGCCATTAAGATGCAGGTTGTTGATGCACTGGGGCAATGCTGGGCTGGCAGGACCCTCCCCACACCACTGAGAGCTTTGGGGAAGCAGATGAGCAGGAGAGAGGAAGCAAAATGCCTCAAACCATCCCCCCTGAAGCACAGGGCCCAGAGACCAGAGAATGCCAGAGTGGTTTGGGCTGAAAGGGATCTCAAAGCCCACCCAGTGCCACCCCTGCCATGGCAGGGACACCTCCCACTGTCCCAGGCTGCTCCCAGCCCTGCCCAGCCTGGCCTTGGGCACTGCCAGGGATGCAGGGGCAGCCCCAGCTGCTCTGGGGCTGGACTCATGGACCTGTGGGTCCCTCCCAGCTCAGGATATTCCAGGATTCTTACATTGCTGTGCCAGATGGGAAGAGAGAGGACGCTGCTCATTTTTCAACCTTACCATGGAGGTCTTGAACTCAACCCAAAAATTTTAGAGAGGATTCCCCCACTCTGAGCCCCAAGGCCCAGACCCCCATTCCTGCTGGGAAGGTCCTGGAGCAGCTCAGCCTGCCCTCCCTCCATGCAGTGACAGCAGGAGGCCCTGGGTGCTGCTGCCATTTCTTTTCAGAGGCTTAAACGTTAAGTAAACAAAGGTCAGAATGTCAGAGGATGGATCTCCTAAATGACCTAATTTCTAAAAGAGCTTAAGAGCTCGATCCACTGCAGCACCAGCCACGGGCACAAAGGACACAGCAGGTTGTGGCATCAGGCAGGTTCTGATTACTCCTAAAGCAGAGGAAAAGCAGGGTAATGCCAGGGGGGGTTGGCTGGACAGCAGCAGCCAGGTCTCCCTCTGATAACACACTGCAGCTTCCATGTGTGACTGCAGTGGGGAATCACAGAATGGTTTGGCTTGGAAGGGGCCCTAAAGCTCATCCAGTGCCACCCCTGCCACGGGCAGGGACACCTTCCACTGTCCCAGGTCACTCCAAACCCCATCCAGCAGCCTCTGCCATCACCAGAGAACCTGGGCTGAACCAGGGGGCTCCTGATGTGTGTGGGAAGGTGAAGGGACACTGGGCAATCCCCAACCATGTGAAGTTTAACAGGGCAAGTGTTGGATCCTGCCCTGGGATGGGGCAGCCCTGGATGCAGGGACAGACTGGGAATGAGAGGCTGGAGAGCAGCGCTGTGGGAAGGGCCCTGGGGGTCCTGGTCAGTGGCAAGTTGGATCTGAGTCACTGCTGGGCCCTGGCAGCCCCAAGGGCCCCCCTGTGCTGGGGGCACCAGGCCCAGGGAGGGATTGTCCCACTCTGCTCTGCCCTGGGGCAGCCTCACCTCCAGTGCTGGGGGCACTTTGGGCACCACGAGATCAGAAGGAGCCAAAGGTGTTGGAGAGTGGCCAAAGGAGGGACATGGAGCTGGGGAAGGGCTGAGGAGCAGCTGAGGGCACTTGGCTGGTTCAGCTGGAGCCCAGGAGACTGAGGGGAGGCTCCTGGGGGCTGCAGCTCCTGCCCAGGGCAGGCACAGGGGCAGGGGCTGAGCTCTGCTCTGGGACAGGGACAGGAGCCCAGCAAGGGCTGGAGCTGGGCCAGGCCTTGGCATGGAGCTCAGGGCAAGGTTCTGCCCCCCGAGGCTGCTGGGCACTGCCCAGGCTCCCTAGGGAATGGTGCCAAGGCTGCCACAGCTCCAGGAGCTCCCAGGGCTGCTCAGGGTGGGGTTCTTGGGGTGCCTGTGCAGGGACAGGGCTGCACTGATCATCCCTGAGGGTCCCTTCCAGCTCAGGATATTCCAGGAATCTGTGAACCCAGTGCCAGCTCTGCACTGCTCCAAACCCACAACCTTCTCTGGATGTCTCTCATTCCTCACTCAGCATCTGCTGCACCCCTGGGTCTGTGGGTGCCCCATGGGATGGGGGACATTGGCAAAGGGAGGGCAGCCCTGGCCAGCCCCAGCTCCTGCACCCTCCATCATCACAGAACAAGGGAAAAACAGAACAAAATTCAGCATAAGAGATTTTACATTTAACTGTCTATGAAAACAAGGCAGAAGGAAGAGTGGCACCTTTCTGGATTGGAATGTACCTAAACCTGCTGAAACTCAAAAGGTGCACAGCTGGGCAAGGAAAGGCTGAGCTTGCCAGCAGAAGGAGCTGTTTCTGTGGGCATGCAGATGGCACAGGTGGCAAGCCCAGACCCACCCTGTCTGTCACTCCTTGGCAGCCACAGCCTGGGGCATCAACCAGGAAAGGTGGCAAAGCCTCAGGAAGGAGGCAAGGACCAGGATGGAGACAAATCTCAGTAACCTGGGAAAAGCCACCAGGAATCTCCCCAAACCCCACCTGGCTCCCAGCAGAATTACTGAAATCCTGCAGATGGACGTGAAGGATCTGGTGGGAGGAGGAGGAGGAGGAGGATATAGTGGGAATAAATCCTCAAAGAGGAAAGGGGTTTCCTTTGGAAAGGAGGGGAAGCACAGTGGAGGCACCTCGAGTCAGTGCACCCACACACTGGCTGAGAGCATTCAGCATTCCCAGATCTTCCTGGCATCCCCTTCCTGCCCTTCCCCCTGCCAGCTCCTTCTCCTGCCCCCCATCTGCCTGTGCTGCCTCCAGCCCTGCCTAAGGAGCCTTTCCCAGCCTCCCTGCTCTCCCAGCATGTTCCCTCTTGCAGGATCTGCCTGTGTGGGGCTCTGGGAAGCCTCCCCCAGCCCTGCCTTCACCCAGGGCTTTTCCAGAGGAACCCCCCACGCTGTTTGTGCCACTCCTCCAGTGCACATCTGCTTCTGAGCTTGGAGACGAGGTGGAAAAATATAAACTGCTCTTCCCAGAGGTTCCCACCCACAATGGCAGTGTCAGGGATTGGCTCTGGCACCCTGGATCAGGGCAGCATCTCACCTCCACTGGAGCAAACTGCTTTTAAATAATAATAAATCATGGGTTTGCCATTTCTCTCACAGACCACAGAATCACAGAACAGCCTGAAATATGGGGGTGGAGGGAAGGAACTCGCCTGAGTTGGAAGGGATCCACAGGATCATCGAAGTCCAACTCCTGGCCCTGCACTTGACAGGCCAAGAAAAATTATTTAAATGCTGCCTACAAGTTTTTCCAGCAGCCACTGGCAGAACCAGTGCCCCCACATCACCCTAGCCCCAGCAGAGCCACCACCCACCATGCACCTCCCCCAGCCCCACACTGCTAATTCCATTAGAATTCCATTAGAATTCTGGCCTGGAGGGGAAAGGGGAGGCAAAACACAGCCAGGGATTAAAAACAGGGAGGAAAAAAAGAAGTTAAAAAAGCAGGAGCAGCGACCACCCCCTGATTAAACCCATTGTCCAGGAAGACCCCAATCTACAGGCACCAACAATACCCACCCGATTAGGAACACTGCTCTGAAAGGCAGCTAATTACTAGAAATAATTACTAGAAAGAAATCTGTTATGGCTTATCAGTTTCCTTGCTGTTTAACCACCCCACTCCTCGCCTGTCCCCGCTGAAGATGAATGCTAAATTGTGAAATTGGTGACTTAGAAAAGCCCTCCTCACCCTCCTCATCCTCTGGGACGAGCCGAGCTGGTTTGTCACTGTGTGGTGTCCTGGCACTGACTGGGACAGCCAGGGATGCTCCTGTCACCCCTCCCCACCCCAGGCTGGGCAGCTCAGAACTCCCCAGGAGGTTCCCAGTCCTCCAGGAGCAGCACCAAAGGCTCAAAGCTGGGAAACTTGGAGGAGGGAGCAATGGAGAGCTCAGACATTGGTCCTGCCCCTGCTCACCTGGTTCAAAGCCCCCACCTGGGAGGCTCCTCATTCAGAGCACTGATGGTGTTTCCATTCAGGGGTTTAGAATCACAGAATCCTGGAATAGCCTGAGCTGGAAGGGACCCTCAGGGATCATCCAGGCATTAACCAGGAGACCCCAACACCCTGAGCAGCCCTGGGAGCTCCTGGAGCTGTGGCAGCCTTAGCAGCCTCGGGGGGCAGAACCTTGCCCTGAGCTCCATGCCAAGGCCTGGCCCAGCTCCAGCCCTTGCTGGGCTCCTGTCCCTGTCCCAGAGCAGAGCTCAGCCCCTGCCCCTGTGCCTGCCCTGGGCAGGAGCTGCAGCCTCTGAGGAGCCTCCCCTCAGTCTCCTGGGCTCCAGCTGAACCAGCCAAGTGCCCTCAGCTGCTCCTCAGCCCTTCCCCAGCTCCGTGTCCCCCCTAATTTATTTTCTTATTCTTTTGACAAATTTAGGTTATTCCATCCTGTGCAACACAGCCCAGAGGTCCCTGCCCAGTCCATCCTGAGGGACTCTGATTTTCCCCATCACCTGTGGAGCTGAAGCTGTGGCTGAGGGCAGTAACTGAAGGTTCCCCTCACACTGTGCCTTTAATGAGAGCAGCAGGGGCATCACCCAGAGCTCTGTGGGAGCCTGGCTGGGGGGAGCAGAAGGCTCCATGCTGAAGGTGCCTCCTAAAGCCAAGCTCCCTTTGTGCCCCACGTTCATCCAAAGAGCTCAAACTCAACAGCTGAACAGAAATCAGTGCTTTTCCTTCCAGCTGCTTTTGGATCAGGTGTGCACCCTGTGATCCACAAGGTCACCACCCCAGGACTGGGCTGGACTGGGGTGAGGAGCAGTGGCTGTCCCTCCCTGGGGCCACTGCAGGGAACAACAGGGGTTAAATCAGAGCTTTGTACTCCCCCAGCCCCTTCCTCACTGCCCCTGGAAGGGGACCCTGGGCAGGGGAAGAGGGCTTGGGCTGGGCTGACACCAAAGGGCCCAACCAGGACAGGAACAAAGGGCAGGGATGCAGCCTGTGGGGGTTTCAGGGATGTGCTGGCAGTGTCCTGCTCCCCTCAAACCAGACCTGCTTTCCTTCTCTCCTGGGCCAGGCAGATCCCTCCAGCCCTGCCTATCCCATGGGGTTTGCTGCTCGTGGAGTTTGTGACACCAGCTCCCAGCACAGAAATCTGGCTGGACACATTCCACTGCTCCCTTACCCAAAGGGCCACTCCACCCTGCAGCCTCCCAGCTCCTCTGCTTGCTCCCTGCTCCTGTCAGATCAGTCTGAGTGGTGACAGGGCCTGTGCAGGAGGGTGAGCACTGGCTGGATCTGGGATCCCCCTCCAGGGCCCCAAAATGCCCCAGCCTGCAGGGACAGGGGAAGGCTCCACCCTGGAAGGGATGTGATCACTGCTTCAAGGCTCAGGCTGGCAGGAGCTCCTCAGCCCACCAGGCTGTCAGAGCACAGCTTCCTTTTCCATGTGGAAAATTGAGGCAAGAAATCACCATGTGCTCAATTTCTCCAACAAGTGCTGCCTGCTGTAGTGTCCCTTTGCTGGGGAAAGGTGCTCCCTGTCCCTAAAGCCCATGCCCAGAGGACAGGGGGCTGGAGCCTGGCCCTGGGACATGCACAGACTACAGGAACACAAAATCCAAAGGATGGGGGTCTCAGGAGGAGCCATCACCACCCTGAGTGCTCAGAGCCCCAGTGCTGACTTTGGGGGGCCCCTTGAGCTCAGCCTCCCTCCCTGCTGGCCCAAGCCATCAGTGCCAACACAGAGCATCCAGGCTGCTCCCAAAATGGTTCTGCCCACAGCTCCTGATCCTCCTTGAAGAAACAGAGGCTGAGTGGGAAAGAGAGAGAAATTCTGATCTTGGAGAAGGGCTCAGATGTTTCACACACCTTTCATCCATCAACAACCCCAACATGTTCATCCTCATCCTCCACCTCCCCAGATTTTGAAATTCTCTGGTTCCACTCAACCACCCCATTAACATGAATTGAACTTCAGACCCTGAGGGGCACCTTGCTGGCAACCAGGGCCTGGCAGAAGTGGGACCCATTGCCAAAACTCCCCTTTCCCTCCCATTTTTCCTCTGCTTTTACAGAAGCATTATTTTATTTTCCTGCCTGTCCTCTCCCTTATCCCTTTGCAGTTTGCCACTCTAAAAGTTTTCAGAAGCAGTTTGGAAAAGAGGAAGAGAAAATCCCACCCCTGCACTTCCCCATGTCCTTCCTTCCCAGCACATAAGCAAAGAGGGAGGTTTAGATTGGATATTGGGAGAAAATTGCTGGCTCTGAGGGTGGGCAGGCCCTGGCCCAGGGTGCCCAGAGCAGCTGGGGCTGCCCCTGCATCCCTGGCAGTGCCCAAGGCCAGGCTGGACAGGGCTGGGAGCAGCCTGGGACAGTGGGAGGTGTCCCTGCCATGGCAGGGGTGGCACTGGATGGGCTTGAAGGTCCTTTCCAACACAAACCATTCCGGGATTGTGTCGTCTACAGAATGAAGATGTCCCCAAAAAGCCACTGGATGGGCTTTAGGGTCCCTTCCCACCCAAAGCACTCTCTGATTCTTTGATTCTACAATGAAAAGTGATTTATGTATTTTGTAACCTGCTCCCAGAATCCATGCTTTCTACTTTTAATGGTTGAATTTTAGAAACAAAAGGGACTTGGAAATGTGAGGAACCCTTCCCCCCTGCCTGTTCCCTATCTCAGTGGTGGAGCTCCTGGTGCTGCCCCTGAGCCCCCTGGGGAGACACAGCCCTTGAGCCTGGGCTCACCCTGGCCCCCAGAGCCACTGGAATCCCCCAGGGAGGCCAGGGACAGGTTGGGCTCACAGGGAGAGGCAGCCAGAGGCATCTTCCCCACACACATCAAAGGGGAAACCTCTGTGTTCCTCCCCAGGCAGCTCCTTCTCAGCTGGAAACTCTCAGGGCTGCCCTGGCCCCAGGTGTGGGATGGGCTGGGCTGGGTCCCCCCAGGCACATCCCCCCACAAGCCCCACTGAGCTGCAGCAAGGCTCCCCTGTGCTACCCAGAAACCTCTCTGTGCTCCACTTACACCCTCCTGGGCACAGAGGGAGAGGGAAGATCCTCCCTTGCAGAGGGACAGGGCTTGGAAAGGCTCCTCCCCCTGCACAGGTCTCCAAGGGACACCCAAACGTTGTCCCCAAGAGCACAAGGGGTGCAAGGGGGAGGCAGAGCTCACAGTGAGCCCCAAGCCCTGACCCAGGCCAGGAGGGGCCAACGTGTGGCTGCTCCTGTCCCAGCACCACCCTGCTCTGCTCTTCCCCTTCGCCACCACCTCCACAGGGGGGGTTTTGTATTGGGAATTTTCTGTTTCAAACAGGATTCCCTTTTCTTATCCCCTCCTTTTCCAACCATGAGCAAGCCCTGCCCCAGCCCCGCTGCTTCCACATGTGCTGGAGCATTTTAACCACCCCTGCGTGGGCAAAGATGGGGAGGACTAACCCCAATTCCTGACCTAATGCCATTAGAGCTCTCTAAGCCCTCCAGCAGGGATATTTTCTGCTCTTAATCTCCCCTCCCACCCCTGAGCTGGGAGAGGTGACTGGGTGAATGGTCCCTGTGAGCTCCTCATGCTGCCTGCCTGGAGCTGGGCATGGAGGGGCCACACGAGGCTGCTGGAGCCTGGCAGGATATGGGAGGAGGCCCCTCCAAACCCCACTGCAGCAAAGGGAGCAGGCCCAGCTCTCTGGGAGGTGACACAGCCACACTGCACATCACAGTAACCCAGGGGGTCTGGTCTGGTTGGAAGTGACCATGGTGGGATCATCTGGTGCCACCTCCCCACTCAAGCAGGGTCATCCTGAGTCCTTCATAAATCCTCAACAATGAGCATCTCTTCCACCCCTAATTCCCAGCTCCCAGGGGCACACTCAGCCCATCCTGGGGGGCACCGTCCTGGAGGGGACACCCCTGCCTCAGGGTGCTACCATAAAGCAGGGAAACATAACCACAGACATGAAACAGCTGGCACAGCTGGCACTGATGGAACCCTCTGGGTACCACCTCCCTGGAGCACAGCCTGGAGAACACTTGGGGAGCTGGCAGGCAGCTGCAGGCACTCACCCACGAGTCCAGCTCCCAGGAACGGGGATGAGGAGATGCTGTTGTGGGATGGCAGGTCCCGGTGCTCGCCGTAGTGGGGGCCTTCACCATAGCTCTGCTGGGACAACAGGGGACAGTCACACACAGCAGGGGGATGAAACATGAGGCTGACAGGGCCCAGCCACCCCCAGGAAGGGGCAAAGCCAAAGGCTCCTTGTGAAAAGGCTTGGAAAGGATTTTATCCTCGTGCCAAGGGAGAGCTGGGCAGTGCAGAGGCTGTAGGGAGGGAACATGGCAAGAGGGGACATGGAACCACACTTTGGCCCATGCTGGCAGCTCTTTGGCACCCACCAGGTAAGAGCCAGGCAGCCCCTCCCTGAACCAGGGGGGTGAAGGGGAAAGGAAAAGGCTGGATAAATTAAAATGTATATTTTTAGATATATTTATATAAATACATAAATTCTAAATACACAAATGAGAGTTCACAGCACAGCCCCAGCTCTGCTGCTGATGGGAGGGGAGGGAAAGGTGCCATTGCAAAAATGAATCACACAAACCCATTAAAACAAAAATTACACCATTTCCATGAACTTTGTGGCATTTCTCTCTTCCCATACTCAGACCCCAGTCATGAGTGTTGCAGCCTCAACTCCTTCCCTGCAAAACCCTTCCCAAGGTCTCCATCCCCACCAAGGGTGCCATGGCCAGACAATGTGGTGGATTGCAGGGGTTCCCTCCTCAGGTTCCCAAAGTCTTGTGGGGTGGATGCTCAGGAAGCTTTGCCATCAGATGAGATCCCTCAACCCACTCAGATCCCTCAACCCACCCATCTGTGTCTCCTCTGGGGACCTGTCCCATCCCCTGGGTCCCCTCTCCCCGCACCAGCACTGGGTGCAGGGGGGGAGATGCCTGAGCAGCCACAGGAGCCCATCCTAGTGCAGCTCTGGGAGAGGTTTTTGGAGGAGGAACCTCAAGGGGACCTCAAGGCAGCAAAGCCTGGGGAGATGAGGATGGGGAAAACCCTAGAGAGTTCACAGAACCCATGTCCAAAGTGGGGCAAGAAAAGCTGTTCCAGGGTTAGACCTGGCTCTGAAAGGCCTGGGAAAGACCCCATTTGTTTTGGTTGGAGTTTGGTGTTTGTGCTTTGTCCTTACCCTTCCTTGGTCAAACGTGGAGCTGTTTTGATCTGCCGTTCCCCAGGAACCTGATCCCGGCCTTTCATCCAAGCCTACGGAAAAACAGGAAGAACAAAGGTTACACTTTGCTTTATCAGCAAAGCCTCAAAGGTGTTCTCGTAAAATTAACTCTTCCTTCTACAAACAAAACAATATTTTCATTAATAAACCACTTCCACTTGGCGTGACCGAGCCTCCCCTCTGCCTCCTCACCTTCCCACTCCCACTGGGAGTTATTCCACAAACTTCAAAGCACATCCCACCACAGCCTGGAAATGGTTCAAAACATGGGACAGTGGGAAGAGGAGAAACAAGAATTTTAACTCCTTTATTGCAGAGAGCACCCACGAACCTCCTTCCCCCAGAGAGCGGCAGTGAAAGGGACTGAACTATAAATCAAAACCACATTGCATCCATCTGGATGCTCCAGCAGGACTTGAATTTTGCCCACGATGGTGCAAGATCATGGGCCAAACTCTATTCAATCTGAGCAGAGTGAAAGAGTGCCCAGAGGTGAAATCCTCAGGTGGGAATTGCTGGGGGTCCAACATGACAGAGTCACCTGTCTGGGGGTGCTCTTTCAGCCCCCCAAGGTCCCCCTGAGGAAGTGGGGCCATCAGAGCACAGCCCCAGCCTTCTCAGCTTTAGCCATCCCCAGAGTATCCTCAGCACAAAGGGACCCCAAGCAGCAGAGGAGCAGGCAGAAGGTTTTGCAATGTTCCTGCACGGGCTGCGGTGGGAGCTCGGCTCCTTTCATCCCCTGCCAAGCCCAGGCAGGCGGCACCTCCTGGGCTGCACCCGGGGCAGGCAGAGAACATGGGATGGGCTGGGCTGGGCTGGGAGGGACCTCAAAGCTCATCCCATGCCAGCCCTGCCACGGCAGGGACACCTTCCACCACCCAGCCTGGCCTTGGGCACTGCCAGGGATGCAGGGGCAGCCCCAGCTGCTCTGGGCACCCTGGGCCAGGGCCTGCCCACCCTGCCAGGGAACAATTCCTGATTGCCAAGATCCCATCCAGCCCTGCCCTCTGGCACTGGGAGCCATTGCCTGGCTCCTGTCCCTGCAGGCCTTGTCCCCAGTCCCTCTGCAGCTCTCCTGGAGCCCCTTTAGGGAGCTGGGAATGTCCACCATGACACAAAATCCTTGGGATGTTGCATCAGCACAGCTCCCACAGTTCCAGCTGATACCACAACCACACGGAAGGAACCTTCTGGAAAACAGCCTCGACCTGACTCAGCTGCAGGCTCTCCGGCTGTGCTGCTCCACCTCCTGCTCCAGTGGGTGACATGGGGCTGGGGAGCAGCAGTTGGTGTTCTAAGGGGGCACATCCAGGGATTTGAGAGGGGCTGGGCAGGGTGGGGGCATCCATCATCTTTTGAGGTGCTGCACAAACTCTGCTGGGTTGGACAGAAAAAATCCCAGATCTGCAGAAGGCTGAGAGTGAGGGTGGCACCAGCCATGGACACTCCCAAGCCATGGACACCCCCTGTCCCCAGCAGGGGCACACTGGGGTGACACCAGCCCCTCCCAGCAGCAGCACCAGGGCCCTGTGGCTCTCTGGGGACCTGTCCTGTGCTGGTTCTTCCAACGGGGGTGGCACCTCCAGGTGCCCCAGGATGCCCTTTTGGGAGCAGGAGCTGAGTGGCAGCAAGGACAGGGGGGCAGGGGGTCAGGGCTCACTCCCATTTCGCTTGGCAAAGCTGATTATTATGGCAAACATGCCTCAGATTTGTCTCCTCCGCTCCCCTCACTGTTCATTTAACCAGAAACTTCTTTCAAATTACATCCTTCTATTTCTGTGCCTTTGTGTTAATCATTTCCCCAGAGAATTGGTGTTTAATTGCTGTCTAATTTGCATAATTATGCATATTAATCTCCACACCTAATGAATATTCATAATTCTCATTTAGATTTTGTTTTCTAATCAAAAATTTCCAATGTGATTACTGTGCAGAGCAGGGATAAGCCTCTAATAATACCTTGGATACTAGGGAGAATTACTGCCAATTCTCCCACCTCCTACTTCCTAGAATAAACTTTTGCTTTGCTAATGTGTTTTTCCAAAGCAATTCATCTGCAATCCCTGCAAACCCTGGCGAGGCAGGAGGCAGAAATGCTCCTTTGAGTCATTTTGCTGTCACGGGTGATTTTAAAGCTCCCCAAGGGTCGGGGAGAAGACATGAGCAGTATCAGCAGCCTTGGACATGGTTGGAAAAATGGTCCCTTCAGGCTGGAAGGACAAGGACTGCAGCACCACAGTGCCCATGAGGAACCCCAGGAGCCTCAGAGGCACAGGGGAAGCCAAGGTGTGGGGGACCAGACCCTCACAGCCACCCCTGCCCCATGCAGGATGGGCTTTGGGGATCCTGGGTCACCCTGGATCACCCAGACCCCTCACAGAGCCCTTGGTCCTGCCACCACCCCACAGACAACAGAGCAGCATTCCCAGGCTGGAATATGCCTGGAGAGGATGCTCAGGGGGCTCTGGAGGGAGATAGGGGGCTTGGAAGACCAGGGAAATCTTCCTCAGGTTGTGGAGTCTTCCTCCCTTGAATGTCCCTTCAGATATTCTCTGAGTTATGCCAAAACAGTCTGGACACAATCCTGTGCCCTGTGAGATGGGCCCAGAGGAGCCACTGTGGTCCTTCCAACCTCCCCCATTCTGGGATTCTGTGCCAAAATTCCTGAAAAATAAAATTAAATCCTTGCCTGGTCTCCGCAAGGAGGGAAGGAGAGGAGACAGAGTGGCACAGGGGGCAAAGACTGAGGGTGAGGGTCACACATCCCCTCCACAAGGACACAGCCCTGGCACCTGGAGCTGCTGCATCCTGTGGTGCCACCAGCACGGCACAGAGCCTGGAGAGGGGCAAAGCCCTGAGTGCTCCAACAGCAGCTGCAGAGCATGAGCCACTCATCCAGAGCAAGGACAGGTCCCCAGCCCCTCCTTGGCCCCTTTGTCACCCCAAATGGGGTCACAGCAAACCAACCCTTTCTTTCAGGAAGAAATTCTCCCTGGCAGGGTGGGCAGGCCCTGGCACAGGGTGCCCAGAGCAGCTGGGGCTGCCCCTGCATCCCTGGCAGTGCCCAAGGCCAGGCTGGACAGGGCTTGGAGCAGCCTGGGACAGTGGGAGGTGTCCCTGCCATGGCAGGGGTGGCACTGGGTGGGATTTAAGGTCTCTCCCAACCAAAAACTGGTCTGGGATTCTACAACCCCCAAGGAAACCCAAAAGGTTTTTTGCACCCTCCAAGGGTAGAAAAGCCTCCAGTTCCTGTGGCTGCCAAGGTGAAGTGGGATTCCACTCTCCCACAAAGCAGCAAGAGCATCCCAAGGTTCTGGAAGCACCTCTGAAGGTGCCCATGCCAGCTCTGTCTGATGTCTCCAGGAAAATAAAGTCTTGCACCTTCCCCAAGCTGCAGCTACTGGCTTGAAAAGTGACAGCAAAAAATCTCCTTATTTTCAGCACCTGCAGGTGTTTTAGGAATTCAGGGATTTCTGGGATGAAGCCAGGAAAAAGCAGACTGCCCTCTTTCAACGTCTGGCATCTGTCCTACATTCCCTGCCAGCCCACTCTCCCCTCCCTTCGTATTCCTAAGGATGTACAACTTGGCAGCAAACGCCCCCAGGCAGCCCTGCAAAGCCCAGTGTCTGGCCATGGGCAGGTGTGTCTGGAGCAGCTCCCATCAGCAGGGTTTGCTCACTCACAGCACAAAGCCCTGAGCACAGAGTCACCCCAAACACAGCCCCACACCCTGGCTCTGGACATGAGGAGGGGGAGAGGAAGGGGAAGGGGGGAAGAACACGGCTCAGCAGCCCAAAGGCTCATCCAAGGCCACCCCAGCAGCTGTAGAGGTGACCCAGGTGCCCAGGAAGGGTCAGAGGCACCCTGGGGCACGTGGGTGTTTCCTGCCTCTGGGCACTGCCCAGGAGCTGCCCCAGGTGAGATGGAGATCCCCTGAGAATGTTCTGGGCCCCAACTGCTCCATACGTGTGGACACATCAGCTGCCTTAAAACACCCCCTGGGCTGGCAAAAAACCCCTAAATCCAAGTCACCAAAGAGATCAATCATGGCCAAAGGGCCACGGAGATGCTGCAAGGGCTGGAGCCCCTCTGCTCTGGAGCCAGCCTGGCACAGCTGGGGGTGCTCACCTGGACAAGAGAAGGCTCCAGGGACACCTGAGAGCCCCTGGCAGGGCCTGAAGGGGCTCCAGGAGAGCTGCAGAGGGACTGGGGACAAGGCCTGCAGGGACAGGAGCCAGGCAATGGCTCCCACTGCCAGAGGGCAGGGCTGGATGGGATCTTGGCAATCAGGAATTGTTCCCTGGCAGGGTGGGCAGGCCCTGGCCCAGGGTGCCCAGAGCAGCTGGGGCTGCCCCTGCATCCCTGGCAGTGCCCAAGGCCAGGCTGGACAGGGCTGGGAGCAGCCTGGGACAGTGGGAGGTGTCCCTGCCATGGCAGGGGTGGCACTGGATGGGCTTTAAGGTCTTTCCCAACCCAAACCTTTCTGGGATTTTGTGATTTTGAAAACTCCCATGGCACTGAGCTGAATTCTGTCTGCACAAGGGAGCTCCATCGTGGCAGGGCTCGCTTATGCCACCCCTCCAGTGCTCTCCCACCCTCAGGTGTGTGAGTTTTGGAGACACCCACGTGCCTGTGCTGCTGGCAGGAGCCAAGCTGATTTTAAAATAACCCCATTTCCCAGCTACCCAAGTTAAGGCACACTTTCAATTGAGAAACGACAAAAATAGGAGCTACCTCCTCTCGCCATTAATACAGTTATTAAACTGAGTACAGATTAATTGTGCATTTTAATAACCCTGAGCATGAATATTCATAACACATTTCTTGCTCATGTTCTAATTAAAACATACTAATAGAATAAGATGTAGCTGTCAGACAGTCATTTTTTTTTCCTCACGGTTTTCCTGCCACAGCCAAGTAGAGCTGATAGACAAGAGCTGTCCTAAGCTTCAGCAGGGATAAAAATAATTTAACCACATTTAGGCTCAGAAAAAGCATCCTTAGTGCAGCAATGAACCCCAGTAAAGGCTATGGACAAGTGTCCAGTGACACAGAGCCACGAGAGCTGTTCCCACCCAGGAGGAACAGAACAACTTTGGACACACAAGTGCAACAAGAAAACACAGAAGAGTGACAGGAAAGGGGACCTGTTTGACCTAAAGGAGGACAGATTTACCTGAGATACTGGGAGGGAATTCTCCCCTGGCAGGGTGGGCAGGCCCTGGCACAGGGTGCCCAGAGCAGCTGGGGCTGCCCCTGCATCCCTGGCAGTGCCCAGGGCCAGGCTGGACAGGGCTTGGAGCAGCCTGGGACAGTGGGAGGTGTCCCTGCCATGGCAGGGGTAGCACAGGATGGGCTTTAGGGTCCTTTCCACCTCAAACTATTCCAGGATTCTATGTAAAAGCATTAAAGGGAGTCGGGGTTTTGTGATTCATCCCACATTCTTCCAGCTCAGTTCCCAGCCTGTGCTTTCCAGCTGCCCTGGTTTCCAGAGCCCCCAAACCCACCTGGGCACAGGTGCTGGTCCTTAGCCCTGAGCTCTGAACCCCAGACTGAGCACAGCACTTGGAGGTGGTGTGGGAGGCAATGTGGCTCTGGAGGCAGCTCTGACCACCTGGACACAGCCAAGGACCCCTCAGCCTTTGTGTGAATGGCACAGGGTCAGCAGTTGGACTCAGTGGTCCCTGTGTGCCCCTCCCAGCTCAGGATATTGCAGGAGTCTGTGAAAGGTCTTTTAGAACAAGCTCAGTCCCTAACGATTGCCTTGCTCAAAGCACAGCTCGTGGGGTGTGCAGCCATCCCTCTGCATCCAGAGGACATGCAGGGATGGAGAATGGGATATTGTGCTCCTGAACCCTCTCAGATACCATTTGTAAAGCAAATACAGAGTTTTTGCTCTTAAATCCTGTACCAAGGGATACCCTGAGGAGAACATGCAGTGCTGGAAAGCTGCAGTGCTGCAGGCTCAAATCATGGAATGGTTGGGTGGGAAGGGACCTCAAACCCATCCAGGGCCACCCCTGCCATGGCAGGGACACCTTCCACGGTCCCAAGCCCCATCCAACCTGTCCTTGAACACTTCCAGGGATGCAGGGGCAGCCCCAGCTGCTCTGGGCACCCTGTGCCAGGGCCTGCCCACCCTGCCAGGGAGGAATTTCTGGGATTTCTGTGACTCAGAATGTCTCAAAGGCACCTTGTTTTCATGTGTCAGGAGGAGGAGGCAGCGAGGGACCCTCCCAGCAGCCCCAGGGCTGACACTGGGGGACACTGCTGGGGTCTCTGTGCTGCTGGAGCTGTGACTGAGCCAGGCTCAGCCTCTCCCTCCCCCTGGCCTCCACAATCTGCCCTCCCTAATCTGATTCCAGCAAAACCACTGGGCCAGGCTTGCCTATTTTTTTTTTTTTGTTTGTTTGTTTTGTTTTGTTTTTAAATTCTGTTTAAAATATTTAGGCCAAATCCCTCCTGTGGCTAGAGGAGGTTTGGAAGCAGCTGTGGCTGCCATGAAGGTGCATCTTCCATCCTCAGAGAGACCACACAGTGCCCACGGTGGGGATTTGAGGGCCAGGAGGGAAATTCCAGCTCTGCAGCCACAGCAGTGCCCAAGAGTTGGAGCAGGACAAGGATGTGGTGGCAGCTGGGAGGAAAAACCCCAGAGCCAGCAGCTTTTGCAGCTCATGGAATACTTAGATCCATGGAGTGGTTTGGGTTGGAAGGAGCCTTAAAGACCACCTAGTTCCAAACAGCCTGGCACAGTTATTTCAGGCAGAGAAGCCCTGCTCCCCACCTGCCTCCCTCAGGGGTGGGACAGCACAAGCCACCACAGGCAGGGCCACCGGTGCCACTGTAATTTGATTTGAAGCAGAGGTGACAGAAGGCTGCTTGATAAACACTTCCAAATTAAGCAGCTTTGTGTGCTAATCGCTCTGGCAATCAGCCCCACAGCAAAATCTCTGCTAAAAGGGATTGGAAATCAATAAAATTAGTTGACTAGTAATTAGCTTTAGTCCAAGGAAAACCAGCAAAGTTGTTTTTCCTGAGGAGAGTTTGCTCCACTCAGTGAGGATCAGCCCACCCTGGCACCCCCAGGAAAGGCTCAGAGGTGCTGGCACAGCCCCTGGGGGGGAGAAGGGGGTGCTGGAAGCAGCTCCCAGAATTCCTGTTTATTTACCAGCCCCATCCACCCCCAAATAGGAAAAAACAGCTGTGAGTGGAAGGCAGCCGGGAGCTGTTTACAGGACGTCGATTGTAGAGGGGACCATACAATTTGTTCACTTCCTTTTCCCGGTGCACGACAAAACAATTAAAATAAAAATAAGGGGGGGGGCTGGATAAAAAAACCCACCCTGAACACCTGGAGGGCAGCACGAGGTCCCTGGCAATGCCACCCTGGAGGGCTCTGCTCATAGGGCAGGGCAGGGGATGTTTTATCCCCTTCACTGCTATGAAATGTGAGGTTGGACCAGAGCTGACTGTAGGGACAGTGAGGCTCAGCTGCCCTGGCAGTGCCCAAGGCCAGGCTGGACAGGGCTTGGAGCACCCTGGGACACTGGAAGGTGTCCCTGCCATGGCAGGGGTGGAATGTGCTGCCACTCCTGACCTGCCCAGGGGCACCAAATGGCTCAGGTGGCATTTCCCCCATTTCCCCTGGGACAGGGACAGGAGCCCAGCAAGGGCTGGAGCTGGGCCAGGCCTTGGCATGGAGCTCAGGGCAAGGTTCTTCCCCCCGAGGCTGCTGGGCACTGCCCAGGCTCCCCAGGGAATGGTGCCAAGGCTGCCAGAGCTCCAGGAGCTGCCAGGGCTGCTCAGGGTGGGGTTCTTGGGGTGGCTGGGCAGGGCTGGGGCTGCACTGATCATCCCTGAGGGTCCTTTCCACTCAGGATATTCCAGGATCCCATAAACAGATGCTCTGGCCCAGGAGAGCCCAGTGACATCACCCCCAGAGCCAGCACCCCAGGGGGACACAGCACCCACATCAAACTCACAGATCCCTGCACCATTTCTGGGGCAGCTTCTGCCCCTTTATCTTTGTGATGATGAATGAACCCAGAACCCAAAGCCACCACAGCCCCATCCATCCCACACACAGCCCTGATCCAGGGAAGCACCTGCTGCTGCCACCCCCTCCCCAAATGTGCACTCAGGGATAATTTTTGACTTCAAAAAGCTGATGCCACCACTTTGGTGATTGTTAATTCCTCTGCTCAGCATCTCCTGCACTGTATTCCAGTTCAGCAGTTTCTGCACACACAGATGGAGTTTAGGAAATGTTTGGGGCTGGGGAAAAATAGGAGAGAACCAGGGAAGGAGTGGGGGAAAATGATCCATTCCCCAATGGCTTTCCATGAGGGGTAACTATAGGGAGAAACTGAACCTAGACCAAAACCAAACAAAGCCAGAAAGAGGGAAAAGAGTCAAAGAAGCTCTTTAGCAACTTCTGGTCATTTGTAAGATGCTCTGGCATCACTGAATCTGCTCTCAAAGGGCAGGGCAGGCTCCATGGCAAACCCTGGGCTGGTTTTGGGGATGCTCGTGTGGCATCCCAGAAACAGAATCCTGGAATGTCCTGAGCCAGAAGGGATCCACAAGGTTCACTGAGTCCAACTCCTGTCCTTGCTCAGGACACCCCAACAATCCCACCATGTGCAAAACCAGTAATAATTATATGCAATAATAAATGTACAAACCAGTGCCCAGCACAGGAGTGAGGAAGTTCTGGAAAAATCAACAGAACCCAACCAGCAAATCTGGCCATCCCTCAAACTAGACACAAATCACATTTGCAGATGTATAGGAAGGTCCCCACTGCATTTTTTACAGAGTGGTTTTATAGTAATCAAAATAAAAGCTTGCCTTTATTTTAGGTCATCATTAAGGAAATTAATGACTTGGGCCAGCCCAAGTCTCATCAAGGCCTTGCAAAACAACTGCACAGGGTGCCCATGGTGGCACTGGGTGACAGCCACCATCCCCTGTGTCCAGAATATGGCCAAGGACCTGACTCAGGGTGCCAAGGTTCACACCAGTAGTGAAGTGTTGGGCTGTGCTCCTCCTGCAGAATGGGTCAGACTGGAGAGGATTTATTACACTCAAAAAAAGGGGATGGATGGATGGATGGATGGATGGATGGATGGATGGATGGATGGATGGATGGATGGGAACAGCCCTGGGGGAAGGACCTGGGGTGTTGGTGGGTGAGAGGCTCAGGCTGCCCCGGCCATGGGCACTGAGCCAGAAACCCCCCCTGGGCTGGGCTGAGCCCCCAGCGTGGGCAGCAGGGGAGGGGGGGATTCTGCCCCTCTGCCCCTGTGCTCAGGTGAGACCCCACCTGCAGAGCTGCCCCAGCCCTGGGCACCAGCAGCAGGAGGACGTGGAGCTGCTGGAGCCAGGCCAGAGGAGGCACGGAGATGCTGCAAGGGCTGGAGCCCCTCTGCTCTGGAGCCAGCCTGGCACAGCTGGGGGTGCTCACCTGGACAAGAGAAGGCTCCAGGGACACCTGAGAGCCCCTGGCAGGGCCTGAAGGGGCTCCAGGAGAGCTGCAGAGGGACTGGGGACAAGGCCTGCAGGGACAGGAGCCAGGCAATGGCTCCCACTGCCAGAGGGCAGGGCTGGATGGGATCTTGGCAATCAGGAATTGTTCCCTGGCAGGGTGGGCAGGCCCTGGCACAGGGTGCCCAGAGCAGCTGGGGCTGCCCCTGCATCCCTGGCAGTGCCCAAGGCCAGGCTGGACAGGGCTGGGAGCAGCCTGGGACAGTGGGAGGTGTCCCTGCCATGGCAGGGGTGGGATGAGATGGGATTTAAGGTCCCTTCCAGCACAAGCCATTCTGGGATTTTGTGATAAAAATTCAGTAAAAGAAGTGAAGGCAGAGAGGCTTTTGGGCCTCCCAAATGCAGGGAAGATCCTGCTCCCTCCAGCAGGAAAGCCCCAAGTGCAGCAGCCAGTCCCTCTCCCAGCCCCTGGGAGAGCCAGCAAGATGCCACACGGAGAAAGAAAACAAACCTGTGACGACAACCAGAGGGAAGAAAATAAACTTTAAAGCTCAAAACACTTCCCCCAGCTGTAAAAACAAAGGCCAGCAGTGACCAAACACAAGCACAAAGGAGAGGCAGGAGAAGGGGATGGAGGATAACACAGTCAGGGCTTTCTAAAGGTCACCAGCCTGCAGGACGAACCCACCGTGTCCCTTGTCCCCAGCCTCTTCAGGACAAACCTATCCCTGTCCCTCAGGCCCAGCCTCCATCCAAGCCTGACAGCCCTGCAAGAAGCAGGATGTCAACGAGGGTCCAAGGGACAATAGTGCAGGGAAACAGACCAAGAATAACACTGGGCTGAGTCAGACCCACAACAGGTGTCAGAGGAGTCGCTGTTCCTCACTGTCCTGGGATCAGTTCTGCTCTGGAGGGGCAGCTCTGCTCCCCCTGTGCAACGGACACAGAGACCCAGGGGGAGGTGACAGTGGGGACCCACAGCCAGCCTGGCCAGCCCTGCACTGTGACAGGGTGGGTGACAGGGACCATGGAGGCTGGGAGGGCACAAGGGGATGTCCCAAAGCTCTGGAAGTAGCTTGGGATAAACCCAACCCTGCAGAACAACAAGGAGGTGGCCAGACCCAAACCTGTGGTACCCCCTTTACAGGAAGGTGTACACAGCACCATGTTTGTCATTACAGAATCACAGAGGAGAGGTTTGGGATGGAAGGGATGCTGAAGCCCATCCAGTGCCACCCCTGCCATGGCAGGGACACCTCCCACTGTCCCAGGCTGCTCCCAGCCCTGTCCAGCCTGGCCTTGGGCACTGCCAGGGATGCAGGGGCAGCCCCAGCTGCTCTGGGCACCCTGGGCCAGGGCCTGCCCACCCTGCCAGGGAACAATTCCTGATTGCCAAGATCCCATCCAGCCCTGCCCTCTGGCACTGGGAGCCATTGCCTGGCTCCTGTCCCTGCAGGCCTTGTCCCCAGTCCCTCTGCAGCTCTCCTGGAGCCCCTTCAGGCCCTGCCAGGGGCTCTCAGGTGTCCCTGGAGCCTTCTCTTGTCCAGGTGAGCCCCCCCAGCTGTGCCAGGCTGGCTCCAGAGCAGAGGGGCTCCAGCCCTTGCAGCATCTCCGTGCCTCCTCTGGCCTGGCTCCAGCAGCTCCACGTCCTCCTGCTGCTGGTGCCCAGGGCTGGGGCAGCTCTGCAGGTGGGGTCTCACCTGAGCACAGGGGCAGAGGGACAGAATCCCCCCCTCCCCTGCTGCCCACGCTGGGGGCTCAGCCCAGCACAGGGGGTGTTTCTGGCTCAGTGCCCATGGCCGGGGCAGCCTGAGCCTCTCACCCACCAACACCCCAAGTCCTTCCCCCAGGACTGCTCCTGATCCATTCTCCCATAAACACACAGACAGCCCCATGGAGAACCTTCCCTATTTCTGCCTCACACACACTCAACAAGATAAACCCATTTGCTACCACAGAACAATTGAAATTCAGGAGATATGGGGCAATTCCCAAAGCCAGGGGTTATATTCCATTAAACAGAAAGCTTCAGGGAAAAGACTGAGTCTAAATCCAAATCCTAGTTTTTCCAGGTCATTTATTGTGCCACAGAGCTGCACACTCATGGCAGGGCAGACACTGCTCACTCACACATGGATTGGTGTCCAAAGAGACAAAACTCATTCTGCTGAGTGAGCAAGGGAACTCAGCAGCCTGGAGGCAGCGAGGACTGAAACACACCAGGTCCCCTGGTGTCCCGGTCTCTCTGCAAGCCTCTCGAGTCCCTGGGCCTTACCCGGGTCGGCAGAGAGTGGGGGGGGTGACCCCACCACGGCCGACTGCAGGGAGACACTCTCTGTGCCCCGAGGGTGCTGAGGGCACTCAGGCTGGTTGCCTTCGTTGCAGCAGAGACGACCGAGACGTCGGTGGAAGAGGAAAGGGGCCGACTCCCAGCAGGGGATATTCCAAGGTTTTATTAAGGAGTCCCGAGGGAGCTCCTATACCTCAGGGGGTCCTCCTGCCGAGAGCGCTGGGGGACGTTTGGAGCTTACATTTAAAGGGGGGAGGAAACTAACATAGATAAAATCCTACTGACCAATAGGTATCTCTGGGGGATGGGTGCTGGGGGGACAGACATACAAAACAGCGTATGGGGCAGGACTTGGGGGGTTGACCCTTGGCCCCTGGCTAATCACTCGACAACTTGGACCGAAACTTCTAGGTAGGGGGCTGGGATGTCGAGGTGACTGGCAGAGAGCCAGGGTGGGGGTTTTGGAGATCTTATCCCAGGAAAGGGATAACACAAAAGGAGGGGGGGGGTATAGTCTGGGATAAACCATTTGGGAAAAACATGGGAATACAAAACCAACTACTTCAAGGTATTACAAAATATAAGAACGCACTACAACACCCTGGGACACTCTCAGTGACCTCTCGTGTTCCTCCAGCCATGGGGTGTTTTGCACACCCCCACAGATGCACAGAGGAGCTGCAACACCCCCACTTACTCCACTTAGCAGCAGCCACCTCTACTTCCGCTGTGATTTGCATCTTTCCAAGTATTGTTTAATTTGCAATGTAAAATCAAATTACAGCCGCAGAGATGCAACCGGAACACTGGGGAACAAAAATCTTCTCCCACTTGATTTCCATTACTCACCAAGAAGACGAACGGGGACAGAAGCTTGTTTACTTACAAGTGACCAGAAAAACGCCCAGAAGTTTGCCAGAGAGGCATTTGAGATCAAACAGGCAGGCAGTGCCAGCCGTGTGTATGTGAGCCCTCCCAGCCCTGCACTGCTGCAGCCCTACAGGTAGGGAGGCCAGAGGCTGTTAAAAATTAGACAAATTAAGGATGGCTTCCAAATAATGTGGAAATGATGTGGGGAAGTGGCCAAACACACGTACACCCCACCAGGGTGGCCTTGGCAGTTTGTTTGTGAGCCTCCTCTCAGCGGGGAGAGGGATGGTGGGGAATGACTTGTGCACTAATGCACCAGTCCCTGTGAGCTTCCCCAGGGAAAACAGCCCCCAAAGGGTGAGGGAGACAGCCCGGGGTGATTGCTCCAACCAGGGGCTGTGATCCTGTGGTCCTGGGGGCTGCTGGGCTCCTGTGGATGCCCCTGGGGCTCAGGATGCGGGCGCAGTCCAAGAGCCAGCGCTGGCCCAGACGATGATTCAGCCCACAGGAAGGATCATCTCAGAAGAATTGCTGGACACAATGAGGAAAACTTTCCCAAACAAAGCGTTCTCAGCACCACCTGCCTCCCTCCCTCAGCCCGGCTCCTGCTCGCGAGTAACCTCGGGGCTCTGGTCACCACAACAAAAGTCGGTGTTTTTGTTTTCCCCTTTCCCAAGGTGAGCATTCCTGGGGCACAGTGGGCTCAGGATCCCATCCTGGCCCCCAAGAGCAACACAGAGGCTGCCAACAAAGCCCCTGGCCATGTCCAGTTACAGCCAGCAACCTCAGGGCTCCAAGCTTCAGGAGCTGGATAACCCAAAATATACGAACCAGGCTTCCCAAGGAATCCCTAAAGCAAATCCATGGGTCAGAGCACACCAGGTGCAGAGTTTTGGGGATAACTGCATGTACAGCCAAGGAGTTCTCCCTCCCAGACAACAACTCTTACAGAATCTGGTCCATGTGACACCACACAGTGAGGTATTTACCTGAAGAACAATTTAAAGACAGATGTGACCTATTTAGAGCTCTGCCAAATATTTCTGTAATTGAATAGACCATTGATTATTTAAATTGCATTAAAAAGGGCTGAATTCAATCCACTTGCTCCTACAAAGCACCATTTCCATGAACAACTCTTTTTCCCCCTCTTTAAACATAAACACTTCAAGATGTTCACTTGTCCCTTGCCCTGAAAGGATCCACATCTTTGTATAACCATACCCCATGCCCTGAATTCCCCTTGTAGCCCTAAAGCCAAAAGGACAAGTTACAGGAAGAGTTTACCTGAAGACAAATCCCAATCCATCAGCTTTAAGGCCACCAAGGCTATGGTGTGTATGGGGCAGGGCCATCACCCCGTGCCCTTGGCAGGAGTCACTGATGCCTGGCACTGTGGGCTCAGGCTGCCAATCAGCCCTCCAGGCCCTGTCTGCCACACACTGCTCAGGGACACCAAAAAGCTGCTCCAGCCCCTCGTGCCCTCAGCCCCTTGTCCCTAAATCCAGCTCCAACACACATCTCCAAGCAGTGCCTAAACACTGGTGGAGGGATTGAGGCACTGAGGTGGTGGGGAGGAAGGTTTTATAAATGACAATGTGTCACCTGGATGTAGAGAAGAGCTTGGGGCAGCCCCAGGGGGAGGACAGGAGCCAAGGGCTGGATCCAGCCTGTGTGTGTGATGGATCCTGGTGGCACCAGCTCTGGCTGGCACGTGCCACCTCAGCAGGTGCTGCCAGGCTCCTCCTGCCCCACAAGGGGCAGGGAGTGCAGGGCTGGAGGAGCAAAGGGAGCCCACCCTCAGCATCCCTGCAGGCTGGGCACCCACTGCCCTGGGATAACGGTGGCACGGGTGAGGTGCCAGTAGATGGCACTCAATGAGTAGCACGGATCCTCCTCTTTCCCAGGACTAACCAGCACCTTCCTCCTGCCTGCACATTTCAAACCATTGCCTGGGTGCAGCTTTGGCATCACTCAACAGCAGCTGGTAGGAGCTGGTGTTCCTTGGTCTTATCCCCAAAATGCCCCCAAAAAATCCCCACTGCCCAGTCCCCTGGAAGCCCCAGAGATGTCAGGAAAGCAGATTTTATGATTTTTATTGACATCTCTCACATTACCCTGGGCACAGGCTGGCCATTGTGGATAGGTGACTCTGAGGCAGTTTCCCCTCCCTGCTCCACAGGCAAATCCACAGCAGCACCAGCCTGGCCTCAGAGCCCATCCCAGCCCCTGCAGGGCTCTCTGCTGCTCAGAACAAGCTGGAGACAAAAAGACACCCATTAGATTATCTTGTCTGTGTCTCCTCTACATGAGCCTTCGATTTCTGTGCTTTTGTCAAGCCAAGCACTAACACTCCTTATCAGGAATCCTAATACAACTGTCTAGGAAAATTGACCATTAACAAGCTCCTCTGATATTTTGCTCAAAGATTGCTTTCTTTTAACTATCTATGTTTTCCTACATGAACAAAAAGAGCTGCAGCAGTTAAAAACCTGGAGCTGCAGTTTGCTGGGATGGTGAGAGCTGAGCTCACCACTGTGGATGAGAAGCTGCTGTCTTGAAAGAAAGTGGCTGCATTTTGCAAATGCAAGTTTGAAACAAACAAAAAAATTAAAATTATATGTATAAAAGTGAGAATGGGGGAAAAAAAGCAGACCATTCTCAGACTAGTGCTACAAGGAAAACAAAGACCAAGTCATCCCCAAATCCCTGGACTGCCTCCAGCATGTGAGCTCTGCTGGCAGCTCCCACCTCTGCTCTGGGGACACCCAGGGCCATGCTGGCCCCTGACAAAGCTCCCTCCAGGTGCTCACTGCACCAGGCTCCTGGGTGGCTCAGGGCATGGCAGCACTGGCTGCTGTGGGAAGAAAGGGCCCTTCCCACCCTGCATTTCTCTTGAGTGAGTTCTGGGCTTGCTGGACTTTCCAGGGGCTGCTGAACACGTAAGGCAGCAGGAAACCCAAAGAAAATCAGTTCCCCATTTGGAGCACAACGTGCCCCAGAAGCCCCCAAGATGGGGCAGGCCAGGATGGACAGGAAGAGGAAGATCTCAGCTGGCAGCTGGTTTGCAAAACCACAGCCCCACACCTTCTCCTCTCAGAGCCCCAGCGCTGGTGCCACCATGGCACAGGGAATGAACTGCCCTGGCTGCTCCCACCAGAGCCCTCATCTCCCAACAGAATCAAGGGGAAACAAGCTGTTATCAATCTCTCTGGTGCCCAGGATCCACCACACTCTGGGCTTGTTCATGCAGCTCCTGCCCACACTGCTGTGGTCAGGGCGAGGAGCACACACCAACCTCTGCCCACCTCGGGCACAGAGCTTGAACTCTCTCAGAGAGTCCCACAATTGGTTGGGTCGGAAGGGACCTTAAAGCTCATCTTGTTCCACCTCCTGCCATGGGTAGGGACACCTTCCCCTATCCCAGGGTGCTCATGGGAACCTGCTCCTGGGCTTGCACAGCTCTGTCCACCCTGCAATTCCCCCTGATCTTGCAGCATCCCAAAGCCTCAGCTGCTCCCTGGCATCCCAGAGAGAGCCCAGGCTGCACCCAGGATGCTGCATCACCTACACACAAGCCCATGTTTATTTAAAACTCAGAGGTGCAGATTTCCCAAGGTGTCCCTGTACCCCACCTCAGTTCAAAGCAGGCACCACGAGCAGCAGCGATTCAGACTAAATGGTTCCTCTTAAGTTACAACTCCACGCACAAAAAACTCCAATCAAAGCCAGACCACCTCCAGGGAGCTGTGCCTTGATTCGTATCTAAAATCACTTGAAATAAAAACCATCCCACGAGCCCCTTGTAGGGCAAGGAAACCCCACACCCAGGCCGTGTCACCACAGCAATTAACAATACAGCAATTAACAATACAGCAATTAACAGTGCCAGCGATGGGCTCTGGGGGTGGGGGCCACGGGTGACCCTACACAGGACACCCTCAGCTGGCACCTGGACTTGGTGCTGTGTCCCCAGCCTACAGACCTGCCCTGGTCACAGCTCTAACAGGCTTAGGGGACTTGAGCACACACAGTGGGCAGGGAGCAGACACAGCTGAGCTGTTCCTGCTCCCAGAAAGGGTCGGGTGTCCTCAAGCAGCTTTAAGGCTCTCAGTTCCTGCCCAACAGCACCAAAAAGTACCCAGAACACGAGGAAGAAGATCCCCGCACAATTCCAGCCTGCCCCTCCACAGCCCGCCTGCCCCCCAATCCCTCGAGAGTCCAGCTCCCATCTGGCCCACCACAAACCAGCCCTTCCCGCTCCATCCTCCCAGCCCTCAGCAAACACGCTGCCAGCCGTGTGGCAGGAGCACGTACCCCTGGGCAGGCCGTTGTGGGCTGCCATGGCCCCGAGCCGCCGGCAGGCAGGAGCGGCCCCTGCGCCCAGAGCTCCGGCCCAGCCCCGGGAGGGAGGAGCAGCCCCGGGGCCGCTGGCCCGTCCCGTCCCGTCCTGTCCTGCCCACCGCCGCCTGTCTTTGTCTGGGGACTGCAGGGAGCTCGCTGCTGGCACAGGCAGGGGCCGAGAAAGGAAACGGAATGAAGTTTATGGGGTAGATCAGGTTTACCGGGGTGTTTATGAAGCGCTGCCTGGAGAGCAAAGAGCAAATGGGCAGCACCTGCTGAACAATGCAGAGCAGGATTGTTCATAGGGAGCCCTGGACAAAAATCACCCAAGTGCTTCAGTCATGCTCTGATCTACAGATGAGGGTGGGCAGGCCCTGGCCCAGGGTGCCCAGAGCAGCTGGGGCTGCCCCTGCATCCCTGGCAGTGCCCAAGGCCAGGCTGGACAGGGCTGGGAGCAGCCTGGGACAGTGAGAGGTGTCCCTGCCATGGCAGGGGTGGCACTGGATGATCCCTAAGGTCTCTTCCAGCCCAAAGCACTCTGTGATCCCATAATGTTCTTGTAATCTCCTTGCCAGGAGCCCTTTAAAGGCCGGGTCAGCACCAGTGCTGCAGCTGGAGCAGTTTTTGCCCCCTCACAAAAGCCACCTCCACCCAACCCTGCTCAGCTCTGCCATGGTGATCCAGGGACTCCTTTGGCACAACCCTGAGCACGGGTTATTGTTTGGCTTTCCTTTATCTGCAGATCTCAAAGCACTTTGTAAATGTTAAACCTCGAAGCCCCTCCAGGGAACAAAACTCTTTCTGCTATTGTACAGATGGAGAGACTTGCCCAAAAATGAGGGCAGAGCTAAGGGAGGCAGCAGAGCCCAGAGCTGAGCCAGCTCAGCTTTTTATTGGCACCAAGTACAGCGGCACAGATTATCCCTGGAAGAGCTGTGTGGACAAACACAGCTCCTGGGAGAAGCACTCACTCTCCAGGTGGGAAAGCCTGGCATGCTGGAGCACCCAAAAATTTATTTACAACTGGTGCTCCAAACCACAACGTCTCACCCATCTTTCAGTTTTCTTTTTTGGGTTAAAAAAAAAAAGGCAAAAAAAAAAAAACAACTAAAAAAACCCCAGTTCTATAGTTTCAACTTTTTAGAAAATTATTTAAAGAATACAGAACAAAAAACCACAATGATTTTAAAAATACAAAGCAAGCTGGGGGAAAAGGGCTCTTCTCTATTTCTGAGCTGACCCAGGAGGGCTGGGCAGGGCAGGGAGCTGGGGGTGATGCTCCTGCCTGGCTCTCAGGTCCATGGGGGCTGTAGGGAGCTCCCCATCTTTTCACCCAGCTTTATTTCCCCTGTATTTCAATTTAATGAACCTGAGGGCCAGCAGGAATTGGGAATTCAGTGGCACCCAGTGCTGCAGGGCAAGCCTGCAGTGAGCCAGATGGGATGGAACTGTACCAGCCTTCACCTGGGACATCACTCAGTGCCTGTAAGCTCCAGCTCAGGGAGAAACCCCAAATCACTGAGAGTCTGGGATGGGAAGGAGCCAGCACAAGGGTGCCCTGGCAGCTGGAAAACCTCACAGGAATGAAGCCAAGCAGCAGCAGGAGCAGCCCAGCACAGGCACTCTGGGATGCACAAACCTGTTCTGCTCGGGCTGTAAGGGTGTCAGGAGCAGCTCCCAGGGGAAGCAAGTGAAGTCCAGGCCTAAGGAACCTCCAGTGGTGACTAAAACAGGGACCAAAGAGAGCCCCAGAAGTTTGCTGTGAACCCATGATTCCAGACATCACTTCCCTGAGATGCCTCAATTCCCAGACCCTTCTCAGAGCATCATCTCTCCCCCAAGCCCAGGATCTCAGGTGACAGACACTCCTCCAGTTTCTCACCTACACCTGCTGCTCTGTGCCACAGGAAACCTGGAAGAGCAGAACTGGCCATGAAGAAGGCATGGAAGGACAGGACAAGGGAGAATGGCTTCCACTGCCAGAGGGCAGGGCTGGATGGGATCTTGGCAATCAGGAATTGTTCCCTGGCAGGGTGGGCAGGCCCTGGCCCAGGGTGCCCAGAGCAGCTGGGGCTGCCCCTGCATCCCTGGCAGTGCCCAAGGCCAGGCTGGACAGGGCTGGGAGCAGCCTGGGACAGTGGGAGGTGTCCCTGCCATGGCAGGGGTGGCACTGGATGGGCTTTGAGGTCCCTTTCATCCCAAGCCAGTCTGGAATTCTGTGAAGAGCATGTAAAAACCCCACAGGACAGAATTCAGGACTCATTTTCCACTCCAAGCTGCTCCTATCCAAGTGGTGTTTCCAGCATGACAAAACTCCACTTGGATCAACCTCACGCTTCCCTGCAGAGCCAGGCAGTTCCTGGAAAGTCAGCACAGGGACAGCAACACCTCAGTGCCACGAGCCCTGCAAAGGGGGAGCACCAGAACTGCCAGCCTGTTCCAGGGCTCCCCTGCAGCTTGGGCAGGAGCCAGAGCTGGAGGGGACACGAGGCAGCTCTTGGTGACCCATGGGGCAGAGACCTCAGACACCTCAGGCAGAAACAGCAGCTTAACATTCACCAAGCCCCAGGTTCTGAGTTCTGAACTGATGGAAACTGAGAGGACCTGAGCAGGGCTCTGCTGCCCACAAGGCAGCCCAGGCTCCTTCTCCTTCAGCTGTTTCACCCCCAGCCTCAGAGGCTGCTCCTACATCACAGCCAGGCTGCAGACAGTGAGGGAAGCACAGCTGGCACGGGCACCACTGAGCCTCCACACTTGGCCAAAAGGGAGCTGGATTCCACCAAACCCAAACCAGGAGTCTCAGATGTGAGGGTCAAGCAAGAATGTGCAAAGTGGAGCTGCTTGGGTGAGCAGAAGCTGTGGATGGCAGCCTTGGAGCACTGGGGGTGCTCCCTAAGGAAGTTCAACATGCAGGACCCCCACAAAGGTTTAGATCAGCTCAGCTGGCCAAACCCACCCTGCCCTTTCTTTCCATCCTGCACCTTCCCTCCCCACTGATTTCCATGGAAGTGCTTTATTAATTAATTAAAGTGGTGATGGCTGCTGGGCTTCATGATACCAACAGGGAATCAGGTGGGTGGGCAAAGAGAAGGGGGACAAGAACCAGGAGGGCTCCAGGGTTTGGGGCAAACACTGCCCAGATGAGATCACTGCCACACACCCGAGGACAGGGCTCAGGACCCACTCCTTCCATGGCCACCCGTGCCACATCCCCAAGGCTGGCTGTGCCAGGATGGAAATGGCTCTTGCTCTGCACATCCCTGGGCTCAGGGACACCTTTGGATCGTCCCAAGTGACCCCTCAGAGAGGCAGAGGCAACAAGGCTGACCCAGAGCTGGTGCAATCCCAGATCAGACCAACCCTGCTCTGGGCATGCACCTCCCATCCCAAAGCATCCACAGAGTACAGAGGTGACAGTCCTGCCATTGATGGCACTTCAGAGCCTCCTGCCTCAGTGTCCAGCACCTGCAGGGCCAGAGAGCCTCTCCTGCCATGGGAAGGTGCCCCAGCCCTCCTGGGGCACAGCCCCCAGCCTTTCCTGGGAGAGATTTTAGAGTTAAAGCAACACCGGTAGTGGGATTGTCAGCAGCACAAATGCACAATCAGGAGGGGAAGATGTGGGGGGAAAGCATCCAACTGGCAAATATAATACTTGGAAGGAAAAGTAGATTTTTAAAAAAATAAAAAATGAGGGGGTGGCAAAAAAAAAATCTCAGGAAGTCATCTAGTCATTCCTGCTCTTTGCAGAAACAATAGACTCGGGATGCTGGCTAAGTTATAAATAATCCTGCTGGCTACACAACACAAATCCAAGACAGGAGCAGGGTAACTATCAGCCCCATGGAAAGTGAGTCACTACCTTCTTAGAGCATTCCCAAAAAGGGAAAACACCACGGCCCCATTCCTGCTCTGCTCCACTGGCCAGGACCCCATCCTGAGGGCAGCAGCAGCTTGGGGACACAAGGTGGTGACACAATGTGTGACACCCTAAGCCACAGCGAGCTCCAGCAGCAGAGCAGGACACACAGCCTGACACACACAGAATCACAGAATCCTGGAATAGCCTGAGCTGGAAGGGACCCTCAGGGATCATCCAGGCATTAACCAGGAGACCCCAACACCCTGAGCAGCCCTGGGAGCTCCTGGAGCTGTGGCAGCCTTGGCACCATTCCCTGGGAGCCTGGGCAGTGCCCAGCAGCCTCGGGGGGCAGAACCTTGCCCTGAGCTCCATGCCAAGGCCTGGCCCAGCTCCAGCCCTTGCTGGGCTCCTGTCCCTGTCCCAGAGCAGAGCTCAGCCCCTGCCCCTGTGCCTGCCCTGGGCAGGAGCTGCAGCCCCCAGGAGCCTCCCCTCAGTCTCCTGGGCTCCAGCTGAACCAGCCAAGTGCCCTCAGCTGCTCCTCAGCCCTTCCCCAGCTCCGTGTCCCTCCTTTGGCCACTCTCCAACAGCTTTGGGTCCTTCTGACACTGCGGGATCCGTGGCAAGAAAGCTCAAATTGGGGCAAATAATGGGAAGCCACCAACTCCACAACATCCTTCTCTTTTTAGAAAGGAAGTTGCCACTTTGAGATGCTTTGGCTGAGCTGTTTTCCAGATCCCTGCTCTGAACCTGAGAGCAAGCACAGAGATGAGGAAAGGCAACGTGTCTCAAGCTGCTGGTGGAACTGAACTGCCCCAGGAGGGGTGGGTGTGCCAGGGCCTCTGCCCCAAGCAGAGGACACTGCCCCTCTGGCCTGGCAGCTCTCAGGGCAAAGGGAAGATGCATCTTTTTGGGCACCCAGGTCATCTCTGTCACTTCTCTTTGTTTGTTCCTGACCAGGACATGGAGCACAAAGTGCAGCACCCTGGATCAGAGTGTCCCTGCATGGCCACAGCCCCCAGGAGCAGAACATGGAATCAAGGAATGGTTTGGGTGGAAAGAGACTTCAAAGCCCATCTCATTTCACCCCTTCCACTATCCCTGGGTGCTCCAAGCCCTGTCCAACCTGGCCTTGGAAACTCCCAGGGACGGAGAGCCCCCAACCTTTCTGAGTAACTGATAAAGGGAAAGGGCTTCCCAACTGGAGACTTGGAAGTGACATAAGTTCTCCTTTCTTAAAAAAAAAAAAAAAAAAAAAAAAAAGCTTCCTGACTTGTTATTCCATTACCCAAATCTGGAAATGTAATCATATTAGTTCAGCTGCATTAACACAACAAAAAACCCCAACAAAAACTGTCTTAAAAATTGAATTGATCTCCAAGGAGTGAAGAGAAAGGAGAACAAAAGTCAGAAACCCAAAGCAAGCAGCTCCCCCTGTGAGCACCATGGCCAGCCCGGCACCCAAGACACTCTCTGATGACAGACTCATGGAGGATGTGAAATAATCAGGATGTGATGTGATTTTTAAGAGCTCTTTTTGCCAGGTAGGTGAGGTAAAAGGTCAGTAAGAGCCATGTGAGCACACCCAGCTCAGCAACGTAACGCTGAGCTTGTCACAGAGCTTAACTCAGCTTAAACAGACCTCAGCCAAGGGGAAAAATCCAGCCTCGAGCCAAGGGGGAAGTCCAGGCAGCTCTGAGGGACTGTGGGGATGTGCAGAGTTGGCTCAGCAATCCTCTGGCTCCCAAAGCCCTGCTCCTGTTCTTGGGTACCTGGGGAGCACTGCCCAAAGCAAGGCCCTGTGTGGGAAGGGGCTTGGAGCAGCCACTGCTCCAAGTGAAGTGAAAAATCAAAAAGCTTCAATCCCCAGCCTGGGGCTGCAGCCAGAGCCCCTGCAGGGAGCAGCAGGAGCAACATGAGGGGCTCCTGCACAAACCCACCTGAATGGGCTGGGAAAATGCACTGAATCCCACCTGGTTTGGGCTGAAAGAGACCTCAAAGCCCATCCAGTGCCACCCCTGCCAGGGCAGGGACACCTCCCACTGTCCCAGGCTGCTCCCAGCCCTGTCCAGCCTGGCCTTGGGCACTGCCAGGGATGCAGGGGCAGCCCCAGCTGCTCTGGGCACCCTGGGCCAGGGCCTGCCCACCCTGCCAGGGAACAATTCCTGATTGCCAAGATCCCATCCAGCCCTGCCCTCTGGCACTGGGAGCCATTGCCTGGCTCCTGTCCCTGCAGGCCTTGTCCCCAGTCCCTCTGCAGCTCTCCTGGAGCCCCTTCAGGCCCTGCCAGGGGCTCTCAGGTGTCCCTGGAGCCTTCTCTTGTCCAGGTGAGCCCCCCCAGCTGTGCCAGGCTGGCTCCAGAGCAGAGGGGCTCCAGCCCTTGCAGCATCTCCGTGCCTCCTCTGGCCTGGCTCCAGCAGCTCCACGTCCTCCTGCTGCTGGTGCCCAGGGCTGGGGCAGCTCTGCAGGTGGGGTCTCACCTGAGCACAGGGGCAGAGGGGCAGAATCCCCCCCTCCCCTGCTGCCCACGCTGGGGGCTCAGCCCAGGACACAGCCAGGAGTGGAGCTGCCACCAAAAATGAGTTGTTAAAAGCAAATCTAATCCCTCTCCCTCATGGGGCTGGAGCTCCAGCACCTCACAGGCCTTGCAATGACCACCCAGCCAGACAAATCCAGTTTGGGAGGAAAGGTGTGAACACTTTGAACCATGGGACAAGAAATGAAGGAACCCTGCCTTAAAATTTTTCTTCAAAAAGGACAAAAAAAACACCCCACCAACCATATGTGATGGGGAGGCACATCCACCTTCCCACAGCTTTTTGGGCCATTCATCATTTGGATAAAATCCAGTTTCACATTGAAATTCAGCTGGACTTTCAAATGCAAATCCGAGGAGGAGAGCAACATATGGTAGAGGTTAGTGCGTATTTTTCCTAATTAGATGGCAAACTGCTGCTTTGTATAACAATGTTAACAGGGCAGGAGGAGCCTTTGCAAGGGAGACCACATCACTGCAGAATAAAATGTCCCAGAAAGCAGAAGGGGCCCAGGCCACCCCCGCTCTCAGGGAAGGTCACGCACTCAGCGCCACCAGGATGGGTTTTGTCACTTGTCAAAAGTGAGATTTGTCCCCCCAGCTTGGCAAGGATGAGACACAAAGGTAAGAGAGAGGCTTGGCGACACCAGTGACCCCAAGGCTTGTCCTGGAGGATTTTGGCTTCTTCCAGGTCAGGTTGTCCCCAGGTGCCACACACACACATCTGGGAGGGCTTTTGGAGGGGGAAAACGTTACCAAGTCCTCACCCCAGGGGCCAGGGATGCAGCAATGATGGGCAGAAGATGGTTCAGAAGTCCCTAAGAAGGGGAGGAACAGCTCTGCTTTGAGCAGTGCCCAGCAGCCACCAGAAAACCTGCCCCAGGACAGGCAGGTGCCACCAGCAGAGGTGACCCCAGAGCTTGCTGGCCACATCCAGTACCCACCCACTCTCCTGCAGGGTTATTCCCAGCCAGGACAAGTCAAGGCTTATAGATGACTGTCCCTTGCCCTGCTTGGTCCCAAAAAAGCCACCTCCTCATGTCCCTGCGTGCTGGAGGCTGCCCTCCCTCCCAGCCTTGGCCCCAGAGGCTCTGATATGAAGCTCATTTATTTATTTTCAGTCCCTGTCTAACCAGGCAAACTCCCCTGCTAGAAAAAGCTTATGCCACATTAACTTCACCTCCTTCTTACTCCTGACGCAATCCCCAGCTAAATTTAGAGGAAGACATTGCCTGAGGTCACTTTGGAGGTGGGGATGTGCTTCCCAGGTTTCACAGGCAGATGGACAGTGTTTTTTAGATTTTTCTCCCTGCTGGCTTTGGAGCTGGGCCTACCTGGTGAGTTAATTGAAAAATTCAGGATTAAAAAATGAGGGCAGATGTCCTGGACTGCCTCTTTCCCTTCTTTACTGGGGGAGTGAGGCACTGGAGGTAACTTCCCTCCAGAAACATTAATCAGAGCAGGGAGAAGAGCATCCAAACAGCCACTGCAGAAACTCTCAAAAGCTGAACCAAGAAATCTCCCCTCATGGCTCAGATTTTCCCTTTCTGATGTTTATTCAGATGTACTTCCACCCAGCAAGACAGGGCCAGACAGGCCAGGATCTCTGCAATCCACTGGCAAAACCCCCACCCTCCATCCTCACCCAAAGCCAAGGCAAATCCCTGTTTGGATGGCAAAGGCAGCATGGCCACAGTGGCTGCTGCTGGGGACACACCTGGGGACACTGCCACCACTCTGAATCCTGCCCAGGAGTTGGCTCCTCTGGCAGAAAAACCCAAACAGTGCCACACCTGTGGGCACAATGACATCTTTGCTGTGATGGGGGGTTGGCCTGGTCCCCACTGGGGAGCATTATGAAGGTTCTGTCTGTCTGTCTGTCCCCCAGATGGGCTCTCTGCTGTCACACAGCCCCGTTTTGGGGCCACGAGAGCTCCGTGCCTGGCTTGCTTCAGGTGATCCCCAATCCTCAGCCGTGCTCCCAGGCCCCTGTACAATTACACATTCAGCACCACGATGTATTTCAAACTGTATTTCATGCCTCATTTGGTAACAAAATTAATTAAACTCTAAGTCACCACTGAAGGAGTGCAGCACCTCTTCCCTCCGTGGGTGAATAACTCAATTTGTTTAAGCTAATGTGCTAATCAAAGCTTGCCAGGTACTTGGGGACCTCCTGGCAGAGGGGGCTCTGAGGTGTGCACAGGATGGGCTCAGCTTGGAGGGGACCAGGCACTGCCCAAGCACAGGGAAAGCCACCAGCCCCTGAAAGAGCTCAGATTTCCTAAAATGCAACCGCTCCTCCAGCAGCACCAGGCACCTGCAGTGAGGCAAACTCATCATCCCAGGGCTTTGAGGGTGTGGGAGCTGCCACTGGCTGGAAATCACAGAATCCTGGAATATCCTGAGCTGGGGACCCTCAGAGATCATTGATCCCAGCCCCTGTCCCTGCCCAGCCACCCCAAGAACCCCACCCTGAGCAGCCCTGGGAGCTCCTGGAGCTGTGGCAGCCTTGGCACCATTCCCTGGGGAGCCTGGGCAGTGCCCAGCAGCCTCGGGGGGAAGAACCTTGCCCTGAGCTCCATGCCAAGGCCTGGCCCAGCTCCAGCCCTTGCTGGGCTCCTGTCCCTGTCCCAGAGCAGAGCTCAGCCCCTGCCCCTGTGCCTGCCCTGGTGAGAAGGGGCACCCAGAGGATCATTGCCATTCCCAGGCTCATCAGACTGAGGCTGCTGCAAGGATCCAGCTGGGCTTGGGATGTGCCAGGGAAACAACAGCACCTGGTCCTGGCACTGCCCAGGTCCCTGGTCCTGGCCACACAGGGACTGGTGGGGGCAATTCAGTGCCCCCACTCCCAGCTGTTGGAGGTGCTCAAAGAGGGCAGGATATCCCAACCCAGACAGATGGAATCTAACAGGCAGACAGAACCACAGAGTGATGAGAGCTGGAAGGGACCTTAAAGCTCACTCCCACCCTGCCATGGCAGGGACACCTCCCACTGTCCCAGGCTGCTCCCAGCCCTGTCCAGCCTGGCCTTGGGCACTGCCAGGGATGCAGGGGCAGCCCCAGCTGCTCTGGGCACCCTGGGCCAGGGCCTGCCCACCCTGCCAGGGAACAATTCCTGATTGCCAAGATCCCATCCAGCCCTGCCCTCTGGCACTGGGAGCCATTGCCTGGCTCCTGTCCCTGCAGGCCTTGTCCCCAGTCCCTCTGCAGCTCTCCTGGAGCCCCTTCAGGCCCTGCCAGGGGCTCTCAGGTGTCCCTGGAGCCTTCTCTTGTCCAGGTGAGCTCCCCCAGCTGTGCCAGGCTGGCTCCAGAGCAGAGGGGCTCCAGCCCTTGCAGTATCTCTGTGGCCTCCTCTCCACCTGATGTAGGTAAACGTTGTGACATCCCTGAGACAGCTCTATTGTCCCTACATCCACCACTGGCTCCCCCTGGGCTCAGCCCTTTCCATGATGGAAATGGCCCTGAGTGAATCCTGCACCCAGAGCAGGGAGCACAGGCTGGGCAGGAGTGAAGAGGATCCTCTCCAGGCCACCAAGACAACAGAGACAACAGTCAGGAGTCAGGTACAACACAGTGTCCTTCAGCTGTGTTCACTGGGAATGTAGTGCCAGGTGAGAGATGAGGCCCTCCAGAGTAACAAAACAGCACTTTGTATGAAATCCACCCCCTGAAGACACCCATTTGTTGCCTCTAATTAAAAATACTACTAATAATTGCAGTTTGAGTGTCACTGCACACAGCCATTAACAATGGAGATGCACCAGGCTGAGGAGCTGGTCACACGTGGGACACGTGCTGCAGCAGGGCACCCCACAGGGCATGAGGAATTGCAAATTAGCAGCAGCCAGGTCCAGCAGCAGCACTTGCCAGACCTGCTGGGCCCCTTCCAAAGCCATCTCTCCCCTTTGGAAAGGGCACAACGAGCGTGGAGGCCTGGAGCTGGAAGGCTGAGCCAACATGTGCTGCTCAGGCAGCCCTGGGTTGGGGCAGGATTGGAGGTGAGCTCAGGCAGAGCTGCACCAAACCCCAGAGTCTGCCCCCAGAGACCAGCTAAGAGCTCAGAATGGACATGAGAGCCCTGAGGAGCAAGGCAGAGGGAATTCACAGAATCCCAGAATGGTTTGGATTAGAAGAGACCTTAAAACCCATCCAGTGCCACCCCTGCCATGGCAGGGACACCTCCCACTGTCCCAGGTGCTCCCAGCCCTGTCCAGCCTGGCCTTGGGCACTGCCAGGGATCCAGGGCAGCCCCAGCTGCTCTGGGCACCCTGTGCCAGGGCCTGCCCACCCTCACAGGGCAGAATTTCTTCCAATATCAAAGCTGAAGTTACTAATTACTGCCCACCAGTACTGAACTTACTAATTACTGCTCTCTCATTAAAGCCAGGGCAGTGCTGGAGCTTGTACCTGTTCTTTCAGAGGGTGCACACCAAGCCCAGCTTCCCCTCAGATTTTTACACAACACACACTGATCCCATCAGAGCCCCTTGAACCTCACAGCCTGGAACTGCCTCATCCATGGGAGGAAAGAGCTCTGCTGGGAAGAGAGCCCTGCACTGCCTCAGCAATTCTGGCAAAGTTAAAACTGTGCTTAAACAAGGTCTGTGGCAAACTGGCAGTTTCTAAACAAAAGCTGTCACTTATCTCAGTACAGCTTTGGCTCTGGCACACCCAGCATTCTCTGTACTCTTTCACAGTTAAAGATCTTAAATCCAGTCAGGAGAATTCTTCTCAAGGTGGGAGATGAACAAAAAAAACCCCAAAGAACCCCCCAAAACCTTCCCTTGAAGGCATGCACCCTTCACCCCTAAGTTAAACACACTGGGAGACAGGCACTGGGTTATATTTGCCTCTCCCCAGGTGCTAGAGGAGCCCTGAGCTGCTGCCAGAGCATCCCCACAGCACTGTCACCATGTCCCTGCTCTTCCCAGACTTGCTCCTCATGTGTGCATTAGCAACCAGCTGCCCTCAGGCAGGACAGGACACCCTCAGTCCCAGGAGTGAAATAAAATTCAAGGGGAAGCAATTAACCACAAGAAAGAGAGAGCCCTTCGTATTTCAAGCCAGGCTGGACAAGGCTTGGAGCAACCTGGGAAAGTGGAAGGTGCCCCTGCCCATGGCAGGAGATGGAATGAGATGGGTCCAAATCATTCTGGGATTGTGTTTCAACATCACTGCAAAGGCCCAGGAGAAGCCTCTGGGAGCAGGAACGTGCACCCCAGGACAGGAGGATCAGAGCTGGGGTGTGACCCTGCATTAAGGCACACAGGTGTGAAGACCTCCCCCTGACATTGGTTGCCCAAACATGTTGTTTCCTGCCCCCAGCTTTTGGGGCCTCCAACTCTTTTCTTTCCATATCCTGGTAAATGGGATGTGCCCCATGGGAAAAACAGGGAGCAGAAAGGGGAGAGGGAGGAGAACAGGAGCTTCCCAAGGGCAAAGACAAAACCAAAGCAGAAAGCCTGACTGGCACAGAGGAGATGAACTCACTGAGAGTGCCCAGGCTTTGTTAGCAGCACACAGGTGTGTCCCTGCCATGGCTGGAGCATCCTCCTGCATCCCAGCAGCAGCAATGGAAAGGCTCCAGCAGTGTGGACAGCAGGGGTGGCAGGGACTGTACTGTGAGGAATGAGCAAGCTGGACCTGGCCAGGACAAGGATTTTCCATGGAATCCCAGAATGGTTTTTGGGTTGGAAGAGACCTTAAAGCTCCTCTCCTTCCAAACACCTGCTGTGGCCAGGTTCACCTTCCACTGTCCCAGGCTGCTCCCAGCCCTGTCCAGCCTGGCCTTGGGCACTGCCAGGGATGCAGGGGCAGCCCCAGCTGCTCTGGGCACCCTGGGCCAGGGCCTGCCCACCCTGCCAGGGAACAATTCCTGATTGCCAAGATCCCATCCAGCCCTGCCCTCTGGCACTGGGAGCCATTGCCTGGCTCCTGTCCCTGCAGGCCTTGTCCCCAGTCCCTCTGCAGCTCTCCTGGAGCCCCTTCAGGCCCTGCCAGGGGCTCTGAGCTCTCCCTGGATCCTCCTCTTCTCCAGGTGAACACTCCCAGCTCTCCTTTGATTTCAGTTGATAATGGCTAAACAATAACATTTACTTGGAAACAAATGGTCACACCAACAGCCTGGCAAGTGAATTTTCCTGCTTTGCCTTTTTGTGTTGTGGTGGCTTTGTGTTTGGTGTGTTTGGTGACAGTTTGCATGGGCACACCACAAAAACATGCAGCCCGGATCCCAAACTTGAAGGGGAAGTGCCAGTTCTAAATATCGAGTCCCATATTGCACACCTCATGTCTGCCTTTCATCATCCATCAAAATAGCAAGCAGAGCCCAGCACTCCCACTTCAGCATAAGCAAAACATGTGGGAACTCGAGGCAGTTAGTAGGAAAACGTGATACAGCCTTGCTAATAAAAGCTCCTGCTTTCCTCACTATGGAAAACAGTTGCAAATGGGTTTCTGCAGCCTGGGACTCGACTGCTGACAGCATGGTGACAGAAAGGCTGTGCTTGGCTCTTCCCAGCCCTGCCTGCCGTGGTGTCCCTGCAAACCACCCAGCTCCAGGGGCAGAGGGGAGCCCAGCACCATCCTGCTGTACCAGACCCTGCCCATCCTGCTCAGTGCTTCCCAACGCAGGGCTGCCTGTACACTCAAAATAATTAAACCTTCAAACAGCTCCCCCATAGCACCAATTAAAGAGACAACCCCAGCTTTCATAGAATTTATGACTCTCGGTGCTGTTGCCACAGGTATCTGAGTTTGTGCACTGTTTAAAGAGAGTTTCAAAGGGGATCCGGGCTCGCCTCCCTCCAGGGAGAATCCATTTGCTTTGTTCACCAGACTATAACTTAAAATTTGTTACATGCACCAGCTTGTAAGCCTTTGAAAAACTCCCTGCTCCACCAGCTTCAAATGGACTTGATGAACTTCCCCCGATCAAAGCAATTCCCTCACAGGGAGCCTCAGCTCACGAGCAAGGAAGCACCCAACGAATTTTGGGGGTGGGAATCACAGCATGGGCCGGGAGGGGACTCTCCCTCCCAAACCCACCCCAGAGCCCAAGCAAAGAGCCCAACCCACTTTGGCACAAAGCATGAAGAAAAAGGCATTAATGCTGAATTCGCTTATTTTAAAAGGGAGGGAAAGAAAAACAAAAATTAACAGAGGTTTTTCTTGTTGAGAGCAGAATAATTTGTCAGCAGGAGACCCCATGGCTCCCATCCCATGAGGACGCAGTCCTGGCACCCCACAACATTTGGGATGGGAATGGAGATGGTTGCACACCCCCCACACTACCCACAGGTGGAAGTGCTGCTCGTGTGCTGCTCCAGGAGATGTTTTCCCTCACACACAACCACATGCCTTGGGTTTATTTCCCTGCTCTGCAGAGCCCAAAGCCCTTTGCTGGAGCAAAGGCGCAGCCGGCACGCACCAACCCTGCCGAAAACTCAGCAGCCACGAGGCCACAGCACAACTCTGCTGCCTCCAGCCACTCCCACTGCCTCGATGTCAATTAAAATGGTCATTTCCATGTGAAATTCAGCCCCAGTGGTTTCCTGCTTGAGGCAGGGCTCGATGAAGCACTGGGAGGGAGCTTGCTGCAGCTCAGATTAGTCATTTATGAACTATGACACGACGGGGGACACGCTTTGAGATGTTTTGCTACTGCAGGAAACAAACACACTTTGGGGAAGGGAAGGTGAACCCCTTAGCGGCATGGGCTGAGCACCCTGGCTAAAATAAAAGCCCAGCAGAAAACAGCCCATGCTGGCAAACACTGGCTGCAGCTCCCAGCCCCAGGAAGACCAACTTCCCGCGGTGACCTATATGTGCTATAAATGCTGCAGCCACGGGCTGGGTGACGTCAGCTCCATCCTTGTGGCAATTGTTGGGTCTCTCCTTGCCAAGAAAAGGCAAAGCGGAGGTGCTGAATTGTCCATGCGGCGGGGGAGCAAAACCAGTTCCTCCCCGGAGCATTTGAGGACAGAAATGAGGGAAACAGTGGAAGGGCTTAAAATAAAAGCAGGAGGTAAATAGGAAAGCAAAGGGATGTCAAAGCTGGAGGGTTTGCATAAAAACTTTGAATTTTTCTGGCCCCAGGGAGAAAAAGGGGTTCCCTTGGTAAAGGGGCCACCAGCAGCTTGGCCAGGGCAGTTATTAGAAACATGGAATTGATAAGGTTGGAAAAAACCTTTAGGATGTTCAAGTGCAATTGTCAGCCCAACACCATGTTCATCACTAAAGCATGTCCTCAAGTGCCACATCAACACCTGTTCTCAGCACTTCCAGGGAGGGTGATTCCATTCCTGCTCTGGGCAGGCAATGGTTAACAACACTTCTGGTAAAGAAATGTTGAATTTGTAAAGGATTTGAATTTGGGACAATTTTATCACTGGGATTGCCTGTTTCAAATGCTTCTGTTCCTTTATTTACCAGCTGGGCTTTGGAAGCAAAAATCTCATTTTGGCCAGGACTGATCAGTCAGCGCTTTGCTCCCTTCCCTCCTTCCCTCCTCACTTCCCTGGGGAGGAAAGAGCCTGGAGATAACAGCTCTTTTGGAGGGGAAAAAGAATAAAAGCTGCACATTGCCCCAGCATTTCCACATTGAGATGGGAAGAGGAGATCATGAATTCCCATGTCCAACCCAATTACACCAACCCAGGGACTGGCTCCCATCCTGGGGGAAGGATAAAACACCATTATTTCTTGGCACACAAGACAACATCAGTTTGTTATCTTAAGGTTACCACAACAAGCCCAAATAAAGAGATCCTGGTGCTGTGCTGCACAGCACCAAGCTAAGACTCAGACAAATCAGTGTTTGCTTCTTCTTTGCAGGCAGAGGGGAAATGCTGCACTGCCTTCACTGCTGGTCCAGGCCCCTGGCTGAGAAGTGCCTGGAACACATGTGGCACATTAAAGAAGAAGCCCAGGCCTTCCTGCATGGCAAGATCTAGGGTGATCACCTCCAGGACCAGGTTATGGTGTGGCTGTGAGGTGCTCTGCTCCCCCTGCAAGTCCAGATCCCCCAGACCTTTGTTCTCCATCCTCTGACCACATCAAGGTTAATGATGACTTCAAATCAGATTTTGAGCTGGCTGACTGCCTGTGTCTTGGGGGATGATCTACTCTGGGGGATGACCAAGGGCAGGTTGGAAGGGGCTTGGAGCAGCCTGGTTTAGTGGAAGGTGTCCCTGCCCATGGCAGGAGATGGCAAAAGATGAGCTTTAAGGTCCCTTCCAACCCAAAGCCTTCCATGATTCTGCAATTGTAACTAGTAGCTGATTGCATCTGTGAATAAAGCTAAACCAACAAAGCAACAATTTCTGAGAACAACCTCTTGCCATTTTCTAGGGCCTTGTTTAGGCACCTTGGATCCTTCTAACAGGCAGGGTACAGCCTTCTGCATGGCACAGCTCGCTGATGTCATACTGCAGTTATTCACCCACCAGCAAAAAGCCAAAGATGCAGGAGCAGGAAGAAGTCCCAAAGCTGACACTTAAATGAAATTTGTCCCCTGAACTCCAGGTGAGACCAAGGATGGCTGATCAAGGGATAAATCTGCTGCTGGAGCAAAGCTCTTTCCCTACACCCAGCCCTGAGCTGCATTCCCAAGGCAGGATGCCCACAGCAGGATGAGGGAGCCTCTGCTGTGTCCGAGGCTGGGACAGCAGGGGTTGTGCAATGTCCCTCAGTGCAGTTGTATAACACCAGTGCTCTGTTTTTATGAACTGCTCCCAGGCAGGCCCAGAGAGCAGCAGCCCAGAGGAAGGGTGGTGTCAACATTACCTTTCACTCACCCGAAAGAAAAGAAGGGGTGGGGGAGAATCAAAGATTTGGTGTCGTTTGGGCTGGAGGGGGTCTGGCTGTGCTGCAGGGCCCTGCTCCAGGCTCTGCTCCTGGCCAGCACCATGGAGCTGGCAGCCAAGGCAGGCTCTGAGCAGGAAAAGGGTTAATGGGAGCTCCTGCTCTGCTCTACTCCCCCCAGTGTGCAGCACGTCTTTTGTGGATTATTTTAACAGCAGAAGGCACACAAGGAACACTCGCTGAAGAGATCAGCTTCCATCTGGGCTAACCCGAGAGTTTTCTCCCCTCCAATTTCCTCCAGCACCCACTCAACAGCTTCCCTCCCTGCCAAAGTGTTTGCTCAAAACCATCTTGACACGCAGCTAAACAGCTCAGTTGGAGAGCATCACATTTGCCTGCTCCAGGAGGGCAGGAGCAGGAGGGCAAGGCAGGGCAGAGCTCCCACCCTGCTGCTGCAGGTTCCCAGTGCCCCACTGGTGCATCAAAGCTGCTCTCTAGAAATCCCAGCCCAGTCTCTGGGATGCTCCCAGTGTCACAGCACAGCCAGGAGTTTCCCTGCACAGGGAAGGTCGAGTTTTAACCATCCACAAAGTATTCAGCAAGGAGGGCAGATTAGCTGAACTTCCCTCGTGCCAGGGGCTGTGTGAGCCCTGCACAGAGCAGTTCCCTGGGCATTAAAACCCTGGCCCAGCACTGTCCAGCAATCCTCCCCCTGAGCCTCAAACCAACCAGCACATTTTCAGCCTCCAATTGCAGCCACTTCTCCAGCCCACTCCTCTCCACTGCCCTGCTCCCAAAGCCCTCAGATGTTGGCATCCCTGCTCCCCTCTTGGCACCCTGGAAGGCTTTGCAAGATCCCTTTGGGAATGCTGAGATCCCACCCAACAGCAGTGAGCTGCTGGAGGGGCTGCATGGAGCAGATCCCCAGAGTGTGCCAGGAATGAGCCACCACCACCCATCTTCAAAAGGGAACAGCAAAAGTCTTCCAGGGCAGTGCAGACACATCTAAGCAGCTTAGAGAGCAGCCCTGTCTGCTCCCAGGCTCCTGGAGCAGTGGGACAACAACCTCCAGCTCAGGCAGCAACATCTTAATGGGAGACAGCTCAGCAAGAGCAGCTTTGCCCACCCAGAGACACAGGGAGCAACAAGGAAACCATCCAGAGAAACAGCAGCAGAGCACCACCCAAAAAAAACATCACCAAAATACAGAACACCCTCCTCTATGGTGTCTCTGGAACCAAACACAAATTTATTGCAAGAAACATTATGGTATAAGGGGAAAAACAAGATGACAGTACCTGATCCTCCAAACTGAGTGCTTGCAAGGGTCGTGGGTCTGTTTTTTCCATTAGCCACTGGCAAGGGAAACATCTAGAAAAACAAGGAGATGAGAGAGAAGGGAAGAGAAAAGAGATTTCAGTATGTTGGTTTTACTGTGCTGCTGCAAAGGGGTCACACTGGGGGAGGGGAGGGGAAGGCAGCCCATTATTGATGCAAAAACCTTTCCTGGTGTCCCTGCTCCATCGCTCAGGAGGGAGGCCCAGCCCTGCTCTCACACACATTCCCTCGTGTACAACCCCTGCTTCTGCAGGGGCAGCTGGAGACCAGCCAGGAGCATCCCTGCCGTGGTCCAAACCAACATCCCATGCCAAAGCTGCTCACCCTGGCTACAGGTGAGCCCTGGGAAAGGCCAACTCCATTGATAAAAAGCCAGCAGGATAACGACAGCAAAGCTGTTTTATCCCTCACTATCCCAGCTCCCACAGGAGTCCTGCTCCCATCCCACACCTCCAGCCACGTGCAGTGCCTGGGCAGGACAAGGGCTCACAGATGAGCCCCCATCCTCATGGAGCAGCTCCCACCCTGCTGCTTTAGGGGCTCCAGCAGCACCAGGACCTGACACAGACCTGGGGCCTGGGGAGAGGAAGCTGCTCCAAGGGCAAATACAGTTACTCAGGATTTAAAAATTAATATATTTCACAGAATTAGTCACTCTGGGGACTTGTTTGCTCTATCACTACAGCTTCATTATCACAACTGAGCCTCTCCTGCCAGGAGCTTCCTCAAAAACACACCTCGTCACCTAACCTGTATAAATATTTTTAATAAAAGTTGGGAGAGTTTCAGAGGCTGCTATTTAATAATTTACATGCACCTGCGTGCAGCAGAAAAGAAAACTAATTCTCCTGCACACAAATGGAGCTCCAGCCAATAAAACAACTGGTGGGAAAACGCTTAGTGAATTAACATTTTAATATCCTTTTTCTACTCAAGATACTTTCACCACCAAGTCATTTGAATTTTTATTATTTTTAGCTTTGTAATGTCTGAATAACTCAAAAGTTTAATGCTTTGAAGATTAAACAATGTAATGGCACAAGAGCCTACAGAAAGGCAACGTTTCATGCCCTGACATAGCTGATGTCTGGCTGTGGTCAGAAACATTCCTTTGTACAGAACCGTCTGCCCAGCTTTGTTTTCACAAATGCTGGGAAGGAGAAAAAAAAAAACCAACAAAAAACAGTTAAATGTGGTAAAGATGCAAAGAGAGCAGTTAAGGAACCAACTGCCATTCATAAAGAGCACAAATTTGGGATCATATATATGCATGTGCAGGGTGTAGATGTTTTATACACAGATTTAAATGAAGGTGTAAACAGTGTTTAGTGTTCATCCCAGCTGCCTGCACACACCTGCCCTCACCTGCCTGCACACAGCCCCCCGGCCCCCTCAGATGTGCCCCGAGGCTGCTGCTCACCCCGAGGTGTTTGGGGTGGCCCAGCAGCCCCACCATCAGATGAGCTTTGTTTCCTCAGGAAGTTGGGCTAGAAAATAAAAACAAACCCCAAAGATTGCAGCTCACCTTCCTCTGCACTGCTGCAGGGCTTCCCTGCATCCCCTCCCCCTCGCAGGGGGGCTCTGCAAACATCTCCAATCGTGCTGAAAATTGAACTTAGGTGGCTGATCCCACCCTGCCTGCGCTCACTCCCTCTTGTCAAGGTAGGGAAGATTGAGATCAAACTCCCTTTTTGCCAAGTGGCAAGGGGCAGGTCTGCATGTGCGAGCAGGGGGGAAGGGATGCATCATGAACTGACTAGCAAAAAGCACACTCACACAAAAAAAACAAAAAAAACCCAACAAAAAACCCCAAACAAACAAACAAACAAACCCCCCCTCCCAAAACGGCACTGCTGGCTCTTTTCATGAGCATTTCTGCTCAGCACTTGCTGAGGATGAAAAGTGCAAGGTTTGAGCAGCAAACATGAGGGGAGAAAAGGAACAGCCTTGTTCCATAATGCACCCAGCACCTTCTGCTTGTGCAGAACAGGAGTGTCCCCCCAGGACAGCAATGCCCAGCACCCCCAAAACACCCCCCCACAGCCCAGAGAACCTCTCCCCTCCTCCAACTGCTTGGAGAGAGGTTTTGAGGCTGATGCAACACCTTCCTGCTCTCCCTCCCCAGGGGATTTAGGAGTCATGGACCCCTTCCTGCAGCAGGGCAAGTAGAGATGCTAAAGGAAAGAATCCTGGAATATCCTGAGCTGGAAGAGACCCACAGGGATGATCAGCCCAGCTCCTGTCCTGCACAGGCACCCCAACACCCCTGGGAGCCATTGGAGCTCTGGCAGCCTTGGCACCATTCCCTGGGGAGCCTGGGCAGTGCCCAGCAGCCTCGGGGGGAAGAACCTTGCCCCGAGCTCCATGCCAAGGCCTGGCACAACCTCATGATGTCAAAGAGGGATGATGGGGAGCAGAGAACCCCAGATTACCCCTCCACACCTATCACTTGCCAACCACAGGAGGCGTTTTGGGCTTTTTTCTTGCTCCCAGCCTCTTTTTCCACTGTGGTGTGGGCTGAAGCTGCCCCGAGGAGCCCGGCACAAGTCATACGTGAAGTGCCTTCGCTGGCGTGTGTTGCTCAGAGGCAAAGTTCATCCACCCACTGCAAATTTCCTTTCTGCTTTTAAATGCTGCTTTAAAAATAAACTGGGGGGAGGGAGGAGATGAACCGGAGCTGGCACCTACCAGGGGACCCAGGCATTGAGGGACCCAGGCATGAGCTCTCAAGAGTTGTAATTGGGTCATTAGTTGGCTTTTGTTAGATTTGAATAATGTAGATTTGAACGGTTATGTAAAATCCCCTATCTTAAGTTGATGTATTTGGTTTTTCAAGTCCTATCTCCAACCTCCCTGAGAGGTGACAACTTCTTCGTTCCCTCCTAGCTCAATTTCCACCCCTTCCAAGGAATTTATTCTCCCTTCATTTCTCCCTGGGTAAAAGAGGCAAATCCAGAGCATGAGAAGATCCAAATGCCTGCACCCTCCCCTGAGAAGGTTACAGGCAAGAGACCCCACACTTCATACAGCAACCCCCAAGAAAGAAAGGGAATTTGCCAGGAACGAGGAACATCAAGCAGCATGTCATTTATTGTGCACATCTAGAAGTGCACTTCTTTTCAAATTAAATCAGTGCTCATTCTCTCTCCTCTCCCACCTGATGAACTCCAGGCTGAACCAACCTCAGGCCTGAACTCCAAACCCGAAATCTATTTTGCAGCATGGAAAGCATCCAGCTGTTAATTTGGGGAGAAGAGGGAATTTGACTCAAAATACATACAGCAGGACATGTTATACATGTTCACTTAAGACAGACCTTCCTGTCTACAGTCCCAAATGCCCCCTGTGTGTGTATAGTCGAACTTTAAACTCCACAGCTGCTTCACTCTGGATAGAACTCCGAGTTTTACCATGGAAATGCAGGCGCTGGGCCTTGGCCGGAGCAGGGCACGGCCTCAGCATTGTCCAGCAGAGCAGCAGGAGCTGCTCCAGCCCTGCTTGCTGCCAGCACTTTGGCTGCCACCCCCGGATGCGGGGCAGGAGCCGCGGGAGCCGCGGCGCAGCGGGAGCAGCGATGAGCGGCAGGTCCTGTGTGACTGCTCAAGCCCCTGCCCACCCTGCAGCGAGCCAGAAACCCCCTCTGCCAGGCAGCTCCCTGCAGCATATGGTTAATACTCTGCTAATAATCATGGCTGTTAACAGCACCTCGCTCCTGCCAGAGCCCCCGGCTGGCACTGGCACGCGGCCGCTCCCAGCTCGGCTGGCGCTCGGTGGCACCAACACCCCCAGGGCTGCTCTGCTCCCCTGTCCCCTGCCTGGGCTGTCCCTGTCCTCCAGAGCAGCCCAGCCCAGCCAGGACACCTGGGTGGCACCTCCCCACTGCACAGCAGCCCTGGCACAGCTGAGACACTGCCTGGGATAACCAGTAACTACAAAAAGTCCTAGAATCCTGGAATATCCTGAGCTGGAAGGGGCCCACAAAGATCACCCAGTCCAGCCCCTGTCCCTGCACAGCCACCCCAACAATTCCACCCTGGGAGCGCTGTCCAAATGCTCCTGGAGCTCTGGCAGCCTTGGGACCATTCCCTGGGGAGCCTGGGCAGTGCTCAGCAGCCTCGGGGGAAAGACCCTTTTCCTCATTTCCAAGTCCTTGTGGTTGAGCATCTCCTGACAGCAGAGGCCAAGGGCAGCTCCCCCATACACAGGCTGTGCCCATCAGGCTGAGCTGCAAAGCCTGGCAGCCACCAAAGCCCAGCCTAATCAATAGGCTGAGCTGCAAAGCCTGGCAGCCACCAAAGCCCAGCCTAATCAATAGGCTGAGCTGTAAAGCCTGGCAGCCACCAAAGCCCAGCCTAATCAATAGGCTGAGCTGCAAAGCCTGGCAGCCACCAAAGCCCAGCCTAATCAATAGGCTGAGCTGCCCACTTGGGTCTATAGGCAGGATGTTTTCTCCAAAGCTCCTCTCCAGATTTGGCAGCCCATCTGGGCCTGCTGCCAGGGAGCAGTGGTGAAGGCAAGCTTACAAATTACCTGCACTTTGGGGTAATTAGAAAAGGCAATTTATCTGGGGGTAGAGGCAAGTGTGCTGCCATGCACACCCCAAACCATCACTGGGCCTTTCCTTTGACTCCTGCTCACTTACTGATTCCTTTGATTTTCACCCTTTTTGGCAAATTACAGTGGCACAAAGCTTTTGTTGAGTGCTTTGGAGTTCAATATCTACCCAAGAGATTTATTTATTAAAGAGGGATGAGTCTCTTCTTTGAGGACTGCAAGCCCAGTTTTCAGCATCTCACACAACCCTGTCATTTACTGACCCCAGGAACTCATGGCAGGCCATGCCACCCCCTAAGGGCCTTAAAATTCCCTCCCTGCACAGCAAAACACATTGCAGGGCTGGACCACAGACTGCTGGGGCTGAACACATTTTTCCTAGAAAAAAGGAATCAAAATACTGATCTGAAGCAAATGCTTCCAGCTGCTCTGAGTATCTCTACTTTTCCCTCCTCTCTACTCTCCTGCAGAGGATTACTGAACCAATGCTCCACTCCTGTTTATTCAAAGAAAAATATAAATACGCTTGAAAGAGCGAGCTTTGTGGTCAAAAATCCTGTATCCCAAGGACACAGAGAGAGCAAACCATGGAGCACCTCTTCAACAGACCCATCTACTCTCTAGGAAGCTTTTCCATTTCAGCTCCTCATCCTCGAGGAGAGCTGTTAATATTCCCTTTATGCAAAGAGAGGAGAAGGGTGTGTGGAGATGAGGGTTTGTGAAACAGAGCTGGCTGCAGTCCAGGCTGCGCCGGAGCCCATCGGCCAACGGATCCTGCAGGGAACATCTTCGAGTCATTTGCTGGCAAATGACATCCACAGGCCCTGGTGCTGTGAGCAGCAACCCCCAGCACCCCCACAGCAGCCTTGGAGAGCACAGGATAAGTTCTGGTCCTTCCCAGAATTACAGCAGTGCAAGAGCATTGAATCCAACCCCAAATTTAACCTTTTTGGTGTGGATTCACCTCCAAGGACAGAAACATTTGTGGACAGAGGGACCAGGTCAAGACTCCTCCTGGGAATACAGCTCTAGGCATGCAAATGAGGATGGTTGGTTAAATTGGAAAATAAGGTCTTGGGGTTTTTTTAAAGCTCTAAATGGTGAATGGGATTTGATTTTTTTCCAAGGAAGAGAAAAAGCGAAGCAGGAGCTGCTGCAGCCCCCATCAGGGAGCAGATTCTGGGTTACTGACTCCAAGTGCAGTTGATGGAAAGCCCCAGGGCTCCTGCCAACCTGCAGGATCTCTGAGAGGGACAAATAACCACAGAAAACTCTGAACAGATTCCTGGTTTTACAGGGATACCATCACTGCAGTCCCTGTAGCCACTTTAAAACATTCTGCCAGAAAAGCCCATTACCAGCAATTTAACAGAATCAGCCTCCCAGTAGAAGGATGAAACTGGGAGAACTGGGCCTCTCCTGCAGGAGAATTGCTCTTGGGGGGCTGAGAGACACCCCCCTGCCCCCTGCAGCACAGAGCCCTGTCAGGACAGGTACAACCCCCAGCTGGAGAAAAAGCTTTATTTCCCAGGGCTGAACCTCAGTGTGCGGATGCAGAAAAGCAGACGAGCCTCAGCACACCCCCAGGTGCCACAGCCACCAGGACAGCAGGTGACCCGAGCTCTACCACCACTTTTTGTCCCTTCTCCTCCACGGGGCAGGAACATCAGCCCAGCAGGGCTGTGGGCTGGGTGACCCGGGCTGGGGTGACTCTCAGGGCCATTCCCCCTCCTGGAGCTGTTGTTTCTATCTCTGCAGCACGTTTGCTTATCTCCACAGCAAGGCACAGGCTTGGAGTGCCATGAGGGTGCAGCACACAACAGAGGAGCCCAACAGACAGTTATGTGCCTTTGAAGAGCAGCTCTGCCCTCCACGAGTCACCTGCCAAGGAGAGGCAGCAGCGCTGGCAGTGCCACAGCGGGATGTGCCAGGGACTAACCCCGCTCTGCTGTGACTAAAGGGACTTCTCCTCCCTCCGAGCTGTGCACACCCTTCAGGGGGAACTCTTAGGTCCTGTTTCTTTGAAAATAAACAGCTCCTAAATGCAGCTCAAGGTTTCCAGGATACAGAAGAGCAGAGCATGGGGAGCACAAGTGTCCAACTCCTGCAAAAATAATGCGCTGGAGAGCTTGGACACATTTCAAACTGTGACAAAATAACCTGTGGGAGCAAAAGTTTAATAGTCTGGATCTAGGGAGAGGAAAAAAGCTTGATTAATCAGCTACTGAAGTTACATCCCTGCATGGCTGCAGAAACAGTCACCCAAGTGAGCATTTAAACAGAGAACACACAACTCTGTTAATTCCCCCAAAATTTCCCATCCAGAGAAGAAACCTCTCTGCCTTCCCTGCGAGGGAACAACACACGTTTGAGGGGAAGAGGGGGAGAGGAGGGGCAGAGGCTTTGCTTTAACTTGAAAATAAACAAGTTGCAGCACATGTGCACGCACACAAACACGGCACATCTGAAACCCATCATGTCCAATTTACAGGCTCACATTTCCTCCCCTGTGCAGCTCCCAGCCCCGGGGCTGCGCAGCCCCCGGCCGCACTCACTCACCATACTGAAGTCCAGCAGGTCACTGAGCTCTTTGTCTGTCCCAACTGCAGCCATTCTCTGCTGCTGCTGATTCATATTCCCACAGACTCAACAGTGGCAGTCCTGCAGAAAGCGAGGGGGAGGGGAGAGAGATATTTTAATGACTACAGCAAACTACCCACCCCATTGATGAATATTTTAAAAAGACAGAGTGGAGGGGCAAGAAAAGAAAAACCCTGAGCGTGTCTGCAGCGTCCAACTCTGGGGCCAGAGCACAGTCGGAGTCCTCACACAGCACCCAGCGGCAGGAACAAGCCTCCTATTGACCAGACACACTTGTATGTTAGTTTTTTGCTGCCAATTCCACTAGTTCAGGCCAATTCTGTTCCTGGCGTGTGGCGAATGAAGGGGGGAAAAGAAGGAAAAAAAAAAAAGGGGGGGGAGAAAAAAGAGTGAACTCATTTATCAAAGGGTTCAGGCAAGTTATCACTCAGGCGCTTGTCTGGCTCAGCTCGCCCCCTCGCCTTCCCCCACACTTGCTCCCCGCAGGAGGCTCTCTTGTCCTTGCCGAGTTTTGTTTAAAAAAAAAAAAAAAAAAAAGAAAAGAAAAAAAAAAAAAGTCTGATGTTACAGCTCTTTCCTTCGGGTCGCCGAGCACCTGCAGCTGCTTTTTCAGGGGCTGTGTTTGGGGATGCCCAGCCAGGCCGTGCTCAGTGAGAACTGAACCTCTCCACTCCCAAAAGGGGCTGGAAACAAAAAAATTTTGTTTTCGGAGTGTTTTTGCAAAAATAAAGCCCTCCAGGCAACCTTGCAAGATAGGTAAATATTATTCTTCCTAATTTTACAGATTATTTTTTTTCAAAAGGGAGATTGATCTTTTTGGCCAGCTAGCTATGATAGAAAAATATTTCTTTGGGAGGGAGGAAGAGAGGCCTGGGATGAGATAAAAGATTCCTTTTTTTTTTTGGCCTTTTTTTTAGGAACTCATTCATGGTTACAAAGGGCAGCTGGCCAATAAATTTAACTCATTAATCATAAGGTTAAAAAAAAAAGAAAAAAAAGAAAAAAAGAAAAAAAAAAGAAAACTCCACACGATCCAAAGTGTTTGTAGGATCAGCCACTACGTTTCAATGAAGTTTCATAAAAAAAGGCTGAAATCAGCCCAGCGTGTAAAAAGCCTTCACCACTATAAAAAACAGCCCGGGAATTTTCTTTTTTTTTTTTTTTTTTCTTATTTTCATTTTCTTTGAAAAGCCTTTTTCAAAGTGTCATCAGTGCATCTGGTCAGTGTTTTTAAAGCCACTTTCCCAACCTTCTGTCCCGGTGCCTCAAGCGGTGCTGGGGGGACACGAGACCCAGGAGAAACCGTGGAAGGAGGAGGGCACATCTCTTCCCAGCCCCCCAAACCCTGCACCCCCGAAGCACCCGGGGACAACGTGAACAAAACCCTTGGCCGCCCCAAAGCCAGGTTGGGAGGGTTATTTTTATTTATTCCACGCACACTTTCTGACCCCAAAGCAGCCCGCGGGGCCGGGGCGCCGGGCCAGGACCCCCTCCCCGAAGTGTCCGCGCCCCCGGGGTCCCTCCCCAGCCCGGACAAAGGCTCGGCTGCCCCGGGACGGCCGCGGGCCGGGGCTGAAGTTGTTCGCTGCCCCCCATGCCGTAGGGAGGGAGGTCCCGGCCGGCAGCCCCCGCCCAGAGCGGGGAGCGCAGGAGGGCGAAGCGGCCCCCACGAGCCTCCCCTCCCTGCCGGGGGTGGAAAGCCGAAGCTGCCGCCCCCGCGCTGGGTCCCGCGGCTCCCGCAGCCCCCGAGCCGGGAAGGGGCTCCGGGACCCCCGGGGGGCCGCGGCGGGCTGTGCTCGGCTGAAGTTCGCGGCAGGACCGAGCACCGGGCCCCCCTCCCCGGCGGGGACCGCGCACCCCCTCCCCGTGGCCCGCACGCCCCCCGAGCCCGCCCCGCCGCTGCCGCCCCCCTTCCCCCGGCCCCGGCAAACTTTGCCGAGGGGACAATAGCGCCGAGCCCGTCCCGTCCCGCTCCGCGCCCGCACCGCGAGCGCTCCGAGCCCCTCCGCACCGGCGCCCACAGCTCCGGCACCCCCGCGCTCGCTGCGCCGGGACCCCCGCTCCGCGCAGCCCCAGGGCGGCGCGGCCGGCTTGGCTTGGTTATTATTTTATTATTCCTACATTTTATTTTATTTTGTTTTTTACCTGTTCCAGGCCCGGCGCGCCCGGGGCAGGGGAAGCGCATGAAGGGTGTCGGGGGTCGCGGCGGGGGCGGGGGCGGCCGCGGCGCCCAGGCCCGGGGGCGGCGGCGGCGCCTATTGTTCTCCGCCGCCGGCGGATACAATGTAGCGAAGCGGCGCGATCGCCCCGCACCGGGCGGCGCGTGCGCCCCGGCCCGCCCCGCGGCCCCGCCCCGCGCCGGGCCGGGCCCTAACGCTGCTGCTGCTGCCGCCGGGGCCGCCGCTGCCGCTCCGCCTCCCGCCGCTGTTCCGCCCGCCCGCCCCGCGGTCCCTGCATAGTTCCCCGCGCGGCGGCGGCAGCACCAGCGACGGCGGCTCCCCCCCGCGCCCGCCTCTGCCGCCTCCCCCCCGCACGCCCTCACGACTCGCGGCCGCTCGCCCCGCCCCCGCCGTATCGCTCCGCCGCCCGCACAAACAGCGGGGAACCGGGGGGGTGATGCCGCCACGCGCGGGCTTCGCGGAACCGGCACGCGCGTGACCGCGCCCGGGAGGGCACAACAGGGCGGTGGCGACGGCGGCGGCGCGGAAGGGGCACCGCCGTGGCGGGGACTATATTTCCTAGCGGAGGGGGACGGGCGGCTGGGCGAGCAGCGACGGTGACGACAACGGAGCTCCGCGAGATGGACTGATAAGGCAGCACGGCCCTAACCAATGGAAATGTCCTGTTGCTGTGATTGGCAGGTGTTGCGGCCAACCAGGGCGCGGGCTGTCGCGGTCCCCGCCCATCGAGCGGGGGGTGGGGCGGCGGGCCGGGGAAGGCCGCTGGGTGCCGTCGCCGCCCACAGCTCGGCTCCCCCCGCGCCGCCGGCGGGGCCCCCGGCGGGGTAGGGCGCGTAGGGCCGGGGTCCCGGGGGTCCCGCCGCGGGAGCCCCCGCCCGGCAGCTGCTGCCTGGCAGCCGCCGCCCCCCGGAACCCCCCCCCGGGAGGCCACAGGGGTCTGGCGGGACCTGCGTGGCGGCCGTGGCCCGGCCGCGCCGCCCCCTCGGGGGCCCCGGGGGCACCTTCCGCGCCGCTGGGGATGGCGGTTCCCCCGGCACAGCGCAGCCCCGGGGGTGGTAGGGCCGGGGCAGCCCCGGTGTGGGGGCACCGGGGAGCGCTGAGGCCTGGACCGGCCTGCGCGGCTGCGACCCGGCCCGGCCGGGCCCTGCAGTGCAGCGGGGCTGGGATGCAGAGTCCGTGTGTGACATTCTGGAGTCGCCTCGGAGCGGGCCGGGTGCGGAGAGGCCTCAAATTTGTCTCGTACCACCCCCTGCCATGGCAGGGACACCTCCCACTGTCCCAGGCTGCTCCCAGCCCTGTCCAGCCTGGCCTTGGGCACTGCCAGGGATGCAGGGGCAGCCCCAGCTGCTCTGGGCACCCTGGGCCAGGGCCTGCCCACCCTGCCAGGGAACAATTCCTGATTGCCAAGATCCCATCCAGCCCTGCCCTCTGGCACTGGGAGCCATTGCCTGGCTCCTGTCCCTGCAGGCCTTGTCCCCAGTCCCTCTGCAGCTCTCCTGGAGCCCCTTCAGGCCCTGCCAGGGGCTCTCAGGTGTCCCTGGAGTCTTCTCTTGTCCAGGTGAGCAGCCCCAGCTGTGCCAGGCTGGCTCCAGAGCAGAGGGGCTCCAGCCCTTGCAGCATCTCCGTGCCTCCTCTGGCCTGGCTCCAGCAGCTCCACGTCCTCCTGCTGCTGTTGCCCAGGGCTGGGGCAGCTCTGCAGGTGGGGTCTCACCTGAGCACAGGGGCAGAGGGGCAGAATCCCCCCCTCCCCTGCTGCCCACGCTGGGGGCTCAGCCCAGCCCAGGGGGGGTTTCTGGCTCAGTGCCCATGGCAGGGGCAGCCTGAGCCTCTCACCCACCAACACCCCAAGTACTTTTCCCCAGGGCTTTTCCTGATCATTCTTTATCCAGCCTGTGCTTTTCCTTGGGACTGCTCTGACCCATGTGCAGAACATTTCATTGAACTTGTTGGACTTCATGATTTGTCATAATCCCTCCTCTCCAGCTCATCTAGGCCCCTGTGGTTTCCCATCCCTTCTCTCCAACGTGTGACCCCATAACGCAGCTCTGTGTCACCAAGTGCCCTGGGTCCCACTGTTCATGTCACCCATAGAACTCCTTACATCCCCACCCATCTCCCTGCCCACTTTGCTGTTGTAGCCGGTGCTGGCACTTGGAAGCACCTGGCAGGTGCTTGGGATCAAAGGTGCCAGTGGGACCGTGGAATGTGTGTCTGTCTGGCCCTCTGGGGTGAGGGAGTTTGTATCATTCCCCAGGGTCCTGTGAGCTGTTTCCCCCACCTCTTCTCCAGTGGGTTTTTGAGGAGCTGGGATTCAGCATGGGGGTGGATGGATGGTGCTTTGCCCAGTTACTTGTGGTTCAGGAGGTGCAGGAGCAGAGGCACAAGCATGTGGTTGCAGCAGGTGTGGGCAGGGGTTCACCTGCATCCACCCTGGATCCCAACACAGGGATCTTGGAGGAGCTGGGCTGTTCTCCCTGGCTAAAGCTGCTTCTCCTGCCCTGCCCAGGCAGCTCCAGGCTCATCAGTCAGCAGCGCTGGTTTGGGTTTCCCTGTGCTTGACCCCTCTGCAGCCAGATCTGGGGCCAGCTGTCACCTGCAGCTCTGGGCCATTTGGCTTTTATTTTCTTTTTTTTAAAGTGGAAAGAATTGCCCGCATTTAAATGGGGTCACTGACCAAAGTCATCTCCTGTCGTCAGGGATGGATCATTGCAGGGGTGAGGATGGCCCCTGCTCCAATTCAGCAAGGATGGGGCTGTGGGGTGGCAGTGAGGTGCTGGTCCAAGGCACATGGAATCATAAAATCCTGGAACAGTTGGGCGGAGAGGACCTTAGACTTCATCTTGTTCCATCCTCATGCCCTGGGCAGGGACACCTCCCACTGTCCCAGGCTGCTCCAAGCCCTGTCCAGCCTGGCTTGGGCACTGCCAGGGATCCAGGGGCAGCCCCAGCTGCTCTGGGCACCCTGTGCCAGGGCCTGCCCACCCTGCCAGGGAACAATTCCTGATTGCCAAGATCCCATCCAGCCCTGCCCTCTGGCAGTGGGAGCCATTGCCTGGCTCCTGTCCCTCTGCAGCTCTGGGTGAAGGAAGGCAAGCGTTGCCCCGTCGCTGCTGCTCTGTACAAAGGAGCCATTCACCACTTTCTGCCACATTTCCTCTGGGCCCAGTGGCCCTTGGGACTGGTGTCACCCCCAGCACCCCCAGCCCTGTCACTCCCCCCACTGTGGGGCCTCCTGCCAACCTCATCCCTCTCCTGCTGCTCCCCCTCCGCCTTCCACTCCCGGGGATGACAGGGAGAAGATGAAACATTTCCCTAACACAATTATATTCTAATTTTGCATCTGTGGCCATAATTTCCCTGTCAACAATTGTAATTAAACCTTTGAGCTTCACTCTGCTGCTGCTGGTGGCTCAGCAAAGCCAAGTGATGGAGGGATGGGATGGGATGGGATAAGTCTCGCTGGTTTTCCACAGGCATTCATGGCCAGGACAGTGTGGGATGAAAGCTCAGAGGAAATTTTCCTGCTGTGAGCTCTTTTGGTCACTTAGTCTATGTTGAAAATGGAATTTGTGTTTCACAGAATGGTTGGGCTTGGAGGGGACCTCTGGAGATGATCCAGTTCAACTCCCTGCCCAGGCAGGGTCACCCAGAGCAGGTGACACAGGAACACATCCAGGTGGTTTTGAGTCTCCCTCTCTTGGGCAGTGACTCCACGGCCTCTGTGCAGCCTGTTCCAGGGCTCTGCCACCCTCATGGAAAGAAGTTCTTCCTCATGTTGAGGTGGGACTTCTGGTGGTTTAGTTTTTGGCACTGCTCCTTGTCCTGTTGCTGGGCACCAGAACAGAGTCTGGCACCATCCTCTGACTCCCCTTGGAGATGCTTGTATGGATTGGTGAGATCCCTCTCAGTCTTCTCTGGATTAACCAAGCCCAGCTCCCATGGTCTCTCCTCATCAGAGAGAAGCTCCAGACCCCAAATCACCTTTGGGGCCTCCACTGGACCCTCCCCAGTAGCTCCTTGTCCTTCTTGTCCCAGAAGTGGACACAGCACCCCAGCTGTGCCTCCCCAGGCAGAGGGGCAGGGTCCCCGTGTCCCCCCTGGCCCCAGGACACTCTGTGCCATCCCCCAGCAGCCCCAGGTCCTTCTCTGCAGAGCTGCTCTCCAGTGGGTCACCCCCAGCCCGTGCTGCCCCTGCGGTTGTTCCTCCCCAGGGTCTACAAGGACTCTACACTTGCCCTTGTTGAACCTCCTTAGGCTTCTCTCCACCCAGCTCTGCAGCCTGTAATTAATTAGTCTATAATTAATAATGCCTCCTTCCTGATGGGTGGCAGCATCATGGCAAAAAGTGTGTCCCCAAGCCTGCTTGTGGGGAACCAGGAAGGCTTAAACCTCCTCTGACATTGTGGGGTTTTTCTTGAAGCTGAGAAGTTCCCCCTTCCAGTTCACAGCATGGCCCCCTCAGTTTCCCATTTCAGGCTATTTTGGTCGGGCAGGAGGAAGCAGAGGGGATGCACAAGGGGCACCACGAGGATGCTCTGCAGACACATCTACCCAGAGGTGACACCAGAGGAGCTCTGGTGACATTCCCCACCTGGAGAAGTGCTGGAGGCTCAGGGGCAACTTCAGCATCCCCTGGGCACCTCGTGAGGTGGGGTAGGGGCACAAAACACAGCATGGACAACACAGAACCACAGAATCCTGGGACCTCCTGAGTGGGAAGGGACCCCCAAGGATCATCAGAGTCCAGCTGCCGGCCCTGCACAGCCCCAAGAACTGTCAAGATTCTCCCAAGAACCCCAAGAACAGCTCAAGTTCTCATTGTTTCCATCCTCTGCACCTTTGGGATGGGAGTAGCAGTTTTCACCATCTTCACAATTGGTTGTGCTGATAACACATAACTGATGAATACAAAAATAATGCTGATGTTGTGTCCAAGTGCTGGGAGCTGTGGCTGAAACGAAGCAGTTTCACAGCAGCTCTTGCAATGCTCAGAGCTGGCAGTGCCGGGGGAGAAACGTGGAGTGGAGGCTCCAAAGGCAGCACTGTCCAAAGGAGAGCATGGAGAGCTTCCCCCACAGGCAGGCCATCCTCCATGATGGTTTTCCAGAGCACAGAGCAGCTGGGGCTGCCCCTGGATCCCTGGCAGTGCCCAAGGCCAGGCTGGACAGGGCTGGGAGCAGCCTGGGACAGTGGTAGGTGTCCCTGCCCACGTCAAGGGGTGCAGCTGGATGGGCTTTGAGGTTCCTCCCAACCCAAACCATCCCATGACTCTGTAATCTCCCCTGCAAGAGGAGCAGTTCCTCTGGCTGAGCTTTTACCTCTGTCCCTGGTCTCTGTGACTCAGTTTCCCCTCTGTGTGATGACATCAGGGCCACACTCTGCTCACGTGGAACCCTTGCAGACCATTGTAGGTGCTGTTGGGTGTGAGCCCAGCATCCCTGGGCAGGGCAGCCCTGAACAAGCCCCAGGCAGAACCTGCCTGACCCAGGGGGGCTGAATGAGGTGTCCTGGCCCCATTCCCAGAGCCAAAAACCAGCTGAGGTCACTGAGATCAGCAAGGAGGTGCAGGTCCCATTTGTGTCCTCAGAACTGCTGGGACAGAAGGAAAGGCTGAGACCTGAGGATGGATGGATGGATGGATGGATGGATGGATGGATGGATGGATGGATGGGCCCATGGATGGATGGATGGATGGATGGATGGATGGATGGATGGGCCCATGGATGGATGGATGGATGGATGATCCATGGATGGATGGATCCATGGAGGAATGGATTGTTCAAAGGCAGCTTTGGGGCAGGTTGTTCTGCCTCTGACCCCCACCTTGGCCTGTCAGTGTTCCCAAGGCACATTCCAGGGGTCCGTGAAGGTCTGGGGAAGGCTTGGTCAGTCCTTGGGCAGGAGAGCTTGGGAATGCTGGGCTGCTCCAGCCTCTGTAGGGTGGGAATGGGTGGGGGAGGCTGTGTACCCAGTGGGAGCTGTGGGACACCAGCAACTGCCCTCAGAGCCTCCCACCCCCTCTAACAAAACTGGAAATTATTAAAGTACAAGTCAGTGCCAGGCAACAAAATAGGCTTTAGGAAAAATCATATATACACTGGAGAAAAATCCCCATTTCCCTGGAATTTCCTTCGAGCTGGACTGGGGTCCCACCCTGTGATTCCCTGGCCATGGCACTGCCCCCTCCAGGGACCCAGACCCTTTTTCCTTCTGTTAATGACTGGGGACACTGTGACAGCCACCCAAGCCAGGGACCTGGTGCTGGTCCAGAGGAGAAGGGCCAGGACTGCCCAGCGAGGCCGGTGGCTGCACTGAGCCCCAGGAGGTCCCCTCAGCATGGGGACAGCGAGGGGCAGGAGCGTGTCCCACCCAGAGCCGAGGTGTGGCAGCCCCATCCTGCCCCGGGCTCCCTCTCACTCCCGCTCAGGGAGGTGGAGCAGAGCAGGCTGAGGGCACTGCCCGCTGCAGTGCCCATCCTGGAATGGCACTGCCCTGCCGGGCTGGCCACTGGCAAGGGGCCGGTGGGAGCCCGGGGCTCCTCGCTGGATCCTGAGGACTTTAAGGAGCAGGTTTGAGTTCATATTTGCATTTAGTCACAGTGTGAGTCAGACATTCCAGCCCCGGCTGCCGAAATGCCTCAGCTCTGACTTCTGATTTCCCACTGCAGCCTTGGGTTGGTTTTTGATTTTCTTTTTGTTTGGGGTTTTTTTTCCCCTTCTCTTTTCTCTTTCCCTTTCCCTTTCTCTTCATTTTCTTCCCTTTCTCTGGCCTTTCTGGCCAGCCCCAGTTCAGAAACAGGTCATTGGCACAGGGCACAGGTGGATGGGGCAATGGGCAGGGGCATCCTGCAGAGTTTATTCCTCCCTGGAGCAGTGGGAAGCCAAGGGAGAGTTAAACCCTGCCAGGTGGAGGGGGTTGAGCAGTGGTGGGGGACATGGGGGTGGCACTGAAGCCACCAGCACCTTTTGGCTCCCCTGGCCATTGTGGAGGTCCCAGGGCAGGGCAAAACTGGGGGGGAGGAGTGGGAGGAAATGGAGCAAACTGCCAGGACAAGCCCAGCAGAGCCTCCCCTGTGCTTTGGGGTACGTGTCAGGCTTGTGCAGGTTTGTTTGTCCTCAGCAAAACAGCAGTTCTGGATTTGTAAAGTTTTTCATTAAAACTGACCTGGAGCTCAGCAGGCTCAGAGCAGGAGCTGCCTCCCCCCTTGTGTCCCCCCCTTGCTGTCCCCCCACACCCAGAGCCGGCTCCCACAGGGACATCAAAGTGTCCGGGCCAGACGTGGGGGCTGCGGGACCCCCGCACGGGGGCTGGGGGCAGGAGCCGTGCCGAGCTCCTGGCCAGAAAGGCGATTTTGTTTTTGGTTTCCTGGATGATGCATTCCACATGGCGTTGCATCACGCACAGCTGTTACATCACTTTAGCCAGGAAATTTAAAACAAGTGGCCTGGGCTGGAAATGGTGGTTTAATTATTATTTATGGATAACAACAACAACAGCGAGAGAGAAGAAAGGCCTCAAAACCCTTTTCGTCTTTTTTTATTTTTCCTCTTTTTAAAGCCCGCCCATCTCTCACATTACAGCGACTTTGTCCCCAGCTCCATCCCAGCCTCTGGTGGGGAGCAGCCCCCGGGATGGGCTCCCAGCAGGGGCGACTTCTGGGCTTGGCTTGGCTTGGCTGCTTTGGCCACTCTGTCCTCTTCCCCCCGAGGGTCCCCTCCTTCCTGGCCACCCCCGCAGAGCGGGGACACCCTCCTGCCACCCCCGGGGACATTCCTGCACCTGAGGGTGAGCCCAGCACGGGCCAGAGCAGCTCCCTCAGAGCATCCTTGACATCCTGGCTGTCCTCCCTTCAGGTGCCATTTGTCACCAGCAGCCCCTGCTCTGAGCTGCCAGCTGAGCTATGACAGTCACTGTCCCCTGTGGGACACTGCAGACACAGGAGAGGTCGAGTTCATCCCTGCCTGCTGGGGCTGCCCCACAGGGCACTGAGGGACGTTGGTGACAGGGATGGTGACATCCATTGGGACATTGATCACAGGGATGGTTCCCTCTCTCCAACCCCTTTCACTCCTTTCCTTCCAGCTGTGGGGACAGAAGTGGTGCTGAGAGCATTGTCATCCTCATTGTCCTCCCTGCCAGGAGGCATCAGGGACCCTCTTCTTCCTCTGTCTCTTTGGGCACAGCACAGAGCAGGGACACCAGTGGCTCTGCTCCCCCACTGCCACCACCTGGGGGTCCCTGTCACCGGGCAGGACATCCCCCTCCATGGGGCTCTGCTCCTGGCAGTGTGACTGATGGCTGCGCATGGGCCACGTGTGTCCCCAGGGCCACTCTGTCCCCAGGGCGCAGGGCTGGGCAGGGGACAGCCCTGGTGTGAACTGCTCAGGGGGTTTGCACAGCCCCCAGCCCCATTTGCAGCTGGGAAACCAAGGCAAGGGCAGTGGGGTGGGCACTGAGCATCCACAGGCACCTGCAGGCAGGGCCACGTCCTCTTCTGTGGGATGCAGGGGACACAAGGGGGGGACAGGCCTGGAATCCTCATTTGGGACCCAGCCCCCAGCCTGGGCAGAGCTGGAATGGAAGCTCCTCCACCCCACATCAGAGAGCCTCGGGGCAGCTCGTTGGAAAGTTCTCAGAGGAATTCTGGGTGCAAGCCCCGAGCTTTGTGCAGAGTGTTGAAGAATGCAGCAGTGCTCCTTTCCTGTGCTGGTGCTGTCACCAAACCCCTCCAGCCACCTCCCACAGCCACCATGGTGCTGCTCACCCTCCTCATACCCACCATGAGCATCCCATATCCCTTCATCTGCTGATGAAGAACTGCAGAACCCACCCCAGCCCTGAGGACACCCACAGGGCTCAAAGAAACTGGTCCCCAGATTGTCACATTCAGATGATCTGGTTGTGCAGAAATCCCACCCTGGATGACTGTGGGAAATGGATTTGTAGAGAATTTTTAAAGTTTGATTTTTAATTTTTTAAAAATTTTATTTCTCTACAAATCCAGGTGACCCAGGTGAGGACCAAGTCCTTCTGCTATATTTTCCCCGAGCAGTGGGATATCATCCCCCACAGGCACAGCAGAGCCTGGGGATCCTTGGGGGACTGCTCTGGGAGCTCCATCCTGCCCGGGGGGCTTGGAAAACGGCTTAAAAATCGACCAAAAATGAGCTGGGCTGATGAGAGCGCCCTGGGGATGGTGTGGAGGAGGAGGAGGAAACGCGGCATCCCCGGCCCCAGGTGGGGTCCCCCCGGCGCGGCTGCAGCCCAAGATAGAATCCGCCCACGGGCAGGAAACCCTCGGTTCGTGTTCACGGGGCGGGGAAATCTCCTCTGAATGGAAAGGAAAGGCGCCCTCGCCCCCAGAAACCATCTCAGCGCCACCCCCGAGGCCGGGGGATCTCCAGGGCTGCCCCGGTGGGGCCGTGTTCCCCCAGCAGGGCATGGCTGAGGCAGAGGGTGGTCAGAGAAACCCTGAAAGGGTTGGGAGAACCTGGTCCAGGCACAGGCACAGGCAGGAGGCTCTGGAAAAGGGGATGGGGACAGGGGGAAGGAGAGGAGGGAGAAGGAAAGTGAGAGATGGAGCGAAGGAGACGGCTGTCATAGGGGTTAGACATGGAGCAGGGGACAGGGACAAGAGCCTTGCCCACAGAAGTGTCCAAGATGCCAAATGGGGCATCCAGCACCGGTGAAAACAGCAGGGGCTGAGGCAGCTGTCACAGCTGAGGGTAAATATTGTCCATGGACAAGGAAGGGGACAGCACCCAGGGCTGCCAATACATTCCCTGCCAGCTGGACAAGTCCCACAGCAGGGATGGGTGCCCCACAGTGAGGAAGTCACAGGAGAGTTTTTGCCTGGCTGAGTTGGAGTTTTGGATGTCACTGGGATGTGAATGTGCCATTCTTGGGGCACTTTTCCTGGTTCTTCAAGCTAAAACAGCTCAGTGAATCCCTCATTCCCATGGGAGAGGATCAGGAAGTTTCAGCCTGCAAAGGTGCCTTGAAGTGGAGCTGATCCAAGCCCTAGGACATCAGGACCACAGTGCCCTTTGTGCCTTTGCTTCAGGGGCAAGGAGAGGACACCATGGTGCCTCTTTGGGACCCAATGGGGGATTTCCCCTCCCTCCCCAGATTTCTTCACTTGGTGGGTTTTGTGATCTGATGTCAGGTTTCAGCTTCATGTGAGGAGTAATAGAAACCACACAGTGAGGTGAGTCCCTGCTCCAGCTCTGTCCCCAATCTGTGGGAGAGGCTCACTAGATCCAGTGACAGCTCTGCTGCAGCAGGAGAGGGCTCAGCCAGGAAAGGGGAGCTCCATATTCCACCTCAGCCCCGTTTCCCACCTCAGCCCCATTTCCCACCTCAGCCCCATTTCCCATCTCAGCTCCATTTCCCACCTCAGCCCCATTTCCCACCCCAGCCCCATTTCCCACCTCAGCCCCATTTCCCATCTCAGCTCCATTTCCCATCCCATCCCCATTTCCCATCTCAGCTCCGTTTCCCATCCCATCCCCATTTCCCATCTCAGCCCCATTTCCCATCCCAGCTCCATGTCCCATCTCAGCTCCATTTCCCATCTCAGCCCCATTTCCCATCCTCCCTTCTCATGGTCTCATCCCAGGGGTGTTGTGGGCACCAGCTGCCCCATCTGCCTTCCCACTGCTGGATCCATCCCTGCTGGCTTTGGGAACATCCCCTGGCTCTGTCCTGTTCCACACTGCACCACGTCCTTGTCCCACTGTGGCTCTGGCATGGATGGAATCCTGGAATATCCTGGGTTAGAAGGAACCCACAGGGATCGTGCACAGCCACCCCAACAACCCCACCCTGAGAGCGCTGTCCAAAGGCTCCTGGAGCTCTGGCAGCCTTGGCACCATTCCCTGGTGAGCCTGGGCAGTGCCCAGCAGCCTCGGGGGGAAGAACCTTCAGTGCTGAAAACTCCCTGTGTATGACCCCTGAGTGACCTAAATTCATGGCTCATCTCCCAGCAAGGGGCTCAGGGCTGGGCGTGCTTCTCTGGGGACACAACCCCACATCCCCCCTGAGGACAGCCCCAAATCCATCCCTGTTGGAGAAGATGAAACAGGAAAGCCTCATAAATATGATTGCCTGGCAAAAGATGATTTTGGGAATATAGAAACTATAAGCAAGATTGAAATGAAAGCAAGCTTTGAGATCCCTCAGTTACTGAACAACGAGAAAACAATGGTGTGGCCAGCTGAAGGTGATCCCCTTTTGATGGAACAACACCCTCTGCCTGCAGGCAGGTCCAAGGGTCTGAGCAGACCCTGCCAGCTTGGCAGAAGGGGCCCAAAGAGGAGTTTTTAGGGTTTAAAATGTAGCACAGTATGGTAATGTAGTGATTTTTATAGGCTGTATGGAAATGCTATAGGATTTGTATATTGTACTAGATTGGTTAGTGAGAATCAGAATATTCAACACAGAAGAAGATTTATTGTATTGGAACAGGAACTTAGCTCTTACTCTTCTATGCTCTTAGCTCTTACTCTCTTAGCTCTCACCTCTTGTCTCTTAGTTTTTGCCTTTTATGCTCTTACCCCTTTTGCTCTCTTACCCTTTTACTCTCTCACTCTCTCACCCTCTCATCCCCTCTCTTCTCTCGGTCCTGCTCCAGCTGTGCCTGGCAGCTCCCAGCAGGGCCCTGCACCCAGGCCCTTTGCAATAAACCCCAAATTCCATGACCTGGCTGCAGAGATCTCTTGTCTCTGTCTGTCCCGACTGTGCTACCCCTGTCAATCCTACACATCCCTGTGTTTGGGAAGGGCTGGGCACAGGGTGCTGTGGCTGTGCCAGCCCCTGCCCCTCCTCAGCCCAGCTGCAGCTGTGCCTGTGCCGTGCCTGAGCTCAGCTCTCACTTCCCCAGGCTGAGATGGTGCTGGGGAACCGAGCCCAGCACAACTGGGAAGCAAAGGGAGGGTTAAACCCTGCCAGGGACCCCCCACACCCCTCCAGCAGTGGTGGGGGGACACGGGGGTGCCACTGAAGCCACCAGCACCTTTTGGCCATTGTGGAGATCCCAGGGCAGGGCAAAACTGGGGGGGAGGAGTGGGAGGAAATGGAACAAACCGCCAGGACAAGCCCAGCAGAGCCTCCCGTGTGCTTTGGGGTACGTGTCAGGCTTGTGCAGGTTTGTTTGTCCTCAGCAGAACAGCAGTTCTGGATTTGTAGTTTTTCATTAAAACTGACCTGGAGCTCGGCAGGCTCGGAGCAGCCTCCAGAGCCGGGAGCGCCGGGCACTGCGGGGACAGAGCAGCGGGAGCGCCTGGCAGGGCTGGGCTGGGGGCGCCGGGGGAGCAGGGCAGCCCCTGAGCTGTGCCCAGCAGGGACTGGGGGTGCCAAGGGGAGCAGGGCAGCCCCCGAGCTGTGCCCAGCAGGGACTGGGGGTGCCAGGGGAGCAGGGCAGCCCCCGAGCTGTGCCCAGCAGGGACTGGGGGTGCCAAGGGGAGCAGGGCAGCCCCCGAGCTGTGCCCAGCAGGGACTGGGGGTGCCAAGGGGAGCAGGGCAGCCCCCGAGCTGTGCCCTGTGCCCAGCAGGGACTGGGGGTGCCAAGGGGAGCAGGGCAGCCCCCGAGCTGTGCCCGGCAGGGACTGGGGGTGCCAAGGGGAGCCCCCCGAGCTGTGCCCTGTGCCCTGCTGTGCCTCCCCCAGCTGTGCCCTGTGCCCAGCAGGAACTGGGGCTCCTCTGCCCCCCCGAGCTGTGCCCTGTCCCCCAAGGAGGGGCTGGGGCTGTGCCAGGGCAGTGGGCACAGGGCAGTGGGCACCAGCCTGGCCCTGGGTGCCCGCTCCGTGGCTGAAGCTGTGGGGTCCTGTGGGGAATGGTAAAGGTGAGGAGATGTTGAGGAAGCTGAGAAAAACAAACGTTAAAAACAAGAAAGATAAAAAAACTGACTGGAACTACAAAATCTAAAAATAATAATAAAAATATACAGTAACATAACAAACAAAAATCACAATAAACCCCCAAAAATTAACAACTGCAAAATCTAAAAATAGAAAAAAATACAATAATATAAAAAACAAAAATTGCAATTAAACTCAAAAACTAACTACAACTACAAAATCTAAAAATAGAAAAATTACAGTAATATAACAAACAGAAATTACAATAAAACCCAAAAAACTGACTATGGCTACAAAATCTAAAAATAAAAGAATTGCAAAAATATAACCAATAAAAACATTATAAATAACTTCAGTTTTAAACTTAACTAAAATAAAGCTTAAAACTCCATAAAAATATACTTTACAAAATAATAAAAAATTAAACTTAATAATAATATATTATGTGTTATTAATAAAAACAAAAAATAGATTTTATTTATAAAATCTATAAAATTTTATAAAATTTTATAAAATTTATTTATAAAATAAATATACATATACTTTTAATAATTAACTAAATAATAATTAAAACAATAATCTGTGAACTTTAACAAAAAACTATTAACTAAAAAGCTTTTTAAATATAGCAAAAAAATCTTTAACTTCCACTAACTATACATAAACTTTACCATCTTCCTCTTATCTTTACCATATAATAAAACCATTATTTTTAACCACAAATAAAACTCAAAAAACGTACCCCAACAATCCCATCCCATTCATAAGAAAATAAATAACCCCCCCAGCACAGGGTGCCCTCCCTGGCACTTTGCAGGTGCTGCCCCTCCCCTGGACTCGGGGTTTTGTGGAGGGGGGGCACGGAGGGGACGTGGGATGAAGCCCAAAGGGGGGTTAAGGGAGGCTGAAGGAGGAAGAGGAGGAGGCTGAAGAGATGCTGAGCCCTGGGCATGCAGAGGACCCAGCAGCACAAACGCTGTGCCCCCAGCTGAGCCCAGGATTTGTCACTGGGGCTCAGCAGGTGTTGGATTAAGTTTTTTTCTAAATCTTACTAAAATACATCTTTCATAATTCTATTTTTCTAAAATATCTAATCTTTTTCATGAAACCATCTTTTAAAACTCATTTCTATTTCTCTCTTAACATCTATCTCATTCTATAATATTTCTAAATCAATATTTCTTATCTTAAAATTTGCATAGAAATAATATATATTATTTATAACATATATTACATAAATATATATGAATAAAAGAATATATTATTTATATTATATATTTTATAATATTTATTATAAATAAAGATTTATAAAATAAAGATATATTTATGAAGATATAGAAATGTATTATTTATATTGTCTATATTATATATTCTTTAATTATTCTTTAATTATTTAATTATATGATATATTATTTAATTTATTTATTTTTATAAAATAAATAAATTAAATAATATTTATTTATTATTATTAATTTAAAATTTATTTATTTATTTATTGTCATGTAATTCAATATAATATATATTCTTTAATTCAATGAAAGCTTAAACATTTAATAATGCTGTTAAATGTGATAATTTAATAATTTTATTAAATGTAATAATTTAGTAATTAAGAATGTGATAATTCTACTAAATTTTAAACATTTCCTACAAATCCATTTCCCGCAAGGAGGGGATATGAGCACCCCGGGGCTGGGCGTGGGGCTGTGCCCGAGGGATGTTTAGGGTTTGGGAGGGTGCTGTGCCCATGGGCTGGGGGTTCCCACGGGCTGGGGGCACCTGCCGGCCCCCCTGGCCCCCCTGGCACCCCTGGCACCCCTGGCAGAGGGGAGCTGGCCTGGGGGAGGTGCAGGAAGCAGAATAACGAAATGTGAGATGTAGGGCAGCCCCAGCTGCGGCCCCGGCTGCGGGGCCTCCCCCCCCTCCCGCAGCCCCTCCCCACCCTGCGAGCCACATCCGGGGGGCTGCGGAGCATCCTCGGGGAGCGGGGGGGCAGAGGGGTTTTACCGCCACCAACCCTGCCTGTGCCCTCGCTCCCATCTTCATTTAACCCTGCCTGTGCCCTCGCTCCACCTTCACCAAACCCTGGATGTGCCCTCGCTCCACCTTCACCAAACCCTGGCTGTGCCCTCGCTCCCATCTTCACCAACCCTGGATGTGCCCTCACTCCCATCTTCATTTAACCCTGGCTGTGCCCTCGCTCCACCTTCACCAAACCCTGGATGTGCCCTCGCTCCCATCTTCATTTAACCCTGGATGTGCCCTCGCTCCACCTTCACCAAACCCTGCCTGTGCCCTTGCTCGCACCTTCACCAAACCCTGGCTGTGCCCTCGCTCCACCTTCACCAAACCCTGCCTGTGCCCTCACTCCCATCTTCATTTAACCCTGCATGTGCCCTCGCTTCACCTTCATTTAACCCTGGCTGTGCCCTCGCTCCACCTTCACCAAACCCTGGCTGTGCCCTTGCTCGCACCTTCACCAAACCCTGGCTGTGCCCTCGCTCCACCTTCACCAATCCTGGCTGTGCCCTCGCTCCCATCTTCACCAAACCCTGGCTGTGCCCTCGCTCCCATCTTCACTAACCCTGGATGTGCCCTTGCTCCCACCTTCACCAAACCCTGGCTGTGCCCTTGCTCGCACCTTCACCAAACCCTGGATGTGCCCTTGCTCCATCTTCACCAAACCCTGGCTGTGCCCTTGCTCGCACCTTCACCAACCCTGGATGTGCCCTCGCTCCACCTTCACTAATCCTGGATGTGCCCTTGCTCCACCTTCACTAACCCTGGATGTGCCCTCGTTCCCACCCAGCCTGGGCACCCAGCTCGCCTCCAAACCAGATCTTTGGCACCCAAGAGATTCCTTCTCTTAATAAGAATATTGTTATGTATATATATATATATATATATATAAAATAAATATTTATTCAATATATTTATTTATTTATTTATTTATTTATTTATTTATTTATAATCTTATATCGTCCTCTTATACATAATATTTTTTCTAATATATTTATTCTATTTATTATATATTTAAGATATAAATATAAAGATTTATTGATATACAATCTTATATCCTCCTCTTATACATAATATTCATTCTATTCTATTTATTCATTATACATTTAAGATTTATATATAAAAATATTTATTTTATATAAACTTATATCGTCCTCTTATACATAATATTAATTATATTCTATTTATTCTACTTATTATATATTTAATACATAAAAATATTTATTTATATATAATCGTATATCCTCCTCTTATAGATAGTATTTATTCTATTATATTTATTCTATTTATTATATATCAAGATAATATTAAGATTTATTTATATATAATCTTATATCTTCCTCTTACACATAATATATTATGTATTATTAATAAAACTCCAAACATTATATAAAACAAATATGCATATACTTTTAATAATCAAGTAAAACAATTATCTATAAACTTTAACAATACACTATTAACCAAAATGTTTTTAAAATACTCTGTAACAACAACAAAAAAATTGAGGTCTCCCAAAAGCTGCAGCTGAAGGAGTCAGGGGGTTTCAGGACAGTTTTATTTAAAATCAGGAGTTTAAGGAAGACAAAAGTACCTTTGGATGTGGGAGGGGCAGGAAGGTGACTGTGGCTGAGACCCAGCGCTGCCATTCCCGGGCTGGCTCTGGAGCTGCTGCGCTGGAGACCCCCAGGAGCTGCTGGGACAGACGCGCCCGTCCTGGCAGCCCCAGGAGGTGCCAGGGCTGCCCCTGGCTGAGCACGGAGGACCAGGACAGGCTGGGAGCTGCCCTGCCCTCAGCAGCCCCAGGGAGAGCCCTCAGCCCCTCGCTGAAACTCGGAAACACAAAAACCCTGCGTGCAACAGGCGCTGCCCCTCTCCCACAGAGCATCCTGCTCAGATTTTGAGCAAAACCAGACAAAAAGCAGCCTGGAACAAGCTGGTCCTGCCATCAGCTCTGCTCAGTGTTTGGCACTACAGGAAAAGGTGCCAGGAGATGAGTGAAGGGACAAAAATCAGCCCAAAATGAAAATAAACACCTGGATATTGCCCAGATGCACAGAGTGCTCAGAGATGCTGTGGCTGCCCCATCCCTGGGGGTACTGGAGAGGTTGGGCAGGACTTGGAGCAATTTGGGGTGGCGGAAGTGTCCCTGCCCGTGGCAGGGGTGGGACAAGATGGGCTTTAGGGTCCCTTCCACCCAAACCAGGCTGGGGCTCTGTGTGCAGAACCTGGGGCTGTGGGGACCTGACCTCAGCTCACCTTGGGCAGCCCCAGACACCTTTGTCTTATCTCATCTCATCTTATCTCATCTCTGCATCGAGCTGTGCTGCAGCGAGAGAGCCGAGTGCCTGAGCTTCCCCTGCTCCTGCCTGCCAGGGCACCCAAATCACCCCTGTGGGACACCCATGGCACCCCTGGGTGACACACCCAGCACCTGTGGGACACCCAAATCACCCCTGTGGGACACCCATGGCATCCGTGGGACACCCCCAGCACCCGTGGGTGACACACCCAGCACCTGTGAGACACCCAAATCCCCCCTGGGTGACACCCACAGCACCCGAAGGACACCCCCAGCACCCGCGGGACACCCCCAGCACCCGTGGGTGACACACCCAGCACCTGTGGGACACCCAAATCACCCCTGTGGGACACCCACAGGACCCGAGGGACACCCCCAGCACCCCTGGGTGACACGCCCAGCACCCTCGTGGGACACCCCCAGCACCTGAGGGACACCCATAGCACCCTTGCCAAGGCACCTCCAGCACCCATAGGACACCCAAATCACTCCCGTGGGACACCCACGGCACCCATGGAGGGCACCCACGGCACCCGTGGGACACCCACAGCACCCATGGGACATCTCCAGTTTCTGTGTGACACCCACAGCACCTCTGGGGGACACCCATGGCGGACACCCACACCAGCTCCATGGAACATCCACACCACCCCTGCCAGGGCACCCAAATCACGCCTGGGGGACACCCACAGCACCCGAGGGAGGACACCCCCAGTTTCCGTGGGACACCCACAGCACCCCTGGGGGCCAACCATGGCACCCATGGGGGACACTCAAACCACCTCCGTGGGACACCCACAGCACCTCTGCCAGGACCCCAGCACCCGTGGGACACCCACAGCACCCCTGGGTGACACCCCAGCACCCGAGGGACACCCACCCCACTGAGGCACAGCTCCCAGAGCTCATCGCAGGGACAGGAGACACGTGTGGGGAGCATCTGCTCCATGCAGGGGAGCAGGGATGTTCCCCATGCTCAAACTCCTCCTCCAGCACCCCAGGAAGCAGAGGAGGGGTCCCTGGCCCCAGCCCTGTCTCTGCTCCCCCCATCTCTGGTTTTTGGCTGTGCTGCAGCTCTGCAGGTGCCCAATCCCTCTGGGTGCTGAGCTCTGGGGCACAGCCTGGGGTTTATCCCCATCCCTGCCCCCAGCAGAATAAAGCCCCACTGCAAAAGGCTTCAGCTGCTGCAGCCTCTCCTCAGCAGGACATCCCTGGCACTCAGAGCTTGCTCTTAGCCTTGCCTGCTCCTTTATAAACCCAAATATTGGTGTGGTTTGCCCAGAACAGTGGCAGGAGACAGGGATGGGGTGCGAGGAAAGGAATCTGAGAGCCCTTCACCCCAAAGATGTGCAAGGACGGTGGGTGTTGAGTTCTAATTTTTTTTTTTTGTTAGGGTTGGGATTAAATGTGTAAGATGGTATTTCTTGTTCAGACTTAGATGTTGGTTTTTATTCATATTACAATCTCATAAACTGTGAGTTTTACAGTACTTTAATCAAATAAACTATAAAATGGAGTTCTGTCTTTTTCTTTATAAGGCTTTTTAAGAATAAATTGTCTAATTAATAAATGACACTTAAATTATTTTTATTTTTAACCCAATACCTAGCTACCTGTGGCTTGTAATGTGGACTTTTTTATCTAATTGCCTAATATCACTTAAACTCATGAAGAGGAAGGTGAAGGGAAAGGATTAGCTTCTGTCTAAAAGCTTCTATTTTGCTTCTTATATACTACTTTATATAATATATTATATTATATATAATATAACGTTATGTTATATGTTATATGTTATGTGTTATGTGTTATATGTTATATATGATATGATGATATGATATGATATGATATGATATGATATGATATTATTTAAATACACTACTTTATATATATGACTGTATTCTAAAACTTTAAACTCTAAGTTTTCCACCCCGTGATATCACACACTTCTACTCAAACTCCACACCCATAATCTCAATTTTATCATTCCATTTTGGAAGCTTCTCCACAGCCTCAGGTCAATGCAGCGCTCTCTTGCGTGTCAGTGCCTGGCAGCACAGAAAGTCTGAAATTCTCAGCAGCCAGAGGTTCCAACAGGGCTTTGCTGTGAATAATTTCCATTTTCCCCGGGGGACCCGCGCCCCCAGCCCTGCCTGCGCTGCCGCTGCGGTTCCTGGGCCCCCCGGGCAGGGTGACAGCGCTCGCAGAAGGCAGGATGTCACCTCAAACCTCAAGAGGAGCTGCTGCCGAGGGGGAGGGTGGCCGGGATGCCGGAGGGGGTTTCGAGGCACCCAATGTAAACACGGGTGCTCCTCTCCCGGCCGGCTCCGTGCGCAGCCCCCGCGGGGCTGGACGTGTCCTGTGTCCCCCTCGGGGGACATGGGGGGCATGGCCAGGGCGTGGGGACACCGCCCCAGGCAGGGCTGGGGGTCCGTGACTGCAGGAAATGCTCTGATGCCCTCAGGGCTCCTTCTGGGCTGGGGGCATGAGGGTGTCCCCCCCTCTCTGGTCCGCACAGCGCCCCGGCCCCTCGAATCCACCGGGAGATGAATTTGGGAGTTTTGGGATCATGAGTGGGGACCCTGCAACCCCCGAAGCTCGAGGGGGAGATAAATGGAGCAGCTCTGCCCTCAGCCCCCTCTGTCCCTGGGCCCCTCAAGAGCTGGTTTGATACCCATTTATTGCCCATCACCACCACAAATCCCTTCTGTTCATCTGTAATCCAGGAATCCCTCCCCAGCCCACCTGGGGCACAGGAGCCCTGAAAGCTGGACCGGACCCTCGAGCACATCAGGGTCTGCGACCCCCGGGATGTGGGGCTGGGACACAGCAAGGAGGGGGACGCGAGTCATCCCTAAATCCCTGAAACACCCCAGAGCCGTGCTGGCAGCCGATGACCCTAACGGGGCTCAGGGCGGTGCTGGGGAGGGGGTGGCAGTGCCCGCAGCTCCGGTGCTCCCCGGTGGAGCTGTCACCCACCTGTGCAGGTGCCCCCAGAGCGGCCACAGCCCCCACCCGGCCAGGGATGGAGCAGCCTGGCTTGGAGCTTCCCTGGGGAAAAGGCGGCGATTTCCCGCTGCTCAACATGAAGAGGGAGAGTCGGGGGTGCAGGAACCGAGGCACGGCCGGTGCTGCCTCCCCTGCCCGCCCCCCGTGCCCCCTGCCCGTGCCCGGCTCCAGCGGGAGCTGCGGGGCTGCGGCTGGGGGGAGAGGGGAACCCGGCTGGGGGGGGCACGGGGACTCGGGGCTGCGTGTGCCACCCTGGGGCAATGGGATCGGGGGCTGTGTGTGCCACCCTGGGCAGGGCACCCGGGTGTGTGTGTGTCACCCTGGGGCAATGGGACCAGGGGCTGTGTGTGCCACCCTGGGGACACGGGGATCAGGGGGCTCTCTCTGCCACCCTGGGGACAATGGGACCCGGGGCTGTGTCTGTCACCCTGTGGACACGGGGACCCGGGGCTGTGTGTGCCACCCTGGGCAGGGCACCCGGGGCTGTGTCTGTCACCCTGTGGACACGGGGACCCGGGGCTGTGTGTGCCACCCCGGGCAGGGCACCCGGGGCTGTGTCTGTCACCCTGGGGACACGGGGACCCGGGGCTGTGTGTGCCACCCTGGGCAGGGCACCCGGGTGTGCCTGAGGCTTGTCCTGCTGGGGACAGCTCCTCCCGCCCCGTGTCCCCTGCCAGCCCCGGGCGCTGTGCAGGGCAGGGAGGGCCGATCCCGGTGGGTGAGCCCGGGGGATGCCCGGGCTGGGGATGAGCTCAGCTCCGGTTCCCGCATCCTCAGGGAGCCAGCGAGGCTCCAGCGCCGGCCGCAGCTGCCGGGCCACCCTCGCCACCCCAGCATGGGGCAGGGGGACCACGGGAGGGGGTCCCGAGCCTGCGAGCAGCAACTTCTGCGGGTTTGAAAGCAAAAAGAGAGCCCTGCATGCCCAGGAGCAGCTGGTCCTGTTTGCCCGTCTCCTTTCCTGCTTTTATTCCCTTTTTGCTTTAATCATCTTCTCTCGCCTCGACCGCACCGACGCTAAGATGGAGCCGCTTCCCTCCCCTCCAGCGCGGCTCCCTGCGCCTCCTCCAGCCCGCAGCGCACCTCGGGGGTGACAACGACAGCTGCGAGGGTGGCGGGTGTCCCTTCCCCCTCTCGCACACCCCTGCCCGTCCCCCTGCTGTCCCCAGCCCCCCGCCGGGGCCGAGCCCCCCGAGCCGGGCGGCCCCGCAGCCTTTTTGCCTTGACATTTGAAAAATGCCAGGCTGAGCCGGAGCCGGCAGCTGCAGGGTGGCACGCTGCCAACTATTTCGTTTTGGGTGGGTTTCGGTTTGTTTTCCGTGGCGGACGCCGCTGGCGGGAATGAAAGGGGAAGGCTGAGCCCCAGCCAGGTTCGGGGGCTGCCCAGGGCGGCTCGGGGGGGACCAAGGACCGGTGGCTCTGGGGCTGGGACATCACCTGCGTGGGGCTCGCAGCTCTGGCTGACAGCTCCCCAAATGCTGGGGGCACCCGTGGATCGCCCCCCACCTTGGAGTCCCCACCTTCCCGGTGTCCCTGCGCCAGCCTTGGCCGGGTCCTGGTCCCCAAAGCACTTGGGGGTGGGAGGAGAGGGATGATCCAGCGCTCGGGGGAGCAGCACGACAGGATCCCGATGTGTTCAGAGCAGGATCCCGATGTGTTCAGGGCAGGATCCCGATGTGTTCAGAGCAGGATCCCGATGTGTTCAGAGCCGGATCCCGATGTGTTCAGGGCAGGATCCCGATGTGTTCAGAGCAGGATCCCGATGTGTTCAGGGCAGGATCCCGATGTGTTCAGGGCAGGATCCCGATGTGTTCAGAGTCGGATCCCGATGTGTTCAGGGCAGGATCCCGATGTGTTCAGGGCAGGATCCCGATGTGTTCAGAGCCGGATCCCGATGTGTTCAGGGCAGGATCCCCATGTCCCTGCAGAGCCGTGCCCAGGGTGCCACTGGGAGAGCCCCACCACACTGGGACCCCGCAGGGCAGAGTCACCTCCCGGCCTGGGTGTCCCCAGTCCCCCCTGGGCCCCAGGAACCAGCACGGCCCTGGCACCGGGGGTTTGCTGGGGCTGTGCCGGGGCTGTGGCACGGAGGGAAGGGAAGGATGGAATGGTTTTTCCCCTGCCCTGTTGCAGGTACCCAAGGCTGCTGCTGTGCCTCGGTGACAGACAGTGCCAGTCGGGATGGCACAAGGGACGGAGACCTCCTCAGTACCCTGTCCCCTTCTTGGGACCCGGAATTGTGCCCCGTGCCCTCCTCGGCTGGGGCAGGGCACAGCAGCCAGCAGCAAGGACACCACTTGGATACTCATATTTTTTATTCATGTAAGCACCATAAATCTGCCTGGCTGCTCTTTCCCTGACAATAGAATTCATTATGATGGAAATATCCTCCGGAGGACTGCAGCTTAATTACCTCCTCATTTGCATTTTTGCATATTAATGACTGCAGAGCTGCTAATTTTGCTGCATTATTTTAAAGGCAAAGCAGCCCCGCTCCTCCGTTGTCTCTCCTGCCATTTTCTGTTCCCTCACTTTGTCCCCGCTGGGGCCGGAGGCGGCTAAGCCCCGCGCTGGCCGGGTGTCCTCGGGCTGTGCCCGGTGCGATGTCCCCGCTCTGTCCCAGTGCCACCCTCGGGAATTCCTGCCTCGTGCCTCCGTTACCCCTTTGGGCCACGCAGCCCCGTGGGTGGGTGTCCCCCGGCTGGGATACCCAGGCCAGGTGCCCGTGCAGTGTCCCGAGGATGTCCCCGGCTCCTGGCGAGCGTTGGGGGCGGCGTGGCCGCTGCGTCCTCCGCGCTCCCGCCCATTGTTCTGGTGGCGTTTTTGGGCAGCGGTGTCACCGCCTGTTACTTCCAGTCCATGGCTCCAACCGCAGCTCGGGGAGGGGCGGGGGGGCTTTGCCTCGCTGCTCCCGCTGGCTCTGGGATGTGCAGAGGTCACTGCCCGGAATCTGACGGGAGCAGGAGGGCTCCGGGGGTGGGGGATGCTGAGCCCGCTCCTGCCTCTCCTCGGGGCGCTGTGCCCCTGCTCCCCCCGCCCCTCTGGCGCTGTCCCGGGTGGTGTTTGGGGCCCGTCCCGGCTGCTGGGATCCGGCTGAGCCCCTTCCCTTCCCTTCCCTTCCCTTCCCTTCCCTTCCCTTCCCTTCCCTTCCCTTCCCTTCCCTTCCCTTCCCTTCCCTTCCCTTCCCTTCCCTTCCCTTCCCTTCCCTTCCCTTCCCTTCCCTTCCCTTCCCTTCCCTTCCCTTCCCTTCCCTTCCCTTCCCTTCCCTTCCCTTCCCTTCCCTTCCCTTCCCCGATGTGCCCAATCCCAGCCTCTGGTGGGGTCTCTGCTCCCCTCCCGTGTCCCACCCACGCCATAGGGGCCGAACCGGGACCGAGATTTTCCCGTCCCCGGGCCGAGCTGTGGCCGTGTGTCCCACCCGGGTGACCCAGGTGCCACCAGGCCAGGGCTGCCCAGCGGGACTCGGCCTGGCTGGTGCCACCAAGAGGGGCTGGGGTGTGATCCCCCCAGTGCGGATGGGGCAGGGCTGGGCTGGGCAGGGACGGGGCTGGGGACATGGAGGGGGGAGGGGACCGGGCACAGGGACAAAGCCAGGGCAGGGGCTGGACACAGGGACAGGGCTGAGGACAAGGCTGGAGATGGGACTGGGCACAGGGAAGGGACAGAACTGGGCTGATGGAGGGGGACAGGGCTGGGAACAGGCTTGGAGATGGGGCTGGGGACAGGGAAGGGACAGAGCTGGGCTGATGGAGAGGGACAGGACAGGGGCAGGGCTGGGAACAGGCTTGGAGATGGGGCTGGGGACAGGGACGGGGCTGGAAACAGGGCTGAGGACAGGGCTGGGGCCCGAACAGGGATTGAGTCGGGGCTGAGGACAGGGCTGGGGACAGGACAGGGTGCAGAGACAGACACGAGGTCGGGGACAGGGCTGGGGACAGGGACAGGGACAGAATCGGGTCTGGGCACGGAGACAGGAACAGGGCTGAGGACGAGGCAGTGCACAAGTGCAGGGCTGGAGACAGAGCAGGGCTGGTGACAGGGACAGTTACAGAACGGGGACAGGGGACGGGACACAGGGACAGACACACAGACACAGGAACCGAAATGCAGGGCAGAACAGGGACAGACACGGGGACAACCACGGACAGGACAGGGACAGACACACAGACACAGGGACTGAAATACAGGGGCAGAACAGGGACAGACACGGGGACAAGCACGGACAGTACACAGGGACAGACACGGACAGGACAGGGACAGATACACGGACAGGACAGGGACAGGCACAAGGACAGACACAGGGACAGACACAGGGACAGACACAGGGACAGACACAGGAACAGACACACGGACAAGACACGGCCGGGGAGGGCTCGTGGCGCCACCTGGCGGCTGCTTGGGGCACTGCAGAGCCGCGGGCTCGGGGGGTCCCGGGGGGCGCAGAGGGACCGGGGGGACAAAGGGGGGGACAAAGGGAACCCCGCGCTGGCCCGGGGCCGCATGGGCGGTCCCCGAGGATGGGCTGGGTGGCTTTAACTCCAGAGCCTCTCGCAGCTTCCCCCATCCCTTCACCCCGGGGACCTGTCCCGGACGTGTCCCCCCGGGGGCCGGCAATGGTCCCACGCGGGATCCTGGGGACAGGACAAGGGACCCCCGGAGAGCGGGGACAGAGCGGGGACAGCGCGGGGACAGCGCAGCGGGGAGGGGCAGGACCCGCCCGCTAGAGGGCAGCGGAGCCCAGGAATTGGGACCCCCGGGCGGGACCTGCATCCTGCACCCCTCCCCTTGTGCCCCTCACTTTGTACCCCTGCAACCCTCACACTGCCCCCACAACCCTGCACACTTCACCCCTCCATGCTGTCCTTCCGCCCTGCACACCTGCACCCCAGCACTCCTCCTCCTGCACCCCAAACCCCTCACACTGCACCCCTGAGTCCCTGCACCCTCCATCCTGCCCTGCACGCCTCTACCTTCCATCCTACACTCCCCACCCAAACCTCCTCCCCTGACCTCTCCCTGCTCCCCCCTCTCCACACCCTTCCCTTCCCTTCCCTTCCCTTCCCTTCCCTTCCCTTCCCTTCCCTTCCCTTCCCTTCCCTTCCCTTCCCTTCCCTTCCCTTCCCTTCCCTTCCCCAGCCTTTCTTCCCACTCCCATCACTCCTGGGTCCCTGCTGTGCCACCCAGGTGTCCCTCTCTGCCTCAGTTTCCCCAGAGAACACCACACCCACCCTCACAGGTGATCTGGCACGCCCTGGCACCCCTCCCATCCCACCTGGGCTGACAATTTAACCCTCACCCTCCCCAAACCAGCAGCATCCCACTAACGCAGCAGCCTTGACACTGTGCCCTGCCCCAGCAGCCCCCCCTGCATCCCCGAGCCCCCCACCCGTCCCTGGGGACCCCTGGTGTCACCGTGGCAACCGGAGCCGGTCAGCAGCCGCTGACCCGGGTGCCCTGGAGGGAGCCCCGGGCCGGGCCGGGGTCAGGGGGTCAATCAATCTCATTGCTATGCACAGAGCCCTCCTCGGCTCCAGAGTGCCAGGGCTGGCAGCCCGGGAAGGGGGAGAAAGGGACAAAACAGGGGCAGAACGACGGAAAAGCAGCTCAGAGGTTTTTCCCCAAGCCTGTGCCATGTCCCCCAAATGGGCCCCTCCAGGGCTCTGCAGGGAGCTCAGGACAGAGGGGTGTGCTGGGGTGGGGCTCCCTGGGCAGCGTGGGGGGACTTGTGGGTGACCCAGCGCTCCCCCCAGGCTCCCCCATCCTGCCAGACAAAGTCAGCAAGGGCTGGGGCAGAGGGGACTTTGCTGCACCCCAGCAGCTCCCCCTGCCAAGGAGGGGAGGGGGGCAGAAAGCCCTGAGACCCCCAAAATGGGGAAGGCCCTGGGAGGGGAGGGGGGCTCTGACTGCTGAATGGGGGAGCCGATGGCAACCTTGCTCCATCCCCTGCTCTGTGCCTTCATCACCTTCCTCACCTTCCTCCATCCCCTGCTCTGTGCCTTCATCACCTTCCTCACCTTCCCCCATCCCCTCTGCCTTCCTCACCTTCCCCCATCCCCTGCTCTGTGCCTTCATCACCTTCTTCACTTCCTCCATCCCCTCTGCCTTCCTCACCTTCCTCCATCCCCCTGATCTGTGCCTTCCTCACCTTCCTCACCCTCTCCATGCCCTCGCGGTGCGGGTTCCATCCCCCGCGGGCTGTCCTGGCCTGCCCGGGGTCCGGCAGCGCCATCTCCCAGCAGATCCCGGCCCGCAGCTCCTGCCGGGCTGAACCGGGCTGGGCCGAGCCGGGCTGGGCCGGGCTGAGCCGGGGGATGGGGTGGGGTGGGATGGGATGGGATGGGATGGGATGGGATGGGATGGGATGGGATGGGGTGGGATGGGGTGGGATGGGATGGGATGGGGTGGGGTGGGGCACCCAAACTCCCCCCAGCCGGGTGCTGCTCCTGGGGAACCCCCCGGGCTGCCAGGGCAGGGGGCACCCTCAGGGAGGCCAGCGGGGTGGGAACCCCGACTTTCTGTGCAATTCCCATCTCAGGATGCTCCTCCGTGGCTCAGGGGTGCAGCCACCCCCGGACGAGGTCCCAGCCCAAAAAGCCTCCAGGTCCCACAGAGGCTGCTCGGTCCCTGCATTGCCACCCCCTGTCCCCCAGGCCGAACCCCGAGGGGCCCCCGGAGCTGGGGGTGGCTTTGGGGCAGTGCCTGTCCCCAGAACTCCGCCGCTGCTCCCCAGCCCCGCGCTCCCCCCAGCGCTGCTGGGGCTGGAGCCTGCGGAGGACAGACAGACTCGGTGTCTCCAGCACAACCACACTGCCCCGGGAGGGGAGGGGGCTGCTCGGAAGAGGCTCCCCCGCCCCGCGGGGCATTTACCGGTACTGGGCCGGCAGCACCGGCTCGGCCCTCCCAGCTCCCCCCGCTCCTTCCCAGCGAGGCAGCGGCTCCGAGCCCGCCGAGGTCCCGTGTTCCCTGTGCCGTGACAGCCCCTCCGTGTCCCTGGGGTCCCTCCGTGTCCCTGGGGTCCCTCCGTGTCCCTGCAGGACAACCCCACACACAGGGGGGCACCGGCTGCTCCTGCACTCCCTGGACACGGGCCCAGGTTCCCATTTGGGCTCCAGCCCCCGAGGGCACCCCGGGACCCCCAGGACCCCCCGGTGCTGCCGTTGCTGCTGCCCCCACCCCCGCATCCCGCCCGGAGCCGCCCGTGGCCGGCCCTGACGGCAGATTGCAGCTGACGGTTGGAAGATGGATTTATTGCAATGATGCAAAAATTAGTTTATAGAATATATATAAATAAAGATTTCCTTCCTTGATGGGCAAACTCAGCACAGCAGCAGCTCTTCTGGCAGGATTTATTAATCACCCCGGCGCTGCCTGTGTGGTGGCAACAGTTTCCCAGGGCAAATTGGGCCAATGGTGCTCTGAGAAGGGGCAAAATTCCTCAATTTTAGCTTCTCTTGGCTCCAGAACCGGTTATTGCTGCTGTGGACAGGCCTGGCAGAGCATCCCCCATCCCTGGAACTGGCTGGAAGGGGAGAATCCTTCCAGCTGCCTTGGGCATCAGCGGCAGGACAAGGGGGAAAGGCTGAAGGAAGGAAGGTGGAATTAGATGGGAGATTGGGCAGGAATTGTTCCCTGGCAGGGTGGGCAGGCCCCGGCACAGGGTGCCCAGAGCAGCTGGGGCTGCTCTTGGATCTCTGGAAGTGTTCCATGCCAGGCTGGGCAGGGCTGGGAGCAGCCTGGGACAGTGGAGGGGTGAAGGAGATGCACCATCCATCAGCCCCGGGCATCTGAATAATGCCGGGATTCTGGGATTCACCTTGCTGGATAAACACGGGGAAACTGAGGCACGGCTGCAGCGTGACCTGGCTGAAGCTGTGCGAACCACAGGGACCATGCTGGAGCACCAAAGGGGGCTGAGCTTCCTCTCGGGCCGGGGGGAGGCGGCAGCGACGCCGGCGGGCCCTTCCCCGAGGTGGAGCAGGGAAGCCCCGGGCCGGCTGTCCCCTGTCACCAGCGTCCCTCGGGGGGCCGGGGCACGCAGGGGCTGCCGGCGGGACCCCCCTGCCCCCGGGCAGGCTGGAGGGGCGCCGGGCAGCGGCGGGGTCCGGGCTGCTGCTCTCTCTCTGTGTCTCCTTGCTGGGCGGTCGATCCCCAGACAGACTCCTCGCCTTGCTGCGTGTGCTCTTTCGAGCCCATTGATTTCCCTGAGTAAGTGAGTTTGTATGGATCATGCAGCATGCAGGCTGGGCTGCCCAGCGGTGCAGCAGCCGGCGGGGGGGAGGGCTGCGAGGGGGGGCACGGGGGAGAGAGCAGAGCCGATCAATACGGACAGTGTGAAGTGAATTAATGGAAGACGTAGAGCCTGGCTGACAGCGCTGCCGGGGCCGCGCTGCCCTTCGGGGGCTGCTGAAGGCAGCTGGCCGTGCCGAGAGGGCTCCCCGGGGGCTGCAGCCCTGCCCGGGGATGCCGCTGGGCTGCAGGGACCTGGCGGCTCTGGAGATTGTCCCCAGAGCGAGGTTTGGTTCTTGGGCTGGGCCCAAGGGTTGCCCCTGTGCGAGGTCAGCCGTGCCCACGGGCAGGCAGCTCGGGGGTTAAAGAGTGGCAAACACAAAGCTCTCAGGGAGGGGGTTTGGTCAGGGTTTCCGCGAAAACGTTCTGGGGATGGGATGAAATGAAAGGGGAGAAAAATCCTCGGTTTTCTATGAAAATCTGTTGGCTTTTCTGTCAACAGGACTCCCCGTGCTCAGAGGAGTGTGGTGCGAGCAGACCCTGCCTGCACCCAGCCCACAGCTCCCGCATCTCCTTTGCCCGTGCAGAGTGTTTGGTTGTGAGATTGGAAAAAAAGCAGAACCCTAAATTCCTCCCCAAAATGTTTCCCGCGGTGCTGAGGGGGCAGGATCAGCCTGGCACAGCCGCTGGCAGCACAGCCTCAGCTCATCCCCAGGTTGAGAATGCTCAGCTCGGGGTGCAGGGGGGGAGATTCCAAATTCTGGCAATGCCAATCAAACAGGAGCACGTGGTTAGCTCAGAAACCTCCCAAACTCCACCCAAAATGAGGCACTTTGCAGCCCATGCTTTTGCTGAGGCTCCTTAGGATCTTATTAATTGTCACAGTCCCAGAATGGTTTCAGTGGAAGGGACCTCAAAGCCCACCCAGTGCCACCCTGCCATGGCAGGGACACCTCCCACTGTCCCAGGCTGCTCCAGGCCTGGCCTTGGGCACTGCCAGGGATCCAGGGGCAGCCCCAGCTGCTCTGGGCACCCTGTGCCCCCTCACAGCCAAGAATCTTTTCCTAATATCTGATCCAAACCCCTCTCTTAGTGTGAACTCATTCCCCCTTTCCTGTCACTCCAGCTCCTGATGAAGATCCCCTCTCTCAGTGATTATCCTTCTTTTCCTGCCTTCTCTTTGCTGGAATTGAGCCACACAGGAGGGGACCTCGCTGGCATCGCTGGCTCTCGGTGCTCAGGGATTTAGGAACGGGAGGGTTCCCCTGCGGGGCTCGGGGCTCGTTCTGCCCGGGCTGCGCAGGCGGAGCCACCTGAGAGCGGCTCCGGGTGCTGCCACCTCTTTGTCACTCTCAGAACTGGACCTCGAGTGCTGGAGGGGAGGCGGGCACAGCCCGGGGGTGGAAATCGGGGATGCACGCACGGTGGGTTTGTGCTGGATGTGCAGAGCAGCGGCTCTTGGGACGCTTTTCCTGCCCCAGGGAGGGCTGCAGGGAGGCCATCGCCACTTTGGGGGCTTTGGCAGCTTTTCCCCCGTGGATTTTGAGCAGGGGGAGAAGATATTTCCCCCCCTTTTGAGCAGGAGAAGAAGCTGTTGTCAGCCAGCAGTGCTTTGGGAGCCAGGCTGGAAACACACTCCAGGTGCTCTGGCCTCCCAGTGAGTCTCTCTGAACTCCAAAGTGGGGGTCCCTGCTTGTCCCCCCTTTCATTTCCTTTTACTTTTTCATCTGTTAATTCTTGTTCCTGCATCCTGGCTGGCTCCAAGGGCTGGAAGAGAATGAAAATGAATTGTACCTGTGCTCTGGAGCCAGGCTGGGAGAGCTGGGGGTGCTCACCAGGAGAGGAGAAGGATCCAAGGAGAGCTCAGAGCCCCTGGCAGGGCCTGAAGGGGCTCCAGGAGAGCTGCAGAGGGACTGGGGACAAGGAATGGAGGGACAGGAGCCAGGCAATGGCTCCCACTGCCAGAGGGCAGGGCTGGGCATCCTCTGCTCCCCAGAACCTGAGGAATCCTGGTGTGATGAGGGAGTGTTGGGATGCTGAGGAAGGGAAAGCTGTGTCCATACAGAGCTGCAGAGCACGGAGGAAGCTGCTGGTGGTGGCAGAGATGTGCCCTGGGGATGGCACCCACGTGTCCCTCATGCTGTGGCACAGGGATGTGATGGGTGCAGGGTGTCACCACCAGCCTGGCGTGGTGTCCTGCCTGGCAGGTGACACCTGGGGACGCAAGGCTCCTCTGGGCCCTGACACGAGGCAGATGGGCCTGGGGAGGGGGAGGAAGAGGAGCTCTGGCCCTTTAAGAGAATAATTTCGGAGCTGGCCTACTGAGTTATTGATTGGCGCTATGGTAACGTATATTAGATTATGTATGGCTGGAAATGTGTTGTGGACTGGGAGCCTTGTTTGGGAAGCCAGCACTCCTCTTCTTGTAAACCAGCTCCCCGCAGAGGTTTGGGCTCTGCTGGCTCTGTGGAGTGGCAGCTCCAAAGGAGCTGAGCACAGGCAGGAGCTGAGCACGTGGGGGATCCTTGGGATTCTGCCCCTGGGGGCTCCTTGGGGCACAGGGACCCCTGAAGGGTCTGGCTTCAAAGGCTGTTATAGACAGGGGGGGTGGCTGAGGAATTGCTCAGAAGTGGTGAAAGCCCAGAGCAAAATCTTTCCTCCCAAAGCAGCCACAGCTTTCCCCACCTCTGGTGTTCCTTGGAGAAGGAAGGAGCCAGTGCCATGACCCAGGGCAGGTGAAGAGTCTGGGCTCACCCCAGGCTCTCCCTCTGCCAGGGCTTTGCCTTTGCAGCTGTGGGCCAAACAGCTTTTCACAGGGGGCCTGTGGGCAGGAGGGGACCTGGTGGAGGGGTTTTGGGTTTGCCAAAATCCTTTTCCAGCCAAGTGCTCCTGCTCCAGGTCCTGTGATGAGCCCGAGCCTCGCAGCTCCATGGGCTGGGTGTGCTCTGGCATTGCAGGGGAGGCTCCTGCAGCCCCACTCTGATCTGCACAGACCCTGGGAGCAGGAGAGGAGCTGGGCTGCCACAAAACCCCTCTGCAGCTCCTGCCCTGACAGGTGAAGTTCCCAAATCCCTTCAGAGCCCTCTGTGCCTGTTCCCTCAGCAGGAACAGGACGGGATGTGGCTCCTTCTGGGGTGGCTCTGGAGCCAGCCTGGCACAGCTGGGGGTGCTCACCTGGACAAGAGAAGGCTCCAGGGACACCTGAGAGCCCCTGGCAGGGCCTGAAGGGGCTCCAGGAGAGCTGCAGAGGGACTGGGGACAAGGCCTGCAGGGACAGGAGCCAGGCAATGGCTCCCAGTGCCAGAGGGCAGGGCTGGATGGGATCTTGGCAATCAGGAATTGTTCCCTGGCAGGGTGGGCAGGCCCTGGCCCAGGGTGCCCAGAGCAGCTGGGGCTGCCCCTGCATCCCTGGCAGTGCCCAAGGCCAGGCTGGACAGGGCTGGGAGCAGCCTGGGACAGTGGGAGGTGTCCCTGCCATGGCAGGGGTGGGATGGGATGGAGTTTAAGGTCCCTTGTGCCTCATGTCCTGCTGGGCTGTGCTCCCCTGGAGAGCCCAGGGCTGTGGGACCCCCGGTGCTCCTCTGGGGATGAAGGCTCCTGGTGGATCCCAGGCTCTCTCCCAGCCAGGGCGCTGTGCTGGGGTAACTGGGCTTGGAAAATCAGAGACCTCGGGGTGGTTTGGAAGTGAGGAGGGAGGGGAGGGACACGGGGAGAGGCAGAGGCAGTGCTGGAAGGGCTGAGGGAAGCAGGGTCAGCCCAGGGAAGGTCAGGAGCTGCCACAAGGGTGGGAGGGACTTTGGGGTGTCCCCACAGCAGCCTTGGTGTGAGCTGTGCCTGCTCCCTGCTCTGCTCCTTTTCCTCCCTATTTGCCCTGGAGCCTTTCAGGGTCCTGGTGCTGCTGGATCCGGGGGAGCAGCTGCTCCATGAGGGGCCCTGACAGGGTGGGGGTCCCCAAACACCCCCTGGGACTGATGGTGCCGTGTTTGGGGTCAGGGCAGCAAACCCAGGCAGTGACTGGGATGCACCGGGGACAGGGAGCAAAGGAAAAGGACAGGGAGCCAAGGGAAGGGACAGGGAGCCAAGGGAAGGGGACAGGGAGCCAAGGGAAGGGACAGGGAGCAAAGGGAAGGGGACAGAGATCCAAGGGAAGGGGACAGGGAGCCAAGGGAAAGGGACAGGACCCTTGGTGATGCCCATGAGGGATGCTGGGGCAGTGGGAGACTGGTTGGAGATGGGACAAGGGAATCTGGGGGACAAATGAAGGTTATTTGTGACACCTTGCAGGGCTTCCTTTCCAGCTGGCCCCAGTGCTCACAGCTGGAGATTCAGGGCTGGGATGGGACCTCTGGGACCCACCAGGGTGGAGATGCTGCCCTCCAGGCACTTCTCAGCCCCTGCTCCATTGCCAAATGCTCTCCTGCTCCTCCATCCTCTCCCCCCTCACCTTCCCATTTATTTTCACCTTCCTCCTCCCCATCTGAGATCCAATCCCATCCATCCCTCAGCCAGGGGCTGTGTGAGGGGAGAGGGTGGATGCTGTCCTTGGTGGGAGGGACTGAGCCCAAAATGCCAGCAGCTGAGGCAGCTGTGCCACCTGCCCCTGGGGTGCCCAGCAGCACCTCCCAGCTCTCAGGGACAGCAGAGATGGCCTGGGGCAGAGCCATGGAGCTGCAGGGCTGGAGCTGGGGCTGAGGTCCTGGCAGTCCTGAGCTGCTCCAGGAGCTGCATGGACAGACATTGCCTGTGGCCATTTTTAAAGCTTCAGGCCCTGAGTTTTGGGAGGCTTTCAAGTGCATTTCTGGTTTTCCAAGTAGTTGCTTGAAGGTCTGGAAGCTCTGGGGAAGCCCCTGCATGGATTCTGGGAGCTATGATGGGTCCTGGGCACCCCAACCCCAGCAGTGCTGGGTGTGGGGCACCCCCAGGTCCCATCTCCTCGCTGGGCTGGTGGCTCTGGAGGCTCCTAGTGACACTCTCTAGACTCCAGACAAAGTGGGGATCTCTCCTTGTCCCCCCTTTCCTTTCCTTTTACTTTTTTGTCTGTAAATTCTTGTTCCTGCATCCTGGCTGGCTCCAAGGGCTGGAAGAGAATGAAAATGAATTGTTGTACCTGTGCTCTGGAGCCAGGCTGGGGGTGCTCACCTGGACAAGAGAAGGCTCCAGGGACACCTGAGAGCCCCTGGCAGGGCCTGAAGGGGCTCCAGGAGAGCTGCAGAGGGACTGGGGACAAGGCCTGCAGGGACAGGAGCCAGGCAATGGCTCCCAGTGCCAGAGGGCAGGGCTGGATGGGATCTTGGCAATCAGGAATTGTTCCCTGGCAGGGTGGGCAGGCCCTGGCCCAGGGTGCCCAGAGCAGCTGGGGCTGCCCCTGCATCCCTGGCAGTGCCCAAGGCCAGGCTGGACAGGGCTGGGAGCAGCCTGGGACAGTGGGAGGTGTCCCTGCCATGGCAGGGGTGGGATGGGATGGAGTTTAAGGTCCCTTGTGCCTCATGTCCTGCTGGGCTGTGCTCCCCTGGAGAGCCCAGGGCTGTGGGACCTCCGGTGCTCCTCTGGGGATGAAGGCTCCTGGTGGATCCCAGGCTCTCTCCCAGCCAGGGCGCTGTGCTGGGGTAACTGGGCTTGGAAAATCAGAGACCTCGGGGTGGTTTGGAAGTGAGGAGGGAGGGAGGGACACGGGGAGAGGCAGAGGCAGTGCTGGAAGGGCTGAGGGAAGCAGGGTCAGCCCAGGGAAGGTCAGGAGCTGCCACAGGGGTGGGAGGGACTTTGGGGTGTCCCCACAGCAGCCTTGGTGTGAGCTGTGCCTGCTCCCTGCTCTGCTCCTTTTCCTCCCTATTTGCCCTGGAGCCTTTCGGGGTCCTGGTGCTGCTGGATCCGGGGGAGCAGCTGCTCCATGAGGGGCCCTGACAGGGTGGGGGGTCCCCAAACACCCCCACTGGGACTGATGGTGCCGTGTTTGGGGTCAGGGCAGCAAACCCAGGCAGTGACTGGGATGCACTGGGGACAGGGAGCAAAGGAAAAGGACAGGGAGCCAAGGGGAAGGGGACAGGGAGCCGAGGGAAGGGACAGGGAGCAAAGGGAAGGGGACAGAGATCCAAGGGAAGGGGACAGGGAGCCAAGGGAAAGGGACAGGAGCCTTGGTGGTGCCCATGAGGGATGCTGGGGCAGTGGGAGACTGGTTGGAGATGGGACAAGGGAATCTGGGGGACAAATGAAGGTTATTTGTGACACCTTGCAGGGCTTCCTTTCCAGCTGGCCCCAGTGCTCACAGCTGGAGATTCAGGGCTGGGATGGGACCTCTGGGACCCACCAGGGTGGAGATGCTGCCCTCCAGGCACTTCTCAGCCCCTGCTCCATTGCCAAACGCTCTCCTGCTCCTCCATCCTCTCCCCCCTCACCTTCCCATTTATTTTCACCTTCCTCCTCCCCATCTGAGATCTAATCCCATCCATCCCTCAGCCAGGGGCTGTGTGAGGGGAGAGGGTGGATGCTGTCCTTGGTGGGAGGGACTGAGCCCAAAATGCCAGCAGCTGAGGCAGCTGTGCCACCTGCCCCTGGGGTGCCCAGCAGCACCTCCCAGCTCTCAGGGACAGCAGAGATGGCCTGGGGCAGAGCCATGGAGCTGCAGGGCTGGAGCTGGGGCTGAGGTCCTGGCAGTCCTGAGCTGCTCCAGGAGCTGCATGGACAGACATTGCCTGTGGCCATTTTTAAAGCTTCAGGCCCTGAGTTTTGGGAGGCTTTCAAGTGCATTTCTGGTTTTCCAAGTAGTTGCTTGAAGGTCTGGAAGCTCTGGGGAAGCCCCTGCATGGATTCTGGGAGCTATGATGGGTCCTGGGCACCCCAACCCCAGCAGTGCTGGGTGTGGGGCACCCCCAGGTCCCATCTCCTCGCTGGGCTGGTGGCTCTGGAGGCTCCTAGTGACACTCTCTAGACTCCAGACAAAGTGGGGATCCCTCCTTGTCCCCCCTTTCCTTTCCTTTTACTTTTTTGTCTGTAAATTCTTGTTCCTGCATCCTGGCTGGCTCCAAGGGCTGGAAGAGAATGAAAATGAATTGTTGTACCTGTGCTCTGGAGCCAGGCTGGGGGTGCTCACCTGGACAAGAGAAGGCTCCAGGGACACCTGAGAGCCCCTGGCAGGGCCTGAAGGGGCTCCAGGAGAGCTGCAGAGGGACTGGGGACAAGGCCTGCAGGGACAGGAGCCAGGCAATGGCTGCCACTGCCAGAGGGCAGGGCTGGATGGGATCTTGGCAATCAGGAATTGTTCCCTGGCAGGGTGGGCAGGCCCTGGCACAGGGTGCCCAGAGCAGCTGGGGCTGCCCCTGCGTCCCTGGCAGTGCCCAAGGCCAGGCTGGACAGGGCTGGGAGCAGCTTGGGACAGTGGGAGGTGTCCCTGCCATGGCAGGGGATGGAATAGGATGAAGTTTAAGGTCTGTTATTTAAGGTGTCTGGCTGCCTGGGAGAAGCTGCTATAACTTCCCTTCCCTTCCCTTCCCTTCCCTTCCCTTCCCTTCCCTTCCCTTCCCTTCCCTTCCCTTCCCTTCCCTTCCCTTCCCTTCCCTTCCCTTCCCTTCCCTTCCCTTCCCTTCCCTTCCCTTCCCTTCCCTTCCCTTCCCTTCCCTTCCCTTCCCTTCCCTTCCCTTCCCTTCCCTTTTTTCTTTTCCCTCTTTTTTGCTTTCCCCCTCTTCACCCCCTTCCCTTTTTTTCTCTCTCCCTTTTTTCTCTTCCCTCCTTTCCTCCCTTCCCTTTTTTGCCCTTCCCCATTTTTTACCCACTTTTTTATTTTTGGCATTCCCAGAGGAGCTGCCAGCTCAGACCCATCGGGACGTGAGGGAGAACAAGCGGGCGGGAGGGGAGGGGAGGGAGGGGCCGCGCTCCGTCCGGGCCTGTCAGACCCGCATCGGCGTGGGGCCACCCTCAGGGCCCTGCTAGCCCCGTGGCCATTGCTCAGGGCCCCGTGGCCACCCTCAGGGCCCTGCTAGCCCCGTGGCCATTGCTCAGGGTCCCATGGCCATCCCTCAGGGCCTCGATGGCCCCATGGCCATCCCTCAGGGCCTCGATGGCCACCCCTCAGGGCCCTGCTAGCCTCGCTAGCCCCATGGCCATCCCTCAGGGCCCCATGGCCATCCCTCAGGGCCCCACTAGCCCCGTGGCCAGCCCTCAGCACCCCCCTAGCCCCGTGGCCATCCCTCAGGCCCTGCTTGCCCCGTAGCCACCCTCAGGGCCCCTCCAGCCCTGTTAGCCCCGCTAGCCCCATGGCCATCCCTCACCCCGCCAGCCCCATGGCCATCCCTTAGGGCACACTAGCCTTGTGGCCACCCTCAGGGCCCTGCTAGCCTGGTGGCCATCGCTCAGCAGCCTTCTAGCTCTGTGGCCATCCCCCAGCAGCTCACTAGCCCCATGGCCATTGCTCAGAGCCTCACCAGCCCTGTGGCCATCCCTCAGGGCCCCGCTAGCCCCATGGCCATCCCTCAACACCCCCCTAGCCCCATGGCCATCCCTCAGGCCCCACTTGCCCCATGGCCAACGCTCAGGGCCCTGTGGCCATTGCTCAGGGCCCTGTGGCCACCCTCAGACCCTGCTAGCCCCGTGGCCATCCCTCAGGGCCTGCTAGCCCTGTGGCCATCCCCCAGCACCCCGCTGGCCCTGTGGCCATCCCTCAGGGCCCCGTGGCCACCCTCAGCCTGCTGGCCCCATGGCCATCCCTCAGCACCCATCAGGGCCCCGTGGCCACCCTCAGGGCCCCACTGGTCCCATGGCCATCCCTCATGGGCCCGCTAGCCCTGTGGCCATCCCCCAGCACCCATCAGGGCCCCATGGCCATCCCCCAGCACCCCACTGGCCCTGTGGCCTTCCCTCAGGGTCCCATGGCCATCCCTCAGCAGCCCTGTGGTATCTTTAGGGTCCCCATGGTGGGGAGGAAAGACGAATCTGACTCAATGTTCTTAGAAGGCTAATTTATTATTTTATGTACTGATATTACATTAAAGAATGCTATACTAAAACTATACTAAAGAATAGAGAATGGATACTTACAGAAGGCTTAACAAGATACTCATAAAAAACTCGTGACTCTCCAGAGCCTCGACACGGCCGGACTGTGATTGGTCATTAAGTAAAAACAATTCACATGAAACCAATCAAACAATGACCAGTTGGTAAACAATGCCCAAACCACATTCCAAAGCAGCAAAACACAGGAGAAGTGGATCAGATAATTATTGTTTTCATTTTTCTCTGAGGCTTCTCAGCTTCCCAGGAGACGAAATCCTGGTGAAGGGATTTTTCAGAACATATGATGGTGACACAGCCCGCTAGCCCCGTTAGCCCTGGGGGCAGGAATAGGGAGCAGAGAGGAAGAGGAGGAGGAAGGAGAGGCACGGGTGGCCTGAGGCCATCCCTGTAGGGGCTGAGCTGCCATGGGGAGGGAGGATCTGCCCCCTGGAGCAGAGCCTTGTGCTGGGGGTTCCAAGGATGTGGGAAATGGATTTGTAAGGAATTCTCCCAGCCTGGCAGAAGGCTCACCCAGTGTGCACCTGTGTGCAAACTTGGAGATAAGAAATACTGACTTAGAAATGCCAGGGAATAGGACAGACATTGCTGAGAGAGAAATGGAGCTAGGAAGTTTCAAAGGATGGGCTTGCAAATAAGACTGGATACTTTGGAGAAATATAACTATGAAAGATGGATTGTGGTAGGACCCACAAGGGGTAATTTTAGATGATTGGCTTTAAGGTATTTACAGCATGGTGTGGCTAAAGCTGATAGGCCAAGAAATGTTTATAATAAATTGTAATTAGGAAATAGTTGGCTTCTGATGGTGAGAGCATGAATTATAACATCTGTATTGTCTCACCCTTCACATGAGACTGAAAATGGAATAATATTTCTTAAAACCCCTCTGAGTTGCCCCATCTGGGTCATAAAAGAGCTTAATCCAACATGAGGACACTCCCAATCACAGCAGTGCCACCACACTGGAGCAGCTCCCATCTCCAGGATCCATCCTGGATCCCTCCCTCACCCCCCAGGGCTCGGCTGTGGGTCCTGCCCGGAGTTTTCTGGGCTGCAGTGAGACCATTCCTGCCGTGGGGGGAGTGTGGCAGCACTGCCCTGCACCCAGAGCTGGTGGCACTGGGGTGGCCCTGTCAGGAGGCAGCTGGGGACCCGCAGCAGGTGCCAGCAGGGCTGACCCCAGGTGGCAGAACAAGAGGAGCAGTGACAGCCCTGCTGGCTCCTCACAGCATGGAGCAGAGCCAGGGATGCCACCAAGCTGCCTTTGGTGGCATAAATGGAAAAGGAGCAGGAGGAGGGAGGAGCTGTGGGGGCGCAAGGGGGTCCCATTGGGGTTTGTCCAGATTTCCCACCCCTGGAAGTGCCCAGGGCCAGGCTGGATGGAGCTCTGAGCAACCTGGTCTAGTGGAAGTTGTCCCTGCCCATGACAGGGGGCATTTAACGTGAGCGTTAAGGTCTCTTCCAGCCTAAATCATTCTGGGATTCTGTGATTTTCAGCCCAGGACTGAGGAGGAGGAGGAGGAGGATGGGGGATGTCTCCTGAGCATCCAGCCTTCCTGGGAGCAGGCTGCTCTGTCCTGGGGCTCCTCTCTCACCTGCCCCAAGGAGAGGGGGACAAACCCTCCCCTCTCAGGGCTGGGGGACCACTGGGGCCACTGTCCCACTGCTCTGCAGTTTGGGGACAAACACAGAGGAGGCCACACTAGAGCAATGGGGATTTTAAGTCCTTCTTTGGCTTTAGGTGCTCCTGGGGTGACCCATGGCCAAGGTGGGCACAGACCAAGAGCCTTTGGAGGAGCCCAGTGCTCCCAGCACTCCTTGGCACAGCTCCAGCTCCCCTCTCCTGATCCCCTCATTAGCTGCAACACGGAAAGTGTTTTGAAACCTTTGCAGAGGGGTTTGTGTCCCCCCCTCTCCTCCCCCTGCCACTTTTCCCGTCACGCTCATTAGAGCCCTGAGTATCAATCAGGGGGAGATGAAAGCCAGCTGGGGATACATTACAACACCTTGGGAAGGGATGAAAGCGCCTCTTTAGTCCTAACAAACCTCTCCAAGCCCCATTGCATATGGATGTGAGCCTGGCTCTCGCTGCCTTTCATCTCCGGTTTTGCCTTTTGGGCTCTTTGGCTTCTGCCCCCGCAGCAGTGACCCAGTGACACCACAAGTGTGACCAGCACAGGGGCCTGGGGACCCTGGCATGGGTGGCACAGCCTGCTGGACACACCACAAAGATTCTTAGGAGGTTTCAGAGGTCTCACTTTGCCCATTTGTCCCCTCTGATATCTGAGGGCTGAGAGGATGACCCAAAATATGCCCAGCAGAAGGAGTTTCCATCGACACCTCCAGGTGCACATCAGTCCCATCCCAGTTCTGGGTGGTTCCCACTGAGGAGGGGGGCAGGATCAGGCTGCCTTGCAATGGATTTTAAATTTAGAAATTGTTCAGATTTGTACTTTGGAAAAAAAAATCCATGGGGCATTAAATATTTACAGAAAATCAGCAGCTGCGTAAATAATAGAAAAATCCAATATTCGGCGAGTGGACCGGTTTTCAATAAATTTGAAAATTTTATGATATTGTTATTATTATTTATTGCCTATTTTATTTGCTGGTGTCTCTCCTCACAGGCTGCATGGATCTGGGTGTTGGACCACCCCGTGCCAGGCCAGGGGTCAAACTCCTCCTGCCCAGAGCTCCGCTGCTGAGCCCGTCCTGCTCACTGCACAGATGAGATGTGCCCGCAGCAGCAGGCAGGGACAGGATCCCTCTGCCAGCCCCTGCCCCGCTGATGCCCACCCTGGCAGGGCCCCAAGTGCCACGGGGGTCCCTCAGGGCCACGGGAGCCCCGTGGGAGCAGAGGGCTGTGGAGGGTGACGGCGACGTAGCACCTCCTCTAATGGGATCCTCTCCACAAGTAATTAAGCTCCGGCTAATGCTAACCGTAATGTGATGTATGTATGCCTTTAACTAATCATTTATTAGCCTCGTTGATGGTTTGTCAATATTAATTCATTTATTTAAACAACTCCAAGCTGTAATGAAGATGTTTGCTTTAAGGGGGGAAAAAAGAGATGGAGCTGCCAGGAGATTTTTTTGTTGACTCGATGTGAGTCGCCCTGCCCCGGGTGATGAGGAGCCGCTGCCACCGCTCAGCCCGGGGCTGGTGGCCTGTCCTGGCTGTCACTGCTGGAAATGGGAACCAGGGGGAGCGCAGGGAGCTCCAGGCTTCCCGCACCAGCCAGGGCAGCAGGATCAGGCACCGCTTCCTGCCCTGGGGCGATGCGGGGCTCCGGCACAGCCCGGTTGTGCCAGCTCACACGGGAGCAGCTCCAGCGCCAGGCAGCTCCGGAGAAACTTTGGAACAATTTCCCTTGGTTTGACCTTAAAACGTTCGAGCTGTGCCTCAAAGCCTGAAATCAAACCCAAACGTGCTGCCTGATCCAGAACTATCGGTTTTTGCTCAACTTTCGATTTGTTAATGATTTCGGACCAGTTTTCATTTCAAATCAAAGTACTTCTATTTATTTTTTTTTTTGAGCTGGGTAGTGGGAAACTGCTGATAAACTGGAAAAAAAGTACTTTTGGTCCTGTTTGATAAGCTCAGGTTGTATCAGATTTGGTCCTTGTTTTGTGCCCTTTGGGTGCTGCAGCAGGTGGGATGCAGGAGCAGGGAATGTCATGGGAAGCATCCTGGGGCAGAGGGGTCCTGCCCTGGCTCTGGGCTCAGCAGATCCTGAGGCAGAGCCTCTGGCCAGGCATTGGATCAGCTGCTTCCAGCTCTCCTTGGCAGCTTCTTAATATCAACTAGATCACCATATTAAAGTTAACTTTCTCTTAAACAGGCTTAATTAGCGTCCTTCAGACAAACATAAATTAATCCTGGGCTGCTCAGGAGGATGTAGAGTTTCCCCTTGATCGATCGCCAGTCCTGGCTGGAGACAAACTCCTTGGAGAGCTGGGGCATCCCTGAGGCTGCACCTGGAGCTGGGAGCTGGCAGCTCCTCGTGGCCTGCCCCAGGGTACGGGTACAGAGAGCTGGCCCCGATGTCACCACTGCCACATGGGACCGTGTGTGACCACATGTGACCATTCACTGCTGTGCAGGACAGTGTATGACCATGCACAAGCACACCTGAGCATTCCTGAGCATTCCTCATCATCCATGAGCACACACAACCCAACATTGCCATGTCTGACCACTCGCCATCGTGTGTGACCTTGTACAATGACAGATGACCATGCACAACCATTCACCACCACACAGAGCCATGGACAAACAAATGTCACCGTGCACAACTGGGCATGACCACACACGACCACTCACCATCATGGCTGACCATGGATGACCACACACAACCATTCACCACCCTCCATGACCACGTACAACCATGGACGACCATGTACAACCACAGATGACCCCACATGACCACTCACCACCATGGCAGACCATGTACAACCATGGCTGACCATGCACAACCACAAATGACCACACACAACTATTCACCACCATCCCTGACCACGTACAACCATGGACGACCATGTACAACCACAGATGACCCCACATGACCAGTCACCACCATGGCAGACCATGTACAACCATGGCTGACCATGCACAACCACAAATGACCACACACAACCATTCACCACCATCCCTGATCATGTACAACCATGGATGACCACACATGACCACTCACCACCATGGATGACTATGTACAACCATGAATGACCATGCACGACCATTCCCCACCATCCATGACCACACACAACCACACACCACTGTCCATGACCGTGGGCAACCATGAATGACTGTGTAGAATCATGGATCACCATGCAGAATCGTGGATGACCACACACAACCACTCACCACCATCCATGACCATGTGCAACCATGAATGGTCATGTGTGACCATTCCTCACCATCCATGACCACACAAATCCACACACAACATTGTACAACCAAATGTCACCTTGAACAACCATGTATGACCACACACAGCCACTTGCCACCATGGCTGACCATCTACAACCACGGCTGACCATCTACAACCATGGATGACCATGCATGACCATTCACTACTGTCCATGACCACACAAAACCACACATGATCCTGGACATCTCTAAATTCCCATGCACAACTCTGTAAGACCACGCACAACCACTCACCACCATTTGTGACCATGCATGACCACGCTCAACCCAACCCTATATTATTACCATGTATGGCCACTCACTGTCATGTATGACCATGAACAATCATGTATGATCATACACAGCCACTCACCACCATCCATGACCACACACAATCCTGCACAACCACGCACAACCAAATATCACCATGCACAGTTGTGTATGACCACATGTGACCGCTCGCTGACCATGTACGACCATGGATGACCACGCATGACCGTTCACCACCATCCATGACTACACACAGCCACAGATGACCACAGACAGCCCTGCATCACTGCCCAGCTGTGTACAACCACACATGACCACTCACCACCATCCATGACCACACATAACCGTGGATGACCACGTGTGACCACGTGTGGCTATGAAATGTCCTCCCCACCACAGATGCAGCCCCAGATACTCCTGCAGCCCTCAGGTGCAGGGTTGGTGTCTTGGCTGTGCATGGCCATGGATAGTTTGTCTCCCATGGAAATGTTCTTTGTTCCTGACCACCCTTGCAGTGTCTGCAGCATCATGCTATTGCAGGGGACATTCCCATGGGGAAGGACCTTCTCCCACATGGTTTGATCTGGCTGCCTGCTCTTTTCCTTTGTTGCCCTTCATTCTGTCCAAGAGGGACCAGAAAGCAGGCTCCTTCTCTAGGGAAAAATAGGGGAAAGAAAGATGGAGATTTGATAGGAGGTCAAAGGAACCTGGGGGTGAAAATTACTGTGTTTTGGCAAACTGCTGAAAGGCTTCCAGCACAGCGGGAACCTGCATGGATCCCTCAGGAAACAGGGATGGAAAAAAAACAGGTTAATTCTGTTCAAATCATTGGTGGTATTTGCCTGTGTTGACAAAAGCAACAACTAAAGTTACTCAAGACCAGTGGCCTTCAGCCTGGAATTCTGTAGGAAAAGGGGGTGAAGATCCTTCACTTTGGAGGCAGGGAAACTGAGGCACTGAGGGTTTGACAGCCTTTTGGGGGTGCCACACCCGTCTCAGCCCCAAAGTCCTCGTGCCGTGGGCTCAGAGCCTTGGAATTCTCCCAAAGCAGATCTTGGGAAAAACTTGGGAATCCCCCAGCTCTGTGCACAGAGCAGCTCTGGGTGGTTCAGCATCCCCCGGGGGGAGGTGATGGGGGGATAAAGGACCCGTGGGGGGGACATAGGGGCTGGGTCCCCTCAGGGTGAAGGCACACAGGGAGCAGAGACCCCATCGCAGCCCCGGGATGAGCAGAGGGATGGGAGTAGCTCGGGGGAGGCGCGGGGCGGCCAGAGCTGCCCAGCCTGACACCGGGTCACGGAGCCGGGAGCGGGGCGAGGTGCCGAAGGGATCAATAGCAATTCTAATATCATACGAGTCAATTCTGACCTGCCATGGGCAGCGCGGCAGGCTGACTCCAGAGCTGCAGGACCTGATAAATGGGCTCTCAAAACCATATTTATAGCAAGAAAAAGCTCATAAAATGGAAACAGGGGCAGGGCGAGGGAGGAGGAGGAGGAGGAGGAGGAGGCTGCAGCCTGGCCATTATGTTGGCTTCGGGAAGGGGAAAGGGATGTGGGAAGCTGCCCGACCTGGGGGCTGTTTAGGGGCTGGGATTTGGAGCTGGAGGGCCTGTGGGGTGGGGGCCCTGCCTATGGGGCCAGGGAGCAACAAATGATGGGGTGGGAGGGGAACAGGCGTGAGCATGGAGGGACACATGGCTGGGGGGGAGTGTGGAGTTGTTAACCCAGCAAACTCCTGCCCCAGCACTCTACAAACCCTGTTCAGCCCCACACTGCAGGGACACGGCTGTGGGAGAGCTCTGGGGCCACCTCAAACCCCACTGCGGGGTCCTGACCTAATTCTGGGGGACACACATGAGCTGTTCCCCATCATCCCTCCCCAGGCAAAACGAGACCTGCAGCTGCTCATCCCTGCTCCCCTCTGCTCCCATCCTGCCCCTCCTGCTTCCCCCACTGAAGAGCAAATCCTGGCTGACATTTCCAGCAGCAGCAGTTTTCCTTCAGGCCTTGATGAGGAAAGAGAAAAATTGGGGAAAATGAAGACAGGCAGGTAGGTGTGTGAGGGGCATCAGCTCACCCATGCTCAGAGGTTTGTCCTCTCTCCTCTGTCCCAGCCAGCAGGACAGCCAGGGCTGACTCCTCATGCCAGGAGAGGTGTGGCTCTCCTGCCTTCCTTTGCTCCTTCATCCTCCTCCCTATGGATCAAACCCCACACATGCTGCACTGTTTCTCTTCTCCACCTTTTGGGCCATTTTCCTGCGGTAAATCCTCCCCAGTGTTGCTCCCAGTTAACCAGGGAGATTTATCACCCTCAAAGGCCCCTCCCAGGAGGTGGGCAGGGGGAGCAGGGGGAGGTGAGCTCCCCTCCATCCTCTCTGGGCCTTCCTGGCTCCTGTGGATGCCTGTGGGCCCTCAAGGAAAACCAAAGCACCCAGACATGGTGTCTCATGATTTATTCCATATTCCATTCCATATTTTCATGTGGATTTAGCCAGGCTGGCTGGAGCTCACCTGTGTTGCAGGTGTGATGAGTTTGTTGGGCTCAGCTCAGGTCCCCTGAAGGGAAGTCTGTGAAGGAGGGCTTGGGAGGAGGAGGAGAAGGTGCTAAGGGAGGCTGTGACATGAACAGGGATTGGATTTGGCATTCAAGGTGCTCCCAGAGCTAAGACTGATCCTCTGAGCTGTGTTCTCCATGTGCCTTGTGGCATTTTTGGGATGCTCCATGCTGGATGGAGCTGCCAGGAATTTGGGATCTGTTACTTTGCCTTCATCTGTTACTTTGCCTTCATCCAGAGCAATAGAAGGGACAGGAAAATTCCCACCTCCAGATTTCCCATCCTTGTTGTTTTCATTCCCTTGGGGCTTCTCTCTCTCTCTCCCCTGTGCAGCAAATACAAAGTTCTGATCACACCTGGACCGATGCACCCTGAGCCAATACCCTGAGAGGAACCTGCTGCAAACCCAGCCCTGTTCTTGCTGCTCCTTCCTCCTTTCCCTCCTCACCCTCCTCCTCCCAGCAGCCTCAGACTCTCCTCCTGCTCCCTCCTCTGCCCTTGGCACCCCTGGGGTGGCTTTGTCCCCTTATCCCTGACTGTGTGACCCTGTGTGGCTGCTGTGCTGCTGTTGCATGGCTGTGCCCTGCCCAGCCCAGCTGCTGAGTGCAGGGGTGAGGAGGGGATGCAGCCCCAGGCTGGAGCCACATCCCAAAATCCCAGACAAGCCCCATCCAGCCTGGCCTTGGGCACTGCCAGGGATGCAGGGGCAGCCCCAGCTGCTCTGGGCACCCTGTGCCAGGGCCTGCCCACCCTGCCAGGGAACAATTCCTGATTGCCAAGATCCCATCCAGCCCTGCCCTCTGGCACTGGGAGCCATTGCCTGGCTCCTGTCCCTGCAGGCCTTGTCCCCAGTCCCTCTGCAGCTCTCCTGGAGCCCCTTCAGGCCCTGCCAGGGGCTCTCAGGTGTCCCTGGAGCCTTCTCTTGTCCAGGTGAGCACCCCCAGCTGTGCCAGGCTGGCTCCAGAGCAGAGGGGCTCCAGCCCTTGCAGCATCTCCGTGCCTCCTCTGGCCTGGCTCCAGCAGCTCCACGTCCTCCTGCTGCTGTTGCCCAGGGCTGGGGCAGCTCTGCAGGTGGGGTCTCACCTGAGCACAGGGGCAGAGGGGCAGAATCCCCCCCTCCCCTGCTGCCCACGCTGGGGGCTCAGCCCAGCACAGGGGGGGTTTCTGGCTCAGTGCCCATGGCCGGGGCAGCCTGAGCCTCTCACCCCAGGGCCCTCAGTAGTTTGGGAATCCTGGGGAGCTGCTCCCCTGCTCTGTGCCCCTCTCAGGAGGACCATGGACTTTCCTTCCTCCCAACCTCTGCAGGGACAAGGTCGGATTCTGCTGTGCTGGGGTAAAATACCCCCAGGAACCTCTCCAGGGAATTCCTTGCTCCAGGGGCAGCACGGCAAGCTGACATCCCCCTGGGACAGGTCCAGGCAGATTTCACACGAACCAGCAGCTGCCACCAAACGGGTCGAGTCCAGAATGAATAAAATAACCCCAAAATCAGAGGATTTCTGGCTGAGGAGGGGATGGAGCCGCTGCTGCCGCTGCGCTCCCGCTCCTGGCCAGGAGGAGGGCTGGGAGCTCACACGGGCAGCGGCGGCCGTGAGGAGGGAATCAACTCTTTCCTCGGGTTTTGGTTCATGTATTCACACCAAATGTGAAGTTTTCTGCTTCAAAAAGGAGAGGAGAAAAGAAAGATCGGTGTGTTGGGACAGACAATTCTGGTCCTGTCTTCCTCTCATCTTTCCAAGAAAATTTATTTATGAATTAGGCTCACAAAAACCTTTGAGCATCTGGGCAAAACAACACATCCGAGGGATTTTTTTGTGTTAAAAATGCAATATTTCCCAAAAAGGTTTTATATGTGGATTTTTAATTTTTAAATAAATATCTATGGAAAAAACCAGTGTCTTTGAAGCCCCATTTCTCACCGTGTGGGGGAGTTTATCAAGGAGCTTGGTTGCAGGGATCTTGGTGAGGGTGAGACATTTTTCCCAAGCGCCCTGCTGGCAGCAAGCAGGGAAAGGGATTTCCAAAAGGCAGCGGTGGTGGGGGCAGCCTTTTGGGATGGAGCAAGGTGGGGAGCAGGGTATAGGGCTGGATGTAAGGATTTGGTCCTGCTCAGAGCGTTTGTTGCACTGCTAAGGCTCCCAGGGTGGGGGAAGAGGAAGTCACAGAATCATGGAATTGTTATAGTTGGAAAAGACCTCCAAGATCTTTGAGTCCAACCATTAACCCAGCTTTGTTTCTCCACTGAACCTCATCCACATGGCTTTTGAACACTTCCAGGGATGGTCACTCCCTGGGCAGCCTGTGCCAGTGCCTGACCACATTTCCAGTGAAGAAATGTTTCATATCCAGCCTGAATCCCCTACTGGAAGGATTTTCCAGAGGCTCAATTGCCACAGCCACTTTTGCAGAGGGAGCTCTGGAACTCTGTTTTTTCCCTCTGGTGAGGATCTCAGGAAAGCATCTGAGCAAAAGTTGGGCCATCAGGACTTGGTTTCCCCTTTTCCTCTTGGTGGGTGCCTTGAAGGACCTGGAAGAGGCTGCCTGGCTGGGTGGGATATGGAGGATTTCCACCTCTCTGCTGCTGGAGTGCCACAAGAGCAGGAGACTCACAGAAATCAGGAATCTGAGGCCACCAAGAGTTGCCAACGTGCAGGGACCAGTGCCCTGCTATGTCCTGCCTTCTCTTCTCCACTTGGCCACCACTGACATGTCCCAAAGGCTCCCAACCACCCTGCCCCGTTCCCATCTTCATCTCCCACCTTCCTCATGTCCCAGACTCATCCTGCCCCACCTTCATCCTGCCCCATGGGCCTTCCTGGTGTCAGGAAGGGTATTTTTGCATGGGACAGAAAGAAGGCAGGAGATACCAGTTTGGAGCTGGTGTCTGGAGAGCCACCACTGTGGTGGGAGGTGAGCTCGTGACCAGCACCTGCTGGTCCTGATTGGAGCAGAACAGCTCCTGGGTGAGCCCTGTTTCTGTGCTCATGGGCACTTTTGGGCATTGATGGTGTTGGGCAGGGGTGACCCTGTGTCCAGCACCAGCTGCACCATCTCCTGCCTGGAGGGTCTCCAGCAGCACCACCCCAAGGACTGAGCACCCCAGCTCAGCTGCTGTCCCCAGGGATGGACTCACAAAGCCCAAGGCAGACAATGGCCAGGAAAAAAGAGTTTCTGCAGCGCTGAGAAGCTGAGCCCAAGCTCCTGAGGTGTGCTCCACTCCCTTGCTGATGGAGACAGACGTGTCCCAGAGGTTCTGCTCCATCCCTTCTGCTCCTTGGCCACCTGGAAGGGTCTTGGGTTTTTGGTTGTTGATTGCTGCCCCGAGATGTGCAGGATGTCTCTGCTTTGGCCCACGCAACTCAAGAACGAGTCTGGACTCTTCACTTTTTGGTCTTGAGGTTGTTTATTAATTCTTATCTATAAAATTTTCTTTCTGCCCAGCCGAGATCTGCTCAGCAGGGCAGCCACAGGCACTCTGACTGCCCCCGAGGCGGTGCTGTCCTTTTATACCACAAACTACGTATAACATATTTACACTGAATTCCCAACACCTATCACCCATGTTAGACAGTGCACTTCTACTCTAAACCAATCCCAAAGTGCCAACAGCACTGCAGAAAATGGAGAACAAGAAGAAGAAAGGCTGGACACACCCAAGTTCCTCCATCTTGTCCCCATAACCCCCATACCAGAAATCCTAAAATCTACATTTTCACCCTGTGATAATTATATTATTATACTATTCAAACCTCTGTGACTTTCAGGTCCTCATACAAAGCTGGCAACTTGCTCCAGGGGCCACAATCAAATCCCCAGGTGCTCTGGGCTGTGCCAGGGTCTCTGAGCCCCCTGGCAGGGTCCTCAGCAGCTCTGGACACCTGGAGGGATGTGCTGAGTTCTGACCAGAGAGCCCCTCCATGGGTCCAGACCCATGCTCCAGCCCAGCCTGTTGGCCACAACCCAACCACGCCATCCCAGGCCTACCTCCTCCTCCAGGCCCATGGCTCCCCAGGCCTCCATCTCCCCCACCACCCATTCCTGGGCCAACTCTGGAAAAACAAGCAGCTTGTGTGGAGAACCCAAGCGTGGCAAACAGCGATGAGCCCGGGAGGGGACACCTCCCCATCCATCTCCTCTGCCAGGCCTTATCTCGGAGGGAAGGCGCATCTGGAGGGAACGAGGAAGAGCTGAAGGGGACATCTGGCTCCTGGAACCCTTGGCCCCCATCTCCATGTAGCCGGTGAAGATCCTGGCGTCCTCTTGACGGAAGCTAGGCTGCATCCCCGGCCTTCCTATCTCCTTGCAGAGCATGGCAGTTCCTGAATTGCCTGCCCGTGGCGGGCCCTAATGGCCCAGAGCTGATGTTTTATTGTCGGGTTTAAAAGTGTAATTAGTTCAAGTGTAAACAAAAAAACCTTGCTTAATTAAGAATTTTTAAACAGGGCACAGAGAGATTCCGGAAACATTAATGAACCCCAGGCAAGCACCATAAAATTGATCGAGGGAAGAGAGACGGCGAGGGCTGGGGGAGGGCTGGGGTGGGATGGGGGAGTGAGGAGAGGGTTTTACCACAGGAATAGCCTCAGTTTACTTTGGCCACTTTAATCCGGAGTGCATTTGGAGGCTGCGTTTATGGTGATGGGTCTCCATAGAAATGCCTAATGATTTTTGATGCATTAATGGGAGAGATGGACGGCGGCAATGCATTGTTTAAGGAGATGGAGAGGATCCTTTTAAGGCTGACGTGTTATAGATCAAGAGTGACGAGGCAGGCCCTGCCATGAAGGTCCCTCTGCCATGGCCTGGTGGGGCCCACACCTGAACAAGGAGCCAATCTCAGGCTGGGCCTCTAAGAGTCCCTACAAACAAGTAAAATCAAAATGTTGTTTTCTCACCACCCCAATCCTGCTTTCAAAGCTCTCTTTGTTTGGTGCCAAGACAAGTTAAATAAATCTGCTTTTCCCATCCATGGGCAATGGGTGGGAAGAAGGTCTGACCCTTTGCCATCCAGGCACTTCCAGGTGTGTCTCCATGCTCTGTGTAGGTTGAAATACCTGAAGCAGGAGGAGATGCCTGGAAGAGCCTTCTTCTTCCTGCTGACTGGGAGCCACAGGCTCTGCTGGGCTCTGCTCAAGGCCAAACAGCCTCTCCCTGGACAGCTGGGTTGTGTGGTGGGAGGTGCTGGTGAAGGTCAGCCTTGAAAACTTTCTGTGCATGGGTGCCCCATTGAAAATGGTGGCTGAGAGAACTGGAAAGGCCAAGAAGAAAATGAAAGAGGAAGAAAAGTGACCTTCAGGGATGGGAAAGGTCACCCCTCTTGTTGCACAGGCAGAGGTGAGGAGCCTTTTGCCCATGGAAGGAATCCTGCTGCCTCTGTCTTGGGCTGAGAGCCCAGCTCTGCTCCAAAGTCCTGAAGGACTTTGAAGGTCAAGACATGTCTTGGCTTTTCCCTTCCTGGCCCAGCATAAGGCCCCAAGGATGTCGTGCCCAATGCTTTGGAGTAGCCAAGTCCTGGAGAAGGTGAAGAATTTTCTCTTTTTCTGGTCAAAGCTCCCTTTGGAGACCTCTGTACCACACACAGTATCTCTTGGAGTTCTGCAGGAATGTCCACCTTGTCCTCCCTCAGACCTCTGTAACAATCATGTTCAGGGCCACCAAGGGCCACCAAAATCCTCAGAGAGAAGCTGGCTGCTGCCCAGGAGCCCATCTTCAGCCTGGCTTGGTTTCTTCTGTGCTCCCCTTATCTGAGATGGTGAAGAAACCAGCCAGTGTCCTGTCCTTCTGGATTTGCTGCTCTCTTGTCCCTTCTGGAGCACATGAACTCACTGCCTTCTACTCTTCCTCGAAGGCCAAACCTCCTGCTCCTGTCCATTCCCTTCATGGTTCTCCAGCTTGTCCACATTTTCCTTGTAAACCTGGTGCCCCACCCAGGGGAGAGGCTCTGGTGGGGCCCTCACTGAAGCTGACTGGAACAAGGTGTGGCTGCCAGGTCTGGTACCTCACCTGGCCTCTGTGCCCTCCCCAGCCTGCTCAGGGCTTCTCCCAATAAACCAGGGCACTGTGAGCTCTGCTGAGCACTCAGAACTTGCTCTTCTCAAGGGACTGGAATGAGCAGGGCCACCAGGTGACACGTCTGTGCTCAGTGAGACCCTGCCATGTGAGCTGGGTTGGCTGGGTTGGGCAGAGAGAGGATGACCAAGGAGAGAAAACAAGTCACAGGATCACAAAATCCCAGACTGGTTTGGGTTGGCAAGGACTTTAAAGGCCTCATTCCAACCATTTTCTGTGGCTGCTTAGACCAGTCACCGTCTAGAGCAGCTTCACTGGGTGAGCTGTGCTCAAACTCAGCCTTCCAACAGCTCTGGGCGGCATTAGCAGAGGTTGGAAAATAAGGTGTGGAGAGCTTAGACCACCTCTAGAGGCAGATACAGCTCATGGGACAGGCTGTACTGCCTCGGGAGGGACAGTACAGACACAGGGAGGTGGAGCTACACTCCAGGCTGGTGGGAGAGGTCAGCACGTTGTTCCCTGGGCATTGTTGGGGTCTCCTGGGTGTGCTTCTGTCACTGGAGCCATACTCAGGGCTTGTCCCTCTCCCAGTGACGGTGGGCAAGCACAGGGACAGCTGGCAGCACCTTCCAACCCCAACTAGTCTGGGATTTTATGATTCTGTGACTTGTTTGGTGGTTGGTGAGCTGGTGGCAGAGACCCCAGGCCAGCAGGTTGTTCCCTGGGCTGTTTGGGACACTCGGTGCTTGTCCCTCTCCCGACGATGGTGGGGAAGCAGGTACAGCTGGCAGTGCTGGCCCTGGGCACATCGCTGTGCTGAGGGTGCCCAGCAGAGCACAGAGCCCACACCTTGCTCCCCACAGAGGCTGTGACACCCTCAGGACAGTCCCTGGCCCGCTGTCACCGCTCCTGTCCCGCCACAGCCGGGCTGGAGCCGCTCCCAGGGCAGCGCTCCCGCGGGGCTCCCCGGCCTCTCTGCCTCTTCCTTCATTATTTCCCCGCTCCTCCCACCCTCTCCCTGCCTCTCCTCCTTTCCCTGGCTTTTGTTCCTTCTCTCCTCTTCCCCTGCCTCCTCCCAGAAACCTTCCCCCATCTCCAATCCCTGCTCCGGCTGCCCAGCCTGTGTCAATTAAGTATCGATCCCCTGTTCTCTATCAGTGGTCAGCTGAGCTAACCAGTCCTGCTCGCTGCTTTTCACCGGGATGAATAATAACAATAATAATAAAGGGGTAGGGGGGAGGCAGCTGCACTTCGTGCCTGCAGCCCTTCACCTCTTCCTACCCCGCACACGCCCGCCCTCGCCCCCTCCACAGCTACAGGCAAAATCGATAGCTCGCGGAGTCAGGAATGGAATATTTTTATCCTCTAATTGGGAAATGTGCTTTGACAAAGCCCGAGGAGCAGGGAGGGGGCCGGCAGATACTGTACCGAGAGCCGGGGAAGGAGCAGAGCCCGGCCAGGGCAGGGACACCGGGGATTTTCTGTGCGGCTGGGAGGAGGTGGCGATGGTGGGCGTCTCCTGTGGGCCCGGGCACGGCTCTGCAGGGCTGATCCCATGCAAGAGCCACTCTTGACCCAGGGGATGTCAGTGCCAAGATGAAAGGAGGACAAAAAAGCCCATCCTCCCCCTCAGCTCCCTGCCACTGCTTTGCTGTTGCAGCTGCAAGGAAGGAAGGAAGGAAAGGTGTTCTCTGCTCCTGGCTGCATCCCAGACTCCACAGCCCATGGCACCTGTGCCTGCCCAGGCCAGGGGGGACAGCGAGGTGTCCCAGGAAGCCACCAGCCCTCCCCTGTCATCCCTGGCAGATCCTGACCCTGCCAGGCCCCAGGCAGCTCGTCCTGCTGTGCCTGCAGAGATGTGGGTTGGGCTCCAGGATCTTAAATCTCTGCCAGCCTGAACGATTCCATGACCCAGGATGATTCTGTTCCTGCCCAGGTGGCAATCCTGCCCCCAGCCTCATGTGCAGCTCCAAGTTTGTCACACCTGGCAGCACCTTCCTGTCTCCAGCTGTGCCAGGGGAGATGTGTTGCCTTCGCCCATGGCAGGGGTTGGGATGTGATGATCCCAAAGGTCCCTTCTGACCCAAACCACTCTGTAATTCTTTAAATTATCCCCTTCCTTAGGTGAAACCAGCTCTGGCAGGTTCTCAGGTGGGTTTTTCACCACTGAAGCCACACAAGGCCATGGGAAAAGACCAAGACACAAAGCCCAGCCTCTGGAGGGATTTAAAGGAGATGTGGATTAGGGACACAGTTTAGTGCTGGGTTAATTGTTGATGATTTTGGAATCATAGACTAATTTAGGCTGGAAAAGAGCCCCTGGAGCTGCTCCAGCCTGAATATTGGGGCTACCCTGGGCACATTCGGGAGATGGAGATTTGGGTCTTTTTTTCCCAGGTAAAAAGTGACAGGAAGAGAGGACAAGGCCTCAAGCTGCCCCAGAGGAGGTTTAGTTTGGATATTAGGAAACATTTCTTCCTGGAAAGGGTGGCCAGGCATTGGCACAGGCTTCCCAGAGCAGTGGTACAGTCACCACCACTGGAAGTGTCCAAAAAAAAGCGTGGATGTGGTGCCTGGGGATGTGGTTTAGTGGTGACCACAGGGCTGGGTTAATGGCAGAGCTCCATGATCTCAGAGGGCTTTTCCAAAATTAATGATTCTGTGATTCCACTGAGTCCTGACCCTGCTCCCTTCCTCAGGAGTTTGGAGTGAATCCATTTGTTGTCCCTGAATCAGTTTCCAGTCCTCAAACTGGGAGCATGTGGCACCTGCTGCTCTTCCTGAGAGTGCCCAGGCAATGCCAGGGTGGCAGGGCTGGAGAGGAATCCAGCTGGGATCGTGCCAGGACCTCAAGCTTTCCCCAGCTGCTGAGGCAGGAGCCCGGCTGCTCCCTTGGAGGAAAGCTGAAAATCAGAGCAGGGATGAGCAGGAATGGAACCTGTGATGTGACAAGTCCTTCATCAGACAAACACCAGGAGCTGTGTTGACTTCAGCTGAATGAAGTGGCTGAGGGAAAGCTCCGGAAGGAAATGCTATTTAAAAGCTGAAATTAAATACTTTGACCTGCCAATGCAGGATGTTTCAAATGGTACTTAATTTCCATGTGTAAGGTGCCTCTAATGCTCCTGAGTAAGTGAAGAAGTTACTCGGGTTTAATCCAATTATTTCTTCCCTGGGTTTATTTCAGGGGAGATGTTGACAAGCTGTACCTTCAGGGGAAAAAAATAAAGGCTGAGAATGATTTTTTTTTTCATGACTCTGGGCCAGACATGTGGAGGTTCCTGCTCCCACTCAGCCCTGTATGTGGGACCTCAGCAGAAGGGTTGGATTTGGCTTTCCTGCTCTGAAGGAACCTGAAGGAAACTGAGTGTGACCCAAAATCTGGCCCACCTGCAGATTTTAGGATGTTAAAACCTACAGGAACTCTGTCCTCAGCAATAAATGGCAGGAAAGGGACAGCAGAGCTCTGCAGGGCAGATGCTGCTTTAGGGCATTTCAGATGAACTCAAAGAGGATTTGGGTAAAGACCAAGATGAGCCTAACGAGGCACCCAGAGCATAAACCCAAACCCAGCACAAACAAATCTCATCCAGCTTGTGAGCAAGGTCTTGGCTCCCCCAGAGAGGGAAGGAGAGCCAAACCTCCCCATTCCATTTACTGCAGCCTCAACCCAGCATCTCCTTGAGGAGTCTGAAGTGATCTGGAAAAGCCTGAGGGGTTTTTACACCATGCAGTGCCTGTCTTTTTGATCTGGCTTTAGGTTTGCTTTCAAACCTTTTAAACATCTCATCCTCTCACATCCAGCCCGTGCTGTCGCCCTAAGAGCACTCTCTGGCTGCCCTTGGCTGGGTTATTTTTATTTTTAAGCATCTCTGCCTTGTTGTGGCCGTGCTCAAGAAACCTTTGCATGGATGGAGGGGGAGACCCAGCACAGAAACCACAACTCTGCTCTTTTCCACCCACTTCCAAACACTTGCAGCCCCCAGGTACAGTGGATATTTTTGCCCCTGACGAAGGGGAGGAATGATGAGCAGGACTCCATTGATATCAGAAGGCTAATTAATTACTTGATTATACTATATAATTCTAAGTTATATTGCACTGTCTTACATTACATCTAAACTGAATCTGCCAAGCACTCAGCTCTGCACACAACTGCACAGAATCTCGTGACTGTCACCCTCAGTCCTGACACACACACACACCTGGCCCTGACAGGCCAAGGAACCAAACCACCGTCACTGTGGGTAAACAATCTCCACATTGCATTCTACTGTGGCACAAACACAGGCACAGCAAATAAGAATATTCTTCGGAGAGATAAGAATATTCTTGGGAAGAATTGTGCCTTGCTTTTCTTTTTCAAGAGAAATGTGGGGCTACACACCTGGCCCTGACAGGCCAAGAAACCAAACCACCATCACTGTGGGTAAAACAATCTCCATATTGAATTCTACTTTGGCACAAGCACAGGCACAGCAAATAAGAATATTCTTGGGAGAGATAAGAATATTCTTGGGAAGAATTGTGCCTTGCTTTTCTCTGTGAAGAGAAATGTGGGGCTACACATTGGGATGTGATGATCCCTGACAGACCATGGAACCAAACACTGTGGGTAAACAATCTCCACATTGCATTCTACTTTGGCACAACACAGGCACAGCAAATGAGATAAGAATTGTTTTTCCTTTCTCTGAGGTTCAGAGAATGTCAGAAATATTCTTGGGAAGAATTGTGCCTTGCTTTTCTCAGTGAAGAGAATTGTGGTGACACCCAGGTTTTATGTTTTTGTTTGCTCCTGGCTGCCCCTCACCTGCCCAGCAGTGCCCAGTGGGTGAGGTGCCAGTTTGCCCACCCAGACTGGCTCAGGGCATGCCTGGGGCTGGGGCTGAGCCAATCTTGTGGGGAATAGAGACAAACGTGCAGCTCTGGCTCCTCAGCAGGGCAGGGAGTGACGGCAGTTGCCATAGCAGTGTCCTCTCCCTCCAGCCCTCCCTGGTTATTTTTGGCTATTGTTTTCCAAGCTGCTTTGAATGGAAACAAGAGTGAACTGGAGGGAGGAACAAAGTGAAGTTGGATTCCTCTGCTTCTCCCCTTCTCAAAGGGGAAAGCTGCTGGGCAGACTGAGGTGGTTGTGGGTCTGCTGCAGCCTTTGGGACACAAGGAGGCTGAAAGCCAAGGGGAGGGGATGCAGCATCTCCATGGCTTGGTTGGAATCACAGAATCCTGGAATATCCTGAGCTGGAAGGGACCCCCAAGGATCAAATCCAACCCTGCCCAGACACCCCAACAATCCCACCCTGAGCCTCCCTGGGAGCAGTGTCCAAACACTGAAATGAAATTAAATACTACTAAAATTAAATATTTTGACCTGCCAATGCAGAGTGTTTCAAATGGTTCTTAATTTCCATGTGTAAGGTGCCTCTAATGCTCCTGAGTAAGTGAAGAAGTTACTTGGGTTTAAATCTAGTTTAATCTTGGGTTTACTTGGGTTTAATCTAATTTAATCCTGGAGCTCTGGCAGCCTTGGGGACCATTGAGGGAGCCTGGGCAGTGCCCAGCAGCCTTGGGGAGAAGAACCTTGCCCTGATGGCCACCCCTGCACTATCCCAGGAGAAAACAGGGGTGTCCAGGGGGTGCCATCCCTGCCCATGGCAGGGGCTGGAACCAGGGGACCTTGAAGGTCCCATCCAACCCAAACGAGTCTGGGATTCTCTGATTCTGTGAAAATCCAATTCTGCAGGTTTCCAGGCCAGGATTGCTCCATGGGATCCCAGGCCAGGGGATGAACAGGCTGGACAGACAGAGCTGAGGACAGACAGACCCCAGGACAGACATGCACATGCAGGACAGCCCAAGGGCTTGAAGAGAATCCCTCCATGGCAGAAGCTTCTTGCTGGGTGAAGGATCTTCCTCAACATTCCTGTTTATCTTACAGGACCTGTTGCTTCTTCCATGCTCTCCAAAGCAGACCCCGTTTTACTCAGGTTTGCTTCTCCTGGAGAACCTGGGACCAGGAATGTGACCAGCTGGTGCCTGAACCAACCACCATGGAGGATTTCCATGTGAGGTTTGCAGGGGTCAGTTCTGGGACTTGCCCTGATCCACAGAGTCTGAAATAATTCAGGAAAAAAAGCAGAAAATTCAGAGTTTATTGGTGGGGAGGCAGGAATTGTCATGGAAGTTGCTGCAAAGAATGATTGGGAAAGTTTGCAGAAGGATCTAAGGGTATGAGGAGTCTGGACAATAAAAGGGCAGGTGAAATACAATGTGGATGTGGGGAAAACAGCCTTAACCCCTCTGTGGGCTCCAAACTGGCTCCTGCTGCTGCTGCTGCTCAGGGAGGAGCTCTGGGATTAATGTGGGGAGCTCTTTGGAAATGTCATCTCAGACAAACAGGCAAAAGGGAGGTTGGCAATGGTTGGCAGAGGAGCAGAGGAGAAATCAGAGCAGATCCTTTTAGTCCTGGGTCAGCCCACACTCAGTAACCCATCTGCTCCTGCCCTGGGAGCTGAGCAGGGAGAGGCACCAGGGCTCATGAAGGGGCATTTGAGGAGCCCTAAAAATTAAGATCAGCCTGGAGAAGAGGGGAATGGTTATTTTCTTGCTTTCCTAAGAGAACATGGGGGTTTCCAACTCTCTCTGAGGGCAGGCTCAGGGCAAGCCAGGGTGAATCCTTTTCTCTCTGTGCTTCCTCATGTTGAGGAACTCTCTGGATGGGTTTGGAGGGGCAGCAATTTCCCCTGAGGGCACCTGCAGGAGGCCAGTGCAGCCTCAGTGGGGCCACTCAGGCAGCAGAAGTTCGGGAGAAATGCTTCAGAGTGACAATGGTCACCTTGTCTGTCACCAGCTGCCCTCTGGCATCAGCCCCAGGGCACAGGGAGGGTCCCAAAGCTCTCCCCAACTCAGCAGAGCTGTGGGGCAGCAGGAGGGTGGCAGAAGGGAGGATTTCACCTCCTGAGCTGGGCTCATCCTGACCCTAAGCCTGCCCTGGCCTGGTCCTGGGCTCTGCTGGGTTTGGTCTGTGCTGCCTGAACCCAGCTCCAGACCAGGAGACCTGGTCCTTCTTCCCCTTCCTGATGGCAAACGAGGAAACTGTGGAATCTCTTCAGCTCAGATGTAATGTTCTCCTGGGGATCAGCGCAGAAAGTTCAAAATTCTCAGTAGCCAGGGTTCCAACACTGAACAATCCCACATTTCTCTCCTTCCCAAACAGGAGCAGGGAAGTTTCCTTGCACCCAAAACTGAGAGCTCCTTGTGGGAGCCCCTGCCCGGGGCCATCCCTCCTCCCCAGCCTCACAGAGCATCCTTCAGCTTCTCTTCTCACTTTCACCATTTGTGTGACAGAGGAGAGCACTGGGTGGGAGGCAGAGGAGGGGCATGGGAGGCTCTTGGGGAGAGGAGGGCTCTGGGGAGATTCCCAAAACAATTTCCCAAAATTCTCAAAAAATTCCCCCAAAAAATAAAAAAAAATCCCCAAAATTCTCAAAGAATTTTAAAAATGTCAGAAAAATCCCCCCAAACTGCCCTCAAAATTAAAAAAAAATCTCAAAGAATTCCCCAAAAAATCCCAAAATTCTCAAAACCCTCTCCCAAAAAATCTCAAAGAATTTAAAAAAGTCAGAAAATTCCACCCAAAATCCCACCGAATTTTCAAAAAAATTCTCAAAGAATTCCCCAAAAAAGTCAGAAAATTCCCCAAAATTTTCCCCAAAATATCCCCTAAAATTAAAAGAAAAATTCTCAAAGAATTTCAAAAAAAGTCAGAAAAATACCACAAAAAAAAATTCAAAGAATTCCCCAAAAAAGGCAGAAAATCCCCCCAAAAATCCTCCCAAAATTAAAAAAAAATTCTCAAAGAATTCCCCAAAGAGTCAGAAAATTCCCCCCAAAATCCCCCAAAATTAAAAAAAAATCTCAAAGAATTCCCCAAAAATTCAGAAAATTCCCCAAAAATCCCCACAAAATTAAAAAAAAACTCAAAGAATTCCCAGAAAAGCCAGAAAATTCCCCCAAAATTAAAAAAAAAATTCTCAAAGAATTCCCAAAAAAATCAGAAAATTCCTTAAAAATCCCCCAAAATTAAAAAAATTCTCCAAGAATTAAAAAAAGTCAGAAAAATTCCCAAAAATTAAAAAAAAACCTCAAAGAATTCCCAAAAAAGGCAGAAAATTTCCCCCAAAATCCCCCCAAAATTAAAAAAAAAACAACTCAAAGAATTCCCCCAAAATTCAGAAAAATCACAAAAAAATCCCCCTAAAATTCCAGAAAAATTCTCAAAAAATTAAAAAAAAAAGTCAGAAAATTCCCCCAAAATCCCCCCAAAATTAAAATAAATTCTGAAAGAATTACCAAAAAAACCCAGAAAATTCCTTAAAAATCCCCGCAAAATTAAAAAAAAACTCAAAGAATTAAGAAAAAGTCAGAAAAATTCCCGAAAATTAAAAAAACTCCAAGAATTCCCAAAAAAGCAGAAAATTTCCCCAAAAATCCCCCAAAATTAAAAAAAAAACAACTCAAAGAATTCCCCCAAAATTCAGAAAAATCACAAAAAAATCCCCCTAAAATTCCAGAAAAATTCTCAAAAAATTTAAAAAAAAAGTCAGAAAATTCCCCCAAAATCCCCCCAAAATTAAAATAAATTCTGAAAGAATTACCAAAAAAACCCAGAAAATTCCTTAAAAATCCCCGCAAAATTAAAAAAAAACTCAAAGAATTAAGAAAAAGTCAGAAAAATTCCCGAAAATTAAAAAAACTCCAAGAATTCCCAAAAAAAGCAGAAAATTTCCCCAAAAATCCCCCCAAAATTAAAAAAATTCTCAAAGAATTCCCCAAAAAAGTCAGAAATTTCCCAAAAAATCCCCCTAAAATTCCAGAAAAAATCTCAAAAAATTCAAAAAAAAAGTCAGAAAATTCACAAAAAATTCCCCCTAAAATTCCAGAAAAAATCTCAAAAAATTCCCCAAAAATCCCTCCAAAATTAAAAAAAAAAAATCACCAAGAATTCCCCAAAAGGTCTGAAAAGTTCCCCAAAGCATTCCCACAATATCCCCCAAGGGCAGAACTCCTCCATAGGGCGGGGTGTGCGGGCTGCACACGCTCAGCACTGCCCCGAGTGCCTCCCCGCTCCCCTGTCTGGCAGTGGCAAACAATAAAGCTCAAGGTGAGCATCACCTCTGCCCTATCTCTCAGATTTGCCTCTCTGCTGTCCATCCATCACCCCCTGCTCTCCTGCAGCCGATTGCAGCCAACCTGCATCAGCTATTGATTTATTGACACAGCCAGGGCTGGAAGATTCAGGGAAGCAGCTCCCCACAGAAACGCTTTTCAGAAGTAGAGATTTGATTTTTTATTTATTCTTCTCTTCAATGTATGGATTTAACAAGCTGTAGGCAACAAAGAACTTACTTCTCCAGCAGGCAGGCTCTCACACTCCCTCCATCTCCTTCCCTTCTCTGGCACAAAAGTCATTTTTAAGGGATTACTCTTTAAGGGCAGAATGGATGGAGCAGCTCCCCAGGGCTCAGATGCTCCATAACCTCTGTGCTGACCTCTCTCACAGGGGTAAATGTCTCCCTGGCTCTCTGTGTTTGTCATGCATTTGTGTTGGTGTCAGCCTGGGACCAAAATTCCCTGGGTTTTTTTCCTGTATCTGATGATGAACTTCCAGCCCAAACAGGTGCAGAGGCACCTGAGGGTGAATGGTGTGATAAAAACCCACAATCAAAGCATGAAGTGATGTATTCCCATCATGAATGAGAAAATATGTGTGGAGAATATCCCAAAAATCCTGGTTTGGGAGGTTTTACACAGCTCCTGTGCTGGGGGCTGCCCCAGCAAGGCAGGGCACAGCTGGCAACATCTGCACCTCCCCCTTTCCTGTGGCTGCTGGCAAATTCAACACTTGGATTGGGATTTTTCCCCCAGGAATTCACTCCAAACTGGAGTTTGGAGAGACCAAAACCAGGGAGGAAAGGTCCTTTGAGCTTTTTCTCAGCCCCAAAGCACCAGTGTGTCGCTCTGCCTTCAACCCCTGGGATTCCCCTCTGCCCCAGCTGGGGCCACTGCAGGGTCTGGGGATGTCCCAGGACATCCCAGCACATTCCCTGTCCCACATGTCCCTCCAGCACCTCTGGGTGCTGTGGGGCCAACCCAGAGCTCCAGGACTGTGAGATGGGTGGGCAGGGGGTTGTGAGGAGGAGGAGGAGGAGGAGGATGATGAGGCCAATGCTGCCCCTCCAGAGTGATTCCCCCATGGGCTGGGGGAGATGCTGCCTTAGCAAACTGGAAACCAATTCCTGGGAGAGCAGCAGGTTCTGAGACCTCAGCACACCCACCCCTGGTCCTTCACAAAGCTGAATTTTTCTGGCTCAGATCTCTGGTTTTGCTCCAAATACCCCAGCTGGGCTTTGGTTCATCAGAGCCCATCCCCTTCTCAGGCCTTCCAGGCAGGTGGAGCCTCATGAGCAGAGCATGGCTCTCATTGCCCCCATCCCAAAACTGTGGCACCAGCCCCTCCCCAGCTCCCCCTGCCCTCAGTCCAGGGGGATTTGTAGGTCCAGTCCTTTCCAGACCTCTTGGTTTGAATGGTTAATGATGGGTGATTTCATTTGTGGCTGCATTAAACATCTGATTACTCTCCTGTGGAAGACTAATTTGCAGGCAATGGAGACAGATGCTTCCCAAACTATCAGCCAAAAGGCCTAATTCCTGCACAGCCAACTTTTTTAATTTGTTTCCTGGCTGATTTAAAAAAAAAAAAAAAAGTTTTACACAATAGCAGGGTCGAAGTGGTGCAAATCCTGTCAGAGACACTTCAGTGCCACCTCTGCCCATGGGCTGCCAGCACCTGAAATGCTGCTTTGGGAAGCAGCTCTGCTGCTCCAAGGGCTCATGAGACTGCAGAGAATTCCAGAATCCCAGAACTGGTGTGGAAGGGACCTCAAAGCCCACCCAGAGCCACCCCTGCCATGGCAGGGACACCTCCCACTGTCCCAGGCTGCTCCCAGCCCTGCCCAGCCTGGCCTTGGGCACTGCCAGGGATGCAGGGGCAGCCCCAGCTGCTCTGGGCACCCTGTGCCAGGGCCTGCCCACCCTGCCAGGGAACAATTCCTCATTGCCAAGATCCCATCCAGCCCTGCCCTCTGGCACTGGGAGCCATTGCCTGGCTCCTGTCCCTGCAGGCCTTGTCCCCAGTCCCTCTGCAGCTCTCCTGGAGCCCCTTCAGGCCCTGCCAGGGGCTCTCAGGTGTCCCTGGAGCCTCCTCTTGTCCAGGTGAGCTCCCCCAGCTGTGCCAGGCTGGCTCCAGAGCAGAGGGGCTCCAGCCCTTGCAGCATCTCCGTGCCTCCTCTGGCCTGGCTCCAGCAGCTCCACGTCCTCCTGCTGCTGGTGCCCAGGGCTGGGGCAGCTCTGCAGGTGGGGTCTCACCTGAGCACAGGGGCAGAGGGGCAGAATCCCCCCCTCCCCTGCTGCCCACGCTGGGGGCTCAGCCCAGCACAGGGGGGGTTTCTGGGGGCCAACACTCATGGCTGGGGCAGCTTCTCACCCACAATTGTCCCAGGAGAAGTGTGCAGGACAACTGCCCACCCTCAGGGGTGTGTAGGTGACATTCCAGAGCTCCAGTTGTGACCCCAAGGGCTTCCAGCCTGTCCCACCTCCTTCATCTCCTCCCCATCATCCTCTCACCACCCTGCTCCCTTTCCTCACTGCAGGAGGGACACAGAGTTGGCCACTGGGGCCAGGGCCCTCCCTTGCAGTGATATCCCACCCCTGGATGGGGAGGGGGTCTGGCAGCAGCTGTGTGGCTGTGCCTGGCCAAGGTCAGCTGCTGCCTGCAAGGACATCTGCAGCAGAGCCTGGCTCGTGCTCTCCCCAGCTCCACACGAGCTGCATTGCTCGTAAGGCCTTAATGATTACCCTCAGATAACTTTATTGGCTGGGAATTATTGGCTGCCTCTGCTGCAGCTCCAGCCTCCCTCCTCCCTGCAGCCAGGCACGAGTGAGACCTGGCAGGGAAGGTGGGCCAGAAACCCCCAGGCTCCCCTTTGGGCTGTTTTAGGGGGGATTTGGCTCAGGGTGTCTTTCTTTGCAGGAGAACAAAGCAGGGGATGTCCACCCTTGGCTGGACAAGATCTGGTTCCATTCAGCTTTCTGAGCACTTTTCTCCAGTGCTTTTCATTGCCAGAGCACTTTAAAGCCAGGATCTGCTGAAGAACACTTTAAAGACAGGATCTGCTGAATTCCTGGGAGCCCTGGGGCAGGTGGGGAGCTGGAGCTGGGATCCACACGGGCCCTTGGGAGCTCTGGTTGCAGCCCTGGCCGGTGGGAATGAGGAAAACCAGGACGAGGATCTTCTCCAGAGCTGGAGGTGTGGTGGTGACGCCTCATTGTCACAGAATGAGGTGTCATTCGTTCCTGAGCCCCTTCCTGAGGCCGTGAGGGCAGCAGGACCCCCCTGAGCAGGGGGAGACCCCTGTGGGATGCCTGCCCTGCCTTGGGGTGCTGAGAGGGGTCCCCAGCAGGGTGCGGGGTGGGGGGAGAGCAGCCCATTGCCATGGAAACAGAACATCCTGTGGCTCATCCTGCCAGGGTGGGTTTGCTCTCCCCTCCCCTCCCCTCCCCGGGTTGTGCGAGCCCTCGGCATTGATCTGGGAACGTGCTCTTGGCATGTATGATCCATGCAAACACCGTGTTCCTATTGATCAGCTCCTCTGCTGCCTGGGCTCGGTGCTGCCAGCAGAAACAAAGGAAGGAGGGGAGGAAATCACCCAAGCCCACTCTGAGCCAGCAGCCCTGGCAGCACCCACGGGCTCCCTCTGGGGCTGCCTGCTCAGCCTTGCCCATTCCTCCCATCTGCCTTTGCATTTCCCCTCCTTCATCCCTTCTCCATCTTCCCCCTCATCCCTGCATTCCAAAAATGGGCCAAATCCCCCCCTTTGCTGCTTTTGGGGCTGTTTCCAAGAACCAAGGAGCCCACACGTCCCTGTCCCACTCCTGGGCATGTGGGGGGACACTCTGAGTGTGTGGGGGTCCCAAACCCAGCTCCTTTGCCAGCCCAGCTCTGTGTAAGCCTTAATAATTACAGTGAGGAGTCAATAACAATTAGGCCTAACAGCCACTCAGCAGAATTGACGCAAATTATTTTAATTTTATGTTTCTATCGATGAACTTTTCCAGGTTGGCACCTTCTCCCCCATTCCCAGCCCCCCATTTCCTGGGCACACTCTCAGAATAGGGGATCACTGCTGGGTTCTCCTCTTGCCACATCCTTGCTGCACAAATCCAGAGTTGTGTGCATTGGAAAAATACCAAAAAAATGCTGAAAATATACTGAAAATATACTGAAAAAAACCCTGAAATATACTGAAAGCTGCATGGGCAGCTTTCTTCTCTTAGGAGAAAAGCCCCTGCTCTTCCAGGGAGGGTGGTTCCCAGGTGCTCCAGAGGGGAGAGGATGGCTTCAGGCTTTGTTCCAGAGAGCTGAGTGCAGCCTCCTTCCTACAACACGACTTTTAGGATATTTTACACACATATTTCCCCATTCCTGGTGGGGATACATCACCTCAGCTTTGGCTGCTACCCTGTCAGATTTTTTTTCATGTCATTCTATACAATTAACCTGCTTGATACATTTCTATTACATAGAAATTATAACGAATCTATTCCAAATGATGCCTCAAAAGCAAAGCTTTTCATGTCTAAGGCTGTCTGAAGTGGCCTCACCTGGGAAATGCAGCCCCAGTCCTGGAGGTTCAGGCTCTGTGCTGGGTGTTTGCAGCACCTCCAGCCCTCCCAGCAGCCAGAACCAAACTCTGGTGTGAGGAAAAAGGCCCAGGACTTTTTTTTGCCGTGCTGGCTGATGCTCAGTGAATGATTCCTGGGACTTTTCCTTTCCTATTTACATGCTGCACATCCCCAGGGATGCTGCAGAGCTCCACATCCGAGCAGTGACCCTCGAGCTGTGCTCATCGCGGCTCCCACCCGTCCTGGGGAGGTTTATCCCGGTCCCTTCCCTCCTCCTGCCTCTCGGGGTGTTTTTCTCCTGTCTCTGCGCCTGGAGCTGGCCCTGCTCGGCTGTAAATTGCCGGCATCCCGGCACTGCTGACCTGCAGCTTTTCTCCTCTCCTGTCATTAGGGCGAGGCAGCCCATTCAGTGGGTGACAGGTGCTCAATTGCTCTTAAGTGGCTCCCAGATAATTGGGGAGGTCTTTAGCTACTTGTAACTTCCAATAATAAACAATAGAGAGAGGGGGAAATATCCACACGGAGCACTTAACTGATGGTCTCGTTGTCAAAACTGCATTAGGGCTCTTCTCCTCGGCCTGGGTGACACGGTGCCACCCTGACGAGCAGAGCCACCTTCTCGCTGTCGCCTGGAGGTGCTGGGTGAGGGCTTGGGCTCATCCTCATCGCTGATGGGGTTGGGGGGCTGTGTGGGGAGGTTTGGAGCTTTGTGAAGCCCTCCCGGGGGGTTTTGTTTGGGTGGAGGGGGTGCAGGTGCAAATCTCAGGTGTAAAAGCCAAGTTTTACGTGTCAGGAATGGCTGCTGCAGCAAAAGCTGATCCCAGACCCCTGTGGTCAGCACAGTTTGCACCTGGCTGAGCATGATCTGATCCTGCCCCATCCCTGGAGGTGGCCAAGGCAGGATGGACAACCTGGAGCAGTGCAAGGTGACCCTGCCTGTGAGAAGGGGTGGAATAAGATGGGCTTTAAGGTCCCTTCCAAACCAAACAATTCCATGATTCCTTGATTGATTAAAAATGTGTTTTAATGTTTGATGGTGGTTTTTTTTAACAATTGTTTGATTTGTGGGAGAATGAGGAATATTAAAGGTGTGATGAACACTCCTATTTTTTAAAAATGTGCTTAATTTTTGAGATATATATGTGGGACTTCCAGGATCTGTTCTTTAAATCCAAACCAGGGAGCTGCTTCTGCCCCCTCTGAGCCAGCTGCAGTCAGTCCCTTGTGAGGTCCCCCTGCTCTGAACAAGGACCTTCCATCCCAAAAGCAGCTGAGAAAGGGCCTTTCCCCAAAGCTCCTCAGCAGCTCCAACTGTCCATGGAGCTTCCACCTTCTGCTGGAAGCTCATCCCTGGCAGGGAAAAGGCAGAAAGATGGGATGGACCCTGCAAAATTGCTCAGTTTGGGTTTAAAACTGCAATTCCCTCACAAAAACCCTCTCAAAACCACTTTTTTATCTCATGGGATGTGATGGGATCAGTGGGATGGGATGGGGTGGGATCAATGGGATGGGATGGGATCAGTGGGATGGGATGGGGTGGGATCAGTGGGAGGGGATTTATGGGATGGGGTGGGATCGATGGGATGGGATGGGAAGCAGTGGGATGGGATCAATGTAATGGGATGCAATGGGATGCAATGGGATGGGATCAATGGGATGGGATGGGGTGGGATCGATGGGATGGGATTTATGGGATGGGATCAGTGGGATGGGATTTATGGGATGGGATCAGTGGTATGCAGTGGGATGGGATGGGAAGCAGTGGGATGGGATACAGTGGGATGCAATGGGATGGGATCAATGGGATGCAGTGGGAAGCAATGGGATGCAATGGGATGGGATGCACTGGGATGCAATGGGGTGGGATCAATGGGATGCAGTGGGATGCAGTGGGATGGGATGCAGTGGGAAGCAATGGGATGGGATCAATGGGATGCATTGGGAAGCAATGGGATGCAGTGGGATGCAATGGGATGGGATCAATGGGATGCAGTGGGATGCAGTGGGATGGGATCAATGGGATGCAGTGGGAAGCAATGGGATGCAGTGGGATGCAATGGGATGGGATCAATGGGATGCAGTGGGATGCAATGGGATGGGATGCAGTGGGATGCAATGGGGTAGGATCAATGGGATGCAGTGGGATGCAATGGGATGGGATCAATGGGATGCAGTGGGAAGCAATGGGATGGGATCAATGGGATGGGATGGGATGCAGTGGGATGCAATGGGATGGGATCAATGGGATGCAGTGGGATGCAGTGGGATGGGATCAATGGGATGCAGTGGGAAGCAGGGCTCACAGCAGCATTAGCTGCCCATGCAGATGTAGAAATGGGATTCCCCCTTCCCCTGCTCTGAGTAAAGGGAGAGCTCAGAGCCAGCAGGAAAGGTGGGAAGAGGGTCCAGGTCCTCTTCTGGAGCTTTCCTTGGTTTCCCTCAGCAGTTCCCTGAGGCTCTGGGGTGCCTGCACTGGACCTGCCCCAGGAGCCCCGTCCTGCTCCCAGTCTCTCCACAAGAGCTTCTCACCAGGTGAAGCCCCTGATCCAGGCTGCTCCTGGAGGAGCCAGAGGGGATTGAGGAGACACCTCAGACAAGTCCTGCCCTGCCAGGGCACCCCTGTGACACTGTCCCTGTCCTTGGGGGGCTTCCCCTGTGGCTCAGGTGGTGCTGGGGGGTCTGGAGGTTCTCACACATGGACTCTTGTTTGAACTATGAATGCTGCTTTGATTGTTTTGTTAAACTTTTGTTGGATATATTGAAGTAGATGGGTATAAAGGTATAAATATTATGATAGTGTAAGGTATAAATATTATATTTAACATATATTTTATATTTATTAATATATTTATAATATTTAGTTTCATATTTAAAGATTTATTTAATATCTATTTAATATATTTATTTTTATTTATTTATATATAAATTATATTTTGATTGTATAAGGCATAAACATTATATTTAATATATTTTTTATATTTTTATATTTACAATATTTATTTTATATATTTATTTATTTAATATATTTTTAATATTTTTATATATTTGTATAGAAATTATATTATTATTATATAAGGTGTAAATATTATGATAATTAGTAGATATATGTTTATTTTTTAAAGTTTTTTTTAATATTGGTGTAAGGTTCAGTTAATGAAACATGTATATTTTTTTGACTTTGAGTTTGGTTATATTTTTTGTAATTGTTGTATGTTTTTATGTATAGATATCAAATGGTTAGAATGATTAAATAACATATTTTAAGAAAATCTTTATACTTATCTTTATGTATTAATAAAAGAAAATTATTTGTTATTCTGTTTTGTAGAGTTGTATGCCTTACACTTTGAATATTAGTTAATAAATTAATAAATTTAATTAATTATTAAGTTAATAAGTTAATAAATTGTTTAATGTAAGAGAAATTGTTTAGGGTATGAGATTGTTTACTTAGCTAATAATTGAATTGATTTAATTGTTTTAAGGCTGTTTTTGAAGTAGTTTGAGGTAGAAGGAAGGTTGTTGTGAATCTTTTTGTAACATTTTAAGTCCTAAAGTTATTATTATAGTAAGGTCTATATTGTTTCTGATTTGAGATACCTTTTATTTTTGTCTTTTTAAATTCCATTTTGGGACAGACTAATTAAAATTTCAGTTGAACTATTGTACAAAATTTGGAATCATAACACGATTTACACTGTGCTTTCATTAACAAGGCTCTATGATATTAAGGACAATTACATTTTTTGTATTAATATAAAAAACCATCCTCCCCTCGTGCTTCTGTCCCTCCCCCAGGCACAGCAAGGCCAGGCTTGACTTTGGCCACAAACCAGTGAGATCCCAGTGCCTGGCGTTGGGATCTTGTGCCAAATTCCCGCGAGTTTTATCTTGTTAAGCCTTCTGTAAATATCCTTTCTCTAGTATAGTTTTAGTATAGTATTCTTTTATATAATATAATATCATAAAAGAACAAATTAGCTTTCTGAGAACATGGAGTCAGATTCATCAATTCCTCCTTGGTCCTGGGGACCCAGCAAACACCACAGCTGTCCCAGTGCCAGGGGATGGTGCTCTCCAGATGTCCCCACCCAGTGCCACAGCCACCCCACACTCGTCCCTCTCAGGAGATGGGAGAGTGGCAGAAAGGGTGATGGACCCCCAAATCCACCACCATCATCATCACCATCATCACCATCCCCAATTTTTGGCAAACGCTGCCGTCCTCACAGCCAGTGGGGATCCTCGCCCATAAATTCTCCATTGATTCACCACCAGAAGGAAAAGGCCACAAATATTATTCCTGATGAATAATTCAGGCAGCTCCAAGCCCTGCCTTGCGCCTTCATTACCCTCCACGAGGACCTGGGGGATACGGCTTGAAAGGCCCTGTAAAAGGAAAAGGGGAAGATTTATTTTTAGGGATGGGCAAATCCCGATAAGCCGCGCTGGGAGGGGTCGCTCCGCGCTCGCTCCGCGCTCCCTCTCGCCGGGGCTTTGTTAAAAAAGGAAAGCACTTACCGGGCTCAGGCCACTCTCCTTTCTTCCTGCCGAAGCTTTCAGGGATGAAAGCATCTAAAGTGCGGGGAGCTGGGGAGGGAATGGTGCCCCTCCTGCAGCCTCTGCCTGCTGCGGGGTGGCGGCGGGGTCACAGGAGAGGACGCTCGCCCCGGGCTTGGTGCCCTGGGAGCCACCCGGTGCCACCAGGACTTGGGGCCCAAACCAGGGAATGGGCACAGGCATGAGCAGATGTGTTGCATTGTGATTTCAGGGTGTACCCCAGAACCTCGGGTCCCTCCCCTGATAATTCCCTGCCAGGTGTGTCAGTCACCTCTCCTTTCCCCTCCCAGCACTGTCTGTCAGTCCTGGCATTCCAGAAGGGATTGGCAGATCCAAAGGATGCCCTCTACCCCTGGGGGCATTGGGCCATCCAGGTGTCCTTTGTCCCTTTGTCCCTCCCCTCCTGTCCCTGCTTGGTGGCTCCCTGCCCCTTCCCTGCCCCTCTCCCCGGGGTTAAAGGAGCAGCAGCCACGGGCTCAGGGAGTTCTATGGGGCCAGGTCCTGCTGGACCCCTTCCACCACCCCAAACCCCTCCCGAGGGAAGCCACCTCACCCTTTGAAAGGTGTGGTGACTTCCCACCACAGCTGGATTTTTGCTGGCTGAAGCTGCATGGAAAGAGAGGCACTTTTCTTGGAAAATTGCCTTTTATCTCGCAGGAAAGGTACAGGGGTGTTGCTTTTTTATTTTTAGGAAATAAACACAAAGGGAGGGTCGAGGTTTTGATGTGAGTCGGATGCTGCTGAGGTTTGGAGTCAGGTATTGGCTCTCCCCCAGGGTCACCCCATTGGTCAGTACAAAATCTGGAGTGGTTTGGAACTTAGAGCCCATCCAGTGCCACCCCTGCACCTCCCACTGTCCCAGGCTGCTCCCAGCCCTGTCCAGCCTGGCCTTGGGCACTGCCAGGGATGCAGGGGCAGCCCCAGCTGCTCTGGGCACCCTGGGCCAGGGCCTGCCCACCCTCACAGGGAAGAATTCCCCCCAATATTCCATCTATCTCTACTTTCTTCCACTTTAAATCCACTGCCTGTGCATGCTGCTGAGCTCCTTGGAGCAGGCCCTGCCCCTGTCCATAAATCCCCTGTGCCCCCATTACAGGGATGCTCCTGTAACAAATGCCAACTTCTGCTGACCCCACACTTCCCTGCTCATCCCAAAAGCAGCTGAATTTCTCCAGTGCTGTGCCCATGAACCTCCTGGGCTTGGAGATTTTCCCTCCCCTGGTTGGCACTGCCATCCCTGTTCCCCCTGCCAATAAAACCTGCTCAGAGGCTGAGCCCTGCATCAGGTGCCAGGATCCATCTCCCACCCCCTGGGAGGGACGAGTGTGGGGTGGCTGTGGCACAGGGTGGGGATGTCTGTCCTCCTGCAGAGCACCATCCTCCCTGGCTGTGGGACAGCTGTGGTGTTTGCTGGGTCCCCAGGATGAAGGAAGAACTGATGAATCTGACTCCATGTTCTTAGAAAGCTAATTTATTATTTTATTATTTGCTATTTTATTTATTTATTCATCATTATATAATAACTATATTTTATTATATTATATAACAGAATTTTATTATAATGTATTATATTATATATTATTTATTATTAATAATATTGTTTATTATTATATTTATTGTATTTATTATTATAATTTATTTTATTTTTATGATTTCATTTTTATTTTATTATTTATTTAATTTTATTATTATATTTTTGTTATATTTATTAATAATATTATGTTTATTATATTATAGTAAATATAATTTATTATATTATAGTAAATATAATTTATTATATTATATAAAAGAATAATGTACTAAAACTATACTAAAGAATAGATAAAGGATACTTACAGAAGGCTTAATAAGTTCCTAATTAAAAACTTGTGACTGACTCCTCAGAGTCTGACACAGCTGGCTGTGATTGGTCATTAATTAAAAACAATTCACATGTTGGATAAACAATCTCCAACCACATTCCAAAGCAGCAAAACACAGGAGAAGCAGATCAGATCATTATTATTTTCATTTTTCTCTGAGGCCTCTCAGCTTCCCAGGAGAAGAAATCCTGGTGAAGGGATTTTTCAGAAAACAACAGTGACAGGACAGCGGCCATCAGAGGGGACACAGGGCTCTCTGAGGGTGCAGATCCTCCTCTGGTGGCCTCAGCCTGGTGACTGCTCTGGATTTGACACCTTCCCTTTGGTGGCAAAGCTGCTGCTGGCTGGACTGGCAGAGCCTCCTTCCACCTCCTCTCCAGTGACAAGTGACAGCCAAGGGCTCAGCTCGTGGGGTTTCAGTGCTGAGACCCCGGGCAGGAGGAGGGTTCTGCTGCCTTGCCCTGTGCCCAGCCAGTGCCTCTGATGTGTTTCATTAAGGCAGGAAATATCTCTGGTTGCTCACCTGGGCTTTGCCCCTCATCTGTCAGAGGGGAGAATCCCCCTGGCTTTCCGGGCTCAGCAGGGTGAAGGTCACCAGGAGCATCCCAGGGGACCTTGGTGGAATCACAGAACAAAACAATCACTGAGGTTGGAAAATTCTTCCAATATCAGCCTTTGACTGAGTGCCTCCCTGCCCACGGAGCCATGTGGCAAAGTGCCCCATCTGCTCTGCTTTCTGAACACTGCCAGGGATGGTGACTCCATCACTGCCCTGGGCAGCCTGTGCCAATGCCTGATCACACTTTCAGTGAAGAAATTTTCCCCAATATCCAACCTCAACCTCCCCTGGCACAGCTTCCATTCCCTCTCCTCCTGTTCCTGTTCCCTGGAGCACAGCCTGACCCCTGGGCTGTCCCCTCCTGTCAGGAGCTGTGCAGAGCCACAAGGGCCCCCTGAGCCTCCTTTGCTCCAGGCTGAGCCCCTTCCCAGCTCCCTGAGCCTCTCCTGGAGCTCCAGACCCTTCCCCAGCTCCACTCCCTCCCCTGGACACCCCCAGCCCCTCAGTGTCTCTTGAAGTGAGAGGCTCAGAGCAGGACACAGGATTCCAGGTGGGGCCTCAGCAGTGCCAAGATTTTGTCTCTCTCTCTCTCATGCCAGAATTTCCAGGGCACTCACAGCAGGAAGATGCCCATGGCAACTCAGAGTGCAGGTGATGGAGCACCCATCTCTGGAGCTGGATAACTGATGGTGATTAATCACCCAGGCTATTGAAAGCCTCTGCCTGGCTCCCAGCTCCTGTTCCAGCAGCATCAGAGTCCCCCACAGCCCCTGTGTTGGTATTTGAGCAAATCTCCCTTGTAACCTCCTCATGTGCCTGTGGCACAGCCTCAGAGCAGCAGTGGGGGCAGCAGCCTTGGCCAAAAGATGTTCCAGGGTGCCAACCCTGATCCCAGGCAGAAGAGGAGGGAGATGGAGGCTCCATTTTCAGAGGAACCATTGTGGGGGCTCCATCGTGGGGTAGGAACGGTCGGGACAGACGGACATGAGAGATCTCTGCAGCCAGGTTGTGGAACTTGGGGTTTATTGCAAAGGACCTGGGGGCAGGGCCCTGCTGGGAGCTGCCAGGCACAGGGTAAAAGGGGTAAGAGAATAAACAGGGTAAGAGGCAAGAGCTAAGAGCTGAGAGAGCGAAGTTCCCGTTACAATACAATAAATCTTCTTCTGTGTTGAATATTCTGATTCTCACTGACCAATCTAGTACAATATAAAAATCCTATAGCATTTCCATACACCCTATAAGAATCATTACATTACTATTCTGTGCTACATTTTAAACCCTAAAAACTCCTCTTTAGACCCCTTCCGCCAAGCTGGCAGGGTCTGCTCTGACCCTTAGACCTGTCTGCAAGCAGAGGGTGTTGTTCCATCAAAAGGGGATCACCTTCAGCCAGCCGTGCCATTGTTTTCTCGTTGTTCAGTAACTGAGGGATCTCAAAGCTTGCTTTCATTTCAATCTTGCTTATAGTTTCCATATTCTCAAAATCTTTTGCCAGGCAATCATATTTATGAGGCTTTCCTGTTTCATCTTCCTCAACATCCATGGATGTGCTGGGACAGGCACAAGAGGAGAGTAAACGTGCACGAGTGGGGTTTGCCATGGCCAGGAGGCTCAGCAGGGGACAGGGACACCCATCCCTCCCCTAAAATCCAGCTGCTGGTGACAAAGCTGTGCCCCCCAAAGGAACCTGGGCTTGCCTGCTCCCAGATCTACACACTGCACTCCATGGGATGCTCCTCAGGCCCTGCCTCCACCCCTGCTCCCCCCAAACAGCACAGCACGGACAGGCCCGTCAAGTGAAAGGTGGAAAAAGGTAATTAATCTACAGAGAAAAAAGTGTTAATACCTCTAAGACACCGGGGACACTGGCTGTCAGCTTCCACCAATTAGTCACCTAAAACCCTGCCTGTATGATCTCTGTGGTACAGCTGAGTTGATTACTCTAATTAATTTTGCATTGATCTGCATGGATCTGCAGCAGCAGGGCCTATCAGGGCCGGAGCAGGAGATGGATGCAGGAGCCCTGCTGGAGTGTGGAGGAGGGAGCACAGCCCAGCTCCCAGGGCTGCTCCTGGTCCCTCCCTGCCCCGAGGCCACCACAGGCAGGGGTGACACAGCTGTCCCCAAAGCAGGGCCAGGGAAAGGGGCAGTGACTCATTCTGGGACACCCCAGTGGCTGCTGTCTCACCCCCTGTGCACATTCCTTCATCCTTTGCTTTCTCCCCATCTCCTAAATTGTACCTCAGGGGGTTTTTGAGCAAGAATCCCTTTTGCCATCTCATACTCAGCAAATGCTGTGGGGTACCCAGAACAGCCTGGGGGCTGCTGCTTTCATGGAATCATGGAATGGTTTGGTTTGGAAGGGATTTTGAGGAGCTTTCTGTGCCTTGCCAAGGAGAATCCCACTCCTCCTGCTGATTCCCCCTTTGCATCAGGCCTAAATGCTGAGCCTGATCCACCTCAGGCAGGCTCAGCCTCCTCTTTTTGGGGACTCTGTGTTCACTCTCAGGAATGTTTTGTGACAATGAAAAGCCAAATGTCTGGTGTTTTCTGTTTTATTTTTTCCCTCCTTACTTGGCTGAAATTTGATCTAAATGTCCCAGTCTGCTCTGAACATGCCCCAGACCCAAACTCCAGGTGGCACTGGCAGAACCTGTGTGGAGCAGGATCCATCACCATCCTCCTGTTTAGGGGTTAATTTCTCCCCTCTCCAGCCATCTCCTGAAGCCTCTCAGCAAGAGGGATCCCTGTCAGAACCCAGGACATTCCTCTGACTGCCCTGGAAGACTCGAGACCCTGGCAGGGGGCTCAGAGACCTTGGCACAGAGTCAAAAACACCTGTGCCTTTGATTTTAGCCCATGGAAACAATTACCAACTTTGTGTGAAGATTTACAAGCCACAAAGGTTTGAGTAGAATGATAGTTAATTTCTAACAAGATGAAAAAGTAGAATTTTGGGGATTTAGAATGGGGATTCAAGAGGCAAGATGGAGGAATCTGGGCATGTCCTGTCCTTCTTCTTCTTCTTCTTCTTGTCCTCCATCTTCTGCTGTGATGGTGGCACTTCTGGATTGGTTTAGAGTAGAGACAGACTGTCTGACATAGGTGATAGGTATTGGAAAATTATTGTAAATAAAGTACACATAGTTTTTAGTATAAAAAGCCAACACCACCCCAAGGGCGGTCAGTGTGCCACAAACCAACCTGCTACACAGACCTCAGCAGGTCAGAGAAAGAATGTGATAGATAAGAGCAAATAAACAACCTTGAAAAGCAGAGCTGAGGAATCTCGACTTCTTCTTTGGTCATAGGGCTGGGAAAAAAACTCTTTAATACCTCAGGAGCCATTTCAACCACAGAAAACCTGAGAGGGTCCCTGACAGCCATGAGGAGGATCTGTGGTTCTTTGGGATCACCCTCCAGCCCCGTGGGCTGCACATCCCCAGGCAGGCTGGCTGGAGGAGCCAGGACCAGCTGTGGTGTCCCTGAGGAGCCTTGTCCCAGCAGCTCCTGCTGGATTTTGCCACTTTCCAGGAATGTCACTGCTTCTCACATCTTTGACCTATTCTTAGCCCTTCAGAAGGCTGGGCCATATCCCCACCAGACATGGTTTTGGGACACACAGCTCCTGCTCTGCCTCCTCCCAGAGCAGGAACAGCAGCTGGGATGCAATTCCCCCTGGAGTGAGCCCGTCCTTGCACTGAGACTCTGCAGGACCCCCCAGCAGCTCCCTGAGCCTGCTGCTCCCCCTGCTCATCCCAATCACATCCCTGGCTGTTCATTAAAGGTTTGGCTCTAATGAGAGCTCCTCTCACAGTGCTTTAACCAGTGCCACTTCCAAATCTGGCTTTACCCATCTTGGAAAACAAAAATTGAGGCACAGAGGGATTTAAACCAGCCAAAAATGGAATGAGGCAAGCGAGCAGGGAATCCTCCTTGCATAGTCCTAACAGGCAAAGGGTTGGCCTTCATCAGCATAATTTCCTGGGATTAATATTAAAAATGTTTCTAATGGCTCCCGCTTGTTTATTAAATACCCAGCGTGGAGATAAGTTATCAGCCCTGGCTGGAATCGCTATTAATCAAATATTCAAATCCATGCTGCAGTTGGCCACAATGGGACATACACATAATTCTCCAGCTCTGGTAATAATTAATCTTTTTTCCCCCTTTTCTTCCCTTCTACTTTGGACTCCTGCAAATATCTTTTGGTGTTAAGAGGTCCCCAGAGAGACCTGCCTCTAAATGAGGTGTAAAAATCTAAGCCGCACAAAAAATAGCATGAGGCTGGAATCGATATTCTCTTCACAGCTACATCGATTAACAACAATATTCTTCATTTATTAATTATGAAGGGGAATTTTCCATCCTTGCATCTCTTTCTCTGTTTGTTGCTTGGGTGGGTTTGTGAGGCCTCAGCCAGGGTGCCAGCCAGGCCAAGGAGGAGCTGGAATCTGCCAGGATGGAGGGGCTGGAGTGGAGCAGGGACAGGGAGCAGAGTTTGTCTGTCTGGGAGCTCTGGGCAGCTCGAGGGGCCTGGGGGCTGAAACCTGGTGAGGCCTGGGAGGTGATGGGGAGAGGGGCTGGAGCTGGGATGGATGGAGCTGGGATGGATGGATGGATGGATGGATGGATGGATGGGAGATGGATGGATGGATGGATGGATGGATGGATGGATGGAGGATGGATGGAGGGATGGATGGATGGGTGGATGGATGGATGGATGGATGGGTGGATGGGTGGATGGAGGGATGGATGGATGGAGGATGGATGGATGGATGGATGGATGGATGGATGGGGGATGGATGGGGGATGGATGGATGATGGATGGATGGATGGATGGATGGATGGATGGATGGATGGATGGAGGATGGATGGATGGATGATGGATGGAGGATGGATGGATGGATGGATGGATGGATGGATGGGTGGATGGGTGGATGGAGGGATGGATGGATGGAGGATGGATGGATGGATGGATGGATGGATGGATGGGGGATGGATGGGGGATGGATGGATGATGGATGGATGGATGGATGGATGGATGGATGGATGGATGGAGGGATGGATGGATGGAGGGATGGATGGATGGGTGGAGTATGGATGGGTGGATGGATGGATGATGGATGGATGGATGGTGGATGGGGGATGGATGGATGGATGGATGGATGGATGGATGATGGATGGATGGATGGATGGATGGATGGATGGATGGGTGGATGGGTGGATGGAGGGATGGATGGATGGAGGATAGATGGATGGATGGATGGATGGATGGGGGATGGATGGATGGATGGATGGATGATGGATGGATGGATGGATGGAATGGATGGATGGGGGATGGAGGATGGATGGGGAGTGGATGATGGATGGAGGGATGGATGGATGGAGGGATGGATGGATGGATGGATGGATGGAGGGATGGTGCTGAGAGCTGGATGGAGGTCAGGGATGGTTGGAGGTCAAGGATGAATGGACCTGAAGACTGGATGGAGCTGGATGGAGCTGGATGGAGCTGAGAGCTTGATGAAGGTCAGGGCTGGATGGACCTGAGGAAAGGATAGACCTGATGGATGGATGGAGCTGAGGGCTGCATGGAGCTGAGGGAAGGATGTGCAGTGTGGCTCAGCAGATGAGAATGGAAGAGGAGGTTGAGGAAAGGCTCCAGAGCAGCTCCTGTGCTCGGGGTTTTTCCAGCCCTGCCCACATCCCAGGGGCTGTCCCAGCTCCAGCCCAGCTGTTGCCCAATGAGTGCCTGACTCTCTCCCACCTCCCCCTGAGTGCTCTGCTCCAGCTCCAGCTGAGCTTCCAGCTCCTGCAAAAGCTCTGCAGGGCTGCAGAAATCGTGCAGCTTCCTCAGCAGAGCTCAGCTCTTCCCTGGGTTTTCCTTGGGATCTGCAGCTCCCTGTCAGGACAGGGGCATCCTGGCTTGGCAGACAATGCTCCCAGCAAGACAATTCCCTGGCAGCTCCCGTGGGAAATGCTGCTCTCCAGCAGAGGGCTTCCCCAGGGACTTTGCAGAGCCAGCCCAGCCTGCCCAGGTGCACAACGGTGGCTCTGGGTCACATTTTGGGGCCAGGGAGATGGGAAATGGCAGGGGAAGGGATCAGCAGAGAGCAGGGAGGTCATGGGAACAGGGTGAGAACCTCAGGGGCTGAGCCCCTTTTGTCATGCACCTTTTTTTCTCAGGGCGCTTTAGGAACCCACCAGCTCTGCCTGGGAGGTGCCACATCTCACTCTGAGTTTCAGGGCTGCTCCTGGGATAGAGAGTGGCTCAGCAGATGAAAATGGGAGAGGAGGTTGAGAAAAGGCTCCAGAGCAGCTCCTGTGCTCTGAGATTTTTGTTTGTGTTTGGTTTTTTTTGGGTTTTTTTTTTGTTTGTTTTAGTTTTTGTTGGGGTTAGGATTGAAGGTACTTGAGATGATAATTTGTGTTTAGACTTAGGTGTTTATTGTTTTTTATTAGTGTCATAGTTTTATAGTTGTGAGTTCTGTAGTCTCTTATTAGTAAGGTACAAAATGGTTAACTATCTCTTGTTATAAGGTCTTTTAAGGCTAAACTATCTAATTAAGAAATGATACTTAAATTATTTTCTCTTTTAACTCAATAACTGATCACTTGAAGCTCACAATGTGGATTTTTTTGGCCTAATTACAAAATGTTACTTAAACTCGTGAAGGAGAAGGAAAAATAAGGTAAAGAAGAACAATTTATCTCTGCTTTAAAACTTTTATCTTGTTTCATATTTATTACTCTATTTTAAAACTCCAAACTCTGAGTTTTCTACCTTCTGATATTATTCACTTCTAATAATGACACACTCATAATCTCAGTGCTATTAATCAATCTCCACAGCTTCAGGTCAAATGTGGTGCTCTCTTGTGAGTCTGTGCCCCTTAGCCCAGAAAGCCCAAATTTCTCAGCACCCAGGGTTCCAACACTTCCCAGAGGCCCTGTGTGAGCAGAGATGGAGTTTGTGTCACCACCTCACCCTGAGAGCTGCCTCAGGCCTGATGTCAGCACCTCCCAGCAAAAAGTTTTCCCCAAATCCTTCTAAATAAGGGGTGCAAATAGGAATTGCACTTGTGGAGCTCTGGGCAGCATCTCTGGGTCCTGTCCAGAGGGAAGGGAGCAGCAGGCCCCACTGCTCACTCCTGCCAGGGGCCCTCAGGCACACCTTGTACTTCCAAGTGTGTAATCGTTATTTAAAGTGAAAATTACCACTGTGCTCTATTAGACTTTAAAATAAAAATGAGAGGTTTTTAGAATGGATTTTCCCTAACGAGGAGCGTGACGGATGGGCCCTTTGGAGAGCGTGTGAGCCAAGTGCTGCAGGGTGAAATGAAATGGCATCAGTGGCATCCCCCACTGCTCCCCTCCCTCAAAAATCCATACCAGCCCCATCCTGCCAGAGTGGCTCTGGGACAGGGGCCAGACACGTCCTTCCCTCCAGGTTAAAGTGAGCAAAGACGTTTCCTTCCTCTCCAGAGACAGACATTTCCCTTCCTCCTAAATCAAAGACAGCCAATGGCCCATCTCTTTTCCCCCTAAATGCATTTTCAGCCTGGAATTTCTCCCATTCCCTTCAACGCTCACTCCAAAACGCCCTCAATTTGGGAGTAGAATTCAGCTTAGATGGCAAATTTCTATCACAAATTTAGCAGGTTTAAATGTGGGGGTTTTTTTTCCCCTAGGTGACCAGAAGCTGAACCCCTGAGCTGTGTGAGAGTGACAATGGTCAAACCTGGGGGTGTGGGACAAGGTTTTGTGTTTGGTTCCTGCTGCTTTGCTGCCTCAAAGCTCATTTTGCATATGTGGAGCTTTCATATCTGTTCCAAAGCCGAAGCATTTTCACAGGGAACATGGAAATGAGGTCTCTGCAATTCCAACCAAACACAATTGACGTTTTCCCAGCTTCATTAAATGTGCTATTTTTACCTCACAAGGTGTAATGTCCCTCTGTGCTCGGTAGTGAAGGGGCTGGGACAAGTTTAAAGGAGCAGCTCTTCACATGAAGTTCTGTTCAATTTCTGTGTTATCTTTGCCAGCACCTTATCAGCCTCTTGGGGCTATCTGCCTTCCCCATCCCTCCCCTCATGGCTGTCAGCGAGCTGGGGATGCTCAATGTGAAAATCCTTTTCCATCAGAACCCGAGGGGCTGCGGCCAGACCCTGAGCCAGGAGCGCATCCCGTGGGCTCCTCCTGGGAGCTGCAGCCCAGGAAAACCAGCCAGGCCTTCCAGAGAGCCCTTCCAGAGGCATCTCCTGCCATGGAGCAAGGGGTGTGTCTGTGATCATCCCACATTTTCCATCCAAGCTCTGCTGGGAGGTTTGAGCTGCTGGAGGGCTCCCCCCTCCCACTTGGGTTCAGCCCGAAGCTGTGGATGGTTCTTGGAGAATCCCAGGAGGGTTTGGGGCATAAGGGACCTCAAAGCCCACCCAGTGCCACCCCTGCCATGGCAGGGACACCTCCCACTGTCCCAGGCTGCTCCCAGCCCTGTCCAGCCTGGCCTTGGGCACTGCCAGGGATGCAGGGGCAGCCCCAGCTGCTCTGGGCACCCTGGGCCAGGGCCTGCCCACCCTGCCAGGGAACAATTCCTGATTGCCAAGATCCCACCCAGCCCTGCCCTCTGGCACTGGGAGCCATTGCCTGGCTCCTGTCCCTGCAGGCCTTGTCCCCAGTCCCTCTGCAGCTCTCCTGGAGCCCCTTCAGGCCCTGCCAGGGGCTCTCAGGTGTCCCTGGAGCCTTCTCTTGTCCAGGTGAGCACCCCCAGCTGTGCCAGGCTGGCTCCAGAGCAGAGGGGCTCCAGCCCTTGCAGCATCTCCGTGCCTCCTCTGGCCTGGCTCCAGCAGCTCCACGTCCTCCTGCTGCTGGTGCCCAGGGCTGGGGCAGCTCTGCAGGTGGGGTCTCACCTGAGCACAGGGGCAGAGGGGCAGAATTTCCTTTCTCATGCTCGGGTCAAGATCAGCCTGAGGTGGTTCTTCTCTTCTTCCCACCATCAGAACGAACCCCAGCTCCTCCATCCCCATCCCTGGAAATCTCACAGCTTGGATGCACCTGTCTCAGACAGCCTGAGCCCCATGAACAAGGTTGTCCCCAAGACTCTGCCATGAAGCCATTGTGCAGAAATGTCCCTGGGAGCTGCTCACTGTCCCCTCTCCCTCCAGCTCCAAGTGCCACCAGTGCCTCGAGCCTGCACGGTCTCAGCTTCTTCCTGGGAGCTGTCCCCAGCAGGGACACGAGCTGGCAGAGGGTGGCCCAGCCAGGCCTGGGGGGACAGTGCCAGGGGAGGAGAGGCAGCTCGGGGCTCTGGTTAGCCCTGAATCCGCAAAACTCAGCGTCCCTTGAGCAGTGCTCAATACTCCTATTGATCAGTGCTGTGCCTTGATCAGTTTGCTGTGCTGCTGCCGCAGTGCTGCTTTGGGCAGGGAGGGAGGGAGGGAGGGAGGGATGGAGGGAGGGAGCGGCCCTGGAGGGGGCAGGGAACCCAGAACGCGCCTGCGCCGCCGATGCTCCAACTTCCCAAGGCCAACTTTGCCTGCTCCTGCTGGGCTGGGGGCCTCCCCATCCTTCTGAGGGAGGCAGGCTGGGCTCTGGCCTGGGGAATCAGCTCAGGGGGTGTTTTCGAGGCAGGAGGGTGGAGGAGAAGTCCAGAAATCCAAAAATCTCCTCGCTCCTGCCCAGCTGCCTTCTTGCCAAAGCCTCCTCAGACACCTAAAGCTGGGAGTCCACCCAATGCCAAGAGCAGAAGCCAAGAACCAAAGGAGGGAGAGGGAGATTTGGTCTCTGTCCTGGCTGGGAGCACCCAAGGGAGGGTGGGAAGCTTTGGGGGGACCCCATCCTGCTGTGTCTATCTAAGGGGAGTGGCTGTGTCAGAGCAGAGGTGGGCCTGGGGTGTCCCAAGGGCCTGGGCATGGCCAGGGTGGCCAAGAAGGCCAATGGCACCTGGCCTGTACCAAAACCAGCAGGGACACAGGGATTGTCCCTCTGTGCTGGGCACTGCTGAGGACAAACCTGGAGCAAGTGTCCAGTACTGACCCCTCACCGCAGGACAGACATCAAGGCTGGAGCGTGTCCAGAGAAGGGAACAGAGATGGGAAGGGTCTGGAGCTCCAGGAGAGGCTCAGGGAGCTGGGAAGGGGCTCAGCCTGGAGCAAAGGAGGCTCAGGGGGCCCTTGTGGCTCTGCACAGCTCCTGACAGGAGGGGACAGCCCAGGGGTCAGGCTGTGCTCCAGGGAACAGGGACAGGAGCAGAGGGAACGGCCTCAGGCTGGGCCAGAGGGGGTTAAAGATGAACATCAGGAGGAATTTCTCCATGGAAAGGGTGCTCAGGCCTTGCAACTGCCCAGGGAAGTTTGGAGCTCCCGTCCCTGGAGGTGTCCAAGGAAGGCCTGGATGTGGCTCTGAGTGCTCTGGGCTGGGGACAAGGTGGGGATGGGGCACAGTTTGACCTCGGTGACCTCAGAGGGCTTTTCCTAGCAGGTGACTCTGATTCTGTGTGAGCAGAGGCACTGAGGAAGGTGTGGTGGGATGGAGCAGAGCAGGACAGGTGGATCCACAGCCTGACCTGGTTTGGGCTCAGCTGGCAGTGCATGGGGTGGGTATGAACACCAGGATGACTCTGGATGTCCCCATAGCCTGAGCTGCCTGTGTCCTACACTGTCCCCATCATCTAAACACCCTCAGCAGCCTTGGGGACATCAGCCAGGGGCTTTCTCACAGGGGCAGCCCCATTTCTGCTGAGAGGACTGGGAACACGTGCTGGGCTCAGGAGTGGAGGGAGGCAGGGAGCCAAAACCCCACCCCCAAAGGTCACAGAGTTAATTCCAGCTTGTGCCCCCCTCTCACACCTCACTGATTAATAATTGAAGAAAATGTATTTCTTTTTCAGCTTGGCATAAATCAAAAACAAACACAGTATCCATATTCTGCCCCAGGGAGGAGCAGGAGCGTGGGCTGGGAGCTGCCTTGGAGCAGGGGGAGGCTGGGATGGCAGCAGGGGCTCTTTGGCAGAGGCTGATGTTGGCTTTGAGCTTCTCCCATTGAAACCAGCACTAAAAGGCTCCTTGAGAGATCTGAAAGGGGCTGGTGGAGCTGGGCTGTCAATCTGCTGCCACCAGGAAAGCCTGAAGGGGTTTTTGGGCATTTCCCAGTGCCCAGGTCCTCCGTCCCTTGTGTTCCCAGATCCTCCATTCTTCTTCATCCCAGCTCCTCCATCCCTTGTGTTCCCAGGTCCTCCATTCTTCTTCATCCCAGCTCCTCCATTTCTCCTGCTCCCAGGTCCCCCACCCATCCTGCTCCCTGGTCTTCCTGCTCTCAGGTCCTCCACCCTTCTTGCTCTCAAGTCCTGCATCTCCTCCTGCTCCCAGCCATGGCTCAGCTGAACTGCTGGCAGCTTCTGGAGACACAGTTTTGGATTGCTGGAATGGTGTTGGGGGAATTCACCAGCCTGGCAAAACACACACAGTCCAGGGAAGCCTGGAAAAGGAGGAGGAATGGCAGGAACATGTCCCTGCCTCACCCAGGGCCTCCTGCCAGAGCAGGTCTGGAGCACCAACCATCCCTCTGTGCCACTGGCTGTGGGAACCCAGAACATCCCTCTGGCTGTCCTGGACTGCCAAGACCCCTGCCAGGGGGCTCAGAGACCCTGGCACAGAGCCCAAAACACCTGTGGGTTTGATTATGACCTGTGGAGCAAATGACCAACCTTATATGAAGATCAGCAAGCCACAACAGTTTAAGTAGAATATTAGTGAAGTTATCATGGGGTGAAAAAGTAGATTTTAGGGTTTTTGGAATGGGGGTTCAGGAGGCAAGATGGAGGGAACTGAGTGTGTCCAGCCTTTCTCCTCCTTCTTCTTGGCCTCCATCTTCTGCTGTGATGTTGGCACAAGTTGGAAATGACAAATATCAATAATGGCCAGAGTGACAAGCTCCAGTGGTGTCGGATTTCAGGACATCCCTCTGGCTGTCCTGGACTGCCAAGACCCCTGCCAGGGGGCTCAGAAGCCCTGGCACAGCGCCCAAAACACCTGTGGGTTTGATTATGACCCATGGAGCAAATCACCAACCTTATATGAAGGTCAGCAAGCCACAACAGTTTAAATAGAATATTAGTGAAGTTATCACGGGGTGAAAACGTAGATTTTAGGGTTTTTGGAATGGGAATTCAGGAGGCAAGATGGAGGGAACTGGGTGTGTCCAGCCTTTCTCCTCCTTCTTCTTGGCCTCCATCTTCTGCTGTGATGTTGGCACTTACAGATTGGCTTAGAGTAGAAGCTCACTGTCTAACATAGGTGGTAGGTATTGGAAAGTAATTGCAAACATTGTACAGGTAGTTTTTAGTATAAAGACATAACCCTGCCCTGGGGGCAGGCAGAGTGCCTGGAACTGTCCTGCTGGACAGACCTCGGCAGGGCAGGAGAAAATTTTTTATAGATAAGAAACAATAAACAACCTTGAGACTGAGAAATGAAGAGCCCTGACTCCTTCTTCAAGTGCCAGGCTGGGAAAAGAGACTTTTAACATTCTTCGGGTCAAAGCGGCCCAAAAGACTCTGAGAACTGGCTCCTTCTCCCACCTCTCAACCCTCATCCAGGAGGGTTTGCCCATCCTGTCCTCTCCCTCCCGGCTCCCAGGGGTGACCCCATGCTCAGCTGCTCCTCTCCTGCCCTGTCTCGCTGCTTCCAGCCCCCAGGCTGCCGGCAGGAGCTGAATCCAGCGCTCCGTGCCATCGATTTGCATTGATGGATCCTCCAGGAACGCCCATGGAAGGCGCAGGCATCCCTAACCGGAGCTGGCTCCTCCATATTCATCTTGCAGCTGTCGCGGGGCGTACGTGTCGTCTGTAACCTCGCACCTGGGCCCTGGGGCGGGGCAGAGCTCCCAAACGAGTTATTCTGCAGGTCCAAGGAAGGCCTGGATGTGGCTCTGAGTGCTCTGGGCTGGGGACAAGGTGGGGATGGGGCACAGCTTGACCTCGATGACCTCAGAGGGGTTTTCCAAGCAGGTGACTCTGATTCTGTGTGAGCAGAGGCACTGAGGAAGGTGTGGTGGGATGGAGCAGAGCAGGACAGGTGGATCCTGCCAAGGTGGAGCCACATTTTGCCCTTCTGGCTGCTGCTGGAGCTCTTTGTTCAGGACATGGAGCGGGGCAGGTACAGCCAGGACGGGCTGAGAGAGACCTGGAGGTGGCAGGTGCTGCTACCGACAGCTCTCCTCAGGGCTGTGGGGGCACCCACATCCCCCAAAACACCCAGAGAATTTCTCCTGGGAGCTGGGAGGGATCCAGCAGACCCCGGGCTGCTCCCATTTCTGGCAGCCACCTGCCGCTCCCTCCCCTCTCGGTTAAATAAAGCTTTGGGCTGTGATGAAGCCCATTAAAGTCAGAGGCGAAGGTGTGGGATTGAAATGTAGGACAGCAGCCGCTGCAGAATGTGGTTGCATGGGATCAATGGGAAATCGATACCCGGCTCTGCTCCCCGGGCTCCCGCCGGGCCCTGCTGCTGCTGCTGCTGCACTCCCCGGGCACTTCCCAACTTCTGCACCCTCTGGAATGGCCCCGGACAGCCCCCCAGAAGTGGGAAAGGAGGAATTTTGGCATGTAGACAAAGGTTTGCAGCTGCGGAGGCCTCGGAGTTTTGCAGCGGGCTCAGATGGGGCTGGATCCCTGAGGGGTGGGAGGGATGGAGCTGGGCCTCGGGCGCTGCACCTCTTCAGCTTCTTGTGGAGGGTGCTGAGGAAGCAGCCACGACCCACATGGGGTCAGGGTTGGATCCAGTGCCACCCCTGATCCCTGCAGAGGGAGCATCCATCGGGAAGTGGGGCTGCTCTGGACAGGGATCACCGAGCAGCAAAGCCCTGGAGTGGGGAGCAGAACACAGCAGGGCATCCCTGTGCTCCCCCGTGCCTCTGCACCTCGGCAGGAAAACACAGGGGGTGCCCAGGGCTCATCCAGCCCCGAGCTCCCAACCCGAGGGAGGCTCTGCATCCCCCCGTGCCATGGCGATTGTCACCACAGCCACTGCCACCACGGCCACTGTCAGCACTGCCACTGTCACCACAGCCACCGCCACCAGTGCCACTGCCACCAGTGCCACTGTCACCACTGCCACTGTCCCCACTGCCACTGTCACCACAGCCACTGTCAGCACTGCCACTGTGACCACAGCCACCACTGCCACTGCCACCCAGCCACTGTCACCACTGCCACTGCCACCACTGCCACTGTCACCACGGCCACTGCCACCACAGCCACTGTCACCACGGCCCAGGGTGGCACAAAGGGATCTCTCAGGAACCATAGTTTCACCGGGCCGAGGTGAGCACGGCACTGTTTAACCCCCTCTGAGCACTGATGGATTGATCTGAGCCCAGTTACTCCGGGTTTGTGCCAGTGAGTGGGGCTGGGCAGAGCCCAGCAAGGCCGGGAGCTGTTCTGGGGGTGCCCAGCTGGGCAAGGAGCGCCCCACACACCCCGTGTGCCTGTGGTGCCCAGAGGTGACACCCCCGGCTGCGGTGCCCTCCGCTGGGGCAGTGTGTCCTGCCCATCCCAGCCCAGCCCAGCTCAGCTCAGCTCAGCTCAGCTCAGCTCAGCTCGGCCCAGCCCGGCCCGGCCCAGCCCGGCCCAGCACAGCCTGGCCCAGCACAGCCCAACCCTGCCCAACCCAGCCCAATCCAGCTCAGCCGAGCCCAGCAATGTGCCCAGCTCGGCCCAGCCCAGCTCAGCTCAGCTCAGCTCAGCTCAGCCCAGCCCAGCCCAGCCCAGCCCGGCCCAGCACAGCCCAGCCCAGCTCAGCTCAGCTCAGCTCAGCCCAGCCCAGTCCGGCCCCTCCGGGCTCCACCTCTCTCCGAGGGGCTCTTTGGGTCCCTTGGTGTCCCCTCAGTCCCTCCTGCCGGGGAGGGGACACCCTGGGGCCTGGGAAGGGGAAGGGATGTGCAAAAGCGCCATTAAACAGTCGGGTTTATCATCCCGGCTCACGTGAGCACGGCAGAAACATGACATGATCCATCAGGGATGAACATTAATTATGATTGCACCTTGAGATCTTGATTGCCATCGATTTATCGATTCCTCGGCCCCTGGCAGCAGCCCCGCTCGGCAGGAATTGCACGGCGGGGAGGCGCCTGGGCCGGCCCGTGCTGGGATTTGGGGCTGGGGTCTCCAGAGACGCTCCAGAGGAGAGGGGATGATGCTTTGGGGGGGGAAGAGAAAAGAGGGATGAGGCTGCAACATCGCGCCCACCTCCTCCATGGCACAGAGGGGACGTGGCAGCAGCTGGGGACACTGAGGAGAGGCTGGGAGCAGATCCCGGAGCAGATCCCACAGAGCCACGGGCTGAGGGAGCCTCGGGGCAGATCCCACAGAGCCACGGGCTGAGGGAGCCGGTCCCGGAGCAGATCCCACAGAGCCACGGGCTGAGGGAGCCGGTTCTGGAGCAGATCCCACAGAGCCACGGGCTGAGGGAGCCCCGGAGCAGGTCCCACAGAGCCACGGGCTGAGGGAGCCGGTTCTGGAGCAGATCCCACAGAGCCACGGGCTGAGGGAGCCGGTTCTGGAGCAGATCCCACAGAGCCACGGGCTGAGGGAGCCGGTTCTGGAGCAGATCCCACAGAGCCACGGGCTGAGGGAGCCTTGGAGCAGATCCCACAGAGCCACGGGCTGATGGAGCCTCGGGGCAGATCCCACAGAGCCACGGGCTGAGGGAGCCGGTTCTGGAGCAGATCCCACAGAGCCACGGGCTGAGGGAGCCGGTTCTGGAGCAGATCCCACAGAGCCACGGGCTGAAGGAGCCTCTTTGAGGCGGGCTCTGTCCCCCCCCGGAGCCTCCCCGCTGCTGATCCCATCGAGCGGCGATCGGATCAATGCTGGCCGTACCAAGCCCCGCTCGGGCGGGGAGGAGGGACGGGCTGCAGCATTTCCGAGCGGGTTTTCCATCCTCAGGCTCCTGGAGAAGGCGCCTCTGGGCTGCTCAGGCTTGGTACATCCAGCAGAGATTAGCGAGGGTGGGAGAACAAAGCCCGTGGTGCCCCGATGTGTCCAGGCTGGGAATGCCGGGGGGCAGCACCTCATTCCAGGGGTTTTGTTTGCAGGGATGGGAATGTTGGGGTGCAGGACCTCATTCCAGCGGTTTGGTTTGCAGGGATGTGTCCAAGCTGGGAATGTTGGGGCGCGGGACCTCTCTCCAGTGGTTTTGTTTGCAGGGATGGGAATTCCAGGATGCAGGACCTCACTCCAGGGGTTTTGTTTGCAGGGATGGGAATTGCAGGATGCAGGACCTCACTCCAGCTGTGGTGGCTGCAGGGATGTGGTCCAGAGTCCTCCTCAGCTCAGCTTTAGGGGCATCCTCCCCTCTCAGCATCTCATAAACCACCCAAATGAGCTGTTCACCATCAGTGCTGCTCCAGGCTGGTGCTCAGCAGGCTCCAGGCTGCTCCCAAAGCTGGAGCAGCCCTGGATAACCATGGATAGAGGCAGGAGCAGCAGGAATGCTTGCTGAGTGACCCAGCTGCCCTCACCAGCTCACTGCCCCCTTCCAGCAAACCCAGCCATGCCCAGGGAGGTGCCAGCCACAGAGCCGAGCCCATCACAGCTCAAGCAGGGAGAGAAAAAAATTATTTCAAATAAACTGGCTGGAATAGGATATTGATAACCAGACCAGGGCAGCATTGAGGGGAAACAACCCAGGAAAAACCTTCCTGGTGAATCTCCAGGGAAAATTTTTTGTAAAGGTTAAAAAGAAAAAGAACCTCAAAAAAGCCCTGCTGTACAATTAATTCCTTCTGATGGTCATTTCTCTGGCTGCCATTTAAGGCAGGCACTTGGGAAGTGCTGGGATATCGATGGAGAGGAGGAGGAGGAGGTGGCAGGACCTCATCCCCTGCCCCTCTGCACAGGCTGTAAGTGCGGGGCCTGTGATTTATTCAGTATCCATGAATACTGAGTGAAATCAGAATAATGGGGCACTTAGCCAAGTTACTGAGAAATCGCTATTGTGATGCAATTTACTTCAATTAATTAAGCCTTTTTTGTTACCATTATTCCTTGTTTTACATTTTGTTTTAAATTTCAAACGATTGGGTGCATTGTGGTGGGAAGCTGATAGCACTGGTTGGAGCCTGCACTCAGAGCCATAAATACCCCATAAATACCCTATAAATACCCCGGGCTGCTTGTGCCAGCCCCTCCCAGCCCCTGGGCCTGCTGCCCTCCCCAAAACTCAGCAAAGACCACAGAGCTCCCCTGCAGCTCCCCTGCAGCACCCACTTTGGTGCTCAGGTGGATTTAATGTGGTTTTTAATGCAGCTCCTGAGGATGCTCTAAATTTGACCTGCGAAGGGAAACCTGAGCTTCGAGTGCAATGAGTGGAAAGGAGGTTTTTATCTCACTGTGTGGAAAAGGAAATCACAGACTCACAGAACCACAGAACTGGGTTGGGAGGGACCTTGAAGCCCATCCAGAGCCACCCCTGCCATGGCAGGGACACCTCCCACTGTCCCAGGCTGCTCCCAGCCCTGTCCAGCCTGGCCTTGGGCACTGCCAGGGATGCAGGGGCAGCCCCAGCTGCTCTGGGCACCCTGTGCCAGGGCCTGCCGACCCTGCCAGGGAACAATTCCTGATTGCCAAGATCCCATCCAGCCCTGCCCTCTGACTGTGTGAAACCATGGCCCAGCCCTTGCAGCACGGAGGGAAGGATGAACCCCCCTCCCGTGCCTGCAGAAGGAGATTTTCCAAGGGCAGGAAGGGAAGTTTCACCAGGTGCCCTCAGTGTTTCTGTGCTGATCCTCTCCAGGAGACCTTGGCCAAGGCCAGAGCTCAGGGAGGGGGATCCCAGAGCAAAGCAGCCTCCACCAGGCCCTGTGAGGTGGCTCTCATCTCCCCGTTCCATTGTGGCTCCCATCTCCCCATTCCATTCTGGTTCCCATCTCCCCATTCCATTGTGGCTCACATCTCCCCATTCCATTGTGGTTCCCATCTCCCCATTCCATTCCCAAAGGCATTTCCTGCAGCAGGTGGGGCCTGGGAGCACCTGCCCAGCACAGCTCATGCCAGGAGGGGACACCCATGTCCCCTGGGACACCAGGAGCTTCTCACTCCTGTCAGGGCTGAGGGGGTGAAGCTCCAGCTGTTCTGCTCTGCACAGAATGGCTGGGTTTGTGTTTTCCCCAGCTGCTGTGCCTGGGGCAGGATCACAGCCCCAGGATCTGAGGCCTGAGCAGCTGGAGGCCCTGCCTGGCCCTGCTCAGCCCTGGGTGCTGCTGGGGTCCCCTGTGGGCTCCTCCTCAGGGTTTAATGTCCAGCTGGACCAGGATTTTCCCAGGACCCTGCAGCCCCTGCCTGCCCTGGGTCTGTGGTCAGGATGAGCCCCCCTGGAAGATAATGATCCCCCAAGGAGCTGAGGCTCAGCCACAGAGGGTCAGTTTTGAAAAGAGTTGAAAAGCAAACAGATAGTACCAAATATCCATATTTTTTAAAAATTAAAAATATTCACGTACATAAAAGAATTTTATATAAATTTATATAATATATAATACATAAATATATATAATATTGATATCTATAGATATAAAAGTATCTCTAGATACTTTTTCGGGTGCAGTTTTTACTTCTGCACTCACAGGGGAAACAGCCAATCATACTTATCAACATTTTTTACAAGTTTTTGCTTCATTGGGTGTACCCCAAGAAGTAAAAACGGACAATGGCCTCACATACACAGCTCAAAAATTCACCACAGCAGAGCACCCAGATTAGGTGGATCCCAGCCCCACAGAGACCTCAGGTGGACCTGGCAGTGCTGGGTTAGGGATTGGTTGCAATGCTCTTGGAAACCCTTTCCAACCTTTATGATTGTGGGATTCTGTGATTTTATTCTGCTCCTCCCACATCTCCAGCTCTGAAGCCCTGGGATCTGGAGTCTGGGTTTGAACAGACAGGTGTGTGCTAGGGAAGGCAGGAGCCTCCCTGAAATGGAAAATGTAACCCCCCTCCCTCTGAATTATTATAATTTTGAAACGAAGGGGACTCAGGCAAAGATATGGGAGCAGGAATAACAGTTCTTCATTAGGGAAGAAAATAAAAATAAAATAAATAAACAGTGCAGTAATACAAAACAACCCTGCCAGAGTCAGCCCATGCCCTGTCCCCTGTGTGTCAGGGGGTGGCACAGCCCCATCCCATGGGGGCTCAGCCCTCCTGCAGTGCCAGCTGTGGCTCTGCTGGAGCAGGGATCCTGCACAAGGGGGGAGTTTTCCTCTGCAGCTCCAGGGCTGCTGCAGATGGGCCTGGGCTCCCTCTGGCCATGCAGGGCAGCAGAAGCTGCTCCTCTGGCAATGCCCTGGGCAGAGGCTGCTGTGCTGTGCCAGGCTCACATTGGATCCAGGTAGGAATGCTTGGCTCCTGCCCTGGGCAATGCAGCATCTCCCCATGGGATGCTGGAATTGGATCAGCCCTGCAGGGACACTCAGTGGCCACGGACAGCAGAGATCTCCTGCAGGGAGGGTTGGTGTGGGAGAGATAAAGAAAAAACTGCCCCAAGAACAGCAGAGAACTGCCCCAGCTCTGACAGGTGGGAACAGAACACACATCGCCATTTCCAACCTAAGGACCTGCTCAGCATCCCAGCCCCTGCAGCATCCCTGCCTCTCTCCCTGCACCTTCCATCTCCTGCAGAGCCAAGGGATGCAGCAATTCCCTGGCAAACAAAAGGGATTGGTGCCATCAGGAGTTCTCCTTCCAGCCCTCCAGGTGATGCCATCTCACCTCCTCCATGTGTCTTAGGTTGGAAATAGGGGAATTCTCTTCCTATCTGTCAGAGATGGGGCAGTTCTCTTCTGAGTGTCCCTGCAGGGCTGATCCAATTCCAGCATCCCATGGGGAGATGCTGCATTGCCCAGGGCAGGAGCCAAGCATTCCTACCTGGATCCAATGTGAGCCTGGCACAGCACAGCAGCCTCTGCCCAGGGCATTGCCAGAGGAGCAGCTTCTGCTGCCCTGCATGGCCAGAGGGAGCCCAGGCCCATCTGCAGCAGCCCTGGAGCTGCAGAGGAAAACTCCCCCCTTGTGCAGGATCCCTGCTCCAGCAGAGCCACAGCTGGCACTGCAGGAGGGCTGAGCCCCCATGGGATGGGGCTGTGCCACCCCCTGACACACAGGGGACAGGGCCTGCTCTGACTCTGGCAGGGTTGTTTTGTATCACTGCATTGTTTATTTTATTTTTATTTTCTTCCCTAGTAAAGAACTGTTATTCCTATTCCCATATCTTTGCCTGAGAGCCCCTTAATTTCAAAATTATAATAATTCAGAGAGAGGGGGGTTACATTTTCCATTTCAGGGAGGCTCCTGCCTTCCCTAGCACACACCTGTCTGTTCAAACCCAGACTCCAGGTCACTGTTCCAACTCCTGCACGGGCACATGAGGGGTTCCTGTGTGGGGCTGGGGTTACCCCTTTAATGGAGGGGAGAGAAAATATTGGTGCCTTGGACCCCCCAGGGAATAAATTCATACTGCAGGATTGGTTCGATCTTTTCCCTCCTTCTGCCTGATTCCTGGAGCCTCCTGGGTAACAAAGATTAAGCTTCAAGCCCTTCTGATATTACTTTGAAATGCAGAAACCTTCAGAAAAAGACACTAAATCTTCCCTCATCCTGGAAAATGGCAAATATCTTTGGGGATGGATGAGTGCTTGGCTATTTGCTCCTTCTCCCACCCTGGAGTGAGGGAGCCCCAGGGCTCACAAACCCCTCAGGGGCACCACACACCCCTGCCCCTGCCCAGAGCTCCCTTTGCTCCCTCTCAGAGCTCAGAATTCAGTCTCACTCCTTTGGCTGTGGCCAGGAGCACGGGCAGCAGCCACCTTCATATCAGATCAATTAATTATCAGCCCTGTTAGGATGAAGCTGCTGAAATGTGGGCTGGGAGAGCTCAGGAGTGCAAGCACACAGCTCTCATTTCCCCAGTCCCATAATGGCTGGAGACAGCCCTGCCTGGAATCCCAGTCTGCAGTGGTTTTGGTTTGTTAATTGGAGATTTTGTTAATTTTGAGATTTTTTTGCTAATGTATTAAAGAGTGTGGTGGGTTTGGTGTTGGTTAATTACTAATGCACTTGCTTTTTGTTGTGAGATAGGATTAGGAGAAAGGTAAAGTAGTGGGGGTACATGATAAGTGAAAAATGCTCTTAACTCAATGGAATAATAAAACATAAAATGAAAATAACATAATATTTTCATTTACAATGAAAATAACAACATGAAAATTTTACTGGAGAAATTAAAAAGGGTGTAAAAAGCATATTATGGGGTTTTTTGGCGGGGTACAGGATTTTACATGTAAAACCATTACACCAGGATAAACCTGGAGCAGCTCCAGGTGTTTAATTGGTGTCACCTGGGCATGGGTAGGTGGAGCAGCATCCAGCCCTTGGGGTGGGATCCTGGTCCTCCCTGAGGCAGCAGCTCCTCAGCTGGGACACAGCAGGGGCTGGAGGCTTCACTGTGCATGGAGATGGAGCTGGAAATTTAGGATATTTGAGGAAATTGAGGAGAGAACAGGTAAAGCTGATGCACAGGGAGCAGGAGATGGAGAGTCCTGAGTGTGGGGGGCTCCTCACTGCAGGGAGGGGAAGGAAAAGGGGGTGGAGATGCTGCAGGAGGAGGCACAGTGCTGGATTAAATCCTTTTCTGATTTAGAGATAGGGTACCTGAGAGGTGTTTTAAAAACTTTTATTCTGTTTTCAGTCTTCTGTGAAGGGTGAGACAATACAGATGTTCACATTATTATCTGAATCATCTGTGATAATTCACACCATCACAATCAGAAGATGGCTGTGATAGAAGATTGTGTCTAATCTCTCTCCTGCTCAAGAGAGAGGGGGAAATGTAGGAAATGGATTTGTAGGGAATTCTCAAAGCCTGACAGAAAGCTCACACAGTGTGCACCTGTATGAAAACTTCCTATCAAACTTGAAAAATTCTCTACAAATCCATTTCCTACAGCACGGGAGCAATGGAGTGGAGGGGGGACAGGGACAGGGCAGGGACAGGGGCAAAGACAGGGGCAGAGGCAGGGACAGGGCAGCAGGTTTGATGTGCCCATGGGGTGTTTGTTGCCCAGGCTCTTGGGCTGCAAAGGGCTGGGCACTGCAGCCCTGAGTAGAGAGCAGCTGGCAAAGTCCAAGCAGTTGAGGGGTTTTGTAAAACTGAGACACTTTTCCCAGTGTCTGGGAGCTGCCAAGCCAAGTTTTTGTCACTTGAGTTATTTTGGGTTTTTCCTTGGTCCCAGCCACACATTTCCTTTACAGTCAGGTGCTTCAAGCTCAGTGGTGTCCCCCAAAATTTCCCCTGCCATCCTGGGCTCCTTTCTTTGACCTCAGAGTCCTCGACCAGCCCAGCCTGGTTCCACTCCCAGACTGCAAACAAAGCCTCTCACAGCCAAGGCCACCTTTGCTGCTTCCTTTTCCTGAGCATCCCACAGCTCTGGACAAATCCTTCCAGCTCTTTGCCAGCTGTGCTGCCTGCCCTGCCATCTCCCAAGGGGTCATTTCCCTGCTCCCAGCCCCTTCCCCAAGGCTGGCCTGGGTTGCATCTCCCTGCCAGGAGGTTTAACCTCCCCTGGAGATCTGGAGGAGATTCCACCTGAAGTCCAAACTCCTGGATGTTCTCACTGACTCAGATGGGCAGCTCTGGACATGAGGCTGTCCCTGAAAAAACTCCAAGTTTTCCATCATGACTTCCATGTCCCATCCCTGGAAATGTCCAAGGCCAGGCTGGATGGGGCTTGGAGCTACCTGGTTTAGTGGAAGGTGTCCATGGCACAGGGATGGAACTGGATGAGCTCTGATGTCCCTCCCAACCCAAACCAGTCTGGGATTCCATAAGAATTCCCTTTGAAAGACGTTGCCATTGAGTTTTGGCCATGCCCAGGGAAGCTCAGGGGAGCTGGGAGCCACATTCACCATGTGTGTCCCCAGGTCACTGCTCTCCAAAGCCAACCTGGAATTTCAAGGCAGGGACTTTTTCCCCCTCCAAACCCTCCCAGGCTGAGAAGGAAGTGATATTCTGACTCTATTTTTCTATCAATAAAGTTTATTGTCCTTTTCTCGCAAACCCTTCAGCAATTAAAAAAAAAAAAAAAAAGAAGAAGAGGAGGAAGAAGAAGACAAAGGGAGTTGATGTTTGACTGCTGGGCTATCACTTAAGTCCTTGTTCCTGTTTACTCAGGACTTATTAGAGCTCATTCAATGCCTATAGCATGGCTGGATCAATACCTGCTGGGAGCAAGAGAGATTCCGCTTGGCCACTGTAGCCCATGTTGCAGAATTGATCTGCTTGGCTGCTGCAATCTGAAAATCCATCTTTTTGTGCTCCCTGCCTCTCTCTGCCGCGGGTTGCTAAGCAACAGGGGCTCCTTGGGATGGCCATTGGCCAGCACCGTGGTCCTCCCTGGTCACTTGGCCACTTTGGGCTGCGAGTCCTCCTCCAAGGCTGGCTCCGGGTGCTGGGGAGGTGGGGAAAGGGCAGGGAGGAAGGGAAGGGGCTGGGGGGTGGCGAGAGGAGGGACGAGGAGAAAAGGGAAATCGATATCACCTCACATTTAACCTTTCTTTAAAAAAAAAATCTTTGAGAAAACTCTATTGACCCATTCCTTATCACTTCTCGCCACCGCAGCCTCTGCACCAGCTCCGTCACCTCTTTTTGGGGCTCAGCGCACTCCTGTCCTCCCTTCTCCCTGTGTCCCTCACCTTGGCTGGACACAAAGTTATGCCAGGTTAGCTAAAGGTGTCTTTTTAAACTGATTTCATTAAACTGGGGCAAAACCTTTGTGCGGATGTACTGGGATCAATGTAAACCCCATTTGCATCGATTTCGCTTCGCTTTGGTAAAGGAATCGAATTATACAAACCAATACCAACCTGCTTTGAAATGATTTAAGAGTGTCTACACAAGACCAATTTTGGCTTGCAATTTTGTGTGTAGACAAGGTCCATCCCTCCTCCCAAAGAGCCCTTCATTAGGCAAATCCTAATGGCCACAGGAGGCTCGGAGCTCTGGCTCCCATGGCCTCCCCAACAGCCAAGTCTTTGCAGCTCATCCTAAAAGCTGTGCCCAGGTTTTGCTGCTCCTCCACCAGATGCAGATCAGGGCTGGGGAGGTGCTTTCCCAGGTGCTGCAGAGTATTTGCTGTGCAGGTATTGATGCTGCTCTGGCTCCACCTGCTCCAGATGGAGGCACCTTGTTTGTGTCTGCTACTGCAGTCCCTGCAAGAAGTCACATTTAGAGCCCAAACTCCTCCTACCAGGGTTTACAGCCTTTGTTTTGTGGTTCTCTCACATGGACAGAGGACAGAGGGGTCAGTACTGGACCACAAGTGCTCCCAAGTGGGTGTTTCCCCTTGGGAGGCACCCATGGGAAGTGGCTTCATTTCCACGAGTGCAGGTGGGCTCCCACAAGAGCTGGGAAAAGCCACATTTGTGTGGGGTCATCCAACCCAACCCTTTGGTCAGCTCCCACAGGAGGTAACTCACACCCACAGGTGCTCCCAAGGTGGAAAATGAGCCCAGAGATGGCTTGGGGGGGTTCTGATCCCAACCCTCAGCCTTGGCACAACCTCTGACTCCAGTAAAGCCCAGGGTGCCACAGTGGCACATCCACCCTGTCACTGGGCCAGCTGCCCCCTGGGTCACCCCTTTGATTAATTTTGGGGTTCCACACTCAACTATGGGGCTCTGCATCACAGCAGTTCCTGGTCAAACTGGAGGGAGAAGCTTTTCCTTTTTCCACAAGGGCCTGCCTTACATCTGGGTGGGCTCTGGCTCTCAATGGAGACAAGAAACCCCCCTGGGTGGGCTTTGATCTGAACCCCTGAACACTGTGGGCAGCTCTATGGACCCTCCTCTGACCTTCAGCCCAGGGAAGAAGCAGCAGAGGACATGAGTGTTATTATCCCATCTTAAAGATAGATTATTCTCCTATTTTAAAGATATATTGTTATACTGAAAGATAAATTATTATCTTAATGTAGATTAAAAATTCCAGCAGTTTTTCATCCTGAAGAGCTGAGCATAACTCAGGCCAAGGCAGTTACTCAGACTTTACACCCAGGCATCCAGGCAGGGTTGAATTCCCCATTCTGGATGGCCAAAGAAAGCAAATCCTTTGTTGTGAGGAGTCCTCCTGGCTCTGCTGCTGCTGCAGTTTTCTCCTCCTCTGCAGCTGCCTTTTGGAATTTTCTTGTCCTACACTAATATTTTTCACACAGAGGAAGGGCAGGATGCAAACCTTGGAGGACAAGTTGAGAGCCCTATTGATGCAGGGCTCTGTCCCTGGGAGCCTCTGAAGCCTTTCCACACCAAGCAGAGGTCAGGAATAGTCCAAAAGTTTGGAAAATCAGAAAAAATTGTCACTTTATCAAAAGAAATCATTCTTCCAAAAGAGCCACTGCTTTCTGAAAATTTCCTTTTCAAACATTTCATTTTGAAAGAACAGGAGTCATCAGATTATCCCACTTCAGCATTTCCAAAGGAATAATTTTCCTCTTCTAGCCCTGTGTGATCTTATTTTTGTTTTAAAATCATGATTAATTTACACTAAAAGGAAATTTGAAAAACCGCCCGAACTTAAATTGAGCTGCAACTCTACAGCCTGTCAGAACTCCCTGCCTTGATTGACAATGTCTGTAATAGCTGGGATTGCTTCATTCCATTTCTTGGGGCTTTTTCCTATGTGAAGAAATTCAAATTCCCATAAATCCTCACAGAAGGAGGATCTGCAGATCCCAAACCCCTTCTCCAAATTCCCAGGGGGTTGGAGCAGGTACTTACAGGCTCTGATGAATAGCAGCCCTTCCTCCAATGGGGGCAGTGATTTCCCTCTTCCCACAGGGATTTTTGGGACATTTTTGTTTTATACACATGGTAATGGCTGCTGAATGATCACTGTGAAAAATGCATATTTTATGATTGGCTTTTCACAAATATTAGAATGAATATTATAGGTGTTATGTTAGAAAGTGTTGCTGTATTAATTCTCTTAAGTAGTGTGGTAAATATAGTTGTAGGTTATAACAAAATGTTAAAATAGAAACTGTGCTATGTAGGATACTTTTTTCCTAAAGAAAGGACTCACAGTGAGATGGCAGCCACAGGACACCTGAATCTTTCAGAGAAAGAGAATTTATTGCTCCATTATCAGAAGAAACAAACTTCTTCCCACCTTGCTCAGCCATGACACCATTAGAATTCAGAGGAAGACAGAATCCTGTGTTTGAATGGAATTTATGCATCATGTATGAGGTGTATGAATATGCAACAGGTTATTGTTCTTAAGGGTTAATCCTCTGTTAATGGGTGTCCTTTTTTGGGCTTATTTTGCCCAGAAAAAGGTACTGGGATGTCCATAGCTCTTTCTCTCTCTTGTCTCATATTGTCCTAATACAAATTGTCCAAATCATTATTACTCTAATTGTATTACTATTTTTATAACCATTTTATTACTATTAAACTTCTAAAATTTTAAAAAAACAAGTGATTGGCGTTTTTCACCCTTCCCTTCCCTTCCCTTCCCTTCCCTTCCCTTCCCTTCCCTTCCCTTCCCTTCCCTTCCCTTCCCTTCCCTTCCCTTCCCTTCCCTTCCCTTCCCTTCCCTTCCCTTCCCTTCCCTTCCCTTCCCTTCCCTTCCCTTCCCTTCCCTTCCCTTCCCTTCCCTTCCCTTCCCTCCTCACACCAAGGTTTTGCTGCCTCAGCCCAGGGAGCAGCTCTGACCCAGCTGAGCTGGATCCAGCATTTGTTTTGCACTGTATATTTTTCTATATGTACTTTTCTCAGAGGTTAGAAATTTGTTATTGATCCTAGCAGGTGATCTTTAGGTTTTAAAATGGTGCAGAGGGCAGCCAGGCTGATCCCTGGGGGTGCCAAAGGCAGCCAGGCTGATCCCTGGGGGTGCCAAAGGCAGCCAGGCTGATCCCTGAGGGTAGCAAAGGCAGCCAGGCTGGTTCTGGGGGTACCAAAGGCAGCCAGGCTGATCCCTGGGGGTACCAAAGGCAGCCAGGCTGATCCTGGGGGTACCAAAGGCAGCCAGGCTGATCCCTGGGGGTACCAAAGGCAGCCAGGCTGATCCTGGGGGTGCCAAAGGCAGCCAGGGTGATCCTGGGGGTGCCAAAGGCAGCCAGGCTGATCCTGGGGGTACCAAAGGCAGCCAGGCTGATCCCTGGGGGTACCAAAGGCAGCCAGGCTGATCCTGGGGGTTCCAAAGGCAGCCAGGCTGATCCCCTGCAGCAGAGGAGATGCTGGAACAACGGTGGAAGATGAAGGGGCTGACTCTTAGCAGGGTTAATCCAAATTTATTTCAGGAGCTCCAGGGAGCCCCCACAACCTCAGGGGCTCCTGCTGAGAGCCCCGGGAGAGGTGCCAAGGTTACACTGAAAGGGAGGTGGAAACCCAAAGCAGAAAACATTTACTGACCAATGAGTGACCCTAAGGGATGGATTCTGGGAATGGACATTTAGGACAGGATTTGGGGTAACACTTGGGGGGTGACCCCTGGCCTCTGGCTGATCACTCGAGGTCCTGGATGGAAAGTTCTAGATGGGGGGGATGGGATGCTGAGTGACTGACCAAGAGCCAGGGTGGGGATTTGGGGATGCTCTCAGCAAAGGAGAGGGATTATACAGGTAGAGGGAGGGGGTACAATCCGGGGAAAATAAGGGGATACAAAGACAAAACCATTATAAAACATAAAAACTCACTACAACACACTTTACTAATCAGCCCCTCACAAATCACCAGCCCCAGGTTCTGTGAGGACTCCCCATGCCCAGAGCAGGGCTGGACAAGACCATTAACTGATTTTTGCTTTCACTTAGAGCTGCAGCATTGATGGCCCTGCTCAATATCTGACAGGCTCTGAGCTGGCCCCGAGAGCTGAGCAGCATCTCAGGAAAACATTCCTGGTCCTCCCTGCCACAGAAACCTCCAGGGCTGCTCCTCAGAATCCTCCAGGCAGGGTGGATGCTCCCCTGTGCTCCCAAGCACCTTTTCCCAGCCCTCTGGGAGCAGCTCCAGCAGCTGCTGGATTCAGATGGATCCAGGGGGCTGGGGCTGGGTTTGGTTCCTGCCCCAAGCCCCTCATGGTGTCCCCACTGTGGCCATCCCTGCCCCAGCCTCCCCCTGACTGCCATGGGCACCAGCCCAGGTTTCATCTGGGGGTGGTGAAGGAGTCCATGGGTTCAGGAATTGCTGCTGGGTTTGAGCTTGGGATGTGGATTTTGTAGGAAGAGAGGGAGGTGACATCTGGGACAGAATTCCCCCAGTCCCCTCCAGTGAGACCATCAGGGGTGAACCTGGGGCTTGGCTTAACAGCTGGGGGTGCTCACCTGGACAAGAGAAGCATCCAGGGACACCTGAGAGCCCCTGGCAGGGCCTGAAGGGGCTCCAGGAGAGCTGCAGAGGGACTGGGGACAAGGCCTGCAGGGACAGGAGCCAGGCAAAGGCTCCCAGTGCCAGAGGGCAGGGCTGGATGGGATATTGGGAACCAGGAATTGTTCCCTGGCAGGGTGGGCAGGCCCTGGCACAGGGTGCCCAGAGCAGCTGGGGCTGCCCCTGCATCCCTGGCAGTGCCCAAGGCCAGGCTGGGCAGGGCTGGGAGCAGCCTGGGACAGTGGGAGGTGTCCCTGCCATGGCAGGGGTGGCACTGGATGGATTTGAACATCCCCTCCAACCCAAACCAGTTCGGGATTCTCTGAGAACATCAAGGAGAGGGAGGAAGAAGAAGGCTGCAAGTGGGAAGGAGAGAGACCCTTGACAATGTGAGATTATTAGTTTTGCAGAAAAGAAAATTCATTCTGCATTTTTAGGAGTAACATTGAAGGTTTTATTCTTCAGGCCCTGTTTCTAAAAGTTCCTCTTCCTTTACAAAGCCCCTGAACACCTGAGGGACTCCTTTCAAGGTCACTTGGAAGCTTGAGGGAGGAAGCAGAAGCTTCACCTTCCCAAGGTGATGAGTTTGTTGTGGTTTAACAGGAGACAAGTGCTGAGAAGCTGAGCCCACAGGCAGAGATCTCCCTGGCAGGGTGGGCAGGTGATGGTGCAGGTAGTGGCACTGCTGGCCCTTCATGGGCTCAGTTAAGCTGGAAAAGCTCTCCAAGATCTTCAAGTCCATCCATTCACCAGGCCCAGCTCTAAACCATGGCCCTGAGCACATCTGATCAGGGTTCTTGGAACACTTTCAGGGATAGTGGCTCCACCACTTCCCTGGGCTCCCCATATCACAGCTGAGCCACCTGATGCCTCAGGTTTGAGCTTTTCTATTTTTCAGACTCTGTGCTGCTTTAGTGGGTGGGTCTGGGCTTCACATGAGGGGATGGGGAGCTCTGTGCACAGAGCAGGGAGACAAAACAATTCCTGCCCAGACCCACAGACTAAAGCAGCACAGAATCTGGAAAATAGAAAAGCTCAAACCTGAGGCATCAGTGGAGGGTGTCCCTGTGCCTACCATGTGTCCCACCTTGGGCTGAGGCTTGCCTGGGAGGTGTCCACAGCCTGTGTGGGAGCAGGGGTTGACACTGTGCTCCAGAGTCCATGAGCTTTGCAGATCCCCAGGAGAATCCCCATGGAAAATCAGGTCATTGTAGAGCTGGGAGCCAAGCTGTGCCCTGGGGGAGGTGCCCCTATGCTCCCTTTGATGCCTCAGGTTTGAGCTTTTCTACGTTTCAGGTTCTGTGCTGCTTCAATGTGTGGGTCTGGGTTCACATGAGGGGATGGGGAGCTCTGTGCACAGAGCAGGGAGACAAAACAATTCCTGCTCTAGCTGGGGACCAAGGACAAATGATCCAAATCTCAGCCCAGGAGCACAAACAGCATGGGCTGGAGAGAGAAAAACAAGGTTGGGACTGGATGGGCTGGGGCTGGAATTGGACAATGAACTCCAATATGCAAATGGAGCAGAACTGATCAAAGGGAGAGACCCTGTGACTGGTTGTGCATTTTGTGACCATTTTGGTTCATCTTGGGTGCAGCCCTGGCTGGGCTCTTGTGCTGCCCAAGGTGGATCCATTGAGGCTTCTTAATAAATCCCTACTTTATTCTTTAGCTCTGTCCAGTCTCTGCTCCAGCTCAGCCCTCTCAAGGCATCAGACCCATGTGGGGACCAAGGGGCCTGGGACAGCATCTCCTCAGCATCTGCCTCTGCCCCAGTGGGTCACAGCTCCTGGTGCTGGGGGCTCTGGGGGCTCTGGGGGCTCTGGGGGCTCTGGGGGGCTCTGGGGGGCTCTGAGGGGCTCTGGGGGCTCTGGGGGCTCTGGGGGGCTCCACAGAAGATCTCCAGGGTGGTTGGATCTGGAACTCCTCTCTCCCAGCTCAGCTCCCTGTGAACATCAGAGTTCTTGCTCCAGGTCTGTGGTGCTTTTCCAGCTTCTTTTTCCTCTCTATTCTCCTGCAGGTTTTTTTGCAGCCCTCCCCTCATGATTTAACTCCCATCCCCAGGGATTTTCACCCAGCAGCTCCCTTTGCACTGCCCCGAGGCCTCCCTGAGGTGCCCCATGAAGGATCCAGTGCCCAGGGAGGGGCAGAGCTGTGGAATAGCCCGGACAGCCGGCTGGCCCCGGCTCTGTTTGCACACTGGATAAATCAGGCAGGAGCCTCCGTGTCCAGAGCACACGTGTGAGCACAGCCCTTTACAAATGAAGAGCAGGAAACAAAAACTTCATCCATTAACATAATGACAGGTATTTCCCTGTTCTTAAGCCAGGCCTGGCCGAGCAAAACACTTAAGTACATGATTAATTTGAAGTCTAAGAGACTTAAGCACATGCTTAAGTGTTCTGCAGCCCCGACCTAACGACAGAGGTTTCCACAGAGCAATCCGTGCTCCCGACTTGTTCCAGTGGTGCTCAGATGTATGGATTAAGGGTGCCATAAACAGTTGAGATATTCTGTTTAAACAATCATTTGTTGACAAGACTATTCTAAGCCCATCGAATCCCTAAGTGATAGATGTATGTTGTCTCTCTGAGTCTCATGCTGTATCAGCCATTGATTTTTTCCAGCCTGGATGCTAAGGTAACCTTTACCTGAGAGCTTAGGCAGAAAGCCGTGGGTGTGTGCTCACCACGCCGGCTGTTTGCACGCCTGGGCTCAGCTTTGCACTTAGGCTCGGCTTTGAGTCCGGGCTGGTGGCACAAACTGCCCTGGGGGATGGAGGAGCAGCCCCGGTGCTGCACGGAGCCTGGGAATGGCTGAGATGCTCCTCTGTCCCCCAGAGCTTTTTCCAGGCTCTCCCTCCAGCCCAAATCATGGCTCAGGGTGGTTCCTCATCCTCCAGGGAGCAGCGATCTTGTCCTACCGTCCACGGCCCCGCTCAGCATCCACTTCAGGAGATGTTTCCCTCCAGAGCTCGCAGGTGCCCCGCTGGCTCCATCCCCGTGTGCCGGGACACCCTTCTCGGAGATCTGTTTTAATCACATTTATACACTTTAACCAGGGGAAGGAATCTATTGACAGTCTGTCTTCACATTTCTGTCAATTCTTCCGGAGACATCATTAAATCCAAGAGTGGATCTTAATTTAACGTGTTAGCTAACGGGTTATTTAATTAGTTTTCAATAACCCCCAAAAAAGTGGGGGGTGGGGAAACGGGCTAAGTATTAAGGGGAGAAAAAAAACCCCAGCAAAGCAGAGAGCGGGATGATGAACACATCCAGGTTTCCCGGATCCGCAGAGAAATTGTCTCCTCAGCCCCTTCGCCCCTTCTCTCTCACAAGAAAGAGCCATGTTGCGTTTTCCCCCTCTCCCCACTGTGTTCAATAATAAATGAAAATGGTAAAAAGCAATTCATACACAGGCTAAGCGTCTGGATTTATTATCAAGACAATTACACCGAGGAGAATTCCCGGAAAATTACTCTTCGAAGTCTTTCTCTGGCACCCCCTCCCAGTTTGGATAAATACAGCAGCAATTACGGCTGCGGGGGAGAGGAGCTCACGGGCCGAGGGCTGCCAGCCCCTCGTGCCCCAGCCAGGCTGGCTCTTGGGTGGCATCTGCCCCCGGGAGTGCCTTTGTGACCGGGGGGGTGGCCGGGTTCGGTGGGAGGGGTGGCTTTGGGGCATTTCCCTCGGGCGGGTCCGTGCCGTGGGGTCTGAGCCACCCGGGGCTGTTCTGGTGACCAGGGCTCTGTGTCCCAGGCAAGCCCGGGTGGGCGAGGGGCATCCCAGCCTGCAGGGACCCCCTGCCTGTCCCCCGGGGCAGCTGCTTGCTCTGGCTGGGGGTGGCAGCTCCCTGCCTTGTCCCTGCTTCGTCCCCGCCGATTGCTGCTCTCCCTCATCCCCATCCCTGCCTTGTCATCACCCCCGCATCATTTCCCATTTTCCTGATCCCCTCCCTGCCGTGTCCCCTTCCATCCTTGCCTTGTCCCTTCCCTGTCTCCTTTCCCATTTTCCCTCATCAGTGCCTGTCTCTGTCCCTGCCTGTCCCTTCCAGCTTCATTTCCCATTTTCCCTCAGCCCAGCCCTTCCTGCCCCCAGCGCTGCCTCCCTCGGCTCCTCCCGCAGGCCGGGCCGGTCCCCACAGCCCCGGGACCCCGGTTCCCTGGTTCCCCGGGACCCCGGTTCCCTGGTACCCCTGTTCCCCGGTTCCCCGGCACCCTGGTACCCCAGTACCCCAGTTCCCCGGTACCTGTTGCGGGGCTGAGCCCCCGGACCGGACCGGGGGGTGCCGGGCCCGCTCCCCCTCCCCGGGCGCTCTGCAGCTCGCACAAGGCCGGCCCTGCCTTCCCTCTGCCCTCGGCAGCGGGGAGAGAAGTGCCCAAAGCCGGGATCTTGGCGAAAAAACAGAGACGGCTTCTCCCGAGGCAGGTGAAAGAGCCTGAAGAGAAAGGAAAATATCTGCGGGAAACACAGAAACACAGGGGGGAAATTAAAAATATATTGTATGTATTTTAAAAATCGCATTTATATAAAATAAATCCTCTAGCTTTCTATGTATATTTTGTATAGGATATAGATTGTCTATACTGTGAATAAAATGACTGCATCAGGCTCGCGTGCTGGCGATGCACGGGGGATGCGGCGCGGCGGAAAACACCCGGTTCCTCCCGTTCCCTCAATGTTTTACCGGCCCCGGTTTCTGCCTCCAACTCCCCGAGCCCCCGAGAGCTTTTGGGGCGCGCAGAGACGCGGGTTTGAAGGGCTCCAAAATGCAGAAGGAGCAAAAAGTAGCAGAAGGCAGAGCAGGGGGAGCAAGGACATCCCGGAGGTCTGGGGGACACCCGCGGTCCCGTCCCGTAGATCACGGGTGAACTCGTTCCGTGTGTCCCCCTTGGGGACACTCGCACCCCAACCCGGCTCGGGGACAGCCGGGCCTGAGCGGGGGAAGGCAGAGAGACAACGGGAGGGAGGGCAAAAATTAAGAGAAAAAAAATAAAATAAAAATTCGATTGTATAATTTTTATATCTCGCAGCTGGGCGAAATCCCAGAGGTTTTTCCTCGCTTTTCCCCCGAAAGTTCCAATGGGGTCGAGCCCTCTCCGTGCCGCTGCCAGGGTGTAAAGTTCAGCGGCGCTCTGCGGGGAACTTTTGAAAACAAATTGCGGCTGAAAGAGGCTCCCGGAGACTCCCGGGGGTGTTCGAGGTGCGGGGGCAGCGGGGGGGACCCGGGCCCCGCTCCCCGGCCCGGGTGGGTGCGGAACCCCGGGGGCGCCCGGCACGGCCCGGGATGCGCCGCAGCTCCGCGGGGCCGCTCGGTTCGGGGAAATCCTGCGGGGGCCACATCGAAAAGAGGCACGGCCCGTCCTCAAACTGCCCCCCCCGGGGCGAAATCGGATGGGAACCCCCCCGTCCCCGCTCTCCGCCGCCGCCGCCACCCCGCCGCTGCTTCCCGCTGAGTTTCGAGGCCGCCCAAAGTTTCCGGGTAAACGAGAAAAGTCTCCGGAAAATTCCTGGAGGGGCCGGTTCGGCCCCCAGCTCTCCCTCCCGACCCCCCCCGCCTCGCTTCCCCCCCGGTGCCGCCGCTTTCCCCCCTCCCAGCGCGGCCCAGGCCGACCCACCGGGACCGGGGCGAGGCGGGCGGCGGAGCCGGGCGGGGGAGGGCGCAGGTCCCGGCCGGACCCCGCTCCGCTCCTGTCCCTAAAAACCTCCTGGGCCGGATCTGCAGAGAGAATGAAAATTTTCACGCGGGTAGGGCATTAAAAAAATTCTATTCTATCCCGCCAAAGGGAAAGGGAAAGGAAAAGAAGTCGGGAGGGGTGGGGAAAGGACCTGATCTTGCAGCTAAAACTGTCTTAAAAATTAAAAATAAAATTAAAGAAAAAGCCTGCGAGGGCGCAGACCTCGATGATCGGCCGAGGGGGGCCGGAATTTTAAGCAGAGGAAGCGCTCGGTGGGGAAAGGGCCGGAGTTTTTTCTCGGCTGGATTCCTTCCCGGGGCGCAACAAACCACAGTGCAACGCGACCGAGCGCCGCCGGCAGCGTGGGGAAGGGAAAATCGCACCCGAGCAGGCGGGACAGGGAGGGACAGGAGCAGAATCGCGGGGCTGGCCCGGCCCGCGGCCGGCCCGGGAGGAGCTGAGCCCCGCGGAGGGGGCGCGGTGGGGACAGCGGGGTCTGGGGGCTGCGGTCCCCCCGCTGCGCCCCCCGAGCGGTTTTCTCCATATCCCGCTGTAATGAGCCCAAATCCAGGCGGAACTTTTCCGGCGTGGCTGGTTTTTTTCCTGCTTTGTTTTGTTTTGGAAGCGAAAGCGTTTGAATCCCCTTCAAGAACCGGTATCAAAGACTCTTTTTTTAAAAGCTATTGATTGCAAAAGTCTTATTTAAACCAACACATTTTAGTTTCTCACATTTTAAAACATCATCTGGGGCCCATTGTATGGAAAATCGATTAGCAGGAATTGCCACGCTCTTTGCCTCCCGCTTGATTGTTGGAAAATCGAGACATCCATAGGCAAAGGCTGGGCTGGGGAAGGTTTGGAACCGAAATGAAAGGGTTTGCGAGGGATCTATAGGCACTAAATAATTCACCTGCCAGGCGATGGTGCTGTTATTTTGAAGCCTTAAAGAACTTTAGGGAACTTTTTGGGTCCCGGCGGGGTGCGTGGAGCCGCTTTCCGGCTCCTTTTCTTCCCTTGCCCGGTAAAACCCGACGGTTTGGCCGGTGCCCGGTGCCTGCTCGGCGGCAGCACCGCCCGCGGTGCGGCCCCTCCGTTGGGGCTGGTCCTGGCCGGGGCGTTTGCGCCTTCGCGCTGTTCCTAAGTGCAATGGAAAAAAATAAAAAATAAAAAGAAAAGAGAAAAAGAAACCAGATTTGAGCTCAAACCAGCCCTGGAGCGGCGGGCACGGTACCGTCAGCAACGCTCGGTACCTCCCCCGGCTCTGCGGCCGCCCCAAGAGCCCGCACGGCCCGGGGGCAGCGGGGCAGGGACGGGGACGCCGAGAGCAGCTCCGGGAAGCTGGGGGGGTCGGGGAGGGGCTGCTGGGTCTCTGCTCCTCGCTCCGCTCCGTGGTCGCTGCGGGGATGTGGCGGGGCTGGGGGGTTGTGGGGGGGTTGTAGGGGCTGCCCCGAGCCCCGCGCCCCCTCCCCGCGCTCGCCGCTCCGCGCCCCCGGTGCCCGCAGTGCCCGGCCCCGCTCGGAGCGCAGCCCGGGCGGCTGCGGAGGAGTAGAGGGAAGGGAATTAAATAGGGAGAGGGAGCTCGGGAAGAAAGAGGTGGCGAGGGAAGGGATCAATAGCATCCAGCTGGCAAATGGAGCCGGGGCCTCTCCCCCGCGCTGCGTCCCGGCCCATGGCCAGAGCCTCTGGGCGCTCCCAGGGCTTCCCCCGGGCTGGAGCGGCCGCGCAGGCAGCGAACCCCGCGGAGCCCGGCCCGGACCCCGCTCGGCGGCCCGGGCAGCTCCCGCCGCCTCCCCGCGGCCCGGCCCCGCGTGTGTCGGTGCCTCTCGCCCTAATGATATTGCATCGATCGGGGAAGGGCCGGGGGGGGCGGGAGGGGGGCGCGGGGCTACCGCATTACTCAATTATGTCGCACTAATTACTAAAAAGTCTCTCTCTTTTTTGCTGTTTGCTCGGTGCGAGGCTCGGCGGGGGGCAGAGTCCAGCGCCCGTCCCGGGGGGCTCCCGGTGCTGCGGGCCCGGCGGGGCTGGGGATGGAGGGGGCGTCGGGAGCCCGGCGCGGGCCGCGGTGCGGGACGGCAGCTGCAGGGATAGATCTATCGATGGGCGGTCGATGCGCTATCGCCATTATTACACTCAATGAAACCCTTCCAGACGCGGATGCTTCATCCCTGGTTTGTTCCCCACCTCCTCCTCGCCGCTCATCTCGACACTTCGGCACTGCCCAGCTCCAGGGCCCCTGCCCATCCCTGCCCAGCTCCGAGCCTCTCCTGCCCAGCTCCGAGCCTCTCCTGCCCATCCCTGCCCAGCTCCGAGCCTCTCCTGCCCAGCTCCGAGCCTTCCTCTGCCCATCCCTGCCCAGCTCCGAGCCTTCCTCTGCCCATCCGTGCCCAGCTCCGAGCCTTCCCCTGCCCCATCCCCGCCCGGTTCCGCGTTCCCCTGCCCATCTCTTCCCTCCTGTCCAACTCCTGCCCACTCCTGTCTGGCTCTGGGGCTCCCTGCCCGCTCCTGGCACCTCAACTTCGTCCCCCCCTCTAATCTCTGCTGGACTCCAGGCCGCCCTGTCCCTCCCTGCCCGGCTCCGAGCCCTCCCCTGTCCCTCCCTGCCCGGCTCCGGTCCCGTTACCTGCCCGAAAGTCCCCCCGCCCGGCTGGTTCCCTCCATCTCGGGGGTCCTGCTCGCGGTCCCCGGGCCCTCCAGGCCGGAATAAACCGAGGGGGAGGCCAAGGGGGGGCCGGAGTCCTTCCCCACGCCGGCTCCGGGGGCTGGATCGCGGTGTAAGGGGCAGAAAAGGGGCAGAGGGGAGGACCCCCCTCCCCTCCGATCATCACCTACCCTCGCTCTCACGTCCCGGGAATTTGCGGGGCTTTATTTTAATGAACTGGGCGCTTAATTGACTTCCCGGTGAAGGTGCCAGATGGGATAGAAAACTATGGGATGGATGGGATGTGATGCGATGGATGGAACGGATGGGTTGAGATGGGGTGAGGTGGCTGGAGATGGCTCGTGTTAAAAGCCCTGAATTTGGACGGGATTTGGCTGAATTACCCCCTGAGCTGGGGAGTGCGGGGTGGGTCACCACGAACACCCCCGGAAGGGCCAGGCCCTGCTGTCCCTCTGCTGCCACCCCACACCGGGGCTCCCAGCTCGTCCCTCCCTGTGGAAGCCGCCGGGAGCCCGGCAGGGGCCGGGAGCTGAGCAGCCCGCACGGGGCTGGGGGGCCCCACCCGCAGGAAGCGATGGATTTTATTTTTATTTTTTCGGTCTGTTCAATAAAGCTTGGGAAACCGGCATGTGCCGGCCTGGGGGAGCGGACACGGCCGGGAAAGGCCGGGATTGCCCGGGGAGCCCAGCTCGGGTAACGGGGCCGGGGCCAGCTGAAAACCCTTCTGGAAGGACACCGAGCAGCCGCCCCTCCCGTGACCGAAAACCGGCTCACGTTGTCCCTTCATCCAGTCTTCCTCACCGCCTTTCCTTTACCTTCCCATTTCCCTTTTCCCTTTCAATTTTCTCTTTCCATTCTCCATTTTCCCATTTCATTTTCCATTTTCTCTTCGCGTTTTCCATTTTCCATTTCGATTCATTCTTTCCCTTTCCCTTTCCTTCCTTCCTTCTTTTTTTTTTTTCCTCCTCCAGCACCGCTGCTCAGGGCCCTGCAGAACCGTGTGTCTCTCCAAGCGTGTCCCTGTCACCTCCCCTCCCCGTGCCAAGGCCACCTCGCCAGCGCCCGCCGAGGGGCAGGGGACACGCGTGGGGACGGGGGACACGCGTGGGGACGGGGGGGGACACGCGTGGGGAACCCCGGGGGTGCGGGACAGGATATTTGGGGTATAAAGGGACAACCAGGCCCTTGGGAAGGGCACGGGGCAGGCAGCGGGGGACAGGGGGTGTTGGGAACGCCGGGTACAGGCACATCCAGGTGTGGCTGGCACAGGCAGATGTGCGCACAGGCAGCGGCCTGGGGCCAGCCAGATGTGCGGGGGCGCAGGTGGGCGCTCGGCACCCGCTGGGCACCGGGTGCGGCGGGGAGGGCGCGACAGCCGGTGCGGGGAGGGTCAGGCCGGTGGCAGCGGGGTCACCCCGGGGCGGCGGTGTCACCGCGGGGCGGGGCGGGGCGGGGCGGGGGAAGGTGACCCCGGCGGGGTCCGGCTGCGGGCGCTCCCCGCGGCACCGGGAGAGGGGCGGGGGGGGGGGGGCGGCTCGGTCCGCCGGGGGGGGGCGGGGCGGGGCGGCGCTGACGTCACGCCGCGGGCCAGAGCGAGGCTGCCGGGAGCCGGCGGCCGAGGCTCCGCAGCCGCCCCGCACCGAGCCCCGCGCCCCGCGCAGCGCCCCGCGCCCCCAGCCCCGCGCCCCCAGCCCCGCGCCCGGCAGGGCGGGCGGCGGGCGCGCCATGCCGGCCTGACCGCGGGGCGCGGACATCGATCCCCGGGCGCGGAGTCTGAATTAATCCGGGCAGCCGGCGCGGGGAGGGGGGGCGGCGGTGGAGGAGGAGGAGGAGGAGGAGGAGGCGGCGGCGGCGGCGGCGGGGGGGGTGGGGGAGGAAGGCAGCGAGCGAGCGGGCGAGGCAGCGGCAGAGCCCGGCGGCCACCATGGAGCTGGCGATGGAGAACCTGGGCAGCCTGCACGGAGTCCCGCACTCGCAGCCCGCCGAGCTGCTGAGCCCCGCGCACGGGCGGCAGAGCTCGCACCGCAACCTGGTGCCGCACGGCCGGCCCGCCATGGTCTCGGGCATGGCCTCCATCCTGGAGGGGGGCGACTACCGCGGCGAGCACAGCCTGGGAGCCCCGCTGCACCCCGCCATGAGCATGTCCTGCGAGTCGCCCTCCGGCATGAGCCTGAGCAGCACCTACACCACGCTGACTCCCCTGCAGCACCTGCCGCCCATCTCCACCGTCTCGGAGAAGTTCCACCACCCGCACCACCACCACCACCACCACCACCCGCACCAGCGCCTGGCCGGCAACGTCAGCGGTAGCTTCACCCTCATGCGCGACGAGCGGAGCTTGGCCTCCATGGGCAACCTCTACAGCCACTACCCCAAGGACATGCCGGCCATGGGGCAGCCCCTATCGCCGCTGCCCAACGGGCTGGGCAGCCTCCACAACGCCCAGCAGCCGCTGGCCCCCTACGGCCCCGCCGGCCACTTGCCCAACGAGAAGATGCTCTCGCCCAACGGCTTCGACTCGCACGCCGCGATGCTGTCCCGGGGCGAGGAGCACCTGGCGCGGGGGCTGGCGGCGCCCAGCTCGGCCATGATGCCGCCGCTCAACGGGATGCACCCGCACGGGCACCCGCACGGGCAGCCCGGAGCCTCGCTGCTGGGCGAGCGGGAGCGCCCGGCGCCCGGCCCCGGCTCCCAGCCCGGCGGCTCCGGGCAGGTGGAGGAGATCAACACCAAGGAGGTGGCCCAGAGGATCACGGCCGAGCTGAAGCGGTACAGCATCCCGCAGGCCATCTTCGCGCAGAGGATCTTGTGCCGCTCCCAGGGGACCCTCTCGGACCTGCTGCGGAACCCCAAGCCCTGGAGTAAGCTCAAGTCCGGCCGGGAGACTTTCCGCAGGATGTGGAAATGGTTGCAGGAGCCGGAATTTCAGAGGATGTCGGCGCTCAGACTGGCAGGTAGGACACGGCTCGGCTCGGCTCGGCTCGGCTCGGCTCGGCTCGGGCCGCCCCGCACCTCCACGGGTGGGTCAGGGGGTGCTGAGATCACGCGTGGGAACCCTCGGGGGTTCCGGGGTTGCCATCGCGAACTGGGGCCGGGCCCGGGAGGTGTTACCGACCCGGTTTGTGACCTTAAAACCAAAGGGAAGGAATTTCTGTTTAAGGTGAGTTATACCTAAGGCGACCTCCCGCCTTTCCGGGCCTGCCGCTGCCCGCGAGAGGTGCGGGCTCGCGGCTGGAGGGAGCCGAGAGGTGCCCGTTGGCCGCCGCCCGTTCTCCTGCTTTGGGGATTTCCCTCTCGGTGCCGCCGAACCGGCCCCGTGGCGCCGGCAGAACCCTGGAACTCCTCCGCCGTCGCTTCGGCCGCCGCCTCTCGGTCCCGGGGCCGCGCTCAGGGGAATCTCCGGGCAGGAGCTGCCCCCGGCAGAAGGACCCAGCCCCGCCTGCCCCGTGTCTCAATCCCCGGCTGCCTCGAGGTCCCGCAGCGCCGTTCCCCGCCGAGGCTGTGCTGGAGGAACGCGGCGATCTGAGCCGAGGGCGGGCGGGGGTCGCGGGGAAGGGGCCGGAGGGTGCGACCGAGGGGACAGCGGCGAGCGGGGACGTGCCCGGTGCTCCCGGCCAGCCCCGGCCCAGAGCCGCTCCCCCGGAAACGCGGCTGGAGCTCCTGGCTCCGCGGGGCCGAGCCGTGGCGGATAAAACACACGTTAGTGGTTTGTAATTTATTTTTTAAGAAATCCGAGCTCCCCGTAGGGACGGGCAAAGGCAGCGACGAGGACCCGCCGTTATTTATGGGGAAGAGCAGCGTTCATATGTATTTAGTGTAATTCAGTTGCTCTTTAATTAGGGCAGGGTAGTGGCATCTTTTAGTTCCAGTCGATGCCCTATTGAAAAGCAGTTAATAGAATGCAAATTGTTCCTGGCTTTACAAGGTTCTGGTAAATAAAGATTTAAACACTGCCGCTATCGGCCGTTTAATGCCCCCGTTGTTGGGGCTAATTGAGCAGCGGGCTCGGGCTTCTGCCTCGCCAGAATTGGAAATAATAATGAATAATTCAAAAATAATAGTAGTAATAATAATTTAAAATATCCGTGATGGTGATGATAAAAAGGCGGCCGCAGCTGGGGGAAGCTCAGGGGGAACCCTCTTCTCGGCCCGCCTGGAGACGTCCTTGTCCCCGGCCCGGGTCAGGGATCCCTGTCCCCGAACCGGCTCGTAGGGTCCCTGTCCCTGCTGTCCCCTCTTTGCTCCTCGCTCCGCCGTGGGAGGTTTATTCTCCCCAAAATTATTTTTCTTCCCCGGCGCCGTTTCCCCCGCCGCCAGAGCCGCCATGTCCCCATTATTTACAGGAATTAACCCCCCAGATTTCCGGGCAACGGGGTTTGTTCATTTGCTGTCCGTGAAAACAGGAAAAAATCCACAAACCCACAAACCACCGGCCCAGCCTCCCGTGCTGAGCCTGCCCGTGCCGCTCCTCGCTCCCCACGCGGGACCGACCGCCCCACGCGGCTCCCGGAGGGGCTCGGCCGAGCTGCCCCCCCGGTGCTGCCGCTTTGTTCCGGCCCCGAGCCCCGCCGGGTCCCGCTTTCGTTTCGCTCCTGCCGCCCTCCCGCCCGCCCGGGCCCGGCCCTGGGTCCGCCCCGGGCTCAGCCCCGGCCCGGCCGCCCCGAGCGGCGGCTTCGGGGGAAGGGGCAGCGCTGGGGGGGCCGGGCCCGAGCCCCCCGATCGATGCCGGTGAATCCCCGGCCCGAGGCCTCGGGGTGAGCGCGCTCGTCCTTTCCCGTTCTTTTCCAGGCTGGGGGCCTGGAGGGCTCCGCATGGTTGCCACCTTCGCCCCCCGGCAAGCAGGGAAGGGACCTGGGCGGCGAGAAGAATTTTTAATTTTTCTTTCCCGGTAAAAGTCAAAAAAAAAAAAAAAAAATTGTTCGACGTTTGTGTTCGTGTGGCACGGCCGGGGCACGGACTGGTACTGGTTCTGATCCTATTCCTGCTTCTGTCCTGGTTCTATTCCTATTTCTCTTTCTGGTCCTATTCCTCGTTCTGCTCCTGGTTCTATTCCTATTCTTGTTCCTGGTCTTGGTCCTAGTTCTGGACCCAGTCCTATTCTTATTCCTCTTCTCTTTTTTCTTTTTTTTTTTTTTTTTTTTTTTTTTTTTTTTTTTTTTTTTTTTTGTTTCTATTTTTGATCCTAGCCCTGGTCCTGGTCCCGGTCCGGGGCCGCAGGAGTCCATCTGATGGATTAGTCCGAGTCAGTGAGCCGCGGATCGATGACCACGCCGGGCCCCTAGAAATGGCACCCGCCGCTTTTCTCCTCTTTCCAGCCCAGTTCCCCCCGTCCCGCCGCCCCTCCGCAGATGAACCATTAATTATTCAGCTGGGAGATGAGGGGGCTGCAGCTCCGGCCGCCCCGGGCTCCCTCCGGCCCCGCTCGCCCCAAGGGGCTCGGCAGAAGAGGAGGGGTCCCACGGAGAAACATCTGGGCAGCATCTGGCGGTGCCCAGCCCGTCCCCTCGGGCCGTTCATCTCTGCGGCCCCGAGTGGCGGCCGCAGCCCCCCGGGCCCGCTCCAGATTAATCCCCACCAACCTGGGAGTGTTGGGGGGACGCTGAGCTCCCACGGTGCCACTTCTGGGGGTCCCCGCACGGCTGTGACCCGCAGCCGCTAAACCCCCGTGCCCTGGGGGCGGAAAAGGCCCCGGCTCCGTCCCCGAGGGGCGATGGGGGAGCTGGGAGCGTTCCTGCGCCCCCATCCCCGCGTGTCCGTGGGCAGGGGGTGCCTCGCGTGGCTCTGGGTGCGCTCCCACCCCAGCCCCCTCCAGCGGGAACCCCCTGCCCGCCCCCGATTTATTCCCACATTCAGCACCAGGAAATTCGCTCCTGGTTATTTCTCGGGAGCGTTCCCCTCTCCAAGGGCTCTCGGGGATCCCTCCTGCCGCGGATTCCCCCGGCTGAGCGTGGAATTCACCCCCGCGCGTGGGGTGCGGCTGGCCCCGAGGGGCCCCATTCGCTTCTCCTTTTCCCTCTCCAACCTTTCGTTTTATTTTTCCATTAACACTTCCGCCCCTCACCCCCCACCCCCGTTTTTTCGTTCTTCATTTCAAATTTTTTTGTTTTATCTTGTTTTTGTTCGTTTTCTTTCTTTCTTTCTTTCTTTCTTTCTTTCTTTCTTTCTTTCTTTCTTTCTTTCTTTCTTTCTTTCTTTCTTTCTTTCTTTCTTTCTTTCTTTCTCTTTCTTTCTTTCTTTCTCCCTCTCTTGCCTTCTTGCCTTCTGACTTTCTTGCCTTCTTTCTTTCATTTTTCTTCCTTTCTTCCTTTTTCCCTTTCTTTCCCTTTCTTTCCCTTTCTTTTCCTTTCTTTTCCTTTCTTTTCCATTATTTTCCATTATTTTCCTTCCTTTTCCTTTCTTTTCTTTTCATTCTTTTCCATTATTTTCCTTCCTTTTCCTTTCTTTTTTGATTCTCCCTTTCCCATGAATCCCTTCCCCGCACATGTCTCCACCGAAGCACAAAGCGTCGTTTTTCAACACAAATCCCAAAACCACCCCGGAACTGCGAGCACGACCGCGGGACTGGGCCAAGACAAATGCCCGAGAGCTTTGACAACACCAATAATTAATATCACTAATTAATACCGCGAATTAATACACAGACGTGATAGAAAAAGGGACAAGATGGCGCTGAGTAAAACCTCGGGAATTATATAAAATTTTTAATTTTTTTTTTCACCAGTTTTGTTTTAATTTCAGCCTCTTTCAAACGACTTTGGCCCAACGTCGGCTCCTCCCGGCCCGCGGCCACCGAGCACCGGGCGGCCCCGGCCCCGGCCCGGCTCTGGCCCGGGAGAGCGGCAGAAAACCGCGCACGGTTTTGTTGCTTTCGATCCGCGCGTGGCCGCAGGCGACGGGAAAAAGGCGCCGCAGCCGCGGAGAGCTTTGGAGGACCGGGAGCGAATGGGTTTTGTCTCCGTAAAATGGGCGAAAACGAGATTTTGGGGCTCCCGGATCGCAGCGGCTCCTCCCGGCCCGGGAGAGCTGCCCACGCAAGGAGTCGGAGAAAGATTCGGGAAAGGAGGCAAAGCTTTGTCCCAGCAAAAAACAAAAACCACCAAACCAAACCTTAAAAAGTGCGGGTTTTTTTGCTTTGGTTTGGGTTATATATATACTTTTTTTAAAATTTGAATTTCTTAATTTTTTTCTGAAATTACTATTTTATTTTGCTAATTTTTTAATATTTTTTTTTAGCTCATAAATATAGTTGGAACGAGATGAGCTTTACGGTCCCTTTTGAAGCAAGTTTTGGGATTTGGTGAATTAGAGGCGACTTTCTCAGCGGTGCGGAGCCGCCCGCACGGAGCAGCCACCGCCGGCGTCCCCGGCTGCGCGGGTGCGGCCGCTGCGCGCTGCGCTGCTCTCCCTGCGCCGTGTCCCGCAGCTCCCGGTGTCCCTCATTCCTGAACCCCGTGTCCCGCAGCTCCCGGTGTCCTTCATTCCCAAACCCCGCAGCTCCCGGTGTCCCTCACTGCCCGTGTCCCGCAGCTCCTGGTGTCCCTCATTGCCCGAACCCCGCAGCTCCTCGTGTCCCTCATTCCTAAGCCCCGCAGCTCCCGGTGTCCCTCACTGCCCATGTCCCGCAGCTCCTGGTGTCCCTCATTCCCGAACCCCGCAGCTCCTGGTGTCCCTCATTCCCAAACCCCGCAGCTCCTGGTGTCCCTCATTGCCCATGTCCCGCAGTTCCTGGTGTCCCTCATTCCCAAACCCCGCAGCTCCTGGTGTCCCTCATTGCCCGTGTCCCGCAGCTCCTGGTGTCCCTCATTCCCGAATCCCGCAGCTCCCGGTGTCCCCCACTGCCCATGTCCCGCAGCTCCTGGTGTCCTTTCATTCCCGAACCCCACAGCTCCCGGTGTCCCTCATTCCTGAACCCCACAGCTCCCGGTGTCCCTCATTCCTGAACCCCATGTCCCGCAGCTCCTGGTGTCCCTCATTGCCCGAACCCCGCAGCTCCTGGTGTCCCTCATTCCTGAACCCCACAGCTCCCGGTGTCCCTCATTCCTGAACCCCGTGTTCTGCAGCTCCTGGTGTCCCTCATTCCCGAACCCCGCAGCTCCTGGTGTCCCTCATTCCTGAACCCCGTGTCCCGCAGCTCCTGGTGTCCCTCATTCCCAAACCCCGCAGCTCCTCGTGTCCCTCCTCCCCAAACCCCGCAGCTCCCGGTCCCCCCCATTGCCCGTGTCCCGCAGCTCCCCGCACCCTCCGCGCCACCGCCTTATCAGCTCGGCGGGGCCGCCTCGCTCCGCCCGCGGCTGTTTTTCTGTTTGCTCCTAATCTGCGCTTCAGAAGGGGCCAATAAACCTCCCGCAGGTTAAACATTAAATGGGGTTCCTTCCCCACACCCCCAGGAAACGAGCTCCCCTCTGCCACCCACCCGCGCCCGCGGGTTCTGCTCCCCCAAACGCTGCTCCCCAAATCCCCCACGGGCTCTGCGCATCGCCCCAGCCCCGGGGGTCACGCCTGGGGCTTTTCTTGCCGCCTCCTTTTAATTTGGGTTCGCGTTTTGGGTGGGTTTTTGTTGGGTTTATCTTTTTCTGGGTGTACAACACGGGGGTGATAATTTTTTTCCTTGTCCTGTCAATCGCCACTGAAACCATAAGGGAGAGATAACAGAGAAGAGAAAACTCTCGGAGTGACCTTTGAATCAATTTGAAAAACCTCATTTAACTGATAAGTCTTGAAAGGCCCAGAACTAATTTGAAAATACATCTATTAAAATCTCATTGCCGCTGCCTGGGAGCTGCTGGGAAGGGTGTGCGAGGCGACTTCCCGGGGTCGGGGGAGCCGGGAGAGCAGGTTTAAGCCCTGGTCAACAAAGAGATTGCAGAGCTGACTGCAAAATGATGGGGCTTAGACCAGGAGAAAAATAAGAATATTAAAAGAAAATGGGTTTTTCTCTCCCAGCTGGTGGAGAAAGGGGAGATTTACAGCATTTTCCTGCCATAACCAGGCACGGAGTCTGGGATCGCAGACAGAATATTGGATTTTTTTTTATTATTATTTTTTTATTTTTTTTCCCTTCACAAAACAAATCCAATATTTTCTCATTCTGCTCAGAGGCAGGTGCAGGGCTGGGGAGTCTGTGGCTCTGGGGGGGCAGCTGTGCCCCACTGAGGGGCTGAGGAGGAAGCTCTGTGCTCCCATCACTGCATTTTCTGCCCAGCTCCCTTGGTGCCAAAAAAGCAGAGGAAGCAGAGGGATGGTGAAGGCAAAAGAGCAGAGGCAGGGCCCAGGCTGGTGTTTTCCTGCCTTGGCAATGTCCTGCCTTGCCCTGGGCATCACCTGGGTGTAAAGGAAACAAAAATCCCTGCAGAAATCTCCTGGCACAGAGGGCTCCTGGTGCGAGGCTGTCCTGGGATTGCAGCAGGGTGGTGATGGCTGACTGGAAACACAAAAATGAGATTTAAAATGAAATAAACTCCATCAGAGCCTGGCTTGAAGGAACTGTGCCTTGGCAGCTCAGTGGGGGTGTGGAAATGCTCCTCCTGCTCCAGACCTTGGGAGCAGTTTGGGATGCTGGGAGAGAATCCCAGCAGGACAGGCCATGTTCCCTGTGGGAATTGCTGCTTTCCTGGCTCGGACAGAACTGGACCAGTCACTTTCCCCAGGACAGGAAGAGTCTCTGAGGTTCCCTGAGGTTTTTGGAAAGGTTCCAGCAGAGGGAGGCCAGCCCTGAGCAGGAATGGAGGCATTGGGCAGCTTTGATCTGCCCTCACCCCATACCCACGTTCATGGCTCTGGCCTGGCCTCTTTTTTGGATTTGAGCTGAGATGTGAAAATTCCTGGAGATTGGCATGAAGCTGAGGCTTAAAGGAGCCCAGGATGAGTCCCATCAACCCAGGCCAGGTGCCATGAACCCAGGCCAGGTGCCATCAGCCTGGGACATGGTCTGACCCAGCTGGGATGTGCACCTGGCCATGGCCCTGCTCCTGCACAGCCCCAAGGGCAGCGCAGAGAGGTTGGGGCAGCCCCTGGGGTTGGAAACCGGCCCAAAAGGGAAGGTGGAGTCCAAAATGTTCCCCTCCATCCTCATCCAGAAGCCATGCAGGGAGGTGCTGGCGAGCAGCAGCTTTTGGCAGCTCCTGGAGTGTGTTTAATCCTGGCTCCGTGCACGACTGAGGCCGCCGAGCGGCAAAATTTGCTGATTTAATGGAAATTCAAAAATCTCGTTAATGCCTCAAATGATACAGGGAAATCTCTGTATCCAGCAAGATGTAAAGCAAGTCTGGCTTGGATGGGAGAAATGGATTTTTAAAACGTCTGGTGCTGTTAAAAAATAGCAAAGAAAAGAGGCAACGTGGATTCTCTGGTGCTGGAAAGAGGGACCAGGATATTTAAAAAATAAGGACCCAATATTAAAATTGAGAGATGTTTGTATGGACATGGATAGGATTTCAAAGATGACCCTAATAACTTAGAAAATTTATGTTTATATATATATATATTATGTATATATATATATACACACATACACACATATATATGTGCTAAGTTATTTTTATACATATATATAAATATATATGTATAAATAAATATAAATAAATATAAATTTTATACATATATATAATGTATATATAAATTTGCTAAGTTATTGCTTAAGTTATTTATTAACAATATATAAAAATATCTTTAATATTATTTATTTTATATTATATTTATAATTATTTTTATTTTTATTTCTAGTCATTATAAATATAAAATTATATATAATTTTGTTCAGTTATTAGGGTCATTCTTGAAATATATATAATGGAACATATGTATATATATATATAATATAAATATATATATATATATATAAATAAATAAATAAATATATATATAAATATAAATATATATATATATATATATATATATATATATATATATATATATTCCATTAGGGATCTGCCTCAATGCTCTAAATAACGGTGGTTTTGCAGTGCAAGGAGAGGAGGTTCAGAAGTGATTTTAAAGCCATTCCACGGGTGTTTTATGTCTGGAGGAGCTGGGTTCAAGGTGTTTCACAGGTGCTGAAGTCAAGCCTTGCCCACATGGGGGCATGCAGGGATGCTGGGCTGAGATGGGCAGGTTGCTTCTATTGCTTGGATTCACTTTGGGATTTGGGAAACCTCGTCAGCCCTGGCAGACTGAGGGTGCCTCAGCTCTGCCCAGCCTGGGAGAAGGAAATGAAAAATTTCCAAATGGAACAGGAGGGGAAAGCGGGGAAGGCTGGGACTGGCTGTATTCTCCTTGCTTGCAGAGGAGGGAGGAAAATCCCAACATCTTGACAAAAAAACCCTAAAAAAACCTCCCAAAAAAGAAAAGGAAAAAAAAAAAAAAAAAAAAAGAAGAGCAAATTGCAGCTTTTCCTGCTGCTGCTGCCAGGCCAGGGGTACCAAGCCCACTCTGCTGAGCTCAGGGCTCGGCAGGACGAGGCAGCAAGGGGAGCTGCAGGTCTCCCATCCCATCAGGCTGGAGCAGAGCTGAGCTCTCCTGCTGCAGGAATGACTCCAGAGAGCCCCAGATATTCAGGCCTGGGGGTTTGGGTGTGCTGAGGGGGCTCTGTGGGAACCCAAAGTGCCCGGTTTGGCTGTCAGGGACCCTACAAACCCCAAAAGGGCCAAGAGCAGGGGAAACACCTCGGGCTCCAAGGAGTGCCCACAGCACAGGCAGGGCATGGTCTGGGGCAGCCAAGGCCATGGCAAGGGTGGCTTTGAGCCCTGGGAAATGTCCCAAAGCCACCACGTGGAAGAGACATGAGCCGTGACGTGGCCATGGATGAGCACCCCCCTCGTGCCTCAGTTTCCCTGGGCAGCAGAGGGGATGAACAGTGCAGGGCAGAGCTCTGACAGCACCAGGTTATGAAACCCGAGGAAGGGAGGCATTGGAAGGTGGTTGGAAGATGACTGAGACAATGTGGAACCATACATCTGAAAGAGATCTCAAGACCTTGATTCATATCCTGACTGATTCCAGGATCAACTATTATCTCTCATAAACATTTGTCCAAACTACTGCTACAGAAATGTCTCCTGTAGTGAATTGAAACTTCCCTGAACTCTGTTAACAGTTTCTTTTTAGCATTTACCCCAAATCTGTAATTTCAGGCTTGGTATATTATCAGAGAACATACTAGGGAGGGGTCAGTCCATCTTACTTCCCTCCATAGAGTCTTTCCCAAGCAGTTTTTAGTGGGAAATGCAAAAGGAACGGTAACTTAGCTGGATCTTTGGACCAAGGGAAAATTCTCCGGTGCCCCGGAGCGTTTCGAGGTCGCTTTGTGGGAGCCACGCTGCTCCCGCGGCCGATAAGGAGCGGGTAACGAGCGAAGCTTCTCCACCAGGGCTAAAATTGCAAATGCAGCGGGAGCTGCTGACGGGCGATAGCATCAGGGGCTGACAGAGATCTCAGCGCTCCGGGAGCTGCTCCCACCGCGGCTGACCCCACCCCTGCCATTTTCACACAGATCTGCCCCTATTTCGTGGTTTTTTCCCCCATTTTCCGAGTGTCCCTTGTTTGCCCCGGCGCGAAACCCCCGGATAATCCCAGCCCGGGGTGGGGACGGGTCTCGCTGCGGTTCCTGCGTGGATGGAGCCGCACCTGGCGCAGCTGGGCGATGCTGGATGCTCGATGCCAAAGGGGTTTGGGCTTCCAGAGCCTCCCCAGAATGGGGGGGGCCTTCCCCATCCGCCCCCCAACTCCAGGGAATAGGGCAGGGAATGAGGATAGGGAATGGGGGCAAATAGGGAATGGGGCAGGGAATAGAACAGGGAATGGGGATAGGGAATGGGGGCAAATAGGACAGGGAATGGGGCAGGGAATAGAACAGGGAGTAGGGGAAGGGAATAGGGGCAGGGAATGGGGCTGGGAATGGGGAAGGGAATAGGGGCAGAGAATGGGGCAGGGAATAGAACAGGGAATGGGGATAGGGAATAAGGGCAGAGAATAGGGGCAGGGAATGGGGCAGGGAATGGGGCAGGGAGTAGGGGAAGGGAATAGGGCAGGGAATGGGGAAGGGAATAGAGGAAGGGAATGGAGCAGGAAATAGGGGAAGGGAATAGGGCAGGGAATGGGAGTAAATAGGGCTGAGAATGGGGCTGGGAGTAGAGCAGGGAATAGGGGAAGGGAATTGGGGAAGGGAATGGGGCAGGAAATAGGGGCAAATAAGACAAGGAATAAGGCAGGAAATAGGGGCAGGGAATAGAGCAGGCAATAGGGCAGGGAATGGGGGCAAATAGGGCAGGGAATAGAGCAGGGAATAGGGGAAGGAAATAGAGGCAGGGAATAGGGCAGGGAGAGGGTGGGATGGTGACACTGCCCTGTCAGCCTTCAGAGTGACCCCAAGGCCTCTGGAAATGGATGCCTGAATCAATGTCTGATGTTAATCCTCTTTTTGGGGCCAAGCTGTGGGATTTTGGTGACATTTCTCAAGTGGAATCAGCAAATCCCTGTCCTGGTGTTTCCCTGGGAGCTCCTCTGCTGGGCTGCCCAAAGGCACTGGCTCACTTGCCTGCACACACAGGCAGCCAGAAAACAGAAATTAAAAGAAAAATGTCAAAATCAGGGCATTTATTCAAGGAAAGATGATTCCAAACCAGTTGGCTTTTCCTGGAAAAATTCTGAAAGCATCTCCCCAAAACCCTAACAGCCTTTTTCACCCCAAAATGCTGATTCCTCTGCCTTCACCACCCCCAAGAAAAACCCAGATGATTTCTTTGCTCTGGTTTTTGTCACCATGGTGAGGTGGTGGCCCTGCTGTGGTTACCTGGGGGTGAGCCAGGTTCTTCATCCTCGGGAAAAGGGACCCTGGGGGACATTTAGGGGTTCAGACCCCCCTCAGCCTTGTACCCCAGCGCTTTTCAGGGGGTTTGTGGAGGGTTTGTGCTTCCTCTGGATGAGGGATTCATCCCAGAGCCGAGCCTGGCCCAGGAACCCCCAGGGTGCAGCTGGAGGGAGGGGGCAGCACCTGGCAGTGCCACTGTCACCTTGCAGCATCACTGTCACTGTCACCTGGCAGTGCCTGGCAGTGCCACCTCTCAGTGCCCTGGCAGTGCCACTGTCACTGGCAGTGCCTGGCAGTGTCTCTTGCTGTGCAAGAATGGCAGAAAAGAGGCAGGAGTGGGAAGGGGAAGCCAAGGGGCTGCTGGGCATTGCCTCGGGCACAGCTGTGCCACCCCAGGGTCCCCTCGCTCCCTCCTCTCCTCCCTTTGCTCTTCCCCCTCCTTGTTTTCTTTTCCCTTTTCCCTTTCTTCTTTACCTTTTCTTTTTCTCCCTTTTCATCCCCTTTCTTTCACTTTCTCCCTTCATTTCTCTTTTTATTCTTCCTTTTTCTTTCTCCTTTTCCTTTCTCTTTTCCTTTCCTTATATTTCTCCTTTTCTCTTTTTTTTTCTTATTTATTTTTCTTTCCCTTTTTCTCTCTTCTTCTGCATCTCCTCCTTTCCCTCTCTTCCTTCGCTTTATTCCCTTTCCTCTTGACTCATTTTTCTTTGCTCTTTTCCCCCTTCACTCTCTCCTTTCCTCCTCAACACATTTTACCCCCCAACCCTTTTCCAAGAGAAACCATTCCCTGGAACCATCCCAAGCCCCTTCCCCGGCTCTGCTGTCCCAATCTACTGTCCCACGTTTGGGGGAAAGCCCGGGGCACGGGCAGGGAATGGGGACAGGGAATAGGGGCAGGGAATGGGCTGGGAATGGGGCAGGGAATGGGGTAAAGAATAGGATAAGGAATAGGGCAGGGAATGGGGCAGGGAATAGGGGCAGGAATGGGCTGGGAATGGGGCAGGGAATGGGGTAAAGAATAGGATAAGGAATAGGGCAGGGAATGGGGCAGGGAATAGGGGCAGGGAATAGGGGCACAGAATAGGGGCAAGGAATGGGAACAGGATATAGGGGCAGAGAATGGGGCAAGGGAATAGGGGCAGGGAATAGGGTAAAGAATAGGATAAGGAATAGGGCAGGGAATGGGGCAGGGAATGGGGACAGGATATAGGGCCAGAGAATGGGGCAAGGAACAGGGTAAGGAATAAGATAAGGAATAGGGCTGGGAATGGGGCTGGGAATTGGGGCAGGGAATAGAGTAGGGAATGGGGGTGGGAATGGGGCAGGGAATAGGGCAGGGAATGGGGTAAAGAATCGGATAAGGAATAGGGGCAGGGAATGGGGCTGGGAATAGGGACAAGATATAGGGGCAGAGAATGGGGAAAGGGAATAGGGGCAGGGAGCAAGCAGGGCAGGGAATGGGACAGGAAATAGATGCAGGGAATGGGGCTGGGAATGGGGTAAGAAATAGGATAAAGAATAGGGCAGGGAATGGGACAGGGAATGCACAGGGAATAGGGGAAGGGAATAGGGCTGGTAATAGATGCAGGGAATGGGGAAGAGAATAGGGCAGGGAATGCACAGGGAATAGGGTAAGGAATAGGGGCATGGAATAGGATAAGGAGTAGGGGCAGGGAATGGGGCAGGGAATGCACAGGGAATAGGGGAAGGGAACAGGGTAAGGAATAGGGGCAGGGAATGGGGTTGGGAATGCACAGGGAATGGGGCAGGGAATAGGGTAAGGAATAGGGGCAGGGTATGGGGACAGGGAATAGGGCAAAGAATAGGATAAGGAATAGGGGCAGGGAATGGGGCAGGGAATAGAGCAGGGAATGGGGGAGAGAATGGGGTAAGGAATAGGGGCAGGGAATACGGCAAGGAATGGGGCAGTTCCTGCGGGATGGATCCTGCAGCCCTCCCCTCAAACCTGCCCGTGAGCTCCCGCCGGTCACGTCGCCATCAAAGTGATGTGCCAGCAATATCCAACACGCAGTTAAAGCCACTCGTGGGAGTTTCAATAAAATCGACCGGGCAGGATCAATGGGCTGCGCTGGCCCCATCCCCACACGGAATGGGGCGGGGGAGCCGGGAAAAACACCCAGGGCTGCGAAATGGGGGCGGTGGGAGGGGGGAGCTGATTACAAATCTATCCCATCCTCGCCGTGATTAATTGCTGCGTTACCAGAAGGAACAGCGCGGGGTGGGGGTCATTTTTAAAGGTAACGTTGAGGAGGGAGTTTCTCTGCTGCCTTTGGAGGGGAGGAGGCAGGAGCCCTTTTCCCGTGGGTTTCCCTCCCGGCAGGATGGGGCCAGGACCGTGATCGTTCAGCCCAGCCCAGCAGGGATTTGGGATTTGGGAAGAGCCCTCTCCAGCCACGCAGGGGGAGCTGAACCCCATCCCCACCCAGCTGGGATCGCTGGACCCTGCTGTCCAGCCAGGGCATCGCTTGATGGACAACCAGGGCGTAGGTTCCACCCTAAAACAGCCCTGAGCAGCCCCTGCACCCCACACTGGGACTCTGAAAAGGCTCTGAGTCCTCCCCAGCGCTCAGGGGGTCTCGCTCCTGCCCTGCCCTCCCCGGAGATGCCCAGCTCAAATTAAAACATCATCCATCGTTGCGGTGGCAGCGCATAATCCCAGGCAGATCAGCGCAATTACTGCGGGAAATGCCTGGGGAGCTGAACTAATAACGCCGGGCGGTGGATTAAGAGTCACTGGCTTAGTGCCGGCCGTGCCACCGCGCCCGGGGGATACCCCGGGGACACCCTGGGGGACAGCGGGGTCCCGGTGGGGCTGCGGGCCGTGGTTGTGTGGCTGGGTGGGGGTCTGGGGTGGTTTTACTGCCGCATATGTGTGGAGCAATAGCGGGGCAGGGATGGGGCAGTGATGGGGACGGGGATGGGGGCAAGGATGGGCAGTAATGGGGCAGTGATGGGCAGTGATGGGGGCAGGGATGGGGCAGTGATGGCGCATTAATGGGGCAGTGATGGGCAGCGATGTGATGGGGCAATGATTGACCAGCGATTGACATCGATGGCCAGTGATGGGGGCAGTGATGGGCAGGGATGGGGCAGATGGGGCAGGGATGGGGGCAGTGTGATGGAGCAGTGATGTCATGGGGCAGTGATTGATGGGTGATGGGCAGGGATGGAGCAGTGATGGGGCAGCGATGGGGGCAGTAATGTGGCAGTGACGGGGGCAGTGATGGGGCAGCGATGGGCAGGGATGAGCAGCAATGGGGCACACGGAGCTTCCCTGCCCCGCACGCGGGTCGGGCAGAGCCATTCCCCAGGGTCCCATTCTCCCCCCCCCGGGGCGCGGGTGGACCGCTCCATCCCGTGTGTGCGGAGCGGCTGGACCGGCCCATTGAGCTGAGGAAAGGGGGAGCAAGGGCTGGTCCATCGGGCAGAGGGGGGGGGGTGCGCCGGGCTGTACCACTGCGCCGCCCCGGGGGGGAGCGCGCGTGACCATCCGCAGGGGGGCGCCAGCGCGGCGGGGACGGCCCAGAGCGGCTGCGGAACGAACCATTGTCAGTACGGGGGGAGCGGGCGGGACCAGCGCTGCGGAATGGCGGGGGTGGCGGGCTGGGACCCCTCCTCACCCTCAGCCCAGGAGGGGCCGGAGTCACCCTGGGCCCGAGGGGCGAGGGGGACACACCCGAGGGGCCACACCGAGCGACACAATGGGGCTGTGTCCCTGCCATTGTCACAGAATTGCAGCGGGGTTTGGGCTGTGAGGGACCTCAAAGCTCATCCAGTGCCCCCCCCGCCATGGCAGGGACACCTCCCACTGTCCCAGGCTGCTCCAAACCCCAATGTCCAGCCCGGCCTTGGGCACTGCCAGGGATGCAGGGGCAGCCCCAGCTGCTCTGGGCACCCTGTGCCAGGGCCTGCCCACCCTGCCAGGGAACAATTCCTGATTGCCAAGATCCCATCCAGCCCTGCCCTCTGGCACTGGGAGCCATTGCCTGGCTCCTGTCCCTGCAGGCCTTGTCCCCAGTCCCTCTGCAGCTCTCCTGGAGCCCCTTCAGGCCCTGCCAGGGGCTCTCAGGTGTCCCTGGAGCCTTCTCTTGTCCAGGTGAGCTCCCCCAGCTGTGCCAGGCTGGCTCCAGAGCAGAGGGGCTCCAGCCCTTGCAGCATCTCCGTGCCTCCTCTGGCCTGGCTCCAGCAGCTCCACGTCCTCCTGCTGCTGGTGCCCAGGGCTGGGGCAGCTCTGCAGGTGGGGTCTCACCTGAGCACAGGGGCACAGGGGCAGAATCCCCCCCTCCCCTGCTGCCCACGCTGGGGGCTCAGCCCAGCACAGGGGGGGTTTCTGGCTCAGTGCCCAAGGCCGGGGCAGCCTGAGCCTCTCACCCACCAACACCCCAGATCCTTCCCCCGGGGCTGCTCTCCCTGAGCTCATCCCCAGGCTGTGCTCAGGCCCAGACCCTGCTGGGCTGGACCTGCTCCCCATGCAGTCTCTGTGCCAGGTGGGAAAAACTGGGATTTGGGGTCACACTGGAGCCGAATTTGGGGTCACATTTAGGATCGCACTGGAGCTGGGCTGTGACAAGGGCTGACAGAGGGCTGTCAATGCCCGGGGCTCCCTGGAGTAGAGCCTCACACCATGAGGGGCTCCAGGCTGAGTCTCCCTCCTGCCATGCAGTGCTGGAGCTCAGAGGTACCCAGAGCAGATGATGGCCCTGTGCACATCATCCTGCCCACCCTCAGAGGGTCCTGGGGACCCTGCACACCCCACCCTGAGGATTACAGACTGTCCTGGCTGTCCCTGCACCAGGGGCAGAAATCCAGCAGCCCACTGAGAACTGACTCGGCCAAGCCCCAAGGGACTGAGGGAGCTGGGGGTGCTCAGCCTGGAGAAAAGGAGACTCAGGGCTGCCCTCATCACTCTCTGCAGCTCCTGAAAGGTGCCTGTGCTCAGCTGGGGCTGGGCTCTTTCTCCAGGCAGCACTGACACAACCAGAGCACACAGCCTCAAGCTGCACCAAGGGAAATACAGGTTGGATAGCAGGAAAAGGTTTTTTACAGAAAGGGTGATAAAGTTCTGGAATGGCTGCCCAGGAGGTGGTGGAGTCCCCATCCCTGGGTGTGTTTAACAAAGCCTGGATGTGGCACTGGGTGCCAGGGTTCAGTTGAGGTGCTGGGGCTGGGATGGACTCAATGATCTTGTGTGTGTTAATGGGCCTAGGATGTTAAGAGGATTATATTCTTTGACTCTTCCAGTTCGATCTAGAAATAATGCAGTGGAGGTCTCTTGGAGGTCTCTTCCAACCCAGTGATTCTGTGAATTCTGTGGATTCTGTGATTCTGTGACCTTCCCATCTCACACCCCATAAACACACCCAGGACCAGATTTAATCAGGATATGCTGGAAACTCTTGGGTTTTTCCCCTCCACTGCTCTTTCCCTGTCTCCAGCCCACTGTTTGTGGCTGATGGTGGCTCTGGGCCCTCTCTGGGCACCAGCTCAGGGCCAGCACACCCTGATGAAGGATGTGCCATGGCCACTGAACTTGCTCAATGTCCCTGCTCAGAGTTCCAGGAGCAGCTGGAGGCAGGAACAGGCTGCTGGGAATCCCAAAGGGAGTCCCAAAGGGAGATCCTTGCTGCTCCTCTCCTGTGTGAAGGAGTGAGGAGAAAATGGAATGCACAGCCCCCCCAGCCACAAATGTTTTCTCTTTCACGCAGTTTGCATTTATCTGAAATTCAGAGTGTGTGGACCAAATGCTGACATGTAGATCTGCAAATCCCCTGTGTTTAATTAATACTTTAATTTATTAATTTACAACTTATTGGCCTATTCAGTAAAGATTATTTACACATTCTGGAACAACTCAAGCTGCAGGAGTGGTCCTTCAGAAGCAAACTTGGAAGTGGATCCTTCAGCTGACAGAGCTCATCCTGCAGCACAGCATGAATCAGTCTGAATGAAAATCCATGGACCAACAAGTTCAGTGTCACAGGGATGCCACCCCGGATTCCCATCACAGGCTCCTTGTCCAGCATTACCTCGTTGTCACAGAATGGAAAATCCTGAGTGTAGGAGCAATGGGGGGTAGCATGGTCAGGACAGACAGACGGACACGAGAGATCTCTGCAGCCAGGGCTGGGAATTTGGGGTTTATTGCAAAGGGCCTGGGGGCAGGGCCCTGCTGGGAGCTGCAGCCACAGCTCAGAGCAGGACTGAGAGAAGAGAGGGGATGAGAGGGTGAGAGAGTAAAAGGGTAAGAGAGTAAAAGGGTAAGAGCTAAGAGCTAAGAGGGTGAAGTTCCCGTTCCAATACAATAAATCTTCTTCTGTGTTGAATATTCTAATTCTCAATAACCAATCTAGTACAATATACAAATCCTATAGCATTTCCATACAGCCTATAAGAATCATTCCATTACCACACTGTGCTACATTTTAAACCCTAAAAACTCCTCTTTGGGCCCCTTCTGCCAAGCTGGCAGGGTCTGCTCTGACCCTTGGAGCTGTCTGCAAGCAGAGGGTGTTGTTCCATCAAAAGGGGATCACCTTCAGCCAGCCACACCATTGTTTTCCTGTTGTTCAGTGACTGAGGGATCTCAAAGCTTGCTTTCATTTCAATCTCGCTTATAGTTTCCATATTCTCAAAATCTTTTGCCAGACAATCATATTTATAAGGCTTTCCTGTTTCACCTTGCCCAGCACCTGAGCTGGAAGGGCCCCTCAGGGATAATCAGTCCAGCCCTGCAGAGCCACCCCAACAATCCCACCCTGAGCACCCCTGGGAGTGCTGTCCTGGCAGCCTTGGCACCATTCCCTGGGGAGCCTGGGCAGCGCCCAGCACCCTCGGAGGGAAGAACCTTTCCCTAATATCTGACCCAACACCAGCCCCTCCTGCAGCCGTGGCACAAATCAACCCCCAAACTCCCCCTTTCCCCCCAGAATCTGTAGCTGGGGCTGTTGCACCAGCGCTGAGCACAAGCTGGCTCCAAGGAAAACTCATTGCAAGGGATGGAGCTTTTCCAGCCTCATCCCCTCCGCCCTGCCGTCCCTCCGGGCGCTGCCGCCTGACTCCGGCACTTCATTAGCACCAATTTGCTCTCGTCTCGCTAAGTGCTGCTGACTCGGGAGAGGAGCGAGGAGATCCGAGCAGCGCTCCGGGGTCCTGCCCAGCCCTGCCTGGCCACGGCAGCGCTCCAGTCCCGGGCAGCAGCTCCCCACAGGCGCGGTGTCCACTGGAACAAGAAAAGCAGCTGATCCTGGTCCAAAAAACAGGCCTGGAAAGGGAGGAAATAGGACAAATGGGGGAAATGCTTCCGACAGAGCTGATCCTCATTCCCCCGGGTGTTGGGGAGAGCAGAGCAGGGCACCAGGTCTGCCTTCATAAAGGAGTCTGGAAAAGCAAGTGGGAAATGAAACCTGTGCAGAAAAGAAATGCTTTTAACAACAAACTCATCTTTTTTAAGTCATGTGAAGCTGTTTTGGTGTCCCTGAGAGGGATTTGATGGCTGGCACCAGGGCCAGAACAGCTCACCTGGGGAGGACAAGGATAAAACCAGGGCAGATGTGGAGGGATGGAGCCGAGCCGAGCTGCAGCAGCCACAGCTCCTTTGTATCGCTTCAGCTGCCCTCAAACCACACAAACTCCTCTGCTTCAGTGCTGGGAACGCTGCAAATGCCACCCTTGGAAGGGCAGGCCAGGCTTGAGAAGATCAGGAGAGGAAATGAGCTGTCCTGGGGGCTGAGCCCGAATCGGGACCCCCATCTCACCCGAGCAGGGCACAGAGGGCTCGTGCCTCCCTTTCCAGCCCCTTCCCTCCAGGTGCCAACCCCTGGGGCTGTGGGGGATGTGTGGGGTGCTTGGTGTGGGTGGCCAGCAGGGCCAGATCCACTGCATTATTTCTAGATTGAACTGGAAGAGTCAAAGAATATAATATCTTAACATCCTAGGTTCATTAACACACACAGAGAGAAAATTAATTTGTTAACTTCATAGGCAAATTTCAGCTGCAAACTCTCTAATCAAGAATTTACCACCCATCACCATTCTAAAACCTAAAGATCACCTGCTAGGGTCAATAATGAATTTCTAACATCTAAGAAAAGTACACATAGAAAAATATACAGTGCAAAACAAATGCTGGATCCAGCTGAACTGGGTCAGAGCTGCTCCCTGGGCTGAGGCACCAAAACCTTGGTGTGAGGAGGGGAGGGGAGGGGAGGGAAGGGAAGGGAAGGGAAGGGTGAAAAACACCAATCACTTGTTTTTAAAATTTTAGAAGTTTAATAGTAATAAAATGGTTATAAAAATGGTAATATAATTAAAGTAATAATGATTTGGGATAATTTGTATTAGGACAATGTGAGACAATAGAAACAAAGAGTTATGGACATCCTGGTACCTTTTTCTGGGCAAAGCCCAGAAAAAGGCCCCACGTTAACAGAGGATTGACCCTTACAAACAACAACATGTTGCATATTCATACACCTCATACATGATGCATAAATTCCATTCAAACACAGGATTCTGTCTGGGCAGTGTCAACTTCTTCTTAATCTTAAGTCTTCATGGCTGAGCAAGGTGGGAAGAAGTTCGTTTCTTCTGATAATGGAGCAATAAATTCTCTTTTTCTGAAAGATTCAGGTGTCCTGTGGCTGCCATCTCGCTGCGAGTCCTCTCTTTAAAAAACGTATCCTACATAGCAAAGTTTCTATTTTAACATTTTGTTATAACCTACAACTATATTTACCACACTACTTACGAAAATGAATACAGCATCACTTTCTAACACAACACATACAATATTCATTTTAATATTTGCAAAAAGCCAATCACAAAATACGCATTTTTCACAGGGAGGGAAGGCAGGGAAGGGCAGGGAAGTGCAGGAGGGAAGGGCAGGGAAGTGCAGCAGGGCAGGGAAGCACAGGCAGCAGCGCTTTGTCTCATCTCATCTCATCTCATCTCATTGGCAGTGCTCAGAGGAAGATTTGATTTGCTGGCTCGGGGAAGCTGCTCCCCCTGCAGCACTGGCTGCATACCAATGCCCAGGGGCTCTCCCCGTCCCCGAGCTGCCAGGGACACCAGGGACACCGGCAGGGAAGCCTGGCCCCACCAGGGGACACGTGGTGGCACAGGGACACGTGTGGGGCTGGCCTGTGTCAGTCCTCCCAGGATTTTCAGGGATGCTCTGCAGCTCCTGACTGCATCTCCCACACTCCGAGTGGCCTCTGATGGGTTTTTTATCACTACAGAGTGGCTGAGATCCTGTAGGACCACAGCACCCAAAATTGCCCACACGTTTTGGAGGCCAGGAGGTGAATTTGTGATCATGTGCAGCTGAAGGCTGGGGGATCCCAGGAATGGGCACTGCAGGGCAGGCTCTGCAGGTCATTCCATGGTGGACACTGTGAGAAATGATACTCACTTCCTAAAAATGTAAAAGGTTTATTAAAACCTTATCAAAAATACAACCAAAGACTGAATAGAGAAAATATTACAGCACCTGCAGCAGAGGATTTTTCCCACCATGTGCTCACCCACACAATGGAGATTTTGCCTTTTAACCCTTTAGCCCCTCCCAAAGTTCTGTCCATTGGCTCCTTTGGTGTCCAGTGGTGGAGTTCACTTCCTTAAATCCTGATTGGAGGTCAGGTGCTGCCATAGTAACAATCCCACCCTCCCAAATGTCCCAAACCCAGGCCCCCCCTGATAACAGCACAAGGGGGGTAAAAACTATAAATCTGTAAAACTTCTCTTAACATATATACAGGATATTTGCCTTTTAATTGTGAGAGTCAACCATGGCATTACTCATCTCTCACAACACTCATCTGTCCCCCTGTGCCTTTCTGTTTGTCTGTGTTTGGAACCAAATGGGGTTTCAGGAAAAGAAAAAAGGCAAAAAGAAAGTTGAGGTTTGATTTTTGAGCACTTTTCCTTTGTTCTGTACTGTCAGCATTGTGTTCTCCCAGCTGGAGAAGATCTGAATTTCTGCTGGAGACCCCAATTTGTGACAAATCTCTTTTTTCCTGCAGCACAAAGAGAAATCAAACCAAGCTCTCAGAGCTGCCCCAGCACCTGAGCAGCCCCACTGTGAACCAGAGGATTTCTGGTTTGGAGACAAAGCTCCCTGGTCCCTGCTCCAGCTCAGGGGAGCAGACACCACAAGGTTCATTCATGACTTTCATCCTGGGCTCATCCCTCTTTGCTCAGAGCTGAAACTCCCAAAACCTTCCAGGGCAGGTGGGGGCTGAGCCAGTAACACCCAGCCCCTCCTGTGGCAATGGAGGGACATCACAGAGCCATGGAATCAAGGCTGGAAAAGAGCTCTTAGACCAAGCACAACCACTGCATGTCCCCTGCTAAACCACGTCCCCAGGTGCCACATCCACACAGGTTTGGAACACTTCCAGGGATGGTGACTCCACCATTTCCCTGGGCACCCTGTGCCAGGGCTGGGCAACCTTTCCCATGAAGAAATTTTCCCTAATATCCAATCTAAACCTCTCCTGGTGCAACTGGAGGCCATTTCCTTCTGTCATTGGTTACTTGGGAGAAGAGACTCACCCCCACCTGGCTCCAACCTCCTTTCAGATCCCTCTGCCCCTTCAAGGAGAGGGGGAAACTGAGGCACTCCAGGAGCTGGGCCCATCTTGAGGGCACAGAGAGCAGCCAGCTTTGCTCAGGGCCATTTCCCACCAGTGGAATCAGCCTGTTGGATTGGGTCCTTTTCTGACCCAGAGATGGGGCAACTGAGAAGGGTTTTGTAAACTTTTATTCCATTTTCAGTCTCATGTGAAGGGTGAGACAATACAGATGTTATAATTCACACCATCACAATCACAAGCCAGCTATTTCCTAATTACAATCTATTATAAACATTTCTTGGCCTATCAGCTTTAGCCACACCATGCTGTAAATGCCATAAAGCCAATCATCTAAAATTCCCCCTTGTGGGTCCTACTACACTGCATCTTTCACAGTTCTATTTCTCCAAAGCATCCAGTCTTATTTGCAAGGCCACCCTTTGAAACTTCCTGGTTCCATTTCTCTCTCAGCAATGTCTGTCCTATTCCCTGGCATTTCTAAGCCAGCATTTCTCATCTCCAGGTTTGCACACAGGTGCACACTGGGTGAGCCTTCTGCCAGGCTTGGAGAATTCCTTACAAATCCATTTCCCACATCAGCCCATCCCACCTTTGCTGTCCCCACCTGTCCAACCACACCCAGGTTCCCCCTCTCCATCCCTTCCTCCACCTCCCTCTGAGCCCATAAATGCTCCTCAGTCCTCTTCCACCCCTGGGAGATGATTTGACAAGGAGAAAAAGAGGGAAACTGGTGGGTTTTGTGCAGAATTTCCCCCCCCTAACCTTGCTTACAGCCGGCTTGCTGGCTCTGAAAGCCCCTGGCTGTCTTTTGTGATTTCAACAAATCACCAGCACTTAAGCAAAGTGGGCAGAAAATTACAGGTTGTATTGCAAGTGAATGGAGAGGGAAGAGCACACTGGGGCCGAAAAGCAGAGGTTTGCTGGTATAATAGAGAAAGCAGGGCCTGACAGGCTGTGGAAGCCTGCAAAGCCATCAGGTATTAGTTAAATGCTTGGCGGGGTTCACGCTGCGAGGCATAATCGCAGTTCCTGAGCAGCAGCCATTTGATTGTCTCCATTATGTCCCCTCTGAAATGATTTGGGAGATGTTTTGCTCCGAGCTGTCAAGGTTAAGTCAAGGAAAACGAGCTGCCTCTGACATGAGGCTCCTGGGAGGCAGAAACCCTGGGCAGGAGCTCTGGGGAGGAGGAGAGGATCTTTCTGCCTTTTGGAGCTCTTTCCTCCTGCTTTCCCTGCCCGAGGTTCCTCCTTGTCTTTGCTCCCTGTGGTTTTTTCTGCAGCCGGGTCAGAGCTGCCTTAGGGATGGGATGTTTGGATTGTGTGCCCGGTGTGTGGAGGGATCTGTGCCGTCACCATCCCCGTCCCACTGTGGCTGCCATCCCCCCTTGTCACCTCTGGGCTCCTTGGTTGGGTTTGGAGGGTGTGAAATGAGCTGGGGAGGGGTTGACAGAGGAGAAAACCCCCACTGTGGAGAGCACAACCCTTTATTGGCCAACAGAGCCATGGGAGACTGGAATATCCTGAGCTGGAAGGGACCCTCAGGGATGATCAGTGCAGCCCCTGTGCCTGCCCAGCCACCCCAAGAACCCCACCCTGAGCAGCCCTGGGAGCTCCTGGAGCTCTGGCAGCCTTGGGGCTGGGGCAATTGGTCCTGGTACTGCCAGGGCCCTCTGTGCCCCAAGAGGAGCAGGATAACCCCTGTCCTTTGGGGACACATGGAGAGGCAGGGGTGGAAATGTCCCCATCCCCACAGCCAAGCCCAGAGAGCCAGGAAGGACACGATGGAAAAACAGCATTAAGCCAAGGATGGGCTGTTTGGATCTTAGAACTTGGGGGGAAAAGGGATTTTGGAGCACAAAGAAAATACCTGAGCCATGGCTGGTATGGGGGGGAGGCAGAGCTGTGCCCCTGGCTGTTGTATTCACAGGGAATGCCTGATGAAGGCAGGAATGATGAATCCATGTTCTCAGAAGGCTCATTTATTACTTGATAATACTATATTATATTAAAGAACACTATACTAAAGGATACAAAAAGGATCCTTACTGAATGCTAAAAAGAGAATAATGAAAACTCCTGACTCTTTCCAGAGTCTTGACACAGCTTGGCTCCAATTGGCCAAAGAGTGAAAACAACTCACACCAGAACCCAATGGAACAATCACCTGTGGGTAAACAATCTCCAAACACATTCCACATGAGCCAAACACAGCAGAAGCCAACGAGATAAGAATTGTTTTCCTTTTCTCTGAGGCTTCTCAGCTTCCCAGGAGAAAAATCCTGGTTGAAGGGAGTTTTTCCAGAGAATGTGAATGGCACACCTGGCTGCCCCTCATCCCTGGCTGCCTGTGGGGACGTGGGGACAGCCACCAGCAGGCTGCCTGGGCAAGCAGCACCCAGGGGATGGGGAATGGGAAAAAGATCCTCCGTGGAGGGGTTGATGGCTGCCGTAAATAGATCTGAGCAGCGCCGGCATCGATCGCTGCTGCGCGGAGCTGTAATTAGATTGAGCTGGGGAGAGGGAGTGGGGCTGTGTCAGCAGAAAGGGAAATTAATAAATAAACAAACCAGCACAGGAAATGGGGGATGTGGCAGCGCAGGCCAAAAATAACCCAAACTAGCAAAAAGAAATGACCCAAATGAGCAAAACCAACCCAAACTAGCAAAAATAACCCAAACTAGCAAAAATAACCCAAAGTAGCAGGGGTGAGGAGCAGGATGTCACCCGTGCCTGGACAATGGCACTGCTGCCACTGCAGGAGCCCAGTTTTACCCTGATGGTTTGTGTTTGCCTCGGAGCTCAGAGTTATTGATGGGAGACTGGGGTGTAATAATCACTGCTAAAAAAGGAATGGGAGGGTGGAAAGCTGAGAGGCTGGACCCTGGGCTGGGTGTGGGAATGGGTGCCAGCAGAAAGGAGAGCAAGAGGACAGACTGGATTGCCAGGGTGACAGCTGGGTCACATCTCCCATCCACATGGAGACATTCCAAGGGCCATCCTGCAGGCAGAGCCCCTGTGGGTGGAGTGTGAGGAGCCCACCCTGGACACAGGAGGAGCTGAGCATGCCAGGGGTGCTGGGAGGGCTCAGGGAGGGTGGGCTCGGGGCACAAGTGTGGGGGGAGTGTTTCTGTCTGTTGTTTGGCTTGGGGGGGCGTTTGGGGTGGGTTCTTTTTTTCAATTCATATCTGAGGGGGGGAAAAAAAGTCAAATTTTCTATAAAGGCTTTTTTTTGTTTGTTCTTTTTGCAAGCATCTGATGGTCATAGGGTAGGTTTCCACATTCTCTGCTGGCTGTTTGAGTAAGGTACCCCTGGGACAGGGTCCCCTGGCATCACCCTGAGTGTCCCTTTGTCCCTAAGGATGGTGGTGTGCAGCCAAACCTGCCTGGGGAGGGGGGGAAGGGGAGGGGAAGGTTCTCCACTGGCTTTACCAGGGCTGGCTGGTTTGGACTGAGAGTGCTTGGTGGTGTCCAGCTTGGTTCCTCCCATGCCCTGCCCAGTGGGAGCAGAGCTGGTGGCTCCCAGCACGGTGTGGGGACAGGGCCAGGACTGAGCCCAGCAGCTGGGACACAGAGCTCAATCTGCTGCATAAATTGTCTCCTTCAGTGAGCTCCAGATTTCCCTAGCTCTGGGTGGGAGGGGTGGATCTCATCCTTTGCTCACAGTTTGAGGTGATGTGCAGAGGGCTGGGGAGTGGAGGCAGCTGAGGAACCACAGGAGGAGGAGATTGCTTATCTTCCAGTGAGGAAGGAATTACTCCAAACAGCCTCCCACTACTCCTGGGTTACACACTGCCTCCCCTGTGGCTGTGGAGGTGTGTTTGGAGAGCAGGGAGGGGCTCAGCCCAAGGGAAATACCTGACCCATGCCCCTGCAGCATCTTGGCCCCTCCGAGCTCTGTGCTTGGAGCTTGGAACTGCCTTGAGCCCTCCAGGCCAAAGAGGCTCCTGCAAGTGCCAGGGTGAAATCTGCCATCCAGGACAGCAAATGTCTCAAGAGGCCCTGCAAAATCCTTCAGAGAATCTGAACCAAGAAAGCCCAAAGGCTGAAAACTGCTGCTGCCCCGGGCAAGAGCAGGACTGCCTCTGGGAAGTCTTCAGCCCACAGTTTGCTCTCTCTTTTCTCAGCTTCCCAGGAGGAAATGCTTTGTCCCCAGCCCTGCAGGGTCAGGTCCATGCTCTGCCTTGTCCATGGCATCTCAGGTTCCTGCAGTTCTGTGTTTGGCTGAGTCCCTGAGCACCCAGATCAAACCTGACAGCTTCAGGGTTGGCCCTGTTTTGAGCAGGGACTGGATCAGCCACCTCCACCATTTTATAGTTTTCAAAGAAAATATCATAGCAAAGGTCCCCTTGCCCCACCCCTTCCACCAGCAGTGTGCTTGATATCCCCACAATTAAAATTCATATATTTATTTATTTTACTAACTTCCCTCTCTGCCCCCATACCCCTTCTACCAACAGTGTGCTTGAGATCCCCACAATTAAAATTCATATATTTATTTATTTTACTCACTTCCCTCTCTGCCCCCATGCAGAGTGCTGGGGTCAGGGGGGCTTTCCTGGCTTCCCCCCTGTGGCAGCCCCTCTGTGCTGACCTTTGCCTCCTGCCAAACCTGTAGGGAAAGCTTTTAATTCAATGCTGACAAATGTGCCTGAGGATCTGGTAGCAAAGGCACACAGAGGAGACAGAATTTCCTGGAGCCTCCAGTGAACCCTTCCCAGAGCAGGTGGATCCATGATAGGTCCTTCCAAGCTGATGCTGTGGGATTAAGGCTGCAGAGTGACCTTTCCATAATGTCCCTGTCCCTGCATTTCTGAGCTGGCTGCTGGATGGTGGCCAGGAGACACCTGAGTCTTCCTGGTTCCCTGAGTCCTCCAGGGACATCCCCAGGGGTGATGAGGAGTGAGACCATGCTGAGGGAGGCCGAAGGATAACCCCCAGAATTCAGGGCTGAATCCCCATAGCCAGTCTGGGAACAGAGCAGTCCTCAGTCTCTAGCCCAGGCTCAGCTGGAGATGCTGAGACTTTCCCTGGCCTTCCCCCAGGCTTTTGTCACCCTGGTGCCACAAGAGGCCATTGTCCCTTCTCAGCAGGCTCAGGGAGGAAGAGGAGGGAGCGGTGGTACACAAGCCAGCGAATTCCTGGCGGGAAGGGCCTGGATTTTGGGAGGCAGCCTGGATTTTGCAAGCAAGCCAGGGTGGGGGAGCCCAAATTAACAGCCCTGTTCTCTCTTTTGAACGTGTCCAGCCTGCAAACGCAAGGAGCAGGAGCAGCAGAAGGACCGGAGCCTGCAGCCCAAGAAGCAGCGCTTGGTCTTCACGGACCTGCAGCGCCGCACCCTGATCGCCATCTTCAAGGAGAACAAGCGCCCGTCCAAGGAGATGCAGATGACCATCTCCCAGCAGCTGGGCCTGGAGCTCAACACCGTCAGCAACTTCTTCATGAACGCCCGCCGGCGCTGCATGAACCGCTGGCAGGAGGAGCCCGGCGCCAACCCCGGCGTCCCCTCGTCGTCTACAAGCACTTTCTCCAAAGCATGATGTCCCCCAGCCCTCCCTGCCCCTTCCTGGGTGTCCCCCTCATGACAAAGCCAACCCCAGACTCACACGTGTGGACTGAGCGGGGTGGGTGCTTTTGGGGTGGGTTTGGTAGCCTGCAAACCCTCAGCTGGGTGTCAGCCATGGACGTGGGCCTGGGGCCACCTCCTGCTGCCACCTCCTGCTGCCACCTCCTGCTGCCACCTCCTGCCAGCTCCTGGAGCAGGGACAGGGTTTGTGACCAGGTCAGTTCCATCCCCAGCAGGGCTCAGAGGAAACCTGTGGGATGGAGGGAGGAGCAGGGCTCTGTTTGGAAGGAAGCATCCCTGGTCCTTGGGGATCACAGAGCCTCGTCTCCCCCTGCCCATGAAGGTTTTTGGGGAGAGGGGCTCATCCTGACCTCTCGCCCTGATCTCTGTCACAGCCATCCTTGTGGCTCCCACAGGGGAGGGGTAGAGGTGGGGGGGACACAAGAAGTGGTGTCACAGGCTGGGCTCTGGCACAGCCCCACTGCACCAGGGCCAGACCTGAGGACTGAGCAGGGGAAGTTCTCCTGGCGTGCCTGGAGGGCTCCCAGGCTCTGCCAGGTCTCTGATTGCTGGAGGATTTCCCCTGCTCAGGTGCAGTGGGTTCCCCAAGGCAGCCAGACCCTCTGTGCCATCACCACGTGGCACTTCCATCCCTTGAGGGTTTTGGAAACCTGGCTGAGGACACCCCTGTACCCCCCATTCCCTCTATGGGCATCTTCCTCTGATCCCCCGGGCACCCCCAGGAGCACCCACACCCCAGGCCCCCCACAGCCCCCCACCCACGAGAGCCCTCCTGCCCCAGATCCCTCCCGGAGAAGCTCCACGGTGAAGGAGTCCCCTCCTGCCTCCACGGACCCGAGCACCCCCTCCCCAGGGGACCCCCGCTGCCCCAGCAGGTCAGAGAAGCACATTTTAGCTACAGAAATCGGGTATTTAAAATAACAATTGTTGGAGAGGAGACGGGAGGAGAGACTCGGAGCGAAGGATCTGATCTTTCCTGGTGACTGGCTCCACCTTTCACCTCTGGATTTCTGGTTCACTTTTCGGCTGAGGAATGGATACAGACCAAGCAGATTTGTTGGCTTTGCCTCTTGCCCCATCCACCCCTCGACACACACACACTCTTGCCCCCTCCCATCCCTCCTCTTCATCTCTGTTACCAAAGAAATTACAAAACCAAAAACGCAACAACAGCAACGACAACGACAACCAAAAAAACTTTCCCTCCTGGGAACCAACGTCGGTGCACGGTGGGAAAAGAAAAATCCGAGGGATCTGGTGGTGAAATCCAGCCCTGGGTGTGAGAAGGGGGAAAACTCCCCTACGAGATTGAAAGGGAAAAAAAACCAACCCTCCCCCCTCCCAAAAAAAGGAATAACAACAGAAACCACAAGCAAACAAGCTCAACAAAGACCGGCAACTTACCAAAAAGACACCAGATTTTTTTTTTTTTTGTGCCAATTAACAACCTGCCTTAAACGCGAATTTCTGGAGCAATGGTACTTAGCTTCAAAGGGATCGTTTCCTCCGAGCTCTCGATGGTGACTTGTGCCATATAAAAAAGCAATCACGAGGCCAAACCCTTACAATCAGCCCTCTCCCAGCCCCCCGAGGGCTCCTTGCAGCCCGGGGTGTCCTCGGGAGGAGCAGGAGGTGCCCCTGGGGACAGGGAAGGGCTGGGAGAGGCTTGGGGATGAAGAGGGAGGCAAGGTCCCCTTCTTCCCCCATCAGCTGGGGAAAAAAAATCCTCCAAAACCAACCATCAACCAAAAAAAAGGGACACTCTTGAATTTATGCGGGTAAAAAGTACCATCTGTGTTCTATGGTTTTTTCGATTCACTTTACTTTGAGAGTGATCAGTTGTGTCACAGGAAGGCACCTTGTTGAAAAGAAGGAAAAAAAAAGAAAAGAAATGAAAAGAAAAGGGTATGTGTTCACCAAAAAAAAAAAAAACAAAACCAAAAAAAACCCCAAAAAACAAGGAGAAAAAATAAGGAGAAAAGAAAGGACAAAAGAATGAAGAGAGAAAGAAAAAAGCCCTGCACACGAAGCCCTGAGCAGGCAGGGTCAGAGGACGTCTTGAACCAAAGAGCTCCTGGGGTAGGTGGGCGGTGGAGGGGCTGGGGGTGTCAGGCTGGACACGGTGACCCCAAACTGACCAATATTGCTGGACAGAGGGTGGGAGAGAGGGATGGAGAGAGGGCAGAGCGGGAAGGGGCAGGTGCCACAGCGTGTTTTGCCAACCAGAACCCAAAACCTAATGGGAATCTCATCCCCCCCCAGGACCCCGCTCCCCGCCACTGATTTTTTCCCCTAATGTTGTTTCTTTGTCTTGTCGTGACGTGGTGATGATGATGGTGGTGGATTCCTGAACCCCATCGAGTAGTATTCAAGGGCTGCAAAGCCAGGAAGGGGGCCTTGGTTTGGGAAGTGAAAAACACAACAGGAAAAAAAGAAAAAAAAAAAAAAAAAAAAAGGGGAAAAGAGGAAAAGAAAGAAAAAGAAAAAAAAAAAAAGAAAAGAAAAAAAAAAAAGAGTAAATGCCACAGGCCCTCAAGGATGCAAAGACATTTCTAGTGAGAACCCGAGACTAAAGGCTACCTCACTTGAGTTTTCAATTTTTGTGATTTGAAAATCACGTCTGATACCAAAGATTTTGTTGCCTTGTCTGGTCTGTGCTGGAATCGCCACTTTCCCTGCTCCCCGTGGCCAGGCTGGCCCAGAGAGCCCCTGGCCAGCCCCAGCCCCAGCCCCAGCCCTGCCCTGCCCTGAGTCCCCAGAGAGCGAGGGAGGAGGCGAGTGAGCAGCCCTGGGATGGCAGCGTGGTAGATGAGTGCCTTTTTCCTGTACCAAAGGTGTGTGGCCATTTCTTTGCTCCTCTGCTTTGACCCCAAAACTCAGTGTGACCTCAGCTCTCCACAGGGACAGAGTCCCAGGGCTCTCGTAGCCTCTGGGTGTTGGGATGAAGGAAAGAAAAACCAACCCTTGTCCTAATTGAAGAGAAAACATCCCCCTGGCTGAGGGAAAGGTGCTGGTTCCCCAGCGTGTCCCCACTCCCAGATGTCCCTGTGTCCCCCAAGCTGTCCCCAGGGTCCCTCCATGCAGCCCCTCCTGCCCCAGGAGCACAGATCTGGTGTCCAGAGATGCTGCTCCCAGGGAAGGGCTTTGCTCCATGACCTTCTCCAGCCTCAGTGCTGGACCCTGCAGAAGCCCACGAGGTGACAAAGTTGAGTTTCCTCATGAGGTGACAAAGTTGAGTTTCCTCATGAGGTGACAAAGCTGAGTTTCCTCACAAGGTGATTGAGTTTCCTCACAAGGTGATGAAGTTGAGTTTCCCCATGAGGTGACAAAGTTGAGTTTCCTCAACTTTGGGTGGTTTTGCCTCACTCAGCTCAGATTTGAGCTTCGGTTCTTACTTTTGGTAGCACAGTTCGTGGCATTTCTGTCTGGAAAGATGAAGGCAGGAGCAGTGGAAGCTTCACCCTGAGCTTTCTCCAAACTCTTCCCTTAGGGAAGGGGTTGGAGCAGTGAATCCTTCCAGCAGGAGCTGTTTCCCAGTCCCCAGAGGGGCGTTTTTGGCTCACTGGGGAGGACCTGTGCAGCCAGGTCTGCTCCATTCTGCCCCTTGGCTTCAGCAGAAGGCAGGAGGGGGACCTGCCAGAGCTCCCCAGCAATCTCCAGAATGCCCAGTTTCGGGCAAACTTGGGTTGAATTGTACCTGCCTGGGTCAGGCTCTGGCCAAGGCGACTCCTTTGAGTTGGACCAAACTTGCCCAGGGCCACCCCTGCCGTGATTCTTGGGGTTGTCCCGTGCAGGACCAGGAGCTGGACTTGGTGATCCTTGGAGAGGATCCCTTCCAATCCAAGATATTCCAGGATTCCAATGCCCCTGGTGAGAGCAACCCCATGGGGGTTCCCCATCCTGCTGGGCAGCCTGAGAGGGCCCTGTCACCTCCCTGTCACCTCCCTGTCACCTCCCTGTCCCCCCTGCCCGCCTCCACACAATTGCCTTGGCCAGGGCTTGCCCGCCCTCCTGGCCACGCCACCCTCCTTGTCCCCAGTCCCCACCTGGCTTGTGATACCAAAGATGTTCTCTATGCAGGAGAAAGCCTTCATTGCCACCCAGCACAGACCTTACAAGCCTTTGACAATGTTCTCTGAAATACCTCAAAATATTTAATGTATAGTTTATGTGATAAAAAAAAAAAATTACTTAGCTAGTTTTTGGAATTTGTGACTTGAAGCTTTATACTGTTAAATTATAATTTTGCAGAAGACGGCATGTTCTTATTTCTTTGATGCGTTCAATGGGAGACATATTGAATGTTAAGGAAATGAAAGCTGGATAGTTTCACGATTTAAAAAAAAAAAGAGAGAGAAAGAGAGAGAGAGAGAAAGAGAGAGAAAGATTAAAAAAAAAGGACCCTTGGAGTTTACAGATTTCATATTTAAACAAGTCCTTTTAAAAAAAAAAAAAGAAAAAAAAAGAAAAACTAATAATGATGACGATACCTTTGCGTTCAGATGTGTTACTTTTCTCTGAGTCATGTCGTATGAGAGTATTTATTATATGTGTTCTGTGTTCAAATGTAATTTAAAGAAGACAAAAAAAAAGAAAAAAAAAGACAAGATGAGAATTTGATTTATGCATGAAAAAAATATACTCTTTCTTGAAGTAATGTAATAATTATTGGGGAGGGGTGGTCGGGTGGGAGCGGGAGGGGACAAACTGCTTTTTTTGTCCACGAGTTTTTGGTTGATGAAGATTTCTCTGCATGGATCATGGTTCTGTTCCAGCTCACAACCACGGGAATGTCATCATTTATCCCCTCAGTTTCTTCCTTCACCTCTTTTGTTCCTTTCCTCACCCTGGAAATCCCTTGGCAGCCACAGGGGGAGGAGGGGGCTGCTCAGGGCAGCCCCGGGCAGGGCAGGGTGGGGGGCACAGCCTGGCCCCGTGCCCAGCAAACAGGGTAAGGGAATCTGGGACACGGGAGCCTGCCGTGCCCACCCGTCCCTCCTGCCTCCCCCTGAGGTCTGGCTCCTCGCTCTGCTTTGTTTTCTGTTTGTTTGGAGGGGAAATTGTGGGGTTTGGGTTTGGTTTTTTTTGCTTTTCCAGCTCTGTGGGTCAAATGCCAAGTGCAGCCAAGAGGAGGAGAGACAATCAGCTGCCACCATGACCTGAGCTGGCAAAGCCATGGGGCTCCTCGTGTCCTCTGAGACAAGGGAAACAACCCTGGGCACCCCAAAACCCCCCTCAGGGCGAGACCTCTCCAGGTGATGCTCCCAAATCCCATCCTTGGGACGCCCTGACAGCCCTGTCCCTGCACAGAAAGAGGTGCATCAAGGCCCAGCTGGAGCAGGCATGGGCTGGGGTGACCCATTTCTGGGGTCTTTGTCCTCAGGAATGTGGTTTGGGTCCGAGGCACAGCCAGCACTCTGTCCCTGCCACCAGCCTGGCCCTCACTCTGTGCAGACACTGCCCTGGTGGAAGAGGAAGAGTCCAGGCAGTGGAAGAGCCCCTGGAGGATCCCAACCCACCAGATGGCCTCAGGGCACTTTGGAAAGGCTTTGGAGCTCTCTGAAATGCCCAGAGTCCACTCCTGAGTGGCTCCTTCCTCCCCCTGCTTCTCCTCCTCTCCCTGCTTACAGACAGGAGCATTGAGAAGCCACATCTTTGGGGACCAGGAGGGTGATGGGGACCTGGAGGAGGCAGTGGTGCCATTCCCAGAGCATTTCCCTGAAACTGCTGCTTCCTCAGCCCTTCCCAGCCTCTTCACCATTCGAGGTGAAGCTCACCATGAAGAAAGAGATCTCAGCTCCTTCAAGCCCCACCAAAGTGGCTCCCACAGGCCAAGGAAGGTGTTTTTCAGTCTGCAGCCTTTGTCTGGTGCCAGCACCGAGATGCTCAGCACCAGGTGCTGGTGGAAGACCCACAGAACCAAAGACCTGGCTTTTAGGAGGAGATGATGTTGGTTCCAGCAGCTCCACTCATGTGCTGACCAACCCTTCTGTCCTCAGCATCCCCACCACGCCCCATTTCCTCCTCCAAGACCTTTTCCACCAGGAGAAGCTTGACAACCAAGACCCCAATCACAACTGCAAGAAGGTTTGGACACAGCCCCAGTCACAAGTCCTTGGAGCTTAAGAGACCAGCTGGATTCCATCCTGGGAGTGATGGCTTGGGAAGCCCTGGAGAAGCCAAGCTCTGAGTCCTGTTCCCTGTCCTTTGGCCCACCAGGACTCTGGCTCAGCTGAGCCCACCCTGGACCTGGCCCTGCCTGCTGCCCACACCACCAAAATGCCTTCAGGAGCAACTTGCCACGATACCAAAGATTTTTTTTCCTGCAGGTAATGACAATCCAAGCTCTGTCCTAAAGACAATTCTCTTGACCAGGGTTGCACCCAAAGGGCATTTTTGTGCTGTGGGGAGCAGGAGTGAAAACGGGGCCTTGGGAACACCTCTGAGGGTGATGGAGGGCAGTGAGGAAGAGGAGGAGACCTGGGATCTCCCACTAGAACCTACTGGTTCATCCTGACCAGTATCTCCTGCTTGAACTGTGGAAGTTTTCAGGGATCTGGGTGATTCCATGACCTGTGATGCCCCAGTTCTTCCTGGAGTGGAAGTTTTCCAACGATGGCTTTTATACTTTGAAACCCCAGTGCCAGCAGTGGGGCAGCACCATCCCCATCCTGCCAGGAAAGCAGGAGCCTCCTGGGGTCAGTTCTAAACATTTTTACCCCACCAGAGCCAAACTTGCCCTGCTCTAACATCAGCTGGGCAGGTAGGACATCAGCACAGAGTGAGAGAAATGGCTTTGCCAAAAATTCACCATTCACCCTTTTTGCTGAACATCCCAAGTCTGGGCGGGGGAGACTTGGAGCTCCTCTTTACCTCACCCTGGGGTTGTCACTGCCCTGTCTGCCTGTCCCTGTCACCACCACGTGTCCCCAGCACGGAGCTGGCTCCTTTCCCTTGTCTCAGAGGACACCCAGCCATGGGGCTGGGCTGCAGGAGCTGCCACAAGGAACCCACTTCCTCTCATGTCTTTGTCTGGCGTCTTTAAAGAGAGGAAATTAAAAATGCAAAGAACAAAATTTGGGATTGTGTTGGTTTGGTTTCTTTGTATTTTTGCTCTTTGATTTCTAAAGGAAACAAAGGAGTCAGACAGAATCCAGCCTGGCCAGGGAGAACCCACAGCCTCAGCTCTGCCAGCCCAGCCTCCTCCAGAAAACGTTGCTCATTTTTCTGTATAGCAATAGGTGAGGCTTGTCCTCGTCCCATGCAGTCTGAGGGCCACATCTCTGAGTTTTTAAATGACTTTTTCCTTCTAATTTAATTAATTTAATTTTTTTTTGCTGCTGCTTCATTGTTACTCTCATGGAATAAGTTTTGTTCTACAGCGAAATGCAATTGTTACTCCTCTGTGTCTTGCAACTATATTTGTTTAAGCTATTTACAAACGTTAAAAAAGAAAAAAAATAAAATAAAAAAGAGTCTTATGTGTCAGGCACTTTATCCAAACTGTGCTGTGTGCTCTGGAGTTTGTTCCTTGTTCTTTGCAATGACTCACGCAGGGGAAGTTATCAGGAAACTTAACTCCAGCCTGTCAACATGTTTTAAAAGAGAGAAAAAATTAATCTCTATTTGTTCATCCTCTACTGGTCATGACTGTGTTGTATTTCTGCAGCTTTCTGTTTCATCAATAAATTATTTTCTAGTCATTCACCCTGGAGTGTGTGGTGTCCTGTGGTGGTGAGGGGGTCGCTCCCCTCCCCTGCCCCCTTTCACCACCTCACTCCTCTCTCAAACCTGGCCTGGGAGCTTCAGGGACCATGCCCAGGACACTGGGGAAAGTTTCTCCCCCTCTTTTCCACCTGGCAATTGCAGCAGTGAGAGCTTTCCCAGAGGAAAGATTTTTATTTCTTGGCACCATCCAATCCCTTCTGGCCAGAACCCAAGGGAAACACTTTAATTCTCACAAACCCGGTGCAGATGAGGCCAAAGCACTTGTAAAACAAACCCATGGAACCATGTGTGCTGCAGGCAGGGCCAAGCCTCCGTGGATGATTTAATTGTGCATCTTTTGACCCAAATTTATTTTCCTACTGTGCTTTTTGCCGTGGCATGAGCACTGCTGGCACAGACAGAGGGACCATGAGACCTTTCAGTGCTGCTTTCACCCTTCGTGGCACAGCAGAGGTTTCCAGGAGAGGAGAGAAAAGCTAAAAAGTCCTTTTAATTAAAACCCAAAACCCATAAAAAGGGTGACCTGGTCACCAGTCATTTGTTCACACACAACCTCTCCAGCAGGCACTGCTGGTGGCCCTGGCTCTGTGGGACTGTGTCCCCTGTGCCCAGCAGGCAGAATTTCTCCACATCCCTCCCAGAAGTGCTTTTGGGACTTTGCAGAGCCTGTGAGCATAAACTGTCCCCAAAGGTGGGGACACCAGAGCTGGGGCAGTGGGGATGGGGCAGGGCACACAGAGGACACTGCCCCTTGTGCAGGGACAGCAAAGGCAGGAACTGGGAGTGGTGGGGAGGGACAAGGAGGCTGCAGGAGCCAGGCTGGTCTGGCTGGAGAAGAAAAATCAATCAATCAATCAATCATACCTGGCTGCCTCTCCAGAAATTAGGAGATATTTTAAAGTTACATTGCTCGAGTCTGAGCCACCTGGGCTGGTGGAGGTGACCCTGCCCATGGCAGAGGGTGGAATGGGATGAGCTTTAAGGCATCACAATATGGAAAATAAATTTGTAGAAAATAGTGGGCACCTGTATGCAAACCTTGAGATAAGAAATGCTGACTTAGAAATGCCACAGAATAGGACAAGCATTGTTAAGAGAAAAATAGACCTAGAAACAAGTTTCAAAGGATGGCCTTAAAAACAAGACTAGATAGTTTAAAGAAATAGAACTATGAAAGATGCATTGTAATAAAACCCACAAGGAGTAATTTAGATTATTGGCTTTAAAGCATTTACAACACAGTGTTGCAAAAGCTGATAAACCAAGAAAGATTTATAATATATTGTAAGTAAGAAATAGTCAGCTTCTGATAGTGATAGCATAAATTATAACATCTGTATTGTCTCACTCTTCTCATGAAACTAAAAATAGAATTAAAATTTTTAAAACATCTCTCAGTTACCCCATCTCTAAATAAAAAAACCATAATCCAACACCACCCAAACCACTCCAGGATTCTGTGACCTGACAGAAAAACCACAGGACTGAGAGAACACAAAACAAGGTTCTACCTGCAGCCACTGTAGCTCAGTCCCCAGTGGGTGGGAACGAGCAGGGCTGAGGGCCTGCACTCCCCAACCCCCCTGCTGCTCTCCATGGGGGCAGTTAATTAATCCAGAGTTAATTAATGAGTCTGGGCCGGCAGCACTGCCTTTGTGGGTGCAGCCTGGGCTGGGATCAGCCTCACACCAGAGGCTCTGAGGGCTCAGCAGAGTGAAGGGGGCTGGGCTGCCAGCCAGGGGTCACAGGGTGAGGGCCAGCCTGGTGACAGCAGGCAGAGCCTGGTGACAGAGATCAGGGAGCCTGGTGACAGTGGGCAGGGAGCCTGGTGGCAGTGATCAGGGAGCCTGGTGACAATGGTCAGTGAGCCTGGTGGCAATGGGCAGCTGGTGGCAGCAATCAGGGAGCCTGGTGGCAGTGGTCAGTGGCTGTCACAGCCATACATCTCTGCAAAGCCATGTGCTCCCAGTGTGGGGGTCACGGTGCTGCAGCAGGAGCCCCCCAGGCTGGGCCAGCCCCTCTGCAAAGCCACCAGACAGGACTGAAGGTGTCCCCTGGCAGGAGGAACCAGCCAGGAGTGCCCCAGCCCAGCACGGTGGGGACAGCTACACCAAGGGGCAGCTACACCGAGGGCACAGCTGGGGTTCCCTAGGGGTACAGGGCACCCGGGGCGGTGCTGGGGGTGGCCCTGGCACACAGAGTGTCCCCAGCACACAAACTGTCCCTCACACACAGACTGTCCCTAGCACACACAGACTGTCCCCAGCACACAGACTGTCCCGGCTGTCCCTCGCAGGCTGTCCCTCACACACAGACTGTCCCCAGCACACAGGCTGTCCCCAGCATACAGACTGTCCCTCACACACAGGCTGTCCCAGCTGTCCCTCACACACAGACTGTCCCTCACACGCAGGCTGTCCTGGCTGTCCCTCACACACAGGCTGTCCCTCACAGACTGTCCCTCACACGCAGACTGTCCCCGGCACACAGGCTGTCCCTCACACACAAGCTGTCCCTCACACACAGACTGTCCTGGCTGTCCCTCACACACAGGCTGTCCCTCACATGCAGGCTGTCCCTCACACGCAGGCTGTCCCTCACATGCAGGCTGTCCCTCACAGACTGTCCCTCACACGCAGGCTGTCCCGGCTGTCCTGGCTGTCCCTCACATGCAGGCTGTCCCTCACAGGCTGTCCCTCACACACAGGCTGTCCCTCACATGCAGGCTGTCCCTCACACGCAGGCTGTCCCTCACATGCAGGCTGTCCCTCACAGGCTGTCCCTCACACGCAGGCTGTCCCGGCTGTCCCTCGCACGCAGGCTGTCCCTCACACGCAGGCTGTCCCGGCTGTCCCTCACACGCACGCTGTCCCGGCTGTCCCTCGCACGCAGGCTGTCCCCGCGGGTGATGAGGCCTCCGTAGCCCTCCTGGTGGGAGAAGGCGTAGCTGGAGCGGCGGAAGGAGCCGCGGGGGACGTGCGAGCGCAGCTCCACTGGGGGCTCCGGGGCCCGCCTGGCCCTCAGCTGGATCTTCTGCAAGAGATCAGGGAGATCAGGGCTGGGGACAGCTCCCCAGAGAGCCCTCAGCCCAAGGGGGGACATGAAGGTGGGGATGCCTTGTGAGGGCTGACCTAGAGCAGAGACTGGACAGAGCTAAAGAATAAAGTAGGGATTTATTAGGAGGCCTCAATGGATCCACCTTGGGCAGCACAAGAGCCCAGCCAGAGCTGCACCCAAGATGAACCAAAATGGTCACAAAATGCACGACCAGGCACGGGGTCTCTCACTTTGATCAGTTCTGCTCCATTTGCATATTGGAGTTCATTGTCCAATTCCAGCCCCAGCCCATGCAGTCCCATCCTTGTTTTTCTCTCTCCAGCCCATGTTGTTTGTGCTCTTGGGGCTGAGATTTGGATCATTTGTCCTTGGTCCCCAGCTAGAGCAGGAATTGTTTTGTCTCCCTGCTCTGTGCACAGAGCTCCCCATCCCCTCATGTGAACCCAGACCCACACACTGAAGCAGCACAGAACCTGAAACGTAGAAAAGCTCAAACCTGAGGCATCAAAGGGAGCATGGGGGCACCTCCCCCAGGGCACAGCTTGGCTCCCAGCTCTACAATGACCTGATTTTCCATGGGGATTCTCCTGGGGATCTGCAAAGCTCATGGACTCTGGAGCACAGTGTCAACCCCTGCTCCCACACAGGCTGTGGACACCTCCCAGGCAAGCCCTCAGCCCAAGGTGGGACACATGGTAGGCACAGGGACACCCTCCACTGATGCCTCAGGTTTGAGCTTTTCTATTTTCCAGATTCTGTGCTGCTTTAGTCTGTGGGTCTGGCTTCATATTATGGGACGGTGAGCTCTGTGCACAGAGCAGGGAGACAAAACAATTCCTGCTCCAGCTGGGGACCAAGGACAAATGATCCAAATCTCAGGCCCAAGAGCACAAACAACATGGGCTGGAGAGAGAAAAACAAGAAGGATGGAACTCGATATCCTTAAGCTGGAATTGGACAATGAACTCAAATATGCAAATGGAACAGAACTTATAAAAGTGAGAGCCCCCATGACTGGTAATGCATTTTGTGGCCATTTTGGATTTTATCTTGGGTGTAGGCCTGGCTGGGCTCTTGTGCTGTCCAAGGTGGATCCATTAAGGCTTTTTAATAAATCCCTACTTTATTCTTTAGCTCTGTCCAGTCTCAGTTCTAGCTCAGCCTTCACAAGGCATCCCCACCAGGACAGGGTTTGGATCCCAGCTCCACCACGACCTCCTTTTCCATGATGGGATGGGGGATGTGGGGAGTCTCCCAGGGGGCTGCAAAGCTCACAAAGCTCTGGAGCACAATCTCAACCCCTGCTTTCACCTGGACTCTTCTGAAGGTACAACCCACAACCCCAGTGCGGGTGAGCTCCACCAAGGCTGGGGTGGCACCAGACCTGCACCAGACCCCAGACCCTCCTGGGGGGTTCTGGAGGACAATTCCTCACTGCAACCAAAAGCAGACCCTCTCCAAGAGCTGGGTCAGGTGTCTTGGCCCAGGCCAAGCTGGGCCATGGAGCAATTTTGGGAGAGGCCCCTGGAGCCAGAGTTGGTGCCAGTGTCATGAAGGACCACCATGAGTGGGACCACCAAGGAGAGGTAACATGTCCCAGCACTACAGCCCAGGCTTCCCTGGGGAACCTCCCCTTGCCATCACCAATCCCAGACACTGGTGGGAAGCAGAACCTGCCCTGCCAGTGCCCCCAGCCCTCACCTGCTGGGTGGTGGCTCTGCCCAGGGTGGCACGGACGGCGTGCACGGTGAGCGAGGGGAGGGTGTTGACCACCAGGGACAGCAGGACCACGAGCAGCACGTAGGGGTCAGTCAGGGCATTCCAACTGGCATCTGTCAACACAGGGGAGATGCAAGGCAAGATGTACTCTGTGCACAGGTAAGATGTACTCTATTACCATCTGGATGGCAGTTGTCTTTTGTCAAGTGGGCAGTTTTTCCTTATCTCTTCCACAATCACTCCTCCCTCTGGGCAGACACCTGCTGATAACAGCTATTGAATGTCCCTGCATGGCTGATAAGAACTACAGCATCCCATTGGGAGATGTGAGCCCAGAGGGAGGAGCCAAGCATTCCTGCCTGGATATAATCTGGAGATTCTGGAACACCAGCACAGCTTCTGCACTGGATTTCCCAGAGGAACAGCAGCTGCCTCTGCCACTGGATCTTCAGAGGAAGATTCCACCCTTCTCCAGGATCCCTGCTCCAGCAGAGCCACCCCTGACACTGCAGGAGGGCTGAGCCACAATTCCAATGATTCTGCTGCCATCACCCTGACCCACAGGGTGTCAGGTTGGGGTCTGACTCTGGCAGTGTTGTTTTAGTTTACTGCATTGTTTATTTTATCCTTTTATTTTCTTCCCTATTAAAGAACTGGTATTTCCTGCTCCAATATTTTTTGCCTGAGAGCCCCTTAATTTAAAATTTATAGCAATTCAGAGGGGTGGGGAGGGTTTACATTCTCCATTTCAGGGGAGGCTCCTGCCTTCCTTAGCAGGCACCTGTCTTTCCAAACTGAGATAGTAGGGAAGGTGGAGAGAGAACAGGGAACAAGTGCTGGGGGACAGGCCCCCAGCCAGGAAGGTGCTGAGAGCTCTAAAGAGGAGATGGCACCCAAAGTGGAATTAGAAGTCAAGGCAGCAGTTCAAGAACAAGGAGATGATCTACAGGGTGGGAAACAGCTCCTAGCACCAAGGACAGGGCAGGGCAGGGCAGGGCAGGGCAGGGCAGGGCAGGGCAGGGCAGGGCAGGGCAGGGAAGGGAAGGGAAGGGAAGGGAAGGGAAGGGAAGGGAAGGGAAGGGAAGGGAAGGGAAGGGAAGGGAAGGGAAGGGAAGGGAAGGGAAGGGAAGGGAAGGGAAGGGAAGGGAAGGGAAGGGAAGGGAAGGGAAGGGAAGGGAAGGGCCGTGGGGATCTCCAGGACACCTCACCTGGGAAGCGGAAGATGGCAGGGGCTATCCTGTAGGCATCAACAGTTTGGGTCAGGAAGGAGAAGAGGCAGAAGAGGAGCAGGCTGGCTGTGACCATCAGGAAGGACAGCACGGTCCAGTACTGAGTGTCCAGGACAATCTGTGGGGACAGAGCACGCAGTCTCACAAGGGCTGTTGTGACCCTCTTCCATTCAGCTGCTTTGTCCAAATCCCTCCTCCATCCCAGGGACAGCATCCCCCAGCCATAAAGCCTCTGGGGACAGTGCCAGAGCCCAGGGACCATGAAGATCTGCTGTGGGGCAGGATGAGCAAGAGCAGATCAGTGCTCACCTCCACCAGGACCGACAGCAACGCTGACAGGGCCACTGTGACAGAGAAGGACTCATAGTCACCCACAACCTTGGTGCCAACGTGGTCCTCAAAGGCCCAGAGTGTGATGTAGAAGCTGATGAGGGAGGTGCCCACCCCGTGCAGGAGGGTGACACCAAAAACGCGGTAATTGAAGAGCTCGTCCTGCTGCCCGACCACATAGAGCTCAGGGAACTCCAGGCTCTTCTTGGCACTCACATCCTGCAGGGAGCGAATCCCAGAGGGGATGGAGGGATTGGGGCAGGGAGAGAATCCCAGAGGGGATGCAGGGATTGGGGCAGGGAGGGAATCCCAGAGGGAATGCAGGGATTGGGGCAGGGAGGGAATTCCAGAGGGGATGGAGGGATTGGGGCAGGGAGAGAATCCCAGAGGGGATGCAGGGATTGGGACAGGGAGGGAATCCCAGAGGGGATGGAGAGATTGGGGCAGGGAGAGAATCCCAGAGGGGATGCAGGGATTGGGACAGGGAGGGAATCCCAGAGGGGATGGAGAGATTGGGGCAGGGAGAGAATCCCAGAGGGGATGCAGGGATTTGGGGAGCAGGATGGGTCTGCCCCACCCCACACACCCTCTGGGAGAGCTGCAGTGGGCACCTCTGCCCAGTGGCTCCGGGGGGACTGGGGACAGGCACCCCAGGACTGAGGGTGAGCTCCAAATGCCCAGCGAGCTCCCAGTGCCCTGTGCTAGCACAAAGGGCTGTGGAGAGGGGGCAGTGACTGCCAGGCTGGCTCCCAGCTGCCGAGGGTGCTACAGGGCTGGGTGAGCCCAGGGAAGCTGTACCTGCTCGAAAAGGCCCACGGACAGCACGGGGTAGGCAGTGTAGAAAATATTGTAGAGTGCGAGGAACCAGCCCTCATACAGAGGCTAGAAGGGAACAGGGAGAAGCTGTGAGCTTGGAGGTGCTTTGGAAAGATTCACAAAGGATGTCCAGGCCCCAGGACACTCAGATCCAAGCATGGAAATCCCTTTGGACTTGCCCCATCCCCTGCATCAGCCCCACATTGTCTGTAGGGTCATGCTGCAGACAGAGACGGGGCCGGAGTTCCACGTGTTGCTGGTCAAGTCACACTTGATGATGGCCCTTGGGATCAAAGCTCCCATTTTGGAGGAAACCAGCTTAATGCACATGGGATCCTACATCTGTCCAAGCCTGAACTGCAGCTCACAGCTGTGGAAGAGGTTTTAGAGCAAGTTCTGTGAGCCGGAGAGAAGTTTGATAAGAGGATCCATGTTTACCCCTGAAAGAATTTCCTACCAAGGTCGTTGACATAGAAACCAAGAAAGAAAGAAGGAGAAATAAGAGAAACCTGCAACTGTCTACTCCAATAAGCACTTTGTTGGTCTTTCCTGACCAATGAGTAAAGTGTAAACTTATGAGTCTTGTAAGGATGTATAAAAAGCATGCATGCTATAATAAAAAAGGGTTTGAAGCCATCTGAAAATGGAGTGTGCTGCTTTGTATTGGCTCTGTCTCAACTATGACAAAGGAGATCCTGAGTTTCCCTGGGGTGCTTTCCCAGTCCAGCCAGGTGAAAAGCAGATAACCAGTACAGATAACAAGTTGTGTCTCAGTCAGAATTTGGACATGACAAGGGAGAAAAGGGGACCAAGGGGGTGATATGGACACGTGTACTCCAAGCAGCCCCAGGCACGATCCCTGCAGGGGATCCCGAGCAGGGGGGTGTTACTCTGGTGCAGAGACCTCCACAGGATGGATGTGACCCCTTGTCCTAGGGTCACATTATGATGCTTGTATCCCCAGTTGTGTGATCTGTTTATTCTGGATATCATGTTCTGTGCCTTCAAGACTGGCTCTGAAGAGTGAATGTTTTGTTTTGGTTTTTCTATCAGCCGCTCCCCCACAGCTGGCGGGACACAGAAATGGGGCAGTACATGGTGCTGCTTTTGCTTTGCTCTTGCTTCTGCTTTGCTCCTGCTTTTTGCTCCTGCTCATTTGTTAGTTTAGCTAAGCAGTCCAAATTTTTCCTGGACTGTTTCTCCTTTCCCTTTTTTGGACCTACTCGAACCTGCTCCGGACTGGGACCTGGGAAACACCGAGAGTTTGCACCTTGTGGCTGCAGCAGCTACCCCAGCACAGGATGGACTGATAACATAACCACCCCCAAGAGAGACTTTCTGAAGTTGTTATCTTTTTCAGAGCGGTGAAAGATTGGTGTCATCTGCCCGACGTTGGGGCAGATGGTGAAAACCCAGCTCAGTTGGCTTTTCACCTCTACTAACAAGTCATCCCACTCTTTTGCCACAGAGACGGGTTCACTCAGTAACAGCTGCTCATAAGTAGCTTGCTTGGGTTTTGGGGTGGCAAACTTAAATTCATTTTGCTTGGTTTTTCTTGCTAGACCATGATGCAAAGGGTACAAGGGTTGATCTTTGCTGTTTATAGCTTAGTTTTCATTATTATTTCATCTTTCCCTTACGGTACGTAGTCTCTATCGTGCCAATGGTGTCTTTTCTATCACCTATACTGAGACTAATAAATGCTTTAGTTGGGTGTGGGTATTGTTCATTCTGTGTGCTGGGGGGTGCTGTGCCTGTTAAATAAACAGGTTCTTTCCACTTCTCTCCAAGGAATCCTTCCCGAACTGGTTGGGGCGAGGGGCCATGTGGGTTTGCTTTCTGGAGGGGCCCCCTTTTGGAGGTTTTCTCCCACATTTGCCCCAAATTTACCCTGCACCCCTCACCTGGGCCGTGAATCCGCTGTGGAAAGCGAACCACACCTGGGCCAGGAGGCCGGCGAAGGTCTTGTAGAAGAAGCAGCGGAGGAACTTGCAGATGCGCAGGTAGTTCCAGCGGCCGTGCACCAGGAGCAGGCGCTGCAGGAAGGAGAACTGGGCCAGGGCGTAGTCACTGCACTGCACGGCCTGCAGCCCCTCCAGCCCGCTGATGCCCACCCCGATGTCCGCGGCTGCGGGCGGCAAATGCACACGGGGAGCTTTGGGGGCAGCCGGGGGCTTGATGTCCCCGTGGGTTGTTGGAGGGGGATGCAGTATGGGTAAATGAAGGTGGTATAGAATGTAATCTTATTCCCTAAAGAGTTGCAGCCAAACCAATTATTAAAGATTAGGAGCAGGCCTGATTTTAACAGGCCACACCTGTAGCCAATAAGAAGCGTGTTATAAAAGAGTAGATTGGTAGGAACTGGAGTTAGTTGGCTACTGCAAGGACAAGGAAGAGTCAGTGCCTAGAGGAGCTGCCTACAAGAAACATCAAGGAGGTACAAAACTCTAGCAATATGCAACCCTTGCAATGTAATGACTATAGAACTCTTACACTATAATGACAACAGGTTGTCCCCAGGAACGTGAATCCAGGAGTGACAGATAAAAGGGAACAAGCCCCCTCTATGCCATGTCCTGGATATTCCAGGCGTGGTGTGAGAGCACAGCCCTGTGTCAGGGCTGCTGGGAGGGGCAGGGATGGCTCTGCCAGCTGCCCATGCTGGGGTTTGAGGGTTCATCAAGGTTCATCCCAGATGCCAAAAGCACGTGGGCTCCTGTGCACTTATCTTGGGCTGGTCCTGTCCTGTGCCTCTCACTCCCCTCCCACCATAGCAATGTGGGGAACAGGTCTGGGGCTTCCCCTCCCAGTTCCTCACCCCAAAGGGGAGGGTGACGTGGTGGAGATGACAAATAAGGCACCACCATCACCAGTGGGACACACCAACAGAGCCCCGACCTCCCCCTGCCCGAGCCTCACTTTTGATCATGTTGACATCGTTGGCCCCGTCCCCGATGGCCAAGGTGACGGCCTTCTTGTGCTTCTTCACCAGTTGCACCATCAGGGCTTTCTGCTTGGGGGTCACCCTGCAGCAGATCACAGCCTGGCAGCTGGTGGCCAGGTCCACAAAGGCCTTCTCCACCAGAGCCCCCTGGTCCTGTGAGGCCTCGGCCCTGCCACAGCACAGCCACCGCCATGGCCACCCCTTCTTCTCCTTCAGCACCTCTCCTGTGTGCAGGATTCCGTCCTTGGGGGAGAGCACACGTGGCTGGGACCTCACCCATAGCCCTCAGAGCTCTTCAGCACTGCTCTCAAATGCCCCCAAAGAGTGACTCTGGTTTTCCCCAAGCTCATCACACAGTGGGTGCTGTGACCATGAGCCCAGTATGTCCCAGTGTGACCATGAGACCTTGTGATCCCCACCCAGCCCGTGTCACCCCAGAGCACTGGGCAGCTTTGGCCAGAGCCCCCCAACACCAAATGCTCAGTGCAAGGTTGTTCTCCTCCCCACCCTTCATTCCCCAGCCCCAAATGGGCTTTTCCCACCTTTTGGGCAGGAGGAGCACCACGTCCTGCCCGTGCTGGTGCCACCCAGGACTCTGATACCACCAGGGCAGGAACAACCATCAGGCAGGGAGCAGAGAACAGCATCCAGGTGCCACCTTACCAGGAAGTCCCCGCTGATGATGATGGCTCTCTTGTGGCACGGAGTCTCTGCGTGCTGCTGGGAGAAGCTGCATGGGGCGTCCCCACGGGCACTGAGGTTGTTGTTGCTCTCCCAGTAAGCCTGGAGGATCTCACTGTGGGAGGAAAGGGGGGTTGGACATGAGCTGGGAACACTGGGAGTGCTGGTGAGGCCTTGGTCATCTCAAAGCCAGGGAGATGGGACTGTGGTGGGAACAGGAGGAACAAAGAGGAGGTTCACTCATATCAGAAATCAGCCTGCTTTAGAGGCTGGAGAGAAGCTTAAATCCTTTCTGGGCAAAGCCTGCCAAGGAAGAGCATGGGGTGGGAGAAGAAACAGGTGGGAAGGCCTGGAAAAGCACCAGATGAAGACCATGGCTGGCACAAGGCAGGAGAAGCTCCCGTGGCTGAGCCGAGCTCTGCCCACCCTGCCCCAGTTCCTCTGCCTAAGGGTTTCCCCAGCAGGGACAGCAATGTCCTGAGCCAGGAGGGGACAATTCCTCACCTGACCTCCTTCTCCTCCAGGATCTCCATGTCGTCTGTCAGCAGCCTGCAGGCGTAGCCGATGTTCATCGCGGTCTCTGCAACACCCAGCTCTCAGTGGTCCATGGTGCTGCCCCCAGCCCAGGGCAGCCCCCAGCCCTCGGCTCCAAGAGCCCTTGGAGGGCAGCAGCTCCTTCCCCTGCCTCAGTTTCCCCTGCCAGGTGGGATGTGCTGCTAAGGGAGCAGCAGGACCAGTTCCTGCCCACTCCCAGTGGTCCTTCTCCTCTCTGGTCCTGGTCAGGGGAGAAGCTCAAATTTGTTGGGGGGGTCTCCACTGACCTTGTTTGTCTCCTGTCAGCACCCAGACTTTGATGTTGCCCAGTTTCAGCAGCTGGATGGTCTCAGGGACTCCCTCTTGCAGCTTGTCCTCGATGGCTGTGGCCCCGAGCAGCTGGAGGGGGTGACTGGGTGTCATGGCATGGGGCAGGGCAGGACAGAGGTGGAATCACCCCTGCATCCAACCAGCAGCCCTTGCTGGGGGTGACACAACCTGACATCTACATCCACTGGCATGTCACAAAGTCACCCCTCGGGGCAAACTCCACCTGTCCTGCCCCCAGGGAATGGGTGTTAGGTTGGACACTTCACCTCCTCATTCTGGAGAGCCAAACCCCCTTGCCTGCCCTCTGGGGCACAGAGAGCTCCTCCTGACCCCAGCCCCGTCCTGTCACTGACATATTTTCTGAAAAATACCTTTGCCAGGATTTCTCTCCTGAGAAGCTGAGAAACCTCAGAAACAAAATATAAACAATAATTATCTGCTGCCGTGGAATGTGCCAAGTACATCTTTGATTGGTCTCATGTGGATTGTTTTTACTTGATGACCAATCATGGTCCAGCCGTGTCGATGCTGTGAGCAGTCACAGGTTTTTATTATTCATTCCTTTCTAACCTCTAAAATCCTTTCTCTCTATTTCTTTTAGTATAATTTTAGTATAACATTTATAATATAATATAATTGTAATGTAATGTAATGTAATACAATATAATTGTATGTAATGTAAGGTAATGTAATATAATATAATATAAATTATATATATTTATATAACTTGTATATATTTAGATATTATTATATATGATAATATAATATATGATATATATGATATATATGATATATTAATATATTAATATAATATAATATAATATAATATAATATCATATCATATCATATCATATAATTCATTCCTTTCTAGCCTTCTGATTAAATCCTTTATCTCTATTTCTTTTAGTATAATTTTAGTATAACATTTTTAATATAATATAATTAATATAATATAACAGAATATAATAGAATATAATGTGGTGTGGTGTGATGTAATGTAATATAATATAATGCAATGTAATATAATATATGATATTATATAATATGATATATTATAGATAATATAATATATAATATCGAATATATTATATTTATTATTTATATAAGTATATATTATATATCATATATAATGTAAATAATATAAATATAACATAATATAACATAACGTGATGTAATGTAATAGAATAGAATAGAATAGTATAATAAATCAACTTTCTGAAACCTAAAATCAAAATTCTCATCTCTTCCCTCGCCCTGGGGACCCTCAAACTCTGCCCCAGGTCGCACCTGCAGGTTCTGCTCCATCTCCTCGTAGAGCCGGTCCAGCTCCCGGGCGCGGTCCCCCAGCAGCGCCGCGGCCTCGCGGTGCCTCCGGCCCCAGGCGTGGAACTCGGCCTCGCTCACCTCCCTGCTGGCCACGCACAGCGTCCTCAGCGTCTCCTCCGCAAAGCGCTGCGGGCAGGACACATCAGCACTCCCCTCCCACACGAGCGGGTGACAAAACTCTGCTTTGGCCCCTCGAAAAGGAAAGAGGCCCAGCAGTTTCTCTCCTCGATTAGGTGAAAAAGGCATCACATAGGCCTGGGGGACTTCACCTCAAACTTAAGGATAGCTAATTGGACAGAAGCCAAAAAGTCCCTCCTAAGCAATTAACTAAACAAAGAACCTCTGGCACCTGGCTCGGTTCTTCTCTGTTATCTTGCCTTTCATTAAACCTTTTTGTCTCCAACACTGCAACAGAAGCCATCCTGCTGGTCTTTATGCTTCCAAGGGCAGCTGAGCTATCTTGGGTGTGTTATAGACCTCTGAGAGCTTAAGAGACCTGGCTCGAGGAGGCTCCTGTAACATCCTCCCTCCCCAGGAGACTGTGGGAAATTATACGAAAAGTAGAAAGTAAGGACAAATCTAACAACGATCTGTGTATTAACACTTGGCTAGAATAACTCCCTAAGCTACAGAAAAGTTTATCTAGTGAGATATAAGGGAGTTCTAAGCTTAATAATGGAGCTCTGTGCACTGTATTTTAAGGCTTACAAGTAGATATTGTATTTGAAATAAGCAAGAATTGTTTAAACCAAAGGTGCATGTGCTTATAGTGGTTGGATAGAAATACTGTCAATGTGCTTTTGCTTTGTTTCATTGGTCAAAAAACTTTTAAAGTGAGTTGTAACATTGAGTTCTTTGTCTGCTGCTGGGGATATGAGCTGGTGGCATCTTCCCATTGTCATAACCATGTAATGAGAGTGATGCTGGAAAATAAAACAGCTTGGGAAGTGTTCCCCAGCAGTCCCATCCCGTTTGTGATTTGTACATAGACCCCCAAACGGCAATAGAGAGGGCCAGGAAACTCTCACAGGATCAAGGCATCACCCCAGGCCAGCCATGGGCAGAGCCAGAGACACTCCAGGACCTGAGCATCTCTCTCCAGGCTCTGATTCCCTTCCCCCATCCTCCAGCATCCCCATGAGCATCCCTGCATGCAGCTGCTCCATGCAGAACACCGAAGGGGGAATCCATTCCCTCTCACCCCCTGGCCCACATGCAGGTGAGGCTCCTAGAGCAAAAGACAGAACCAAAATCCCTTAGGCAGAGGGAGGAAGAGCACAGGGCACAGAGTGCAGGACAGCCAGCCCAAAGCCAGCAGGAGGCAGAGCAGTGCTGTCACGCCGGGGGTGGCACTCACATCCAGAGCCCTCTCGGTGAGGCTCTCCTGGGGCCCTCGGCTCCGCAGCCTCTGCAGGATGACGGTGTCAGCACCCTTGGTGTAGAGCCGGATGGTGCCCTGGGGGTCTCGCACTGCCAGGGAGGGGAGGACACCTTAGGGCCCCTCAGAGGTGGCTCCCATTCACTGCTGTCCCTGCACAGTGGCCACGCTGGCCGTGCTGGCCCCCAGAGGGTCGCTGGTGCTTTTCCATCTGTGGCCATGAGGAGCACAGGAGTATCCCCAGATCTGCACCACCATGGGGCAGAATCAGGGACTGCCAACTCCTCTGAGTCCTGGATTTATTTCCTCTCTCTTGGCTGCTCAAACCCTTCTCAGCTGCCCTGACCAAGGTGAGCAAATCCACAGGGATGACCAGTATGACCCTCAGGAGCCAGCTGTGGATTTACTGATGTTGGAACTCAGCACATCCCTCCGGGTGTCCAGAGTTGCTGAGGACCCCGCCAGGGGGGCTTGGAGACCCTGGCACGCAGCCCAAAATACCTGGGGATTTGATTTTGACCCCTGGAGCAAGTTGCCAGCTTTGTATGAGGACCTGAAAGTCACAGACGTTTGAATGGTATAATAATATAATTATCACAGGGTGAAAATGTAGATTTTAAGATTTTTGGTATGGGGGTTATGGGGACAAGATGGAGGAACTTGGGCGTGTCCAGCCTTTCTTCTTCTTGTTCTCCATTTTCTGCAGTGCTGTTGGCACTTTGGGATTGGTTTAGAGTAGAAGTGCACTGTCTAACATAGGTGATAGGTGTTGGGAATTCAGTGTAAATATGTTATACGTAGTTTGTGGTATAAAAAGACAACACCCCCTCAGGGCAGTCAGAGTGCCTGTGGCTGCCCTGCTGAGCAGATCTCGGCTGGGCAGAAAGAAAATTTTATAGTTAAGAATTAATAAACAACTTCAAGACCAAAAACTGAAGAGCTCTGACTCATTCTTCAGATGTGTGGGCTGAAAGAGAGACATCCTGCACATCTCAGGGCAGCAATTAACAACCAAAAACCCAAGATACTTCCTTTCTCTTGGCTGCTCAAACCCTTCTTGGCTGCCTTGCCCAAGGTGAGCAAATCCACAGGGATGACCAGGATGACCCTCAGGAGCCAGCTGTGGCCACCTGCAGCCATGCCAGTGCCATCCCTTGTAGGGCTGAGCACAGAAGGGACCTGGGACAGCCCAGCCCACCCCGCTCACCCAGGACAGACATCCTCTTGCGGTCGCTGTTGAAGTCCAGCATGGCCAGCAGCTCGTAGGTCCTGGTCCTGCCCAGCTCCCTGATGGTGATGGAGTCCTGAGTCCGGGCCAGGAAGACATAGCCCAAGCTCCTGGCTGCCAGCACCAGCGCTTCCTCATCTGGGGAGGCTGCCTGGTAAACCAGCTGGTCTGCAGGAGAGGAGGAGGAGGAGGGTTACACAGAGAGACTCACAGCAAACCCCACTGGGACAGCTGCAGTGTCCCATTCTTGCCCAGCTGTGACACCCTGAGCCTGAGCTGCCAGGCTGGGGAAGGCCAGTCCTGCTTGTCTGATCTGGAGAGGGACAAGGGATGGAGGGACAGGACACAGGGAATGGCTCCCACTGCCAGAGGGCAGGGCTGGATGGGATCTTGGCAATCAGGAATTGTTCCCTGTGAGGGTGGGCAGGCCCTGGCCCAGGGTGCCCAGAGCAGCTGGGGCTGCCCCTGCATCCCTGGCAGTGCCCAAGGCCAGGCTGGACAGGGCTGGGAGCAGCCTGGGACAGTGGGAGGTGTCCCTGCCATGGCAGGGATGGAACTGGATGGGCTTTGAGGTCCCTCCCAACCTCAGCCATGCTGGGATTCTATGATCCCAGACAGGATTGTCCCCCTTGTGCTTCTGTTCCCACCCATGAGCTCTAAAACTCCCCCAAACACAAACCCATGGCATAGGGACAGTGGCACAAGCCCCCCACAGGCTCTCCCACACCACAGCTGAGATTTGCTGGGTGCTGCCAAACCCCACCACAGCCCCAGAGCCCCGAGGGGCAGCTCAAACCCACCGCCCCTGTCCTCCACCATGACGGTGTGGCAGAGGGCCAGCAGCCTCAGGAACTCCCTCAGCACTGGGTCATTGTCCCTCTGGGCGGCCTCCAGCAGCGTCACATCACAAACACACGACTTCTGCTCCCCGGGGTGCTCCCAGCTCAGCCCTGAGCCCTGCAAGAGGCACAGGCAGGATGCAGGAACCCAGTGGGACTGAGCACAGGGCTCAGTGTCCCCAGGATGTGACACAGTGCCACTCTGGTGTCCCTCTGTCTCAGGTTGGAAATGGGGATGTGTGCTCTGTTCCTATCTGTGGAGCAGTTCTGTTAGTTCTGTTATTCTGTTCATGGGGCAGTTTTTTCTTTATCTCTGCCACACCAACCCTCCCTGCAGGAGATCTCTGCTGTCCATGGCCACTGAGTGTCCCTGCAGGGCTGATCCAATTCCAGCATCCCATGGGGAGATGCTGCATTGCCCAGGGCAGTAGCCAAGCATTCCTACCTGGATCCAATCTGAGCCTGGCACAGCACAGCAGCCTTTGCCCAGTGCATTGCCAGAGGAGCAGCTTCTGCTGCCCTGCATGGCCAGAGGGAGCCCAGGCCCATCTCCAGCAGCCCTGGAGCTGCAGAGGAAAACTCCCCCCTTGTGCAGGATCCCTGCTCCAGCAGAGCCACAGCTGGCACTGCAGGAGGGCTGAGCCCCCATGGGATGGGGCTGTGCCACCCCCTGACACACAGGGGACAGGGCATGGGCTGACTCTGGCAGGGTTTGTTTGCTTTTTTGTTCTATTGTTTAATTTTCCTAGTAAAGAACTGTTATTCCTATTCCCATATCTTTGCCTGAGAGCCCCTTAATTTCAAAATTATAACAATTCAGAGGGAGGGGGTTTACATTTTCCATTCCAGGGGAAGCTCCTGCCTTCCTGAGCACACACCTGTCTGTTCAAACCCAGACACCTTCTAAGGTGTCCCTCCCCTCCCTGCCAGTGAGACCCCCAGGGCACAGAGCCAGGCTGGAGCTGAGCCCAGCTCTGCGCTGCCCACGCCAAGGGGGTAAAACAGCTGGGAGTGAAAAAACCCTAAAAATCAGAACTGCATCCTTTCATCACCCCAGTTCCCCTGTCCTGAATGACAAACCCACCAGACCCCTCTGAGAGCCTGGACCCTGCTGAGAGCCAGCTGAGCTCCTCAGTGTCACCAGTGGCACCAGTGACAGCCCCATGGCACATGGGAGGGGAGTTTACTCACCTGTGGCTGTTTGTTCTCATGCCCTGTGCCTGAACCTGCCAAAATAAAAATAATCCTATTAATAGAGGGCTGGCAGGGGGCATGGAGCAGCTTCTCTGGAGGGATTCCTGCTTCTGCTGGCCAAAAACCAGTAAAAAACCAAAAACCTGAGCATCTGCCCAGGACTGGACTCCACTGGGATATCCTCACTTTTTTGATTTTTGTTCAGATTTTCACCATGATTTTAATGTTAAAAATTCAGGTCTACTTTCAGCTGCATTTCCTGGGACATTTGGCCAAAGCCTGCTGGGATGAGGGCGATGCTGCTCCACAGGGGTGCAATGTGCTACACCAGGGAAAATTTGGTTTATTCCTGCCTAAAAGCTTTGCCAGGGCTTTTTTGTCTTCCTTTTTTCTTTTACCACTGTCCATTTGTCTCAAGCACATGATGCTTGTCACAGGAAAACAGGGCTTCATGCTAAACCTTGGGCCTGCCCTGCTCATTAAATGTCCCTAATTAAGCATCATAAGGGTTCCCAAAGTAAACCAAGAGCTGGAGAAAGTGCAGCAATGAGAAGAGGAAGGACTTGGCAATTTTCAAGGCTTTATGGGGAAAACTGAGCAGAATCATTAAAAAATAATGAATTTTTAAATGTACAGAAAAGGTTAAAAAAACCAAAAAAACCCAAACAGACAAAATTAAAAAAAAAAAAAAAGCAAAGAGCAATGACATATATTCACTCTAATTGAACAGTTTAAGGACAATGATAATTTTATAACAAAATAAAAAAATAAAAACTCCCACAAATAGAAAAAAATCTACAACCTTAAAAAACCTTAATATAAAAATAAAATACATAAACATTAAATAAAAATAATGAACTTATATTTCTATAATTATTAGTAAAAAATACCTTAAATTAATAAAAAGCTATATTAATAAAATTATAAAAAATAGAATATAAAAATATAATTACATAAAATAAACTAAAACTAACTAAAAATTAACTGAACTAAAACTAAGCTAAAAACTAACCAAAACAAAAACTAAAAATTATAATAAAAACATATATAAACATACTACAAAACCCATTAAACAAAAATATCCACAATACAACAAAATTAAATAGATATAATAAATTTAAAAAAAAACCAAAATAAACCTCATAACAACTACCTATTAAATTTAAAAATTATGTATTATAATAAAAAACTTATAACTACTTTAAACTGTTACCAACTACTTCCCCCTTTAAAATCTCACAACTTCTAAAACTAATATTTATCTAAACAATAAAACATTCTTAACCCAACAATAATCCCATTCCTTCATTAAAAACAACAATTGTCTTAGGTTGGAAGATGTGGCTGGGGATGTGTATTCTATTCCCACCTGTCAGAGCTGGGGCAGTTCTCTGCTGTTCTTGGGGCAGTTTTTTCTTTATCTCTCCCACACCAACCCTCCCTGCAGGAGATCTCTGCTGTCCATGGCCACTGAGTGTCCCTGCAGGGCTGATCCAATTCCAGCATCCCATGGGGAGATGCTGCATTGCCCAGGGCAGGAGCCAAGCATTCCTACCTGGATCCAATGTGAGCCTGGCACAGCACAGCAGCCTTTGCCCAGGGCATTGCCAGAGGAGCAGCTTCTGCTGCCCTGCATGGCCAGAGGGAGCCCAGGCCCATCTGCAGCAGCCCTGGAGCTGCAGAGGAAAACTCCCCCCTTGTGCAGGATCCCTGCTCCAGCAGAGCCACAGCTGGCACTGCAGGAGGGCTGAGCCCCCATGGGATGGGGCTGTGCCACCCCCTGACACACAGGGGACAGGGCCTGCTCTGACTCTGGCAGGGTTTGTTTTCTTTTTTGTTCTATTGCATTTGTATTTTCATTTTTCCCTAGTAAAGAATTGTTATTCCTATTCCCATATCTTTGCTTGAGAGCCCCTTAATTTCAAAATTATAACAATTCAGAGAGAGGGGGTTTACATTTTCCATTTCAGGGAGGCTCCTGCCTTCCTTAGCACACACCTGTCTGTTCAAACCCAGACTATAATAAATCCTGCAAAGCTCCAAAACCATGGGGCATGAGGGCAAGGAGAATTCCTACCAACACCAATCCCCCTGTCCCAAGCACTCAGCAGGAGTGGAAAGAGCCAGCTCCAGGTTCATCTGAGCCCCTACAAACCAATCCCAGCCCCAGTTACCATAGATGGTCCCGTTGACACAGCATTTCTTGAAGCTCATGATGTTCTGGGTCAGGGTGCCTGTCTTGTCTGAGAAGATGTACTGGATCTGGCCCAGCTGGTCGCTGAGGCTGGTGCTCCTGGCCTCAGCTGGGATGTCCTTGGCACCATGATACATCTCCAGATCCCAGTTGATGAAACAGCTGTTCACCAGGTAGATGAATTCGAACCTAGGGAGTGCAGGAGGAGAAAACAGGGAGAAGGAGGTGCTGTTCCTCTCAGCCCAGGATGCTGGGGACCTGAGACAGGAAGGAAAGGCAGGGGACATCCCCACTGTGATCCTACTGCTCTGCTCAAGGGACACAATTCCAGAGGGTTTTCATCACCCACTGGGTCCCCTCTGGAATTCTGGCCCTTGCTGACCAAATTCACAGATCTGGAGGTCCAGTGAAGGGCCCAAAATTTTGGAAACAGCTTTTTCCAACATAAACTGTGATTGTTGGCTGCACAGAGCAGCTGTGCCCTTCTCCTCCCCCACGCTGCTGCTGTCCATAGGAAGCCCAGGAATATCTCAGATCCTGCATCCAGGGAGCTGCACCTTCCTCAGAGCCATCCTCAGCCTGCCCATGACTCCCAATATCCCAATATTCCTCTGGCAGTGGAAGCCATTCCCTGTGTACTGTCCCTCCATCCCTCATCAGGGGTGCCCTGGGCTCACATCCCTGTTCTGCTTTTGGCCTGGGAAGATCCCAAAGCACACCCTTGGTGTTTGTAGGACACACATCCCATCCATCCTTCCCCTCTGCTGGCTAAGGTAACACCTGGGAATGACCTGGGCCACACCTGGACCTTCATTTTGGGGCTGTGACCCAATTTCCAGGTGAGGAACAAGGGCAGGGGGTGGGTGCTGGGCTCTGGTCCCCACCAAGCTCCGTGGTCCTTACGTGATGTACATGGACATGGGGATGATGATGCTCAGGAGGATGGTGAAGCCCCAGAAGTTGAGGAAGGCCTGGTGGGCAGGGCTGGTGTGCTGGTAGAGGGCAGCCAGGTAGCTGTGCTTCTCCTGGAACGTCCTGGCCCAGAACCCAGAGGCCACAGCCAGGCCCAGGGACGTCACCAACAGCAGCAGGAAGATCTGGGGTGGGAAACCAGCATGAGAAGGTCCCAAGATGAGAAAGCCCCAGGATGGCAGAGCCCACCAGAATCTTCTCTAGAAGGATCCAGGGACACCTCAGAGCCCCTGGCAGGGCCTGAAGGGGCTCCAGGAGAGCTGCAGAGGGACTGGGGACAAGGCCTGCAGGGACAGGAGCCAGGCAATGGCTCCCAGTGCCAGAGGGCAGGGCTGGATGGGATCTTGGCAATCAGGAATTGTTCCCTGGCAGGGTGGGCAGGCCCTGGCACAGGGTGCCCAGAGCAGCTGGGGCTGCCCCTGCATCCCTGGCAGTGCCCAAGGCCAGGCTGGACAGGGCTGGGAGCACCTGGGACAGTGGGAGGTGTCCCTGCCATGGCAGGGGTGGCACTGGATGAGCTTTGAGGTCCCTTCCAACCCAAACCATTCTGGGATTCTCTGAACATGTTAAACTCAAGATATTTTGGCCCAAATGTTGCAAGATGAAGAAAAGCAGCACCAGCCAAGCAAGAGGCCCTTCATGAGCAGCCCCGAGGGCCACTCCAGGAGCAGGGCAGAGGTGTTGGCCCACACCCACCACGATCACCAGCCGGTCCATCAGGTGGTCCAGCTTGGTTTTCTTCCTCTTGATCTTCCCAGAGTTCCTCATGATTTTGGAATCAAACCCTGGGTAGGGAACATTTCCAAAGTAAAAATGCAAGTCCCAGAAGGGCAGTGAGGCTGCTTCCCTCCATGAGGACACCTCCCCTCCCCTGAGGAGACCCTCCCTCCATCAGTGTCCATGGAGCCGTGGCTGCAGGCTCCAAAATGTGATGCTCACAGCAGCTCTCACCCCTCCCTCTCCCCACAGCTCCCCACGGCCTGAGCTGGGTGGGCTGGATCTGGGATGAGTGGAAGTGTCCAAGGCCAGGCTGGACAGGGCTTGGAGCTGTCACAGACATCTTTTATGGAAAATCCTTTTCTTAGGATTTTTCCTCCTCAGAAGTTGAGAGGCCTCAGGGACAAAATGTAAACATTGATTATCTGCTGCTGTGGAATGCAACAGGTGGATCTTTGATTGGTCCATGTTGGTTGTTTCTAATTAATGGCCAATCACAGTCAGCTGGCTCAGGCTCTCTGTCAGAGCCACAAGCCTTTGTTTTTCATTCCTTTTTTTTTCTATATTTAGCCAGCCTTCTGATGAAATCCTTTCTTCTATTCTTTTAGTGTAGTTTTAATGTAATATATATCATAAAATAATAAATTAAGCCTTCTGAAACATGGAGTCAGATCTTCATCTCTTCCCTCATCCTCAGACCCCTGTGAACGCTGTCCCATGGAGCAGCCTGGGACAGTGGCAGGTGTCCCTGCCATGGCAGGGGTGGCACTGGATGGGCTTTAAGATCCCTCCCAACCCACACCAGCCTGGGATTCTCTGAACATGTTAAACCCAAGATATTTTTGACCAAATATTGCTGCAGCTGGGAGATAACCCGAGACGAGGAGAGCTTTGGTACCACCAGGACACACCACAACATCTCCTCCACCTTGTGCCAGCTGTGAACAGCCCTGCCGGCGCTGGAATGGCTCGGGCAGCTCAACCCCCCCGGGGCAGGGACACTCGCCTGCGTAGAGCACCAGGCCGTAGCAGAGGGCGGTGTTGCGGACGCGGCAGCCCCGCAGCAGGACCCGGTCTCCGTCCAGGGCGTGGGTGCGGCCCCGCCAGCGCAGGGTGCCCGTGAAGGTGTGCAGGCGGCTGTTGGGCTCCTCGCACCTCACCCGCCCTGGCACAGGTAAAGTCAGGGGGCAGGGAGAGCCTTCCTCCCCTCTCAGCCCCATCAGTCCCCTCCAAAGAGGGGTGCTGGGATGTGGGAAATTGAGTTATGATGGTAAAAATATAGGTTATTAGTGTTAAAATACACTAGTACACGTGGGAAAGTGTATATATGTGTATATAGCCTATAAAAGTATTAGCAGCGTTGTGTGGTAATAGTTGACAGGGTGAAAAAGTTATAAATTCTTATAAAGTTATAAAGCTAAAAGTATATAAAATAATATATATAGAAATGAAAATGGAAAAATATTAATGTTAAAATTATTAATAAATTTAACGATTTTAATAATATAATTAATTTAATTTAATTATTGAATTAATTTTAATCATTTAATCAATTGTAGTAAAATTAATAATGTAAAAATATAAAAACGAAAATTGTAAAATAAAAACTGTAAAAATTTACTTTTAATAAAGTATTATAAAATGAAAAATTATAAAAATGAAAATGTAAAAAAATTAATAATATAAAGATTCATAATAGATTTAATAATTTTAAATGAATGAATAATTTTAATAATTTAATTAAATAAATTATTTTTATTTAATAGATTAAAATAAATTTTAATAATTTAATAAACTATTAATAGAATTACTAATATAAAAATGTAAATATGAAAATTATAAAATGAAACATTATAAAAATTTATTATTTTTTTCTAAATTTATGAAGTATTATAACCAAGAAAAAGGTTGGCTTCTGGTGGAATGGCTTAGAGTTTTACATCTCTTATGTCTCACCCTTCATCGAGACTGAAAATGGAATAAAATCTTTTCAAACACTTCTCAGTTACCCCATCTCTATAAAAGCTGAGAATAATCCAACACTTGGGGCCTCCTGGGGAGATCCAGGGTTTGTCAGGGCATCTCTAGGTGGGATTTGGAGGGCTCAGATTAAGGCTCAGGGAGGTGCTGGGAGGTTGGGCAGTGCAGGAACCTCACTGGAGAAGGTACAAACACAACCCCCTTCACCCCAAAGGCCTTGGAGAGGGGAGTTCTGCTCCCTGAGGAGGAGCAGCAGGGGCTGGGCTCGGGTTTGGGCACGCAGGAAAATGAAGACCCAGGGCAGGGGGAAGGTGCCCAACCCTGGTGGATCCATCACAGAAGCAATGGGAAGAGCCTCCCCACGAGGCCTTTGGTGCCTCTTGCTGGAGTGATGGGAGCAGAGCATTCCCAGGGCTGGGTCCATCCCATCCCAGCGGGATTGGCCACGGGCTCCCCCAGCCAGCAGACTCACCATCAAAGGCAGCCATGCTCTCCTCGCTCTGCAGCTCCTGGTGGGTCACCAGAAGGGCCTGTCTGAACTTCAGGTTGGTTTCCCTGTGAGCAGGAGCCAGGGAAAGGAAAATAAAACAACCCTGTGGGGTGACAGAGCTGTTCATCCTCCTGTCAGGCCCACGGGACAGAGACAGCCATTAATTATCAGCTAATTACACAAGTGGTGGCAGTGACATGCCAGAGAGAGGGATCTGTCATGCCACATGTGCAGGAAGAGCCCTGGCCCAGGGACCCTGCCCTTAAATCATCCTGCACAGGGAGGATGGGCTGGAGGGAGCTGGGACATGGAGACACCAGCCTCAGGTGCCAGCTGCTCTGTAGAACCCTCAGCAGAGCTTCTGGACTCCCATATTCCAAATTTGTGGGTGAAATCTGTGTTTCTGGGGTGTCTGCAGGTTTGGGTTTTGGAGGATCTCCCACATCCTGTGGTTTCCACAGTGCTGGGGGGTCCCCAAGACAAGGGTCTCTGGCCCTGTCCCCCTGATACCTTGGGGTTTAAGTTTTTCTGTTCTGTTTTGGTGAACAGCTTTTAGCTTTATATTAAGGATAGATATAGAATATATAGGATATATATATATATATATATGTGTGTGTGTGTGTGTGTGTGTATATCTCCTATATAATATCCTATATATATATATATATCTTATATCCTATATATATCCTATATCCTATATATATATCTCCTATATATATCCTATAAATATATATCCATCCTATATATAATCCTATATCCTATACCTCTATACCTATCCTATATATATGTAGGATATATATATAGGATATAGGATTTATACTAGGATCTCTTCACAGGCTGGTGAAGACAAAACAATCCTATTCCAGCTGGAGACTCAAGGACAATCCCTTCAAACTCAGGCCCAAAGGACAAACAACATGAAAAGCGGAGGGTGGGCAAGCAAGCAAGGAGGATGAAACTTCATCATTTGAAGCTGTTAATTGGACAATTAACAATACAATTGTTGTTAACTGGACAATGAACAATTGAACAATAGTTAACTCCTATATGCAAATGGACTAAAACTTATAAAAATGTGAGATCTTGTGGCCAAGCCCTTTTTGCTTCCATCTTGGAGCCATCTGGGCAGAGCCACAACTGCCTTGGAAGGCACTGCAATAAATATCCACTTTATCCCTCTGAACTCCATCCAGCCTCTGTTCTAGCTCCTCAAGGCATCACCCCCATGGCCAGAGGGGCCCCTGTCCCCGTGCTCTCCTCACCCATCAATGTCAGCGGTCTCCACGTAGCACAGGCTGCTGGGCTCGGAGCTGCACAGCAGGAGCAGGTCAGCCTTGAGGAGCAGAAAAGGGGAGAGAGCAGCAGGATGAGCCCCTGGTCACTGCTGTCCCCAGGGCACAGCCAGCTCTGGTCCCCCCTCACCGGGACGACGCTGTCCTTGCGCAGCCGCACGATGTCCCCGACGCAGATGTCGCGCCACTCCCGCCAGCAGAACCTGTGGGGACACCCAGGGGACAACTTTGTGTCCCTGCAGAGCGGTGGACTGGGGGCTGGGGGTGTTTCAGCCCGTGCCTGTCCTGAATTCCTGCAGGATTTGGGTCTCCAGGCTCTTGTGGCACCTCCAGAGGGCTGAGCCCCGAGGGTGGCACAGGAGCCGTGTGTCACATCCGTGTCCCTGTCCCCACAGGTGACAGGGGCTCTCAGCACCCTGAGCACAGCTGGGGAAAGCTCATCTTTCCCTGGAGCAGTGCTGGGCAGGGACACATCTCCATGGGTTGGATGTGATGGCCTGGAGGAACCCTGTGGCCAAGGAAAGCCTCCCCCAGCACATCTCAGGAAACTGAGGCATTTCTAAACCCACTGCCCATGCCTGGAACATCACCAATCCTCCAGGAGGACCTGTGGCACGTTTTGGGAGGGGATGGGAGCTTGCAGAGCCCAGAACAGTCCCACCAAAGCCACTCCTCAGCTGCTCAAGGGTTCTCACTTCTCACTTAATGGGATCACAGATGTTCTGGATGTGGCAAACACAGGCAGAGCCCCCCAGCCCCTCACCTCCTCCCAGCCAGGATCTCACAGGGCCTGCTGTTGATGCTCCTGTCACTGCGGTGACGGCCCTGCACAGGACAGACAGACAGACCAAGGGATGGCACTGGGCAATGCCAGGCTGTGGTGTCCCACCAAAACACCCCCCTGATGCCACCACCTCCCTCCTCACCCCAGAGCCGTGGGAAGGTTTGTTCTGATGAATACAGAGGCTGAATTTTCCCCAGGTGTTTCTGGGGACCCACCTGGCACTCCAACCCATAGTCAAGGCATTAAAGGTGACAGAAATGAGGGTTTGGACCCCAAGGGAAGCAGCCAGGGTGTGACATCTTTCCCAAGGGAAAATAAAAACCCATGTGGATGTGGTGGAGTAGGGGATCCCTCAGGACTGAGGGGTGGCAGCAGCCCCTGAGCCCCTCAGCCCAGCTGACAGCAAAGGGCCCCTCCCTGCCCCTGTCCCCAGGGCCACCCCTCACTCACAATGTCATCGATGAGGTCTCGCAGCCCCCGGATGATGAGCAGGCAGCTCAGGGGGAACAGCAGAGTGTACCAGGGCAGCGTGGAGATCTCAGGGAAAGTCTGCAGAACGAGGATTTTACAGCACTGACACAGCTCCTGTCCCACCTTGGGACACTTGAGGTGACTGAGTGACTCCCTGGCTGGCAGGATCCCATCTCAGGATCACCAAATCAACATCTCTGCTACAGACACCTCTTGTGCTGGGTTTTCACCTCTTTTTGAGGTGTGAAATGCTTCAGGGTCTCTGACTTTGGAGGGATGAATTTCTGTTTTGGTGTGGTCAATCTGAGCTTCAGCTCCATGCGAACCAAACCCATTTTATAGAATCAAGGAAAGATTTGGGCTGGGAGGGACCTCAAAGCTCATCCCATCCCACCCTGCCATGGCAGGGACACCTCCCACTGTCCCAGGTGCTCCCAGCCCTGTCCAGCCTGGCCTTGGGCACTGCCAGGGATGCAGGGGCAGCCCCAGCTGCTCTGGGCACCCTGGGCCAGGGCCTGCCCACCCTGCCAGGGAACAATTCCTGATTGCCAAGATCCCATCCAGCCCTGCCCTCTGGCACTGGGAGCCATTGCCTGGCTCCTGTCCCTGCAGGCCTTGTCCCCAGTCCCTCTGCAGCTCTCCTGGAGCCCCTTCAGGCCCTGCCAGGGGCTCTCAGGTGTCCCTGGAGCCTCCTCTTGTCCAGGTGAGCTCCAGGGTTAGAAGTTAAACCAAGACACAAAGGGGAAAGGAGAAGAAGAAAGAGAAGAAAACTGAAAGAAGAAATCAAAACTTTGGAGGAGAGAAATAAAACCAGAAGAGGGGCTCCCAGCTGGAGGCCTGGAGCATCTCCATGGCCTCCTCTGGCCTGGCTCCAGCAGCTCCACGTCCTCCTTAAGTAAGGAGACTTTAATTTAAATTAACCACACTGAACACTGGTTAAACCCCTCAGAAAGTTCCTGAAAGATGCTGAACACCACAGAAAAGCTCCTGGGGAACCTTTCAGCCCAGATTGCCTGCCCTGAGCTGCAGAGAGCCCTGCGTGGGCAGAGCCCTGGCATACACCCGTTGCATTGTGATTTCAGGGTTTACCCCAGAACCCCGGGTCCCTCCCCTGATCATTCCCTGCCAGGTGTGTCAGTCACCTCTCCTTTCCCCTCCCAGCACTGTCTGTCAGTCCTGCAATTCCAGAAGGGCATCGAGTGATTGGCAGATTGAAAGGATGCCCTCTACCCCCGGGGGTTTTCATATTCCAGTACCCACGGGGTGCCTGTGCCCACCTGGAGGAGGATGACGAAGACGAAGTAGACGTTGGCCATGCGGTGGAACTGCTCATAGAGGTTCAGGGGCAGGAAGGTGAGCAGGTTGTACTTGGCTGTCCTGATGGCATTGCCCTGGGGACAGGGGGACACAGAAATAGGGACCTGCTCTGCAAGTGCCAGAACATTCTGCTGCTCTTAGGATTTCACACAGCACAAGAGATGCCTTAATTATCAAAGCCATAAGGGAAAATGTTGATTTCTAAAATATTAATAAAAATAAAAATAAAAATAAAAATAAAAATAAAAATAAAAATTGTTGTTGTTGTTTTTATCATTATTACCATTATTATCATTATTATCATTGTTATCATTATTATCATTATCACTATAATCAATAATTTATATTTTAAAATATTCATTATTAATAAATTTTATTTAATTTTTACTATAATTATTCTTAATTTTTATTACTATTATTATTTATTATTTTTATTATTTATTATTCAATATATTATTAATGAATATTCTAGTTCTAATAATATTTTAAAATATTTTATGTTAATATTATACATTTTATATAATTAATCATTTCTATTTTAATATAGTAATTTATTTTAATAGTATTTTTATTTTAATTGTATTATATATTTATTAGTAAATTTTATATTTTTTCATATATTTTTATTTTTAATATATTATTTTATTTTTGTATTATTTTTATTTTAATTGTATTATATATATATTTTTAGAATACTATTTAATATATTTTATTATATTCTATTATTTTATATTTTTATTGTAATAATATTATAGATATTTATAATTAATTTTAAAAAATTATTTAATATATATTTTATTATATTTTACATTATTTTAAATACTATTGTATATATTGATTATTAATTTTTATTATTATTTCATATATTTTTATTTTCAATATATTTTTATTTTTATATTATTTTAATTTTAATAGTAGTATATATATTTATTATTTATTATTATTATTTTAATATACTTTAATATATTACTTTATTTTTATATTATTTTTATATTATTATTCTTATAATATATTCTTTTAATAATTTTTTCTCCTACCAAGGGGCACCACTAATGTTGCTATTTCACTTTCTTTTGGGGAAGGGAAGGGAAGGGAAGGGAAGGGAAGGGAAGGGAAGGGAAGGGAAGGGAAGGGAAGGGAAGGGAAGGGAAGGGAAGGGAAGGGAAGGGAAGGGAAGGGAAGGGAAGGGAAGGGAAGGGAAGGGAAGGGAAGGGAAGGGAAGGGAAGGGAAGGGAAGGGAAGGGAAGGGAAGGGAAGGGAAGGGAAGGGAAGGGAAGGACCAGCCTAGCTCACCGAGTATTTCCTCTTGCTCAGGCAGAAGGCAAATTTCTTCCTGACCTGCCGGTGGTAGCTGCGGTCGTTGGCTCTCACCTCCCAGGTGAAAGCTGGAAGAGCAAAGGGACATCCCCCAGTCACCCTGGGAGCCAGGCCAGGGCACAGGGACCAGTGGTGGCCATGGCTGGGGTGGCTCCCCAGGGGCCCTCGGGAGCTGCAGGCACAGCTGGGTCTCAGGGTCAGTGACAGGGGACAGAGAGCAGAACATTCCAGAGCTGCCCACGCCTCCCCGAGGCTCAGGGTGGCCCCTTGGGCTCTGAGTTTGGCTCACAGAGGGCTCAGGCCCTGCAGGGTGAGCCCCCAGCCTTTGGGGTTCTGCTCATTCCTCTCCCAGTTCTGTTTTTGCCATCCCAGTGCAGACCCTCCAAGCAGGGAACATCCCAGCCCTGCTCCCAGCACTGCCCCTGCTCACCCCACACCTTCTTCTTCCCCATTCCACACCCGTGTCCCACACTCAGCTCCCTCACCAACCATCTGAAAGCAGCAAAATCCCCAAACCACCCCCTTGTCACACTGACCTGGCAGCTGCTGCTTCCCACGTGGGCAGCCTGGGGCTGGCTCCTGCTCAGCCATGCTGGCACCTCTGCCAGGCCCTGGGGACAAGGACAGCCAGAGACCTTTGGAACACTGAGCAGGGACAGTGGGATCCCGTTAGGATGCTCCAGTTTCCAAATGCCAGGCCCTGGGGACAAGGACAACCAGAGACCTTTGGAACACTGAGCAGGGACAGTGGGATCCCACTGGGATGCTCCAGTTCCCAAATGCCAGGCCCTGGGGACAGGGACAACCAGAGACCTTTGGAACACTGAGCAGGGACAGCGGGATCCCACTGGGATGCTCCAGTTCCCAAATGCCAGGCCCTGGGGACAAGGACAACCAGAGACCTTTGGAACACTGAGCAGGGACAGTGGGATCCCGTTGGGATGCTCCAGCTCCCCGAGGCTCCAGGGCAGGACACCCTGTGGGAGGGACATTCTCCCATCAGTCTTCACCCATCCCAGTTCCCTGTGACAGCTTCAAGGCATTTTTGCCCTCTGGGGAAGCTGCAGGAAATCACTGAATTCTTTGAGGAGGAATTGGAGCTCTCCCTGTGCTGCCAGCCCAGCCCGGCTCCATCAATGACAAGATTTCCCTCATGCTTGGTGGCCCTGTGACCTTCCTGCAGGGATGGTAGGGAAGATTAATTAATGTTTGTGAAGAGCTTTGTGATCCTCACATGAAGGGAGGCAGTGAGGGATAAAGCATTAATTACTTTATTATTAAATAACTCCACCAGAAGTCAGCCCCTACCGTTATTTCTTATCTCACTCCTTTCATCACTTTTTTCCTTCTTTTACCCCAAGTATCAACTTCCCTCTTGCTACTGTGGGTATTGGTTTGTCCCAACACCTCACAGATGCCACTGGCTGGGCATCCATCCTCATTACAGGTCAAAGGGACCCAAACACCTGCAGCCAAGAGCTTGCCCAGATCCACAAAATCCTTCTTTACCACCCAGGACTTGGTGCTGTCCCTGTCCTTGGATCCTAAATGACACCCTGAGCTTAGCCTGAGAGTGGTTTGGGTTGGGAGGGACTTTAAAGCTCATCCCATCCCATCCCATCCCATCCCATCCCATCCCATCCCATCCCATCCCATCCCATCCCATCCCATCCCATCCCATCCCACCCTTGCCATGGGACACCTTCCACCATCCCAGGCTGCTCCAAACCCTGCCCAGCCTGGCCTGGGATGCTGCCAGGGATCCAGGGGCAGCCCCAAATGTTGCTTTCGTTGTTTTCACAAACAAAAGGGAGGAAGGGAAGGTTCCAGGGAGCTGCTGGGGGTGTTGGGACACTCCCAGAGCTCCCACTCCCATTTGTCCCAAGGCTGAGGGGGAGAAGGAAGAGCAGTGGATTCCTGGAGGGATGGGATCTCTCCCACACAGAAATCCCACAGAAGCCCCTCAGTGCCCAGACTGAGACCATTTGGTTCAGGCAAAATAGGATTTGACACAGAGCAAAGCCAATCTCCCCCTTCCTCCCTGCTGTGCCCCACTTGTGTCCTTGTCCCAGGGTTCTGCCAGCTGGGGACAGCTCTCCTGCAGACAGACAGACAGACAGACAGACAGGGATCTGATCCCACAGGGACAAAGGCAGGACAAAAAAACCCTCACAGATCTCCATGTAACTCCTCAACACAACAATTCCACAGAAATAATGGCAGCAGGACTCGCCAAAAGGCCACGGTTAAAGTGTGGAAAATTTGGACAGAAAACAAAATATTGCCCAGATTCTGTGGAAAATGTGACAGCCCAGTGACAGCCCAAGGTGCAGAAAAGGGAGGCACTTTGCAAATCAGTGATATTCCAAATATGGCACAGATGGAAATCTTCTACTGGGAAAAGTGTTCCACAGCAAGGGAAACCACTGTGAAAGGATACGAGTGTTAGTGATGATTCACGTGCCCAAAATGTCTCTGAAGACAGAATATTTGGGGAACTTCAATCAGATCCTATCTGCAGGGTCATCAGCTGATTCCCCAATGATTCAGAGTTTTGGGGATTGCTGGTAATGAGTTTGTAACCTCTGCTGTTTCTGCTTTCTGTAGGTAATACCAATAAATAGTGACTGTTTTTAATATTATATAAATGTTTAAAAAATATTGTCTCAAGCCTTGCAAACACTTGCTGCTAATATATTGATTGTATCATGTGAATTCACTGATTTTTGTGATAAGAATTATTTATAAGGCATTGTTACAATGTTTACAGCTGGTTTTCATATATTTTACAATCTCTCTGTGTACAAAGGGACCAAGGAGGGACACAAAGCCCTCCCTGCCCTGCTCCTGGCAAGCACACTGCCCTCTCTCCTCCTGCCAGAGGGACTGGGATATGGGGGATCCCCTCAGGGACCATGAACAGGATGAGGGATACAGGCCCAGAGGGGGCAGCTGCTCCACAGGGAAAATCCTACAGGAGACAAGAGAAACCTCAGCTGCTCACAAACCCTGATCCCATCCCTGAAGTGTCCCAGGCCAGGCTGGACAGGGCTGGGAGCAGCCTGGGACAGTGGGAGGTGTCCCTGCCATGGTCAGGGTGGCACTGGGTGGGCTTTGAGGTCCAACCCAACCCATTCCAAGGTCCCAGCCAGGGGTGGCAGCTGGGACAAGCCCTGAGCCTCAGCCTCAGCCAAGCTCCTGATGGAGAGGTCCAGGCTCAGGCTGGGAAGGGCAGAGTCAGGATTGCAAAGGGGACAAAGGCTGGGGTGAGACACAGCCCATCCATCGGGACAAGCCAGCCCAAGGCCCAGGAGTGTGGCCAAGCCAGAGCCACCCTGGGGGCCTGGTCCAGAACTGAGCCCTGGCTGAGCTTGCCCAGCCCAGGGTGGTGGTTGGGGGTCCCAGGGGGTCCCAGTAACCCTGGCTGTGCCCTCAGGGCTCTGATCAGAGGCTCAAAGCATCCCCTGCCCTCCCTCCTTGCTCTAGGACACCAACATTTAGGGTGAGGCTGACACTGAGAATTTCCAAGGTGTTTTCCTGGGCTCTGCTTCCAGACCAACCTGCCCTGAGTGCCACACTGGAATTCCTGGGTTGATTTGGGGTTATCCTGGTCCCCTCGTGCTCAGGATCAGACCTGAAGCTGCTGATCCACCACATCCCCACCGTGCCTGGCGTCTCTGAGCCCCTTTGGGTCCAGTCAGGCTCACCAGGATGCCCAGCCAGGCTCCACTCAGCAGCTCCACAGAATCCAAACGGTGCCAAACAAAACCAGGGCTTGTTCAGCACCTGCAGCTGGCACAGACTGGGCTCTCCATGGGGCTGAGTGCCCTGCAAAGGCAGCTGGGGGTGCTGCCTCTTGCCAGGGCCTGAAGCAGGGGAAAAAAGTGAATTAAAGCACTGGAAAAAATATTTTCGAGGAGGTATCCAAGAAATCTCGGTTCCAAGAAAGCTCTTGACAAACGTCACTCATCAGCTCAGTAATCAGAGATAAAAACTGCACTTTGGGGAGGCAGGAACTGGTGCCAGGGCTCCCTGCCAGCCCCAGCCCCATGGGGGGACAGCCTGGACAGACAAACCCTGCTCTGGCCCCAGCCTGGACAGACAAACCCTGCTCTGGCCCCAGCCCAGGGCTCCCAGGGAGGGCTGGGGATGGCCAAAGGCACAGGACACCCTGTGAGCACCTGGGAACACCCTGTGAGCACTGTTCCACACCTGGGGACACCCTGTGAGCACTGTCCCACAGCTCAGCGAGTCCATCAGTGAGTTCTTACCCCAGGGGATGTTTCCCCAAATCCCCACCTGGGATGGAGCCGCCGGGACTGTCCCATCCCGGGAGTGTCCTTAAAGCATCCCCGCGCTGCTGCCGGGGGCTCAGAAGCCCCAAAGCAGAACTTTCCCACCCCAAAAGTGCCGCTCCGGGCTCCTGGAGGTTCGCATGGCTGAGCAGAGCCGGGTTTAAGGAGGGCCGGGCACGGCGCCACCAGGATTTGGCCGGGGCTGGTGAAACCCGCTCAGATTTCTGTCCCTGCCTGCCCCGAGCGCTGCCACGGGAATTCTGTGCGGGTTTTGTTCCTGAAATCCGCGGCTCAGCGCCGAGCTCGGCTCCGTGCGGGAGCTGTGTGAGAGCTCGGGGCAGCACAGCTCGGGGCTCCCGGTGCCCTCCGGCTCCTTCCCGCGCTGGGGACACGCTGGGGACAGCACCAGCCTGGCCCTGGGTCCCTCCCCGGGGCTGGCACACGGCCCGTGACCCCTCCCGGGGCGCTGCTGTTGTTTCCCGACCCCAGTGTCCCACGGGGACCGCAGCCAGAGCCACCCCGGGGATGTCCCCACGGCCACCCCGCCCCAGTGTCACCCACCGCGACAGGCGACAGCGAGCGGGGGGCGGCTGTCACCTCCCGGGCCCGGCACGCCGGAAACGCCCCCGCGCTCGGCCGGGCCATCATTAAAACCTCTCGGGGTTATTGGCCAGGACGTGCCCGAGCCATGAGTTTCCCTCCTCTCGCTCCCTTTTCCAGCCGCTTGGATGCGCTTTGGGGTGCCAAGGCCGTCCCCAAACGCTGCTCCGTGCCCGGAGGGGCTGCCCCGGCGCCCCATGGCCCTGCCAGCCGTGTCTGTCCCCGCTGTCGCCGTGCCGCGCTCCCCGCGGGGTCCCCGTACCTGCCCCGGTGCCGGGCACAGCCCCGGGCAGCGCCGCGCTCCTGCCGCTCCGCGGGACGGGACTGCTGCCACCCCTCCTGCCACCCCTCCTGCCACCCCTCCTGCCACCCCTCCTGCCACCGCCCTGCCCCACGCGGGGCCGGGGACAGCCCATGCCACACCCCCGGGCCCTGCCCGCCTCCCTCCTGCCCCTCCTGCCCGCGTCCGTCCCGCTCAAACCGAGCCGAGCCGCCGCTCCCGCGGGACCGTCCGGGCTCCGCGACGCGGTGACACCGCCGGGTGTCCCTGCCCTGTCCCAGTGCGGGGCCAGGCTGATCCCGGGCTGGGCTGGTGTCCCCACTGGTGCCACTGGTGCCCCCCGAGCCCCCCGGGTGTGGCAGCAGCTCGGGCACGGCTGGGCTGTGCTTGGGCACTGTGAAAAACGCCAATCACTTGTTTTTAAAATTTTAAAAGTTTCATAGTAATAAAATGGTTATAAAAATAGTAATACAATTAGAGTAATAATAATTTGGACAATTTGAATTAGGACAATATGAGACAATAAATACAAAGAGTTACGGACGTCCGGGTACCTTTTTCAGGGCAGCACGAGCCCGAAAAAGGACCCACGTTAACACAGGATTAACCCTTAAAAACAACAGCCTGTTGCATATTCATACACATCACACATGATGCATAAATTCCATTCAAACACAGGATTCTGTCCGGTCATCCACAACTTCTTCCTCTGAATCCTGACAGCGCCTTTGAGGCAGGAAGAAGTTCGTTTCTTCTGATAAGGGAGCAATAAATTCTCTTTCTCTGAAAGATTCAGGTGTCCTGTGGCTGCCATCTCACTGCGAGTCCTCTCTTTAAAAAAAGTGTCCTACATCACATAGTTTCTATTTTAACAATTTTTATAACCTAAAACTATATTTAACACAGTACTTAAGAGAATTAATACAGCATCACTTTCTAACACAACACCTATAATATTCATTTGAATATTTGCAAAAAGCCAATCATAAAATACGCATTTTTCACAGGCACCGAGCAAGGCGGGAGGAGGGGGCAGCGAGGAAGAGGAGGCCGAAGGCACAAAGGAGCCACTGCGGGCAGTGCCAGCAGAGCCCAGCTGGGGACAGAGGCCACCTCGTTAGTGACGGCAGCTAATTAATGAGGCCGGAGCTCGTGTCCGCCCCGCTCGCATCCTGCACACCCGCAGTGGTCCCGCATCGCCGGCATTGCGTTAATTAATGCCTGCAATTAACGCAGGGACCCGGAGGCGATCACAGCCCCGCAGCCCATGAAGCATTTACTGCACAGCCGGCAGCGGCTCCTGCTCTGCCCCCGTGTCCCCATTTGTGTCCCCACACGTGTCCCTATACATGTCCCCTTGTCCACAACCTTGTACACAAACCTTACAACATCAAAAATAACAGTCCTAAACAAAACAACAGCCCTCCTGAACATTTAACTGAAAATTCGAGTAAAAATTTAGAAACTGCAACTCCAAACCAAAAACTGTTATACAAATGTCTTACATCATTACTAATCAAACTGCCTTAAAACAAAATAACAGCACCTCACCAAGAGTTTCCATACAACAAAATAACAAACCCCAGTGCCAAGCATGCACAGCACCAAACACTATTTTATACCCATCAAAACCACCAACCTCCCACGGCAACACCCCCCTGACCACTTCTGTTATTACAAAGAAAAGGAAAGACAAAGAATTCTACACAGAAACACAAACAAAAAAACCAAATCTACAAAAACAACTCATACATGTCCCCGTGTCCCCATGTGTGTCCTCATGGGCCTGTGTCCCCACACGGCCCTCACATCCCCCTGTTCCCACACATATCCCCATGTCCCTGTGTCCCCATGTCCCTGTACATGTCCACATGTCCCCATGTCCCCATACATGTCCCAATGTCCCCATGTATGTCCCCATGTCCCTGTACACATCTCCTGTGTGCCCATGTTCCCACTCAGGGTGACAGTGGCAGCCTCTGACCAGCACTGAGGACAGATTCGGGCCCTGGGGACAGATTCGGGCACTGTTCCCATCCTGAGGTCGCTCCTCAGGTCCAGACAAAAGGAGAAATGTCCCAGACTGTGCCCCGAGGGACCGAGCTGCTGTTCATTGTCCTGCAGGGCTGGTGACAGTGACACAGGTCTGAAATAAACCCTTCCTTCCTTCCTTCCTTCCTTCCTTCCTTCCTTCCTTCCTTCCTTCCTTCCTTCCTTCCTTCCTTCCTTCCTTCCTTCCTTCCTTCCTTCCTTCCTTCCTTCCTTCCTTCCTTCCTTCCTTCCTTCCTTCCTTCCTTCCTTCCTTCCTCCTCTCCCTCCCTCCCTCCCTCCCTCCCTCCCTCCTCTCCCTCCTCTCCCTCCTTCCTCCCTCCCGCTCCTGTCGCGATCCCGCAGGTCTGGAGCAGTCCCCACAGGGAATTTCGGTCTCTCAGCCTTCACCTGCCGTGTCCCCCCCGCTGTCCCCTCCCCTCCGGTGGCACCGGCACCGCAGGAAGGTCCAGTGGCCCCTGAGCCCCAAACCCGCCGTGCCCCGGGGGTTTCGCCCTTGCCGGGGCGGATGGATCGATCCCTTTGGAGGAAGGACAGGGACATTCACACCCCGCTCCGGTGTCCCCGGCGGGTGCCTTTGGGCACCCGGGAACGGCCGAGGTCACCCTGGCAACAGAGGCCAGTGACGGTGACATTTTCCCAATCAATCGCCCTCTGCAATTAGCGGACACCCCCCCCCCCCCCCCCCCCCGCCCTTCCAGGGTAATTAATGAGCGCCGGGAGGCCGGGGCAGAGGCGCTGCAGGGTTTGTCCTGCTGTGTCCGTGTGTCCCCTCCCCTGGCACCACGGGGTTTGTCGTTCTGTGTCCCCGCGTGTCCCCTCCCCTGGCACCGCAGGGTTTGTCCCCGTGTGTCCCCTCCCCAGCACCGCAGGGTTTGTCCCCGTGTGTCCCCTCCCCGGGAGCTGCCCCCTGGCAGCCGCTGCGCCCCCAGGCCAGGGTTAAACCTCCGAGCCCCGTCCAACGCGGTTTTGTGTCCTCCTGTCCCTCCCCAAGCCTGGGGCTGGGTGAGCGCTGCTCCCTTGGGACCAGGGCTCTCATTACCCTAAAAATCCCAACCCTCGCCCTGGAGGAGACTCGAAGGGTCCCTGTCACCCTGAAGGCCCCAAAAAAGCAACAACCACAAAAAAAAAAAAAAAAAAAAAAAAAAAAAAAAAAAAAAAAAAAAAAAAAAAAAAAAAAAAAAAAGCAAAATGCTTTTGTCACTGCAGGGGTTCCCTGATGTCACCTAGGCCATCAGGTGAGCTGCAAGGGGGGGAGCAGAGGGACCCTCGGGGATGGGGAGGTCACTGTCAGAGCAGGCAGTGCCACAAAAGCCCTGAGGAGGCTGAGAACGCTCCAGGTGTGACTTTCACAGCCTCGGGAGCGGCCGCTGCCATCGCCGAGCCATCAGCCGCGTTAAATAAAACACATTGCCTGTGAGGTCATCTAATGGGCCATTATTTCTTTATTTGAACTTTTTACCTTCACCTCTTCCTCCGTGCTGAATCAGCTCCTTGGCTTGGCACTTTCATTCCTGCCCCATTTGGGAGATTGATGCGGGCTCTGGGGGGAGCCTGGCAGGGCCGGGGATGCCGATGGTGGTGTGAGTTTTTATGTTTTATAATGGTTTTGTCTTTGTATCCCCTTATTTTCCCCAAATGGTTTACACCAGACTGTGTCCCCTCCCTCTACCTGTGTAATCCCTTTGCTGAGAGCATCCCCAAATCCCCACCCTGGCTCTGTCAGTCACTCAGCATCCCATCCCCTCCATCTAGAACTTTCCATCCAGGACCTCGAGTGATCAGCCAGAGGCCAGGGGTCACCCCCCAAGTGTTACCCCAAATCCTCTCCTAAATGTCCATTCCCAGAATCCATCCCTTAGGGTCACTCATTGGTCAGTAAATGTTTTCTACTTTGGGTTTCCACCTCCCTTTCAGTGTAACCTTGGCACCTCTCCCGGGGCTCTCAGCAGGAGCCCCTGAGGTTGTGGGGGCTCCCTGGAGCTCCTGAAATAAATTTTGGATTAACCCTGCTAAGAGTCGGCCCCTTCATCTTCCACTGCTGTTCCAGCATCTCCTCTGCTGCAGGGGATCAGCCTGGCTGCCTTTGATACCCCCAGGCTCAGCCTGGCTGCCTTTGGTACCCTCAGGGATCAGCCTGGCTGCCTTTGGTACCCCCAGGATCAGCCTGGCTGCCTTTGGTACCCCCAGGACCAGCCTGGCTGCCTTTGGTACCCCCAGGATCAGCCTGGCTGCCTTTGGCACCCCCAGGGATCAGCCTGGCTGCCTTTGGTACCCCCAGGATCAGCCTGGCTGCCTTTGGCACCCCCAGGATCAGCCTGGATGCCTTTGGTACCCTCAGGGCACAGAGGCTGCCCCTGCCCGCTGTCCCCCGTGCCGTGGCTGGCCGGGGTTCCCTCAGTGGCACCCAGAGGGAGCAGAACATCCCGGGGCTCCAGGGGGAGCCTGGCAGGGCTGGGGATGCCGAGGCTCCGTCCCGGCTCTGGATGAGGCAGGAGGAGCTGGGAGGTGCCCTCGGGGTGTGGGGTTTGCACAGAGCGAGGGTCTGGCCATGACCCCCCCTCCTCATTTGGTCCAGGGGGTTGGGATCAGGTTCTGTCCCAAAGGAGCGGCACCGATTTCGTTCCTTTTTCTTGGGATGTCCTGGAAGGGCGGGAGCAGCAGGAGCTGGGCTGGGCTGCAGAGCCAGCCAGGGGCATGAACAGACACAGAACCAGAGGACACAGCCTCAAGCTGCACCAAGGGAAATTTAGGTTGGAGATTAGGAAAAATGTTTTTTTACAAAAAGGGTGATAAAGTTTTGGAATGGCCCAGGGAGGTGGTGGAGTCCCCATCCCTGGGTGTGTTTAACAAAGCCTGGATGTGGCACTGGGTGCCAGGGTTCAGTTGAGGTGCTGGGGCTGGGTTGGACTCGATGATCTTGGAGGTCTCTTCCAGCCCAGTGATTCACAGTGAGCTCAGCTCCTTCTGTGAATTCTGTGATTCTGTGAATTCTGCCAATTCTGTGATTCTGTGAATTCTCTGAATTCTGTCAACAGTGGCTGCGAATTGAAGGGGCCGAGGAGTCACGGAATGGTTTGGATTGGGCAGCAGGTGGCTTCTGAAAGGGCAGAGCGGGGACAGGATGGGACCCCTCAGAGCTGGGACCCCACTCACCCCTCAGCCTGTGCAGCACCTGTGTCACCCTGTGCCAGAGTGGTGGGGGGGACACACCTGAGGGGCCATGCAGGGACCCCACAGGGTCACCCCCAGCCCCAAGCAGCAGAACAGGGTCTTGTCCCCGCTGCTGTCACAGAATCCTGGAATGGTTTGGGTTGGGAGGGACCTCAAAGCCCATCCAGTGCCACCCCTGCCATGGCAGGGACACCTCCCACTGTCCCAGGCTGCTCCCAGCCCTGTCCAGCCTGGCCTTGGGCACTGCCAGGGATGCAGGGGCAGCCCCAGCTGCTCTGGGCACCCTGTGCCAGGGCCTGCCCACCCTGCCAGGGAACAATTCCTGATTGCCAAGATCCCATCCAGCCCTGCCCTCTGGCACTGGGAGCCATTGCCTGGCTCCTGTCCCTGCAGGCCTTGTCCCCAGTCCCTCTGCAGCTCTCCCGGAGCCCCTTCAGGCCCTGCCAGGGGCTCTCAGGTGTCCCTGGAGCCTTCTCTTGTCCAGGTGAGCTCCCCCAGCTGTGCCAGGCTGGCTCCAGAGCAGAGGGGCTCCAGCCCTTGCAGCATCTCCGTGCCTCCTCTGGCCTGGCTCCAGCAGCTCCACGTCCTCCTGCTGCTGGTGCCCAGGGCTGGGGCAGCTCTGCAGGTGGGGTCTCACCTGAGCACAGGGGCAGAGGGGCAGAATCCCCCCCTCCCCTGCTGCCCACGCTGGGGGCTCAGCCCAGCACAGGGGGGGTTTCTGGCTCAGTGCCCATGGCCGGGGCAGCCTGAGCCTCTCACCCACCAACACCCCAGGTCCTTCCCCCAGGGCTGCTCTCCCTGAGCTCATCCCCAGGCTGTGCCCAGACCCAGCTGCAGGACCTTGGACATGTTGAACTCACTTCTCCAGCTTGGGAAGGATCTCCTGGGAAGCCTGTCCAGCCCCTCCCAGCCCAGGATGGCTCCAGCACCCCCCCCATCACACCCCACCAGCAGGCAGAGCAGTGTCAGACTCAGGGATGTGCATCTAGTCAACACTCTTTTATTAAAAACAATTACAAAAAGTTACAGGTTACAATCGTTCTGTACAACCCAACCAAACCTCTGGTGCTGGGGAGGTGATGGCAGCCCTGGGCCAGGACTGGCTCTGAGCACACCCATGGTGTGGCTGGATATGGTTCCACCCTCCCAGGGACATCCCTTGACACAAACACCCCCTCACCCCCACCCCAAAAGCCTCAGTTTAGGCTGACCATGGGGAAAGAAGGGGAAATGATGGAGGTGCATGGGCGGGCAGGATTCCTGCCTGGAGGAATTCCCTGCCTGCCCAGCCCCAGGAGGGGGGATGGAGCCAAGAGCTGCAGAGCAGGACACAGCCCCCGGTGCCCATGGCTGTGCCAGGGAAGGAGCTGCTGTGGGAGGCTGGGGAGCAGGAGCTGCCTGTGAGGAACAGGCAAGAGCCAAATCTGAGGCCTGGCTGCTCCAGGGACATTCCATCCCTGCAGCCAGGGGTGAAGATAAACGGGGGATAAACATGGCAAAGAGGCAGAAACAGGAACAAACCTTCCCTCCCCAGCTGGGAGGCACTGAACTGTCTGTCCCACAGCCTGGGACACAGGGACAGCCCAAGGGGTCCCAAGGCTGCTTGGGGTGGAAGCCCCAAGGCAGGGAAGGAGCAGAGCTGGATGTGGAGCACTGGGGGAGCTGCATCCCCCAAAGCTGGGCTAAGGAACTGGCTGCCAGGGGAAACAAGGGTGGGCTCAGCAGTAGCAGGAGTCTGTACAGCCCCACTGCTCCTGCAGAGCCTGGCAGAGAAATCACCTCCCTGCCTCTGAGAGAGGCAGCAGTGGATGGGAGAATCCACCAGGGCCAGCGTGGGGCTGGAGCAGGGACATCCCTGTCCTGGACCCCTGCCCATGGCTGGGCCAGCTCAGCAGGACATGCAGGGGACCCAGAGCTGTCCCCAAACCCTGAGCCCAGCAGGGGCACTGAGGAGTGAGCAGGACCTGGCTCTGACAGGAACCAAAGCCCAGCAGCTCCTCTGCCCCCAGACTGACACAGCAGCCACCAAGGGACACAGGGACACAGCAGCCACCAAGGGACACAACTCCAGTGCTGCCAGGGGGCTCAGGGTCACTGCTCTGGGGTGAAGGTGCTCCCTGAGCCCAGCTGAGAGCCCATGGGGTCCATGGGGATTGTGGCCCTCAGCTCTGCTGTCCCCAGGCAGCAGCAGGGGCTGGGCAGAGGGAGCCACCAGTGCCACCCACTCACGCCAGTGACAGTCACACCCAGCCCTGCTCTAGTCCAGGCTCCAGACACACAGCTGGGTCCTTTGCTCTCTGCAGAATCCCAACATGTGAATGAGGTGAAATGAAGGAATTTTGAAGAAATGGGTGAAATTTTCCCCTATTGCTTTTGCCTGGACCAAGTCCCTGCAGCAGGGCCAGCCTGGTGGGGACTCCTGCACTCTGCTGGGGTCACCCTTAGGTGCATCCCCATCTGCACCCCAAAAACCTTGTTCCCTGAACACAAGCTCACTGGGGCCCTGCTGGAAGCTGAGGGTGAGGGTAGGATCCTTGTGCCACCCTGCAGTGATGGGATGCAGCCTCTCCCTGGCTCTGGGTGCTGTTTGTCCCTGTCCTGCCTCGTGGCTCCCTGAGGTCTGGGCAAGGGGGGACACTGGTGGGTTCCCCCTTTGCACTGACTGCAGAACCAGGTGCCAATTCCCAGATCCCACCTCGCTGCTGTCCCTCAGAGCCAGCCTCCCTCTTCTGCAGCTCCACAGTGGGATTGCACCAGGATCCCTTCCCAAGTGCTTGATCCTCAGCTCTTGCTTCCCACACCAGCTACACAATCCACTCTCAGCTTCCTGCCCAACCTTCTTCCATCTCCCCCCTCTCCAAACACTGCTTTGGAGTACAGAGGCAATTTAAGTTACATTTGGGAGAAAAAAAAAAAAAAGTAAACAATCTACCTTTAACTGAACCAGAAAGATCCTTCTGCACATCTCCAACCTACCTCTAACAAGCTTCTCCTAGGAACCAAGAAGTTCTGGTTGTGCTACTCCAAACCACCTTGCCAGGCCCAAAAAGGCAGAGCTTGGACCACAGAGAATCCCTCAGGTGGAGCCTGAGGATCTGAAGCCACCACTTGGGCAGGGGGACTGCAGGTGTGAGGGCAGGAGTCCTGCTGGGATGGTGGGGAGCAGGAACATGCTGCTGGCACGGGGGGACAGAGTGGCTGTGGGCATTTATTGCACTGCTTCTTCCCAGAGGTGCAGGAGAACAGCAGAGACACCACACGAGGTCATCGCTTCACCTTCGCATCCTCTTTGATCTTCCACACCATCAGCTCCATGCAGGCTCTGGCATCCTCACTGGAGTCGTGTCCTTCCACTGGGGACACAAACACAGTGGCACTGCCCCCTCTGCCTGCTCAGCCCAGCTCAGCTCAGCACAGGAGCTCCCCAGGCAGAGGCAGCTCCTCCCTGGCCCCTGCAGCCACAGCCACACCTGGGAGCACCCTGAGCCACAGCTGGGCATTGAAAGAATTGCACACAATCACAGAATGGTTTGTGGGTTATGGTTTGTTCAAGCCCATCCAGTGCCACCCCTGCCATGGCAGGGACACCTCCCACTGTCCCAGGTGCTCCCAGCCCTGTCCAGCCTGGCCTTGGGCACTGCCAGGGATGCAGGGGCAGCCCCAGCTGCTCTGGGAAATCCATTCCAGGGATGGATTCCACAATTCCTGATTGCCAAGATCCCATCCAGCCCTGCCCTCTGGCAGTGGGAGCCATTGCCTGGCTCCTGTCCCTGCAGGCCTTGTCCCCAGTCCCTCTGCAGCTCTCCTGGAGCCCCTTCAGGCCCTGCCAGGGGCTTTAAGGAGTCCCCAAGGCCTTCTCTTCTCTAGGCTGAACACTCCCAACATTAAACACGTATTTTTTTCCACTAAACCCAGGCTTTTTGCTGGGTTTGAGCCTGACACCATCAGCTGTGGAACAGCTGGGAGCTTCCCCAGGAATGTTTACAATGTGCTCAGGGAGGACAGGAGGGAACAGGCCCCACTTCCAACAGGAGGGTCCATCCCAGCTGGCCAGAGAGAGAAAGGGGGGCAGGACTTGACCTTGGCAGAGCCACCCTCAGCCTTCCCACACCACCCCCCTGGTCCCACTCAGCACAGGGAGGGAAGCAGGGAGAGCTCTGCCCTTGGAGCAGGGGTCATACACATGAACTGCGGCTGAGGCTTCTTAGGCCAGCACATTCCCAGCTACCACACACATGCAGGGCACAAAACACTAGTGGCAGGAGGACTGGGGAGAGCAGAGGAAGGCAGGGCTGAGGAGGGCACAGCCAGGAGGTGTGGGGTCCCTCAGAGGTCTCACCATTGTCCTGGATGATGCGTTTGAGGTAGTCGGCCATCAGCGTGCGCAGCGCCCGCTTGTAGGGCAGCCCCAGGCGGTGGGGGAACACGATGGCTGTGTCCACCACAGTGCCATGGATCAGCTGGGGACGAGCACAGCAACAGGGTTATTCCCCCACTCCCACAGGGACAGGCACTCCTGGCCATCAGCCATGCTGCAGGAACCTTCTGGTCAGCTCTGGGCTCCGTGCAGCGCTCGGCAGCTTCCAGCCCAACCAGTCTGGCAGGAGGCTCTGGGGATGTGGGCACCCGTGCAGGGTGTGGGCACACAGCATTCCCACTGCTGTGCCAGCCCCACTGCCCTGGAACCTCACATTCAGGGGGTTTCCTGAATCTCAGCAGAGATTGGGGCTGATCCAGCAGGACAGGCCAATCCTTGACCCCCCGGCCTGCAGAAGCTGCAATAGCTCTGGAGTCCTTCCCAACTAAAAACTAAACTGAAGAACCAGCAGACTGCACAGAACAGCCCCTGTGGGAGCTGTAGCAAACTTTCAGCTGCTTCTCAGTCTGGTGAGGGGCACCCTGCCCATGGCAGAGCATTGGAACTGGGTAATCCTCATGGTCCCTTCCAACCCAACCATTCTGGGATCCTGAGATGGGGACAGGAGTGGGCAGGATGTGCCCACATGACAAAGCAGGATGTACATCCCACTGCTGCTGCAGAGCAGGTCTGGCCTTCAGGGTGCAAACCAACCCCAAATCCTCCCATCCACCAGCAATGAATCAACAGGAAGTTTTTAACCAGCACCAGCTCAGCAAGGATGGAATGGGACAAGGAAATTTTATCACTGAATCATATCAGAGTGTGTTGAGTTGGGACTTTTTAAAGAGCTTCTACTCCATCCAGTGCCATGGCAGGGACACCTCCCACTGTCCCAGGCTGCTCCCAGCCCTGTCCAGCCTGGCCTTGGGCACTGCCAGGGATGCAGGGGCAGCCCCAGCTGCTCTGGGCACCCTGGGCCAGGGCCTGCCCACCCTGCCAGGGAACAATTCCTGACTGCCAAGATCCCATCCAGCCCTGCCCTCTGGCAGTGGGAGCCATTGCCTGGCTCCTGTCCCTGCAGGCCTTGTCCCCAGTCCCTCTGCAGCTCTCCTGGAGCCCCTTCAGGCCCTGCCAGGGGCTCTCAGGTGTCCCTGGAGCCTTCTCTTGTCCAGGTGAGCACCCCCAGCTGTGCCAGGCTGGCTCCAGCCCTGTAATCCAACAGCTCAGCTGTGAATTGTCACCACACTGGGGGAACTGGGGATGCTGAACAGGTCAAAGTGCTCCCTGCCCTGCACCAAGGGGGCTGGGGACAGCAAAAAGGCCCCACCTGATGAAGTCTGTAACCACAGAGCAGGCTGGCTTGGGCTTTTTTTACCACTGATTTCTTCCTCTCAGGCCAAGACAAGATGAATTCTCTGCTGTCATGAGCTACATCCAGTGGGAGCTGGAGGAATGTGGGTGAGGGCAATCCCACATCCTGAGCACAGCAGTGAAGGGCTGGGCCTAAGAGATAAACCTGAGTCCTGTCCCAACAGGGATAACTCCAACAGGACCCTGATAATCCCCTCTCCTCTCTGCCCCCAGGCACCAGCTCATGCTGCAGGACAGCCCAGAACTCCATCAGGAACAGCTCCACAACTGCACTTCAACAGGAACAACCTGCTCCACTCCTCAGAATATAAAACTGCCAATGTTATGGATAATCTCCCCTGGACTGCACTCAGCCCTGGCACCCTCCCAGACACACTGGTAATTACTTATGTAGATCAGGAAGAGTGAGGAAACAGGATAATAAAGCTTTAAATAAAACTTGAAATGCCATCAGCACTTGGAAGTTGCCACAGCCATTAGTGAGATATGGCCCTGGTGCCACAGCCCTGGGCCATTCTGCTGTGACACCCCACATTGCTCTGGCTCCTCCTCTTGGCAGCAGCTGTGGTGCTAAGAGAAAATCAAGCCTCTAAGAGGCCAAGGCAGTCATCTCGAGCTGATCTAACTGGAAATAATGTCTTTCTGATTATGATGAAGCCTCTCCAAAGCTGGGATAAAGGGTGCCACGGAGAGGTAAAGTGTTTTACAGGCATTAAAAGCTCCTGCTTCCAACCCAGCCCAGCCCTGGGAGCTGGCAGCCACAGAGGCTTCAGCAGGAGAGCTGTGGGACAAAGAATGGCTGAGGGAAGTTCTGGCATGTGAGCACAAAGACTTGGCTCCTGCCTGCCACATGCTCTCCTGCTGACCCTGGACAAACCCCTCAAGGCAGGACACAGTCCCTGGCAGGACCCTGGGCACACCAGGCTGGTGAGGGCCAGGCAGGAAACAGGACAGGTAAAAGGTCAAAATAACTTCATCAAATTAACAGCACAATTCCTAGAAAAGCTGGCACAGAACAAAGAACAGATCAGGCAGGGGTGAGAGGCAAATGATTTGGGATCAGTCATAGAATCATGGAATGGTTTGGGTTGGGAGAGCCCTTAGAGACCATCTTGTTCCACCTTCCACCACTCCAGGCTGCTCAGAGCCCTGTCCAGCTCTGTCACCCTGGGCAGCAGCAGCCACTGAGAGTTCAGGTGACACCAGGAGTGACACACACAGCCCCAGTGCCCTGCACTGCCACCACAACCACAACAGGCCCAGAGACTGGACAAACCAAGGAATCCTGGAATGTTCTCAGTGAGAAGGGACCCTCAGGGATCATTGATCCCAGCCCCTGTGCCTGCCCAGCCACCCCAAGAACCCCACCCTGAGCAGCCCTGGGAGCTCCTGGAGCTGTGGCAGCCTTGGCACCATTCCCTGGGGAGCCTGGGCAGTGCCCAGCAGCCTCGGGGGGCAGAACCTTGCCCTGAGCTCCATGCCAAGGCCTGGCCCAGCTCCAGCCCTTGCTGGGCTCCTGTCCCTGTCCCAGAGCAGAGCTCAGCCCCTGCCCCTGTGCCTGCCCTGGGCAGGAGCTGCAGCCCCCGAGGAGCCTCCCCTCAGTCTCCTGGGCTCCAGCTGAACCAGCCAAGTGCCCTCAGCTGCTCCTCATGAGGCCCCTCAGACCCTTCCCCATCCTCACAGCTCCTCAGGACACTCTCTAATGGGTGCATGGCTTTTTTATATCGTGGTGCCCACAACTGCACACAGGACCTGAGGTGAGGCCACCCCCCTGAGCCTTGGAAATCAACAGTTCCTAAATTCCACCCAACACCCCCCAGAGTGGGAAAGCACCCCAGGGAGATGTGGAGGCAGAGCTCAAGTTACCTTTAGTGCAAATAAGTCGCTTTCCAAGCTGTGCCCTATCAGAATGGTGTCTGCACTGAACATGTTCAGGAGGACGGCTTGGACATCCCGCAGGGTGATGCTCGTGTTCTCCAGGTCCTCTTCTGTCACACCTGAGAACCTGCACAGAACAGCATGGAACAGGTGGGGGTCCTTCACTTGAAGAAATACCTCAAAGCCCCTCAGCCCTTAGGGAGTGGTGGTCAGGGCAGTTTCAACAAGTTCCTGAGAGAGCACAAAGCTCTGTCCCAAGGATGACCATCCTCACCTGGTGTTGTAATCCACCACCTTGGAGTCTGGCTTGACAAAGGTGTCATACACCACTTTCAGCTCCGAGTTGATCACAGTTACTCTTGTCAGCTCCAGTCCTTGCTTAGTGTAGCACTGCAAGAACAGGGCAGATGTGATGGCACAGGCCAGAACAGTGTGGGATCTGTGGAGCCCCTCACCAAGGGCTGCAGCTCCCAAAATGCAGCAAGGCCAGGCAGCAGCACTGCCCAGCGTGGGCCAGTCAGAGCCTGCCAGGGCTGCACAGCCCTCAAGCCAAACACAGCAATCAATAAGAGCTCATTTACACCTCCAGCACCAATATTCAGAACAGAGTGAATCAGGTCAGCAAACAGCTTCCCTTGTGTCACACACACAAACAGCCACTTGTGTCACACCTCAGGCAGCCCCAAAAAGCTTTGTTTTGGCTTTGGACCCACCATTTCACAGTCTAAGGCATAGATCCCAGGGTAGCCATCAGTTGTGGGCAGCTTCTCAAAAGTCTTCACAAAACCATCCAGGCTCTCCTTGCGCCCATCGTGCACGTGTTGCTGAAAGGAAAAGACAGGGACAGCTGGTGAGCATAGGAACAAGAAGCCAAAGAGCCCACTCCAACAAACCTCCACTTGGGTTTTAGTAATTTCTTAATGAGGAATGAGTTTTGAGAAGCTCACAACCACAGCAAACACAGCATGGCAGCCCTGATTCCAGTGGCACATCGGGGCTGGTGGCATCGTACTGACAGCACATGGAGGAGCAGGACATGTCTGGGGAGAAGGAGCTCTCAGTCTGGAGCAGAATTAGTCAGGAAGGGTCACACTGAGGCCTGACTCTGCTGTAACTCCAGCTCCTGGTTCCTGTGGCCAAATCAAGGCCAGGTGCAGGATCCTAAGCCCAGACTCCAGAGCAATGTGTGCATCCACACCCAGGCAGCCACACCCACAGCAGCCCCAGCCCAGCAGCACGTGAGGCAATAGAGGGCATTTCCAAGCATTGTTCCCAGCTCCAGGGTCAACAAGATCCAGCAGGAAAACTCAGGGAGTGATTTCACAAGTGGTTTTAGCCAGTGCATGACTGAGCTGCTGTTGCAACACAGATACTCCCACACTCCTCCACAGCTCAGATCCCACTGGTTATCCTGAAACCTTCCTGCAAGCAGGGGATCTGAGCTGGAGGAAGTTTAAAGGGGAAGCAGGAACAGGTAACAGAGGGCAAGGCAGAGCTGGGACTGTCCTTTTGCCTGCTAACATGGTTCTAGGTAAAACCAACCTGCACCACACCCAGAGGTGATGCTCTCCCTCCCTTATTCCCCAGTGGGGTGTTTTATTGTGTTGAAGTTTTGTCTGTCCCTAAATCTCCATGTATTTGTGTATAACCACAGCAACCTGGGTACAGCCTCCTTTGCCATGCCCAAAACCAAGGAATCACTGAATCCTTAAGGCTGGAAAGGACTCCCAGGATCATCAAGTCAACCCAGCAGCCCCACCATGGTCACCACTAAACCATGTCCCCAGGTGCCACACCCATGTGCTTCCTGAGCACTCCCAGGGTTGGTGACTCTATCACTGTCCTGGGAAGCCCCTTCCAATGCTTTACAAACAGTTCTGTGAAGAAATTTTCTCAATATTCCACCTAAACCTCCCCTGGCCCAGCCTGAGGCCGTTCCCTCTCCTCCTGTCCCTGTTCCCTGGAGCAGAGCCTGACCCCTGGGCTGTCCCCTCCTGTCAGGAGCTGTGCAGAGCCACAAGGGCCCCCTGAGCCTCCTTTGCTCCAGGCTGAGCCCCTGCCCAGCTCCCTGAGCCTCTCCTGGTGCTCCAGACCCTTTCCCATCTCTGTTCCCATCTCTGGACATGCTCCAGCCCCTCAATGTCCTTCTTGTCATGAGGAGCCCAAACTGACCCCAGGAACTGAGGTGGGACCTCAGCAGTGCCCAGCACAGGACAGAGCTTCCCAAAGGTCTCACCCTACAAAGAATGAAACTGTTCTGGTTTGTCCCAGGATTAAAGGCTGGAGAGAGGAGGAACTGAGGCCCTTGTAAAGCTGCTACGTGTGGGCAGAGAGGAAACCAAAGCAGGATTTGCATATTTTCCTGCACAGGTCACTACTGCAGGTACAGCCAGAGCACAGGAACTGCATCATTTGAACTTAATGAGGCAGCTGGGCCAACACTGAGGCCAATCTGTCCCAGATTCCACAGCCAGCACTGCTCCAAGGCCTCATGGATCACTGCTGCCAGGGGCTGCACTTGTCCCTCTGCACCCATGGCATGGAACTGCTCTGCTGAGGGACTGGGGAGAGCAGCTCAGCAGCCAGGAGACACCAAACACTTCTCCCTTGCAGCTTCAGCCCTTCCCTCCCCGTGTGATACAACAGAACTGAGCAGTGAAGTGAAAAAATCCCATTAGGTATTTTTCTCTGTCAGTTGTTGTCATGAAAATGCCCAATTCTTCGCGGCTGGGAGGAGGGCAGGGAAGTTGCTCCTGTTTTTCAGGAAGCACAAAGAGCAGCCTCTGCAGGCTCCCTGGAGCAGCACAGCTCCCTCCTGCCACCTCCTGCCTCCCTGCCTAACTGCAGCAAACCAGCTCACTCACACAGCTGAGCGCCAAATTCTGGATTTTCCCACCACTGCAGGGCAAAACAATTGAAGTTGCACTTGGTTTATCCCCTTAAGGGAAGCCACTGTGCTGCTAAAGGCTTAAGCAAGGATTTCCCACCCCTGTGCTTGGACACACACAAGTTTTCTAAGCAGCTTATTGCTCCAGTTACTGAGAATGGTGTCTCATTACAAAGATTTTCTGCTTTCAAAGCATTTCTTCAAAACTGAAGGATTCTGTGCTCCCCAATACCCCAACATCCCAAAATTTCACTGGGTGCTCTGATGCTGAGCAGGCTGTGGATTCAACCCTGAAGCTACCAAAGGGTGCTGTGAAAACTGGGGGCTTATGAAAAGAAGGGAGAGAGACTTTTTATACTGGGATGGAGGGACAGGAGCCAGGCAATGGCTCCCAGTGCCAGAGGGCAGGGCTGGATGGGATCCTGGCAATCAGGAATTGTTCCCTGGCAGGGTGGGCTGGCCCTGGCACAGGGTGCCCAGAGAAGCTGATTTTTAAAAAAAATCCTAAATTCATGTGGAAAAAAAAAAGAAAAGTAATAACCTGATCCCATCCAATCCAACTGTGCAGGACAGGCTTTAATGGTGTAAACAAATAAATTCTAACAAACCTTGAGTTTTGCCCAGAATCACCTTCTACCTCTAGCTTTTTGTTCTCCCTTGTGTGGCAGCTGCCAAATATAAAAATGCCACTAAAACAATGACAAGGAACATGCCCAGAGACCTGAGAGAAAGGCACAGGACAGACTGGGGATGCTGGGGTGGCACAGCAACTCTTCTGCTGCCTAAGGGAAAGAAAAAAGGTACAAAGGTACCCAGACAGTGCTCTCTGCTCCATCAAACTCCACAGCTGAGAAGTTTCTTCATTCCTTTTTCTAGTGCTGGGCTCCCTCAAAAGAAGTTTTGTGATATTTTGGAGTTACAACAGGCTCATTGGGAAGGGTCCTCCCCTCATTACAACCAAGAAAACTTGTCAGAAAAGATCTGTCCACCAAGATAAAGTTACCTTAGCATGGGAATCTGGAAAGAAAAAGATGGAAAAAGGGTTTGGCCCTGTTGCCAAGGCTCTGAGACTGTTCCTTAAAAGGAAATCCCTTCTTTCTCATTTCTTCTGTGATTCACTGAAGAACATGAGCTTTCCTATGTCCCTCAAGCAGATGAGCTGAGCAGCTCAGGATAAATGAACCCAGCTCACTGCAGACAGCTGAGTGTCAGATACTGGATTTTCCTACCACTGCAGAGCAAAAAAAAATTAAGTTGCACTTGTTTTATCCCCTTAAGGGAAGCCACTGTTCTTGTAAAGGCTTAAGCAAGGATTTCCCAGCCACTGTCAGTGTGAGCAGAGCACAAATGTCACTGAGAATGAAGAGGTGTTGTTCCATCACTTACTTTAGCAACCTGGCAGCCTGGTGACCCCACAGCTCCAGAGCAGCAGCTGTAGTGAGTTTCCCACCCACCTGGCACTGAAAGAGAAAGAGATGAAGGGTCAAGGAGAGAACTCTTGTTAACAAGAGATCTGAACTTCAGCTTTCACTGCAGATCCCCTGGATAAGCATGACAAAAATGTGTCCAACACAGGGGAAAAATAACTGTGGATTCACAGGCAGCCATCTAAAGAGTTTAAGTCTCTGGTACTCAGCCAGACAAACTCCAGAAGCCACTCAGCTGCTCTGATGGAAAACCAGAGCAGAGCTCAAACCAGGTTAGTGCCTTGCTGCAAATGAATTCAGGCAAGATCAGTGAACTCTCCTGGGAGTGACAGACCTCTAGTGCTCCCAGTCAGCCTTTTAAAGGGCTGATTCTTTTCAAAAAGCACAGCAAGGTTTTCCCTTTACTTTTCTGAACAAAAATGAAACCCCCATGCTGCAGCCCCAGTGTCACACTCTGAGGACAGCCAAGCCCAGCAGCTCTTTGTGAGGCCACTGCAGTGACAGGCACAGAACTGCCACCACCTGGGAGCATGACAAGCCCCAAAATCAAGCTCAAAGCTGAGGAAGAGCCTGTGTTTGGGGCTGCAGCACAGGCAGCAGGGCCAACCTGTGGTTATTAATTGTTGCAGTGTTGTTGTGGGTCCCAGGACGAGGTGAGACTTGACTCCAAGTTCTTAGAAGGCTGATATATTATATTATATTATATTATATTATATTATATTATATTATATTATATTATATTATATTATATTTATTATATATATTATATTATATTATATTATATTATATTATATTATATTATATTATATTATATTATGTTATGTTATGTTATATTAATTATATTATATTTATTATGTTACATTATATATATTTATATATTATATTATATTAATTATGTTATATTATATATTATATTAATTATGTTATATTATATTATATTTATTATATTATAATTATACACTAAAGAAAGAAGAAGGAGACATCAGAAGGCAAGCAAAGAACGATAATAAAAAACCCGTGACAGACTCAGAGAGCCCGACCCAGCTGGCTGTGATTGGCCATTAATTAAAACCAATTCACATGCTGGGTAAACAATTCTCCAAATCCCATTCCAGAGGAGCAAAACATGGAGAAGCTGAAGCTTCTCAGGAGCAGCAGTGGTGGCAAAGGGATTTTCCATCGAGGCAGCAGTGCCTGGCAGGGCTGGCTGTACCTCTCTGCTTGCGCAGGCGCCCCCAGTGATGGACGCACTCCTCCCTGCGGATGCAGCTCCCCGAGGCTGACACCATGTACTCGGTGCCACAGCGACAGCAGATCCTGCACGAGGCTTGGGGACAGGAGACAAACAACAGCCAGGTCACTGCAAGCAGCCTTTCCTACCCCCTCACCTGGCCAAAGCAAAGTAAAGCACCATCACTCAGCCCCAAACGCTGTTAAATGATGTTTTCTGTTATAAAAGATTCCAAATGTTGTTGCAAACTCCTATAAAGGCACAGCAATCCCCCCCCACTCCAAACACTTCCCAGAGGCAAACACAAAGACTCTCCAGTGGTTTTGCTGGTCCACATAAGCTGCCCTCAGTTCCATCAAGGTTTGCTGCATTGTTTCTCCATGCCCAGCAAATTACGTTGGAGTCTAACACAGTTATTTTAAGGAACAGGATAAATAAGTCATTCTTTGGACACCAGAGCTAATGAAGCCTGGTTTCCAGGGGATCTGTGCCTTGTCACTTCCAAATGACATTTTAGCCCTTCTAGGGCACAGCTTTTCTGTCAGAATTTTCCAGCAGCTGGATGAAGGAGCACTTAGGGCAGGGCCTGGCAGTCTGCAACTGCTCCCTCCTACCACCTCTGCTTTTACTGCCCAAAATTTGGGGAAGGGACATGCAAAAAGCCACTGGGAAGGAGCTATGATTCTTCTGATCTCCATGCAATTCCATGATTCCACCAAAATTCCATTTTGGGGTGAGCATTAAAGCTGTTAGCACATTGCCGGCTCTGCCCAACTGGTCACAGTGGCAGCTTTAGTTACACAAGGAGAAATTCAAAAATCCTGCAACATCTGCAGGAAACCACAGGAACAAAAGCAGGAACATGAGCTCAGGTTCATATAAAGAAGCTGGCTGGTTCCTGGGAAAAAAGGGCTCTCACAAATACAGCACTTGACAGTGTTAATGCAAGAGAGCTTTTGCCCAGGTTGCTTCAGCAACCACAGGACAAATGTAGGCACAAGGTGTTAACATGGATGAGCACTTAACACACTTTAGTGAGGTCTCTCCACACAGATGCTCAGGGGTGCGTGGCAAAGCACCTCAGCAGAAATCACCAGTCTGGATTTTATCCCTGCTGCAGCACAGCCTGCTTTAGGCAGGGCTGAGGAGCAGAAATCTTGCCATGAGTTCAGAAAATTCAGAGGAAGACCCCATCCTGTGGGTTGACCCAAGCTGTGGGTTCAAGGCCAGGTTGGATGTGGGTTGGAGCAACCCAGTCTGGTGGAAGGTGTTCAGGGAGTGGAATGAGATGGGCTTTGAAGTCCCTTCCAATCCAAACTATTTTGTGATTTTATGATCATTTTGTCCAGCTGCACAAAGGGCTCTGGGGAACTATTTGGCCCAGAAGTGCCATGAGATCAAATAGAAAACTCTGCAAACTCTGCAATCCAGAGCAGCAGAGCAGGACCCACTGCAAAACCAGCCTGGCCCTGTGTCAGTCCTTACCCACCATAACAGCAGCTCACACAGACAAAATCAGAAAAAAATCCTTCCCCTGGGAGAAGGGAGGGTCACCATGTGCAGAACTCTTTCCAACCTGTTCCATTGCTGTTCTTTGGCAGCACAGAATCCTGGAATTGCTGAGGGTGGAAAAGACCTTTAAGATCAAATCCAACCATCAGCACCACCACCATGGTCACCACTAAACCACATCCCCAGGTGCCACATCCACACATTTGTTCAACATTTACAGGGTGATGACTCCACCACTGCCCTGGGCAGCTTGTTCAATGCTTCACAACCTTTTCCACACAAAAATTTTCCCTTATATCCAATCTAAACCTCCTCTGGTGCGACTTGAAGCTGTTTCCTTTCATCCTGTCACTTGTTACCTGGAAATTAGAAATTAGAAACCTCCCTCAGCCTCACAGACTATAAACTCTGGGTCAACACCAGCATTCTCAGGATGTGAAAGCTGAAGAAACTCTCCAGAGCAGCAGAGTTCTGCAGCCACACTCCCCATCCCAACAGGACCAAGGGGCAGCTCCTGTGTCCAGCAGAACCTGCAGAAGGAAGAGGCAGCAGAGCTTACAGTCAGTGACTTTCTTCTCCTCTGCAGTGAAGAGCACAGCCCGTCCAGCCTTCTCAGGGTGAGGCATGGGGTAGCCATTCTCCTTAAGCTGCTCCTCAGTCATCAGATACTCCTTGAGGCGCCGGTACAGGGCAGCTCCTGCACACAAACACAGAGCTCAGCTCTCAGCACCAAAGCACTGCCCGTGTTTCTGCCTTTACAAAGTCTCCTGCCTTGATAAACTGAACTTCCCCCACTATTCTGAACTTGACTCAGCTCAGGGTGGACAGGGGAATAGGTGTTGGGTGGTCATTTTTAAAATCTGGCCATCATTGTACAAGTTGATTTGTAAACTCCTTGAAGAAGGAGCATTAAGTCTGGAAAGCACAGCTGGAACAGAATTCCTCCACAAGGCCCATCTTCAGCCTTGCTGTTACTGATAGAACCAACCCAATTTGGGTTGAAGGGACCTTGGAGATCATCCCATTCCACCACTGCCATGGCAGGGACACCTCCCACTGTCCCAGGCTGCTCCCAGCCCTGCCCAGCCTGGCCTTGGGCACTGCCAGGGATGCAGGGGCAGCCCCAGCTGCTCTGGGCACCCTGGGCCAGGGCCTGCCCACCCTGCCAGGGAACAATTCCTGATTGCCAAGATCCCATCCAGCCCTGCCCTCTGGCACTGGGAGCCATTCCCCCTTGTCATGTCACTAAATGTGAGAGACTTCTCCAATTCTAATGTTTAAATGCAACAGCTGATAATTGGTAACACAGCCCTCAAATACCCCTCAAAGGCCACCCACAGCTCCCTAAAAACTTCATTATCAGAAGTTTCTTCCTGCTACTGATTTCAGGCTGCTTGTTTCATTTCACAGAATAATTATAACTCCTTGCACTCTGCTCAATATCTCCTTTGGCTGCTGCATTAAACCCTTCCAATATTCCTGGGTGCCCTTTGATGTTGCTTAGCTGAGCTATATTGGCCCTTTTAAGCTTTCTCAATGTCAATTCCTTCTGCTCCATGGCCTCCCTGGCTCTCCTCTGATCTCCTCCACAATTTGCCTACATCTCTTGGCAACCAAAATACCCATAACTGATTTGAGCCCACATGAAAAATGCTCGTGGCACAATCCTTTGGCTACGATACGACCTTCCTGTGACATTGGTGAAACTGAGCCCTGCAGAAATGGAGATTTTTAAGTTTGCCTTTTAATCTGACAGGCACATTGTAAAGAACTGCTTCAGGGCAAGAAAGTTGAAGTAAAATAATGCCCAAAGCACAAGAGGCAGCTCTGAGTGGTTATTGATGCTCCATCAAAGCCAGCCAGGCTGCAGCTGTGACCTCAGAGCCCCAGTGAGGACGGAAGGAGGGCACTGGTCAGTGGTGTCACCATCCCCCAGGGGACTCTGCAGCTCTGTGATGCAGCCAGAGGACAGAGAAATCCCAGTACTTCAGGTCATATAATCCTGAGTGGGAAGGGACCCACAGGGATCACTGATCCCAGCGCCTGTCCCTGCACAGCCACCCCAAGAGCCCCACTCTGAGCACCCCTGAGAGTGCAGGTTTGGGCTGGGAGAGCCCTTAGAGACCATCTTGTTCCACCTTCCACCACTCCAGGCTGCTCAGAGCCCTGTCCAGCTCTGTCACCCTGGGCAGCAGCAGCCACTGAGAGTTCAGGTGACACCAGGAGTGACACACACAGCCCCAGTGCCCTGCACTGCCACCACAACCACAACAGGCTCAGAGACTGGACAAACCAAGGAATCCTGGAATGTTCTCAGTGGGAAGGGACCCTCAGGGGTCATTGATCCCAGCCCCTGTGCCTGCCCAGCCACCCCAAGAACCCCACCCTGAGCAGCCCTGGGAGCTCCTGGAGCTGTGGCAGCCTTGGCACCATTCCCTGGGGAGCCTGGGCAGTGCCCAGCAGCCTCGGGGGGAAGAACCTTGCCCTGAGCTCCATGCCAAGGCCTGGCCCAGCTCCAGCCCTTGCTGGGCTCCTGTCCCTGTCCCAGAGCAGAGCTCAGCCCCTGCCCCTGTGCCTGCCCTGGGCAGGAGCTGCAGCCCCCAGGAGCCTCCCCTCAGTCTCCTGGGCTCCAGCTGAACCAGCCAAGTGCCCTCAGCTGCTCCTCAGCCCTTCCCCAGCTCCGTGTCCCTCCTTTGGCCACTCTCCAACAGCTTTGGGTCCTTCTGATCTCATGGTGCCCAAAGTGCCCCCAGCACTGGAGGTGAGGCTGCCCCAGGGCAGAGCAGAGTGGGACAATCCCTCCCTGGGCCTGGTGCCCCCAGCACAGGGTGGCCCTTGGGGCTGCCAGGGCCCAGCAGTGACTCAGATCCAACTTGCCCCTGACCAGGACCCCCAGGGCCCTTTCTGCAGTGTCTGAGATGAGCCAGATCTGCTGTGATGCCTGGAACAGTTGCTGAGCACATCCCAAGGGATGCTCCTGCCTTAGAAGAGCTCAGCTTGGGCACCTTGGTCTGGTTCTCTGCATGTCTGCTGATTTCCAGGACATCTGGGTCCTGTTTGGCTTTGGGATTTGCTGCTGCATTTCTTTTTTCCTCAGCCCCTTCCCCAGCTCCAAGTCCCTCCTTTGGGCACTCTCCACCAGCTTTGGATCTTTCTGATCTTGCGGTGCCCAGAGTGCCCCCACAACTCGAGGTGAATGCAGCAGCCTGGTCCTGCACCCCCCAGTCAGTGTCACACCTCAGCTCCCCCCTCAGCAGTGACAGCCCAGCAGGAACAGCCTCTGACCTGTCAGATCCTCAGCTCTCAGGCTCCCTGAGCGGTTCAGAGTGAAGCTGGTCTTGGCAGCAAGCTTCCCTCCCAGCACAGCCTCGTGGGACACCACCTTCTTGTTACTTGTCTCTGCAAGGAGAGGGGAGCAGCACAGGGGGACAGACATCAGGTACCCAGTGGGTGACTTCAGTCCCAGTTTGGGACGCTACACATGGGCAAGAGGAGGATTGTGTTTATTCTCTTGAACTCTTGTTTTGCTCCAGAAATGGATTTTTTGTGCCACATGCTGGCCCAGCATTTCCATCCCAGCACCACAGAGAGTATTCTGTTCACACTGTCAGCCCACAGCAATTTTAAGGGCAGCAAAAACTCTTTTCCAGTTTTGTTAGAAACTTGTAGCTCTCCCTGCTCACTCTGCACAGCAAGGCCTCTGACTGACCAGAAGAGAGGAGTCAGCACAGAAACAACCTGACCCCTTCATGTGCTGTGTGAGGGCATCACCCACCCCCAGGAAACAGCTTTGATTCTGGGGCCCTGCAGACCAACCTCCCACGTAGGATCCTTCAGCTTCTTTCAGAAAGGAGCTTCAGAGCTCTAGAATATGCTCAACACATCAGACAATGGCAGAGAGGGGCTTTTTACTAATCATTAACTGGCAGCCCTCTCCTAAAGGCCAGCCTCCAAGTTCAGCTGCTCTGCCTAATGGCCAGGAACGTAATGAAGACAGAGGGGAGAGAAGGGAAGAGACCAAAGGAAAAAAAAAAATCACAAGAACAGCACAAATTGATTGTTTAATGTACCCTCTCGAGGGCCAATAATGAAATGTCTTAACCCTCTTCGTTTCTCTCTTGAAGCTTAATGTGTGTAACAGATTTCTGTGGTGATGGACGAGTCTATCACTTTGAAGGCATCATGTGAAAGTTACTCCATTAGCAGGGCTTTTCATTTGAAAGAACTTGTGCTAAAAAAAAAACCACCCATGTGGCATTATCTCCATTTAGGCTGAGAAAGCCAACAAAGCATTGCAGGACCTGCCTCTTGAAGGCCCATTAAGGCTTGCCAGGCTATAAAAAGCTAAACTGGAGCTGTTTGCCTTTCAGCATAATGCTGCTGAGAAATGGGTTCTGGCTTTTGAAACAAGTTTCTCTGTGTGGTTTGTGATCCCAGCAGGGCTCCAGCTGCTCAGCTGCAAGGTACCTACTGTTGGTGCTGGCTGGGGAGTTGGGCACGAGGCTGCGGAGCTTCTTCAGGGTGTTCACAGCCACGTTCAGGTAGATGTTGCGGCTGGTGCTGCGCTCGTAGGCCACCTTCTCCTCTGCCAGGGCCTGGGAACAGCACAAAGCATCACCACACACTCCTTTCCACTGCTCACAGAACCCCAGAACGGTTTGGGATGGGAGGTGATGAGGTCTCTGGTGTTGAGATGACCCTGAGGTGTTGGAAAGTCTCTGTTTCCAAACCCCAAGATGGAAGAAGGAGGCAGAATTCCTTGGCTCTGGTTCTCAAGGTTGTTTATTTGCTCTTATCTGATCATTGTCTGTTTGACCTGCTGAGATCTGTCTGGCAGGTCAGGTTGAGGCACACTGACCACCCTCAGATGGTGTTATCTTTTTATACTAAAAACTACCTGTACTTTATTTACAATAATTTTCCAATACCTATCACCTATGTTAGACAGTCTGTCTGTACTCTAAACCAACCCAGAAGTGCCACCATCACAGCAGAAGATGGAGGACAAGAAGAAGAAGGAGAAAGAACATGCCCAGATTCCTCCATCTTGCCTCTTGAACCCCCATTCTAAAAACCCCAAAATTCTACTTTTCCACCCTGTGGTAAATTCACTATCATTCTACTCAAACCCTTGTGGCTTGTAATTCTTCACACAAAGTTGGGAATTGTTTCCATGGACTAAAATCAAAGGCACAGATGTTTTTGACTCTGTGCCAAGGTCTCTGAGCCCCTTGCCAGGGCCTCAAGTCCTCAAGGGCAGTCAGAGCAATGTCCTGGGTTCTGTCAGGGAGGAACCTCAAAGATCAGTTTTTTCCACCTTCCACTATCCCAGGTTGTTCCAAGCCCCATCCAACCTAGCCTTGAACACTCTCAGGGATGGGGCATCCACATTTCCATGGCTTTTGGAGAAAAGAAATGTTTGGCTCTTAAATACAGACTCCAAGTAGTGATGCCTCAGGTTTGAGCTTTTCTATTTTTCACATTCTGTGCTGCCTTAGTGTGTGGGATTCATATGAGGGGATGGTGAGCTCTGGGCACAGAGCAGGGAGACAAAACAATTCCTGCTCCAGATGGGGACCAAGGACAAATGATCCAAATCTCAGCCCAAGAGCACAAACAATGTGGGCTGGAGAGAGAAAAACAAGGATGGGACTGCATGGGCTGGGGCTGGAATTGGACAATGAACTCCAATATGCAAATGGAGCAGATCTTATAAAAGTGAGAGACCCCGTGCCTGGTCGTGTATTTTGGGACCATTTTGGGTTTTGTCTTGGGTGCAGCCCTGGCTGGGCTCTTGTGCTGCCCAAGGTGGATCCATTGAGGCCTCCTAATAAATCCCTGCTTTATTCTTTAGCTCTGTCCAGTCTCTGTTCTAGCTCAGCCTTCACAAGGCATCAGTAGGACCACAAAGAAAAAAATTGCCTGACAAGGAATTGAGTAATAAAGCAGAATATGGCACCAATATGTACTTGCTCACGTAAGTAAGAGAAAAAAAAGTAATTTCATTTTAAGCAAAGTGCTAGAAAAAGTACTTTCATGTGAAACTTTCCTGAAGAGATTAATAAAACTTTCCTACTTAGCAAAAAAAAAAAAAAATTGAAACTTTAACATATTTTAAATTGGTATCATCCCTTGTCTTTCCCCCAGTATAAAGTCTGCTGCCACCTTGGCTTAAGTATTCCAGAACTGCTCTTGTTCCCAGGAATATCTGACCTTGCCATGTTTTCATCAAGTAATTCTTGATTCTTGTTCTTGGAACTGCCTGGGCAAGGCTGCTTTCCCCACTTTGGGGCAGTGCAAGATCTTAACTGGTAAGAAAAGGAGGTTTGGCAAATGGTGGCTCCTTGGGAAGGTGGAATCCCACAAAAGAAATCCTTGTGGTGTCTGCTTTGTTTTGGAACACACCACAAAATGTCCCACATTTACCCAACTAACAGCCAAGCTTTTCCAAGAAAATGTATTACTCTCTCCACTCTCTTCTGGAAATCCTACCATACCGTCCCTACTGCTAGAAAGTTCCTTAAAGTCTCCTTAACAGCCTTCAGAAGCAGCAAGGACCCAATTCCCAACCAAACACATCTATCCCAAACACTTCCCTGTGCTCAACACTTTGATTCCAGGAGGTGTTTCTGGCTGCACCAGAGCAGAAGCTCTCTGACCACAATGCACATTCCTCTGCATCCTCTCCTGGGGTTATTAAAGGCCTCAGGCAAGATTTGCAAATGAAGGGGAAGATGGGATTTCCTACTGGAAGCCCCCACTGGAATGACACTGGAATGCTGTTGCCCATTCTGGTGATATTTAATGCCATTTTCCTCAGTTGTGGATAGGGGAATCTTCAGGGAATCAGGGAATGGTCTGGCTTGGAAGGGACCTTAAGATCATCGAGCTCACACCCCCAAGTTTCTGCAAGCATAAATACAATTCAGTTTTCTGGATTTGCTACCATTTTAGAAAGTTTTGGCCAAGGCAGAGGATGTCATTCCCTGCTGCAAACATTATTCCTGAGAAGCAGGGATGTGTACAGACCTTGTCGAAGGCTTCCTGGGAGGAGGAGCAGAACTTCAGGCACTCATCAATGAAGAGATTGAGATACCTCTGACGAATGTTGGTTGGGACTTTAGCACCAAACTCTGTGGGAATAACAGGCCTCTGTAAAGTGGTGCTCTGGGGGTGAGACAGAGAGAGAAAGAGGCTGGTCAGGCTCCAGGAGGTTGCTCTGAGGCTCTCCCACTTCCTGTTATTAATCATGGGATGACTTCCTTTTTGAAAATCTGCCCAAAGCCAAACTTAACACGCAGCACTTTTGGTACTAAAAATACCACTTGAGGCTTCACCACCTTCAGTGCTCTAAGTCCTTCAGAAAACAGCTGTATTTCACTCTGAGGTCAGCCAGGAGCCAGGGACTCCAGGGGGCATTAGTCACACCCAGCATTCCAGAGCAGGGCATGCTGACATTTCCACTGAGAGGGCCAAGGCTAGGATGGCACCAAGCACCACTGGAGCCATGAACACACACCACCAGTGATGGGCACCACACACAGGTTTGGTGCTCTGGCTCTGAAGAGAGAACAGGAGGCCCCTCCTGCCAGGCTGTAACTTATCCCACCCCCACGTCCTGGGGCATTCCTGTACATTGACTGCATTGGGGGTTTTCTTCCATTTTTCATGCCAATCATGAGGTTCCTAAAAGGATTTGCCCCCTTCAATTTAATGGCATGTTCTTCAAAAGCTGCATGTTGGGCTGAGCTGTGAGCCACCACTGCAGCTTTCCATTTCACACCAGTTTATGCCCCACATCACAGCACACTTGTCTCTTTGTCAGAGAGGAAAATGTTCATTCATCTCTAAAACACCCAATTGTTTTGTCAGTTGTCCTCCATCCCACCCAAGAGATATCCATAAACCAAGCCATCTGCTGCAATCTGGAATAAAAACAACTCTGTGGAAGGTGTGAGCTTGCTCCAAGGGGAGCAACTGGTCCTATCCCAATGAGAGAAGTGCTCATTTTCCCCAGGAGACTCTCACCTTGATGCCCTGTTCAAAGGGATTTGGTCATTTCCATTAAATATATAAATTCTCAACCTCTAATATTATACCCTTAAGCACCTCTCTAACTCTGCTAAATATTTTATCCTTTCACTTATTTCTCTTATTTTTAATCAGCTTCAAGTTCTACGTTACTATGGTGGCAGTTTGGGTGGGAAAGGAAAAAAATTACTTTGCACTCTTCTAGAAATAATCAGAGCAAGTTATGACAGATCTTGACACAAACCATCATCGATAAAGGGATCTTTAACCAAGTCCTGGCACTAACAGTTCTGCCATGCACTCCAGCACACAGCTCCTTATGCCATCCCAGGCTGCTCCAGGGGGAATTCTGCTCTCAGTTGTCTTAGCAAGTACCAGGATAGGAGGGACTTAACAGAATCCCAGAGTGGTTTGGGTGGGAAGGGGCTTTAAAAATCATCCCATTCCACCCCTGCCATGGCAGGGACACCTCCCACTGTCCCAGGCTGCTCCCAGCCCTGTCCAGCCTGGCCTTGGGCACTGCCAGGGATGCAGGGGCAGCCCCAGCTGCTCTGGGCACCCTGTGCCAGGGCCTGCCCACCCTCACAGCCACAAATTCCTTTCCAAGATCCCATCTAACCCTGCTCTCTGGCAGTGGGAGCCATTCCCTGTGTCCTGTCACTTTGCTTAGGAACCCATAACAAAGGCACCCAAAGGCTGGGCAGAGATCCCAGGGGGTAAAGAGAAACAAAACAAAAGCAACTAACAAAGACAAAATAGTCTTTTCTTTAAAAACCACCAGCAGCATAAAGTTCAGTGCTCACATTTTATTATCTAGGTCACAGAGGGACATTATTCATAACCACCAGTGTGGCCCACAGAGCCTGGCAAGGCCATGAATCCACCCCTGGCTTTTGAGCACAGGAGGTTCCAAGCCCCTGACCCAAACACACCCAGGCCAGTCAGCACAAGAGAAGGCTCAAATTGGAGACAAGTCATCAATATTTACAGAGATCAGATTTAAGTATTTCTACCTTTTTAAGCTCCTACCCCTTGAGTGTTTAATTTTTTATACAATGCTATCTAGGAAAACCACAGGAAGAAACAAACCCACTCAATCAACATAATCAAAACACCACTCTCAGGGAGTGCTAAGTTTGGAACAGCAGGATCAAACATTCCACCCTCCCTGGGGAATGACAGGAAAGAATTCAAATTCCCCTTACCTGTAAGGAGGGAACATGTGCTACCCTTTTGGGCACGATGGTGCTGGTGGTCTTGGAAGCCATCCCAGCCAAGGTGCAAGGCTTCAGAGGAAGGGTGGAGGCTTCAGAGTCATTGGAAGGTGTGACACTCCTGCCACCAACAGCTGTCTTACTGCTCCCAAGGCCTGCAGGGAACACAAAACACTCAGGTACAAATCCTGCCACTGGGCTCCAGGCTGCCAGAATGAACTCACTATCAAAGGCCAGTACTGCAAGCTGTGATTTTCTCAAATCCAGGTCTCCAAAGGGACACAAATTGGGCAATTTTGCCACCTTGCAGGCAAGGATGAAGAAATCATCTGCCAGGAAACGTGTCTCATTTGGGTTTGTTTTGGGGTGACTGAGTCAGCAGAGTTTAAAGAGGTAACTCTGTCAGCTGGAGGCACTGACACCCCACACGTCAGCTCTGAGTCCTTCCACCACAAAGGCACAGCAAGGAGCCTTCATTAGCACTTCCCTCCAGCTCCTGCCCCCTCCAGGCTCCAATGGAAGAGGGAATGAAGAGCAAACACAATCCAAGGAAGAAACAGAAAAAGGAGAGGCTGAAGTGAGGGAGGTTGGGTGAGACAGATCAGGCTGGACACGTCTGACCTGCTGCTTTTCACAACAGGGTGGAATTTCTCAGGGAAAGACCTTCCACTGGACACCTCCAGCAGAGATTCAAGTCATGGCCAGTCCTACACATCCTCTGACAGTTTCACACGTGCTCAGGAGAAATATAAACAGGGTAGAGCCTTTAACCAGGGGAAGGACAGGACAGTGACCCCACATCCCACTGCTGGCTTACTTTGCTTGGCCACTGCGGTGAGGGCTGCATTTGGCACGTGAGCAATCCTCCTCTTTTCTCCTGGCAAACAGAGAGAGGTCTTTTGAACAGCCCCAGCCAGCTGTGCTGCCTGCTGCTGAGCCAGCTGGATCCTCTGGTAACACACCTCCTGGGCTGTGGGGGGACGGTAGGGCCGCACCACCGGCTTGCTCGGGGTCTCTGCCTGCACACACAAACAGCATTTAGGGCCAGCAGCTCCCCTGCTCCATCCACACCCCCCAGAAAGGTCCCTTCTCCTCAAGCCCTCTGTTAGCAAGTACAGGGTTTTGAGAGGACAACATCTCAAGTGTCTTCCAGAATGAAATAATTAAGAGTCATCCTCTAACAAACATGGCATTAATGATTCATGCTCTGGGAAGGCCTCCCAGCTCACTGGCACGTTCCTCAATTCATGAGCTGCTTTTAGTGGCTGTGCCCAGCCCAGTCCTGGGCTCTATCAACACCCTCAGCCTTGCCCTAGCACACAGACCTTGCCCTGTGCTGCATTCTTTGCTTTTTACTGCAATAAAAAAGGGACACCAATTCTCCACTCCTCTTTGCCACAGGACACTGAGCTCCACTGCTCCCTCCCTGAGGACACCTGCATCCACCTCTGCACCACAGCAGCTCCCACCTCTCTGCAGCCCTGGAACTGCTTAAAAGCCTCACAGAGAAGTATTTATGGGATCAGAGCATTACATAAACTGATTTTCTGAATTTCCAACAGGCTCTGTCCCTGCCCACTTCTGGAGGCACCTCAGTTACAGCACAAACAGGTTCCACACGAGCTTCCTTTGATGGCCAAATTTAGGTTTGCAGGAAAAGTGCCAGAAATTATGTCAGCAAAGAGAGAAGTTTCCTAGCAGCACAAGTGCAAGAGAAGCAGCAGTAGTACAAACTTCTCCCTCTGCTTAACAGCCTTTGAAATGTGAGGAACAGGCCTCCCCTCCTGGAATCTCCTTGGAGGAGGGTGGCCCAGTGAAACACCTGGGGGCAAAGCTGGCACCTCCTGCATTCCCGGCCTCTGATGCTGACAGCAGCTTCTGGATACCAAACTGGGTGCAGTCAGACATTAAATTATAATTACAGACTTCCAAGCAGCACAGGCCACTCATTTTCTGCCTCACCTGCAATTCCTTTGGCCCCCATTTCCCCTGGCAACCAACCCCGAACTCGGCTCCCTCCCCTTCTCCTCTCAGTCCCTGAGCCATAAATCATGAGCAAGACTGAGCAAATATTCCACTTGGAGGGACACAGCAAAGCACGTTCTGAGGTGAAAAGTGGCAGCTGAGGTGTTACAGCACCTCCTGGGCAGAGCTGGGAGCTGCTCTGAGCTGAGAAACTGCAGGGAATGCAGGTCCTGGAGCTGCCCTGGCAGCTGAGCACACCAGATCAGCTCTGTTTGCCCAAGCAAAGGCTCTGCTGGGGCTCCCATCTTTGGAAAGCATTTTTGGATCAGCTGTCACATTAAGAAAATATATTTAAAGGTTTGTACATGTCTAAAAGGTGCCTCTTTGCAATAAATATTTGAGTTAATGAATTTCCAAGCCATTTGCTTCAGTCTCTTATCTCTTCACTTTGGAAGAAAGGGCCCTTATCAAACCACATGAACTGGCTGGAGATATGTAGTTAAATAAAACCCATTGTATTGACCCCAGGGCTTCAAATTATTAAAGGCAAAAAAATCCTTCCTAGGCAGAGAGGAAAGGCAGAACAATTAATTTGGACTACCCAGCTCAAATTAGTGCACAAGGCTCCACTCTTATCCAGCTGCAACATAAAACTAATCTGAGATCAGCACCTGGAGGGAAACACATTAAACCCTCAGAGAACACATGAATTAAAATCCCAGGGAGAAAGGAATAAAAAAATCAGATTTTTTTGCTTCTTCTTTGCTTTTGTTTTGTTTTAATTTTTCTCCTCTGTATTTGTACAATTGGGAAAGAAGAGTATCCAAACAAATACTGCTGAGATCTTGGCTGATTCAGAGCAGATGTAAGGTAATGGTTTTAAACATCTGACCAAATTCCTGTAGTATCTTTTAGATCCACAAGGCACAGAAAAATACCAGCAGATACAGAGTAACCTTGTGTCCAGTTATTTTTTATTGAAATCTCTAAATTAAGCTATACTGGAGAAAATGAACACCCCAACCTATCCCAAAGGGTTACCAAGAGCACAATTCATTCACTCTTCCCAGCCTACCCTTGGTTTTAGGAAGGTTTTTTGTTTTGCTGCCACTTTTAAAAGATCCTAAACATGGGAGATTTTTGAGGAATTGGAAAGAGAGGAAATAAAACAGCCATAGATTGATTCCAGCACAAACAGCTCTCACACTGCTGCCTGGCCCTGGGAGTGCAGCCTTTTCCAGGGTCAGGACAGAAAATCCTCACTTGGAACAACCTGAACTAATCTGCTTCTAAATCTGCACTTACATTTCCTTGTTTGACAAGATGAGAGATCCTTCTTTTTTGGCCAGGAAACAAGGTAGTTAAATTATCTTCTGTCTTTTCTTCATTTGCTTCCTCTTTGGATGCCTGGAAAACAAAAGAACAGGAGAACAGACTTGAAGATCCCTTACAAGAAGGAGATGTGGGAAGTCTCCTTTTGGGTTAACCTTGCAGAGCACAGGTGGGAACACGTGGCCAGCTGCTGGGCCAGTGACAAGAACCTTCCAGAAGCCACCAAGGAACAGCAGCAGGACATTCCCACCCCAGCAGCAGCTCCATGAGCTGGCATGGGGCAGGATCAGCCTTACCTGGCACAGGAGCCTTGACCAGCCCTCCCCTGGCAGCCACTCACACTCCTCACCTCCCATGGCATTTTCAGAGTCCAGGGGGTTTAGGGTGGATTGGTTTTTAAGAAGTTGGGAACTGACTCATTCTGCCCTGGGCAGGTGCTGACACCTGCTCAACACCAAACCACAGTGCCCTCACCCCACATTTAGGGAAATATTTTCTGCAGGTTCAGCCACAGCTGTCACTGCAGGGAGACTCTGGTGACACAGCCCAGCTCACATCCAGAAACTCAGCAGGAGACAGAAACACCTCTCCAGCCAAAGCTGCTTCGAGCTGACACCTCAGAGCTGCTCCTGGACAAGGAGAACCACTTGGAAATCTGCTTGAAATTTGACTCAGTTGTTAATTGATAGAAACTTGTGAAGTGTTTTGTTTCTCAGAACTCCAGCTGCTCTCCAGACAATCTTGTTTTCAGTTTCTCAAAACAGCTCCTGGCAAAACTCTGACATGAGCCTGACAATCTCTGAAATTCAGCAGCAGAGCCAAGGCTGGATTCAGGGACGAGCTCAGGCAGCACTTGGGACAAGCCTGTATTCATCACCACAAGGGGCACCCTGACTCACCTGGCTCCCCAGGAACCCCAGGGTTTGGTAATTCACTTACACCCCTAATAAACTCTCACAGTGCAATTGTGCCAGGCAGAAAAGCACTGCACTGCCACATGCAGCTCCTGCAATCACAGAATCCTGCAGCATCCTGGGCTGGAAGGGACCCTCAGGGATGATCAGTGCAGCCCCATCCCTGCCCAGCCACCCCAAGAACCCCACCCTGAGCAGCCCTGGGAGCTCCTGGAGCTGTGGCAGCCTTGGCACCATTCCCTGGGGAGCCTGGGCAGTGCCCAGCAGCCTCGGGGGGCAGAACCTTGCCCTGAGCTCCATGCCAAGGCCTGGCACATTACTGAGCCCAAACAACACAGGGTTGTGCTGGTTTTGCAGAGCTTGGTGTTTGGTTTTGGAGGGATGCACAGAGGTGGCTTCTGATGCACAGAGAAGCTGCTGGAAGCTTCCACCATGTCCAGCAGAGCCAATCCCTGATGGCTCTGAAGATGGACATGCTGCTGGTCAAGGCTGGGCCAATTAGAGGAGATGGTAACACTTCTGTGATAACAGATTTAAAGAAGAAAATCAAAATCAAGTGAGGCATGCAGTTTTAATTCCAGCTAAAGAAGAGGAGGTGAGAACATGTGAGGGAAACAACATGGACACCCCAAGGTGAGTAGAGAAGGAAGGGCAGGAGGTGCTCCAGGCACCAAAGCTGAGATTCCTCTGCAGGCTGTGGTGATGACCATGGTGAAGCAGCTGTGCCCCTGCAGTCCCTGGGGATCCATAGGGATGCAGAGATCCACCCAGAGATCCTGGGGATCCACAAGGAATGCAGAGATCCATGGGGGATGCCGAGATCCACCCACAGCCTGTGGGATCCACAGGGAATGCAGAGATCCACCCACAGCCTGTGGGACCCATGGGGATGCAGGGATCCACCCATAGCCCCTGGGGATCCATGGGGAATGCAGAGATCCACCCACAGCCTGGGGGATCCATGGGGGATCCATGGGGGATGCAGAGATCCACCCACAGCCCCTGGGGATCCAAAGGGGATGCAGAAATCCATGGGGGATGCAGAGATCCACCCACAGCCCCTGGGGATCCACAGGGAATGCAGAGATCCATGGAGGATGCAGAGATCCATCCACAGCCCATGGGTGAGGTGCCCATGCTGGGTGGATGCCTGGAGGGGGCTGTGATCCAGTGGGAGACCCAGTGGAGAGAGAGGGGCCCCACTTCCAGACTGGAGCAGCCTGGCCTTGGAGCACTGCACCCATGCCACAGCAGTTTGGGGGGCTGTGTGCCCATGGAAGGGCTTTGTGCCCATGGAAGGGCTCTGTGCCCATGGAAGGGACTCACACTGCAGCAGTTTTGGGGGTCTGTGTGTCTGTGGAAGGGGACTCACATTGCAGCAATTTTTGGGGGGGCTGTGTGCCCATGGAAGGGCTGTGTGCCCATGGAAGGGACTCTCATTGCTGCAGTTTTGGGGGTCTGTGTGCCCATGGAAGGGACTCACACTGCAGCAGTTTTGGGGGGCTGTGTGTCTGTGGAAGGGGACTCACATTGCAGCAATTTTTGGGGGGGCTCTGTGCCCATGGAAGGGACCTTCATTGCAGCAGTTTTGGGGGGCTGTGTGGCCATGGAAGGGACTCACACTGCAGCAGTTTTTGGAGGGACTGTGTGGCCATGGAAGTGCTTTGTGCCCATGTAAGGGACTCTCATTGCAGCAGTTTTGGGGGGCTCTGTGCCCATGGATGGGACTCACACTGCAGCAGTTTTTTGGGGGCTGTGTTCCCATGGAAGGGACTCACACTGCAGCAGTTTTTGGAGGGGCTGTGTGCCCATGGAAGGGCTTTGTGCCCATGGAAGGGACTCACACTGCAGCAGGTGTGGCAGGGCTGCTTCTCCTGAGAGTGGCCCCACACTGGAGAAGTTCATGGAGAGCTCTCCCCCCTTGGAGGGACCCCACAGTCTCACAGGGGTCCTCTCCAGAGCAGTGGAAGAAAATCTCACTGATGAACTGACCAAACCCCCATGGCCTCTCTCCCTGCACTGTCAGTGGGAAGGAGGGAGGGGCTGGGGTGGAAAAAGCTGTTTTAAGGGCTTCTTTTACTTCTCATTATTTTCTGATTTTGTTAGCAATAAACTCACTTTGTACCTCTAAGTTGAGCCCTTGGAGTATTCTCTTCTGGTCAACTCATGAACCCTTGGTTTGAATTTTTTCTCTCCTCTGTGCAGCTGTAGCAGGGGAGGGCAAGTGAGTGACTTCCATGGGTGCCTGGTGTTGGGCCAGTGTCAAACCACAATGGGTCCATCTAGGAAATCACTCCACAAACAAAAACAATGCCCCATGACCAATCCCACCCACAGACACCCATCTCCCAGAGAAGGATCCATCCCTGTGCTGCAGTGAGCCTCCTTCCCCAAGGAGCAGGAAACCAAACCTCAGCACAGAGATGCAAAGGAGCCACAGCTGCTGACAGCTGAGTTTTGTCACTCCAGGCCACAATTAACTGATTGCTGTGAGTGGCAGCCCCTGGTTCAGCACTTTCTGAATTCACTGATCAGAAATTCCTGCTACAGATTATGCACCCTTCAATTATTTTTTTGTTATGTAAATACTGTCTTTTAGTTCTCCTTAGTCTGAAGCCCCTGGCACCACTGGAAGAAATTTTACCTTCCATTTCTTGCTTGCACCACTCACAAGGTATCCAGAGATCCTGAGGAACTACCTGTAGTATGCATTTAGAATAGGAAAGATGAATTTGGGGAGTCTCCAAAGTGTCTGACAAATACTGGCCTTACTTGCACCAACACCCTGTCCAGGTTCTACCTCCCCCCATGTTCCTTAAACTCTGCTGCAACAGGAAGGCAGTGCCCAGGCTGGTGACCTTAGATTGGCTTTGAAAGCCCCAAACTCACTCCCTGCAGCCTTTTCTCCAGCCATCCACACCCCCAGGGTTCCCAGGCCAGATGGAGACAGAAGTAATTGCTAAGTCTGAAAGCTGAAAGCCTTCCACACAAGAGGGGACTGAACTCTTGCATTTCACAGCAGCTTTGAATCCAACAGGTAAATTCAGGAGCAAACACTTCCAGGCACTCAGTCACAACAAGGAAAAGATTCTTCCAACACATGGAGTCTCCCTCTTCAGCTACTTGAGATAAGCAGCACCACTAAACCAAACCAGAATCCTCCCACCTTTGGAAGGGAGAGAACCAACACCCCCAACCCAGCATTACCTGTTTGCCCAGCCTTCCCTTGTCTTCAGTTTTCACATCTTTAGATTCATTAAAGATCCTGAGACACTCCTCCATGGGATCTGACTCGAAGTCCACATCTTTCTCAAGGATGGAATAATCAATGTCATCAGATGTAGAGGAAGATGAGGAGGACTTGGACAACTTGGAGCGCTTTGCTTTCTTTGTCCTGTCCCTGTCACTGTCAGAGGCTGAGCCAGAGTCAGCCCCATCCAAGTCTGAGCTCACATCAAGCAATGAGGAGGACAAAGGCCGGCCTTTGTCATCCTCATCTCCACTCTCATCCCCAAACAGGTCCACGTGACTCAAACTCTGCTGCTTCCGACCCTTCTTGGGGTCTCCCTGTCCTGCACAAGTGACCTTGTCCTTCTTTCTCTCCAGGGAGCTCTTGGGCCCTTTCTCCTTGTTTTTCCGACCAGAACTTTCCTTGCCATTTTTCACATCAGCTGTTTTGCTCTGAGGATCCTTCTTGCTGCTCCCCACTTTCTCTGTGCCCTTGGTGACACCTTCGCTCTTGTTTTTCCCTGAACTGCTGGTGCTGGACTTGGATTTTTCTTTCTTACACCCATCCACTTTTTCTGACTTCTGTTTTTCAGGTTTTTTCAAGTTCCCATCTGTTTTCACTTTGACGCTTTTGTCTTTGCAGTTTTTCTCTTCGTTCTTGGTTTTTAATTTTTCTTCTTTCTTGAGCACTTTGTCTTTGTCTGCATTTTTATTTTTCTCCTTCTTCCCAGCCTCACTGAGGCCTGCTGCTTTACTAACATCGGTTTTCTTCTTTTTTGTTTTGTCTTTGGAGTCTTTGTTTTTATTTTCAATTTCCTTGTTGTTCTTACCAGAACACAACTTCGCTGCCTTTGAGTTCTTGTCTGATGAGTTCTTGGCAAGGTTTTTCTGTGAATTTGGAAGGTCCTCCCTGTGCTGTGATGCTTCTTTGCTCCCCTGGGAAGCAGAGCCTTCCACTTTTGAGCTCTGCTCTTTGCTGGAGGACTCGTTTGACTCACTCTCAGAACCAGCTTTTGAGGGTGAACTACCAGAAGCTGTTTTATATTCCACCTCAGCCTCATCTTCAGAGGAGGAGAACCTGGCCAACACCTCATCATCATCAGGATCTTCACAGAGCTTCTTCCTTGATGGAGAGTAGGAGTCCTCATAATCAGAGGCCCTGTCCCTTTTGGACCCCTTGGTTGTGCCTTTGCCCAACAGCCTGGCAGAGTAATTGGAAAGGGGGTCATATTCCAAGTCTGTGGAAGGCTTGGAGTCATCAATCACATATTTGTTGTTAGTGACAGTGCTGCTGTATTTTTTATTCTGCACCACAGCCTTGGGGACGTACTCCAGGGAGCTGCCTTTGGAGCGGGAGGAATCCAAAGTGTATTTACTGGAGCAGCCAGCAGCAGCCAGAGGAGTGGGGTTGTAGTCTGAGTTATTAGTGAAGTTGTAGCTCCCTGGATTGTACTCCAAGGAGGCAAAGGAATCATTCTGAGGCCCAGCAGCTGTCACAGGTGCGTTTGAAATGAGTGAGGAGCCCTCTGAAGCACCAAACTCCTTCGTGGTTTCCAGCAGCTCCTCGTACTTCTTCTGCTCCCTCTCCACTTCGTTCTTCACTGCCTCAATGGCCTTGTTGACCAGCTCCAGCTCCAGAATTCCAGGTGTGACATCTGTAATGTCAGCCAGAAAGCCATCCTCCACCTCCAGAGAGGGCCTGGGCAGCTCGGGGTTGTAGGGATCATATCCTCGCTCTGGAAAGGGAAAAAAAATCATTTACTGTCAGCAATTCAAGTGAAATTTAAAATGAGGTCTTTTTGGTCTGCTCTGATCAAATCCCAACACTGAATGACACAACCAAAACCAGTGTCTCTTGCACCACAGAATAAATAAACATAGGATACCAAAAGCCACCAGTGATGTTCACTGGTCTAGACTAAACCAGACTGTAAAACTTATTCCCAGGACTAAAGATCTGTTAACAAAGTGCTTTTAAGACTCATGGAAAAGCTCTATAAATTAAATATTCTTCAGGGCACCAAAGAATAATCACTCTATTAGGCCCAAGGGGAGCTGACTGTGCTCAGAACGATCTGCTAAATTCAATGAAGCCACCAAGGAGGAAAGAGGAGAAGTGAGAAACTGTGGATTAGGTTCTCACTTCCCAGTGCCAACACCCAATGCTCACCTCCAATATTCCTCAAGGCTCAGTGATTCTCATGGCAGCTGCAGGAAAACCACTCTGATCTGAACTGACAAACTGAGAGCTGCTGGCAGGAAGGAAAAACTACAACAGGCAACACAACACAACCACTGAGAGCATCCACCAAGAACACTGAACACCCACAACATCTCCCTTTTCCACATTCCCCTTTCCAGAAAAGTCCCTTTGATGGCCTCTCTTCCACATGCAGCCTGGACAAGAGAAGGCTCCAGGGACACCTGAGAGCCCCTGGCAGGGCCTGAAGGGGCTCCAGGAGAGCTGCAGAGGGACTGGGGACAAGGCCTGCAGGGACAGGAGCCAGGCAATGGCTCCCAGTGCCAGAGGGCAGGGCTGGATGGGATCTTGGCAATCAGGAATTGTTCCCTGGCAGGGTGGGCAGGCCCTGGCACAGGGTGCCCAGAGCAGCTGGGGCTGCCCCTGCATCCCTGGCAGTGCCCAAGGCCAGGCTGGACAGGGCTGGGAGCAGCCTGGGACACTGGGAGGTGTCCCTGCCATGGCAGGGGTGGCACTGGGTGGGCTTGAACAAACCATAACCCACAAACCATTCTGTGATTCTGTGGAATTCTTTCAGTGCCCAGCTGTGGCTCAGGGTGCTCCCAGGTGTGGCTGTGGCTGCAGGGGCCAGGGAGGAGCTGCCTGTGCCTGGGGAGCTCCTGTGCTGAGCTGAGCTGGGCTGAGCAGGCAGAGGGGGCAGTGCCACTGTGTTTGTGTCCCCAGTGGAAGGACACGACTGCGGTGAGGATGCCAGAGCCTGCATGGAGCTGATGGTGTGGAAGATCAGAGAGGATGGCCCTGGGTCCCTGGCAGTGCCCAAGGCCAGGCTGGACAGGGCTTGGAGCACCCTGGGATTGAGGAAGGTGTCCCTGCCCATGGCAGGGGTGGCACTGGATGATTTTTAAAGTCTCTCCCAACCCACATCCTTCCAGGACTCAATGACAGAAGCTTCAGGAACAATAACAGCTGCTTTTTGACTTTGAGCTGTTTTTATTCCTTGTTTTATCACAGCATCTCTAGGTGCTGACATTCCAGAGGAGCTTTTTGTTCTCTGCTACAAGGACAGTACAAAACTGCCTCTCCAACATGGATAAGCATAAGAACCAAACAAAAAGCAAACAGAAAGAAAACAGAAAATTAAAAAAATCTCACGTCTAAGAGGGATGAGAGAATTTCTCATAACAGTCAGAAACAGGGTTAAAAGAGCTGTTTCTATCATTCTCATAAGACTAAGGGGTTTGGGGTTTTTTGGGGGGAGGCAGGGGTAGGTTTGGGGTTTTTTAGAGACAATACATAAATGCAAAGCTTCCTTGGGCAACAGGAAAAGGATCTGTCTAGTGGTTGGCAGAACTGGCCCCCAAGGAAGCAGAATGAAAAAGGCTGGGTTAAAATAAAGGCAGCAGTTTCAGAAAATACTTTTCATCCCTTTGGGTTTGCAAGGTTTTTTTCCAAATCAATTAGCTCCTGATTGAACAGGGACTCTGGGGCAATGGCAGTGTGATGTCACCCCCTTCCACAGGCCTGCCTGAGCCCTGCTCAGAGCCACAAACGTGGGGAAACAGGAACAAGGTGCTACTTCTGCAGCCAGTTCCCCTCCAGCTATGGCAGAGAGCTGTAATGATGACACCCAGAGTCTTCCCAAAGCCAAGGTGTGCTCCTCCCTGGGACAAACCAGGGACAGAGCAATTCCTGGTTGGAAACCTTGAAGAAAAGCAGGTAACAAGGCAAAAATATGAACAAACCCATATGCAAACAGCAGCAGCATCAAGGCAAGGCTATGTAGAGATTATCAGAGTTGTTAGGGATAAGATCAGCCTAAGAAGTGAGAAGGAGCAGAGAGCTCATGTCTGACCATGGGGTGAAACATCAGCTCCACACTGGCAGAAAGCACCAGTGCACTGAAGCCTGCAGGAGTCAGCCACTACCCTCTAAATCTGGACTGAAACCTAAAATGCAGCACAAATATTTGAAGGGAACAGCTGAAAGGCTGATAATTCATGCAGGGCTAAATATCAGATGGCCTGCAAACAGAGAACTCAGAGTCTGGATCTAGAGACTTGCCAAAAAAAAGCAACAAACCCTAACTAAACAAAAGCCATCTTGTACATGCAGGAAACCAAACTATTTTAAACATATCAGGATCAGGGCAAGCAGGAGGCAAGCCCAGCACAGACATGGTGGCTGCTGCTTATCTCCAGCACAAAACTCCTGGCACATTTTCTGTGGCTGGAATGATGAAAACACACATTATAACCTCAGGACATGCCACAGGCTGTGAGACAGGGCAGGGAAAGAGCTCTGTGCAAGTGTGGGGGAGGCCTGATGGATTCTCCAGCACTGCTGATCAAAGGCTGCCTGCCCATGAAAGACTTGGGTAAGAGGCTCCAGGATGCCCATCAGCACCATCCCCTCTGGCCACGAGGCATCTGCAGAGAATGCAGCAGAAACACGGCAGGAGAGGTTTAATTTATGCAAAAAAATATACAAAAATATATTTTTAAATACATATATAACATTTTTACATATTTTTGTATAAATGTTATAATATATATAAATATATATTTTATATATACAACATTTTATATATATTATAACATCCATACAAAAATATTTATATATAAATAGAAATGTATATTTATATATGACTATATTTATTTATATTTAGATTAATATAAATATATATAAATATATAAATATTATTCATATAAATATATAAACATAAATATAGTCTTATACAAATATATAAATATATATATTTATCTATATATAAATATAATTTATGCTATATATATTATATCATGTACAACATTTATATAATTTATATAATTTATATATTTATATTTTAGTATAGTTGTGAAATAATTATATTTTTAAAATGATATTTATATTTATATATTATATTATATGTTTTATATGATTATTTATAGTTTTATATTTATAGATTTATTTTATATCAATTTTATATCTATTTATATGTATACATATATGATGAGGCATAAGCACACAAGTCTCCAAACCACAGATGTTCAACCTGCCATTTGAAATCAGCTTTTCAACTGCCAAACCACACTCTCAGGAACCAGGAAAGGGAAGGATCCTGCCCTGGGAGCTGACCTCAAAGGAGTCTGCTTCATGTTCTCCTTTATTCCTCTTCACTAAGCTGGGCACTCAGGGGGTGCAGGATGAGCTGCACTGGGGCTGCTGCTCTGCTGCAGCAGGAGGACTGAGGCACTCCTAGTGAAGGAATTCATTTTGGAGGGGTGGAGAGCAGAATCTGCTCTGACCCCTGGGAATCACGAGATAATGAGACTTGAGATGCCAACTCCTGGCAGGATTGTGAACTAAACACTTTTCAAAGTACAAACTATTTTAATAAATTATTGTATCTCAGATACATGAGAAACAAAAGGTGAGGTTACCATCAATATTATAGAAAACAAGTCATTAATATTAAACAAGTTGTTAATATTATTAATATATCATTAAGAATTATATCTGTTATATTAATAGAGACACAGAGGTCTCTATGCAGACCATTATATTTAACCCAGAGCTGCTTTAGAAAACACCCAACTGAGCTGTGCTTAAATCAGCCATTGCAGCAGAGAAAATATAGAAACACAGAACAAGATTCTAGCTAAAAAACCAGGCTGATGGGTTTTTTCCCTGGTTACTGTCAGGATGATTGAGGGACACGAGGCTTCAGTTCCAAGGTGGAGCTGGATTATTACAAAGCTTCTCTGAGCCAGAATCCTCACTGGTCCTTCTAGTTTGGGCAACAGGCAAGGGCAGTAAACAAGGCTGACATTAAAGAAGAGTGGGAGGACAAGGTCACCTGTGTGAAGGTAAAACTTATTTTACAGTGAATCATTCCAGAGAAAAGTCTGTCTTTCTTTTGTCCAGGCCTACCACAGCACACAGCTGAGATGCTTTAATTACAGAAAAGCCCAAATGTGTCACAGGTGAGCTGTAACGATCATGCAAACCTGCAGGTTTTGGAAAAGGACTCCAGCTCTTGAATGCATGTGGGAAACAGAATCCCAGACTGGTTTGGGTTGGAAGGGACCTTAAAGCTCATCCAGTGCCACCCCTGCCATGGCAGGGACACCTTCCACTGTCCCAGGCTGCTCCAAGCCCTGTCCAACCCTGGGCACTGCCAGGGATGCAGCAGCCACAGCTGCTCTGGACAACTGGATGACAACTGCTTCTCCCAGATCCAACAGAGCTACTCAGCTGCTGCTGCTGCTGCCAGCCAAAAAGGCTGCAAGAATTAGAAACTTTCAAATTTACAGCAATTAGGAATTCCAAACAAAAGGTTTTGCTGGCCAAGCTGCAGAGGGACCAGCATGGGTTAAAAGACATTGAACATTTCTTGTAGTGAACCCACAAGAAGGACACTGAGGGGCTGGGGGTGTCCAGGGGAGGAAACAGAGATGGGAAGGGGCTGGAGCACCAGGAGAGGCTCAGGGAGCTGGGAAGGGGCTCAGCCTGGAGCAAAGGAGGCTCAGGGGGCCCTTGTGGCTCTGCACAGCTCCTGACAGGAGGGGACAGCCCAAGGGTCGGGCTGTGCTCTAGGGAACAGGGACAGGAGCAGAGGGAATGGCCTCAGGCTGGGCCAGGGGAGGTTAAATTGGATATTGAGAACATTTCTTCACAGGAAGACTTGTCAGACATTGGCACAGGCTGCCAGGGAACTGCTGGAGTCCCTGTCCCTGCAAATGCTCAAAAATGGTGTGCATGTGGCACCTGGGGCCATGGTTTAGTGGCTGGGCTGACTGCTGGACAATGATCTTACAGCTCTTTTTGATTTTCAAGCCCTGCTGCTGCTGCTGCAGGCACCCATTGCCCTGGGTCACCTGCAGCTGGCAACAAAAGGGGAATTCATGTGGAGGTGGGGAAGGTGAAAGCTGTTTGGAGACTCTTTGGAAAAGGAAGAAATAAAGGCATTTTTATTTCACGTCATCGGAACAGCTCTGTTGGCTTAAGAGCTCGCTGTGTTTACAGTGCCAGCACTCAGCAAAGGGACAACCTCTGTGATTGCAGAAAAATTATCACCACTGGAAAATCATTCTGAGCTTTGCATTTAACACTTCACAGAAGGGAGAGTGGTGCCTCAAGAACAGAATGTTTCAGAGAGGTTTTACCAGCAGCCTGAGTTCTGCTACTCTTCAGAATTCAAGAGCACACAAGAAATGGCAGGTTTTGGCACAGAGCTCATTCACCAAGACCCAAAGCAAATTTCCAACAATTAATTTAACAATAATATGCAACCACTTGGAAATAATTAACACTGAGATTTAAAATAGTACATTTCAAATAATCATCCAGAGGAAATAGGTTAGGAGGGCAGCAAAGGGGAGCTAAGAAAAATGTTTCTTCAACCTTAGTCCAAGGATTTGTTTTGCTCCATTTTTGTGTTTTTCAAAAGTAAATCTAATTATAAAATTAAGTGTTAAAAGCAGAGATAACCCTGTGTTGGTCAAGGAACACCAGGAAGCAAGGTTTGAGAGGCATTAGAGGCAGAAAAACCCTGTGAACTTCTTGGATTTGTTCCTTCAGGGGAGGCATTTAATGCCACAGCCTCAAAGTACATCATGAACCTCTACAGTCATTTCTCTAATGGAAAAAAGGATGCTAATATGAGAAAAGAAAGTCTGATATTAGCAAGACTGAAAAACAGTCTGAACAGTCATCTCTCACTCCAAGGTATTTTTAGCCCTGCTGGGTTCCAGCAGGGCAGTGCTGGTTTCCCCAGGTGTTGTGGCCAATGGGGCCACCTGTCCCCAAGGGCTGAACCCCAGGGTCACACTGAGGGACAAGAGGAGCCAGACCCCAGCTCTGCACTGCACCCTGAGCTGCCTGCTCAGCTCAGCCACCCCAGACTGAGGACAGGCAGTGCCATGAGAGAAATCAGGGAATGGTTTGGGTTGGGAGGGCCCTCAAAGCCCATCTCATTCCTGGGCACCTCCCACTGTCCCAGGTGCTCCCAGCCCTGTCCAGCCTGGCCTTGGGCACTGCCAGGGATGCAGGGGCAGCCCCAGCTGCTCTGGGCACCCTGTGCCAGGGCCTGCCCACCCTCACAGGGAACAATTCCTGCCCAAGATCCCATCCAGCCCTGCCCTCTGGCAGTGGGAGCCATTGCCTGGCTCCTGTCCCTCCTCACTGCAGTCGTGTCCTTCCACTGGGGACACAAACACAGTGGCACTGCCCCCTCTGCCTGCTCAGCCCAGCTCAGCTCAGCACAGGAGCTCCCCAGGCAGAGGCAGCTCCTCCCTGGCCCCTGCAGCCACAGCCACAGCTGGGAGCACCCTGAGCCACAGCTGGGCATTGAAAGAATTCCACACAATCACAGAATGGTTTGTGGGTTATGGTTTGTTCAAGCCCATCCAGTGCCACCCCTGCCATGGCAGGGACACCTCCCACTGTCCCAGGCTGCTCCCAGCCCTGTCCAGCCTGGCCTTGGGCACTGCCAGGGATGCAGGGGCAGCCCCAGCTGCTCTGGGAATTCCATTCCAGGGATGGAATCCGCAATTCCTGATTGCCAAGATCCCATCCAGCCCTGCCCTCTGGCACTGGGAGCCATTGCCTGGCTCCTGTCCCTGCAGGCCTTGTCCCCAGTCCTGATCTCCTGAGACAGAGACCTGCCCAAGGGGGTTCATTCAGCCAGAGCAGCTCCAGAGGGTCCTTCCAAAGCTGGAAGTGATATCAGGGAACAACTCAGCAGGAAACTCATCAGGGCACATCCCACCAAGCAGCTCAGACAGAAACAACCTGGGATGCAGCACCCACCTCCTCAATTTATTCAAGGCAACACAACTTTGGGCATGTGATAGATGAGTAATGCAATATTTGACTCTCACAATTAAAAGGCAAATATCCTGTATATGTATTAAGAGAAGTTTATAGATTTATAGTTGTGTTTTACCCCCCTTGTGCTGTTGTCAGGGGGGGCCTGGGTTTGGGACATTTGGGAGGGTGGGATTGTTACTATGGCCGCACCTGACCTCCAATCAGGATTTAAGGAAGTGAACTCCACCACTGGACACCAAAGGAGCCAATGGACAGAACTTTGGGAGGGGCTAAAGGGTTAAAAGGCAAAATCTCCATTGTGTGGGTGAGCACGTGGTGGGAAAAATCCTCTGCTGCAGGTGCTGTAATATTTTCTTTATTCAGTCTTCTGTTGTATTTTTGATAAGGTTTTAATAAACCTTTTACATTTTTGGAAGTATCACTTCTCACAGGCAGTTTTGTCTCTGGTGCAGCAAAACAAGAATCTGAAAGGTCCTCAAGCCACTGAGCACGGCAGCTTCACCCTCTTGGTGGCCTCACAGGGAGTCCCCAAAGACTCCTGGGGCTGTCACTGCCTCACCCAGCAACACCCCCTCAATCCAGGGATGCAAAAGCCAGGACAGGATGACCTGGCCCACACCAACCCATCACGGCCATCCCTCCATGCCCAGGATCACTGACAGCCCCACCCACGCTGCTGGAGAACAGCATCAAGGTCTGTGAGACATTTTCCTAAGAGGAAATCACACCACTGACATATTGCTCCCATAACTTAGGAAAAATGTGAGAATCCCAACTGGCTGGATTGGCCAGGACAGGCAGAGGACAAAGACTGGCACCCAAAATACAGCCTGACCCCACAGCCTGTCATGCACAGGCTGGAAGGAGTCTCACTGTTTGAAAATCTGGATATTCAGTGTTTGGGTTCTTTGGAGATCTTTCCATTCTCCCTCTCATTTTAGCAATAAAGTTACTCTTCAAAATACAGAAGTTTAAATTCTGTTTGGGGAAAAAAAAAATCCAAAACAAACTTAACAGAGACTTGGTTTTTCCCTCTGAGAAAAAGCCCAGAAACCATTTCCACATCTCCTGTGTAATAAAACGAAGGATCTACTCAAAAATACAATTAGCAGAGCAAGTCTTCTTTTCAAAGAAAAAGCAAAATTAAATATTTCGAGTATTCTGGCGACTTCTCTCCATTCAACTTCACCTTGAAAACTTACTCCAACCAGCACAGTCACAAGCAGCAACACTGACCAGTCCTTTAATTTTCCAGCCTTTTTCTGGCATGCTGTAGATAAGTTATCTTCTCAACACCTGTCTGATTCTTTAACTAGCATGGGGGAAAAATTCCCGCTTGAGACAAGGAAAAAAAACCCACAAAGCCCAAAACTCAACTATTTCAACTTAGTCACAACTGAATATTTGGAAAACAAAGTTGAAAGCTAAAGAAAAACACCTTTCAAGGTGTATTATATTAAATTCTATTATATTAAAAACACTTTTGCTGTGATGTATGAAAAGCTAAAAGCAAAACTTCAACTGTTTTTAAAACCTGTCTGGCTTTAAACAATTCAAAAGCTGGAATTAAAACTCTGCAGCTCCTTTAGGTCTCGGACACCTGCAGCTCCACAGCCACTTTGAACCACAGAACCCAACACCCCAGCACAAACCTCTCTTCAATAAAAATCCAAAATCCACAGGGGAAAGAAAACCCTTGTAAACCAGACCCTCCAAAGCCAATGTGGGCTTTTTGCACGGCACACATATTCCAGAGGCAGGTGACACTCAGGTCCCTGCTCAATGAATAGCCACCACGTGAAACCTCCCTGGAGAAGTCGCTTCTCTCCAGCTGCTCCTTCCCAGCCGCACCCCCCAAACCTCCACCTCACCCCGCAGGACGCCAAAAACTTCAGGAAGAGTTACCTGAGCTGCCGGGGCTCGACAAACACTGCAGGTATTTGTTCATGCTGGAGCTGCCCCGGCCCGGGCAGGCGGCAGCACGCGGAGCGCGAATGCTGACACAGCACTTTGTGGGCACCGGGGCAGGACCAGCCCCGGGCCCGCCCTCGCCCTCCGGTGCTGCCGGCCCGGCGCGGTCCAGAGCGTCTGCAAGGGCTGCCCGAGCCCCTTCCTCTTTCCTAGAGCTGCTGCCCTCACCTTGGGGGAGGTTCTGACCTCCTCCTCCTCTTCCTCCTCTTCCTCCTCTCCCCACTCCCCAGCTGCGGCTGCTTTCAGCTTGGTCTGAGCTCCACACCTTGTGCGCAGCAGCTCCGCAAACATCCACCCCCGGCCGTGCGACCCAAACCCGCAGCTCTGCAGCCCCCGGGCCAGACGGCAGGAGGTGACACGGCAGGGACACAGCCCGGGGAGGAGGTGGCACGGCTGGGACACAGCCCGGGGAGGAGGTGGCACGGCTGGGACACAGCCTGGGCAGGAGGTGGCACGGCTGGGACACAGCCTGGGCCAGCAGGGGAAGAGGTGGCAGGGATGGGACACAGCCTGGGCAGGAGGTGGCAGGGCTGGGACACAGCTTGGGCCAGCAGGGGAAGAGGTGGCAGGGAAGGGACACAGCCCGGGGAGGAGGTGGCAGCGCTGGGACACAGCCTGGGGAGGAGGTGACACGGCAGGGACACAGCCTGGGCCAGCAGGGGAAGAGGTGGCAGCGCTGGGACACAGCCTGGGCCAGCAGGACAGGAGATGGCACGGCTGGGACACAGCCTGGGGAGGAGGGACACGGCAGGGACACAGCCTGGGCCAGCAGGACAGGAGGTGACACGGCAGGGACACAGCCTGAGGAGGAGGGACACGGCAGGGACACAGCCCGGGGAGGAGGTGGCACGGCTGGGACACAGCCCGGGGAGGAGATGGCACGGCTGGGACACAGCCTGGGCCAGCAGGGGAAGAGGTGGCAGCGCTGGGACACAGCCTGGGCCAGCAGGACAGGAGATGGCACGGCTGGGACACAGCCCGGGGAGGAGGGACACGGCAGGGACACAGCCCGGACAGGAGGTGACACGGCTGGGACACAGCCCGGGGAGGAGGGACACGGCAGGGACACAGCCCGGGGAGGAGGTGACACGGCAGGTACACAGCCCGGGGAGGAGGTGACACGGCTGGGACACAGCCTGGCCCTGCCCGTCGCTGCCTGCCCAGCCCACGGGAGCCCCCAGGCGCCTCCGCCCCGCACAGCGCACGGAGCTCGCTCCGGGGAGCTCTGGATTAGTGAATTGTGCTTCCCGCTGGAGCGGCGGGGCTTGGCTGGAGATTAAAAACATAAATTAGAGGAAGTGTTCAAATGTCAGGGAAGAGAGGAGGTTTTCAATGCCGGGATTGCACACACAGGGCGGCTGCTGGGCGGGCGGAGAGGAGCCGGGGACTCACCAGCACTGGCACAACTCCAGCTGTGCCAAACCCTAAATCCTGCTGGCTTGATGGAGATCTGCTCCTCCCTCCTGCTCTTCACACATCTGGAACTGCCCCACGTGGGGAGACTTGGATTTTTAGGGGGAAATCTCCCCACAGCCACAGAAAACCCAAATATGGGAAGTGTCCTGTGAGGCCACACTGAAGTCCCAGCACAAAGGGCACCTGCACCTGCCCACCCACAGGAACGCCCCAACCAGGGAAATCACCACAAATCTCAGACTGCTGAAAAGACACACCCCGACCTCACCACCAACTGGTTCTTCACTCTTCATTTCAAAACTTGGTTAAAAATAAAATCCACTGGTGTGCATTTTGGTAATTATTCTTCTAAACACAGATGGGGGGGGAAGCAGAATTGATGCCCCCTCCCAGTTCATGGACTGGAGCACCCAACACTGAACACCTGCTTTGCTGTGTCAGTGAAATGATACTGAAAACACTTGGGCTTCCACTTCTGCTGTAGCAAATACAGTAATAAAATCTCTCTGTTGAGATGATTGTGCACAACATCAGTTCCAGGAAGGAAAATGCATTGGGAAAGATGTTTTGTCATCCCTTCTACAACACAGCGTGAACATGGCCTGCAATGTGAGTCACAGCAAGGCTCTAAATCCCAACCTGTGCCAAGGCTGCTGCCACAAACAGGCACAGCCCCTCAGCAGTGCTGTGTGAGGAACCTGGCCCTGTCTTGAGTGAGGGGTGATTAAAGCTGGGGTTTAACTATTAAAGAACCTCTTTAGGTTTTACCAAGTATCACAGAGCCATAGAATATCCTCAGTTGGAAAGGACCCACAGGGATCATGGATCCCAGCCCCTGTCCCTGCACAGCCACCCCAACACCCCCACCCTGAGCAGCCCTGGGAGCTCCTGGAGCTCTGGCAGCCTTGGCACCATTCCCTGGGGAGCCTGGGCAGTGCCCAGCACCTCGGGGGGATCATCCTGGTCACAGCCATCCTCTGTGGCTGCTTTTGGGCAGAAGAAGGGAGAAGTGAATGCCTCCCTGCACCAGTGCCAGGATCCAGGGATAAAGCTGGGGAGATAAGCCCAAGGATTTCTCCACACTTGACCTGAGCCCAATAGTGTTGCAGCAGCTCACTGGGTCAATCACACAGAGGAGCAGAACTCTGTCCCTGACACCTTCCACAGATTTGATCCAGGTCTAACCAGCAAAGCTTTGTACACCCAGATAGAAAATCCACACAGCCAGAAAACTGCTCCACAAGCTTTGGACCACATCAGAAAACTGCTGAGCAGCTCAGTGCCCTCCACTGCAGAACAAAATACTTCAGGCAAGGTGCTGAAAGCCTGGCTGGCTCTTCCCATCCCACAAGAACACAGGATCAGGACCTGAGGGAGAGGCTGGAGCTGGGCCAGGCCTTGGCATGGAGCTCAGGGCAAGGTTCTTCCCCCCGAGGTGCTGGGCACTGCCCAGGCTCCCCAGGGAATGGTGCCAAGGCTGCCACAGCTCCAGGAGCTCCCAGGGCTGCTCAGGGTGGGGTTCTTGGGGTGGCTGGGCAGGGCCAGGGGCTGGATTTGATGACCCCTGTGGGTCCTTTCCAGCTCTGCACATTCCAGGATTCTGTGATCAATGCAGACAAAAGAGCTCAGAGCTCCAGACCTGGGAGCAGCTTTCTGCTCTGGGTTCAAAAACATCCACGTCCAAAACACCCCCAGACAGCATCAAACCAGCAAACCAGGGCTGCCTACCTTAAGATATTTATGAAGAGCTGTATTATGCCTCTTTTATGTCTTTCAGCATACTCAGGACCTCGACTTTAAAGAGAGACCTATTTTTCCCCTCTACAGCTCTTGAAAAGACGCTTTTAGGACTGAAGGCAGCTCTTCCCTCCTCCTTACAGCGCACGCTTTCAAAGCACTTCACACACATTCAATAATCTTTTCATCCTGCTCTGAAGCAGGTGGGTTTTAGTCGTCTCAGAGATGGAAAAAGCACTTCAGCCAAGTCAGGATGAGAATTTGCAATCTCCAGATTCCCAGTCCTGGACAAAAAGCCCATCAGCCTCAGCTCAGCACAGGATTTTCACAATCCTCCAAGGCACCCACATTCTGTTACCACACAGGCAATCCCTGCAAAAAAATACTGGAACAGATTTCCCACACCAAGCATTCCATGTTTCAGACTCCAGCTCAAATGTCCCCCTCTCTCAACATGTTTGTATTTATGGACCTGCTTCTGGATGGGAGGGGAAGGGGAAGGGGAAGGGGAAGGGGAAGGGGAAGGGGAAGGGGAAGGGAACTCCTGACAATCCAGCAGCAGTCAGGGAAAACTCAGTCCTGCTCCTCCAGATCTCCAAGGGGCATGAAGGGCTCTGCACCACTGTCCCCCAGGGCCTGGGAGCACTCTAGCAATGTGTGTGAAAAACAGGGATCATTTATGAACACCTGAACCTTGGGAAGCCTGGAGCAGTGAGGGTGGGCAAAAAAAAGGGGGGGAACAGTGCTGCATCCCACTAATTCCTCTTTCCACATCCTCTCTGCTCCACCTGGCACATGTGCACATCCCCCCCCTCCCACAACCTGCCAGGGCCAGCTCCACTTGCAGTTTTCAAAAGCTCCTTTCAAAGCTATGAAATTGCACCAAGAGTTTTGGGGTTCCTGCCAATCCTTTGGTGATCCTCAAACATCAAAGCCAGCCCCAGCCTCAAATCAATATGCTTAGCAGGCTGCTCCTTTAGATGTTATCCTTTTTTTTCTAGGCACCATCCCAGAAAACACCAATCTGTGCTGCAGCTCTTGGTGTAGAAACCCACCTGCCTTGGCAAAAAAAATGACATTTTTAAAGCTTCTCTATCGAGTGATGTGATTAAATAGGTCAGACCTGGCCACGTGCATGGTTAGGAGGCTACTTCAAAACAAGACAGGCAGTTCCCCTGGCAGGGAGCAAGCCCTGGGGGATGAGAAGCTGCTCCCAGAAGATGGTTGCCTGGTTCTGGCTGAGCTACTACACCCTCTAGTGTAAATCCTCCAGATCCTTCCAGGCCAGGAGCCTCGGGCAGGCAGGGAATGAGAGGAGCACTTCAACCAGAATCCTTCCCTGCAAGCTGAGCCAAGCACTGCAAAATAACTGCAGAAGTGTCTCCCTGCTCCTACAGGAATCAGGAATATTTTGTGACCTGCTGGAGTCTGTTCTAAAAGCCTGAGATTGCAGCAGGTCCATTGCTCATTTCCCATTTCTCAATTGGAATCACAGAAACTCAGAATGGTTTGGGTGGGAAGGGACCTCAAAGCCCATCCAGTGCCACCCCTGCCATGGCAAGGACACCTCCCACTGTCCCAGGCTGCTCCCAGCCCTGTCCAGCCTGGCCTTGGGCACTGCCAGGGATCCAGGGCCATCCTCTCTGATCTTCCACAGCTCCATGCAGGCTCTGGCATCCTCACTGCAGTCGTGTCCTTCCACTGGGGACACAAACACAGTGGCACTGCCCCCTCTGCCTGCTCAGCCCAGCTCAGCTCAGCACAGGAGCTCCCCAGGCAGAGGCAGCTCCTCCCTGGCCCCTGCAGCCACAGCCACAGCTGGGAGCACCCTGAGCCACAGCTGGGCATTGAAAGAATTCCACACAATCACAGAATGGTTTGTGGGTTATGGTTTGTTCAAGCCCACCCAGTGCCACCCCTGCCATGGCAGGGACACCTCCCACTGTCCCAGGCTGCTCCCAGCCCTGTCCAGCCTGGCCTTGGGCACTGCCAGGGATGCAGGGGCAGCCCCAGCTGCTCTGGGCACCCTGGGCCAGGGCCTGCCCACCCTGCCAGGGAACAATTCCTGATTGCCAAGATCCCATCCAGCCCTGCCCTCTGGCACTGGGAGCCATTGCCTGGCTCCTGTCCCTGCAGGCCTTGTCCCCAGTCCCTCTGCAGCTCTCCTGGAGCCCCTTCAGGCCCTGCCAGGGGCTCTCAGGTGTCCATGGAGCCTTCTCTTGTCCAGGTGAGCAGCCCCAGCTGTGCCAGGCTGGCTCCAGAGCAGAGGGGCTCCAGCCCTTGCAGCATCTCCGTGCCTCCTCTGGCCTGGCTCCAGCAGCTCCACGTCCTCCTGCTGCTGGTGCCCAGGGCTGGGGCAGCTCTGCAGGTGGGAGCCAACACAGAACCAACATTAAAAAATGTCTGGAAGCAAACCCTGAGCTGAGACAGAACTCACAGCTCCCTGTTATGCCAGCTGTGCCATGTGCTGCATGCCAAGAGTTTGGGAAAGAGGCAGGAACAGGCTCTGAGCTGCCTGCAGGGAGCAGTGCCTGGAGCTCAGCCTCGTCATCCTGCTTCTTTCAAAGTGACAGAACCTCCCCCTGGGAAACCAGGCCCACACTGGGGCTTTTCTTTGCCAAAAAAACTCTTCTAAGTGCTGTAGATTTGGTTGGATATTAAGAAAATATAGAAATTATATAGATTCGATATAAGAATTTCTATTAAGAAATAAGAATGGAATAGAATATTAAGACTATAAGAATAAGAATTTCTAATAAGAATTTCTAATAAGAATTTCTAATAAGAATTTCTACAAGAAATTCCACAAGAAATTCCACAAGAAATTCCATAAGGATCCATAAGAAATTCCATGAGAAATTCTACGAGAAATTCTATGAGAAATTCTATGAGAAATTAAGAATATAGAGAATATAGACTATATAAAATACAGAATATATAGAATATAGAGTTAAGAAAACATATTTTTTTCATAGAAAAAGTTGTCAAGCACTAGAAGGGGCTGCCCAGGGCAGTGGTGGAGTCCCCATCCCTGGAAGTGTCCAACCAATGTGTGGATGTGGCTCTAGAGGACAGGGGTTGGTGGTGACCACAGTGACTGAAGGTTGGATTTGATGACCTTGGAAGGCTTTTCCAACCTTAACAATTCCATGATTGAAAGGAAACTCTTACTCCCCAAAGCTCAGGCTGCTTCTCCTGTGTCTGACATGCCCAGGCCAAGCCTAGCAAGGCACTGGGGTATTTTTCTTGCCCTTCACACTCAGCTCACACCAACACTTCCAGCCAGCTCTGGGAGCCTCACACACTTCCCAGGGGCACACAGAGGTTTTCCCTTCCCCACTTCCACCTCCAAGCACAGCAGCACCTGGTGTTGGCCAAAATGAGCAATTCCAGTTCCAAAACTGACATTCAGATATTTAAAGATGTGCAGGAACAGCACACTGAAAGATAATTATAACATCATCTAAAGAATCATCCTAAAGCATTCTAGGGAGCTTTTAAAATTCAAAAGAATTTTAAAATTGGAAAAAAAAAAACTTTGTCTTTCTAACAATTATCTGCCTGTGACAGCCCTGAGAATGCTTCTTTTATTTTAAACTAAACTAGTATTGGTGGTAAGCTGGCCTGGTAACCAGGAGACATCAATAATTAATCCTCTTCCAAACTTGAGAGCAACCCAAAGTTAAGTAAGCACACAAAAAAACCACAAGCTAGGCTTTGTTTTGGCAATTTCTGCTTCAGATTATTAGAGACTGTCCACACCAGCATTATTATCCCATTATACCTAACAGAAATAACAAAGCTTTGACATAAAGAATGCTCTTCTGGGGAGAAGAATGAAGGCTTTTTTCTGCCTATAAATCAGCAGAACAGCAAATAATGTGTATAAATAAAATGACAAGAGCTGCTGGAAGAAGGGCCAACAATAGCTCACTATTGATCCTGGTGGGTCTGTTCCAGCTCAGGACACTCCATGACTGCCTCAATCACTGGGGGTTTGTGCCAGGCTGCCTTTGAGAAGCCTGGCAGTGCCCTGAGCCCCACAAGCTCCTCACAGGCTTGGACCATTGCCCCAGCACATTCTGATATTCCCAGTATGGACCACCATGGACCTCTGGCCTCAGCATGAAGCACTGCCCCAGCACATTCCAGTATTCCCAGCACATTCCAGTATTCCCAGTATGGACCACTGTGGACCACTGGCCCCAGCATGGAGCACTGCCCCAGCACATTCCAGTATTCCCAGCATGGACCACCAGCCCAAGCATGGATCAATCCCTGGCATGGACCATGGCGGGGTCTGCTGACCACAGCCCCCCAAAGAGCCCAGCAAGCCCAGCCTGGGCCTTGCCTCCCTGCTCCAGGCAGCTGCTGGATCTAACGGGAGCTGTCAGCAGCTCTGGAACCGGCCTGACACCTCAGCGCCACGTGAGCCCAGTGCCCGGAGCGACAAAGAACGGGACCGGGGCAGCGCTGGGGCTGTCCCGGAGCCTCGGGACGCTGCTCGCCAACACCCGGTGGGATCCCACCGAGCCCAGCCACCCTCACCCGCTGGGGCCGCACGGCTCCTTCAAACCCTCCCCGGGCCCCAGGGCGAGCTGACAGCCACGGGCAAGGCACGGCCGGGCTCCGCCGGTGACACCGGCAGACCCCGGGATCTGCACTGCGGAGGTGCTTGGGGGCTGAGCCGGGCCCTGAACGGTGGGCAGGCGGCAGAGGAGGAGGCCAGGCACGGGCCTGCCCTCGCCGGGGGAGAAACACACGGGGCGGGGGGCGAAAGCACGACCGGGCCGGGGCGGCGGGGACGGGAACGGCCGCACCCGGAGACGGGGCCGCGGGAAGGTGAGGGGGCACCGCGGCCGGGCCGGGCCGGGCCGTACCTGCGCCGTGTCCGAGCGGGAGCCCCACGCTGGGGTCGCCTGAGGCTCCGGAGGCTCCGCACGGCGCCGGGGCCACCGGGGGGTGGCGAAAATGGCAGTAGGGCCTGCGGCACCCCCGGCCCGGCCCCGACCCCCCGGCGTTGAGGAACGGGCAGTCGATGCCGCGGAAGTAGCCGGTGGATCTGAGCATCCCGCCGGCTGCGGGGCGGGAGCGGGGCCGGGCGGGCAGAGGAGCCGCGGGCGGCCGGGACGCACTCCCGCCTCACACGGCCGGTACCGGCCCCGCCGCCATCTTGGGAGCGCCGGGCGCGGCAGCGAGGACCCCGCGACGCCGCTGCCCGCACAGGGCTGCCCGCGGCGCGCCTGAGAGCGGGGCGGGGCGGGCGGGGCTGAGGCGGGGCCGGGAGCGGCCACAGGACCGGGAATGGCCTGAGGGGGATCGGGAATGGCCTGAGGGGGATCCGGAGTGTCCTGAGGGGAATCCGCAGCGATCATGGATCCCAGCCCCTGTCCCTGCACAGGCACCCCAAGAACCCCACCCTGAGCAGCCCTGGGAGCTCCTGGAGCTGTGGCAGCCTTGGCACCATTCCCTGGGGAGCCTGGGCAGTGCCCAGCAGCCTCGGGGGGAAGAACCTTGCCCTGAGCTCCATGCCAAGGCCTGGCCTGCCCTGGGGAGGAGCTGCAGCCCCCGAGGAGCCTCCCCTCAGTCTCCTGGGCTCCAGTCGGGCTCCAGCGCTCCCGTTCCCTCGGGTCCGGCTGGGCTGCAGAGCTGCCATGCAGAACCAGCGCTCTCAGGGGTGCTCAGGGTGGGGTTCTTGGGTGTCTGCAGGGAGTTGGACTCGATGATCCTCATGGTTCCCTCGCAGCTCGGGATATTCCAGGTTTCTGTAATCCAAGCTTGGCTGGGTTTGGCTGGGGGTTCATCCCCAGAGCTAGAGCCACCTCACCCTGCTGCCAGCTGTGGGCACAGTGATGGTCACAGGCTCCTTGCTCTGTGGCACATCAGCCAAGAATCCTCAGCACAGACCACAGTGGAGCACCAGGGACCACATCAGCAGAGCCTGCAGACCCCAGCATGGACCATTGCCCCAGTCCCAGTATTCCCAGCATGGACCGTTGCCCCAGTCCCAGTATTCCCAGCATGGACCACTGCCCCAGCACATTCCAGTATTCCCAGCATGGACCACTGCCCCCAGCCTGCTGCCTCCAGCATGGACCACCAGCCCCAGCATGGATCAATGCCTAGCATGGACCCCTGTTAAAAATAGGCTAGAAACGGTTGTAAAATAGTTGGTAATTGTTAAACACGTGCTATTAGTTCAGTTATGGTAAAAGGGGTTAAAAGGTTGGTTATAAGAAATACTGTACTCAACGTACCATAACACACCTCAGTACAGTGCACCACCCCCGAGAGAAACAGACAGAACTGTAATGGGCCAATCAAGCACCTTAAACCTTCATGCAAATGAAGGATCCAAAAAGAAACCAATCCAAAGGGACAAAAAACAGGATAAAGAGGGGCTTCTGACCCAGGGAAGTTGCAAGGAAGCCCCAGCACCGGTGCTGCAGCATCCTCAACAGGAATGCTCCTGCTCGGCCCATGCCCCTTGCTTTAGGCCTTTCTCTTTATTATAATAAATGATGAAATCACTTTAGTACCAGGAGTGTGGTCCTGGTTTTAACACCACCATGGACAACCCTCCCAGCACAGACCACTGCCTCAGCATGGACTACCATGGAAAGATAATTATAACATCATCTAAAGAACCATCCTCAAGCATTCTAGGGAGCTTTTAAAATTCAAAAGAACCAGCCCCAGCCCCAGCCCAGCCCATCCACCCCAGCATGGAGCACCTCAGAGCAGCTCCCTGGGTCCCAGCACAGCTTGGGCCTCCTGGAGAGCAGCAGCAGCCTGGGCAGGTTTGGGCAGTGACCCGAGGCCAAGTCCAGGCCAAGAACTGGTTCCACATCCCATGAGGGCCCAGCCCCCTCCTTGCCCCAGGCAGTCACACAGCTGCATTTACCAGTGGGGAAACTGAGGCACGCAGTGACAGCACTTTGGTTGAGCCCATAGCAGGGACTTGGAGCCAGCCCTGTGGGGATCAGTCATGTGAGGCTGTCTTAGGTTGGAAGATGTGGCTGGGGATGTGTATTCTATTATACCACCTGTCAGAGCTGGGGCAGTTCTCTGCTGTTCTTGGGGCAGTTTTTTCTTTATCTCTCCCACACCAACCCTCCCTGCAGGAGATCTCTGCTGTCCATGGCCACTGAGTGTCCCTGCAGGGCTGATCCAATTCCAGCATCCCATGGGGAGATGCTGCATTGCCCAGGGCAGGAGCCAAGCATTCCTACCTGGATCCAATCTGAGCCTGGCACAGCCCAGCAGCCTCTGCCCAGGGCATTGCCAGAGGAGCAGCTTCTGCTGCCCTGCATGGCCAGAGGGAGCCCAGGCCCATCCACAGCAGCCCTGGAGCTGCAGAGGAAAACTCCCCCCTTGTGCAGGATCCCTGCTCCAGCAGAGCCACAGCTGGCACTGCAGGAGGGCTGAGCCCCCATGGGATGGGGCTGTGCCACCCCCTGACACACAGGGGACAGGGCATGGGCTGACTCTGGCAGGGTTTGTTTGCTTTTTTCTACTATTGTATTAATATTTTCAGTTTTCCAAGTTAAGAACTGCTATTCCTATTCCCATATCTTTGCCTGAGAGCCCCTTAATTTCAAAGTTATAATAATTCAGAGAGAGGGGGTTTACATTTTCCATTTCAGGGGAGGCTCCTGCCTTCCTGAGCATACACCTGTCTGTTCAAACCCAGACAGGGGCATCCACAGCTCCTGGGAATCCCCTGGCGCTGCCCCTGGTGGGTGCTCAGAGCAGGGAGACTCCACCTGCAGCAGGTGAGGCTGTTCTCAGCCAGCAAGGACCCAGCCCTCGAGGGGAAATCCCACGGGACAGCCCAGCCTGGGGTTCAGGGTGATCCAGGAGAGCCTCACCTCTTGTGCAAGGAGAGATGGGAGGCTCAAGGGCAATGCCCTTGAACAAGTGGGTGATGCAGAGGAAGGTGCACGAGGAGGAGCTGGCCTTGGCCAAAGGGAGGGACAAGGGAAAGACTCCAAGGTTGTGTTTTGTAATAGTGGTAGGTGAAAAAAACCCTCTTTGTTTTCCAAATTGGGCACAGGCTGCTGCCTCCTCCTGCCCACGGCATCCCAGCAGAGCCCAGGAACCAGCACTGAGCAGAACCAGCAGCTGCTGACCCTGGGAAAGCTGAATAATCCCTAAAGAGCTCCTAAAAAGCAGGAAAGCCCAGGAGATCAGCTGCCTTCCCTCGGGCAGAAACCCTGCCCTGGTACTGGGGGAGGGCTGTGCTGAGACCCCCACCCAGAGCTCCCCACCAGGCCTGGGAGAGCAGGCTCATTTCCCCCACAGAAACAGAGTGGTTCTGTTTTTATGGCGTGGTTAAATGTATTTTATAGAACTTCAGCTGTAACAGAGAAGCTTCAAGAAAGACACACACAAAAAAGTGCAGATACATGGGGTATTTCCCTCCTTTATAATTCTCATCCTGTGCTTCTTCAACTCACAAACCAGCAAAATAAAATGGTATAAATGAAATGAAATAAAATAAAATATTAAATAAAATAAAATAAGAAATAAAATAAAATAAAATAAAATAAGAAATAAGATAAAATAAGAAATAAGATAAAATAAGTAAAATAAACTAAAATAAGAAATAAGATAAAATAAATAAAATAAAATAAAATCAGAAATAAAATAAAATAAAATCATAAACAAAATAAAATAAAATCATAAATAAAATAAAAATAATAAATAGAATTAGATAAAATAAGAAATAAAAGAAATTCATAGATAAAATAAAATAGAAATAAAATAAGAAATAAAATAATATAAAATAATAAATAATTTAAAAAATAAAATAAAATAAAATATTTTTTTCTGCCCCGACCTGGAGGACCCCACATGGAAATCCTTCCCAAAATCGATGCTGGTCTTGCTGTTGCCTCCTCACTAGCTCAGGTTTCTGGGATGCCCACTCAGCTCCCAGTCAGGAGCACTGGGAAAGCTCCCGAGGATCCCTGTGCACACCCAGGCAGCTCCTCTGGAAGCAGCACCCCCAGATTCCCCCACCTGCTCAGCACCCCAAGGAATCCCTCCAGCCCTGCCAGGACCTGAACCCCCCCAGTGTCCTGGACTGACCAAGGGACCCCAAAACCTGACCCCAGCACCTCAGAGCTCCTGAGCCTCTGCAGAGAAGGGAGGGGACCCCCAGACAGTGAGGGGGACGCAGACAGTGAGGGGGACCCCAAACAGTGAGGGGGACCCCAGACAGTGAGGAGACCCCAGAGAGTGAGGGGGACCCCAAACAGTGAGGGGGACCCCAGACAGTGAGGGGGACCCAGACAGAGAGGAGACCCCAGAGAGTGAGGGGGACCCCAGACAGCAAGGGGACCCCAGACAGCGAGGGGACCCCAGACAGTGAGGAGACCCCAGACAGTGAGGAGACCCCAGACAGTAAGGGGGACCCAGACAGTAAGGGGGACCCCAGACAGTAAGGGGACCCCAGGCAGAGGCTCTGATTCCAGGGGAGGAGGGGACAAGCTGGGGCAGGGGGGCACAGGGTGGGGCTGATCCTGACCCTGCAGGGACACGGGGACAGGGGTTTGGCCCTCACCTCCCCAGGAGAGCCAGGCAGGGGCAATGTCACTGCATCGGGGCCAGAGTCACCTGGCACAGCCCTTCCTGCTGCTGGGGACACAGGGACCTGTCCCCTGTGACAGGAGAGATGACACTGTGTGGGGAACAGTGACACAGGGATCCGTCCCCATTGACAGGGGGACACCACACGTGCTGGGGAACAGTGACACAGGGACCTGTCCCCATTGACAGGGAGACACCACACTGTGCTGGGGAACAGTGACACAGGGATCCGTCCCCATTGACAGGGGGACACCATACTGTACTGAGTGACACAGGGACCTGTGCTCTGTGACAGGAGACATCACACTGTGCTGGGGGACACAGAGTGACACCCTGTGCTGGGGAACCGTGACACAGGGACCTGTCCCCTGTGACAGGGAGACAGCACACTGTATCCCCAGTGATAGGGACACACCACACTGTGCTGGGTGACACAGGGACCTGTCCCTTGTGACATGGGGACACCACACTCAGCTGGGTGACACAGGGTGACAGAGAGACACCACACTGCGCTGGGGGACACAGGGACCTGCCCTGGTGCCAGGGTGACACCTCACTCCTGGCTGGGTGTCCCCCACAGCCCCAGGACCGGCTGTGGCCCAGGAGCAGCCCCTCCCTCACTCCTGTTCCCTCCCCAGAGCAGAGCTCAGATCCAGCCGGGGGCTCGGGGGTCCCCTGGGATCTCACCCCCACCCTCCAGCCCTGCCCCCCCAGCTGATCCCTGCCCTGCCAGCCACCCCCAGCTGGTGAATGGGGTCGAGTTTTGGGAGAAGAACCCAAAAAAATGGAAACCAGATGCTGGTGTGAGCAGAGCCTCCCCCAGAGACCCCCACTCCCTGCTCCTTGCTCTGCATCACCTCATCTGAGCTCCCAGGATGAGTTTCTGCTCCCCAAGGGGGAGATTTTCTCTGAATGCTCATGGGAACATTTCCAGCCTCAGCACGAGGTGCCAGGGGGGGTTTGTGAAGCTGGAGAAGGGAACAGAGCTGGGAGAGCAGGGCCTTCCTTCCCTGGAGCTGCCAGAACATCCTCCCATGGGGTCACATCTGCACAGGGATGGGCTCACCAGGGTGGTGACATCGCTCCCAGTGCTCCCAGTACTCCCAGTACCTCATCCTGGTACCACCCTACAGTGAACACCCCATGGTCCAAGTCCCCCATGGCAGTTCCTTCCCAGGCAGGGTTCTCTGTGACATCCCAGAATCCCATCCACATCCTGAGCAATGGCCTGGCTGCTGCCTCCCCCCTGCCCAGCCCCAGCTCACGGGGTACCAGCCACCCCAGAGGGGTTCTCCAGCTCCCCACATTCTTCTGCCATCCCAAAAGGATCCTTTCCCTTCCCCAGGGGATGCTCCAGCTCCCCATGGGTGTTTCCAGCTCCCCACATTCTTCTGGCACCCCAAAAGGACCCTTTCCCTTCCCCAGGGGATGCTCCAGGTCCCTACAGATGTTTCCAGCTCCCCACAGTTCTTCTGGCACCCCAAAAGGATCCTTTCCCTTCCCCAGGGGATGCTCCAGCTCCCCACAGCTGCTCCTGGCACACCAAGGGGTTGCATCCCAGCCCCTCCTCCAGGTCGTTCTGATCCCTCTATGGGATTTTCACCCCCCAGGATGTTCCTAGAGGGATGCTCTGGCCCCTACAAGGATTCTTTGCCACGAAGGGGCTGCTCCCAGCCCCCACGGGGATGCTCTGCCCCCCAAGGGACATTTCCGTCCCGCAGGGTGTCCCAGCCCGGTGCGGGCTCCCAGCCGTGCTGTCCTGGCGCTGTCACCGCGGGGCTGTGGCGGCCCGTGGGCCTCCCTTGGCCGTCCCAGCCTCCAGGAACGCTCAGGCATAGGATGACAAAGGGAAGCTCACAGGGGGCAGCGGGCCCGGCCCCGCACTCCTGCGAGAGCTCCTGCGGACAGAGGAGAGACGTGAGGGGACAGCACAGGGAGCTGGGGATTCTGGGGAGCTGGGGGATCCCAAAGGGATGGGGGATCCCAAAGGGCTGGGGGAGCTGGGGAGCTGGGGGATCCCAGGGAGCTGGGGGATGCCAGGGAGCTGGGGGATGCCAGGGAGCTGGGGGATCTTAAGGAGCAGGGAAAGCTGGGGGATGTGGGGAGCTGGGGGAATCCCAAAGAGCTGGGGGATCCCAGGTAGCTGGGGGATCCCAGAGACCTGGGGGATCCCAAAGGGCTGGGGGATCTGGGGAGCTGGGGGATCCCAGGGAGGTGGGAAATCCCGAGCAGCTGAGGGGATCTGGGGTGATCCCAGGGAGCTGAGGGATCCTATGGCATCCTGGGGTTCCCATGGAGCCAGGGGAGCTGGGGGTCAGAGGAAGCTGGAGATTCTTGGGCTGCCACACATCTCCCGGAGGTGAAAGCAGCCCTGGGTGTCCCTGGCACAGCCCTGGCACGGCTGAGCTCCCTGGGGTGGTTTGGGAGGTGCAGGAGGAGGTGCAGTGGAGCTGGGGGTGCAGGGACTGCTGTGGTACCCCGGGGTGAGGAGAGGGGCAGAGGGGGTGTGTGCACATCTGTGTGAGTGTGAGTGTGAGTGTGAGTGTGAGTGTGAGTGTGTGTCTGAGTGCAAATCTGTGTGTGAGTGCACATCTGTGTGTTTGTACATCTGTGTGTGTGTGTGTGTGTGTGTGTGTGTGTGTGTGTGCATATCTGTGTCTGTGCAGATCCCTGTGTGTCTCTGCACACTCCTGTGTGTGTGCACACGCGTGCAGAGGTCCCTGTATGCACACCTGTGCATGCACATGTGTGTGAGTACACATCTGTGTGTTGTGTACCTCTGTGTGTGCGTGTGAGCGTGTGTGTGCACGTCTGTGTCTGTGCAGGTCCCTGTGTGTCTGTGCACCCTCCTCTGTGTCTGTGCAGGTCCCTGTGTGTCTGTGCACACTCCTGTGTGTGTGTGCACACACGTGCAGAGGTTCCTGTATGCACACCTGCGCGTGCACATGTGTGTGAGTGCACACAGATGTGCACAGGCAGAGCAGGGTGGGGCCGTCCCATGGATTCCCACCCAGGCCCAGGGTCCCAGCCCAGCTCAGGGACCCTCAGGAGCCACCACCTGCCATCCCTGTCCCAGCCCCAGCCAACAGGGCAGGGCCAGGTGCCCCCCTGGATTCTGGGTGCCACTCATGAGTTCTGGGTGCCCCCTCAAGGTTGTGGGTGCCCTCTTAGGGTGTGATGTCCCCAGGGTTGTGATGTCCCCAGGGTTCTGGGAGTCCTCTCAGGGTGTTCCCAGGTTTGTGATGTCCCCAGGGTTGTGATGTCCCTGTGGCTGTGGGTGCCCTCTCAGGGTGTTCGCAGGGCTGTGGGTATCCCCAGGGTTCTGGAAGTCCCCAAGGCTGTGATGTCCCCGGGGCTCTGGGTGTCCTCTGAGAGTGTCCCCAGGGCTATGATGTCCCCAGGGCTGTGATGTCCCCAGGCCTGTGATGTCCCCAGGCCTGTGGGTATCCCCAGGGCTGTGGGTGCCCTCTCAGGGTGTCCCCAGGGCTGTGATGTCCCCAGGGCTGTGGGTGCCCTATCGGGGTGTCCCCAGGGCTGTGATGTCCCCAGGGCTGTGGTGTCCCCAGGGCCATGGGTGCCCCCCTGCCCCCCTGCCCGTGTCTCACCAGGGAGGTGCCGCCGGTGTCGCGGTGCAGCCTCGGGCTCGTCGGGCTCTGCGCTGCTCGGGGAGGGGGACACAGCTCTGCTCCCCCAGCTCTGCTCCCCCAGCTCTGTCCCCACTGTCCCTGCTGTCTGCAAGGCCTTCACCTCACTCAACAGCCAACACATTCTCCCCTCTCCTTGTCCTTTCTGTCTCCTTCCCTCCAGCTCAGCCAGCACCGTGCTGCTCTCCTCACCCTGGCATCCTCCCCAACGCTGCCCCTTCTCCCAGCCCGACCTCCGATGGGATCCTTCCCCTCTGCCCTTTTATAGCGTCTTTGTTCATATGACAAGCACGTGGAAAACCAGAGCAGAGCTCGGAAAAAAGCTCCTTAAGTTGCTTTAATTCAGTTTCCTGGATCCCATGACTGAGCTCGGCCTCTGAACGAGGTCTCATGACTGTGGCACGCAGGGCCCGGCCATCAAAAGCCTCATTTATGCCCCAAATGAGACTTAAACCCCTCTTGGCTGGACCCAACATCCCCCATGCCCAGCCTGGGCCCCTGTGCCCCCCTGGCTGGGGGCTCCAAACTGGACAGAGGGACACCTGCCCTGACCCTGCTCTGCTCTGGCTGCAGGAGGGACTCTGGGGACATTCAAGGCCTTGGCTCTGCCTGTCCCCTCCAGGAAAGGACACTGCAGAGTCCCCATCCAGGGACAAAACTGTCCAGCCCTGTCCCCCACCCAGTGCCCTTCCTTCACCCCAAACTGCAGCACCAGAGGAGGGGACAGAAGTGTGATCCCAAAGGGACAGAAGTGTGATCCCAGAGGGACAGAAGTGTGATCCCAGAGGGACAGAAGTGCCATCCCAAAGGGACAGAAATGTCATCCCAAAGGGACAGAAGTGCTGTCCCAGTGGTTCATGGCCCAGTCTGGCCCCAGGTGGGGCCAGGACCCCCAGCCCACGCCCTCTGAGGCCCCTGCAGCTCTCGTGGGGTGAGTGCTCCTCTGTCCCTCCCTGCTGCAGCTGCTGAGTGGGGATGGAGCCTCCATCCCGGGCCACATCCAGACCCAAAGCCCTGAGCCCTGATCCCAGTCAGGGCTCCCCACCATGGAGGTGGCACCCAGCAATGTCCATCTCCATGGACTCCCATACTCCTGACCTGCCTCTAGACTTTGGGGATCAGGCTGAACTTCCCTGACCTTTTGCCTGTTTTAAACTCAGACACAGGAAAAACAACCTCAAGCCACCTCAACATTCCCCCAAACCCAAGGAGCTCTGAGCCATCCTGCTGGCAAGGCAGAGCTGGCCTGAAGCATCCACAGCTCAACAGGAAACAGCAGCAGTAAGAGGATAAAAATACCCTGGGTGCACACAGAACGTCTCTGTGCCAGGATTAGGGAGCCCTGGGACAGTGGGGCCAGAAGGAGCTGGGCTGGGAGGCTTTGGCTTCCCACACACGTGTGAGGCCAAGGCTCCTAAACCACCTGGCCACTGCTGGCAGAGGGAAGGAATGAAGGACTGGGGGATTGTGCAGGGAGAAGCCAGACATCCCAGCTCATTTATGACATCCCAGCTCCTGGACCCCAAAATCCCCCTGGAAATGAGTGAGGCCCCCTCCAGAGCCACCCACTCCTCTTCCAGCTCCTGCACAGCCCCAGCACTGGGGGAGGCTCATCCCTCCTGCTCTGCTCCTGGAGGCAAAGAGGGATGTGTGGGGAGCAGGGGGTCCCGTGCCCCCCACCTTGGCCCCCCAGCCCCCAACAATGGGAGTGCACTGGAGTGCTCAGAGAGGGGGGTGCAGCAGCCCCCCCGCCTGGCCCCTGAGCCCCTAAGGAGATTAAATCCCTCCTCACATGAGCCTGGCGGGCCCCAGGGCCTCCGTCGGGGACAGGACACCGGGAGGACAGCGACAGGAGGGGAAGGGAAGGGCAGAGCAGTGTTTTGCTGTTTGGGCTGGGGCCAGGGATGTCCCAGGGGCAGGAAAACACACAGACAAGCAGCTCTTCCTGAGGTGGAAGAGCAGGCACTGTCCCAAAAATCACCAACCTGAGCCTCTGCCCTTCCCTGGGGCAAATTTCCTGCGTGCTGGTGGGAGGACTCTGTGGGACACCCCTGCACCTGCCCCCATGGCCTGTGCACCCCCAGAATCACTGAGGTCCCCACACAGCTCTGGTCAGAACTGGGCATGGAGCAGGTCAGAAATAGGGTTTGCTCTCTCCAGGATCATCCCATGGACCCCAGGACCAGCCTGTGTCCACCCTTGCTGTGCTGGCCTGGTACAGAGCAGGCCATGGGGACGTCCCCCTTCCCCTGTGGCACAGCCAGCCCCTTACAGCTCCTGAGGGCTGAGGCCACCCTCCACCTGTGATCCCATGGATCCCCTAATGACACAGGACAGGGGAATGGGCTCCTGCTGTCCCCAGGTCCCACTGGACACACAGACCTTTGGTCCCAGGGGCCGAGGGCATCTTCCCTGCTCCTGTTGGCACCTTGGGGTCACCCAGTCCCCAGAGGAGGGTGACAAGGTGACAAGCACTGGGGATCTGGCCATGAGCAATCTAGGGAAGGTGCTGAACAGGGGGAAGGTTGAGGGGCTGGACACCCTGGGGCTGGCTCTGGAGCCCCCAGGGGTAGGCAGGGAAAGGGCACACACAGGTGAAACGTTAAACCTCTGCTCTTTATTTGCTGCCTGCTTCCCTCGCCCCGAGGAGGTTTTCCAGGGGTGACCTGAGCACCAGGAGTGCTCTGGGAAGGCCGAGCAGCACCAGACTGGAGGAGGTGTGGGGAGGGGGGCACCTCCTCCATGCATCCCCATCGTCCCCGTGGGGACACGGCTCTGCCCCAGCCGGGGGTGAACACCGGGCACCGCCAGCGCTGGGCCCGGGAAAGCTCCATGGAGAGCAGGAACTGCCACCTCCTGTGTCCCAGGCACGGGGACACCGCGAGGGGCCGGCCCCCAGCCCCTCTCCAACTCGCCTTATTGCTATGGTCAGAGCAGCAGAGCGGCCGGGAGGGACTCGGGATGTCGCCGGTTCGGGAGAGGGGATGGGGACGTGTCTGAAGCCAAGGATCCACCCACAGAGGGTGGGCTCATGTCTCTGGGGAGGGGCAAGGAGGGAGCTGCCATCTCTGGCCGGTGGTGCCAGCAGCGCCAGGCTGGCACCAGCAGGGAGGAGAGCTGTGCTCATGGCCAAGAGCAAACACTGTCCATTCCAGGGCCTCCCGCCCTCTCCTGAGCCTGGAGCCGAGGCTGAGCAAACTCATTACAGCTCCAGCAGTAGGGACTAGGGAGAGCTACTGGGAGAACTGGAGAAACAAGCAGAACCCCCCTGCCTGTCGCCCTGGCTAGTTGCGTTGGCTGGCCAGCTCCTGGGAGATGAATTTCCGAAGGCGCTCGAGGTACTGGCTGTAGAGTTCAATGTCATTGTGCCCGGCCCCGTCCACCCACAGCGGCTCCACGGCCTTGGGGCAGCGCTCAAACAGCGCCAGGCCGTGCGAGAAGTCGATGACTTCGTCCTCTGTACCGTGGATGATGAGGACAGGAGAGGTGATTTTGGAGATCTTCTCGATGCTGTCAAAAGGGTGGATGGGGGAGAGAGGAGAGAGGGGGTAAGCACAGGGAATGAGACATTTCCACTCCTCCTGCCCCCAAAACATCCCCTGGGACAGGGACCAGGAAATGCTCTTTGATCATGGCAGAGCACAGGGACAGGGAGGGACACAGAGCTTCTGCCAAGGAAAAGATCTGCCCCAGTGTGACAGACAAGGAGCAGACAGCAGTGACAGCATCCCCGTGGGACCTCGGCAGGGCTGATGGGAACTGCTGCAGGACAGCCCTTCCCTGCTGGGCTCTGAGGAAGGGAAACACAGGTCCCAGCCCATCCCAAAGGCCATGTGAGGCCATGAGGATGCAGAGTGTGGGCTGGTGGCTCCCAGCCACAGCTTCTGGCTCAGGGACTGCCCCCTGGGCCCCACTGGCCTGGCTGCAAGGGAGAGGCAAAGGAAGAGCTCAGCCTCTCAGCACCCTCCTGCTATCTGAAGAGCAGGAAAATCCCCAAGGAATTACTCTTGGGGGACAGAGAGGTCCCAGGGACACCCAGGGCTTGTGACACCTGATGGGGGCCAGCGGCACAGCCCCAAAGCTGGTGGGCAAAGTCACTGGGACGGGGTGACCAGGAGGTGATGGCACAGGGGAGTGGGCACAGTGACCCCAGGCAGGGCTACAACTCCCAGAGGGCCCCAAACACAGAGCAAGAAGATGCCAAAAGGGGATATTTAAACCTATCACAAAGAATGGCCCACATGTCACATGTCCCCTGGCTGTGACCAGAGCTGCTCTGGGCACTGCCCCTCCAAACCCCCCGTGCCCCCTGCCCAGGGCACTCACTTGGGGAAGGCATCAAACCAGTAGGTCTTCTTGGTGTCGGGGAAGGCGACGCGCATGCCGGAGGTGAGCGGGGAGTGCAGCACGATGGCCGCGCACTCATAGCGGGAGGCCAGGTCAACCGTGGGCACGGTGCCGATGCTCTGTCCGTACAAAATGATGTTCTCCGGGCTGATCCCATACCTGGATGGGACAGGGCAGCTCAGTGGGCAGGCACATCGCCAGGAGAGACAGCTCAGGGCTTACTCTGTGCTGGTCACTGCACCCACAAGGCTCCTGGTAGGGTCTGGGGTCTGTCCCCTGATCTTGCCCAGCTCCTCATGGCTTGGCCCAGAGCAGCTCCCTGAGCCCCCAAAGGACCAGGGAGCAGCCAGGGCTGAGCTGGAGTCTGGGGTCTGTCCCCCTGATCCTCACCAGATCCTCATGGCTTGGCCCAGAGCAGCTCCCTGAACTCCCAAAGGACCAGGGAGCAGCCAGGGCTGAGCTGCCAGCTGAGTTCTGGGGGATGTCAAGGCTTTCCCTCACCAGGTCAGGGTTATAGGGTGTACAGACCCTGGACTGCAGCCATGTGGGGCAGCCCCAGCTCTGGGTCACACCATGAGCCAGGCCCGAGCCTGGCACAGGGCTGCACCCCAAGGCTGGCAGGGGAACCAGAGCTGAGCCTGGCACAGGGCTGCACCCCAAGGCTGGCAGGGGAACCAGAGCTGAGCCTGGCACAGGGCTGCAACCCAAGCCTAGCAGGGGAACCAGAGCTCAGCCTGGCATGGAGCTGCACCCCAAGGCTGGGGAACCAGAGCTGAGCCTGGCACAGTGACACAGGAAGCAGAGTTTGTGCCAAGGTCATGCTCTGCAGCATGCCTGCCCCTTGGATCCTCCAGCTGCTCCCTCTACAGTTTTCCAACCACCCCTTCCTGTCTCCAGCGGCCCAGGGTTCCCCTCCTGGGAGGTTTCCTGTTTTGCAGGCTGCTGAGCACAGGGTTCTCCTGCAGGCTTTTCCATGCTCACCGTGTGCGCAGCGCCTGCCACGCGGCGTCGATGTCGGAGTAGAGGTTGCGCTCCGAGGGCCTGCCCGTGCTCACGCCGTAGCCAGAGTAGTCGTAGGAGAAGATGTTGCAGTTGATGCGGGTGCCCAGCCCGATGTAGAAGCTGCTCATCTGCCCCAGGTCCACGGCATTGCCGTGGGAGAAGAGCACCGTGTACCTGAGATGTGGGTATGGAACGTTAATCCTGGGCTCTGCTGGAGCTCCAGCTTGGAGATCCCCCAAGGGCAGCAAGCAAAGCCCAGCACACAAAGGGCCAACACCCCTCTAGCCACCAAGGGAGCTGCTTGTGACACCCCCAGACCCTTCCCTGACAGAGCCAGGGGCTCACTCCCAGCAGGAACAGGCAGCTTGAAGGCAGGATGATGATTCTGTTGAAGTTTTTGAGTCTATTTTTGGTAAAAAGCTCAGGATTTGGGGACGTTTGCCCAATGGGGATTTCAAGTAAGAATTCTGACAGCGGGTTTTTTCTCTCCTGAGCCTGGCAAGACACCAGATGCTGAGAGAGAAGTGAATTGTGGGAGTGACAAGGCACAAGAAATTTCCACCATAAGGGGAAAAACAATGTTAATCATAAAAATTAACACTAATAGCAGATTGATGAGAGCTTGGCTCCCTTCTGCCAGAGGGAGGGAGCAGGACCCACTCCCTGCTGAGCCCCTGCAGCTGGTCCAAGGGGTCTGTGGCCAGGCTGAGCCTCCAATCCTGGCCTGGATGCCCAGGGAGCCCCAGCTGGAAGTTGGTGACAGGATGAGCTGGGGGAGGTCAGACAGCCAGCAGCACCTGATACCCCATGGTTTGGCAGGCCTGGTTCCCCCCAGCCCAGGTTTTCCCCTCCTGCAGCCTGGCATGCTGGTCTTTGAGAACCTGTTGTTCCTGGGAGAACATATGAAAGGGGTCAGCTGGGGTGATGTGGCCTCCCTCTGCACCTGAACCCCAAAACTGTGCCACTGCTTGGGGAGCAGCTGCCAAGTTTCCTCCTGGCAGTAGGAGGAGGTCTCCATCTCACAGACCCACAGGAGTGACCAAACCCCTCCTGGCTTTCACTCCCATCCCTCTTTTCCTTAAGGAATCAAAAGATGTGAATTTGACTAAGCCAGGCTCTCCTGGCTGGCAGGGGCAGTTGCCATCCCATGGTCACCACAGGGCTGGGCACAGGGAGAAGCAGCTGGTGCAGCCACCCTGGTGCCCCCTCTGTGCAAACCCCTGGAGCATTGCATCAGTGCCACGACACCAGGGGCCTGTGAGACAGCCTGGGGAATCCCCACACCCCTGCAGCCTCGGCTTTGCCTCTGCTCCTGCTTTAACCCCACTCCCAGGGCGGCCAGACCGGTCCTGGGAGCGCAGCTCGCCCGTCCCACCGGAGCCTCCAAAACCCCGGGGCAGGGCCAGGCAGGGCCAGAGCCTCCAAAACCCCGGGGCAGGGCCAGCTCCTCCAAAACCCCGGGGCAGGGCCAGGCAGGGCCAGCTCCTCCAGCGAGGGGGAAGAGAGGACAGGAGCCCCCAGGGCAGCCCCAGGGCAGCCCAGCAGAGCCCCAGCTGGCACACCCGCGGTGACTCACCTGGCGCCGGGCACGCAGCGGACGTACATGCAGCCGACGCGGTTGCCCCGGCTGCTCTTGGTGACGAACACCTCGATGTTGTCCAGCTCCCGCTGGGAGTACTGGAAATCCGCCCTCTCCTTCAGGTGCAGCTTCCAGCGGCCCGCGGCGCCGCGCAGGGAGCCCGTGCTGCCCACGGGCTCGGGCTCGGGCACCATGGCGTAGGTGGGCTCCGGGGGCAGGAAGGCCAGCTTGGCCGCGATGCGGCTGGGGCAGGGCGGGCAGCAGAAGAGGCAGCAGAGTTGGCTGATCGACAGCCCGTTCATGACGGCGGCGAGGCGGGAGGGGAGGCGGCCGCGCCCGGAGCGAGGGAGGATCCGAATCCGACAGAGGCCGGCAACGACGCCGGGCCCGGAGACGCCCCGTCCTCAGCTGGCCCTGGGCACGGCTGGCGCCGGCCGAGCAGCGCGGGCCGGGGCTGCCGTGTCCATCTGTCCGTCCGGCGGCTGCGGGGGCCTGCGGGCAGGGCGGGGGCTCTGAGGGCTCTGTCTGTCCCCTCCGTGACCAAACGTGCTCCCCCCAGTGTCCCCCCCCGCTCCCCCGAGCATCCCTGCAAGCCCCCCCGAAATCCGAGCTCCTGCCACATTCGGCAGCCCCCGCCGAGGGGGCGAGGACAAGCGCAGATCCCACACACGCCACCCCCACAGCAGCCACACGGCTGATGGGACAAAGGACACGGCTCCCCCGGGGCCACCCAGGCGTTCGGGAGAGCCGAGCTCCCGAGGAGAAAAGGGGAAAGGGGAGAGGAAGGGGGGAAGAGGGAAAAAAAAAAAAAAAAAAAAAAGGCAACTATTTTCTGCAAGTTTGGGCACAGGCTTGAGCTGAGGAATGTCAAACCAGCCCACACCCCGAGGAATTCGCTCCATCTGCTTCCTAAGGCCTGGGAAAGGGGAGGAAAGGGTGGAAGAGAGATATGGCACTGAGGCTGGGATCTGGCACTGAAATAAGCCAAAATACTGGGAGTGAAGGAATGCCCCGTGCCCCGGTGGGAGCCCCCTCGGGCCGGTGACCATCCACAGCAGGGCCAGGCCGGTGTGACACCTGGCACGTGGCAGCCGTGTCCCTGCCAGGGTTGGCACTCCCGGGGCAGAACGGGCTGTCCGGTGGCCGCACACCCACGCGGGGAGGTGGCACTACGGGCCACTCACAGCGCGTGTCACACTCGTGTCGTGTGTCTCGCACACGCTGGGACAAAGCCAGGCACCAGCTGGGGACACCCCGCCGTGGGAGGCCAGCCCTGCCCGGCCCCTGCCCCGACCCACCGCACACACAACGAGCCCACACCCAGCGAGGGGGGGATCCCGGCTGTCCTGACCTCTGTGGGGCCCCCACCACTGACTGGTGGGGCTTCCCCCCCCCCCGGCAGAAACAGGACCCTCACCCCGCACACCCTGACCGGGTTCTGGGACCCCCACCCCGCACACCCTGAGCGGGCTCTGGGACCCCCACCCCGCACACCCTGAGCGGGCTCCGGGACCCCCACCCCGCACACCCTGAGCGGGCTCTGGGACCCCCACCCCGCACACCCTGAGCGGGCTCTGGGACCCCCACCCCGCACACCCTGACCGGCCTCTGGGACCCCCACCCCACACGTTTCCCTCCATTGCCCGCTGCTGGCCTCCCCCCAGCACTGACCCTTTCCCCCACCCCTGAGCAGTGAGTTCTCCCTCGCTGTCCATTGTGGCCCCCCCACGTTGCAGACAAGCATGGAGACGCCCCCGACACTGACCCGTGTGGGCCCCCCCGACTGCTGTGGGCCCCAATCCCCTCTCTGATCGCTGGGGACCCCCCAAACACACACTGAGCTGTGGGACCCCTCCCCGATCACTGAGTGCGTGCCCCCCACAGCCCCACTGGACCCGACCCCCCCAGTGACCACCTCGAGACCCCCCTCCTCCGACTATTGAGGGGTCCCCGTGAGCCCCCACTGGTCCTGCCCCCACCGCCGGCTGCGGGACACGCCGCCCACCGGAGCCTCTCCCGCCTGCTGGGGAGGCTCACACACCCTGCCCGGCTTCCCACTGCCCGCTGGGAGGGGTTCCACACCCCCACTGACCCCCCCCAAACCGACACTGACCACTGTGTCCCCCCCAAACCACTGACCACTGCGTCCCCTCCTCACTGAGCAATGTGCCCCCCCAAACCACTGACCACCGTGTCTCCCCCTCACTGACCGTATCTCCCCCTCACTGACCACTATCTCCCTCCCTCACTGAGCACCGTATCCCCCCCCCAGACTGCGTCCCCCACACTGACCACTGCGTCCCCCCCTCACCGACCAGCGCGGCCTCCCCCGCGTGCCGGGGCCTCCCCTCCCTCTGACCGCGCTGGGGACCCCCACCAACACACCGTGACGGCCCCGCCGCCGGGCCCCGCTCCCCGCAGGCCGCCCCCGGCCCGTGTGCCGGTCCCCAGCCCGTGTGGCCGTGCCCGCCCGGTACCTGCTCATCCTCCCGGCCCCGCTCGCCGCTGCCCGAGGCCCCGCGGCCGTTGCGGCCTCCCAGGCGGGGGCGGCGCTGGCCCCGCCCCGGCCGGAAGTGACGCCATCGTCGCGCGCCCGTTGCCATGGGAACAGCGCGGCCGCCTCTCCTCGTGCCCTGGATCCCAAAATCCCAAATGGATCCCAAAAAGCACCTGGAGATCGTCCAGGCCGGCCTTGGTCACCTGGAGCAGGTGGGCTTGGAAGGTCTCCGGAGAGGGAGACTCCACCGCCTCCCTGAGCAGCTGCTCAGTGCTCTGCCACCCTCAGTGTAAATAAGCTCTTCCTCACGTTGAGGTGGAACTTGTGGTTTCGTTTAGTTTATGGCCATTGCATCACTGGAAGGAGTCTGGCACTCACGTTGGAGATATTTAGGTGTATTGGTGAGATCGCCTCTTGTCGGACAATATACCAAGTTTAAAATTTTTATTTCCTAACTTTAGTCACGTTTGTTCGCCTTTGCCCCGGGGGAAGGGAACGGAAGTTTCCCTCCAAAGCATTGCTCCACCTGCAACAATGAGATCGGCATCTCAGCAGGCCCTGAGCAGCACGAGAGATACACGAGAGATAAAGGCCATCAAGGGCCATTGGCGAACATCAGCGAACGTTACTCCAGGCCTGCCCCCTGGCAAAGCTGGAGACACCTGGAAAAGGCTGGTAAGGAAATGCAAATCAGGAGTGAAGACCTAATTAACATCAGAGGCGAGGAAATCCGTATCCGATAGGAAACCAAATACCAAGAACTGCGCAACTCGGGACCAATGAACATTAAACATTGATTTCTATGGGTTTGGGACTGTAGAAAATTTGACAAAAATCTAGAAATTTGAAAAAAAAATCATGGAGCGCGGTCCCCTGCGGCTGAAGGGCAGCGGGGGCCCTGGGGACCGGCAGGCGGGAGAAGGAGGCGAAAGACAAAGCCCAGATCACGGGCAGCAAGGAGCAGGGAGGAGGAGGAGGAGGAGAAGCGAGGGCTGGACGAGCGCACCCCGGCGCAGGTGGCCTCGGAGAAGATGCAGGAGAAGCAGCAAATGGAGCAGATCCTGAAGAAAGCGTCGAAAACCCGCAAGGAGCGAGTGGAGGAGTTCAGCGGGCACTTGGATGCTCTGACCGAGCACTGCGACATCCCAAAGGCAGCTGGGATGAACGGGCTGCTTGTCGCGGCTCTGGAGCTGGGTTTGGTTTGTATCGATGTAAACCTGGCTGTTCTCCATATTGTTATATTCTCGAATGCAACTTCGGAGCTTTTGTGACTTTAAGCTGTCTTATTTTATAGTCTTTGAAAAAAAAACCAAGCATCCAACACTCTCACTCTTCTCTGGATTAAGCAAGCCCAGCTCCCATGGTCTCTCCTCATCAGAGAGAAGCTCCAGACCCCAAATCACCTTTGGGGCCTCCACTGGACCCTCCCCAGTAGCTCCTTGTCCTTCTTGTCCCAGAAGTGGACACAGCACCCCAGCTGTGCCTCCCCAGGCAGAGGGGCAGGGTCCCCGTGTCCCCCCTGGCCCCAGGACACTCTGTGCCATCCCCCAGCAGCCCCAGGTCCTTCTCTGCAGAGCTGCTCTCCAGCGGGTCACCCCCAGCCCGTGCTGCCCCTGCGGTTGTTCCTCCCCAGGGTCTACGAGGACTCTACACTTGCCCTTGTTGACCCCCCCAGGTTTGCCCCCACCCAGCTCTCACCCAGCCCCTCAGGGTCCCTCTGGATGGCAGCAGGGCCTGCAGGTGAATCAGTCACTCCCCCTGCTCTGAATCACCGTGAAACCCGATCAGGATCCGGTCTGTCCCTCGGGCAGGGCGCTGCTACACGAACTGCACAGGCCTGGAGGAGGCACCGAGCCCTGGGCACAGATGGGCTCTCCTGTGCCCACCAGGCCCTCCCTTCATCCAGTCCATCCTCCCACATTTCCCGTGTCTCCCTGCAGAGACGTCACCAAGGTGAAGTCAGTCCTGGTGCCACTGCCCAAACGCCCCACATGGATATGGAGGGGGAGGCTTTGGTGTCCCAAACTCCCTTTCCTCCCCCAAGGGGGTGACAGCAGACAAGAGCAAACCCAGGAGAACCTCAGAGCCCCTCAAACCCAGCCAGGCTTTCCTGCTCATCCAGATTTGTCAGGGTTGAAGTGACCTCTGGGGATCATCCAGCCCAGCCCCTGGTGGATTTGAGATCTGGGGGTGCAGGTGTGGGGTGCTCTGATCCCCAGCCAGCTCCAGATACTGTCAGTGATCATCCACAGGGAAACTGAGGCACAAAGCCCCAGAGCCACCCCAAAAGAGCCAAGCCAAGCCCCACAGACATTCCTGCCTGAAACAGAGCACCCACAGCATCCAAGCAAACTAGACTGTGTTGTATTTACACTCATGGACAGGGAGGGAGAACAGGGAAAGGGGCGGTGCTGGAGAAGCAGGTGGCTGTGGGCTTTCCCAAGGGATCCATGGGAGCTGCTGCACTTCCTGGGGCTGGTGGCTGCAATTCCTGCATCCCCCGAGGGTGAGGGATCATCCTCAGCCAAAAGCTCTGTGGCAAACCCAGCCTGGCCACGCACCAGCTCCAGCTCCCCAGGTGTGTGCAGGGGTGCAGCCACTTGCGTGCTCCAGACATGATGTCAATGTTATCCAGAAGGAAAAACCTGAGGAAAAGGCTGGTGAGAGGCAGCCTCACTCCTCTCAGTGCTGGAAGGGGGGTTTGCAGCAGTTTGGGAGGTTCAGATGCTGCTGGCAGCTGGCACAGAGCACACACTGCTTTGGCTGGAGCAGACTGCAGAAACCAAACACTCAGAGGGATCTCCCCCACCAGCACCTGGGCAGAACTGCCACAAGCCGGGCAGGAAAACAGCCCTTGGAAGGAAGGAGCTGCTGTGATCTCCCCCAGCTGGGCCCTGCAGCTCTGCTGACACCAAGGGAAAGCTTCCAAAGCGTGGGATGGCCAGCAGAGTGGGACAGAGGCTGCTGCTCATCCCCCGGGACACAGCCGGGCTTCTCTGCTTGAGAACCAGAGCCCCATGGCCACAGCCCTGCTCCTGGTATTCCCAAGAATCCCCTGGGCATGGAAGAGGCTGTGGCTGTGCCCCAGGAGCCTCTGCCTGCCTTGTGCTGCATCCCTGAGCCCCAGGTCCTCCCAACAGAGCCCTCCAGGTGCTCCTTCTGGAGGTGGTACTGAGTGGCATTTGGTTTTTCCTACACCTCCCTTCCTGTGTGAGTGAGTGTCTGCACCCCCAGAGCCTTCCAAGTGGCTTTTGGGGTGCTTGAGGCCTCTGAGCATGTTCACTGTACCCCAAAGTTCTCCTTCTGCCTTCCCTTGCACCCCAGGGCCCTCCCTGGGCCTTCCAGCACCTCAGGGAATTCTCTCACTGAGCCCAGAGCCCTCCAAGCACCTCTCCCTGCTCCCTGGGTCTCTCCATGGGTGTTTCTGAGCCCCCACCTGGACTTCTGGGCACCCTGGGATCCTCCTTGTGACTTTTCCTGTGCCCCAGTTCCCTCTGTCTGGCTTGCAGAGCATCTCCTGGGGACCTGGCCCTGCCTCTCAGCCCACAGGGAGGGAGGAGGCAGAGGAGGGCAGCTGGGTGGGCTCCCCAAGCTCTCCCCAATACCAGCATGGCCCACATGGGAGGAGGGGACCCCACTATCACCTGGATGCAGGGACAAGTCCAGAAGCAGAGGTGTGGGACCTGAGCTTTGTGCACAACCCTGATGAGAGCGACTCGTGTAAGGCAGAAGGCAGGGAGAGAGAGAGAAGGGAGAGGAGAAAGGGGAGAGGAAAGAGGGGAGAGAGGAGAGCAGGCACAGGCAGCACTGAGGGACACACACCTTGCTGGGAAAGCAGCCGGGGTTATCCAGGGGTGCTGGAGCAGGAGGCTGGAGCAGGGGTGTCCCTGGCTCCCTCCCTGTGGAGAGAGGCACACGACAGCGAGCAGAACCTTCTGGAAGGTCCTGCCCTGCCCACGTCACTTCAAACTACAAAATATCTTCCCTGTGCCAGCATCACTGCTCAGCCCCCTTGGTGCTTCTCCAACAGCGGCAACAGAGGGTGGGGAGAGGGGTCTGGGGTGCTGGAACTACAGAATCAACTTCTCTGCATGGGGCAGCAAACACCTCCCGGGGAGCAAACGGCAGCCGGGCTGCCAGGATCCCCCAGCTCCCGGGGCTACAGGCAGAGGGAACAGAGCCCAGGCTGCTCAGGGACTGCTGCCACAAGCCCTGGGTGGTTTGCAGGACTTGGAGCTGCCGGGAAGGGAAAGGCTGAGCCCGGCTGAGCCCAGCAGAGCCCGGCTGCTCCCACCGTGCAGTGCCCGGCAAGAGGCGAGTGCGAGGCCTTAGAGCCAGAGCAGCGGGGCAGGACGGTCCCTTTTCCTTTGGGAAGCTGGTTGAGAACACATCAGCTGAGCTGTGGCTGTCGGACAGGCAGGGAGGGAGAGGAGAACACCAACTGACTGCCAGAGGCGCGAGGAGGCCCCGTGTCCAGGTGCCGGTTCGTGTGCGCTGCCGGAGCCACCCTCGCACCGCCGCAGGGGCTGGGAGGAGGAGGAGGAGGAAGGCTGGGAGGAAGGGGAGGAGCACCAGGCAGCCTGGCTGCAGTTCAAGCTGCTCAGACCCCTTCACAACTTCTGGATCTTCTCGGCGATAACGATGGGGTTTTCCTTGCGGATCTTCTCGGCAGCTTCTGCCTTGTAGTCGTAGGGGCAGGCGTGCATGTCAGAGTACCGGTGAATGGCACAGAACAGGTTCCCGCAGCGGCAGTCGAAGCCTGAGGGGAGGAAGAGCAGGGACAAAGCCACATCAGACCCCATCCAGCTGGGCAGGAAGGCAGCAGGGCCTGGCTCCTTCCTGCCAGGCCAGGAAATGCCACCAATGCAGAGAGAGAGGGCCAAGGGAGGGGGGCCTGCACAGGCCAAAGGGACTCTTCATTTGGGGAAGACCACGGGTGGCTCTTGGCTTTGCTCTGGCTCAGGAGCTCTGTGTGCTTTGGGCAGCCCCAGCTGTCACATGGTGGGAAAGGCTCCCAGAGCAGCTGCTGTCCACATTCCCTGGGGACAAGGGACGTGCCAGGCACTGCAGAGTGCCAGAGTGCTGATCCAGACCAGGCTCCCCAGGCAGCCCGAGCTGGAGCTGAGCCCTCCGAGCCAGTCCAGCTCCCCAGGGTCACACAGCAGCAGCTGGGCTGACCAGCAGCAAGCAGCAGAGCTGTCACCACCTTAGGATCACCCCCTTACGTTTGAGCTATTAAGGCTTCAAAATTCTTACTTTAGTCACTTCACTCAGGAACAATGCTCAGAGTGCTACCATTAACACAGCACACTGGGAAAGCAAGGCAGGGAGCAAGCAGGGGATGTGCTGCAGGACAGCAGGGAATCCTGCTCTGTCCCTTCATGTTTTTCCAACTACAGGCTGTAAAGCCCACAAACACCTTGCTCCAAAGTGCCAGTTTACTCCTGGTAGAGAAAACTCATTTTATCCTAATGCCCTGAATTCACAGGAGTTCTAAGTTGAATCCTAAAGAAGAGAATTTCTCATAGTTTAAAGGAAACCCTCATCCAGGAAAACAATCCTCTCTGCAAGCTGAAGGCTGGGCACAGAGCACCCAGCCCAGATCCAGGTTTATAAACCTACCTCTATTCTAGGACAGTGCCCGTGGATTTCCAGGCAAACTCAAGTTCAAACTCTCAGTCTAGACTTGGCCAAAGCCTCTTATAAGTCAGTCCCTGGCTGCTGGATGCCCCAAGCAGGCTACAGGAGCAAGTGCTCTGCCAGAACAACATGACCTGCACAGCTCCAGAGTTAACTTTCTTCCAGAGAAGCATTAAATGCCAGAGATAATTTAGGGGAATGATGTTTTTATTAACAAACCACAGCCAAATTAATTGCTTCACTTTCCAGAAGCTGTTTTCCCATTGATAGCAGTGCCCTGACACCATCCCAGCACTTCTCCCTCCAGCTTTACAGCCTGCATGCTGAGAGCCATCCTGCTCTCAGGAAGCTAACAGTGGAAATCAGGCAGCATTAACAAATGGGATGAGTCTTGGAGAGAGATTTTCCATTTGGGTCTAGCTCAGTTCATGTCACTGTTACGAAAGCTTTACCACAGACCTGACCGGGAGCGGATTCTGATCCACAGCGAGCTCTGCCTTCCTCTACAGCAGCTTCTGCCAAGAAGCAGGAACAACCAAGAGGTGCTGCTGCATCCAATCCTGCTCCCAAGGGCTGCCAGGACCCTGGCAGTGAGTGGGATGTTCCCCAGGCTGCTGCCTCAGCCAGTGCTGTTGCAGGTCGGAGCTCCCCTCCCTCCTCTCCTGCAGCACCACGGCCCCAGGATGGATTTGGGGGGAACCTCCAGCCTCTGACCCTCCAAACCCAGCAGCACCACAGCACTGTGCTCACAGGGCTCTCACTCTGGGCTGCTTAGGGCACAGGGAAGCTTTCCCAGAGCCAGGCACTTACCAGTCAGCCCAATCTTCTTCCGGCAGGTGAAGCAGCGATTCTTCTTCGGTTTCGGTTTTTCCGAAGCCGTCTTGCCCTCAGCCGTGTTCTGGGATATCTCAAGCAGGGTACCTGAAACAGAGGCAAGAGTTTTGCTGCCCTTCTTGATAAACCAAATGTTCATTTTACCACAGGAGCTGCTTGAGGCTCTGATGACTCTCTGTGTGCACTCTGCCCTGGCTGACATACCACAAACTGGGAGATTTGCCTTGTTCCACTGAGATCTCCACCTCACAGCTTCCTCTCTGTTTCAAATGCCTTAAATCCAAAGCTGAAGTGGCCACTGGACAGTGACTGGATAGTCACTACAGCTCAGCTGCTGTACAGCAACACAGCTGTCAGCTGAGCCCACAGTTAATCTTTGCAGGGAGAAAAAAAAATTAACCCCTTGTAAGTACTACTAATTATTTTTGCTGACTCTTATGTAAGTGTTCCCCAAATGTAGGTCTTAGAATGCTTTACACAGATATCCATCACTGCCTCTAATCTACCAAAGGGAAAACTGAGCTCTCAAAGCCAGATTGTTAAAGGTCATTGATGCTTAGCAGGATTTCCTCCAGTACCTAAGCAGGTTAGAGAAGTCAACAGGAGGGAGGAGCTCCAACTGCTCCTTGGAGCACCTGTGGTGCAGGCTGCTCTGAGGAGACAAAACAGAGACAGCTTTGTGGGGCTTACCCTAAACAGCCTCCTAAAAATTACCCAGGCAGATGAAAGGGGCAGGCTCTCCCAAGCCTCTTTTTAACAGCCTCTCACCTGCCTGTTGTAAATTGCCTCCTGGGCTTGCAGGCAAGCAGAGATTACCTACCCACAATGCCCAGCCATGTGTGGTGACTAGAGCCTGGCTTTTTAGCAACCAACAGCTCCTGGGTTTTTTTAGCTTTCAATGCAAGCAAGCTGTCAGCTGAGCAAAGGAGGGTGTCTGCATGCAGATCACCTGCTTATGGCATCAGCTGGAGGATGTGCCACACTGGGCAATGACTCTGCTGCTCCTCCATCACGTCAGGGCACTCCCTGTGTAACACCCCCCGAGGGACACGCTCCCCCATCACAGGGGGTGACAACAACAGGCCTCCACTACCCCCAGGCAGTGTCACAAAGGAGTCACCTCTCTCCAAGGCTCGGATGGATCTGCCTCCCTTCCTCCCCCTCGGGAGCTGGCAGGGGAGTGCCGGCAGCAGCAGCCGCGTCAGGCTGTGGGACGCTCCGGGCTCGCTGCCATTCGCTGGGAGAGGCGTCATGGAAGATTATCCTCCTGCCAGCCACTCCAGGGCTGGCAGCCACTCAGCCCTCAGCCCACAGAGCAATCTCTATCAGCCTGCCCTCGAGCACAGCATTTGCTCTCCTCCCTGTCACCAAAACAAGTCTCCTCCTCAGCTCTCAGGTGTGTCTTTACTGCCGGGAGGGGACACACCCCGGGGTCAGCAGCTGTCCCTGCTGCTCCAATGGACTCCTGAGCCTCAGTGTCACTCTGATCTGTGCAAAGGACAAACCAACCACCCTACCTGATGAGGAAGAAGCCGATGAGGCTTCATCTGTCTTGCTGAATTCCTCTGTCTCGTTGCTGGTTTCCTCTCTGGATATGCTCATGGCCGTCATCTGATGGGTCACAGGAGTCTGAGCGCTGGGAGCATGTGCAGCAGACAAACAAAAAGAGAAAACACAAGTATTTTCATTTGATAGACAGCTATGTGGGAGAGACCTTCAGCCCATAAAGTTTATTTCCTTATATTCAAAAGTAGGTCAGGAGCACAGCAGGTCAATTCCCCTTGAGATCGGGGATCAAAGTTCTTTATAGACATAAATGGAATGAATCTATGATGATCTCAGCTTCCTTTTGCACCCAATTATATCTCAAAGACAAGGCAAGAGCCTATCCAAACAAGTCCAGGGGCAGGAAAACACAGTTATGAGTCAGGGCTGTAATGTGATGGTAGAGCTCAGTGCAGCTCTGTCCTCCTCCCCATCAAACAGTCCCAAGGTCTCTAATCCTGCTGTCACAGCTTCCAGACTGGGTCATCAGCAGGTGCTTTCACTTAGAATCACACCACATTCTGAGCTGATGGTCCTCGTGATCCGTCCAAGTCCAACTCTTGGCCCTGTGCAGGAAAACCCCAAAAATCCCAATACTTGGGACTGAGCAGAAATTGAACAGTTGAACAGAGCCAGGGACAGACAAGGTACACTGGCTGCAGGAGAACCAAGATGTCACTTAATTTACTACCAACCCTCTGATACCTCACTCTACTCATCAGACAGCAGCAGCAGCAGATTGAGGGACATTTCAATCTTCCAAATAAACCAGAGTCATAACACAAAGTCTGACCCAGCCTGTTCACAGACATATAAAGGATGACAGCCTGTCCCTTGTGTCCCAGAGCTGGATTTAAGCAGGGTTTAGATCCCCTCCCCTCCAGACTCTGCCCCTACCTGGCTTTTGCATCCTCAGGTGTGGAGTCTCCCTCTGCGCGCTGTCCCGCGATGGCCTCGGGAGCCATGGGGCTGCTGCTGGGACCACTGGGTGCTGTGAGACAAGAGCAGGCTTGGTCAAATCTCTGGGAAGTATCAGCAAGTTCCTCAGGTGCTGGACACTCAAGGAGAAAGCAGAACGAGCACTTCCAGCAGGCCTTACACTCCTGTTCCCTACTGGAGCTGGGAGGGCACACCCCTGTTGGGATCACTCCCATACCCCTGTTCCTACACTCTCCAAATTTGTGCATGGGACACCAGAGCTGTCTGGATCTTGAACCCAATGGCACTTTGTAACTTCTCCAAGGTGTAAGAACCAGATCCTCATCTGCTGAAAGGAACAAGCTTCAGCAGGCACATATGGGTTTGTGTCAGCTGAGGATCTAAGCTGGGGTCTTAGGAAGAGCCTTTGTCAGGAAAAGTCATGTTCCTGAGCATATTTTGTGTGGGTGACTCAAGGGAAGCCATGATGAATTCCATGACCCCCAGGAATAAACTGTGGAAGAACTCTCAGAGGCATTTCTCACTCTGTACACGTGGCATCTGCACGAACCCCCAGCAAAAGAGATCCCTGCTCACGTTTCAGAGAGCATCCTTCCCCTGCTCCCATCCCAAGTGCAGGAAACAAACCTTGTAAGTCATGGCTTTTAGATATCATACTGTTAAGATAAGAATATTATAAAAATAGGCCAAATAAAATTTCATTGTGGGGCTTTGTCATGGTTCCCAGCAGTCAGCACCTAATCAGGGAGCAGGAAATAGCTGAAAGCTGGGATCACCATTATCACATGTGAAATTCTACAGTTTACTGGAAGGTGCTGGCTGGGATGGGCCTTCACAAACTGGTGGGACTGGGAAGAAAGCAAGTGTCCCTCCTGACAAGGAACAGAAGTGCTTGAGGGCTTGGGTCCCTGATTTAGAGCCTTGGGCATCCATAGAAAAGGAAATATGATTTTTCTAGGAGGGGGTAAATCTGCTAGTGGCCAGGCACCAGCACCATGCTGAACACAGATTGTATCCAGACACCCATTTAAGACAGATTTCCAGGAAAAAATCCTCTACCTGGAGGGCTTATCCGGTCACTGCTCTGCTGCCTCTGCAGGAACTCCTTGTAGCACACGGAGCACATGCCGTTGGTCCGGGGGCTGCCGTAGAAGCCGCAGCCCGTGGTACACAGCAGAGGCACCTGCGTCTGGTTCGTCTCCTGAGCCATCCTCGCCCCTCCGAGGCACCGAGCTGCAGCCAGCAATCAGAAATAAACAGCTGTGAGGGCCTGAGCACCCGGGCATTGTGTGCTGCAGCTGATCAGGAAGGAGCACAAAGGATCCCAAGAGAGCCCGGTTCCTGCACGTGCACAACCACACCAGGCCCCCAGACCCTCGAGCAACTCAGGGCTCCTAAAATCCATGTCCTGGGGCCCTAAGTCATCCACAGCTGCCCAGAGCCAGACTGCAAAGCCAACAGGAACTGGCTCCCAGCTCTCCCTGCTGCACCACGAGGCTCCCTAAACTCCCGGTGACACACGAGCACGTCAGACCCCAACAATCCGCTCTGCACCGGTACCAAATGTGCCCCCACAGCACTATCGATGCCCCCCCCGTGAACACCCACACCTCACACGCCCAGTGCAGGCCCAGTCAGTCACATTTTGGTTTTCATTTCGAGCCTGGTTTAGTTTTTTAATTCTCAGGAAGATGACGCAAGCGATGCAGAAAGAACCCACTGACGCTCTGCTCTGACATACGTGGGTAAGGGGAACATTAGCATGGTTAGGCTGGAAATAAGGATAAGGTTTTCTTTCCAGCAGTAAGATGTGATTCCAGAACACCTTCCCAGGGAAAACAGCCGACACACTGAAACCTAATTTTAAATTTAATCTTAATAATTTCTCTCTGGATCACATGCAGTTACCTCCAGCCCCAGGAACCAGCCCCTTCCAGCCACACACGGTGTAGCATTTACAGGGCCAAACCCACCACAGTGCTCCAAATGAGAACCATGAGGCACAAACAAAAACCACACACAATTCCAATGTGTGTGGACAACGTGGCTGCAGCCAGTCCAACTCTGACACAGAACAAGGGGAGAGGATGTGCGCAGGACCATGGTGGGTGCGGGTGGCTCCAGCTCGGGCACAAAGCCACGCCGTTGGTACCAGGAGCTCCCAGCAGTGCTGCCTTTGTGGGGTGCATGAAGTACCCACGACCTCCCAGCCAGCCCTGCCGCTTCCCTTCCTGCTCCTACAAAACTTGCTTCACCGAGGGAATAAACAAGACAAACACGAAACCATTACCCTGCCAGGAGCGCTCCCGTGGGACGGAACCGGATCACCTCTGGTTTATCCCTCCTCGTCCCCAGCTGGGGGATGCGGGTTTCGGCTCCGCACCCGGGGGTCCCCCGCAGAGCTCAGACCAGCGCTCCCATGGCCACACCGGGACCCTCCCGGCCCGAACCGGCCTCTCCTCGGGCACTCGCAGCCAGGGCAGCCCCGGCAGCCGCGGATCCCTCGGGGGTCCCGGCTGGCGCCCGCTGCCACACGGACAAACCTTGGGGAGCTGCTGTCGATCGAGTCCCTGCGAAGAGAAGGGGCCGCGGGCTCAGCCCTCCCCGAGCGCCGCACGGCCCAGCCGGCCGGACGGGCCGAGCCGCGGCCCCCGCCGTGCCCGGGCGGCCCGAGGCTGCCGGGACCCCCCCCGTCCGGCCGGGGAAAGACCCCCGCCCGCTCGCCCCCTCCCGCGGCCGGCCCCGGCCCGCCGCCCCCGCCCGCCGCGGCCGGGCCCCGCTCCCCGCTCCCGGCCCGCGGCGCTAATCGAGGCCGAGGCTCCGCGGCCTGCGCGGAGCGGGAGCCCCGGGCCGGGCCCCGCTGGCCGGGCCCCACTCACCGGCGGCGGAGAAGGGCGGGCGGCCCCGGGCCGGGCCGGGCCGGCCCCGGGAGGCTCAGGCGGGCGGCGGGCAGGGAGCGCTGCCGGGAAACATGGCGGGCGCGGGCCCCGAGCGCCTCCCCCGGGGAGGGCCCGGGACGGGGGGGACGGGACGGGGGGGACGCGAGGCCTGGGACGGGGCCGGGGGTCTCGGTGCGAGCCGGGGCGAGGGCAGGGGGCTGCGACAGCCCTCGGGGACACGGGCGGGGTGCAGGGCAGGGGCTGGGGTGTGGGTGTGCTCAGCAAAGCGGAGCGGGCTGTGACCCCCCCGGCTGTGGGAACAGGAGTGTCGGTGGGCTCCGGGAATACCGGGGAGTGCTGTGACCCCCAGCTGTGGGAACAGGAGTGTCGGTGGGCTCCGGGAATACCGGGGAGTGCTGTGACCCCCGGCTGTGGGAACAGGAGTGTCGGTGGGCTTTGGAATACCGGGGAGTGCTGTGACCCCCGGCTGTGGGAATAGGAGTGTCGGTGGGCTTTGAGAATTGCGGGGAGGGGGCTGTGAGCCCTCCCTGCCTGGCCATAGGGGCATAGGGCAGGGGCTGGGGTATAGGTGTGCTTCAGCAATGGAGGCGAGGGCTGGGACCTCCTGGTTACAGGGATTGCGGTGTACGTGTGCCCTGACTGTAGGGGAGGGAGCTCTGACCCCCTTGGCTGTAGGGCCAGGGTTATAGATGTGCCCTGTCTATAGCTGAGGGCCTGAGAGCCTCACGTGGGTGTGTGGGGTGGGACACAGCCCGCTCCCCTGCAGAGAGAGGGGTCACAACCACACCCAGGCTGTAGGAAGGGGGGTGAGACCCTTGTCCCTCGAGTTATAGGGGCTGGGACACTGCGGGGGCTCCAGCTGCAGGGCAGGGGACTGGGGTAACTGGGACATGGCTGTAACTGCTGGGGAAGAGCCTGGACAGCGCTCTGCTCACACCCCATCCATAGGGGAGGGATGCCAGCTCTGCCCCAGCGGCAGGAGAGGGGCTGAGACCCCCAGCTCTGGGGTTTGGGGCCATACACCATCCATAGGATGGGTGGGATGCTCCAGCTGCAAGGGATTCCCAGCTACAAACTGTTCCTGCATCTCTTCAGCACGCACTGGGGGATGTGGGGGTTTATTCAGTCAAAGCTTTGCTCAGGTGGCCCAGCTGGTCAGGGGGCTGATTTCCTTCTGAGCCCGTGTGCCCAGCCCTGCGTGCAGGACTCCCCTCCGAGCCCGTGTGTCCGTGCTGGGCTCCAGGACTCTCCTCCAAGCCCTTCCCGGGGGGTCCAGCCCTCCCCACTGCCATTGCCATGGGGGCAGACCCCGCAGGAGAAAACGCCCGCTCCCAGCTCGGCTGGAGAACACCGAGCAGCAAAACCCCCGGGAAGCCACTGCCAGGGAGTCTCCCCAGCACCTCCCTGCCCAAAGCCCTACAAAGAGCTGTGCCCTGAGCTGCGGCGGGGTTCGGCCCGGGTTCGGTTTGAAGAGAGGCGCGGGCCAGGCTCCGCTCTGGGGGTGCCGTAGGGAGCCTTTGGGGCAGCGCAAAGCAACCTGCGGGGACAGGCTGGGACATTGCCAGTGACAGCACCCCGGGCCGGGAGCGCGGCCACCAGGTGGCACCTGGAACCCACGGACGTGGGCACGGGTACCCAGAGAGGGTGAGGGCACAGAGGGTGGGTGTACAGGTACCCACAGAGGGTGAGGGCACAGGTACCCAGGGAGGGTGAGGGCACAGAGGGTGGTGTACATGTACCCAGAGAGGATGGGTGCACAGGTACCCACAGAGGGTGAGTGAACAGGGACAGTGGGTGTGGGTACCTGGGGAAGGTGAGCACACAGGTACCCAGGAATGGCGAGGACACAGCTACCCAGGGACAGTGGATGCACATGTACCCACAAATGGTGGGCACACAGCTACCCGGGAATGGTGGGTGCACAGGTACCCAGTGAGGGTGAGGGCACAGAGGTTGGGTGCACAGGAATGGTGGGCACACAGGTACCCACAGAGGGTGGGTGCACAGGGATGGTGGGTGTGAATACCCAGGGAAGGTAGGTACACAGGTACCCAGGGATGCAGAGTGCACAGGTACCCAGGGATGGTGAGCACACAGGTACCCAGGGACAGTGGGATATCCAGGGATGGTGAGTGCACAGGTACCCACAGACAGTGGGCACACAGGTATTCAGAGATGGTGGGTGCACAAGCACCTGAGGTGGGTGAATTCACAGGCACCCTTGGACGGTGGGTGCACAGGTACCCAGGGATGGTGAGGACACAGGTACCCAGTGACAGTGGGGGCACAGGTACCCACAAATGGTGGGCACACAGGTAGCCAGGGATGGTGGGTGCACAGGTACCTGGGGAATCTGCATTCACAGGTACCTGGGGACGGTGGGCGCACAGGTACCCAGGGATGGTGAACACACAGGTACCCAGGGACAGTGGGATATCCAGGGATGGTGAGTGCACAGGTACCCACAGACAGTGGGCACACAGGTATTCAGAGATGGTGGGTGCACAAGCACCTGAGGTGGGTGAATTCCCAGGCACCCTTGAACGGTGGGTGCACAGGTACCCAGGGATGGTGAGCACACAGGTACCCAGTGACAGTAGGGGCACAGGTACCTGGGGAAGGTGAAAGCACAGATACCCACAGAAGGTGGGCACACAGGTTCTCCTAGAGGTGGGCACACAGCTCCATGGGGATGGTGAATACACAGGTACCCTGGGAAGGTGTGAGCAGGAGTTACCAGGGAAGATGTGTGCACAGGTAACCGGGGAGTGAGGGCATAGAGGTGCCCATGGAAGTGGGGGCACAGGTAACTCACACACCTGCAGCCTCCCAGGCATCCCTCACTCACTGCCAGCCCTGCAGAGGGGGGGGTCCCTGGACCCTGCTTTGTTAGTGAGGGTCACTCAGCCAACAAGGCTCCCTTGGCTAATGAGGTCCCTTGGCTCTTGCAGACGGATGGGGCTGCCAGCTCCAGCCCAGTGTGCCCCTGGCTCCTGGGGCTCCCCACCCACCCTCTGGTGCTGCTGTCCTGCTCCTCAAAAAACCCCTTCAGCTTTGGGGATCAGGGCACCCTCTGGGGGGACAAAGCCCCAGCAGCCCTGGCTGGGCAGGTGGAGCACAGGGGCTGCTCTCAGGGCAGTTGCAAGGGGATCAGGAGGTGCCTGACCTGGGGGCTCTGAGATCCCACCCGTGGCTGAGACAGCATGGCAGGAGCTGGGGACACTGTGCTGGGGAGGCAGGGGGCACCAGAGCAGGGCAGGCTGGGCAGTGTGATATTAATACACATTTTCCCGTGATGTTCTGGCACAATTTTCAGAGCCAAAGCCGGAGGGAGCTCCTGGCCGACACAGCCTGGGTTTGTTTCTCTCCCTCTTCACTCTCCCCTCACCCCCAGATCCAGCGGTCCCCCCACCCCTGTGGCTCCCAGAGCACCGGGACGTGTTGCTGGAGCATCGTGTCCATCTGTCCTTGAGCCGTGGGAGAGGAGAGGGGAGCTGCCCCCATCCCTGCCGGCATCAGCCCTCTCTCTCCACAGCATCTTCTCCGCCTGGCTTATCTAATGGCTGTGGCACGGCCTTTAAATGTCACCCACTAAAGAGAGCACGACGGCGTCCGGGAAGGGAGGGGAGGCTGGGTGAGACAGGATGGGAAAAACAGGAGCAAAACAGTATCGATTTCCAGCCAATTATCACTGTTATCAAAGCAGAGCAATTAAAGGATGAGGCCACATCGCCAATACCCGGCTGCCCCTCCGAGGCGAGGCGCGGGCTCAGCGGCTCTGTCGAACACACACAAGCACACAAACACATCCGAGCGCCCCGTTCCCTCTGTGCGTGTGTGTCCGTGTGTGCTCGGGGCACACGCGTGTGCACACACACACACACACACACACACGCACACAGAGGGGTCCTGAGCTCCGCCGCGTCTGCTGAGCTTGTTTTCCCGGTGGAGTTAATCTCCCCAGCCCGCTTCACCGCCTCGATCTCCGCGCAGCCAGGATGCGCCTCCCTCCATCTGGCTCTGCCTGAGCCCAGGGAGGGTGGGGGGCGCTGGGGACGGCTGGCAGAGCAATGCCCGGCGAGGGGCTGGATCTGAGGGAACTTAGCGCCTTTCTCCTCCTCAGGTCGTCTAAAATGTTCTCTCTCCGTGTGCCCATCCCTCCTCCTCCCTCCTCCTTCCCGCTGCCCCCAGGTGCAGGGCCTGGCTCCGACCCTGCTGTGCCCCAGGGCTCTCCCAGGCTGCCAGCTGGGCACTTGCCCTGCGATGGTTTTGGCTATTTAGGCTCTTGCAGGATGGATGTTGGAGCCACACAGCTCCCAGTCACACCATCCCTGTCCTCGGTTTGTTCAGCTGGAGCCCAGGAGACTGAGGGGAGGCTCCTCGGGGGCTGCAGCTCCTGCCCAGGGCAGGCACAGGGGCAGGGGCTGAGCTCTGCTCTGGGACAGGGACAGGAGCCCAGCAAGGGCTGGAGCTGGGCCAGGCCTTGGCATGGAGCTCAGGGCAAGGTTCTGCCCCCCGAGGCTGCTGGGCACTGCCCAGGCTCCCCAGGGAATGGTGCCAAGGCTGCCACAGCTCCAGGAGCTCCCAGGGCTGCTCAGGGTGGGGTTCTTGGGGTGGCTGTGCAGGGACAGGGGCTGCACTGGATGACTCTTGTTAGTCTTTTCTCACTCAGGATATTCCAGGATTTTATGATTCTGTGATCCCATCACTGGTGGGTGGTGTTTGGGAGCACCAAAGATGCCAGCAAGGACCAGACCTCTGGCTCAAAATGCAGCCCAGAGCAGTAATGGGGGTTACAAGTGGAGGATACACTGTGTCACAGCACAGTGACCCAGTGGCACTGGCACAGGGTGCCCAGAGCAGCTGGGGCTGCCCCTGCATCCCTGGCAGTGCCCAAGGCCAGGCTGGACAGGGCTTGGAGCAGCCTGGGACAGTGGGAGGTGTCCCTGCCATGGCAGGAGTGGCACTGGGTGGGCTTTAAGGTCCCTCCCAAGCCAAGCCAGTCTGGGGTTTTACAAACACCCTCAGTGAACAGCCTGAGACATGGTTCCAGCACTGGGAGGGTCAAACCCCCACAGCCAGGGGCAATCCCTGGTTGGGCAGACCCCAAAGCCTCCCCCTCCCAGCCTGGCAGCCTTGGACCCAAGGGCTGCACTACCCACATCCAGTGGCACAGCTTGAGAGCAGCATCTCCAGCAGCCATCCCAGGAGATGCTTCCCAAGCATCTGGGGAGGAAGGGAAGCTGAGCTCTGGTCCTATTGCCTGGGAGGGAGCTTATATGGAAAACCACAGAGGCTGACAACAGCAGAAACCCTTGTTTGGCCTTGGCCACACTTCTCAGCAGCTCAGGAGCCCCATGCTGGCTCTCACCACTGAGAATTGCTGCTTGCCTGGGGAATGAGCAGGACCTGAGCCCTGACACCCTGCCTGCTGCCTGGTCCCCCCCACTGCCGTGTCCCCTGGCTGCTGGCTGTGCACAGCTAACACATTAACCTAGTGCTGCGCCCGCCCCCGGCCCCGCACTCCCTGCCTGTGTGACACACATCTGGGCCAGCACAGAGGTGCAGGGGGGCATCAAATCCTTTTAAAAGGCTCAGTGGGTTAGAAACCCCCTTGCAATTACCACCTTCTCCTTGTCTGGTGCACACAAAGGACCCTCCGGGGTGCTGGGCATGTTCCTGACAAACCCAACAGAGCCGCGGGAGCCAGGAGGAAGGGACGGACGCAGGAGCCTTTTCAGACTCTGCTATTTGGTTGCAAACTGCTTAATTTCCTGAACAAAACGATATTTTTGTTGTTGTTGTTGTTTTGATGGAAAGGACAGCACTTTTTTGGCATGGTACAGTCCCAGGGCTATTCATCCGTCACCACAGCAACGAGCTCCATCAATGGCCATCCGAGATTGCGGATGATTAGAGACAACATGTAAAAGGTGGAAGACGCTGGGCACCTCGAAAACCTCGTCTTCCCAAATGACTTGAATTATCCTCATTATTTCTCCCCGGCCAATTCTCTCCCCAGTCCGCAGGAGACGTCGCTGTTATATAAACACGGGAAGAGCCAAGTTATGAGAGCAGGTGGATGAGAAGGGAATGGTCCCTTCTGATGGGGACTGACCTGGAAAGCTCATGACATGGAGGATGAAACCCTGCGAGGTGCTCAGGGCATCCTTCTGTGCCTGGAAGTGGGGAGGAGTGGGGCCACGCTGCTGTCAGGGCACTGGGGACCATGGCTGAGCCTCGGGGTGGGGTGAGCACAATTTCTGCTTTTCCCAGTCCTGCAACTCTTCCCTGAACTGTGCCAGCCCATTCCAGGGACACAGTGAAGAGCTTCTTGTTGGTTTGCACCTCAAGGACCCAGCCCATCACCACCACCAGTTTTTGGGGTAAACCAGAGAGAAAGAGGACACTGGAGCCTGGAGAAGGTGTGACATGTCCCAGTGGAGGGACTTCCTGTGGTGGCAGTGTCCTGAAACATGGCAGCCCTGAAACTTTAATGCCCACCTGCAATATTCATGGTGCTTCCGACAGCAGCAAGGTGGGAATTGTGCAGAGCAGCCTGAATATTTCATGGGGGGCTCTGCACTGGGATTTTGGGACCGTTTCCTGCACTGCCACCACAGCCCCACCCTGCCATGGAGTCTGAGCCATCCGGTGTGGAGGAAGAGTGATGGCAGGATCACTGATCACAGACCCTGATCTGCAGCCAGAGAGTCCCTCAGAAATAATCAATGCATGTTTTGGCCCTGCCCAGAGTGGGAGGAGAGGTCATGTCCTTTTGGGCATCTCTCTGCTCTGGGGGGGATCAGGAGACCCGGGGTCTGCAGGGTGACCTCCCCAACTGGCTTTGGGGGATGTCCCCCACTCTGAGTCCCACAGCACCACAGAGGGGCCCCAAGAGCCCTCCCTGGGCTGGGATGTCCTGGTGTCACTGCAAGGGACAGCTGTCCCCAGTCCTGTCCTCTCTGGCTGCTGCAGGGTTGTTTCCTTGCTAGAGGCCCTTGTCCCAGGGCCATTAGAGGCATGGGAGGTGACAGTCACACGGGTGGCTGGGATCCAGGTCAGCTCTCCATTGGGATATCCCCTCTGTGAGCCAGGTGCTCACAGCCAGCCTTACACAGGATCCTGACCCAAACTGACCCAGCCCACGATGGCAAAAGGTCCCCAGAGCAGTGACACCACAGTGGGGGGGGAGGTGATGGTGACAACATCAGGGGACAGCAGCTCCTCCCCATCCTCTGCAGCCCCCTTGGCTGCAGCCCTTCCTGAGCACTCCCTGCCTGGGGGGCTGCTGGGGGGTGGCTGCCTCTGAAGGGAGCCCCAAGGGCAGCAGAGCCCACCATGGCAGGGACAGGGCTCAAGCACCCTCCTGGTGCCAGCAGAGCCACCAGCTCTGCAGAGCCCATCATGGTGCATGTCCCCTCCTCACTCCGTGCCTCAGTTTCCCCTCTGTGTCCTGGGGATGAGCCCTCTGTCTAGGGCATTTTCCAGGACCTCAGGCGAGAGAGTGGGATATCAGTTATAGGAATGTGCCCTCTGTTGATGGAGTCACCAAACTCTCCTTCGTCCCCTCAAAAAAGGAAAGAAGCCCAGAAGTTTCTCTCCTCTATTAGGTGAAAAGGCATCTCACAGGACCTGGGGGACTTCACCTCAAACTTAAGGATAGCTAATTGCACAGGAGCCAAAAAGTTCCACCTGGGCAATTTAGAAAAAGAGGAGAACAAAGAAACCAATGCCTTTTGTGAGGTGTTTTACCAGGAGCAAGACCCTCTTGCACCTGGATCAGTTTTTTCCTGCAGAGTTTGTTATTTTGCCTTTTATTGAACCTTTTTGTTTCCGACACTACCACAGAAGCCATCCTGCTGATTTTATGCCTTCTAAGGTAGCTGAGCTATCTTGGGGGAGAAATAGATCTCCAAGAGCTTATGAGACCTGACTCGAGGAGGCTCCTGACTCCATCCAAGGACAGACCCCAGCCCTGGAAAGGGTGGCCAGGGGTACGAGTGCCCATCCTTCTCTTCATCGATGGAGCAGCACAAGGAGGCAGAGTGTGGGTGCTTCCCCTGAGCCCAGCACCAGGCAGGATCAGCTTTGCTTCCCTTCTGGAAGGATGTTGGGGCTTCTCCTTGGAGCAGGGGACTGGGGACTGCTGTCACCACCCCTGCATGGCTCCTGGGGTACAGGGACATGAGGGACAGCTCTGGCCCAGTGTGGGAAGGTGGCTGTCCTTGGGGCAGTGCCTGGTCCTGGAGAGTGAACCCTGCACTGTTTTGACTTCCTTTTCTGTTAGAGCCACCCTTGCTGTCCCCCAGTGCCACATGTGAGGTGCTGGCACCTCTGCTCTGGGGCATTTGGGCCATTCAGGGCTCCATGTGCTGACTCCTGGCTTGGGCTCTTCCCCTCCTTCAGTCCCCACCACGTCCCCAGTGCCCCTGCTTAGGGAGCACCCCCTGGCCAGGAATGCCCCCCAAATCCCACCTGCCCCCAGCTCCCCAAGCTCCCCTTTGGGTCCCATCTGCTGCCCTGCACCCCCAGCACCTCAGGGCAGGGGAGGAATGGCCAAAACCACAACAGGGAGCCATGGCTCTGATCAGGCTCGATTGGAGCCGATAATTAACAAGAGAAGATCGATAAGGGAAGCAGCTGTGCTGCAGCCAGGGACAGGGACAGGGACAGGGACAGGGACAGGGCTGGGGCCCCTCCTGCCACCCGGGGAGTGCCCCTCTCTGTCCCCCTGTGCCCCCTCAGTGCCGGGGCTCTGCTGGCATCCCGCATTCCCACAGGAGGAGGATGGGAGATGCACACTGAGGGCTTGGCCATGTCCCCCGGGGAACCAGCCACCACCACCAGGCTGGGGGTGACAACGGGGGGACCCCTCCCCATCCCACAGACCCCAGGCCACACAGGCAATGCAGCCGGAGCCCACGCTCCAGGTCAGGGAGCTGCGGGGTGGGAGAAGGAGTTAATTCCTACACCGAAAAGCTCTTTGCCGGCATCTCGTCTCTAATGGAAGAGTCATGTCGGATTAGCGGGAGGGCGGACGAGGCGCCGAGCGAGCGCCCGGCCCGGCGGGCCCGGCCCCGGGGACAGCGGGGGCAGCCATGCGGAATGGCAGATCTGGGCCACTGTGCCAGCGCCGCCGGGGCCACCGCGGCAGGGACGGACCGGGGGAGCGGCCCCGTGGAGATCCCACGCGGGATTCCATCCTCACCCACTCCCCGAAGCCGGGGATGCTTCACCTGTGTGCCCACCTGGGGCTCGCAGGGGAGGAAGGGAGGGAGGAAGGGAGGATGCTCCGGGAAGGACGAGAGGGAGCGAAACCCTCGGGGCACGGCGGGGTTTGGGGCTCAGGGGCCACTGGACCTTCCTGCGGTGCCGGTGCCACCGGAGGGGAGGGGACAGCGGGGGGGACACGGCAGGTGAAGGCTGAGAGACCGAAATTCCCTGTGGGGACTGCTCCAGACCTGCGGGATCGCGACAGGAGCGGGAGGGAGAGAGGGGGAGGGAAGGGAAGGGAAGGGGAGGGAAGGGAAGGGAAGGGAAGGGAAGGGAAGGGAAGGGAAGGGAAGGGAAGGGAAGGGAAGGGAAGGGAAGGGAAGGGGGGACGCCCCAAGCTCCAGGGCTCCGCAGCCGCTGCAATCCAATCGCCGAGGGCGAGCAATGCCCGGGCGATGGAAAAGTGGGTCAGGCACATTGGACACCATGTGCTCCTCCTCTCCTTTCACACTCCTTATCGCAGAGCCGATGGTAAATAAACCAGCCCGTCTCCCCAGCAACCCCGGCGGGCGCTGGGCTGTGCCGGGAGCGGAGTCCAAGGTGAGCCACGGTGGCAGCCATGGGAGCCAGCCCGGGCAGCTGCGAGGCCGGGCTGAGCAGGAAGCCCCAGCCCATGGTGGGAGCAGGGTCTGCCCGGCTGCCAGGGACCCCCACCCCGCTCTGGTGGGGTGGGGAATGTGGGGAAGGCCTGTGTCCTGCTGTGATGCTGCCCCTGCAAAGGACACTGAGTTCTCCCGAGCTGTTTGCTGGTTCTGGCAGAGCCCAAGATAGAAAAACTCCAGAAAATGGGGATATTTGCCACGAGGAAGCATGGTGAGGTATTTGAGGCACCTTGTCTCCCTTGAGATCTGTCAGCAGGAGCAATGGCTGAGAGCCTCAGAGCATCCCTGACCCACTGACCTGTAAAAAGGAGGCATCCCAGAGGGGCCCCACCCTGTATCACCCCACCAAGCATCCCCTCCTCAGGTAACCCCAGTGGCTCTCCCGAGGCAGGGCTGGTTTGCTGCCACCCCCCCTCCAGCTGCTTAAATCAAGCAGAGCCCTTTGTTTTCTCCTTTCATATTATTTAATTCTCCTCTCCTCACTTGCACTGCAGGGGCAGTGGCTAAGCCCAGGGCTTTGCTAAGCTGGGATCGTATTAAAAGAGCAGAGAGGAAGAGAGTTTCTGGTGCTAAGCTGCTTGTGGTAACAAAGATGGATTTAAGGAAACTGCTCCCATAGCGATATTATTGCCCAAAAGCACCCAACCCCAAGGGAAAGCACCTGGGGATGCAGGGAAAGGCCTTGGGAGGTTCCAGCTGGGATGCAGCAGCAGCAGCCCCGGCACTGCAGGGCTGGGGGTCCTGTGTGGGGCCACCAGGCGAGGCCACAGCTGGAGCTGGGACCCACAAGCAGGGCTGAGCCCCTCGGGGCGGGCTGGCACCGGCCCCTGGGGCTGCCCAGCGGTGGGCGGCTCACCTGGGCTTTGGCTGCATTAAAAGCTAAGCCCTCTGGCGCGGCTTTTTCCAGAGCAGCAGCCAAAAAGGCGCTTACGGGGCCGAGGAGGGCGCCTGCCAAGCCCTAATTAGGGCCGCTCAGCGGTGCTAAGGCGCAGCCCCGGCCCCGGCAGGGCGGGGCTGAACGCACCGGGGATGCCGCTGCTGGCCTTGGGGTGTTCGCTGGAAGGGGGAAAATCCTCCTTCCTTCCTTCCTTCCTTCCTTCCTTCCCAAAATTGCACCAGAGGGGAGCTGGCAAGCCTTCCTTTGGGCTTGGCATGCCCAAACCAGCGGGATGCAGGGATCAGAGCCCGGGCATGGGGAGGGCCAGCAGCAGATTTCTGGGCACTTTCCTCTTCCCTGCTCTTTACCTCGCCTTCTCTCTGCATTAACATGTTAACTTTGGCCAAGAGCTTTTCCCACTGACCTACTGATCTTTCCTATTTTGGTCCTTGGAATTAAGGGATTGCTGGGATTAACTTGCACTAAAGCCTCCAGATCGGCTCTGGAACGGGACGCCCAGGTACGGGCACCACGGGCACCGGGGGCACCGGGGGCACTGGGGGCACCGGGGGCAGGAGCCTGGCAGTGCCCGAGGGCCCAGCACGGGTGGGACAGGGCAGCACCCCACTGTGCTGGCAGCTCTGCTCCTGCTGCTCCCATTGCCAGGGTTTGGGACCTGCTGTGCTCAGGGCCGGGCACCCATAGGCAGGGTGGGGTGCCCAGAGCCCCCCAGCAGGGATGGATGGGTGCTCTGAGGGTCAGGGTCTGCCCTGGCAGCAGGGATGCCACCGAGGGGCTGTGCAGCTTCCAACCCCTTCCCCAGGGAGCAGCTGCTCCCCATGGCAGAGCCCTGGGTGGGCAGCAGGACAGGACCTTGCCCAGCACCATTCTCCTGCTGCCAGCCCCAGCCTGGGGTCCCTCAGTCATCCCCAGCTGAGCCCTGGAGGGGGGATGCTCCTGGCACCTCCACCCTATCCTGCCACATCCTCTGCCTGCCCCACAGGGTGATGCCCCAGTGCCACCAGCCCCCAGAGCCTCACTATTGGTGGTGAAAACAGAGCCCCCATCTTGGTGGCCCTGAGCCATCTTTTTGCAGCCTTTCCACAATATTCCAATATGGGGGTAAAATAAAATCTCCAAATTTACCCTTTTCACCCCAGATTGGAGGTTCCCCTTAAAGGCAGGTGGCTTTTCCACCTGGAGGGACCATTCCCCATCCCTGCCCCAGCCCTAGGGACTGTGTCACTGCCAAGTGCCCCCATCTGTCCCAGGACCCCTGTGCTCACCATCGGGCATGGGGGAAGCAGCATCACATGAAACTCAGCAATTTTGTGGCTGGGAAGTTCAAAAAGATGGAGGTGAAGGAGGGGCTGGTGGGGGGGGCAGGAACAACCCAGCTTTGAAGGTGCCTGGAGATTAACTCAAGGCCATGGTTGAGGCTCGGAGACTTTTACAGCAAAACCTCATTAAGGCAGGAGCGGGGGGAACGGGGGGAGTCAGGAAATCTTCTAAGCAGGAGGAAAAATGTTTGATTCAGCAGAAACAAGTGGGAAAAAAGCCCCCTTGAGTCCCCCCACTCCGCTTTTATCTGTCCCGGGGGGGATCGGGGCGGAATATGAAATCTGCCCCTTTCCTCTTTCCTGTTTATCTCCTAATTATGACGCTGGAGATTCGGCAGCACCGCGCGGTGCCCGGACGGTGCCGAGCTGGGGCTGTGCCAGGGGGAGCTGCCTGGGGAGCCCCTGCACCCCTCGCCCTGGGCTGAGCCCCTGGGGCTCCAGGGAGGGAGGGGATGGTGTTGGAAGGGCAGGACCATCCTTCAGGTGCCAATTTGGGTGGCATTTGTGCAGTGAGGGGGGTCAGGGCTCTGCAGCCTGGGCCAGGGAGACGCTGCCTTTGCCCCTCCCCAGGGACCACCAAGCCCAGAGGGGTGAGCAGGGCTGGGCCTGGGGCCAGGGAAACCAGGGGCAAGGGGAGCCCCAAGCCCCCCAGGGTGGGCCCTGCAGCCACCCACGGTCACACAACACCACGGCCCAGTGACCTACTTGGAGCATCAGTGAGCTACAGCAGTGTGGGATGGGGATGGAGACAGGGATGGGGATGGGGATGGGGATGGAGAGAGGGATGGGGATGGAGAGAGGGATGGGGATGGGGACAAGGATGAAGACAGGGATGGGGATGGAAACAGAGATGGAGACAGAGACAGGGATGGAGACGGGGACAGGGATGGAGAGAGGGACAGGGATGGAAACAAAGATGGGGATGGAGACAGGGATGAGGGTGCAGATGGACAGGGATGCAGGAAGAAACAGGGATACAAACAGTGATAGGGATGCAGGCAGGGATGGGGATGCAGGCAGGGATGGGCATGCAGGAAGGGATGGGGGTGCAGGAAGGGATGGGGGTGCAGGAAGGGATGGGATGGAGGCAGGGATGGGATGAGACAGGGGTGTGGATGGAGGCAGAGATGGGGATGAGGCAGGGGTGTGGATGGAGGCAGGGATGGGATGCAGGCAGGGATGTGGATGGAGGCAGGGGTGTGGATGAGGCAGGGATGGAGGTGCCGTGCTCCACCCCAGTGGGCACCCACAGCCGCTGCCCGGGGCACAGTGGGATCCAGCCCGGCCACGGTTCCCCCTCCCGCAGCCCCTGAGGAAGGCTCAGCAGTCACTAATTGCTTGGGACACCCCTCGGGGTGCGGGGGGAGACTGAATGTTCCTCCCCCGGCAGCTCTGCTGGCCACGGCTCCAATTAGCCTCGTTATCCTGCGTCGCTGCTGATTAGGGGCCGGGTAATTGCCCGGCGTTCGGTGTCCCTTAGAGCCACATGGCAGCAGCAATTGCATAAGCACCGGGCAGGCGTTACGTGAGCCGTGAGCGAGCCAGGCCAGCCCGGGGGCTCCGGTTACACCTGGCCCTGCTGTCCCCCTGCTCCCGGCCCCGGGCGGTGACAGGGACAGCCCCGCACGGGCTGCAGGACGCAGGGGTGCGCGCCGCTGCTGCCTCAGTTTCCCCCTTCTCCACGCTCTGCTTTGCACTCACAGTGTGTCTGAATGACACCCACGGCCCCATGACCCCGCAGCCCCATGCCATGGCCCCTGAACACCACAGCCACACAGCATGGCCTCACAGCCCAACAGCAGAGTCCCTCCCCATGGCCCCACAGCCCCATGACCCCACAGCCCCATGATCCCATAGCCCCATGGCCCCACAGCCCCATGCCATGGCCCCTGAACACCACAGCCACTCAGCATGGCCTCACAGCCCAACACAGAGTCCCACCCCATGGTCCCACAGCCCCATGACCCCACAGCCCCATGCCATGGCTCCTGAACAGCACAGCCTCACAGCCCCACACCACAGTCTCATTCCATGATCCCGTAGCCCCACACCACTGCCATTTGCCATGGCCTCATTACCCCATGGCCCCACAGCCCCATGCCATGGCCCCTGAACACCACAGCCCCACAACCATAGCCCCACACCACAGTCCCATTCCATAATCCCACAGCCCCACACCACCACCCCATGACCCCACAGCCCCACAGCACAGTCTCATTCCATGATCCCGTAGCCCCACACCACAGCCATTTTCTGTGGCCCCATTACCCCATGGCCCCACAGCCCCATGCCATGGCTCCTGAACACCACAGCCCCACAGCCTCCCAGCACAGTCCCATCCCATGGCCCCACAGCCCACACCACCACCCCATGACCCCACAGCCCCACAGCACAGCCATTTTCCATGGCCCCATTACCCCTGGCCCCACAGCCCGTGCCGTGCCAGCCTTTGCATAAGCAGCAGCAGCAGAGGTGCAGTGACTCACAGCACTGCAGCGGGGCCACGTGCCCAGCACCATGCCTGATCCCACTGCCTGCCAGGCCTGGCACAGCTGGCACAGCCACATCTCATGCCTGTGGTCTGAGGGCACTGCCCCGTTTGCTTTGGCACAGTGAGGGACCCCCATCCTGCAGCCCCGAGGCACTTCAGCAGCAGGGGGGGAGGGAGGGTGGCACTGGCACCGTGGACAGGACAAAGCAGTGACCCTAACCCAGCCCCTGAGCAGGGGGTGCCCCCTGTTCCACCCCCACAGCTGGGGGGGCACAATGAGGCTCAGTGGCTGCAAGTGCTGCAGTTCTGCTGCAGCCCCCCCAACCTCCAGTGCTGCCCTCACCCTCAGACCAGTGTGGGGCACATGGCTGGGCCTTCATCCACCCTGGGGCTGGGGGACAGGACCCTCATCCACCCTGGGGCTGGGGGACAGGACCCCCATCTTACCCTGGGATTGAGGGACAGGACCCTCATCCATTCCAGGGATTGAGGGACAGGACCTTCATCCACCCTGGGGCTGGGGGACAGGACCCTCATCCAGCCCTGGGATTGAGGGATAGGACCCTCATCCAGCCCAGGGACTGAGGGACAGGACCCTCATCCGTTCCAGGGACTGAGGGACCCCCAGGACCCCCCCATCCATTCCAGAGGTTGAGGGACAGGACCCTCATCCCTCTTGCCCAGCCCTGAGCCTGGGGGCTGCCCTGGGGCACATCCCCCCCCCCCCCCCCGAGGATGAGATGTGGGGACCCCAGTGCTGAGGCCCCCATCAGTGTGTTCACCCCGTGCCCCACTCCCTGCCGGGCAGCTCAGCCACTCCAGATGGGAAACTGAGTCACGGCAGGCGCCTGGCAGTGCCCTGGCAGTGCCCTGGCAGGGAGCCCAGGCAGGGACACCGCGGGGTCCGGCGGGGCCAGCCCCGGGCTCGCCGAGCCTGGGGCTGCTGTTCCAGCCCCGAGCGGGGTGAGGGGCTCTGGGTGGGGGCTCTGGGTGGGGGGCTCTGGGTGTGGGACGGGCGATGCTGGCAGAAGGTTCCCCTCTCGCTGGGTGGGGCCCGAGGGAGAGCAAACAGTGATTAAGGCGCGATGGTGTCATCCGGAATTCCTGCTCACCTCCGGGCCAGCCCGGGGCGGCTGCGCTGGTCCTGGTGGCCACTTCAGAGCTGCCACAGCCTGGCAGGGCCCCGCCGTCTGCCCTGGCCCTGATCACAAGGATTTGGCAGCGGGGCTGGGGCAGGAGGAGAAGAGCCGGATGGTGGCAAGTGTCAGTTTTTGGGTCCTTGTCCCTTCCTGGTGGCCGTTTCTGTCCTCTGCCACTGGTGCCACCTGGGCTGGGCTGGATCCAGCCCCGCTGGACCTGTCCCCCAGCATTGTCCCGGTGGGTGCAGCTCCTGGCACAGAGTCTGGGCCTGGCACCACGCAGGAACCAAGGGCAGCTCTGGCCCTCCAGCCCCACTGTTCCCATCAGCAGGAGCAGCAGCAGGAGATGCTGGGGTGAGGTCTCTGCCCCAGGCAGATGTGAATGAGCTGCACCAGCTCCTGTCACTGCATGGAGAGGGGGAGAGGGTTTTTAGGGCATGTTATGTGACCTCCACTGCAGAAACAGCCCTGGTCAAGGCTGCTCCTCTCTTAGGAGCAAATGTTACTCCAGGGGCTCAGCCACCAGTGAGCTGGCTCCACCTTGCTCTGGCTTTCCTGGGAGTGAGGAAAATTCCCCCAATTTAAACCCAGCCAAGCCCATGGGGTGAGACCCCATCAGGAGAAAAAGGGGTCGTGCTCTGGTAGAACCTCTCCACTTCCACTCATGTGGCCTCAAAGCCGTGGGGCTGAATCCCAGATCTGCAGCACCCAGCACATGCTCAGGTGACCCTGCAGCATCTCCTTCTCCCCTGGGCCTTTCCCCGGGCCATTCCCGAACCTGTGGGTGCCCCATGGGATGCAGGAAGAGACAGGGGGATGTGAACAGAGATGAGACGGAGCGGGGGGTGCCGCACACGAAGGGTTAAAGGGCCGGCGGCGGGAGCGGGTGCGTGGATGGCTGCGTGGGTCCCGCGTTGCTCACGGCAGGTGTGGTGCCGCTTATGTAACCTCATACTTTTGGGTTGCGCCGAGCACTCGGGGAGGATTTTTCGCTCTCGCTCTGCCGCGATTCAGTCACGATTGTCCCAACAGCCGCAATCGGCGACCGCCTTTAGGGAGGGGCGACTCGGCCGGGGCCGGACCCTGCGTGCCACGAGGAGTCACCGCGCTGCTCCCGCTCTCAGTTTCCCCATCCGAAATGGGGCTAATGAGGGTGACCTGCTTGGGGCAGCTCCCGTGACCCCGGGGGAGGCAGCGCGGGGGCTGCCCCCGGCCGGGGCCGCTCGGGATGCGCACCGGGCCGGGAGCTCTGCCTCCATCCGGGGCCGCGCTACGAGCGGAGCCTGCCAAGAGCGAGGCGAGACGTCGGCCCTCGTCCCGTCTGCGTGCCCATCCATGCGGAGCAGGCAGGAAAGCCGGGAGGAAGGAGCGAATCCGACCGGCGAGAGCAGCGAACCCGTTCCCAATCGCCGTCAGCAAAATCGTGTCAGACAGCAGCGCTGGAGCGAGCTCGGCCCCTCCGCCCCCAGCCCCGGCCCCCTCCCAGCCGCAGCCGGAGCTGAGCCAGGCGGGTCTCGGCGCAGGGATGGGAGCGCACAAAACACAAAATGCCACCACGGCTCAGCCCCAGCGTCCCCCTGCCACTGCCACCCGCCTGTGCCAGAGCAGGGGAACCCCTCTGCCAGCGGCCCATCGGCATCTCTGCACCCCCGGCTCAGCTCAGGTTTGGGGTGGATGTGGGCTGAAATTGCCCCCTTCAGCTGCCATTGAATGGCTTGAGCGTTGGGGGGCTGAGGTGTCCCCTCAGGGCCCAGCTGCGAGAGCAGGAGGCCATCCAGACGGGAGGCAGTGATGCCATGTGTGGTGATGGTGATGGCGGCTGCATCTGTGCCTCTGGTGGATGTTGTCCCCACGTCCATGGCTGATATGGCTGTGCCATGCTTGTGACCACGGTTGGATGCCATGCTCGTGACAGATGCCCCACTCATGCTCATGGCAGATTCATGGCTGTGGTGATACCAGGTCCATGCCCATGGTGGATGCCAGATCCGTGTCTGCAGTGGGAGCAGTGCTCATGCCTATGGCAGATGCCTTCTCCACACCCATCAGGTCTCCAGGCCAGTGCCCCTGTCCCCAGGCATTGCTGGGCACTGCTGAGCACTGACCCTGGCACCTGAACCCCGGCCCAGCATTGCCAGGGCCAGCTGCCTCCACCCCTGTGATGTGGCACCAGGGAGGACTCTGGTGACCTGGTGCACCACAAACCCCAGCCAGGGGACTTTGCCCTGTGCTGGCACCTCGGGCTCTGCACGGCAAGGCCTGGTCCAGAGCCAGCATCTCTGCACCTCTTAGGGCAGTGTCCCTTATCCAGGGTACAGCCCCGGGCCCCAAAACCACCTGTGCCCATCGCAGCGTGAGGGATGGGGTGGGAATGCCTCCCTGCCACCTTCAAAGCTTCCCTCTTCTTCCACGGCGCCATTCCTGACCCGCAGGGCTCCCAGCTGGGATGTGCCCCCAGATCTCATCATCTGCACCCTGGAATGGCCACTTTGGGCAGCCACAGGGGGGTCCCCGTGCTCCCCACACCCCCCGGTGCCGGGTGCTGCCCCTTCTGCAAAGACCCCCAGCCCTGTCCTGTCCTGTCCTGTCCTGCCGGGTTTTTTTGGGGTCCCTGGCGGGGACGGCGGGGCTGCACGGGCGCGAAGTGAAGCAAGGCAGCCGTGATTCAGCGGGACACGCAGCCGGCCCCGTGCCTGGGCGAGCCGGGGCAGGACGGGCACGGCTCGTCCCTCCCGGGGGCGGGCAGCCCCGGGGGCAGCTCCGAGCCGCCCCGGCCGGGCGGGGGTCGCGCAGACCCCGCTCCCGGGCGGGCTCCGGCAGCGCCCGCGCAGCGCCGAGCACCGGGCGGCGGAGCGGCGGGGATGGGGATGGAGCAGGAGGAGGAGGAGGACGAAGGGCAGGAGGTGGGGCTGGAAGTGAAACCGATTGGGGGGGGCGGGGCGGGCTCGTCATGTGAACGGCCGCATGCTCGGGCAGAAGTGGGTCACGGCGCGGCGGAGGGGCAGGTGCCAGAGCCGCCCGGTGCCGCCCGGTGCTTCCCGGTGCCGCCCGGTGCCTCCCGGTGCCGCCGCTCCCCGCCGCGCCCCGCGCCGCTCCGGAGCCCCGCGCCGCCCCATGCGCCCCCCGGCGCCCTGAGCGCGGCGGACACGATGCGAGGTGGGTCCGGGGGGCCGGGGGCTGCGGGGGGCAGCGGCACAAGTTGGTGCCGGTGGGGATCGGGGACACCGCACCAGCCTGGCCGAGGGGGACGGGCAGGACCCGACGTCAGCCCGGACGGGGATACGGGGGAGCCGCATCAGCCCCGCCGTGGGGGACGGGGGGACTCGGTGTCAGCGCGGACAGTGACGAGGGGGGATCCGCATCAACTTTGCTGGAGGAGGGCGAGGGGAGCCGTGAGAGCCCCGCGGAAGGGATGGGAAGGAGCCCGCAGCGGCCCCACCGGGGACACGGGGGGACCCGCAGCAGCCCCGCTGGAACGGGACAAGGGGGGAACCCGCAGCAGCCCCGCCGGGGCCGCTCTGCCTCCTCCAGCTCCCCTTTCGTTAGGAATAAAATTCTTGTTTATTTTGCTTTGCTTTCCGACGCCGGCTTAGACGCACTCTTAAGCTTTTCCCCGCACTAAACCCCTTAATCTCCTCTTCAATATGTTGCTCCCACCAGGGCTGGATTTATTGTAGTTTTTTCCCCCTTTTCCCCCTCCCCACGGCGTAGGGGGCAGTTTGGGAGGCTCCCGCAGGGACGGGCGAGGGGTCAGGTGCAATTTTGGGTGCCCCTTTTCCAGGGCAGGGGTGAGTTGTGCCAGCACCTGCCTGGTTTTACCCGTTACCAAAGGCAATTCCTACTTTCCACCCCTCTGCTTTGCCGAGCAGGCGGTGGGGAGGAGGAGGATGGAGGGAGGAAGGCTCCAGCGGGACAATCCGGCGGGGCCTGGTGATGGTGACGCAGCGGTGGCCGGGCTCAGCTCCGTTCCAGCATGCTGGGCTGGGATTTTCATCCTCCTTTAAACCATTTTTCCATCATGCCCTGCCTTCCCCGAGCCCTGAGCCCTGCCAGGACTCCCTGGTGCCCCTCCATAGGTGTGTTTTGGGGGGTGCACGACCTTAGGCTCATTTTGGGGAGTGGGCACCAGGACGTTCATCCCGAGCTCCTCAAATCCTCAAATCCTGCTTCCTCCCTGCGCCGCGGGTGCTGCGGCTCTGCCCCCGCCTCACTCTTGTGTAACGGTGGGGCTGGGGTGGGTGAGGAGGGCGAGGCGAGCCCCCCACATCCCCTTCCTGCCCCTCGACATCCTGGCTTTGCACCTTTACGAGGACGGAGGGAAGCATTATCGCCTGCCTAATTGCGATCACGCCTGGCTCTTACGTAGCACTTGCACAGCCAGCACCGGCTTAATTAGCAACTGGGCGAACTTTTCCTTTTTAAAAATATTTTTCCTTTCCCCCCATGAATTGCTGGTGTCGACCCTAATTTAGGGCCGAACCCTGCTGATGTCCCACCGTTCCCCCCAGTCCGGGCGTTTTTCCCGCAGTCCCGCGTCCTCATCCCTCTCGAAGCCCAAATGCCGCATGGCGACGCCAAATTGACTCAATCTCCATTTTCCTTCCCAAAACCGCCACCGCTCTGCCCCATTTCCCCGGGGGCCCACAGCAGCTCCTCGCTCCTGTCCTTCCCTGCGCCGCGGCTGCGCCGGGGCCGGGGAAGAGGCTTTGCCTTGTATAATCCTATACGATTTCCAGCCCTCCTGCTCACTTGTTTTGCAAGCAGCGTGGCGAGGAGCGTGCGGTGGCTCGGCAGCCTTTGCGACTTGTCCTAGTGACCTAGATCTGTCATTGGAAAAAATCAGAGAGGGCGGAGGAGGAGCTTCCCTGCCCGTTTCGGCGGCGTGCACACGCTGGCGCGGCCGGCACCCACCGGGCCCTCCCGCACGACGGCCGCGCCTGTCCCGGGACCGCAGCGCGGGCACGGCCGTGCCTCCATTCCCAAAAACCGAACCTGGAGGAGAAAGCTGTGCTCTGCCTTTATGGGGGGCCAGACGGGATTTGGGATCCCCCACCCTGATAACCCCAGGGAGAGTCAGCGCCGGGAGAGGGGAGAGCAGCGATGGGGTCGGTGGTCTCTGTCCCCATCGCACAGTCCCTGTCGCTACTCCCTGTCACGTTTAACTTTGAACTCGCGGCGGCTATTTAAAGAGCTGCTAATGTCTAAATCAGCCCGGTTTATCGGATGTGGTGAGCAGAGCTGCTCTCCTGCCTTTTTTTAGCCCCCAGGGAGATAATTCCCCCCCGGTTTAGCAGCTCTGCCGAAGGGCTTCTCCCACCGCAGCCCGGCTTGTCCCCGCCCCGGGCTGGCAGGTCCCCCCTCCCCGCAAAGGCCTCACCTTTGCCACCCTTGTGCAGCAGGCAAAGTGCAAAGGGCTGCGGGGCTGGCCTTGGCACGGCTCGGCGTGGCACGGGAGCTGCGGAACCGGAGCTGCTGAACCGGAGCGGCCCCGGGGGAGCCACATCGCCCATCCCGAGCTGCCGTTTCCCTGTTGGGGGCACACACTGCACCATGGGAGGGGGAAAAGCAGCGCTTTGCTGGAGACTGGGGAGAAAGCAAAAGCTCCGTTCGCGTGCCTGCAAGGGAAGGTGGCCAGGGGTTGCCCCAGGGCAGGGTGAGAACAGCTGAGCGCTGTTCCGGCCCAAAGTTTCCAGGAAATCGTTGCTGATCACTTAGGAAAGCAGTTCTCCCTCCAGAATCCCAGCCCGGCACGGGCCGTGGTTGTGTCATCTGAATTTTCCCTGCTGCCCACTTGGCCCCGGTGTTCCTGTGCCTGGAGCCGGGGCTGTGAACACCCGGCATGGGCCTGCCTTGTTTGGGGTTCCCGGGGGTGCAGGGATGAGGGTGGGATTTTTTGGCGGCCATGGCCAAAGTGTTGGGGTGCTGGGAGACCCCGAGGCACTGCAGCACTGGAGGCTGTTTAATAGCAAAGCCAACAGCAGATATAAAGGGGTGATAATTCCCTTTATTTCCTTGTTTATTCCTGCCCCAACAGCAAAACACAACTGTGGACGGTGGCTGTGGGGAAGTGCAGTCACTTCTGGGGCTGGAGGCTGCTGCAGAGGATGCAGGTGCAGAGCTGGGGTTTAGGGCAGGAATGGGAAATGGGGTGGCATTGTAGGTCCCTGTGTGCGTCCCTGTGTGTGTCCCTGTGGGTCCTTCTGTGTCCCTGTGTGTCCCTGTGGGTCCCTGTGGGTCCCTGTGGGTCCCTGTGCAGCCTGGACTCACCCTCCTCTCCCTGCTCTGGCTGCACCAGGGGGATGCTGAGTCCCCCTGCAAGGGGAGAGGTGGTGGAGGGGAAGCATCAGAGCCCCCCGGTGCCCTGGCTGGGGCTGGGGGATCCAGGGGGGCTGCAGGGCTGCTGCCAACTCCCAGGGGTGCCCATCCTGCAGCATCGATGGAGCCTGGCAGAGGGATGGGGCACAGAGCTCTCTCCCAGCAGGTTCACTGGCTACCAAGCCAGGGCACTGGAGAAGCACTGGGGAAGCACTGGGGGGTATTTGGGGCAGGGATGGCCCCAGAGGCACAGAGCCACCTCTGAAATACTCAGAGCTGGGATGCTGCCCCACTGCCTCCAGCAAGGACACCATGGCCTCACGTGGCCCCCCCGGGGAAGGGGTGCCCACATTCTGCCCCTGTGGGGTGACAGCTGTGCAGGCTCACCCTGGGGGACTGTGCAGGGATCTGAAGTGCACCCCAAAACAAACCCCTCCCAGGAGTCCTCACCTCACAGCCAGGGGCACCCAGCTATGCCGATGGGGAGGGGGAGGCAGCTCCAAAAATTCTCCAGCAGCAGTGGGGTCACAGCACATCCCAAGGCTTAATGGGGTGCTGAGGGTTTTGGGGTGATTCCCCCACAGCAGTGAGATCATAGGGCCGAGGGGAGGGACAGGGGGAGGATGAGGATGGGGCCACCTTCCTCCCTGCACCACAGAGAGGGGTCCAGCGCCCATGGCTGCACCCTGCAGGGCCTGCCTTGTTTTGTTTTGGGGTGCAAGAGATGCCCGCCCTTGGGGCGGAGGCGATGGAGGGGAGGGTGTGCCCGGCCCGTTCCTGCTCGGGGAGGGCGGCTCTGGCTCTGCCGAAACCGTGGAGGAGCCTCCAGCACGGGCAGGGGGAGCAGTGCTGGCCTGGAGGGGACACACACGGCCAGGTCTGGGGGGTGACAGGCGACCAGGGACACATCTGTGCCCCTCGCCTGCAGCTGCAGCTCAGGGTGGCAAATGGGTGCCCTCAGCTGGAGGTATCACCCCAAAACACCCCAAAATCCCCGCTCCCGGGGGCGGGAGGTCGGTGTGAGCCCAGCCCGGCGCGGGAGCGGCCGCGGGCCCGCAAGGGTTAAGGGCCGTGGTTACACAAGCGGCGTGGCCACGGGCAGAAAGTGTGTCAGTGGGACAGGAGGGACAGGAGGGCTGCACGCCGCACCGGGGGCATCGCCCCGCACGGCCGGGACCGGGGCCGCACCGGGCCGCTTACATAAGGGCCGGCCGGTGGCAGCGGGCCGGGAGTTGGGCAAGAAGTGTTTACAGTGGGAGGAGAGCAAATACCACCGCCGGGACATTTTAATTGCCGGCTGGAGATCATTATTACTTATTTTTTTAACCCTTTCGTTGTTTCTTTTATCCTGATTCCCTGTTTTAGCCCCATCGGGCCCGGGGTGGAGGTTCCCTGCTGCCTCCCCCGGCTCAGCCCCTCCTAAATGTCCCCCCCCGTTCGCACGGTTGGGGTGGGAGGAGATGCTAAATTCTCCAGTGGGGAAACTGAGGCACAGGGTGGGGTGGTTGGGGTGGAGGAATATCCGGGATTTGGGGTCTACTGAGATGTTTTCCCTGATCACAGTGAGATTTGGGGGATGCCGGAGCTGCCGTGGCCACCCCACCCACACCCACCTTCCTTCCCATCCCTCTGGATTTGCCCCCGGGGTGTGTTTGGGGTCGCGGGGCAGATGGGGAATGGTCCGGCCGCCTCGGGGGTCCATGGCCGCGGCACGAGGGGACACTGAAGGAGCAGACTCGGTGATTCAGCCGGGTTTCCAATCAGAGCAGCAATTAACCGTGCCGGGCTGTAATTGCCATCGCCAGGTTACGGCCGTATCTCCACGTCAGTTATTTGGGGCGAGCGTCTTAGAGCGGGTCAGGTGCCAGCGGCGGGCACGGCCGGGTAATTAGCAGGATGGTAATTAGAGCCCCAAAAGGCTGCGGGCACACGGCGGGCGGTCGGGGCTTGTCCTTCATCAGGACAGCGTCATCATCATCATCATCACCCTCAGCTCCAGCCCCGGGGGGCTCTTGTGGGGCGGGATTTGGCCACCGGCACACGAAGCCTTTGGGGTCGTTGGGGGTTTTGGGGCTCCGCTGGGGCTGCCGGGCCGCGCTCAGCCCCGGTGTTTGCCGGTAATTCCGGGGACCGGAGTATCGGCCGCGGGCGTGAGGGCGCGGCGGGCGCGATGCATCACCCGCGCTGCCGGCGGCTGCAATTAACGTTGCATAACGAGCCCGACGCCGCTTCCTGCCGGGGGTGGCACCCCCTCCCTGTGCCCCCCGCCGTGCCACCACCTCGGGCCCATCCCGGACAGGGCTCGGGCAGGGTGATGGGGAGCAGAGCGGTCCCTGCGGTCCGGCAGAGTGGCGGGAGATGGCAGCGGGATCCGGGGAATTGGGGGTGTTTTGGTCATGGGAGCTGGGGGGTGGTTTGGGGGTGACCACGAGTGGCCCTTCTGGTGCCTCCGTGCCGCTGTGAAAGGCGCTGCGGTGTCGGTGCAGCTGCGGGGGATGTGAGGATGCCCTGGACATCCCTGCCCTGCCCATCGCGGGGAAACCAGCTCTGCTCAGGCTCAAAGCACGGCAGGGGCGTAGGCAGAGGATGTGGGGAGGGGCAGGGATGGGATGTGACTCCCTCGAGTCGGGGGACAACACACAGCCCTGGGGAAGCTGCCCGGGGGAGGAGGGGTGAGCCCCAAAACCAGCTGGTGCATGTGGGGCACTGGGTTAATCAGTGAGTCAAAGGATGCAGGAGGGATCTGTTCCTCCACTTATGCCTGGAATGGGAGTGGATCCTTCCCCAGAGCCGGGGAGAGCAAACCTGCCCTGGGGGATGCAGTGCTGGCATCCCTGAGGGTACCAAGGGCATTCCTGGGGGTACCAACAGCATCCCCGGGGGTACCAAGGGCATCCCTGGAGATACCTATGGCATCCCTGAGGGAACCAAGGGCATCCCTGGGGGTACCAACAGCATCCCTGGGGGATACCTATGGCATCTCTGGGGGTACCTATGGCATTCCTGGGGATACCAATAGCATCCCTGGGATATTGAGCATCCCTGGGGGGTACCAACAGCATCCCTGGGGTACCAATAGCATCCTTGGGGACACCAAAGCCATCCCTGGGGGGGTACAAACAGCATTCCTGGGGGTACCCATAGCATCCCTGGGGTACCAACAGCATCCCTGGGGGTACCAATGGCTCCCATGAGGGACAGAGAGAATCCCTAGGAGGGACCAAGGCCATCCCTGGGGTACTGAGCATCCCTGGGGTACTGAGCATCCCTGGGGGACCGATGGCACCTCGGCTGCCCCTCTGCCCAGTGAGGCCTCACTGCCCGTCCCAGCCTCCCCCAAGCATTAAGGGACCCCAGGACCCTGCCAGGTACAGGTGGCACTGGCTGAGCACTGGGACTGTCACTCACAGAGGTGGCCCTACAGAGCACAGCCCTCCAGCAGAGCCACCGATGGCTCCCAGGGGAGAGGAGAGGCAGAAGGGAATTACCCGAGCGCGGGGATTTGCACAGGCCCAGGAGATTGGAAATAACCATAATCTGGCCCTGGGGGTTATTTTGGCGCGGCGGTGCCTGCCCAGCACCCTCGAGAGCGCCGCCAGGCAGAGCCCGGCCGGGGCTGCGGGGGCTGCAGCGGGGATTAGAGGGTGCAGAGATGCCGGGAGGCACGTACAGCCCCGGGGGTGCCGAGCATCCCCCCCGCGGGGCGGGAGGGCAGAGCCGGCCCAGATCTGGGGCAGCTGGAAAATGAGGAGGACGAAGCCTATTAGCAGCTCAGTGCCAGCGAAGCAGAAGCGGGAGGGAAGCGGATTTGTGGGGGGAAGGGGCCGGGACCTTGAGCTGGGGGTGGCTATATCGGTCCTGGGTTCAAAGGAGCTGCTGGGGGGCACGGGGGGGCCCAGAGCCTCTGCTTGGGGCACACCTCCAGCAGCAGAGCATTTGCAGGGATGGGATGGTCCCTGTGCCGAGGCTGTCCCTGTCCTGGTGCACACAATGGTTGAAAAATAAAGGCAGTGATTCCAAAACAGGGTCCCGGGCAGGCTGGGGCAGAAACCTTCCAAGGGCTTTCCTACCCTGGCTCTTGCTGCTGCGGGATGGGGGTTCCCCACACCCTGTGTGAACCTTTTAGGGACCTCTCTGAGGTGCAAGAACCCTTGTGGGTCTGTGGGAAGGGCTGAGCTGCCGCTGGGTCCAGCTCTCGTGCCTCAGTTTCCCCAGGTGCTGAGCCAGCCCGCAGCCATCCCTCTCCTCCCTCTCAGCAGTGACCATCATTAACCCCGTGGTTTCCCCCCTTTCCCCATCCACCGCAGCCCAAATCGAAGTGATCCCGTGCAAGATCTGCGGAGACAAATCCTCAGGGATCCACTACGGTGTCATCACCTGCGAAGGCTGCAAGGTGAGCCCGGGGAGGCCGGCTGCGGGCAGGGGGCGGCCCTGCCTTCCAGCGGCCGCTTCTCAACTCCTCCCATCCCATCCCATCCCATCCCATCCCATCCCATCCCATCCCATCCCGGGCAGGGTTTCTTTCGGAGGAGCCAGCAGAACAATGCCAGCTACTCGTGCTCCCGGCAAAGGAACTGCCTGATCGACCGCACCAACCGCAACCGCTGCCAGCACTGCCGCCTGCAGAAATGCCTGGCACTGGGCATGTCCCGCGACGGTGAGTCCTGCCCCGGGTCCCCAGGGGTCCCCTGCTCCTCCTCGGAGCGTGTCAGGCACTCAGGATGAAGCTGCTGCCCCCGCAGGGCCAGCCCGGTGCGAGGAGGCTTTGGGAAGCAAGAAACGCTTTTGTGTTTTCGGGGGGAAAATCGAAATCGGTTCTGTTTGGTTTGACTCAGGGCTGGTCTGGGATGGGGGGGTGCATCCAGGGGGGTCCCAGCCCCCAGCTCAGGCACTCCCAGGGCAGCCAGGGCGTTTCCCAGGGCAGCGGCTTTGCCCTGGGGGGTGAAGCTGCCCTGACGCGGCCGCCTCTCCCCCCCGGGGCAGCGGTGAAGTTCGGCCGCATGTCCAAGAAGCAGCGGGACAGCCTCTACGCCGAGGTGCAGAAGCACCAGCAGAGCCAGGAGCAGAGCGGCGGCGCCAAGGACGAGCCCGAGCCCCTGAGCCGCGTCTACACCACGAGCGTCAGCAGCGGCCTCTCGGACCTGGACGACATCTCCACGCTGTCCGACGGGCTCCTCTTCGACTTCCCCCTGACCCCTGATGGCAGCAGCACCTACTACAACCTGGACCTGCTGGCCTCGGCACAGCCCTCGCCCGACCAGTCCAGCCTGGACGTGGCTGATGCCACGCTCATCAAGCAGGAATCTCTCTACGAGCTGATGCTGGAGCCGGCGCTGTTGGCACACGGGGCGCTGGAGGGTGCCCAGCTGCCCCCTGACATCTCTGTCCTGGAGATTGGTGAGTGCCAGGGCAGGGCAGGGCAAGTGTGGGGGGTGTGTGGCCACGAGGATGAGTCAGTGAGTCAAAGGATGCAGGAGGGAGGGATCCATCCCTCCACTTACACTTGGAATGGGAGTGAGTCCTTCCCCAGAGCCAAACCTGCCCGGGGGGATACAGTGATGGCATCCCTGGGGGTACCCAGGGCATCCCTGGGGTGCATCCCTGCTGCCACCCCAGCACCTTGCAGGACACACCCGGCCCTGGGGACACACACTCAGTCTAGGGGAAGGTGTCCTTGCCCATGGCAGGGGGTTGGAATGAGATTTAAGATGAATAAGTGGATGGGATTTAAGCTTCCAACCCAAACCATTCTGAGCACCCCTGAGATATTGAGCATCCCTGGGTAGAACAATAACATCCCTGGGGGTACCAATAACTTACCTGGGGGTACCAGTAGCAGTCCTAGGGTATTGAGCATCCCTGGGGGTACCAATAACATCCCTGGGGGTACCAGTAGCATCCCTAGGGTATTGAGCATCCCTGGGTATAACAATAGCATCCCTGGGGGTACCAATAGCATCCCTGGGATATTGAGCATCCCAGGGGATGAGCCCAGCCTCAGCTCTTGGAGCAGCCCCGAGGCTCCCTGTGGAGCTCAGCACACCCAAGGTCTGTGGCACATCCCTTGCTTGCTTTGGGCTCAGCCCCTGCTGCCCCATCTGTCCTTGCACCCTGTGACACCCTGTGAGAGCCCCACCACCCCTCCAGCCCTCAGCCCAGCAGCCCCAGAGGCCAGGACAGGGTTGGGGGGCCCAGGTCTCAGCTCCTGCTGTCCCCCCTCCCCTGCAGACCGGGTGGCCCAGAACGTGGTGAAGTCCCACCTGGAGACGTGCCAGTACACAACGGAGGAGCTGAAGCGCCTGGCGTGGAGCCTCTACTCCCCCGAGGAGGTCCGTGCCCTGCAGAGCAAGGTGAGTGCCACTGCCACAGCCCCTGGCACAGCCACTGTCCCCTGGGGCTCTGCTGGCTGAGGAGGGGTCTGTCAGTGCTTGGGAGCTGCCCAGAGGGGGAGTTTGCTGTGACAGCTCCCACCCCAGGTGTCCCAACGCCACCATCCCCCGTGGATGGCACAGCCCTGCCCTGGCGTGACAGAGCTCATCCTTGCCCTGACGGTGACAGAGCTGTGGTGCCAGCACTCCCTGAGAGTGTCCCCTGTGCATGGCACAGCACTGGGGTCTCATCCCTGCCCTGGGGGTGACAAAGCTGTGGTGCCAGCACACCCTGAGTGTCCCCCATGGATGGCACAGCACTGGGGTCTCATCGCTGTCCTGGGGTTGACAGAGCAGGGGTGCCAGCACTCCCTGAGAGTGTCCCCCATGGATGGCACAGCACTGGGGTCTCATCCCTGCCCTGAAGGTGACAGAGCTGGAGTGCCAGCACACCCTGAGTGTCCCCCATGGATGGCACAGCACTGGGGTCTCATCCCTGCCCTGAAGGTGACAGAGCTGGAGTGCCAGCACACCCTGAGTGTCCCCCATGGATGGCACAGCACTGGGGTCTCATCCTTGCCCTGGGGAGTCACAGAGCTGTGGTGCCAGCACACCCTGAGAGTGTCCCCTGTGGGTGGCACAGCACTGGGGTCTCGTCCCTGCCCTGGGGGGTGACAGAGCTGGGGTGCCAGGGTGCCAGCACTCCCTGAGAGTGTCCCCTGTGGCACAGAGCTGCGAGGCCATGTGGCAGCAGTGCTCGCTGCAGATCTCCAACGCCATCCAGTACGTGGTGGAGTTTGCCAAGCGCATCGACGGCTTCATGGAGCTCTGCCAGAACGACCAGATCATCCTCCTGAAAGCCGGTAAGGGGGGAGCCCCCCTGGCCCCCTGCCACCCCCTGCGTGTCCCCACTGTCCCCTGCCACCCCCAACCCCTCTCCTGAGCAGCAGCCGTGGGGCCAGAAGCAAATCCCATCTTTTCTCTTGGCTGGTGCTTTTCTTTTTGGGGGTCCCCCCCCCGGCTGCCCCAGTTCTCCCAGTGCTGGGGGAGCAGGTGCTGGGCTGGGAGGAGCTGCAGGCCACATCCATGATGGTGAAGGGGGGCACGTGGCGAGTGCCTGCCTTGGGCACAGGCTTTTCTCCACGGCCGCCCTCATCCAAATGTCACCCAGAAACTGGGATGGAAATGAGAACAGAAGGTTTTCCTCTGGGAGAAGGGGTGCCAAACTCAAACAGGAGCAGGGAGGATTGAGAGAAAAGGATTGGCCTCTTCTCCCAGCAAGAGACTGGGAAGAGGAGGATGATGGCAGCGCACACCCACGTCCCCCACCCTTCCATCTGCCCAAGCTGGCAATGCCGTGCCCAGGCCAGGGAGCTGAATGTGCAAAATCCCCAAAACACTGGGACAACCTCATAGTTTCTAATCTGTCAGAGCTGGGGAGCTGAGATTAGCACCCAGCCCTGGGGACACGTGCCAGCATCCCAGCAGGGTGCTGTACCCCAAAGCCAGAGCTGGCTGTGCCTGAAGCGCTGGAGTTTAACTCATTCTTTCATTTCTTCCTTCCATTTTCTTTTTATTTATTTTGTTTTCACCCTTTCCTCTCTCTCGGTGCTCCACCACGACCTCGGTCTCTCTGTGCCTGGCTGCCAATGACTGGATAATATTTCCCTTTGGTGAAATATTGTGGTCACAATTGGACACCTAAAAAAACCCTAACCAATCCCAAAAACCCAAACTGGATTTGTTGAAATACCCATTCTGCTCTTGGGAATGAACAATCTGGACCTCAAACGTGCACTGGGGGCTTTCCTCTTTCTTACATTTGGTCCTGGGGTGACGGAAACCCCCCTGACCTTCCCCACCCTGCCCTGCCCTGCCCTCGTCTGCGCTCTCTCTGCCTACATCAGGTTGCCTCGAGGTGCTCCTGATCCGCATGATCCGCGCCTTCAACCCCCTGAACAACACCATCCTCTTCGAGGGCAAGTTCGGTGGCATGCAGATGTTCAAATCTCTCGGTAAGGGCTCCTGCTGCCCCTCCCCTGGGGCTCTCTTTCTCCTTCTTCTTCACCTCCTTCCTTCTCCATCTTCCTCCTTCTTCCTTCTCCTTCTTCCTTCTCCTTTTTCCTTCTCCTTTTTCCTTCTCCTCCTTCTTTCTCCTTCTCCTCCTTATTTTCCTTCTTCTTTCTCCTTCTTTCTCCTCCTTTTTTTCTCTCCTTCTCTTCCTTCCTTCCTTCCTTCCTTCCTTCCTTCCTTCCTTCCTTCCTTCCTTCCTTCCTTCCTTCCTTCCTTCCTTCCTTCCTTCCTTCCTTCCTTCCTTCCTTCCTTCCTTCCTTCCTTCCTTCCTTCCTTCCTTCCTTCCTTCCTTCCTTCCTTCCTTCCTTCCTTCCTTCCTTCCTTCCTTCCTTCCTTCCCTCTCTTCCTCTCTCCTTCTTTCTCTTTCTTCTCCTCCTCTTCCTCCCCCTATCCTCTCTTTTCCCTGTCCCTCTCCCTCTGGAACCCAGACAAGGCTGGAATTTGCCAGGTGAGTGTCCAGGACCCCCCTCCCCACCCATCTCCTCTCCCAAAACCTTCCCAAGCTCCGGGTGCTGCTGGGCTCTGCTGCTGGGTGGGCAGAGCAGTGACAGTGACAGTGACAGTGACGGTGACAGTGACAGTGACAGTGAGGTGTCCCTGCTGTCCCCTCTCAGGCTGTGACGACCTCATCGGTGCCGTCTTCGAGCTGGGCAGGACCCTGTGCCGCCTGCAGCTGTCGGACGAGGAGCTCGCCCTCTTCACTGCTGCTGTCCTGCTCTCCCCAGGTACTGGGGGGCTCCAAATCTGGGGGTGTCCTGTGGGGAGAGCTGCCCCCAGAAACCTTCCTTGGTGGATGATTTCAGTTATTCCTGGGAAAGGAACCTGGGGGGAAAATGCATCTGCCAAATTTCCTTGGTGGGAAGAGGAACCTGTCACCCATGGTGGGGTGGGGAGCTGAGAGAGGAGCCAAGCATCCCCAAAACCATCCTGGGGAGCAGGAAAGGTTAAAAGAGCCACTGCTCTGTGCCTGGGTGGGACCCTTGGTGACTCTGGCCATGTGGTGGTTCTGACCCTGTGATTGTGGGACATGGATTAGCCTCTAATAGTGATAGTGTTCTAATAGTTAGCTTCTAATTGTGATAGCATGATTTATAACATATATTATATGTTATAAGTAAAACATATATTTAAAACTATATTATATTATATTATATTATATTATATTATATTATTACATTGCATTACTTTACATTATATTATATTATATTATATTATATTATATTATACATATATTTACTAAAAATAAAATAAAAGTTCTTAAAACACCTCTCTGTTGCCCCATCTCTAAGTCAGAAAAGAACCCAATCCAGCAAGTGGTGACTCTGTCCTTCCTCTCCTGCAGACCGCCCATGGCTGACCGAGTCCAAGAAGGTGCAGAAGCTCCAGGACAAGATCTATGTGGCCCTGCAGCACGAGATCCAGAAGAAACACTCCGCTGAGGACAAGCTCTCGAAGGTAGGGGCACAGCAAACCCAGCCAGGGGGGCAGGGGGTGTCTGAGCTGGGGGATGTGGCTGGGCCAGGGCTCATAAGCCACACACATTTTGGAGAGAGAGACCCCAAACCTGTCAGAGGAGGAGAAGAATTTCTCCTCCCAAGGGCTGTGAATCTCCCTGGTGGTGCAGGCAGTGCTGCTGAACCTGGCAGTGCACCAGGAAATGGGGGTGGTTGTTTTAGGAGAAAGAGCCATTTTGGGAATGCTTTGCCCTGCACAGGGCTGGGGTGAGGAGGAGCCCCCACTGTGGAAAGATGAGGGTTTGGGGTGAGGCCAGGTTGCTGCCAGGCTGCCCAAAGGTGGGCAGTGTGCTGGTGCCCCAGTGCCAGGTTTGACCGAGTGGTCCCCAAACACTCCTGCTTGTCCCCAGGGGTGGGGAGAGAGCAGCATCAGGGCCACCACACACAGCATCCCAGTGGTCACCAGCTCCTTCTCTCCCTGCAGATGGTTTCCAAGCTGCCCTTGATGAAGACCATTTGCAACCTGCACTTGGACAAGCTGGAATTTTTCCGTCTCCTGCACCCGGAGACTGCCATGAACTTCCCCCCCCTCTACAAGGAGGTTTTCAACTCTGAGCTTCAGTACAGCGACCCCCGGGAGAGCTAAGGCCAGGAGCCAGCGGCCCCCTTGGAGTTCCCCAAAATTTGGAGACAAACTGCACTTCAGAGGTTTGGGGCAATTTATTTAAATCAAATAATCAAAGGCAAGAGAAACCCCCGGGGTGGCTGCGGTGCCTCCCTGGCCCCGTCTCCTCGCTGTGGATTGCAATAGCTCTTGAATGTAAAGCACCTTGAAGGAAAAAGCAAATGGACTTTGCCATACCAGTGAAATGAATGTGAAATCTCTGCTTGGGAGAGGAGATGCTCCTGGCAGTGGTGAGGGACAGGCTGCTCCTGGTGACACGGGAGGAGGGAGTGCCCTTCCCGCTGTCCCGGCTGCACTCTCCACCTCCCATTTTTATTTCTTTGTTTTTTTAATTATTATTTTTATTTTATTGTGGTTTTTTTAACCCGAACATCAGGCATGGGATAAAGAAGGGGTGATGCTGACTCGGCTGGGTCGGGTTGGGGCTGCAGCTGAGGAGAGGGAAAGGACAGAGCCTTTGCTTTATTTCATCTCCCACGGGTGCAGCGGGACCCCGGGAGCTTGGCCAGGAAAGGTCTGGCTGTGGCTGGCGGGGGACTCAGCACAGGATTTTCCTGTGGGGGAAGCTGCTTTGAGGGAAAAGATGCTCAGTGCAGCAGGGGAAAAGTTTTGCAGGGTCTCCATGCCCTGCATCACAGCATTTTCCCAAATTCCCAGCCAGCTCCTTGGCCAGCTGGGCGACCACCCGAGTTTGTGGAGCTGGTTCAGCAGGTTCACCTGCCTCGTGCCATCTCTGTGCATCCCAGAAGCTTTTCCAGGCCCGTGGGACTTCAGCCAGAGCCCAAATCCTGGCCATCCCACCCCAGAGGCACCCGTGGCCACTGAGGGGCTCCAGGGCTGTCCCTGTCCCCGTGGTGGCCGCAGCAGTGGTGGCTCTCTGGGTGCTGCTGCTGCTGTGTGTAGTTCTCTTATCAATCCCATGAAAACTGCCCCAAGGTTCAGCACCCAGAGCAAGGTTTGTGACCCTTTCTCCATCCCATCCCCAGGTTCCCCTTTCCCACACCACACACAGGAGCCCAGGTGTGGCTGCAGGTTGAGTTGGACCCAGGCTTTCCCCTCAATGAGCTCCCTAGAACTGTTATTTTGGGAGTTGCTCTTGAGTTTGCAGGATTTAGGAGCTTTTGAGGGGGAGAAACTGTCTGTTGGAGCCAAGGAAAGTGAAAGGTCCTTATTCCCTTCGAGGAATAAGGCTGGTTGGAAGGAATGTGGTGTTTGGGACCTGCTGCTCCTTTTGGGAGGCTCAAAAGGGGATGAAGGAAGGATTGGTGGGATGATGCTGTTCTCGGCCACGGCAGCAGGGGATGCTTGAGAGACTCGGTGGCTCTGCAGATGGATTTTTCCGTCCCTGCTCCTGCTCCCATTGCAGCAAATTCCAAAAAACTACGAGGGAAAAACCTGCTCCGAGGCAGCCCCAGTTTCTGCTGACAAAGGGCTAAAATCCCAAGCTCCTTTCCTGCTTTGTGCTGATTCCTCATGCACCCAACCCCATCCTCGGGCAGCTCGGACCATCCCCGAGCAGGAGCCAAAACCTTTGGATCCACAACTGCACCCTTCAAACCAAACAAGCAGCTTTCTTAGCAACGTGAGGGATATTCCTGCTTTTGTTAAAACACCTCCTAGGGAAGACCATGGACCAACCTTGACGAGGGAAGACTCTCCCATGGGATTTCTGCTCGGCTCCAAGGCAGAGGGAATTTGGGAGCGCGTTCCTCCCCGGCAGCCGCTGTGTGGCTTTGCTGACCACATCCCAACAGCTTCTGGGAGCAGATTGGAGCCTGCCAGCCTTGGCTCCCTCTCTGTTGGAGCCAGGTCTCTGGGAAAAGGCTCCAGCCCTCAGCCCACAGCCCCACGCGACGTCCAGTGCCAATGTGCTGCTGTCCAGCGCAGCGTCCACGGCGTGGGGATGTGCCCGGCTCCTCTCCTGCCCTCTCCAAAGCTTGGACAGAAGAGAGAAGTCAGTGCTGCCTTTTATGTCCAGAGGGTTGTGCCTTTTTTTTTGTTTTTTTGGAAGCATCATTTCCGACAGCACCGTTCACTTCCCGGGAAAAGCAGCCCCAGAACGTGACTGAGCTCGGAGGGAACAGCCCGTGGGGGTTTGGGAACGTTTGGGGAAAAAAACAGAAATTTAAAAAATAAAAAAAAAAAAAAAGCACACACCCTTCTTTTTGCCCTCAGTATTCGTCAGCCAACCCAACACACAGCAATGGTGAATGCCACCGACTTCATTTCATCCGGCAAAGAACCCAGGAAAGCACCTTAATTTGGGAACATCAGAGCCCGTGGGGAGAGATTCTGGATTATTCTGAGCAATAAGAGCCCCCCCCGTGGGAACCTAGGGAAGACTGGAAGTATTAAACACGTGTAACTCAACCTGCCAAACTGCAGGAACCTGCACTTTTCAGTTCTCTTCAGAGGAACCGACTTGATTCGATGATTTTTTGGGAGGGGATATAAAAGTGATTTGGTGTCGATTCGGTGATTCCTGGCCTGGGATGGGTGCCATGCCTGGAAAGGGATGGCAGGGGTGGAAAGGGATGGCAGGGGTGGAAAGGGATGGCAGGGGTGGAAAGGGATGGCAGGGGTGGAAAGGGATGGCAGGGGTGGAAAGGGATGGCAAGGGATGGCAGCCCCTGCTTGGGGCTGGCCAGGGCTGTGCCAAGGTTCCTCACCCCTGCTGGGCCACCCAGAGCTCGGAGCTCGCAGGGAAATGACAAAGCCTGGGCAGAAATGCCCCAAAAAGGGAGATTTCCCTCTCCCCTGTGGCCAGTGGGGAGGGGGCCCAGGAGCCCTGAGCCCCCCATGGCTCTGGTGCTCCAGAGATGTTCCCACCCCAACATGGGATGTTCCTTTCCAACAGCCCTGGGCCGCCAGCTGTGGCTCCTTTCCAGACCAAGATTAATTTAGTGTTTGTTTGTCTGCTCTGGCAGTGTAGCTGAGTGTCCATTTCCACCCACAGAACCCTCACACTGTGTATAAAGATGGATCAAAAATATATATAATATATATTCTTGTGAATGTTGGTGCAAAAGAGAAAAATATATAAAGTTTTGGTCGGCTTTATGTTATTTTTTATCTCTATGAATGAAAGGAAGAAATGGAAAACCTTTTATTTCCATTTGCCACCCCTCCACACATTACCTACCTGTAGATACCAACAGGTTTTATGGAAATGTTTTACTTTTTAGATTTAGGAAAATGCTTCTGTTCTCATTGAATGTTCTGTCTTGTAAGATTGTAATTTCTATTTTTTTAAAGAAAAGAAAATAACTAAATAAAATTTCCTCTTTCAGACCAGTCAGCTTAGGAAGGGAGGGCAGGGGAGGGAGAAACGTTTATTTAAGGACAAAAACTGTTGTTGGAATTTTTCATAACATTAAATAAAAAGTAATATAATGTATGGATGACAACCTTTTTACTGAGGTGTGTTCTATAGGTACATAGATGTATATTGCACAAAATTTACAGGAAGAAAAATAAAGTCTGTTTCACAAGGTTAAAAAAATATATATATAATGCTGGAAATAATGATTTGAAATTTTAGCAAAGAAGGAGAGTGGAAGTGAATCCCTCAAAGTGATGGGAAAAGCTTTAATTTCCTCCATGGGTTAAGAAGTTTGAATTTCCATGGGTTAAAATGCTTTAACTTCTTCCATGGGTTAAAGACTGAGCTGTACCAGAATCCCAGACTGGTGTGGGTTGGAAGGGACCTCAAAGCCCATCCAGTGCCACCCCTGCCATGGCAGGGACGCCTCCCACTGTCCCAGGCTGCTCCCAGCCCTGTCCAGCCTGGCCTTGGGCACTGCCAGGGATGCAGGGGCAGCCCCAGCTGCTCTGGGCACCCTGGGCCAGGGCCTGCCCACCCTGCCAGGGAACAATTCCTGATTGCCAAGATCCCATCCATCCTGTTCAGGATTTGGGCATAAAGGCAGGTTTCAGGCACTGGGAGGTGTTCTTGCTTCACTTAATGCACAGCAAAGCTGAGGGACAGGGACTGCACCTGGCAGTGCCAGGGACACATTTTGGGACAGGAGAGTGGACACAGGTCTGGGGGGATGGTGCATCTGTGGGGAGAAATCAGGGACAGCCAAGGAGCATTTGGGAATAATTTCCAAACAGTTCCCAGTCCTAGGAAAGAAAGAATACCTCAGATATACCAGGGCATTATACATGGATGCTCATGGATGTCCTGGATTTAACAAGGATGCCAGGCACTAATCTCTGCTCTGGGACAGGGACAGGAGCCCAGCAAGGGCTGGAGCTGGGCCGGGCCTTGGCATGGAGCTCAGGGCAAGGTTCTGCCCCCCGAGGCTGCTGGGCACTGCCCAGGCTCCCCAGGGAATGGTGCCAAGGCTGCCACAGCTCCAGGAGCCTTTGGACACAGAATTCACAGAATTCACAGAATTCCAGAATCACTGGGTTGGAAGAGACCTCCAAGACCATCGAGTCCAACCCAGCCCCAGCACCTCAACTGAACCCTGGCACCCAGTGCCACATCCAGGCTTTGTTAAACACACCCAGGGATGGGGACTCCACCACCTCCCTGGGCAGCCATTCCAGAACTTTATCACCCTTTCTGTAAAAAACTTTTTCCTGATACCCAACCTGTATTTCCCTGGCACAGCTTGAGGCTGTGTGCTCTGGTTCTGTCAGTTCCTGGAGAAAGAGCCCAGCCCCAGCTGAGCACAGGCACCTTTCAGGAGCTGCAGAGAGTGATGAGGGCACCCCTGAGTCTCCTTTTCTCCAGGCTGAGCACCCCCAGCTCCCTCAGTTGTTCCTCACAGGGTTTGTGTTCCCAGCCCCTCACTGACAGAGCCCTCAGGGCTGCTCAGGGTGGGGTTGTTGGGGTGGCTGGGCAGGGGCAGGGGCTGGGCTGATCATCCCTGAGGGTCCCTGCTAACTCAGAATATTCCAGGACTCTTTGAATCTCTGCTCTGGGTGCACATAGGGCAAAGGGATCACTGGGTGTGAAGACACATCCTCATTTCCTTCTGCTTCCCCTGTGAACCTCACTTGGATGCCCATTCCCCGCTGGACAGATCAGAGCTGTGTCCCCAGCACACAGCTGGGCTGGCCAGGAGCTGTGGAGAAGGTGGAAATAACAAAAAGAATCCTTGGAGCAGCAGGGTCAGGCAATGCCAGCTCCCAGTGCTGCCCTGAGCCATTCCCAGGGGACAACACAGCTCCTCCTCCTCCTTCCCACCCATCTGGGGCTCAGATATGGCAGGATAAACCCTGGGCAAAGCAGGGCACAGCTTGGGGAGGCTTTGGGAAAGCTTGGAGAGGTGTTGGGAAAGGCCATCATCTACTTTGAGGGCTCCCTGGGGTGTCCAGGGAATATATATATATATATATATAATGTATAATATAATATACTATAAATATATAATATATAAAATATATAATATCTGATATATTATATAATATATATTATATACTTATATCTTATATATGATACATAATACATTATATAATATAATATATAATATATAATATATAATATATAATATATAATATATAATATATAATATATAATATATAATATATAATATATAATATATAATGTATTATGTATTATGTATATGTGAGAGCTTCAGATCCTTGGATTGCTGCACAGTGACATTTTGGTTTTCATTTAAAAAATATTTGTCTTTTTTTTTCCCCAAAAAATCCTGTTTCTTTGCTGTATTTCGAGAAAATAAAATAATAAATTAAAGCATGGCTTTAAACAAAAAAAAAATGTTTAGGGAAAATATCTCCAAGGGAGAAGCTGGGAATTGCCAAGGAGGTTCCAGAGCTGAAGTCGGGGGTCAGGAGGGAGGGGATCCCATGGGACAGGAGTTTGGGGTGGCCCTGGCGCTGTCCCCCAGTAACGCTCCCTGTTTTACTGGTCCAGCAGCACTGGATTTACTGGGGCCGAGTGACCTCTGCTGGTTCACACCCAAAATCCTCCCTGCGTGTCGAGGATCCGGATGGATTTCAGGGCAGCTCGGGGGGATTTGGGGAAATTTTGGGGCAAGTTTGCACAGGGATGAGCCTGACCCGCTCCCTGGAGCTGGCAGTGACAGAGAGCACGGCCCCAGCGCTTGGAAATGTCTTTTTAAGTCCAGCTGGGGTTTTACACACCCGAATTAATAGGATTTGCAGAGCTGAGAGCTTGGAGAGGGATCCCTGCTATATTAAGGAGGCTAATGTGGTGAAAATAAGGACTTAAGGAGCTCTAGAAGTGTTCAGGCTGGAAGGGACCAGAAAAAAAATTAAATAAACAAAATAAAATTCCTCTTTTAGACCAGGCAGCTTAAGAAGGGAGGGCAGGGGAGGAAGAAATACTAATTTAAGGACAAAACTGTTGTTGAAATTTTTCATAACATTAAACAAAAAGTAATGTAATGTATGGATGACAACTTTTTTACTGAGGTGCATTTTGTTGGTACATTGTTGTATATTGCACAAAATTTGCAGGAAGAAAAATAGAGTCTGTTTTATGAAGTAAAAAAAGTAAAAAAAAAAAGTAAAGTAAAAAAACCCACAAACACTAATGTTAATATTGTTGGAAATAGTGATTTTAAATTTTAGCAAAGAGTGAGACTGAAAATGAATCCTTCAAGGTCTTGAATTGGAAAAATTTTAATTTCTTCTGTGCTCTCGGGTCCAAGCTGTACCAGAGTCCCAGAATGGTTTGGGTTTCTTGGAAGTGTGAAAAATGCCAATTTTAAAAGTTTAATATTAATAAAAAGGTTATAAAAATAGTAATATAATTACAGTAATAATAATTTTAGACAATTTGAATTAGGACAATGTGAGACAATAGAAACAAAGAGTTATGGTTGTCCAGGTACCTTTTTCTGTGCAAAATAAGCCTGGAAAAGGACCCATGTTAACAATAACCTGTTGCATATTCATACACCTCATACATGATGCATAAATTCCATTCAAACACAGGATTCTGTCTGGTCATCTTCAACTTCTTCCTCTTAATCCTAATGGCACCATCCTGACTGTGCGAGGTGGGAAGAAGTTCATTTCTTCTGATAATGGAGCAATAAATTCTCTTTCTCTGAAAGATTCAGGTGTCCTGTGGCTGCCATCTCAGTGCAAGTTCTTGCTTTAAAAAAAAGTATCTTACATAGCAAAGTTTCTATTTTAACATTTTGTTATAACCTACAACTATATTTAACACAGTACTTAAGAGAATTAATACAGCATTACTTTCTAACACAACACATATAATATTCACTTGAATATTTAAGAAAAGTCAATCATAAAATATGCATTTTTCACAGGAAGAGACCTTAAAGCTCATCTAATATAACTTTATACCTGCATTTTAAGCTGCTGTGCCTTGAATCCTTGAGGGATGTGGAAGAAAGGAGGGTATCAGTGCTGGAAAAGTCTAATAGTAATTCAGAGGAGGGAGAAAGCAGACCATGTTTGATATCTTTATTAATGTCAAATGATCATAGAATCCCAGACTGGTTTGGGTTGGAAGGGACCTCAAAGCCCATCCAGTGCCACCCCTGCCATGGCAGGGACACCTCCCACTGTCCCAGGCTGCTCCCAGCCCTGTCCAGCCTGGCCTTGGGCACTGCCAGGGATGCAGGGGCAGCCCCAGCTGCTCTGGGCACCCTGTGCCAGGGCCTGCCCACCCTGCCAGGGAACAATTCCTGATTGCCAAGATCCCATCCAGCCCTGCCCTCTGGCACTGGGAGCCATTGCCTGGCTCCTGTCCCTGCAGGCCTTGTCCCCAGTCCCTCTGCAGCTCTCCTGGAGCCCCTTCAGGCCCTGCCAGGGGCTCTCAGGTGTCCCTGGATCCTTCTCTCCCCCCGGTGAACATTCCCGCTCTCCCGGACGTGTCCCGGCCTCCAGAACCGGTCCCCCGGGCAGGGTCGCTCCCGGTACTTCGGACAATTCTGTCCCTCCCGGCTGCCGTCTCGCGCCACCGCCCCTCCCCTCGGCCCTGCCCCTCACATGATAGCGGTGGGTGTGCGTCGCGAGGCTCGCTGGGAGTTGTAGTTCACTGTGCGGGGCGCGCAGCGGCGGCGGCTACTGGCGGGACTCTGTTTCCCAGCGCGCCCCGCGGCGGCCCGGGGGGAGCGGGACCGGGCGCTCGCTGAGGTGGGCGCGGGGGGATCGGGCCGGGGGCAGCGGGCGGGCCGGGGGCGACATGGGCGGAGGGATGGAGGAGAAGGAGGTCGGGGAGGGGGAGCGCGGCTGCGGGGAAGCGGGGGCCGGGAGGGGGAGCTGAGGGTCGGGGGAGTGCCGGGGGAGGGGGAGCTGGGGGATGAGGGGAGCAGGGGGACACGGAGGAGCGGCGGGGGAGCGGGAGCTGAGGGCCGGGAGGGGTCTCGGGGCGAGGGGGCCGGTGACCCTCCCTCAGCCCGGGGAGGGGTCCCGGGGCAGCTCCGGGGCGGGATCGGGGACAGCTCCGGGGGGACGGGCCGGGCCGGCTGTGGGGAGGAATCGGGGCCAACCATGGCGGGGAGGGATCGGGGGCAGCCCCGCTGGGAGCCGCGATCGGGGGCAGCGGGCGGGAGGGGCCGGGCCCCGTGTGCCCTCCCCGGGGGCTGCCGGCTCCGTCCGCTGCCGAGGGCTCTCGGGAATCGCCTCTCGGGAATCGCCTCTGCTTCCCGGCTTGGCCCCGGGGACACGGCGGGGACAGGGGGACAAAACGGGGACAGGGGGACACAGCGAGGACAGGGGGACAAAACGGGGACAGGGGGACACAGCGGCGCCGCTCCTGCCGGGGAGGTTCGTGACTCCTGCAGGGGTTCTCAGGGTGAACCTCGCTGGTCGGTGTGGTTCGGGTACCGCAGATGTGTGTGTTGCCCTCGATAGACAGCACCTGCATGTCGTAGTTTTATTTCCCCTTCTGAGTTCCCTTTCTAATTTCTAATCTCAGCGTTTTGTAACTCTCTCAAGAAACTGCGATGAAGAGAGTAGTGGGTTAGAAATTAAGCAATTGGTGGATTGATTTTTCTGCATTTCAGTTATTCTGGGCTAATTGATATTTTTGCTGCTGTCTGCAGTCCAATTCTTCTGCGTGAGGCCAGTCTGAGCAGGTGACAAGGGGTGGAACAGGCTGGTGTCCTAAGCACGGGTGTTTCTGTGTTTTCTGCCTTGTTGAGCCATCTGAGCTTCTGTTCCTGAGCAGACACGCTTCACTTCTGGATGTGGTTGTACCAAAATCAATGTTTGTCTGCTGTGGGTTTTGCCTAGGCAAATTAAGGCTGCTGCCCACCCACTGAGGCAGCACAGGGCTGTGTAAACAGGCTGGGGGAGCTCTGAGGGGAATTGCTTCCACATCTGCTGTGTGCCCAGCTCCAGGATGGGGGAGATGGGGCAGCAGAAGCCCCTGTATAGCCAGGAGTCCCCACAAGCCTCCTGGAATGATGTGGGAGGGGGATAACCCTTGTAACTTCACTGTCCCCTGCTCCTTTTCTTAGGGCACTGCTGTCATACAGTTTCCCCCTTCTCCCTGGTCGTGCTGGGTGGATTTTGGAGTTATTTTTTGGCTGGTTATGTCAGTGCAGGGACAGTGTCCCACCCTGTGGGGGCTGGGGGTATGTCAGGGAGAGGAAGCACTGCCAAAGCCAGGCTGTATCAGCTCTGGGTTTATAGTGCTGAGCTGATTGTTTTGGAGTGGCTGCTGCTGCCTTGGGCCCTCTGGGAAGTTCCTGGTGAGAGCTGGGCATCTGGAAGAGGCTCAAACCCAGCCTTTTGCCTTGAAACCAGTGCAGAGCCACCACTTTGTCTTTAAATTCAACTGGAGAGATCATGAGAAAGGTGTTTGCTTGTGTTGGGAGCAGCAGAGGCTGCGCTGATTCTCTGCTGAGCTGGGTGATTTCAAACCCACATCTCCAGGATCCCTGTGGGGCTCTCGTTCCTTTTAGGCTCCTCTGAAAGGTCTGGGGTCTGCTGGCTCAGGGTGGGGTCTGAAAGCCTGGTAGGCTGATGGTCCTCCCCGAGGCTCAGCTTGAACCACTGTCAGGACTGTGTGTTGTGCCCAGGTTCCTCATTCTGCTCGTGTTTCCATTGTTAAATCCCTGCTGATGAGGGAGTGAGAAAGTTCTGCTCTGTGCTGGGGTCCTGTCCCTCTGTGAGCTCTTGGCAAAGGGCTCTGGGTGAAACCCTGGAGTCAGGATTGTGTGGAAGCCCCTGTACCCTGGAGTCAGGACTGTGTGGAAGCTCCTAAACCCTGGAGTCAGGATAGTGTGGAAGCCCCTGTACCCTGGAGTCAGGATAGTGTGGAAGCCCCTGTACCCTGGAGTCAGGATTGTGTGGAAGCTCCTAAACCCTGGAGTCAGGATAGTGTGGAAGCCCCTGTATCCTGGAGTCAGGATTGTGTGGAAGCTCCTGTATCCTGGAGTCAGGATTGTGTGGAAGCCCCTGTACCCTGGAGTCAGGATAGTGTGGAAGCCCCTGTACCCTGGAGTCAGGATAGTGTGGAAGCCCCTGTACCCTGGAGTCAGGATAGTGTGGAAGCCCCTGTATCCTGGAGTCAGGATTGTGTGGAAGCTCCTGTATCCTGGAGTACAGGATAGTGTGGAAGCCCCTGTACCTGGAGTCAGGATTGTGTGGAAGCTCCTGTATCCTGGAGTACAGGATTGTGTGGAAGCCCCTGTACCTGGAGTCAGGACTGTGTGGAAGCCCCTGTATCCTGGAGTCAGGATTGTGTGGAAGCTCCTGTGCCCTGGAGTCAGGATTGTGTGGAAGCCCCTGTACCCTGGAGTCAGGATTATGTGGAATCTCCTGTATCTTGGAGTACAGGATAGTGTGGAAGCTCCTGTACCCTGGAGTACAGGATTGTGTGGAAGCCCCTGTACCCTGGAGTCAGGACTGTGTGGAAGCCCCTGTACCCTGGAGTCAGGATTGTGTGGAAGCTCCTGTACCCTGGAGTCAGGACTGTGTGGAAGCCCCTGTACCTGGAGTCAGGATTGTGTGGAAGCTCCTGTACCTGGAGTCAGGATTGTGTGGAAGCTCCTGTACCCTGGAGTCAGGACTGTGTGGAAGCCCCTGTACCTGGAGTCAGGATTGTGTGGAAGCTCCTAAACCCTGGAGTACAGGATTGTGTGGAAGCCCCTGTACCTGGAGTCAGGACTGTGTGGAAGCCCCTGTGCCCTGGAGTCAGGATTGTGTGGAAGCCCCTGTACCTGGAGTCAGGATTGTGTGGAAGCTCCTGTACCTGGAGTCAGGATAGTGTGGAAGCCCCTGTACCTGGAGTCAGGATTGTGTGGAAGCTCTTGGCCTTGCTGTATCACAGAGTCCTTAAAGATTGAAAAGACTTCCAAGGTGATCAAGTCTATCCTGTGCCCCATCCCCAGTTTGTCCCCAGCCCAGAGCACTGAGTGCCACATCCAGACCTTCCTTGGACACCTCCAGGGATGGAGACTCCAAACCTCCCTGGGCAGCTCCTGCCACAGCCTGCCACCCTTTCCATGAAAAAATTCCTCCCGATTTCCAACCTAAAACTTCCCTGGAACAACTTGTGGCCATTTCCTCTTGTCCTGTCACTTGTTTCCTGGGAGCAGAGTCATCAAATCAGAATGAAAATACAAAGGCAGTACAGAAAATATCCTAAAGCAAGGACTCAGAAACTGGGGGCTCTGTTGGATGGAAAGCTTGGGATATTTGGCTCTTCTGGGATTGGCTGGGACATCTGCAAGGCACGAGAGGAGCCAGTGTCCTGTGAATCTGGTCTTGGGGACGTGCTCCAGGTCACTTGGTGGGTTTACGGCAAAGCAGGAGTGAATTCAGCTCTCCCACCTCCCTGTTACTGCTCCTCCTCTGGCCTGGCTTTTGCTTGTGTTCTGCCACCTTTCTGTGATAGTGGAGAAAACAGCAAGGAGAAATAACAAACTTTTAAAACTACTTGACATGGGCAGAATAAAGCAGGGGACTGAGGGGTAGCATTTGCAGTAGCAGGAATGCTGGGGATACCAAATTGGAAGGAGCTGCTGAAGCCCAGGAAGGCAGAGAGACCCCACAGAGAGTCCCTGACAAAGGAGGCTCAGCAACCCCCAACCATGTGAAAAGTGACAAGGGCAAGGGTCAGATCCTGCCCTGGGATGGGGCAGCCCTGGATGCAGGGACAGACTGGGAATGAGAGGCTGGAGAGCAGCGCCGTGGGAAGGGCCCTGGGGGTCCTGGTCAGGGGCAAGTTGGATCTGAGTCACTGCTGGGCCCTGGCAGCCCCAAGGGCCACCCTGTGCTGGGGGCACCAGGCCCAGGGAGGGATTGTCCCACTCTGCTCTGCCCTGGGGCAGCCTCACCTCCAGTGCTGGGGGCACTTTGGGCACCACGAGATCAGAAGGAGCCAAAGCTGTTGGAGAGTGGCCAAAGGAGGGACACGGAGCTGGGGAAGGGCTGAGGAGCAGCTGAGGGCACTTGGCTGGTTCAGCTGGAGCCCAGGAGACTGAGGGGAGGCTCCTGGGGGCTGCAGCTCCTGCCCAGGGCCGGCACAGGGGCAGGGGCTGAGCTCTGCTCTGGGACAGGGACAGGAGCCCAGCAAGGGCTGGAGCTGGGCCAGGCCTTGGCATGGAGCTCAGGGCAAGGTTCTGCCCCCCGAGGCTGCTGGGCACTGCCCAGGCTCCCCAGGGAATGGTGCCAAGGCTGCCACAGCTCCAGGAGCCTTTGGACACAGAATTCACAGAATTCACAGAATTCCAGAATCACTGGGCTGGAAGAGACCTCCAAGACCATTGAGTCCAACCCAGCCCCAACCCCTCAACCCTGGCCCCCAGTGCCACATCCAGGCTCTCAGGGCTGCTCAGGGTGGGGCTGTTGGGGTGGCTGTGCTGGGACAGGGGCTGGACTTGATTGTCCCTGTGGGTCCCTTCCAGCTCAGGATATTCCAGGATTCTGTGATACTCAAAATATGCCTCAAAGCAGATTCCCACAGGAATTCCTTCACAACATTTTCCCTAATCTGAGGAGGTGCAGTGTTTCACACTGCAGTCACATTCAAAGGAATCGTGGTGCTGTCTGCCTGGAAAAGCAGCACTGCTGGTGTTTGTGTCGTGGTTTGAGAGGGAAGTGCTGTCCCTGGACCTGACACAGGGCATTTTGTCTGCGAGATCCTGGTGAAGAAAAGCTCCAAGTGTCTCCAGTGGACTCCTGAGTCATGTGCATTGGACTGTGAACTTCAGAGTTATTCATTGACCACAGATGAGCACGGTGGAAAAAGGAAGTTCACTTCACACCAGAGTTTCCTTAGCATGTGTGGGATTTTCCTCCCTCCACAAACAGTGAGTTATAGATGAAGAAAATCTCTGCAGTGGGTGCAGGGTTTTGGACTTCATCTATTCCCAATTAAACTGAAAATATCCAGGTGAATAGAGATCTGATTTACCTGTTGGAGAGGGACTGTTTATAGGAGGGTGTAGTGAAGGGACAAGGGGAAATGGCTTCAAACTGACAGAAGGCAGGGTTAGATTGAATATTGGGAAGAAATTCTTGGGAAGAAGCTCCCTTTCCTTTTACCAGGAGCTGGGAAGGTCAGCACATCTCAGGAAGGGATTACTCAGTGTAAAACATGGCCATGTGTGCTTATCCTTGCTGAAAGAATTGTTCTTAATGCTGCTTTGTGGGTCCAAAGCACATCTTTCTATGGAAGGGGGTGCTTCACCAGATTGCTGCTTTATCTGGGGGTTTTATTTATTTATTTGAGCTAAAACCTCTCCACAGCACCACAGGTCTCCTTGAGAGGAGGGCACAGGAAAACCATTGTTTGGCCATTGCAGGAAACCCATTGTCTGGTCTGTCAAGCCAGGAATGTGCCCCTCAGTTCTTTCTTCTGATCCTTTTTCCAGTGGACAAACACCTCTCTGCAGCTTAGGACACCAACACTGAAGTGCAGTAGCAAAATAATCCTCTGAAGAAGAAGGAGAGGATTATTTGCAGGCTCATTCTTCAGTATAGGATTCCTCTCTCTAAGTGCTTTAGTGTAGCTGGTGTTCATGGGCCATTTGTTCTCCCCTTGAAATTCTCAGATCTCAACTGGGAGCAGCTGCAGAGGGGTGGGGTGAAGTTTTAATGATGTTCTTAACCATCTTCATCCTTTGTTTTCTATTCACACATTTGAAAAATGCAAAGCAAAAGGCTCCCATTTCCAAACCAGCCAGTAGAAAATGCTGTTGGGCAGTGTTGGTGTTGAGGGACAGCCCTGAGGCCTCAGCTGTGGCAGGGATGGGGACAGAACCTCCTGTCCCCACACTGGGGCTTCCTAGAGACTGGTCCAGGGAAATAATATGTTCTCCTCTGTGCAAGCATATTTAAACTTGTACATCTCTGCATGAGATCCTCTACAAGAGGAAGAGCAGGCTGCTGGTACAGTCCCAGGTGCTGTTGTCTCCACAGGCTGGGTTAGAGTAGCTCAAAAAGAAAAGAAAAGAAAGGCAAAAGCAGCCCAAGAAAACAGCTGTGCCAGTGCAAAACTCTGCAGCCTCCAGACTTTGCCTGAGAACAGCACTGAGGTGCAGCAGAAGCAGCTGCTGTAAATCCTGAGGGATTTGGGTACAGTGTGGCTGATCTGACCCCACTGCTGCTGCAGCTGCTGTCGGTGTTTTTAGGGGCAGATTTTAGTCTAGACTGCCTTAATTTCTGTCAGACTCCACAGTGCTGGTTTGCAGGGTTGGTTTGTGTGTTCTGTTTCCATTCTGGGATTTGCAGGTAGGGACACATGGTGTTTTTATCCTTAAGGAAGAAGGGGTGGAATTAAAAGTCAGCAAAGACCTCTCTGTGTATTTCATCTGTGGGATCAGCTCTGCCAAAATCAGCAACACAGCTCATGCTGGGTAAACTTCCCAGGATTGGCTTCTGCCAGAGCTACAGCCACACTCAGTGTGCTAACAGGAAGAATGAATCTGCATTTGTGCAGGATTTCTAAAATAACAAGGGGTGATGGGTTTGGCTCCAGCTGATTATTTTTTGTTAAGCAGGAGTTTTATGCCCAGCTAACAGGGATTATCTGTTTGTTCCAGGAGTTGGGAAGCACCACAGAGAGCCAGGAGCCAACAAATCATCTCAACACCTAAATGAGGCATTAAGTCTGGTGAGCTCTACACATTTTTCTTCCAATGTATGAGCTCTGCTGGGTCCCACCCTGACCTGTGTGCCTGCCCTGGGAGCTGCAGGTGTTCTGGCAGGGGCTCCCTGAGCATCCTCAGCCTTTGCCAGGGAGTGCCAGGGGCACTTTTGTTTGCTGCTGGATGATACAAACCTTCCAAGTGGCTGAATGAGGTGCTGCCAGAGTCTTTCAGTTTGGAAAGACAGGTGCCTGCTAAGGAAGGCAGGAGCCTCCCCTGAAATGGAGAATGTAAACCCTCCCCACCCCTCTGAATTGCTATGAATTTTAAATTAAGGGGCTCTCAGGCAAAAAAAAATATGGGAGCAGGAAATAACAGTTCTTTAATAGGGAAGAAAATAAAAGGATAAAATAAACAATGCAGTAAACCAAACAACACTGCCAGAGTCAGAACCCAGCCTGACACCCTGTGGGTCAGGGTGTTGGCAGCAGTGCCATTGGAATTGTGGCTCAGCCCTCCTGCAGTGTCAGGGGTGGCTCTGCTGGAGCAGGGATCCTGGAGAAGGGTGGAATCTTCCTCTGAAGATCCAGGGGAAGAGGCAGCTGCTGTTCCTCTGGGAAATCCAGTGCAGAAGCTGTGCTGGTGTTCCAGGATCTCCAGATTATATCCAGGCAGGAATGCTTGGCTGGTGTTCCAGAATCTCCAGATTATATCCAGGTAGGAATGCTTGGCTGGTGTTCCAGAATCTCCAGATTATATCCAGGTAGGAATGCTTGGCTGGTGTTCCAGAATCTCCAGATTATATCCAGGTAGGAATGCTTGGCTGATGTCCCAGAATCTCCAGATTATATCCAGGCAGGAATGCTTGGCTGATGTTCCAGGATCTCCAGATTATATCCAGGCAGGAATGCTTGGCTCCTCCCTCTGGGCTCACATCTCCCATGGGATGCTGTAGTTCTTATCAGCCATGCAGGGACATTCAGTAGCTGTTATCAGCAGATGTCTGCCCTGAGGGAGGAGTGATTTTGATCACTCAGAGAGAGATAAGGAAAAACTGCCCATTTGACAAAAGCCAACTGCCATCCAGATGGTAACAGAGTACATCTTGCCTTGGAGTCTGGGACACAGAGCTTCCTCTGCACCAGGAGAAATCAGGATCCTTTTGGGAGGCTCCAGCCTTCCTGCTCTGGGTGATGGACACGAGTGGGAACCCTGGGCTTGTGTTAGTCACACACTGGGAACATTCCCAGTTCCAGGAGGTTCTCTGGGTGCTGCTTAGTGCCATGTGCTGACCTGATTCTCTTTCTCCAACAGATCTATTGCTCTGTCTGAAAGCTCACCAGGGAACACAAGTATTAGAAATGGCAGGTAAGAGCACCTCAGGTGCAGCCAGCAGGGAGAGTGGTTTCAGAGTTGTTCATGATGCTGTGGTGGCTGTAACATGTCAGGAATGTGACCTGTGTCCCTTCCCAAGACCTTGGTGATCCCTAAAGCTCTTCAGCTACTTCTCTTGCCTTGGTCACATTCACTTTCCTGCTGTGTCCTGCCTGATTTGTCACCTGAGGTTTCTGCTCAGGTGATAAAGGTTCAGCTGTGATTTGCTTGAAAGTTTTATGAGAGTGGAATTGATTCAGAAACAAAATACATGAGAATAATTCCTTCTTTCCAGAGGCTTTCCACAGTGTTCCTAGCTGTGCTATTGACATTAATCCATCTGAATTATACTTGCAGTGAAATTAGTAACACAATTCCAACCTTTTTTTAAAATAAGAAGTCTGGAATTTGCCTCCAGCTGCTGCTCATGGGTGATGCAGTTTGGTTTTTGAAAGCATGGGGTGCATTTGCTGATCAGATGTGTTGATCCCAGCCTTGATGGGAGAACTGTAGCACTCCAAGCTCTGCAGTCAGACATGAAAGGGGATATTTTCATGTAATTTATTTTGTCTAATCTCAGAGGTATCCCAGAACAGCTGGCAACTGCAGGGTGTCTGGGTGGGAGGAGGTGGGCAGCAGCTGGGCAGCAGCAGAAAAGAGGTGTAATCCCCAGCTTTGTGTACCTAGCAAACAATCCTGGGGTGTTTGGACCATTTTATGAGCTTGAAAAATGACAAACTGCAGTGGCTGCTTGGTTTTGGCCCCACCATGACAGAAAATGGGAGAGAGCAGAACCAAAGGAACAATCTGCAGCTTCAGCTGTTGAAGAGGGACAGAACAAAAGTTTCCTCACCCCTCAGAAAAAAAAATAGAGAATCTGCTTTTATTGCATTTGATTAATCTTGCTTTTCCTGGCTTCCCTAGAGACCTGTCCTGTCAGCTTTAAAAGCTGTGTCCCCTCCCTTTCCCTTGATCCAGCATTGTTAAATCCCTTCCTAGGCTGCAGGGACACACTGTGCAGGAGAAATCCCATTAGGTGTTTACAGCAAACAAAAAATTAATGCAGAGGAGTCCAAATTCCTGTGGACTTTGAAAGCATCCGTGGGCCATCAGCTGTCCATGGGATGGAGTCAGCAGTGGTGTTAACCAGTAACTCAAACCAGTTTGGAGGGCATCTGAATGAATGTAAAGTGGGTTTGAGGGGGATGGATGAGGAGGAGCTTGATGTTTGTTTTTATCAGGAGAAGTCAAATTGGGCTGGTGGCTTCAGACATTATTCCATAGCTACTTCTGATGTATTCCCAGTGGGCGTTCTCACCATATTTTCTGTGTGAAAATATGCATGAGGGAAAGCCTTTTTCCTTCCTCAAGCCTGGCTGCAGCTCCAGGCTCTTCCCTGCCAACCTTCAAACAGAGCTGAGGAGCTGCTCCTGCAAAATGTCTCCTCAGCCGGAGATAATGGGAAGGGAAGGGGAACTCTTGTGCTGACAGTTCTTGTTCAGACATTTCCTCTTGTCTCCTGTGCCATTTGGAGGTTTTCCCAGGACATTCTTCATCTCTTCCTCTGGTTGTTTTTAATTCTGTTTACTGGGGCTGAAGGAGGCTAGAGACAATTAGTCACAATGCCCTGGAATCAAACTTTAATCAGCTCTGGAAGGCAAGAGCAAACATTCCCAAACATGTAGGAGCACACATCCAGGCACACACAGACAAATCTGGGAGCTGACAGCAGCAGAGGATTTAGGCATTTAATTACTTGATTTTAAAACAGAAATTCTTCCCAAGGTAGAGTTTTCTCTACCATATAGCTTTTGGCAGCATTTGCTGATTTATTGTATCTGAATGCAAAGCTTTTTCTTTTTTTCTTTGCTTTTTATTTTTTCCCTATGGCTTAACCTTGCAGGAAAAACTTGAATGTACCATTTTCCATTAAAAATCTTGTATGTTTTCAAAACAAGATCATCCCTGACACAGAATCATGGAATCACAAAATGGTTTGGGTTGGAGGGGACCTCAAAGCCCATCCAGTGCTTTGTCCCATGGGCAGGGACACCTCCCACTGTCCCAGGCTGCTCCAAACCCTGCCCAGCCTGGCCTTGGGCACTGCCAGGGATCCAGGGCAGCCCCAGCTGCTCTGGGCACCCTGTGCCAGGGCCAGGAATTTCAGGAATTCCTTCCCAACTCTGACTTATTTCCATGAATGGATGATACCAGGGTACACAATTCCACTTTGGGGATGCCTCCCTTCCTTACTGCCCCAGGCTACAGCAGGTCCTAAGGCCTGAGCCATGGCCAGGACATGCTCAGAGCTGGTGGCTGAAGGCAGATCTGCTTGTCTGGACACTCCCCAGCCTTTCTTTCCTCTTGCTGTGGATTTCTGAAGGCTTGTAAGTGAACACCTCTGTGCAGCTGTTTCCCCCAGATGTTGCTGACACCTCCCCCTTCCTGAGGAAGCTCATCCTGGAGTTTATTTAAAGTTGTTTTTTTTTCTTGCAGCACTTTTCACACAACTTCACAGTGATGTGTAAAGGTGTTAAATCCATGTGATGTTTATTAGCTCATTCCTATTCCCCTCTCTCAGCCTTGTGTGTAGTAGAACAAATGTCCTGTCCACTCCTAAGGAAGAAAACCAATATATTTGTGGTCTGGGGAGAGGATGAACGTGCAGCACTGTTGGGAAGGTGTGGAGGATATAACACATTTCTTCTCCCAGCTGAAATCTGTGTTCTGTGTTCCAGAAAAGGTGAATAACTTCCCACCACTCCCCAAGTTCATCCCTCTGAAACCATGTTTCTACCAGAATTTTGCTGATGAAATTCCCATCGATTACCAGTTCCTGGTGAAGAGAATCTATCATGTGTGGATCTGTAAGTTGAATAAAAACACCTGTGCTGGAAAAAGGTATTTGTGCAGTATAACCCCATAGATCTCAATTATTAATGTGCTTAAAAGTTTTGATGGGGAGCAATGATCCCCCTTAGAATATTCTAATATAACTTTAGACCTGAATTTTAAGCTGCTGTGCCTTGAATCTTTGAGGGATGTGGAAGAAAGGAGGGTATCAGTGCTGGAAAAGTCTAACAGTAAATCTGAGGGAGAAAGCAGACCATGTTTGATATCTTTATTAATGTCAAATGATCACAGAATCCCAGACTGGTTTGGGTTGGAAGGGACCTCAAAGCCCATCCAGTGCCACCCCTGCCATGGCAGGGACACCTCCCACTGTCCCAGGCTGCTCCCAGCCCTGTCCAGCCTGGCCTTGGGCACTGCCAGGGATGCAGGGGCAGCCCCAGCTGCTCTGGGCACCCTGTGCCAGGGCCTGCCCACCCTGCCAGGGAACAATTCCTGATTGCCAAGATCCCATCCAGCCCTGCCCTCTGGCAGTGGGAGCCATTCCCCTTTGTCCTGTTCCTCCATCCTTTGTCCCAAGTCCCTCTCCAGCCTTTTTGTAAACCCTATTTAACTCCCCAAAATAGCTGCCTTAAGGAAATTCTCAGTTCTCCTAAAGTAAGAGGAATAGGAGAATTTTAGACAAACTAAATGTGACCCATTTGCTGCTACCTTGCTCCCCACCTCGCTCTAGAAAGGCCAAAATTCCCTCTTATCCCCACATTTCCCTTTCCAATGGAAGCAGTATCTTCTAGCTGCATGCTGGCTCTCCCTTGGCTCTGCAGAGCCCCCCAAACATCCTGCTGGAGTTGGGAGCTGCTCCTGTCACAGCTGGTGAGGTGCTGATACTCTGTGTGAACACAGCTCCTGGCCCTGGGCTCCTGTTGTTTGCCTCAGCCATTGAGGAACCAGGAATGAAAATTGACCATTCTTCTGCAAGGAATGAAATCAGTGTGGCAGGCCTAGGAAACCACAGGCAATGCTTTGCAAGATTAAGAATCTTTTTGCTTTGCTTATCTTTTTCCCCCCCCCCCAAATGCTTGTCATCCTCTTTACCCTTCTCACTGAAGGAAAGCTTGTTTTCTGCCAGCTCTGCATTTGGTGGCGTGGCTTTTATTCCAGATGCACGGGATGTGTGTAGGAGAGAGATTTGTGTGCATAAATAATGGCATAATCCATGGCTCCATTGTTCTTTGGTTATGTGGAGCTGCTGCAATGAGCTCTGTAATTTTCTTGCCTGAAGAAGCTGCCTGTCCCTCCAGACTCACTGGTGCGATGTGGAAGCTGTAAAGCCTCCTTTGTCCTCCCCTCTCCCAAAACAAAGAGTCCCTCAGTCGAGTTAATGGAAGGCTGGAGGAGAGCCAGGGATTTGGGCATGGCCAGGAGAGCTGCCATCTGCACCAGGAGTTTCACATTTCCATCTCCTGCACTCAGGAGTTTCACATTTCCATCTGCACTGCACTTCCTTTGGGGGTCTCCCTGATTTTCTTTGGAGTGGGTTGGAGAGAGATGTGTCAAGGGAAGAAGGTAAACAAGGAAAGGGCAGTTTGGAAAAGTAGAAACACACAAGTCGTTGCTGGAAGGGTGATTGCTCATTACTTTAATTGGATGTGAGCTCTGGATTAAGGTGGAGGGAGGTTTGGGGAAGGTTGTACCAGAGCTCCCACTGCTGGAGAACAAACTGACCTGAGGCACAGGGAGAGCCAAAAGTTCCTTAAAACTTTGCAGATGCCCCTGGCTTGGTGTTGTTTTATTGGGTGTTTTAAAATAAGTAACTTTTGGAGTATAAATAGCTTCTGAAAATGAATATTTGGAGAAGTACAGCTAATTGGTGTGTAAATGAAATATCATTGATTCATGGAATCCCTGAATGGTTTGGGTTGGAAGGACCTCAAAGCCCATCCAGTGCCACCCCTGCCATGGCAGGGACACCTCCCACTGTCCCAGGCTGCTTCAAGCCCTGTCCAGCCTGGCCTGGGACACTTCCAGGGATGGGCAATCTACAAACTGTTAGTTTAAATACATAGAATTAATTAATTTAAATAGCTGATATTCTTCCCCCCAACACTAAGACACATACAAAGCTTTGTTGGCTACTCAGAAGACATTTTCTTTGCAGTAAAACAATGTTTTATTTTGCTCTCAGGCCATGTGTAAGTCAGAAGTAGCAGCTGGGTATAGGTTTTGTTCCCCTGACTGTGTTGTCAGTGTGATTTTGTGACCATAAAACCTTGCAGTTGTTTAGGTGGGTCAGTGCCCAGGAGGACCAAGGCAGAGATGAGCAGAGGAGCTGCAGAGCCATGGCAGGGAGTGGAGTGGGGCATGGGCAGGACACGTTCCCCTGGCACAGGTGAAGGGAAATGGAGGGGTTTGATTTTGCCTGAGTAGCTGAGGCCAAGGTGCAGAGTGTCACCATGAGTTCATCACCAGGCTCTGCTGGAGGCCCTTTGGTGCTTGGACCTTCCACCTTCTCCTTTTCTGTGCTTGTTGATACAGGTTACCACAAAGGGTTTGAACAGTCACCAGCAGTTTTCCAAAACAGGAGCTTGTAAATTGGCCTCTTTGAGCCTGGCAGAGCCTGAGGGGATGCAGGGACAGCTGTGGGAGCCCCTGGCTTGGGGCTGATCCCCTTTTCCAGGGATGTGAGCTCCAGGAAGATGGGGAGCAGCATCCCTTCATATGCTACTACCTAGTGCAGCACTGCTGTGCCCTGGGGGCCTTTGTCAACTGTTCCTTTTTATCCAAGTGACAGGAACAGGGATGTGCAAAGGCCTCTAAGCCAGCCCTGTGGTCCCATATTCTCAGCTTGATCGGAGTTTGTTTATCCCCTTGCTCAAGGCAGCACTGCCAAGCCCCCAGGCTGATATCCAGGCTTCCTCAGAGGCTCAGGGAAGCAGAGAGAGAGCCTGCAGGGCCCTGAGCTGGCTCAGAGAGAGCTCCTGAGGCAGCCCCAGAAGCACAGAGTCAGTCAGAGGCAGGGGCAGGGCTGGGGTCACCCCCCTCTCCTCTCACAAAGGGGTTTTGCTATAAATGGAAATTAAACCTTGCTCGTAATTCATAACACTGGCCTGAGTCTTGTATTGGTCACATCAGTTGCTACCACAGCTCTCCATGCTTTGGCAGGTTGTAAAAGATTCCCTCATCCCTGTGCTGCAGGATCCTCTGGAGCTGGAGGTTCCTGTGCTCCCAGCCCCAGGTGACACAGGAGCCTGTGCCTCGCTCAGAGCAGCTGCACTGCTGCCCCAGGGACCCTTCCCACTGTAACCCTGGGGGCTTCACAGAGTCCTGGGCTATGCTGAGTTAGCAGGGATCCACAAGGACCATCAGTCCAGCTCTTGGTGTTAACCAGGAGACCCCAACAATCCCTGAGCACCCCTGAGAGCGAGGTCCAAATGCTCCTGGAGCGCTGGCAGCCTTGGCACCATTCCCAGGGGATCCTGGGCAGTGCCCAGCACCCTCAGCAGGGAAGAACCTTGCCCTGAGCTCCATGCCAACCCCCTGACACAGCCCCAGCCGTTATCTTTTGTTTTCTTGTCTCCCAAAATCCTGGAAGTCCCCCAGCCCACGTTCTCTGCTGTACCCTCTCCCCAGTTTACTGCATCACGCTGGCCGTGAACCTCATCGCCTGCCTGGCCTGGTGGATCGGGGGAGGCTCTGGGGCCAACTTTGGCCTGGCCATCCTCTGGCTCGTCCTCTTCAGCCCCTGTGGCTACATCTGCTGGTTCCGACCTGCCTACAAAGCCTTTCGGTGAGTGCCAGCCCAGGAGGGGCTGCTGCTGCTGCTGCAGTTCCCTCTGGAAGTTTCCCTGGTTGTTATTGTTATTATTCTCTGGTTGTTTCCCTGGTTATTATTGTTATTCTTCTTATTCTCTGGTTGTTTCCCTGGTTATTATTGTTATTCTTTTTATTCTCTGGTTGTTTCCCTGGTTCAGCACCTCATGTCTTGTTTACTTTCAAAATGAAGAAGAATGTGGCTATTTTTAAATGCTAGATACAGGACTGAGGGTCACATAAGATTGGAGGTGAGGGTCACATAAGTTTGGCACTTCTAAGAGGGTTAAATTCATATTTTACTTAAATATCCCAAACTTAGCAGCACCCTCATCTCAGTGCAGCATTAAAATAGGTACTAATTTGGTAAAGCTTCATTGAGGCTTATTTTGATGGAAGACTATTATTAGTTTTTGAGAACTCTTCTGATTCCTGTCTCCAGCTACTTGAGAGCTTGTCTGCTTAGCTTTTTAGATAAAAGCAGTTCCCTGGAGTCAGTCCTTCTGAAACTCCACAAATATTTAAAGCCATCCTACATTTTTGCTTTAATTAATAATCATTTGCATTTGCTGTGGACCACGAGGCATCACTCAAACATTGATGTGTAAAGCCTGGCAGAGCTAGGAGGGTCCTGAGCAGTTCCCAGCCTGACACAGGGAAAGGAGGGGCCTGCCCAGTGCCACCACCACACCCCACACACCAGTAAGGGGTTTGCCCTCTGAAGGTAAAGCTGTTCCTGGTAGGATACTCTGGATTTTGATTATTCACCAGACTCTGTGATGAGCTGGTTTGGACGACAGCAAAAGCAGCTGATGGAAATGGGAGCTGACAGGTGGGTCCTGTCTAGCCCATGATAAATTAATTGTTTAAATGCACTCTGAGCTGATGCTTTGTGTGCCCACAACACTGGGCACTGGATGCTGTTAAATCACCAGTGGCATCATGGAGTACAGGGAAGGATCATTTCTGCTGGAAAGAGAAGGGTTGGATTGTCTCAAAGTTCCAAATGACGTGAAAATCCCAGCTCTGAACTCTTGCCCTGTGGGGCTGGAGTTTGTCCCCATCCTGAGCTCAGAAGCCCCAGGGCCTCCAAGTGCTGGAGCTCTGTTCAAAGAGGAATTTCCATTCTAAAGTCTGGGAAAAATTACTCCTCCCTGCTGACATCCCCCAGGCTCCACAAGGGCCATTTCTCATTATTCCTTGAACGTTGTTTGGATGTGTTTATGCAATGAATGCTGAGAGGTCCCTGAGGTTACTCTGTGCAGAGACTTGCAGTTAAAAAAAGACTCAACCCCAGGGGCAGAGTGGGGAGCCCAGGGATCATCCCCTGGGACAGCAGCTGGGCTGGAAGTCACTGAGGAGAGGCAGCACTGTTGGGATCACAAGTGGTGATTGCAGAGGCAAAATCAGCCCTGCTTGTCCTGGAGGAGGCCACCCTTCAATGCTGGCACCCTGTGCTGTGAGGATGCTTCTGTAAAACCTTCCTCATCCTACTGCATCCCAAATTCAATTAGCTGCAGAGCTTTGGTGCTAGGGCAAAGCTGTAGCAAATCTGCACCAGAAAGCTGGATGAGAAATCACCTTTTCTCTGTATCCCCACTAATTCCTGCAGATCCTTTCAAATGAAGACTCCTCCAGCCCCTTCAGGTCGGAGTTGCAAGAGTCTGTTTGAAGGCTCAGCCTCGAGCCTAATCCTTGTTAATTGGATTCTGACAGTCACCACTGTCAGCAGGCCCTGCCTAAAGTATTCCTTTCTCAATGCTGTACTCTGGGGTGGTATTTGGAGGGTGGGATTGTGAGGATACTCAAGGATAACAAACCTTCCAGAGCCACCATCTGTGACAGACACCAGACCAACACGGGCAGCTCTGAGCAGCGTGGCTCTGGCTGGAGGCTTCTCAACGTGCCTCACCTCCCTCATCTCCTCCCAAGGCATCAGGGGCTAGAATTATAAAACTGACAACCATTAGCATAATAAAAATAATTAAAATAATAAGCTTTTAAATGCTTTCAGGGTTTAAGCAGGAGCTGGCAGTGATTGGAGCTCTTTTCTTAACTCTCCTTTGTACCAAACTGCCTCATAAGCACCTGAAGCGTTTTTTGTAGATCTGTAGATAAATCATTGGCCCTGTGAGTTCCTTAGAGTATGAGAATAATTTGTATCATTAAAAATGATAGTTAGAGGAACTTCAGACATGCCTGATGTGGTTGGTTTGATGGGATGAAGATGTGTTGTGGCAGAGCCCAGACTTGGGCAGGGCAGTGCCAGGTCCCAGTGCACCCATGACAGAGACTGTGACTGTCTGTGGTCAGCATCTTGCTTGGGGTCATTTTCATGCTAATTATTGTACCTGCATAAACTCAAGGACCTCACCTGTACATCCTGAGGACGAGGAGCCTGCAGAGATGGGAAGTGTGCCTCAGTTTTCAGGGTACCACCCACCTCTCTCACGACTGTTTTCCCTCCTGTGATGTCCCATGCTGGATTATTTACCATGGGTGTGGGAACATGATGACAAGCAGACACTGAGACATTCCCAGCTGGAATTCTCCTGCTCAGTGATCATTTCTAGTGTATGGCCAAGCTCTGCCTGCCAGCATCAGACTCCTGCATGCCTCCTTGGCAGGGCAGAGCTGGGCAGGTGTGAGTCTGGGCTGGCATTCAGTCAGAGAATGATTCAGACTCTCTGTGTAGGAGACTCGTGTCCCTCAGCCTCTCCTGTGTGTCATCATACGTGCAATTCCTTGGGGAGGGCAACTGCAAGAGCCAGATTATTGGGAGACAATCTGTGCTGCTGAGTCATGGAGCTGTGTGCTCTCACTGCCAGCGAAGGGAGAAACCTCCCAGCACACAGCCATGGAGGGAACCCTCTGGAGTCACCACTGGGGAGGGTTTGGATGTGGTGGTGGGGTCAGACATGGGTGTGGAGCAGCACAAGGTGCCAGTGCCCTCCTGACCTCCTTTCTTCCTCCACAGGTCGGACAGTTCCTTTAATTTCATGGCCTTTTTCTTCATCTTTGGGGCTCAGTTCCTCCTCACGGTCCTGCAGGCAATCGGCTTCTCCGGATGGGGAGCGTGGTAAGTGGGAATGGCCCAGCAGCTCTGGCCTCTGGCTGCTTCCATGGCCTTGGAGAGGCTGATGGGAGCCTGTACAAGGTGGAGAGGAGGAAGTTTTCTGATTTCTCCAGTGGCATAGCTGTATCTGCTCTTGGGGTGCACTGTAGCCATGATATTTTATGAAAAATCCTTTCCTTAGGATTTTTTTTCTCCTGAAAAGCTGAGAGGCCTCAGGAACAAAATGTAACCAATGGTTATCTGCTGCTGTGGAATGCAACAGGTGGATCTGGGATTGGTCTCATGTGGTTGTTTCTAATTAATGGCCAATCACAGTCAGCTGGCTCAGACTCTCTGTCCAAGACAGAAGCTTTTGTTATTCATTCTTTCTTTTTCTATTCTTAGCTAGCTTTCTGATGAAATCCTTTCTTCTATTCTTTTAGTATAGTTTTAATGTAATATATCTCATAAAATAATAAATCAAGCCTTCTGAAACATGGAGTCAGATCCTCATCTCTTCCCTCATCCTCAGACCCCTGTGAACACCATCACAGGACACCACTGGGGTTTCATTGCTGTGTTGGGCAGAAATCAAGGCCAAGTTGGTTGGGACTTGGAGCAGCCTGGTCTAATGGAAGGTGTCCCTGCCCATGTGGTCTGGATGGGCTTTAAGGTCCCTTCCAACCCAGATCATTCTGTGATCTTGACCTGGTTGCTCTCTGTAGCCTCTTCCCTCAGTGTCCATTTCTTTCACCATTTCTTTTACCATGTCAGGCTCAGCATTGCCCTCAGTGTTGGCAGCACACGGTGAGCTGAGTGTGGTGACTCATTGTTGGCCTATGAGAAGTACTGTGAGAGTTCTCCTAAAATAAATGAGAGCTTGTTAGTGTCTGTCCCTGGTTGTGTTATAATTGTTTGGCATTTTAACTTCCTGTCTACAGAGATTTGAGAGCAATTCCTGCTGAAACTATAAGTAATGGAAAGTCTTAGCACTCCATTTAACACTCTGGTTTCAGAATTGCTGATGTCTCACCTGGTTTTTACCAGGAAAGGAATGGAGATGGAGTGTAAATCACAGGACCCTGGTGTTCCCTGATCCCAGTTCTGGTCTCTAGGTGCACAACCAAAAGCACCTTGGGAATATGTCTTCTCTTCCCAAAATCCATGCAGCTGGCTGTCCCTTAAAGCTCTCAGACTGGATTAGTGAGGGATGCTGGCAAGTGAGAGTTGAGATCTCAGGGAGATACCTGCATTGAATTCTGACAATTGTCTTCATTGTTCGTTTCATTTTCAAAAGCTTAAAAGCTGCCTTGTAATTTCTGAGTTATGAATCACAGAAACAGAGAATGCTTTGGGTTGAAAAGGACCTTAAAGCCCATCCCATTCCACCCCCTGCCATGGCAGGGACACCTCCCACTGTCCCAGGCTGCTCCAAGCCCTGTCCAACCTGGCCTTGGGCACTGCCAGGGATGCAGGGGCAGCCCCAGCTGCTCTGGGCACCCTGTGCCAGGGCCTTTTAAGCACATCAACAATTTTTCTGATAACAAGGACACTTTGAAAAGCAGATTATAATGTTATTGTGTCTCTTTTTCTGTCTCTTGCAGTGGATGGTTGGCAGCCATCACCTTCTTCAGCACCAGTGTGGCAGCTGCTGTGTTCATGCTGTTCCCTGCCATCATGTTCACCATGTCAGCAGTTGCCATGTTCATCTGCATTATAAGGGTAAGTTCTGCCAGTGGAAGGTGTCCAGGAGCAGAATGAGATGAGTTTTAAGGTCCCTTCCATCCCAAACCATTCTGGGATTCTTCAGATCTCTCTGTGCCTTGGAGAATCCCTGCTGTGTATCACAATAATGTGAAGAGGCAGCTCAGCAGCCACCACAAGCCATCAGTGCTTTGAAAGGTTGCACAGTGCAGTCAGTTGATGTCTCTCAGAGTTTCTGGAGGACAAATCAAGACAGCACAAGACAGCTCAGGCTGGAAATTGTCACGGTGTCATGTGGTGATGTTGCTTTGTGTCATGCAAAGCAAGCTTCATGTGGAGCAACCTGAGGCTCTGTGAAGGGGGGGGGGTTTGGATTGGATATTAGGAAACATTTCTTTTCACAGAAAGGATTGTAAAACATTGGAACAGGCTGCCCAGGGTAGTGGTGGAATCATCATCCATGGGAGTGTTCAAAAAATGTGTGGATGTAGCCCCTGGGACATGGGCCAGTGGTGAACATGAGGGTGGAGCTGGGCTGATGGTTGGACTTGGTGGTCTTGGAGGTCTTTTCCAGCCTCAGCAATCCTGTGATTCCATGATTGTTGCTCCTTGGGATGGTCAATGGTGAAGCATCTGCAGTGGGAACCAGGTGGCAGGGTGGGAATTGGGTCTCTGCAGAAACAAGGATTTGTAGTAGGGCTCTCTGGAAAGCTGTGGCAGGCATGGAGAGCAGAAGCTCTGTGGCAGCAGTGGTGTTGGACTCTGCTGCAGAGGTTTCAACCCCCTGGCCTGGGCTGGCTGCCTTGCTGTGGGATCCCTCATCTGAATCCTGGCCATGCAGCTGGAATGTGTTCAAGTTTTGGGTTGATGTTCTCTATCTCCACCTCTGTTCACTGCATTACTGCATTTCTTGTGCTTTGCTCCTCAGAAATGCAGCTCTTCACAGAGACAGGAGCAAATCCTGTTCCAAGTGGCTCTGCAGGGGCTCAGCTCTGGGCTCCTGGTGCTGACTCTCCTCTTGTCCTCCCTTTTATCCCTTAGGTACATAAAATCTACCGAGGGGCTGGTGGAAGCTTCCAGAAGGCTCAAGATGAGTGGAACAGCGGCGCATGGAGGAACCCTCCCAGCAGGGAGGCCCAGTACAGCAATTTTTCTGGGAACAGCCTGCCAGAGTATCCCACAGTGCCCAACTACCCCTCTGCAAACCAATGGCCTTAAGCAGCAACAGCTGCAAACTGCCTGGAGTCTCTCCTTTTTGGTCTTTTTATTCTTGTTCTTGGAAAAGATCATTTGCATTCCCCCCAAGCACCCCACTCATCTCAAGGACCTTCCTGGTCCTTGTCTCCTGATGCCTGAGGAATATCCGTGCTCTCAGCCCTTCCCACCTGCACTGCCCTGCACGGCCATGGCAGAAAGCTTTTTGTTTGCCTTGAGTCACCAGTATTTGCCTCGTTGCAGACTGAGAACAAACCCTTCACTGCCCTTGCTTGAGGGAATCCTCTCCTGACCATCCCTGGAAAAGGCTCAGCTTCCCCACGATGGCAACACTCCTTCAGCTGCTCCTGGCCCTGCTCCTGCTCAGCTCCCATGGAATGCCCAGCACAGCACCACACCGTCTGTAGCAAAAGCAATCTGAGCATTAGTAGCAACTGATGTTTACTCTCCTGGATGAATAATGTGGAATTTTTCACTCTAAGGGAAATGCAGCACTTAAATTATTTGGTACTGGTGAGGCTGAAGTGATTTGTGAAAGCTCCACCCTCCGTGGGAGGATCCTGCAGGTAACAGAGGTGCCCTGGGTGAGTCCTCGGATGGGAAGTCCCCACAAGTCCTCCTTGCCTGGCTCAGACTGTTGTGATGCTGCAGCTCTTGCTTTCCCTATTGCCAAAACCTCTTGCTGGATCTGTGTGTTCCAAAGGTGCAGATTCATCTCCTTAGGTTTGTGATTGCTTGCTAAAGCCTGAATCAAAGCCCAGTGGAAACCAGTGCAGAGCTGACACTGGGCTTTGGTGATGTTCACCCTGGTACAGGGACTCAGCACGAGATTTCCCCACCATGAAACTTCCAGCCAGGGTTTGTGCTGGAGCCCCAGTGCGGTTTGGAAATGCTTCTGTTACAATGAATAGTTTAATTCTGCCTTCTGCTGGTGTAGCTGAACTCCAGATATTACAGTGGGGTCTGGGAGACCAAGGGAAGCTTGTTAGTCCTCATGGCTGCTGTTGGCTGGCAGGACTTCCATAAGAGAGAGATTCCTGCCTTTTTCCAGCCATCAGCTGAAGGGAGGATGAAGCTGTTGAGAGGGATTGTTTCCTCCACCTTGTCATTCATCTCCATTCTGTGCCTGAGCCATCCAATTCCCTGTGTCCTACAGCGATCCAGGCAGCAAAGGCTGCGGTTTCCCCTTCCCCCTCAGCCTGCTGTGAATTTTTTAAAACCTGTCCAAACTGGGAGGTCAGTTCCCAATTTTTTTATAGGGAGTGAGTGTTCCAAGTCTTTGGCTCTCAAAGTTTTGGCTAATGATCCAGAGTGCTCCTTTTGGGAGACCTAGGAGGGGTTGGGCACCCTGGGGATCAGAGCTGGAGCCTGCTGCCTTGGCAGGCTGTTGATGGGGTTATTCCAAATTCCCAAATTCACATTGAGCAACTGGAAAACAAAGCTGGCTCCTGGAAAGGGACAGGGACATGGTCTTAGCTAGGTGGAATTGATTTGCAAGTGGTCTTTTGAAATTTTTTCTCTACATGTGCCTTATCTAATGAAATCACGGCTCACAGAGGAGAGCTCCTGCTTCCCCCTCACCCCTGCAGAATTCCCTGTTTCCCTGTTAACTTGTCCTGTGTCACACTGTAAATAATGAGGGAAGCACAGTCTGGAGTCTGCATGACCCCTGTGTTACCAGGGCCAAAGCAAAAGCAACCCCAGATTTCCCCAAATTTCCGTTTACAGCCACACTGACCCCTGCTGCAGGAGCAACCCTGCACTGGCTCTGGGACGTGCTCCCAACACCAGGGGTTTTTCCTGGAGAGTGTGCAATGTGCTTGGGAGGAGGAGCTCTTGGAGCTTTCTAACAGAACATGACCTGATGGCATTGTGAAGCTTTTAGGTGCCTTTGTCTAGTGTCAAGTGTAATTTTAAGTGTTCCTTGTCGCTTGCCATCGGAGTGATGAAAGAACTGCCTGGCGTTGACTCCCTGGAAATACGATGGATGCACCAGGGGGTGAGGGCTGAAGGTGGCATTGGCCACACCTGGCAGCCAGGACATGTCCCTCAGTCCTGCCCTTTGCCATCCTCTTGCCAAAATTCTTCAAAACCATTTGATACCTGCCCCATTTCAGTGTGTCAGCTTGGGGGTTTTGAAGGAACCAAGAGGAGAAGTGTTGCTGGGGGCTCCACATCCTTCTTCTCTTTGGGATTTTCCCCTTGGAGAATCTGGGGGCTGTGTTGAAGCACCCACCCTCAGTCACACTGAAAATGTTTGATGCAAGGAGAGGGGGTGCCTGGGAGCCTGCCCACCAGAATGGTTGGAGCTGGACACCAAAATCACACCCTGTTAGCCTGCACTGCCTGAGATCCCTGTGGAGATCAATGCACCTCCAGGTGGGACCTCCATCCCATCCCCTCCCTCCTCTTCAATGCCAGAAACCGTAATTCCAGAAAGTCCAACACGCTGCCTGAACAAATGGCTTAATGTTTTTTTTTCTTTTTTTTTTTTTTTTTGGACTCCTCTGTATGTTTTTAAATGTTTACATTATTAGATTTTATTAGATTTCTAAAAGTTCTTAACACCATTAACCCGGCCCTGGCTCCTGGTGTGCTCGGGCGTCACGTGGCGTGTCTGTGTGTGATGTTTCATGTCACCTGTGGAGCTCTGGGTTTTGTTTGTGTTTTTCTCCTGATCACAAGACAATAAATGCTCATCCTGTGCTTGATGAGGAGAACTGGCCGCAGCAGAGAAGTGTCTGTTCCTAGGTAACCAGAGTTATCTGGCAGAGGGAAATGGCAAAATCTCTGTGTTCCTCCAAAGTCTCCCACTGCATGTTGTTTTCTCTGTGAAAGAACAGCACATTGATGGATGAGGCTCATCCTCTGTGCTGGGGACTGGTGTGAGTGGCTTCTTGTGGTTTGTACTCTTAGAGATGCAGCTTTGACCAAAGGTGCTGCCATTGTTCCCATCTTCTAAGGATTGGAGAGCAGAGGTGTGGAGAAAAGTCCCATCTCCCAAGGGGTCATTTTTGTGGCCTTTCCATAGTGCAGAGGGCCCCTGGCAGTGCTGGTGTCTGCTTTCACCACTTACTGCCTGGAAGGAGACTCTTACCCCTGGAGTAATTGGGCTTGGACAGTGAAGGTGAGTTGAATCCCTTTAGGATGTGGCTGAATTTATTGCCCAAAATGTTCTTCCAAAGCTATCACAGAATCCCAGAATATTTGTGTTGGAAGGGACCTTTAAAGCCCATCCCATTCCCCCCCTGCCATGGCAGGGACACCTGGGACACCTCCCACTGTCCCAGGTTTCTAAAGCCCCAGTGTCCAGCCTGGCCTTGGGCACTGCCAGGGATGCAGGGGCAGCCCCAGCTGCTCTGGGCACCCTGTGCCAGGGCCTGCCCACCCTGCCAGGGAACAATTCCTGATTCCCAAGATCCCATCCAGCCCTGCCCTCTGGCACTGGGAGCCATTGCCTGGCTCCTGTCCCTGCAGGCCTTGTCCCCAGTCCCTCTGCAGCTCTCCTGGAGCCCCTTCAGGCCCTGCCAGGGGCTCTCAGGTGTCCCTGGAGCCTTCTCTTGTCCAGGTGAGCACCCCCAGCTGTGCCAGGCTGGCTCCAGAGCAGAGGGGCTCCAGCCCTTGCAGCATCTCCATGGACTCATTCCCACAGGTCTGTGTGGGGACCCTAGAGTTGGACACAACTCCAGGTGGGAATATGGAAATCACCATATTGTGGTGTCATACCCCAGTCCCACTCCATGGCAGATATTTAATCCTAGAAGGGCCATGTCCCTCACAGCTGTTGATGTGACATCTGCTGATCTCAGTGTCTTGCCTGTCTCCAAAGCCCCGTGCCAGGCTCCCCCTGCCTGGCCCTCACCATCCTCCTCTCTCTGACAGTGCTTCCCTACAGCTGCTGCTGTGCCCTGATGTGTTGAGCATGAGGATGAATTGGATTTCCCTCAAATTCTTGCTCCAGGGCCTCAAAATCTGAGCATGAGGCACATTTTAAGCTCCAGCTGTTGCTCAAGCAGGACCTTGGCCCTTGGAATGAGGGGATTTTTTTTTTTTTTTTGCAGGAGGACCAGGCAGGGTTTGTCAGGAATAGGGGTCCTTGTGCAGCCAAGCTCAGTCCCCCACGCTGAGGAGCTCCCAAAAAGCTGTGGATTGCTCCATCAGGGTGTGAGGGGCACTGGGAGGGCCTGGCTTTCCCTTTCCTCTGGTTCTTGCTGTGTTTCTGTCCCTCTGCAGTTCCAGCTGGGAAGGTGCTGCCACCCACCCTGGAGCAGCTCATTCCTCATTTTCCTGTGCAGTCCCAGTGCTCCCTTTGTGTTGTCTGCTTGTGAATGAGCCCAAACTGTCTGATGCCCACAGGAGAGGGCCAGGGCTCCTGGCTGGATGATTTCCCAACAGAAATTCCCTGGATTTTCCTGCTCCCTGTGCTGGTTCTGTGGCATGAGCTGCTCTTGTCTCTGCAGGCCTTTGGCACACCGTCTGCTCATCGCTGGAGATCTGCCTTGAAATAAAATCCAAACTCTTTTCTTCCCCCCTCTCCTGCTCCAGAGGGTGGTTCAATTCTCCAGCCAAATGCCTGAAGCAACTTGTGAGTTCTCAAAGTGTGTGAAATCACCACAAAATTGCAGAGTTGGGGGGTGGGATGGGGCAGATAGGAAAGGGAGGATTCCAGGGGGGTTTTACCCTCTCCAGGAGTGATTTTATCCTCCTCAGGGGTGATTTTATCCTCTCCAGGGGTGATTTTATCCTCTCTAGGGGTGATTTTATCCTCTCCAGGGGTGATTTTATCCTCTCCAGGGGTGATTTTATCCTCTCCAGAGGTGATTTTATCCTCTATAGGGGTGATTTTATCCTCTCCAGGGGCAGGACATGGGTCACAGCATCTCAGCACCCTCCTGAGCCAGGCCACAACACAGGAACAGGATGGGAGCAGCTGGAATTCAAGCATTCAGAATTTTCCTGATGCTCTAAAATCAGCTTTTTTTTTTTTTGTTTTTTGTTTTTTTTTTTTGTAGGAGCAAACACCTACAGGGAAAAGTCCTCCAGCCAAATGTTGTGGGGAGAGCTTTTCCCTGGAACATTTCTGTGACAGGAGAAAGAACCAACTCAAGCAGTTGGAAATGCTGAAATGGGTACTTGGGGTGATGCTGTCCCCCAAACCCACACAAATTCATTTACCCATTGCCTGAAAATAATTTTTGGGTGCATCTGCTCCATGCTGTGATGAAGATGTGACCAGCAGGGTCATGCAGGGGTGTGCCCTCCCTCCAGCCTTACCCTGAAAGCCTCAAACTTGGGGGTTGAGAAGGAAATGATCCTCTGGCTGTGCCCTCCTTTGCTGAGGGGACACTGGGATGGAGTGTTTGTCCCCAGGTGAGCAATCAGAAGAAAATGAAAGGCTTCAGGAGATGGCAGTGGGGTCTGTGTTCCTGGTCAGGACACCTCACAGCAGGTGATCTCCAAAAAAACCCTAAAAAATAAGGAAATCTCCAATTAGCAAACCAAAATTACACAAAATTAGTATTTCTGCCCAGTTCAAACTAAAACCACCACACTGTCCCAGCAGATCCCAGTCCTGGAGCTCTGTTCCCTGCAAGGCAGTGCCTCTTTTTTTCTCAAAGTGGTTTTGCTCAGGGCTGATGCCCCCAAAAAGGTGACAGTGCTGTAAAATGCCACCCTGAGTTCCCTCTGTCCCCACAGCTGGGCCCCCTCTGCACAGCCCCAGTCCCTGTCCCGAGGCTGCCCCACAGGGCCTGGAGTGGGGATGGATGTGGGGATGAGGGAACTGTGCCCCAAAAAGGGACTGGGCCCCAGAATGGGGCTGTACCCCAAAACAGGGGCTTTATCCCAAAACAAGGCTGTATTCCAAAACAAGGGCTGTGCCCCAAAACAGGGGCTTTACCCCAAGACAGGGTCTGTACCCCAAGACAGAAGCTTTACCCCAAAATAGGGATGTACCTTAAAACAGGGGCTGTACCCCAAACCAGGAGCTGTACCCCAAAACAGGGGCTTTACCCCAAAACAGGGATGTACCTTAAAACAGGAGCTGTACCCCAAATCAGGGTTTTACCCCAAAAAGGGGCTGTACCCCAAAACAGAAGCTTTACCCCAAAACAGGGGCCGTACCCCAAAAAGGGGCTGTACTCCGTTGCGGGGCTCACTCACGTATTAGGACCAGTCCCCTGTAACTGGGTCCATACCCCCCCATGCCGTTCCCTGCAACAGGCCCGTGCCCCACCTGCACGGTGGCATCCATATCGCGACAGCATCGCGATAACCCACACCGGAGTGGGGCCGGACCCTACAGGGCCCCCTACAGCGCGGTGTGCTCCCCGTGTGAGAGCCGCTCCCTCCGGCCCCGCAGGGCGCTGAGGCAGCGCGGGCCCTATCGCGACAGCGGCGCCTGTCCCGACAGCGGCGCCAGGCAGCGCGGGGTTAACCGGAGCTGCCGTAAAGCGCGCGGCGCTGCCGCAAAGCCGCAAAGCCGCCGCCTGCCGGCCGCTATTCCCGAACGCGCCCTACGCCAGCGCCGCTGCGCCGCCACCCTCGCGCCCGCTGCGCTTGCGCCGCGCTCCGCCCCGCCGCCCGTATTCACGAAGCGCGGTTGCGCCGCTGGCGCGCGGGCGCGCACGGGCGCGGCGCGGCTCGTACGCCGTTGGCGCAGCGCGGGCCGTACGCCGTTGGCGCAGCGGCGGAGGGGAGGCGAGCGGGGCCGGGCCGGGGGCGCCGCCATGGGGGAGCGGCCGCGGGGCAGCGGCGCCGCCGCCCGGCGCTGAGGGACCGCCGAGGTAACACCGGGGTTGCACCGGGGGACGGTGGGGGCCCTGCGGCCTCGGCTCCGCTCGGCCGGCACCGGGGAGGGGCGGCCGGGCCGGGCGGCGCCGCGGGCGGGGGCGGCGGGGCCGGGGCGCTGGCGGGGGGGGTTGAGCGGCGGGAGGGGCCCGGAGAGGGGAAGGGGCTCTGGGGGTCGCGGGGGTGCCGGGGGAGGCCCCGGCTCGGCCTGGGGAGGTCGCCGGGCGGTGGGGCTGAGGGGGGTTCGGTCTGGCCCGGGGGACAGTGGGGGGCTGTGGGGGTCACGTTGGGATCGGGGGCTGGGGGAGGCTTTGGGGTCGCGTTGGGGTCACGCCGGACCGGGGTCTGAGGGCCCAGGGCCGCCTCGCCCCGTCCCTCCCGGCCGTGCCGGTTTTGTGGCCCCGGGGAAGGGCTGCGAGCCCCCGGTGCCCCCGAGGCCGGGCGGGCGGCGGGGATGGGGTCGGATGGGCCCCGCAGCCTGCCCCAGCCTCGCAGCATGTTGGCTCCTTTGTATGTGGCTTTCCTCTCTCCAGAGAGGTTGGGAAGTGTTTATTTGGGGAAAGGACCGTGCTGAAGCTGGTATTTAAAACGGCTTTTTTTTCTTCAGCAAAGCGGGTGAGGATGAATGCGAGAAAAGGGAAAAGTGCCCTCCCCCTCCTGCCCCCAGCAGACAGGAGCCGACTTGAGCTGTTCCGAGGTTTGCAAATGAGGAGCGGCTCTGCCGGGAGGCCCGTGGCTCCTGTCGCTGGCTGGCAGGAGGGAGCTGAGCCAGGGAGCTGCCTCTGCATCTCGGGGAGCAAACAACGGGAAGTTGTGGGGATGGTCAGGAAGGTGCCTTTTCTTTTGTGCGCTCGGCAGCGTGAAGACTTGCTGTGTTTGCTGTATTTTAAAGTTAAAAAGCAAAGTTTCACAAACCCCTTTTGATTTGCCGTGATATCAGTCTGTTCCAAACAGTTCAAGTTAGCCTGGACCCGGGTTGAAAGGTGTGTAAAACCTTTGGAAGTTGCCTCCTTAACTAATCTGTTTGTTTTCCTTCCACACAACAAGTGGTTGGAGGTGTGGAAGTGCGTGCTGAGGGGTGTGTGAGTTCACCTGCCAGCCACGCTGCCCTGTCAGGCTGCCACACACTGTGTGCCCCCATCTCCCCACGGCCAGCACACAGGTTTAAAAACTGGGCCTTATGTAACAGATTGGAGCAAACGTTTGGTGTTTGCCAGTGGTCTGACAAAGAATTGCTGCAAATTAGGGCAGGAGGCCTCCATGGGGAGCCTTTGCCGTGGCAGGATAGGCTTGGCTGCTGTGAGGACCTTGCCAAAGATTTGTTGGTTTTGTTTTAATTTGGTACGTTGCAGATAGGGACGTTGTTTGGTCAGTGTTTTATCACTCCTGAGCAGCTTTGGGGTGCTGGGAGGGTTGTGGTGCTGACTGGTCCAACACCAGCATGCTCAGGTCTGTGGGAATGTGAGATCTGGGGGGGGCTCAGATCCCTGAGCCTGGAGAGGTGGTTTAGGGGTTTGATCTCCTCTCTGAGGCCTTATAAATCACTTTAAAATCACTTGTGTTCCTCCTTTGCCAGAGCAGCAGCTGCTCTGCTTTGCCCCTGCATCCATGGGGTGCAGCTGGTGTGGTTTGCAGGGCAGAGCTGGTGTCCAGCAGCTTTCCTGGGCACTCTGGATGGAGCCGGGTGCTGGATGGAGCCGGGTGCTGGATGGAGCTGTGTGCTCCGTGTCCAGCAGCTTCCCTGGATGGAGCTGTGAGCTCTGCCCTTGCTCTGGGTGCAGCTCCTGGCCCTGGTGGCTCAGCAGGTTCCTGGTGCTGCTGTCAGGAGCAGCCTCACCGTGCCCCTCGTTTTGTATTCCGTGTCAGAGCTCCTGTGCAGCCCGGCTGTTGTCAAAACTGTTCATACGGGAGTGACTCAGCGGATCAATGGGAATGACATGAGGGTTGTGCTCGTGGACAATGAGTGTTTCCTCCCCCCCTCCAGCCCCTCTGGGCTGGAAGACACAACAGTGTCTGAGAGCAGCTGCCAATAAACGTCTCTGCTGGACTGGGGCCTGGCTGCGCTCTGGGGCTGTCTCCCCCTGCCCACCCCCTCCCCGTTGTTTTCCTGGCTAGGAGGAGCTGGGATGGGCTGGGATGGGCTGTGCTGGAGCAGCACTCCTGTGCTTGGCCGTGCCTCCAGGTGTGTGCCTGGCCCTTGATCCAGGGGGGGTAGGAAGCTGTTTATCTCTGCCTTCAGACAGGAACTGCAGCTCCACAGGCACTGAAGGCTTGGTGGGAGGGCTGAGGGAAGCCTCGGGTGAGCAGCAGCCCCTGATGTGCTGTTGTGGGGTGAGCAGGAGAGCTGCAGCCCCTGGGCTGGGGAGGAGACCCTCCCCTGGCTCTGCAGGGCCCGGCACTGTGGGGTTTGGTAGCAGAGGGCAGTGGCCTGGTTTGCCCTGTGCTGCTCCTGGGACTTCCCACTGCAGTTTGAGGAGTCAGACCCTCTTCCCTTGTAGTGCTGCTGAGCAGGGACAGACTTGGGTGCCAGCACAGGAGCTTCCTTCGTGTGTTTGCCACAGCTTTTTGCTGAGAGCCTGTGGGAACAGCTCTGCCCACAGCCCTGTAATTGGGCTGTGACTGGGCAGACGTGGCTCCTTGTGGGTGCACTGAGAAGCTGTGAACTTGAGCCTCCTTCCTTGGCCCAGACATGGTGTGACCAGGAGTCTGCTTCTGTCCAGCTGTACCTGTGAGTTGGGGGGGAGAGCAGGTCCCAGCAGCTCTGGGGTTCTGCAGGAGAACAAGTCATCTTCCTGTTAGAAAAGCTGTGTGAATAGTTTTGGGGTTTTGTGAGAGGCTGTTTCTACTTCCTGCTGGCAGTTGCCGTCTCTGGTAGGTTCATTGCTATAGAGAAGCAGCAGCTTTGCTTGTGAGGGAGGTGAAAAGATGATTTTCTGCTGGGGTAGCTGAGTGTGGAGCTTCAGGGTCCTCTGTCAGACTCCCTGATTCACACCAGCTGCCCTCCTCCTCCTGGAGAATTCTAAATTCCTGCCCAGGCTGTAGCCCTGCAGCCCTTCCTGTGGGCAGCCCCTCCCTTGCGTGTTACATTGATGCATTATTTCTAATAACTGGCTTGGAAAAAGCAGCCTGTGCATCAGGAACTGGCGTGACAGGACAAGGAGGAATGGCTTCCCCTGACAGAGGGCAGGGTTAGATGGATATTGGGAAGAAATTCCTGGTTGTGGCAGTGGTGAGGCCCTGGCACAGGTTACCCAGAGCCGCTGTGGCTGCCCTGACCCTGGAAGTTCCAAGGCCAGGTTGGATCAAAGGAGCACCCTGGAGTAGTGCAAAGCATCCCTGCCCATGGCAGGGGTGGAACTGGATGAGCTCTAGGCTCCCTTCCAACCCAAACCATTCTGTGATTCCATTCTGAAGTGTTCCAGCACACCCCTGCCTTGTCTGTCCCACCCTGTCAGGTTCCTGGGTGACACCTGTGGTGCTCAGAGCTGTGACCCCCCCACTCATAGCCCCCAGCCCCGTGGGGGCAGGAGGGAGATGGTGCAGTGGCTGTAAAACCACAGGACTTCTCTCTGCCTTCCACTTGCTGCCTTCAGAGCGTGCAGAGACAGATCAGGACCCACCATCAGCCTGTGTGGTGTAGGAAATGGCTCTTCAGGTAAGCTGAAACTTCTAGGTAAGGCTTTGCAGGGTGTTTCAAAATGCTACAGGCAGCAGGAAGTCTCTGGTTTCATCGACCGCCCACAGTAAGGAGGGTTTGCTCCTGCAGTAGAGGAATTCAATTAGTTCTGTAAAGACTTTAAATTGGCTTCTTCAGCTCCAGTGAGATGGTGGATAGAAGTTCTGTGTCTCCAGGAGGATCTCCCAGTGCTATGGAGGCTGTGTTCTGCTGGGAGCTTGGTGGCAGTGGCCTTTCCAAGCACTGCCCTTCTGTCACCTGCTTTCCCCACTGCATAGGGCCCCTGGCACTTGAAACAGCAGAATCCTCCTGACTCGTGGGAAACACAGCTCTGGAGGCCTTGTGGTGACAGTGAAACCAGGTGCTCTCACAGTCCTGTCTGTGAAAGGCCTGCACTGAGATGGTGACAGGGGGGAAGCCCAAAGTCCTGCCCAGCGAGGTCCAGCTGAGCTGACCCCAGGCTGGGGCAGAGTCCCAGTGCCACAGGCAGCACAGACACATCCCCTGGTGCCTGGGACTGCTCTGAATGGGAGCTGGGCAGGGCTGTGTTGTTCAGTGTCTGCAGGGCAGTGGTGGCAATAAGTTGGATGTGAGAGCAGGATTTGGGATGAGGCAAGAAAGACACTGTTGCCTTGGAAATAAGGTGCTGTTGGCCTCCCAGGGTGCTGGAGTCTGGAGGAAAGGAGCGTTAATTTTTGAGTCATTCATTTTTACATGTCCACCAAGCAAAGAATGTCCTGTAGCCCTTTGTTACTTAATGTTATGTAATGCTTTTTAATGAGGCAAGCCTGGCCTTTGCTTTCCCAGTGGTGAATGAGACAGTTGGCAGGTGATGCACGGGCTTTGTCACCCTGAGAGGGATGTTCTTAAGTTAATAAACAGGGGTTAAGGTTGAGCTTGAACTTGGATTTTGTGCAGCTTTCCTTTGGAGGAGCTTTGCAGCCCTGCAGCTGAGCAGTTTGTGCAGCAGGAGCAGTGCTGGGAGGGGTGTGGGGGTTCCCTGGGAGCACAGCCAAGTCTCTGGGGGTTTATTCCTCTTCCCAGGCTGGGGGCTGCAGAGTCTTGCTAAGAGGGGCTGCTTGGGTGTGGGTGGCTGAACGATGGGCTCAAAAAGGTCAGTGGAAATCTAATTTAAACCCGAACAGAGCTGTGTTTGTGCTACAAAAGCTCCATTCTTGCAGGCTCTGCCCTTGCCCAATGTTTTCAGGTAAAAAAATCTTTCTGCTTTTGAGGTAGCACCGAGGTACAAACAACAAAGCAAAAAACCCTTTTCTCTTATCCTTTTTTTAGCAGGGACTGTTGGCAGTGATGAAGTTTATACTCTGCTTGGTTTCCCTGGTTTGATGTGGGGAGAGGATGGTGCTTTCCAGCAACTTCTGTGCTGTGTGTGTGGGCGAGGGGCAAGCTGAGGCTTTTCTGGAATCCCCTCGCCCCCAGCTCTGCCGATTCCTCTCATCCCAAGGCGATGCTGCTTTGAGTCAGGCTGGCTTTGGTGGTGCCCAGCACAGGGAGTGTTTAGGAAGGACTCAGGTGCTGGGAGCAGAGGTGGGGTCCCTGTGCTGGAAGGGGCTGCTCAAAGCCAGGAGCTGAAGAGCTGCACTTGGCTCTGGGAGGGCAGGCTCAGTGTGCTGGGGGATGAGGAGGTGTTGGTGCTCACAGGTACAGGCTGGTCTCTGCCTTGAGCCTTGGGAATTCCTGCTCAAACTTGCTGGAGCTCGTCCCTCCATGGGCTTTGGTGGCTGGGGAGGGAATAGGAAGTGCTCAGAGCTTTAACATTTCCTCCAGGGTGACTCGCAGCTGGTTTTAAACCCACGCTGTTTTCAGAGGGGTGTCTGCCTCATCAGGAGATCTCCCTGAGAGGTTGTCAGAACCCCCAGCAGATTCCCCAGCTTGAAGTGCCATCATAAGTGTCTTGGGAAGGAATTAGAGAGGAATTCCAGCATAGCAGACCATCAGAGCTCTGCATCTCCCACAGCCATGGGGATGTTGCCAGGAGCAGCTCTCCACTGCTCAGTCCCTCTCCTGCCTCCCAGGCCTGCTCAGAGCAGGCAGAGCTGGGCAGGAGTTCCTGGGCTTACAGGGTCCACAGGAGAGGGAAAGGGAAGCTCATTTAACACACCCCATGCTGAATTTAGCAGGATATAGAGCAAACCCTGTGAGTGTGAGTGTGTACCACATCTGTGCCGTGTAACCCTTCTCAGGGTAACTGTTGAGGTGTTTTCTGGAGAAGCAGTGGGCAGAGCCCTGGTGTTGGAGCAGACTCTGGTTTGGGGTGGTTTTGGCAGGGGCTCTCTGGGACCTGCCTGCACTGGGGCTGATGGAGCAGCCCCTCCACTCAGGCTTGGATCATCAGCAGAGTCTGGACATCACAGGGCTGCTCTGGGATGCAGCAAACCTGGCTCTGCAGGGCTCAGCTCTGCTCCCCTGATCCGTGTGGGAAGTGCCCATGACATCCCAGGACCTGAGTGCTGCCAGGCTTCAGGTGTACTGACCTCAGTGCAGGTTTCTTTTTCCTCCTCACCCTTTCCTCTTCCTTTTACTGTGCTGCCATCTCTCTGACTGCTCTCCTGCCTTGCTGGGATGTTTTCTTACAAGAGCCAGCACGTCTGTCAGGGGCTGGGCTGCCTGCAGAGCAGGAACAGCCTGGAGCATCCTCTGCACTGAGGAGCTGGGCATGGCTGGATGGAGAGGTGGGCAGCCACAGGCAGGCAGCACAAGGTGTGCAAATGCCCTGGGTGGCACCCATGGTTCCCAGCAGGTCTTCTCCAGTGTCTCTCTGAGGATATAAAATCACAGACCTGGAGATGAGACTCAGACTGGTCCTGTGCTCGGTGCAGAGGATGCACTGCAGCAGCCTTGGCTGGGTGACAGCAGACACCCGAGGTGTGAGAAAGCACGAGCAGGGACAGTTCCCACTGCTGGTTGTGGTCCTGGCAGGGCACTTGCAGAGCCTGAAATCTGACTTCTCCCAGGAGAAGAGTGTAACGCTCAGTGCTTTGCTCCTATTTTTGTTCAGAGCCAGAAATCAAAGTCCAGAGCGGTGCTTCTCCAGCCAGAATCATTGAAAGGCACTTGTTGTTGTTTTAGGGCCAATATTTAACTTGTGCCTTCCATGAGGAATGCCTGTTAGACTCCAAATATTTGCCTTAAGGAAGAAGTTTGAGAGAAGAATGTCCAGAGCTGGCGGGGAAGCAGGAGGGGTTCAGGAAATGAGTTGAAGTCTGTGCATGTCCAGGTGTGTGTGGCACAGCCTGTGTTCCCTCTCCAGGGCCCTGGCAGGTAGGAGGCAGCTCTGGCTGAGCCGCGGTGAGGAATGGCTGGGAGGAAATGTTTGTGTGCTCCAGCGCTGGAGCACAGGGCGTGTCTGCTCCCTCAGCCCCAGTCCTGTGCTGCCAAGGGGATTTAAAGGCACAGGCTGGGAGCTGCTCTCCAGCTGGGGCTGCTGTGGGCAGCCAGGCTGAACTTCCTGATAAAAGCAGCTTATCAGCAAAGAAATGCCTTGCTGCTTTTGCTTTCGCTGTGGTCTGTGGTGACCAGGTTCATTAGCTGTGAAATCCTCTGCAGTGGATCCTGCTAATGGCAGGATTTCCCATTCCCTGGGCTGGTTGATGAGGTGCTCATGGCTTCTCCTCACCTTTCTGTGTGATCCTTCACCTTTCTGTGTGATCCTTCACCTTTCTGTGTGATCCTTCACCTTTCAGTGTGATCCTTCTCACAGGGTGCCCCAAAAAATTAAGTAAAGCCAGCTGCTGGTTCAGTGCTGAGCTTGTCCCACGTTTCTCCCAGGGCTGTGTGCTGGTGGATGTCAGAATTCAGGTCAGGGTTTGGTGGCACCTCAGGCTGCACGGGCTGGTTGTGGTGTGTGAGGACACAGGGACTGACAGGAGCCTGATGCCCTTCCCAGCCCCTCTCTGCACACAGGGCAGGTGAGGAATTCTGGGTCTGCCTGGGAAGTCTGGGCTTCCTTAGCTCCATGGTAACCCTGTGCCCTGACTTGTCGTGCTCTGTGCTGTTGATTGGATGGTTTTGGCTGGGCTGGACTGTTTTACGCCTGGATACAGGGAAAACATGTTTCCTCTTGAAGCAAAACCAAAGGCATGTGAGGCTGCTTGTGAGGGGAAGGCTTTGCCTGAGCTCCTCTGGCCAAAGCTCAGCACAGCTCTGAAAGGTTGGGAACTGCTTTGTGCTTGTGTGGCAAAAAGCTTGCAAGCAACCCTTGGGCCCAGCCTGAAGCTGAGCCAAGCCTAGCCAGAGCATGGCTGTGGCTCTTAGTCCCAGCTTTGGTGCTGGGGAAACAAAAAGGAGTGAGAGCCCCATCCAGCTCGGAGGAGAGTGGGATGCTGGGCAGCTGTGGCAAGTCTTGGTCTCTTTCCATAATGAGAGTTGATGGGTTTAGGCCCACAAATTGGCTGCCTAATGAATGAGGGAGCCAGGGGAGCTGTATCCTGTCTGCAGGGGTTGAAAGAGGTGATGTAGACTAGAAACATGAGTAATTAACTGAAAAAAAAAAAAAAATAAAAAAAAAAAGGAGAATTTGGGGTTTTGGATGGAAGTGTGTACTAAAGAAGGGTGAACGTGTGTTGGCTGGGATTTCTGGGACAAACCAGAGAAGTGAGAGCCCAGAAACAAGGGAGAAAGGACAGTCTGTTCGTGCAAATAATGTTTCAGGTATTAATAGCAGCAAGATGAAATGGGTCCTCCTGGGGGTGTATCCTACATGTTCCTTCATGGGAATGATCCCTCTGATTCTATAAATCAAGCCCTTTGTGTATGGTTAAAAGAAGCAGGTAAGGGGAAGGGAGGAACCAGCAGGACTGCACTGGATGTAGCTGAGAATCTTTGGGATGAACCCCTTGAAAGATTCCCAGTGCACAGCAGCACCTCTCCAGCTGTAGTCAGTCCTGTGCTCTTCCTGTGTCAGTCTTGGCCTTCTCATCCCCTGCAGAAACATAATGGGGGATGAGGGAAGGTGAGAAAAAACCCTTTGGAATGTGCCTTTCTGATGTGGAAGTTGGTGCAAACCAGACCAAATCCTTAATCCACAAAGCTGGCCCAATGCTCAATAAAGGGTTGTGAGGCTGATGCTCTGAGGGATGGAGGAGTGAAAAGATCCTGCACAGCTTGTGGTGTGACCAGCAGTGGGATGTAGGTCTCTGGTCCCTCTGTTTTGAAACTTCTCCCTCCCTGCAAGGCAGCAGACTGGGGTGCTTGCTGGGCCTTAGGAATTTGTCCCAGTTAGTCTCCAGTTAGTTGTGAATCACTGTTCTCTATCCTCTTTTTTCTCTGAGATCACAGATGCTTCCATGCCCATCTGTGAAATAAGCAGGTCACTGCCATACCTTTGAGAGGCTGCAGGGAAAGCTGTAATGGACTGAGCTGCTGATGGTCCTGTAGTAGAGGGGGTGGGAAGATGAACGCCTCATGGATCACTCACTGCTTCCCTCACGATGCTGCTGGCTCTTGCAGGGAAGCTGATGGATGTTGTCATGCCACAGAGCATCCCTCTGCCCCAGTTATTCTGCAGGAAACATTAATTACATGGTGCTGCTCTTTCCTCCTCATGGTCTGGGCTGTGGGTCCTGCCTGTGGCCCTGGAGTGCTGTCCCTGCTGGGGAGGAGCTGGGAGCCAGGGCAGCAGCCAGTCAGCTCCTGCTCCTCTGAAGCAGGGAAATGCTTGTGGTGTCTGAGCACACAGAATTTGGCAGTTCTTTGGGGAGAAGTTTCCCAGTTTGCCCCACTGGATGCTTACCCTTCCCTCCCCTCTTGTCCCCCCAAATCTGTGTGGTTTGGCAGTCATTTGAGGGGAAATATATGGGGCTTGGAGCAGCCTTGGGAAGAAAGCAGAGGGAAAAATGTGGGACAGCTCAGCTTGGCAGAGCTGCAGCTCTGCCACCCAGAAATGGAAACAACCCTTGTCACCAGTGGGAATGACATCCCTTCCACCCACCCTGCTCTGGGATCTCCAGGACAAGGGACCTGCTCTGGAGCTGGGACAGAGCTGAGCTGGTGGTGCTCCCCCTTTCTCTGTGACCTCAGGAGAGGAGGGGAAATTGTGATTAACTATAGTTTGGTGATTGAAAGGATAACTGGATCCAGGCACCCCTTTTTCTCCCTTGCCTTGCTTTGCAAAAGGCCACCCCAGATCTGCCAGTGCAGCTGCTTCCTAACCTGGTTCTGTCAAGAGGATATGGGTTAAGGGAAAAAAAAAAAATCCTACAATTAAAAGTGTTACTGCCAACCCAGATCCTGCTGACAGAAAAGGGGTTGGGAGTGCTACACATGACAGGAGGCCAAGCAGATCTGTGCAGAGTGACAGTCCCCAGATGGCTGAGGAGCAGGGAACCCTGCTGGCACACACAGCTCAGGCCTTTGGCAGCCAGGCTGGAATTGTTCCGAATCTGCTGAGTTGGGCTCTTTGTGGGTCTCTTTCCCCCTTTAAACTGTAGCTGGGGTGTGCATGGCTCATTAAAAACAGCTTCCAGAATACTCAACTCGCCCCTTGCCCCCATTCCTCGTGGGATGAGTATCCCACATCTCGGAGGTGGGAGGTGAAACTGTGGTTTTCATTCCTCCAGTGCTGCGTGTTGTCTCTGCCTCTTCCTCCCCTGGTCCCAGGCAGGGCTGGGAAGGAGCCTTGCTGCTTGAGGTGCTGTGTCACAGCTCTTGCCCATGGGAGTGATCACAGAATCCCAGAATCATTTAGGCTGGAAAAGACTCCAAAAATGGAGTCCAACCTGTGACCGATCCCCACGTTGTCACTCAGCCCAGAGCACTGAGTGCCACGTCCAGTCTTTCCTTAAACACCTTCAAGAGTGGTAAGGTAACTTCACCATCTCCCTGACAGCCCCTTGCAATGTTTAACAACCCTTTTTAAGAAGAAATTCCTGCTGATATCCAGCCTGTGCTGATGAAGGTGACAGGTTCTCTGGTTTCTCAAAGCCACCCAGGTGAGCTTTGGCTCTCCTGTCAGGAGCTGGTTGCTTTGCCACACAGAATTCCCAGCCCCTCACTCGGGCTGCTTGGAGCTGCTGGACTGATGGGTGCCACCTTCTTCTGGCTGAGCTTTTGGGTGCTCCCAGTGCCTCCCTGGCTCTGCATTTGGTTCTCTGGATGGCACAGAACAACTCACCCTCCCAAGTTGTTGGAGGCTCTCCCTCCTTTCCCACACCTCTGTGGTGACAGCCCTGGAGTGGCAGAGCTGGGTGCTGTCCATCTTACCCTGGCAGAAGGGCAGCCACTCTGAAGAGGTTGCCTGGGGTGGCAGAGGACAGGAGGAGGAGGGAGTTGCTGGCTGTAGGCATCTGCTCCATCCACCTCCTGGAAATGTGAACCAGGAAACAAATCTGAAACCAATCTGGCAATCTCCAGGTCAGGCCTCTGACCCACTCCTGGGGCTGTGCCCTGTGCCAGGTTACTGCTGTGTGCCAGGTTACTGCTGTGTGCCAGGTTATTGCCCTGCCTGGAGAACACACCTGTGGTCAGGGCTGTTATCCCTGCAGGTGACCTCAGAGGGCACAGCAGCCTTTGGGGACTTTGGGGATTTTCTGCCTCTTCTGCCTCTGCTTTCTGTGTGACATGTGGCAGTGTTGTACCTCAGTTCCCTCTTCTGTAATGACACTTTCTTGGTGACCTACTCTGAGCCAGCTGCTGCAAGGAGCAGTGTGAGAGCAGGGGGAGCATTGGTCTGGAAAGCCCCTGGAGCCTGTGATGAGGGACATTGGGAAGATAAGATGGCTAATGCTGCTGCTTGGATTGTTTCCCAGCCTGCTGGGAGAGAAGGAGGTGTGTGTCCAACCCCGGGAGCCATACGGTGTGGATGCCAACACAGGAGAGCAAATGGGATCTCTTCTGGGGTGTCCCACCTTGTGTGCCATGTAAAGAATTTGCAGTGGCAGCATCCACCCCTGACATCATCTGCTCTCCCTGGTGGTCTGGACTCTCCAGGAACAGAGGGGGTTTTCTCATGCATGGCTGCTTGGAAAGCTGTGGTTCAGATAAGACAAGGCAGTCTGCTGTGGCCATGCAGCAGCTGGGGCAGTGGGCATGTGCTGCCCTCCAGAGATGGTGCTTTCCAGAAGAGTGAACGTCACCTGTGTCCCTGGCACAGAAATTGTGAGGCTGGTGCAATGTGCTGATGGAATCCCTCAGATTCCTTGTTGGGATTCCCCTCCTGCCTGTGCCTTACACACAAGGATGCCGTGCAGACAGAGTGGAGGGAGTGGTTTTGCTCATTCTGTGCTCATTAGAGGCTGCAGGGAAGGGAAATGAAACCACTTCTAGCTCTGCTAAATTCTGATCTGCTGTTCCCTGGAAGTTGGGAGCAAGCTGGAATACCCTGGGCTGTTCAGTGGTGTTCAGATTTGTGCTGTGGGGAGGCCTGTGGTGTGAGTCAGGGCAGCAGTCTGTTCCCTTCTCCTGCTCCTGAGCTTATTTAGGAGCTGGTCCAAAGGCTGTGGGGGGAGCAAGTCCTCAGTGTGTCACTGTGGTGTCCCACTCTGTGAGGAGGAGAGTGCCAGGCTTGCCTGTGCTGGTTTTCAGTCAAGCTCCTCTGTGGGGAAGAAATCTCTTCCAGACCCATGAAAGGTTTTCAGACCCAGCTTGGGCTTGGAGGAGGAAGGGAAGGGAGACACATCCATCCAGAAATTTGCTTTTGTTATGGGAGTGGTGTTGGGAAATGTCTCTTATCCTTTGGAGAACAAATGTTGATCCCATTGCCCTGCCTTCCACTGATCCTTCCCAATGCCAGAAGGAGCACACGAGGCTGTGGGATCTCTGAGGACATCCTCGAATGGCTCATGTTCTTCCTCTGCTCTTGCACATGTTCTTCCTCTGCTCTTGCACATCTCCCAGCAGTTGACAGCACTTGGATGTCCCTGTGTCCTCCCTGCTGCTGCTCCTGGCCTGTGGGATGCCAGAGTGGTTCCTGTTCTGGAAGCAGAGCTGTCCCACAAGGAGCTCTCCCACGGTGTATAGGGGGACATCCCACCCCTCCATGTGCTCAGACCCTCTGACTCATGCACCCCAGGATGGCTCTGGAGGCTCCTCTGGAGGCTCATCCTGCTGTGACAAGGTTGGATCATCCTGTGGGCAGTGTCCCCCTCCAGAGATGCCACCACACCAGCGGGGTGGCTGCCAGAGGAGAGGGGCTGGCTGGGGACAGCAGTGCTTCTCCAGGCAGTCCCATGGGACAGAGGAGGCCATACCTCAGGGTGTTGGGGCTGCAGGGGACCCCCTTCTCACTGTCTGAGAGCTGCTCTCAGCTCCCCATGCGTGGGAATTGATAAAGGAGCTGATAAAGCTGTGTCAGCAGGGAGATGTTGTGTCATGCACTGGCTGCACTGATGGCTCAGGGTCCAGGGCTGCCTGCCACAGGTGGGGACTCGCTTGTAGCTTGTGGCAAGGGGTGAAAATGGCACTGCAGCCCCTCCTGGGCATTCTCTCCTGTGAGAATGGCTGCTGTCCTGTCCTGCCTCAGTTTCTGTCCTTAGGGGTCTGTGGTTGCTTAAAGGAGGAAGCTTTTGCTGTAGGGCCTGCTCAGTAGTTTGTAGTGGAGAGTGTGGACCCTGCTCTGCTTTCAGTGCAGTGGAGAGAAGCAATGGCACCATACACAAGTTGTGTGTGTGATGGCCTGGCCTTGTGGTGGTGTTTGGGCTGTCCCAGGGCAGGGAGAGCAGGATGCCTTCCCATCCCCCTGCTGTGCTGGGAGGAACTCATTTCATGGACTGGGATTCAGAGATCTCTGGTTGTTGGTTATTCCAACCATCTGCCTTGGCACTAATGTTTAAATACAAGAGTGTGCTCTCGTGTATTACTGGAAATTCAACGGAGGGAGGGAAGACCCTGAAGTTTAGCAACAAGTGGCCTGGATGCCAGGCTGGAAATAAGCCCATCCCAGTGTGTTGGGAAGTGGGTGTCCCCTTGCTAGGACAGCTGTCCCTCCTGCCCTATGAGGTGTGTCAGCAGTGCCAGCTCTGTGCTGTTCTCCCTGTGCCCATGGCCCCAGGAGATGCTGAAGCAGGTGGGCTCAGGATCAGCCCTTGGATGGGCACATTGTGGCCTCCCAGCTGCTGCAGCGTTCCCCTCTCTGCTTTGCTGGGCATTCAGAGCCAGAGGCATTTCCTCTGATGTTTCCTGCTGCTGCTGCTGCCTGTGTGTGTACCTGCTGTCAAATCCTCCTGCAGCAGCCTTGTCCTTGAGCTGGGCACATCCTGCAGGCCATGCTGGAGCTCTCTGCAGCCAGGGCAGCTCTCAGGAAAGGTGCAGCACACCTCTGGCTGCAGTGGAGGTGGGGAGGGAGCTTTCTTCCCCTGTTCTCCCTGGAAACTGGTGGCAGCTCTTCTTGCACATCCATTCCCGGGCGTGCTGCCGGAAGTGCATTAAGATCCCTTATCGAGGGAAAGGCAGCACTTCATCTTGTTTTTATGAAAAGTGTTGGCTTTCAGGGTGTGGGAGTATTCAGGGACATGGCTGGGGAAGTAGTGTGTGTTGGTAGAGATGGTCTTAACCTTATTTCAGGCTACAGCAGTGCAGGAGGAGGTGTTCCAGCCTCAGATGGAAATGGAAGCTGTTGTTCCCAGCTGCTGGGTGAAAATTATCTATTTGTCTGGAAGCCTGTTTTTTCCCACTGCCTGGTGACTGTGAAGCAGGCTGCAAGCTCTGGGGAGGGGAGGAGGTGGAAGGAGAACTTGCCTGCTCAGAAACCTGACATCTGAATGCAGAGCTTTCTTGCCTGGTTCTTGTGGCCCAGCACAGTGACTGTCATGGCCAGACTGGCGATGTGGTGGTGATGAATTTGTGTGTTTGTGACACGTGTAGGATCATCCCTTTCACAGAAAGGCTTTGCAAGGGAGTCTTAGAGCTGCCACCTGAATTGAAAGCTCAATCTGCTCTAGAAGCTTCTGTGGAGCTGGGGATGGAGAGGGCTCAGCAATGCCTGTTCCAGCTGTGCTCGTGCAGCTCCCATTCCTCATCAGCCAGCTGCCCTTGGGCTGCGTCCCCATGGTCCTGCAGGGCAGGCAGGCACTTGGATCTGTCTTTGTTCAACCTCCCAGGGAAGCAAAAGGGAACCTTTTATGAGCTGTCAAGACTTTGGGTATTTTTCCCACAGCATCCAGGGGCAGAGGTTGAGGTACAGGGTAGGGCTGCCCCTGAAGGTGCTGTGGGCTCTGTAGTCTGTGCTCAGCAGATCTCCTTGGGCTTCTGTGTTTCCCAGAGTGAACATACACAGTGATTTGGGATACAGATTTTGGACACCTGCTTGCAGGCAAAGCCTCTTTTGCAGAGAGTTACCAGGCATGAAAGCAAAGCTCAGGTTTTGCAGGAGGTGAGCACTGGGGACCTGCCCTTTCCCAGTGTGTCAGTCAGATCTGCCTGGGTTGTTCTGCTCCAAAACTTCTCAGATTTGGTGTTGGTGGAGCAGCTGAGTCTTTATGCTCTGGGCATGAGTGGATTAAAAGCAATGTTGGGTCTTGACTAGAAAGGAAATCTTTGCTGGCTCCTTCCCAAGATGAGCACGCTTGTGATAATGAGTCTGTGCAAGAACCGGGCAGGATGGGACTGGTTGGAAAATGTAAACGTAAATGTATGGATGGGGGAGCAGGAGAAGCGGAAGCCCTGGGACTGGTAAACACCTTTCTGCTGGCCAACTGCTGTGGACTTTTGGAAGGCAGCTGGTTCCTCTCTGCAGCTGGGTTTCCCAGCAGCAGCATGGATTTAATTAGTGTCCGGTGTCTCCCTGGAGCTTGCAGCATTGGGGGTGCATTGTTTCATTTAAATGGAAAACCCCATGGCAGAGCTGCCAGACCTGGCTGAGGGCTGAGACCACTGGCTTGAGTCAGGGGCTGTGTGAGAAATGCCTGAAAATGCCTGAGTGGGTCTAACTCCTGGCATGGTGAGTGGGGGGCTGAGACCCCTGGACTGAGTCAAGGGCTGTGTGAGGAATACCCGGGTGGGGGCTGAGGGCCGAGTCAGGGGCTGTGTGAGGAAGGAATACCTGAGTGGGGGCTGAGGGCTGAGTCAGGGGCTGTGTGAGGAAGGAATACCTGAGTGGGGGCTGAGGGCTGAGTCAGGGGCTGTGTGAGGAATACCTGAGTGGGGGCTGAGGGCCGAGTCAGGGGCTGTGTGAGGAATACCTGAGTGGGGGCTGAGGGCCGAGTCAGGGGCTGTGTGAGGAAGGAATACCTGAGTGGGGGCTGAGGGCTGAGTCAGGGGCTGTGTGAGGAAGGAATACCTGAGTGGGTCCAGCTCCTGCCGTGGCCAGCAGGGCTCCAGAGAAGCGTCACATCCTGGCCGGGGTGGCTGCGCGTGTCCCACGGAAACGCTGGAGCAGATGGGAAGGGACAAAGCACTGGGAGCTGGACTCTGCTCTCCTTTTAAGGTCTCCCAGGCAGGGACTCAGCTTTGTCCATAGTGAACTTCCTTTCTTCCGGTGCTATAAACTCTGGCTTAGTAAAACCGAAACCAATCTGACATCCTGATTGGCCTTTTCTGCGCTGGACTGGTGAGAGATTCTGCATGGGCAGAAAGCAATTTGTTGTTCAGAAGGAGGTTTCCTGCTCTGGTTACCTGCCTGCTCCCTGGGCCCTTCCTCTAACGGTAAGAGCAAAGCAAGTTGCAGTTCCCCAGACAGAAATTGTCCCGTGTGAGCAGGGACACCAGAGTGCTGCTGGCACGGGCAGTGGGCTGGAGCTGGGTCATTTGCTCACCTTGACATTTTCCAGCTCCATGCCACAACTTTTCCTGGCCCAGCAGTCCTGAGGATGGCTGTTACTGGTCATGGAGAGGGGATGCTGGAGAGGAGGGTGATGGTAACATCCCAAAGGTATCATGGAAGGGCTGGGTGGGAAGGTGGGAATCAGGTACCAACTGCTCCCTGATTCCCTCCTGCAGCCAAGGGTTTGCAGTCCCACCACCCACAGTGCTTTGGTGTTCCTCCTGTTCCCATGCAGTGGGTCCCACATGGGGAATGCATTCCAAGAACTGGGAAAGGGCTGCCCTTGGCTTCCTTGGGCACAGTCATGTTGGAAAAGGTGTAAATCAAAATGCAGCCTTTTTGTGGGGTCTGTAAAGTCAACCAAAAAGCTGCTTCCTTTCAAGTCATTTCTGCAGAGCTTCAGTGTGTTTTCTGGTTATGAATTCTGCAGCTGGAAGTTTAAATTTGTGCCTGATGAACTCAAAAAGGTGAATCGATGCTCCTGGGCACTTGGTTCATGGATAGGTTTGTCTGACTTGGGCTGGGTTTGTTATTTCCAGACTAGTTTTCAGATCTGGTCTTATTTTAGCGTGTGTGTATTTACTGTTATTATTTTTCCTAGAGAAGTATTTTCAGCTTTTTGCTTGGTTCCTGTGCTGCTGCTGAAATTTCCAACGTGGCATTTCCGGCTCCTTGGTGGAGCACAGTTTAATATTTTCCATCCAGGTGTAGCTGCTTTGGATGAGGATCCAAGGAAAAGAGTGAAATTGTGCATTGGGCTGGGAGTGAATTGGCAGCTCATAAGAGTGGAGATGCTTCATGAGGGGTTTTTTTTGTGGCTGTTAAGAGATTTAGGAGTGTCTTTACTCTGTAGGCTGGTTTCAAAAACATGAAGATCTGGGTTGTTCTGAATTTGGATGTTGAGGATCTGAGCTCTGCATTTGGACTGTCCATAGCACATTGATTTCTTTCTGCTCATATGTGCAGGGAGCAAATGTTCATCCAACAGTCCCAGTGCTGTTGGCTGAAGAGGAGCCTGGTTCCTCCTCAGATATTTTTGGATGCAAAATGACTCCTGCTGACCTGCTGCTGGAAAGCTGACACTGCACACATAGTGCTGCCAGGCAGGGATTCTCCTCATCCCCCCTGAGCTGTGGTGGGACTTTGGGGTGAAGTTCTCCAGCTGCTGCTCCAGGGGTGTTCTGGCTTGTGGCTTGTGCAGCCCATCTGTGCTCATCTCGAGAGGAGGAAATTTCTTGGGTTAGGATCTCACCAATTTAGGGAAATCACACCAGCTCCTGAGTGGTGCCTTGTGGTTCTGTTGGAAACTGAAAACTCTGCTACTGATGGTCTGCCCCCATCTTTTACTTCCTTTTTGATTCTGTTGTGTTTGGAGAACAGTTTGAGTTTTGCTTCCACTCCCTTGAGGAGCCCTTGCACAGGGTCCGTGGGCACTCCCAGCTCATGGGCTGCAGGAGCTTGGGCTGGAGTTTGAGGAACAGCTGAGATTTTGCTTTTAAGGCAGCCTGGTGGGTTTGCATGTCACCTGGTGTCCTTTAGAGATCTCTGTGAAACCACACAAAAATCATGACTGGTTTGTTGTGAGAATTTGTTTGTGGGGGAGACTCTGAGGTGGGAAGCAGGACCCCCCTTCAGCAGAAGCATTTCCCTGCTGCCTTGTTGAAACTCTGCTCTCTTCATTGTTAGCTCCCTCACAGAGGGAATGGAGTGGCACAAACATTAAAAAAAATTACTGAAAATTCATAGCAATCCATTAAAAAGCCATATTTGGGTTCAGAGGCTGGGAGAAAATAACTTTGAAACAATTTGGAGCTTGATTTGTTGTAGGTTTAGAGCTGACCAGAGTTCACAGTGTCGTAAAAGTCTCCTGGGGAAGGGAATAACCAGTAACAAGGGAACATTTCTAATTTAGAGAAAAGTTTAATAGACATGAGAGCTGGAAAAGGAAGCCTGAAAGAAAAATCTGTCCTCTTCATGGCACAGCTTAACTCTAGGGAAAAAACCAAATGCTTTATTATTTTTTAATTATTATTTTAAATTTTATTTTTTACATCCTGGTGGTTTTGTGCCTTGTATGTTTTTATGGATGTGGCTGAGAGCCAGGGATGGATATCTGGGTGAAACCCTGAGGTGTTGAGAGCAGGGCAGCACCTGCATGTGGTAACTTCTGACAGGCTCAGCAGTTCCTGCCTCGTTTGCTGAAGTCACTTTTGTTTGTTCTGGGTTACTGGTGTGGCTGGAGGTGATGATGTGTCTGATTGTTTGCTCTGAGAGTGCATTTATGGTTTTAATTCTGGTGCTGGGAGCGTTGTTGGCTGTGTCCATCCCTGGGGCCATGCAAGGGAAGGGGCAGATCCTGGCCATGGGGCACTGGCTGGGCTGGAGGTGCCCAGGGTGCCCTGTGCCCACTGCTCTGGGAGCTGGGTGTGATCCTCTCTCCTCACTGTGTTCTCAGTAAAGAGCTGGGAAGCCAGGAAGGGAGGAGAGGTTTGGAACAAGGATGCTGGGATCATGTTGGATTAAAAGCTTTGCTGCCACAATTCAGGGTTTTTGTGGGTTGGTTGTTTCTGTTGGGTTTTTTTGGTTTGTTTTTTTTTTTTTTGCCTCTGAACACTAGAAGAAATTCTGGTAGAAACATTAGCCTCAGCTTTATTCCTGTCTTCTTTTCAAGAAAAAAATTGGATGGAAAAAAAGCATGTTTTGGACAAACTGCCCATGCAGATTTCTGAATTGTAAATATTGGGGCACCAGAGTGAAACCCTGCTGGGTTTTTTTTTGCTGAGAGGGAAACCAGCCAGCACTGTCAGTGCTTCAGACACTCCTGGTGCAGTGGCAGTGGTGACAGAGCTGTGTGTGCCATGTCATCAATGAGTCAGCCTGGTGGCACCACATGGGTGAGCTGGGTCTGTGTTTGGGGCGTGAGGGACACAGCAGGGGCAGGGGGGTGGGCTGGGGCTGCTCTGTGGGACCAGCTGGCTCTGGGGATCCAAACAGTGCATTTGTGACCATTGGATATTGCCCAGCCTGTGTGCAGGCAGCAGCAGCACGGCTGGGCTGGGTGGGTTTCACAGGATGCTGTTCCTGCCTGGTGGAGCAGCTCCTTCAGTTCTGGTTCTTGTCCCTGCAGATGCCTTGAAGCAGGCAGGGGGGGCTTGCTGAGCTCTCAGCACCATTCAAAAGCTGAAAACCAGCCAGGCATCTCTCCAGGGAGCTCAGGTGGAGGAGGTGGATGCAGGGAAGTTACCCCAGTGTAACAGGCAGGATGTGAAGGGCCAGGGGCTCAGTGCACACCCAAATCCCCACGGAAGGGGTGGCAGAGCCAGGAGCTCTGGAGTCCCTGGAGCTGAGCTCTGAGGCTCCCCTGGCTCTCAGAGCAGCCACACATTCTGCCCAGGCTCCCCCATGGCCCTGCATCAGCAGTTCAGTGACAAACTATTGAACAGGAGCTTCCTGTTGTGCTGACACCAACACCAACCTACACAGGAGCAGGAGGAGTAAACAGAGCTGGGCTGGCTCCTGCCTTGCTGCAGGCTGGAAAAAAGGGTGGAGATCAAGAGGATGTGGGTGCCATCGCTTCTGGAGCCAGCCTGTGTTCTGTGTTCTGATGTTCTTGTGGCTGCACGTGGCAGAAACTGCTGGGAGAGTGGCTGCTTCCAGGACTGCTTGGTTTTTAAGGGAATTTCTGGGATTGATAAAGGCCCTTTCACCCCTTGCCCTGCTGCTCCAGCTCCTCCACAGGTGCTGTCCCCAGAGTGTGCAGCCCATCCTCCATCCAGCTCTCAGAGCTCTGATGTGGGACGCTCACATCCAGAACTCCCACCTCCACCAGGTTCCTGGAGTTCCTCACTCAGAGCACTGAAGCTCCTGTTTTCTGAGGCATCCAGAGGAAATGGGGCCAGAACAAGCCAGCCTTCCCTTGCCATAAGGAATGTTCTGCTGTCCTGCTTGGTTTGCTTGAATCTCCCTGGACTGGAGCTGTCGCTGGTGAAAGTCCCAGGTGGAGCAAGCTCCAGGGGCTGCACAGCCCCTCTGCCTCTCAAACCCATGGAGGAAACTTCCTTTTGTGGGGTCAGGATGAGTTTTCTCCAAACAGCACACCCATGGACCTGAGTTCCAGCCTGTTCAGCTGCTGTGCCCAGCTCAGAGGAGAGTCCAAGGGTGGAGGAAGCTCAGGAGATCTCTCAGGAGCCTGTTGGTGCTCACTTGGTGGAGAACTGGCTGGATGGTCACACTCTAAGTGGAGACCAGTGACCAGTAGTGTCCTCAGGGGTTGGTACTGGCACCAGTGCTGTTTTACATCTCTGCTGGTGCCATGGACAGTGGCACTGGGGGTACCCTCAGCAGGTTTGTTGGTGACACAGAGCTGTGTGGAGCTGGAGGGAAGGGATGGGGCATCCACAGGGACCTGCAGAGGTGGGATTGTGCCAAACTCATGGAGTCCAACGAGGCCAAGTGCAAGGTCCTGCCATGGGCTGGGACAACCCCAAACACAAACACAGACTGGATAAAGAATGGATGGGGATCAGTCCTGGAGAGAGGGATTTGGGAACTTTGATGGATGAGAAACTTGATGTGAGCCAACCCTGTGAGCTTGGCCCATGGCAGGGCTGTGGTGGGAAGCCTGCTGAGGCTTTCCATGCCCCCTGTTCTGGGACACTTTGGGACACCTGTGTGTGGCACAGCTTTCCCTGCTTCATCACCAGCAGCTCTGCAGGCTGGAACAAGTGTTTAACAACAAACCCTTGCAGACATCATCTAGGACCGTCTGTGGCTCACTCTTAAAGATGTTTTAAGATTTTGCTTTGTTTTAAGACTTCTGATCTTCCTCTAAGCTCAGCCTCTTAACTTTTAGAATTTATTGGGATTTGGTTTCAGCTGTGTAAGGCCACTGGTTGCTTTTTGGTCTGGATTTTTGCCCTGGGAGCCAGCTGATGGGTCATCCTTTGGGACATTGGGGTATTTGTGATTATTTTTAGCCTTTAATTGGCAGTGATCTGTACTTGGAGCTGCAGAGTGTCAAGGGCTTTTCTCTTTGTGCTCTCAAGAAGCTTTCCTTTCTCTTTCATCTGGATGCAGCTGTGTTTCCCTTCTGCTCACAGAGTGCAGAGTACATGGGGAAACCAGCTCCAAGATCCATCCCAAAGGCTGCTGGGGCTCAGGGAGCAGCACCCAGGGCATGGCTGCTCCAGGACACCTGGGCCCTGTTCCAAGCAGCACCATGGACCTGCTCCCTGACCTTCCCCAGCCACTTCCCTGCTCCAGGCTGCTATTTTTTTCCCTCTTCTTCCCCTCTTTTGTCTTGCCCCATTTAGCTGTAACCTCTTTGGGCAGGAACACGGTGTGTGTGCTCATATAAAGGGCTGAGAACAATGTGCCCCAGATGGTTTGTACAAGTGCCTTCTCAGCAGCCACAGGGTTTCATTCTACAGGAAAAAAAATTCTTAAAAATACAACTCTTCAGCATCTTATACTTGCAAATGTGAGCAGGAACTTCCCGAGCCTTGATATTTTGGTCCAAGTCACAGAGACAAGGGGTGGCACTAGAACTGCAGCTTTTCTTTTTTTAAGGAAAAAAAACAACTCCCCCCAACCCCAATTCCCCTTTTCTCACCCTTACATCTGCAGGGAAAAACTTGTAAATGTGACTGGAGCAGCTCTGACCTGCTTAAAACCAGATGGCAAAGAAAAAGGACCCAATGATTCAACAAAAGCACTGTGAACTCCCTCTTTGGGAATCAGGGTGTGTGGGCTTGCCCCATTTTTATGGCACTTCCAGTGCTTCTGAGGTTCTGGTTTGGGGTGCTGAGGCACTTGCACTTGCCTGCAGTTTGTTTCCCTTCCAGGATCCCTGGCACTGCAAACACCTCAGGGCACTGCTTATTTGCTTTAAGACCACAGCTTGCTTTGGAATTTCTTCGGCCAAATTTCAGGACAATTCATTTTTTTTCTTTATTTATCCCGCTCCCTCCCAAAGAGAGAAACAAGTTTCCTTAGTCTCATCTTGCATCAGATTTGATTCCAGGCCAACAAATCCAGCCTAGAAGGTGCTTTCCTGAGGCTGCTTGCCTCGCTGTGACCTTTTGGGAGAGGATTCCTGTGCAAAATGGAACATTGTGAAATCAGTTTTATACAGGGAATCTTCCCCCCTGGTGCTGCTGCCTGGGGAGGATGGGTCAGGTCTGGGTCCCTGTTGCCTGTCCAAAGGCTGCTGTGTTTTAACAAACACAGAGGTTTTTTGCTCTGGAGCAGTGGGAGTCCTGGGATTTTACCAAAAGTTTCTGTTTCTAATTAGGTTGTTCTCAATTTTAAAGGCCAGTGATCCTTTTATGGCACAGGGTGGAAAACCTGAGCAGTCACTGACACTGCACAGAGGTGGGTCCTGCTTTTGTCCTGAGGTCCAGGCAGCCACTGTGTCTCCTCAGCACTCCTGGGATGAGAAAATAAATTCTTCCCAGCCCTTGGCTCATCCATGGGGGAGGCTGGTGGGCAGAGTGTGAGGGAGCATCACTGCCTGGCCTCACTCACATGAATTTGGTTTAGGGACTTCCTGCTGCTCAGCTTGGGAAAGGGGGAATTGCAGCATGGCAGTCCCAGCCTGGGGGGCTGGGCTGGGGCCTCTCTGGGTGTCAATCTGGCCCAGCTGCCTGAAATTGGAGTTTGGAGCTGGGCCCCTCCAGGAGAGCTCCTGAGGCTCCACAGGCAGGACCAGAGTTGTGCTGTGCTGCTCCTTGCGTTTCTCTAGGCTGGGAAAGGGCAGCACAGTCTCCCTGTGCTCACAGGAAACAGGATTGAATTTTTCCCTTCTGCCTCACTTCATTGTCTGAAATTCCCTTGCAGAGGCTGGCCCATAACTCTTCAAAGAAAATAATCCCAAGCGCCGGGGCTGGAGCTCCCTGAGCTCTGGCTGTCGGCTGCCTGACTCTGTGCAAACAGTCTGGGCCTGGAATCCCCTGGGACTGAGCATAAAGGTCTGATTCAGAAGGAAAACAGGTTCTGGAGCTGCAGCAGGGCTGTGCATCAGCAGCTGCTCCCCTTTCCCCGCCTGTGGTGGAGCCACATCCAGGGAAAGCAGCTCCCTGAACACCAGGGTGAAACTGCCCGCTCCAGGAGCTGGGAGCTGTGAGGGAGCAGCTCTGGTGTCGTGAGGAGGTCGGGAGGGCAGCCCCATGAGCTGAACCCAAGCGGAAATCATCGGGGGAGTGAAGAATGAGCAGGATGTCACGTGTGGGCCCAGCGTGCTCGGGGCTGGGGCAGAACAAAGCTGAGGGAAGCCCTGCTCCTGCCGCTCCCAGCCGCTTCCTGCTGGCACGGACGCGCTCTGGGGGAAGGGAGCACCAGGGCAGCAGCCAGCCCGGGGCTGCCCAGCTCTGTGAGAGATGGAACGCTCCCCGTGCCTCAGTTTCCCTTGTGCAGCAGGATGCTGTCCGGTTGTTGGTGTGTTGTGGCCTCAGACAGCCAGGCTGCTGTGCTCTAGGGATGCTCCAGGGCTGTTGGATCAAGGCTGGAGCCTGTGGGGGCAGGAGGGGGCTCCCATGATGCAGGAAAGCCTTATTCTGCTGTGCTTGAGCAGGCAGGTCCCACAGGTGGCACCCCAGCACTCTGCACCCTTGGAGCAGCTCTGGTCCCTCCTGTAGAGCAGTGGCAGTGTGCCAGGATGCTCTGGAGAGTGAGGATTTGGTGCCAGCCCCCCTCAGGGGCTGTCCTGCCCCTGGACCCTTACACAGCCAGTCCTTCCCCCTGCTGAGCTCTGGCTTTGGTGTCTTTTTCCCTGGGCTGTTCTTAGAGCTCCCACATTTCCCTCTGTATCCTTGAGCATGAGAAGGGTTGGTTTTTTGTTTTTTTTTTTTTTTGTTATTAATAGCTATTGAGAGCCAATAAAAAGTTTTACGGGGTTTGGCCAAGCATCAGAGCTCGCAGTGTGTTCATTTCCTGGAGCTGGAGGGGGGGTTTGCTTGGATAACCCAGGGGGGCAGCAGGAGTCTGTGGTGGCCCTGGGAGCTCTTGGGAGGCTCTCAGTGGTGTCACAGGGGCTTGGGGAGGGGGCAGGCTAAAGGAGGGGTAGGAGGATGGCAAGGGTCAAGCTGGGAGCAAAACCAGGGCAGGAGGGAAATGGAGGTGTGGGTCTCTCATGTGCCCTCCCAGTGTGTGCCCAGATCCTGTTTGACCCCCTCTGTCCACGTTGAGCTTCCTGATTGTCCTTCCTGCCTCCCACATGGGCACCCCTGTGAGGAGGAACCCAGCCTGCCCTCCCCAGTGCAGGGCAGTCCCTCTCTGGTGGAATGCTGCAGGGAGGGAGGGCACAGATCCCTCTTGGGCACCTGGTTCCTCGAGCACAGAGCAGCTCCATGGTTCTTTTCATCCCAGTCTTGTGTCCAGAAGGAAGCAAAGCTTTGGTTGGCCTTGATGTTGGGCAGCTGCACAGGGAGGTGTGTGGAGCCAGTGTCATGGAATCATGGAATAGTTTGGGTTGGGGGGACCTTTAAAGGTCACCTCATCCAGCCATGAGCAGGGCTGTGCACACAAGAAGGAGCTCCCTGGTTCAGGAGGCTGAGCTGATTCCTGCCTGTGGAGGGGAACCCAGATAACCCCAGCAGCAGCATGGGGGCTTTCCAGCAGCCTCACTGGGAGCACACAAGGCAGCAAGGTGCTGCACCCCATGAGCATCATTTGCTCTGGCCAGTGTCACAGCATTGGCCCGGGCTGCAGCCCAGGGCCCTCGCTCCCAGATTGGCAATTCCAGTCAAGGTTGGTTGATAAGAGCAGAGGAGGAGGCAGTGGGATGTTAGCAAGTTCCTGTTTGCCAAGTGGGTGTTTCCCCCAGCCCAGGTGGGCTGTGGTGGGTGCCCTGAGTGTGGCTGTTCCCCAGGAACCCTGTCCTGGGCAGGGCTGCTGGCACAGGATCCTGGCCCAGCACAGCAGGAGCTGCTGCTGGAGTGGGAAGTGCTCCAGCTCCACTGGCCCCTGCCCCTGGATCCAGCCAGGTGAAATCAATTTCACTCCATGGGCAGCCCCACAATGCTGGGTTCTCGTGTGTCCCCTGTTCCTGGGGGCTCTCAGAGTCCCTGGCTGGTGCCTCTGAATGCTTCCAGAAGCTGCCAGCAGCCCTTCCCTGTGGGGACAGTTCTGTCCCCACATCACTTGGCTGGCTCCAGCATGGAGACACTCATCAACCATTTCACCTCCAGCTGACCAAGCTTTTTTAAATTCATTTGTTCATGTAAACCAACATCTCAGGCATGGGGCACTCTGGGAGCTGATGTTTATCCCAGCTTCTCCCACCCCTCAACTGCAGCACTGTCGCTGCTGTAGGAATTACCTGTCTGCAGGGAAGGTGCTGGAGGGACTCTGAGGAACCCAGAGCCCTCTGTTGCTCTCTGCCTTCTCATAGTGATTTTCTGCCTCTCTCTTTGCACAGCTGGGACACCGAGGAGCTGCGCTGGGAGGAGCCTGTGTGCAGGATGTTCTCTCCACCAAAGACCTCCCTGTGAGCGGCGATGATGCCAGTCCCGGCGGGACCTTGGGAAGCACTGACATTTCAGTAGCCCAGCAGCCCTGGACGGCCTCTTGCCCCTCGTTCTCCAGCCCCCACCCTCCCAGCGCTCCCCGGGATGCTGTATTAACCAAGAGGAACCCTGCTTCTTTCCTCCTCACCCTTCCATTTTCGGCAGCTCTGGGATTTGTATGGCAGCAGCGTAACCGTGGAGAGGCCGGGGTATCACAAACTTATGGATTTTGATAAGAGAGGAGGGAAAGGGGAGCTGGAGGAAGGTAAAAGAATGTCCAAGACAGGTGGAGGAAGGAGTGGTCATGGAGGCCGGGGTGCTGGAACCAACTCGGGAGTCTTAATGGTGGGTCCCAACTTCCGTGTCGGCAAGAAGATTGGATGCGGCAATTTCGGGGAGCTCCGTCTAGGTGAGAAGGGTCATCTCTGTCCTCCCTGTACCCACTCCTGCCAGGACTGCCCTGGCATCCTCCTCGTGCAGCAGGAGCAGCTGGCACAGCCTGTGGCCGTGGGCACAGGGGTGCTGACCGGGCACACAGAGTGGAAGCGTTGCCCCGGTTCTGTCACAGAGGTTCCACTTTCTTCATCCTTTCACGCTGTGCTTGGTCTGCCAAGGCCCAGCCCAGCCCAAAGGACTGATTCCAGAAGTGTTTCCCTTCTCCTCCTATACCTGTTGCTCTCTGGCTCTGCCAGGGAGAATGCTACCGGCTGGATCTGTCTGTTGTAAGCAGTGGTGGCCATGGAGATCTGGGTGTCCCCCAAATCCAGCAACACTGAGTGGGGAAGGATTCAGGAGATGCCACTGTGTGCTCACAAATCTCACCCCACTTGTGCTGTGGGTGCTGCCCTCTCGCTGTGCCTCAGGACAGGGGATGGGGCATGAGGGCCTGAGGGATGTTCCCTCTGCTGGGACAAACACTTAGGAAGGAGAATCCGTGTTTTATCCTGGGTAAATTCTTCAGTTGTTGAAACTGGTTATTTGAGAGACTCCTGAAATTCTGTGCAGGCCAGAGAAAGGGAGGAATAAAACCCAAGCATCTTCCATAGTCATTTTCCATTTTGAACCAAGTTTATCAGGAAACTCCTCAGGCAAACTTCTGTTTGGAGGGTGGGGAGGTTGCTCCTCTCTCAGGACTGGGAATGTCCCTGGAGACTTTCAGCAAGCTGTTAACCCTTTGCTTGGCATCAGGCAGGGCCAGGCACCTCTGTGCCAGCAGCACAGTCTGGATGTCTCCAGGAATGTGTGGGTGTAGTCCCTGCCAGCTTGGGGTGAGTGCTTTGGGAAGGGGCTTGTGCTCTGGGGAGAGGGAAGAGAGGCAGTCCCCAGAGCCTGGGACAGCCACAGCCTTGTTGCTCTGTGATATTTTAAGCAGCGCCTTCTCAAACCGAGCTCTGAGCTAAACCTGCCCTGAGCTCTGAGCTAAACCTGCCCTGACCGTGGGCCTGGGGAGGAGCTGTGGCAGCCCTGGCTGGGATGAGGTCAGCTCCCCCTCCCAGTGTGGGGAGTTAATGTCAGCTCTCCCCTGTGTGACAGACTGGCTGGTGCCAGGCTCACCCGTCCCCTCCCCGCACTTCCCGGCTGTGTAATTGCAGAGCTGGGGAAACGCTCTGGTGAAAATCCAGCCAAGCAGTTCCCCTGCTCAGCTGTCTCTCCTGCTGTCATGAGGAGCTCTGAGCCTTCCTCCAGACCCAGGGCTTGTGGAAGGAGCTACTGGGGGATTTTGCTGCACCAGCTGCTCCTTTCAGTTCCCCGGGTGGATCTGGCCACTCCTGCTGCCAGTGCCTCCCAGAGAGCCCTGAGCCATGCAGGCTCCACCTGTGTCCTTGCACCTCCTTTTCCTTGCTTGCCACTGAGCGTTCTGCAGTGGATCTGTGTTTCTGGGTGAGCTGGATCCCAGGATCCTGCTTTAGGCAGGAGGCTGGGGCTCTGTTGCTTTGCTGTGCTCAGAGCTGCGGTCAGTGTGACCCCTCTGCCTTGGCCTCCCCTCATTTTCAGTGAGGGGACACGAGTCTGACATGGATCTGAGCAATGTCTGTCAAGCTGGCAGTGAGGTTGCTGCAGGGACCTGGGAGCAGTTGGGCTCAGTTTGCTGCTGGCTGCAGGGACAAGCAGCGAGCTCTCGCTCCAGGGCTCCACAGTGGTCGATTCTCACAGTGAGAGTTTGTCCTTGCCACCAGCAAGAGAGGCTTCCAGTCCCTTCACGTGGCTTTTTAGCTCTGTCACACCCTGCAGTGCCTGGCCATAACATGCTGGAGGCCTGAGCACGAGATCTCATCACAGCAGTGGAAGCCACAGCTATGTGGCTTCTCTCCTAAAATCACATCTCTCTTCCTTAGGTGTGCCTCCAAACTGCATCAGGGCTCAGGAATGCTTTCAGGATTTAGGGATTCCTCCAGCTGCAGATGAATGGCAAGGGACCAGAGGGCTCCTGCTGTGAAGTGGTGGCATGAGCAGGGATGTTCCCCAGCTCTTGCTGGGCACTCAGTTTTCCCTGGGAATAGAGAATTCAGTCCTCGAAGCTTTAGAGGCCAAACTGCAGCTCAGTATTTAAAAGCTCCCAGATCTTCTTTGGCCTTTTTGCTCTCATAATAAAGGCCATGAGATCTTGAAAAAATGTACCTGGAGGTGACTTTTCCAGCTCCCAGTGGTGGGGAGGGAGGAAGGGGACATTGTCTTCCTCAAAAAGGGAGCACTTTGCCCTATTTCTCCACCACACCAAGGGGCACATGGTGATCTGTCCTTAGGGTGCTTCAGCTCAGCTGTCCCAGGTAGAGACAAATGTCCACCCATGTAGGAGGTGTCTAAAATCAAGTGATCTGTTTAAAGATAAAATCTAAAAAAACAATTGGCATAAGGCATTAGTGGGAAGCCAGAAGGGGAATGACGTGGGCAGGAGTTGTGGCTGCCAGGGCTGTGCATTTGGATCCTGCTTCTCCCTGTCCCTGCTGGCCTTGGCATCCTGGGCAATGCAGGGACGTGGTGCCAGTCCCAGCCTGGCAGTGCTGCCAGCCAGTTCCTCACTGGACCAGCATGGCTGGAGAGCTGGAGCAGGGTGGCTGCCCCAGCCCTCTGGCACAGAGGTTGATGTTGTGCAGGTGCTGGCTCCTGTTACCTTCTTATATCCTGGAGCTTCACCCTGAGCTGCTGAGTGCTCATCCCTCCCCCTGCCAGCCTCCAGCTGTGCTCCAGCACCAGCCCAGCTCCTCCAAGAGCATCCCAGGGCAGTGCCTGCTGCCTGCAGCCCCCTGAGCTGCCCCTGCCCACGTGGTGCCCACAGCAGGGTGGGACGCTGCCCTCTGGAACACAAGGCAGCAGGACACTGGTGGCAGAGTGTGGCTGGTGGCTCGTGTGCCCTGGCACTGGGCACAGCCCAGCTGCAGCCCTGCCAGCTCCCTGCCAGCTCCCTGCACCTGAGAGCAGGACCAGCACACTCACAGAGAGGCTTTGCTGGGGCAGGTTCCTCTTGGCAGCTACTCAGGAGTGCTTGGGATGGGCTGGGGTAGGGGGAGAGGAGGAAAACCCAGACATGGAGGAGAAAGGTGAAAACTAAGCCCAACCTGGGTGCTGGGCAGGTCCTGCCCTGGTGCAGAGCTGCCTCAGAGGCAGGAGCTGCCCTCAGTCCTGGCACCCTCCCTGAGGGCCCCTTCCTGAGCCCGGCCCAAGGCTGCTGCTCCTGCCAGGCTGGGCCATGCAGCTGCCCCAGGGCAGCCTCAGCCTAGGGCAGGGTGCAGGGAAGGATGGGGGACCTGGCAGCAGCTGCTGCTTCTGTTCTTCCAGCAGTAAACTTGTGCAAATGTGCTTTTTGCAGCTTCTCAGTGCCCACCCCTCTCCCCCAGCCTGCTGTATGCATTTCTGCTGGCAGCTTGGAGCCACAGCAGCTGCTTTCCTTCAAAATTAAAAGCTTGAAATTAATTATCTTTTAAAGTAAACTGGGGATTTTGGAGGAGGGAAGAGCACAGGGGGTGAGTCTGTGTGCAGTGTGTGAGCCAGGAGCAGCTCAGTGCTGCAGATGGGCCAGGGCTATGCCAGCTGAAAGGTCACTGCAGGTGCTGGGGACATTCCCAAGCTCTCCTGAGCTGTGGCTCTCAGGCCTGTCCTGCACCTCCCAGGGAGTTACCTGGGGCCACAAAAGGTGCCTTCTGAATAAGTGTCTGGGCCCAGTGCCCTGCTCATGACACCCTTCTTGTCCTGGGCTCTGCAGAGACCTCCCTGTGAGCACCTGAGTGTGGCCAAGGGCTCAGCCCCCTCCCAGAGGCCAGAGCCACAGAGCCACCACATGCCAGAGGTGGCCACAGGTGTCTTTGGAGGCTTTGGGAGAGAGGAACCCACACAGTTCCTGCTGCTCCTCCCTCCCTTGCTGAAGGCTCAGACTTGCTTTTCCTCCTGCTTGTTCAGAGCCTCCTTTACAGAAGGTCAAGCTCTAAAATAACATTTTTCTTCTGATGGTGTTAAAGCTCAGCATTCCACAGATCTGTCACTGCTTGGCCTGGTGCAGCCACTGTCACTGGTGCTGCAGTGCTGGCAGGGCTGGGCCTGGCTGCCTCATCCCCTGTTCTTCCACTGCATTCCCAGGTCTGGGAAGCCAGATTCATTCCCTGGTACCCTGGCACAGCCAGATTCCCACCCCGGTGCCCTGGCACAGCCAAATTCCCATCTCAGTGCCCAGGCACAGCCAATTTCCCACCCTGGTGCCCTGGCACAGCCAAATTCCCATCCTGGTGCCCTGGAACAGCCAAATCCCCATCCTGGTGCCCAGGCACACCCAAATTCCCATCCTGGTGCCCTGGCACAGCCAATTTCTCATCCTGGTGCCCTGGCACAGCTCTGTGCTGCTGCTGCACAAAGGTGCCCAGCGTGGGCACAGTGCTGTGCCATGGGCAAGGGGCAGCCTCAGTGCTCACTTTCCTCCTCACAGGGAGGGGCTGGAGCATGTCCAGAGGCAGGAATGGGGCTGGGGAAGGGTCTGGAGCACCAGGAGGGGCTCAGGGAGCTGGGCAGGGGCTCAGCCTGGAGCAAAGGAGGCTCAGGGGCCCTTGTGGCTCTGCACAGCTCCTGACAGGAGGGGACAGCCCAGGGGCCGGGCTGTGCTCCAGAGAACAGGGACAGGAGGAGAGGGAACGGCTCAGGTTGGGCCAGAGGAGGTTAAATTGGAAATTGAGAAAATTTCTTCTCAGAAAGTGTTGGGAAGCATTGGAACAGACTGCCCAGGGTAGGAGTGGAGTCACCACCCACAAAGTGTTCAAAAACGTGTGAAAGTGGCACTTGGGGACATGGGCTAATGTGAACATGGTGGTGCTGCTGGCTGATGGTCAGAGTGCTGATCTGAAAGGTCTTTTCCCACCTTAATGCCTCTGTGATTCCGTGGCTCTGAGCTGCTGGGATGGGGACCCAGCTGGGAGCCAGAGCAGAGCCGGGCTCCTCCTGACGTGCAGGGGCAGGTGCTGGGCTCTGCTGCCAAATCCCTGGGCAGGCCCAGCACAGAGAGGCAGCTCCAGCCCCAGCCCCAGGCCTGGCTGCCCTCAGCCTGTTCTGATCCCTCTCTGCATCCTGCAGGTGCTGCCAGCTGCGTTTGGAGGCGCCTCTGGCACCCAGCCGGGCAAAGGCCCCTGCAGTGCAAATATTTGCTTTCTGCCAGCCATCTCACCACTTTTCTCTTTTATTTCCTTTCAAAAGCACCTTTTGTGCTGCAGGTCCTGCCTGCTCCAGTCCTCCTAGGCACTCCCTGGGCTCTGGGAGTCAAGAGTTGCCCCCTTGTGAACACTGGGGCAGAGGGGGTGGCTCCAGGAGCTGGAGTGGGGAATTCCCTGGCATGGAAGGAATTCTCCCTCCTTGCTCTTTTGCTTTTTCTTTTCTCTTGGTTTATTAATCTCATGACAGGCCAGTTCTGCTATTTGCACCTTTTTTAATTCAGAAAGGGGAAGCAGAGGGTGGTGATTTGACCAGTCCACACCCTCTCTGCTCCCCATCTTGTCCATCAGCTGTGTCCAAGCCCCCAAGGAAGGGCTGAACCAGAGGAGTACCAAATTATTTTGACTCATTTTTGGGCTGGGAGAATGCTGCCAGCTCCAGAGCCTTGTTGCACTCTGGTAGCTTTTTGTGCCACCACTGACTGTGTGGTGGGGACAGGACAGATGCCACTGCTGGGGATTCTCCTGCCTCCATCCCTTCTCCCTCCCTGCTGAGTCCATTTTGCAGTGTGCCTCTGGCAGTTTTCCTGCCATGTTAGATTTTTCCCCCTTCAAATCCTGCCTGACCTCAGGGAAAATCCAGCTGTGAGTTTTCTGATCCCATGTTGCTGCCCTGAAGGCAGCAGTAATTGTTTTGGACTGCACTGTGGGGCCCTGTGGAGCTGTGCACAGGTCTGGGGGTGTCCCACGTGCTCCCCAGGAAATGTCAGTGTGTGATGGGACAAACCCCTGGATGTGGCACATGCTGTGTTCACCAGACTTCCCTCCCTCCCTCCCTCCCAAATCCCTTCCTCCCTAATCACTGTGAAGGGATTTGCTTTATGCAGAAGCAGCAGACAAAGTGGCTTGGCAGAGTCCCCTGGGATGGGAGAGGGTCAGGGAGGCAGCAGGACTGAGCCCCTCCTTGGCTGCAGAGCCCATCCCTGGGAGGAGCTGCTCCATTTAATATCTCCCATTCATCCCTCTCCCCGTAATCCTGGCGCTCAGCAGCTGCCTCTGATGTCACCCAGCCAGGATTTATGGCTGCTTCAGGTGGAGAGCAGCAGTGGGAGCAGATGAAATCTTAGGCCAGGAGGAGCTTGTTCCCTGTGCAAATTGCTTGGAGAAAATCCGAGGAGACAGATGCAGCTCCATCAGATACCCACATGCCAGGCTTGGGGATCCCTGCTGCCCTTAACCCCCACCTGCCCGGGCTCCTGCAGGCACAGGGAGCACTCAGAGCTGTTCCTGCACACCTTTAATCTTGGCCTTTGGGGGCCTGGGCAGAGATTGTGCTGCTGCTTCCCAGGTGTGTCCTCTTTTCCTCAGCCCCTGGTTTTGGGGGGATGTGGAGGCACCCTGAGCTCAACCTTCCTGTGGGTATAGTGTGAAAAGTCCTGTGCAGGTGTGGAGCCCTCTGGGGGTGTTGTACAGGGTGCTGGGTGCCACAGCTGCTCCTTCACTGCCCTGGGCTCTTCCTGCAGCCTTCAGCTCGTACAGTCTGGGCCATGCCATGGATCTGCTCCTGGCCTCCCCTGTGCCCTTGGGTGGGCAGGACCATCCCCAGGGATGAGGTTCATTCACACACTCCTGTGCCATTCCCAGGAGTGACCCAGCCCTGGGGGACAGATTCCCACCTGCCTGTGGTGCCCTCAGACCAGTGCCAGCTGTGCCAGTGCTCCTGGGTGTCCCTCCTCCCTGCCACCCTTTGCAGGCTCCCCCTGGCCATACCTCAGTGTCCCCCAACTCTGGCCATCCCTCCATAGCCCCCTCCCCCTGGGGGGCTGGAGAAGCACCAAGTCTCAGCCTTGTCCCATCCCTGCTGCTGCCCCCTCCCATCAGCCTTGGCTCCAGCCCCAGGAGCCTCCCCATCCCAGAGGAATCCACATTCCCCACCTGGGGATAATTAGCAGGCGTGTTGCAACTCCCCACAGTGGATTCTGCTCCCCGTGCCTTGAGGCTCCTTCAGGTGTTGTGGGAGCTGCAGAACCTGTTCAGAATGTTTTTGAGCCCAGGAGCCCTCAGGGACAGCGGTGGATGTGTGGTGGGGGTGATGCAGGATCTGCTTTTCATCTCCTTTTTGTGTCTCTCCCCGCAGGGAAGAATCTCTACACAAACGAATACGTAGCTATCAAATTGGTGAGTGGCTGTCAGAGCAGGGAGTTCCTCCGTGGTCGGGGTGGGGGATGTTCCAGCCATTGGGAAGGAGGCCTCTCCCCTTTCTCCCATGGTGTTGGGCTGGGATGTGATGGATGTGGTGGCTGGGTGGCTGTGCTGGGAATTGAGGGCACTCTGGGAGCACACATCATTGCAGCTGGGGTGATCCAGGTCTGGGCAGGGAAGAGCTGAGTCTTGCTTCTCCCAGCCCTCAGCATGGCCTGTGCTGTGCTCAGCCAGTGCCAGCAGCAGAGAGGGTGGCCCCACTGGTACCTGATCCCATTAATGTTTTCCCCTCTCTGGATGAGATGATCTGGCTCCCATATGGGCTGATTCTCTCTCATCATCCCCTGAGGCTTCATCTCTATTTTATACCACTTACTCCCAACCCCAAATGCTCTCAGTCCAGCTCCTGCCAGCATGTGAAAGATGTGTCTGACACCCGGACCCCCTAAACATCTTCCTACATAACTGTTTTCCTTTCTCTCCTCCAAGGAACCCATAAAATCCCGGGCCCCCCAGCTGCACCTGGAGTATCGGTTCTACAAACAGCTCGGCAATGCAGGTACGGGCTGGGCTGCCCTGGGGAGCTGCTGGGAGAGAGGCTTTCCCTAAATGTGACTCTGCAACTTCACCCCCAGCTGGAGCTCCTGCCCATCTGCTCCACAGGGTTTCACACAGATGCCTTGTCTCATCTTTGATCTCTTCTGATTTAGTTCTTTGCCCCCACCACCCCCGCAGCAGAGTCAGGGATGCAGATGGAGCCAGGCTGGCTGTGCAGGGACATCCCCCCCTGCAGTGGCATGGCTGTGACAGAGTGGCCCTGCTGCAGCCCTGCACAGCCCCTGCTCCATCTCTTGCAGAAGGAATTCCTCAGGTTTACTACTTTGGCCCCTGTGGGAAGTACAACGCCATGGTGTTGGAGCTGCTCGGACCCAGCCTGGAAGATCTCTTTGATCTGTGTGATCGAACCTTCACACTCAAAACTGTCCTGATGATTGCCATCCAGCTGGTGAGTGCAGCCCTGCACAGCTCCCCTGCAGCCCTGCATGGCTGCCCTGGGGAGCAGGGGGTGTGTGGGCACCGTGGGCAGGCAGCATGGGCATCCCATGGGGAATGGGGGGAAGATGCTGGCACAACCCAGCCTGGCTCACCTGGTCCCTTCTGAGGGGGAGCTCTCCACCCTTCTCAGCCCCTCTCTGAGCCTTGACAAGCCTCTAAGTGTGCCCAGAGCATCTCAGTGTGTGCCTGTGACCGTGTTCACAGGGGTCTGAGGATGAGGGAAGAGACGAGGATCTGACTCCATGTTTCAGAAGGCTTGATTTATTATTTTATGATATATATTATATTAAAACTATACTAAAAGAATAGAAGAAAGGATTTCATCAGAAGGCCAGCTAAGAATAGCAAAAGAAGGAATGAATAACAAAGGCTTCTATCTTGGACAGAGAGTCTGAGCCAGCTGGGCTGTGATTGGCCATTAATTAGAAACAACTCTATGAGACCAATCCCAGATCTACTTGTTGCATTCCACAGCAGCAGATAATCATTGTTTACATTGTTTTTGAGGCTTTTCAGCTTTTCAGGAGGAAAAATCCTAAGGAAAGGATTTTTCATAAAAGATGTCTGTGATTTTTCATAAAAGATGTGCTGGCCTGGGGCTGTGTCCCATGGTGGGAAGGAGCTGATGTGCCCATCCTTGGGGCTGGGGCTGAGGGGAGCAGGGGAGAGGTGGCCAGAGCAGGGCCCAGGGCAGGGGTGTGCAGGACACAGGGTGGTGCTCTGCCCTGGCACTGACACCTCCCTCCTGCCCCAGATCACACGGATGGAGTATGTGCACACCAAAAGCCTGATCTACAGAGATGTGAAGCCCGAGAACTTCCTGGTGGGGCGGCCGGGCAGCAAGCGGCAGCACACCATCCACATCATCGATTTTGGCCTGGCCAAAGAGTACATCGACCCCGAGACCAAAAAACACATCCCCTACCGAGAGCACAAGAGCCTGACAGGGACAGCACGTTACATGAGCATCAACACCCACCTGGGGAAAGGTGTGTGGGCACAGGAGCCAGCCCTGCCTCCTGCTGAAGGGAGGGACTGCAGGGCAGGGGTGCCAGAGGTGGGCATGGGGACAAGCTGCCTCTCCTGCTCTTCAGGGTGCTGCAGGACCTGGGGGCTGCACAGGGACAGTGGCTCTAGTGGGAACTGACCCATGTCTCTTTCTCCATGCAGAACAAAGCCGCAGGGACGACCTGGAAGCATTAGGGCACATGTTTATGTACTTCCTCCGTGGGAGCCTTCCTTGGCAAGGCCTCAAGGTAACTGCCAGCTCCTGCTGCCCCTGGGCATGGCTTCCTGTGGGTGTGGCTCTGCCCTGGCATGGGGAGGGGGAAGGTTTGGCCCCTGGGGTGTTGGAGGGTTAGCACCCTGCCAGCTCTGAGCTGTGCCAGGCCCTTGCAGTGCTCTGCAGGTCTCCCTGTGTCCTCCCAGCTGCTCTCACAGTGGCTGTCCTGGAAACCCTGGGGTTTGTCCTCCAGACCTGCCCGGGCAGGGAGTTTCCTGGGAAGGAGTTACCTGGGAAAGGGGGCCCAAGCAATCACACACGGTGTGACAGCCCAGGGCAGTGCCTGGCCCCTGTGCTGACCCCCCTTGTCCCTGCCAGGCCGACACACTAAAGGAGAGGTACCAGAAGATCGGTGACACCAAAAGAGCCACCCCGGTGGAGGTGCTCTGTGAGAACTTCCCAGGTGAGAGCTGTGCCCAGCCCAGCCCCCTGCCCTGAGCCCCCTGTGCCTGTCCCCTGAGCCCCCTGTCCCCACAGAGGAGATGGCCACGTACCTGCGCTACGTGCGGCGCCTGGATTTCTTTGAGAAGCCCGACTACGACTACCTGAGGAAGCTCTTCACAGACTTGTTCGAGAGGAACGGTTACGTGTTCGACTACGAATACGACTGGGCAGGGAAACCTCTGGTGAGTGAGAGCCCAGGGCCTGGGGGCACAGGGGGAGGCACCCCAGGGAGCAGGGACAGCAGGACAGCAGCCAGGGAGGAGGTGGCTCTCAGCCATCCCAGCCACACACTGTGTCCAGGGATGAGCTTCACCCTCCTCACCAGTCACAGCTCCAGGGCTGGGACACAGGAATTTGAGGCTCTTGGAGCCAAGGGGACCCCAACAGCTGAGCTCTTTCACCTCACTGCCATGGATGCATTCCTTGGGCTCACTGCAGTCAGATACCAAGCATGGCACTGCTGGGGCAGGGGCAGGGGCAGTGATCAGGCCCTGCTTCTGGGGGGTTTGGATGTTTGGCCAGAGGCTGGGTCTGGCTGCGGGGTGTTGGGAGGGACTGCATTGACATTGTCCTTTGTGTCCCCAGCCCACCCCCATTGGCACGATGCACAGCGAGGTGCAGGTGCAGCCCCCGAACAGAGACAAAGCACAGCCACACACCAAACACCAGGTGAGCAATGGCACAGCCTGCCTGGGGCAGGGGACCATGGGCTGGGCAGCTCAGGCTGCAGCTCCAGGGACGTGGAGCCCAGCAGGGATGGTGGCAGGGACTGGAACATGGCTTTCCCTCAGTGCTGTCTGTGGGAGGAGTTCCCTCCCACAGCTCTGGGTTTGTGGCTCACCCGGGCCCAGGGCAATGTCCCTGTGGCCTGGCAGAACAGGGAGGAGGCACTGTGGGGGCTGAAGTGTGACTGGGGGGTGCCAGGCCTGGACATCAGCTGGTGAGGGGCAGGGTCCAGCCTGGGGTGTGGGCGAGGGCTTGGTGCAGGCTGAGACACCTCTGCTCACTGTCTCCATGGGGAGACTCACTGCTCTGCTTGTGATGCCCTTCCATTGATGGGACAGTGACATGGGACAAGGGAGGGCAGGACTGGGGGCAGCTTGGCTGCATTTTGTCCCCTGCTGGGGCTGCCTCTGTTCTGGGAACGGGCAGGGCACAGGGAGCCCAGCCCGGGGCAGGGATCAGGCAGAGCTGTATGGGAAAGGGTCCAGGCTGCTCAGAACTGCTCCAGTGCTGTGGCCTGTCCTGCCCTAGTGCAGGACACGTGTCCTGGCACTGCTGCCACTGAGAGCAAACCTCGTGTGTTTCCAGCAGTCCTGTACAAACCCTTGTCCTCCCAAACCTCCTTGGGGGCAGAGCACCTGCAAAGGGGCTGGAGCAGGGGGTACAGCGCCCTGTCCTCCCCAGGCTGCTCCTGCCCAGCACAGGGAGCCTGGCAGGGCTTCCTTAGGGAGAGGAAAATGTCAAATCCATCACCTCTGGCTCATTTCTGGGAGCTGACTCCCAGTAAGGTCTGCTGTGTGCCTGCACCCCAGGGAAGTGCCATGGTGGATGTCCCTTCTCCAGAGCAGGGGGAAGAGCAAAGCACAGAGCTCCCAGAGCACAGGAGCAGTGTCCAGCCTGGGGACACAGGGTGTCCAAGCCCTGGCTGGGGACACAGGGTGTCCCCACAGCTCTGGGGCCGTGCTGTGCTCACTGGGGGAGGGTTTGGCCCAGCTCGTGGCACACAGGCCCTGCCGAGCCCTGCGTCGTCCTGGGGATGTGGCGTCACCTGGGCCTGGCTGCAGCTCCGGCTCTGCTGCCCCAGCCCACTCCCAAACACGGCCCCCAGCCCTGCTGGAGCTGGCCCTGCTCCAGGGGCTGCGTGGGGCTGGCCCTGGGGTGTGTGTGTAGGTGGCAGGGGGACACAGACCCCCGTTGTCACCACAGGGACCGCTCTGGGAGCCGCCGGGACGGTGCTGCACGGGTGCCCTCCGCAATCACCAACTCGAGCTGCTCCGGTCATGTTTTTGCTTTTGCATGTCTTATTTTCTCGACTCCCTTTGCCACTTTTCCCACCCCTTCCCTCCACTTCTCCCTTCTCTTCCCCATTCTCCCTCTTTTTCTTTTGTTTCTTTTCATTCTGTTCCTCCTGCCTGTCGCGAGCAGCCGCCCGAGGGGACGGAGTTGTGGGATCCTCAGGCCGGTGGGCAGCCTGCCGAGGAGCCTTTGGGAGCTCACCTGGCAGCCGGCAGGCTCGGGGGGTCCGTGCAGGTACATGAAACCTCCTGGGGCAGGGCGGGCACGGGAGGGAGCGGAGCCACCCTGGGCCTCGTGGCCGCCCGCGGAGCCGGGATCAGCCCCGCTCCCCCGCCCCAGGGCTGCACATCCCGGGGTCCTGCCCACGTGCTGCCTGTCCCTGTGGTGTGACGGGATGCTCACGGCTCACAGACGAGGCTGGTGCTGCTTCCTGGGGGCTGCTGGGCTCCCTTGGTGCTGCCAGGGGAATTAGAGGTGGTTGGGGATGGATAGGGATGGATGGATGGATGGATGGATAGGGATGGATGGATGGATAGGGATGGATGGATGGATGGATGGAGGGATGGATGGAGGGATGGATGGATGGATGGATGGATAGGGATGGATGGATGGATAGGGATGGATGGAAGATGGATGGATGGATGGATGGATGGATGGATGGAAGATGGATGGAAGGATGGATGGATGGATGGCAGGCACACTGCAGCACAGCAGCTGGGTGAGCGTTGCTCTGCCCCCAGTGCCGCTCGTCTGAGCAGGGACTTCCCTGCACCTCCTTGACTGGAGCCCTGGCTCCAAGCCCTGCTTCTCCTCCCTTCCTGGGCACTCCTTGGCCGTGTCCCCTGCCATGGCCCTGCCTTGGTCCTGTGCTGGCGCCGTCAGCCCCGTGCTCGCCGCCCTCGCCGCCTCCTGCCCGCTCCGCTCAGCCCTGCCTGGGCCTGGGGGTCCCTCCCTCATGGATGGTGGCACATCCATGCTGGGTCCCCTGGCTGGGCCTGCGCCGCTTCCTCTGTCTCTGCTTCCGTCCCCGCTGCTCTTGCTCGTTCCTGCTGCTCCACGGGGACTCTGCTGGTGCTCGGCCCCAGGCCTGGGCACAGCTCCTGCTGTTGCCATCATGGGGCCGGGCGCTCTGTGGTGCCAGGCAGGCCCGGGCACTCCGAGGGCCCAGCTCATGCTCTGCCTCGCTCCTCCTGTCCCTCATCCCCTTCCTCCTCCCCAGTCCTGCTCTGCAAACCCTCCTGCCGTGCTCCGCCTGCGCCCGGCACTGTGGGGTGATGTGCAGGGGTCTCTGTGCTGGTGTCAGGGGCTGGAGCCTGACGTGGCCCTGCTGGCTGGGCACTGCCTGTCGGGTGTCCCTGCTGCCTGGGCACTGCCTGTCGGGTGTCCCTGCTGCCTGGGCACTGCCTGTCGGGTGGCAGCTCCTCCAAGGGGCTGGGGAAGGCCCAGGGTCCTTGCTGGGGCCGAGCAGCTTGGAGTGTTTGGCCTGTGCATCCCCAGGGAGCTCCTGGCTTTGCCTGTGGGCAGCAGGCCCAGGATGGCAGTTCAGGCATCCCACAGTTGCCTCGGTGGCTTGGATGTCCTCCTGGCCCTGGCACTGTGGCTGACCCTGCTGCCCTGGTGAGTGGGCAGGAGCTCAGGGATGCCTGAGCCCTCAGGGTAGGCACTGGGCTGAGTCTTGGTGCTGGGAGCAGAAGTCGTGTCCAGATGCTCAGCTGTGGGAAGGGCTCCTTGGAGCTGTCAGCTTTGCCAGGCCCTGTCTCTCACCCATTCTGGAGCTGACTGCTCTCATGCCCCTCTCCTGGTGCAGGGGCTCCCAGGAGCTGGGATCCTTCCAGGGCTGTTCTGAGGGGCTCAGAGCTCTCTGTTGTGATGGGGCTCTTGGGGAGCACCGAGGCTGAGCACTGCGGTTTGGCTGAGGGCACCATCTGCCACCAAGGGCACCTCGGTGCTCCTGGGCAGAGCTGGGTGGTCTCCTGGGTGCCTCCTGTGCCCCTCAGGAGGGGAAGGGCTGCAGACCCCTGGGCTGCCCCCGCTGACACTCATCTCTCCGCAGGTGATGAGCTCCACCAATGGAGAGCTGAACACAGATGACCCGACGGCAGGACATTCGAACGCCCCCATCACAGCCCCCACCGAGGTGGAGGTGACAGACGATACAAAGTAAGGCCCCAGCCCTGCCCCTCACCAGTGCTGGGCTGGAGGAGGGCTCAGCAGCTGCCCCAGGATGCCTTGTCCAGTGCCCTCCAGCCCAGCTGTCCCCTGGCACCCCGTGAGAGGTGTCCCTGCAGGGCCACCACCACCCCAGCCCTTCCCATCTCGCCCTGCCCAAGGCTCCCGCACAGAGGGGCACAGATGGGTTTGGGACTGCTCCTTCTCTGGAGTCCCTGCCTGGCCCTGGCTCATGGCCTTGTGTGCCATGGTCAGTGTCACCCCCCTGGTTGGTGCCATTTGCTGTGGCAGGTGTCACTTTTGGTGTCACTTGTGGTGCTCCCAATCCAGCCCCCGCCATGTACCAGGGGCACTTGGTGGAGCAGCTCTGCCCACGTGGAGCTCACCAAGGCACCGAGGGGTTTCTGTCCTCTCTGACTCCGGGGCTGCTGCTGCACCCTCCGTGCTGACGGGTCCCCTCTGTCCCCAGGTGCTGCTGTTTCTTCAAGAGAAGGAAGAGGAAAACCACCAAGCGTCGCAAGTGAGCAGCCGGGGCCGGGCGGAGCGGCGAGCGCCGGCTCCTCTCCCTCTGGCCGTGGCTGGATCTTGCCCCGCGGAGCCCGCGGCCCCTGGGGCTGGACGGGGACGGGGGGGCCGGGCCGGACGGGCTCCCCCAGCGCCCCACGCGCAGCTGGGGAGCGGGGCCTCCCCAAACTGCTTGTCCTTTCCTCCGCCACTCGTGGCCGTTTACTCGAACCAAGCCCAACTTCGCTGAAGTTCCTGCGTCCGTCAAACAGAAAAAAAAAGAAAAAGAGAAAAACCCACGGCGTCACTTGCTTTGAGTTTATAACCGGTCTGAAATGGGGATCAACTACAGACTCTGACCCGTCGCTGTCAGAAGAAGACGAAGACAATTTCAAGAGCAGTGGGCTAAGGAGGAATATTTTTTTTTTCTGTTGCTTCTTTGTCTCTTAAGTTAATTTAAAGTGAGTCTCGGTGCAGAGTGCTGAGTCGTCAGTCTTTGACCGTCATCTTCAGTGTTACCGAATTCTGCTCTTCCTTCCGGCCCCGCCCCGCGTCCCCGCCGGGTCCCCTCGGTCAGTGGCGAGCGCTGGGCTCGGAGCGGCCCCGCTCGGGCGGGGAGAGCCGGGGCCGCGCGGGGCGGGGAGAGGAAACGCGTTTACAGTTCATTTACGATGCACTTTTGCGAGCAATACAGGCGCCGTCCGGTCCCGCCGAGAGCAGGTCCGAGACTCCCAGGGGCTGGGGGACACAGGGACAGGGACGGCCGAGACCAAAGGGACCCATGAATGGCGGTGGCAAAGCAGGGAGGGGAAGCGAAGCGGCCTCGTCTCTGGTGCTGCCATGTCTTGGGGCTGGATGTTTCCACGAGAGCTGTAGGTGTGGGCACGGCTTGATGGCCTCTTGGTTTTACAGCCTGAGCCCCCCGAGGCCCCGGGGGGCCGGGGCTGGGCCGGGCCGGGGTGGAGCGGTGGAATCCCCACCAGGGCATCCCCCGGATCCTCCCGGCCTCTCCTGGGGCTGGGGAAATGCAGGTTTTGGAACTGACCCACGGACACCCCCCGCACCCCCGCGTTCCTCGGCACCCCCAGGGCACTGCAGCTCCCCACGTGAATGACCCCGTGCGCTGTCGTGTGTATTGATCGTGACACTTTGGGGGGGGGACACACACTTATCTTTACCAAAACCCTGATGTTCTGCCCCAAAGAAGGGGCTGAGGCTGTGCTGGGGGGGCGGGGGAGGGATGGGACCATCTGTGGCTGCTTTGAAACATTTGTCCAAACTGACCATCTCGGGGGGCTGGAGACCCCACATTGTGGAGGGGCTGGGGGGGCGTGGGGTCTCCCACGGGGCCGTGCCCTCCCCACGGCCCCTCTTCATCCTCAATTCGGGATTGACCCCGCCTTTGGCTTGTCCGGGCTGCGGCCCCAGCTGCTGCCGCGTCCCTGGCCACGGCGGGAAGGGGACGTGCAACGTTTGACCTCGTGTCCCCAGCGAGGCGAACAAACGAATTTTAAAAATCGCCTTAAAATTTTCACTGGAAGTGGTCCCTTGGCAGCGCGTCGGCTCAGAGCAGCCCCGGCAGAGGCCGAAGAGGAGCCGCGGAGGGGAAGGGGAGGCGGCCCCGAGGGTGTGCCCGGCGTGCCCGGCTCCGTGCGCGCTCCCTCGGCCGCCGGGGCCGGGCCCGAGCCCGGGACTCTCTGTCCTTCCAGCGAGGAGTCCAAATACTGCGATTGTACGTGAGAGCGTTTGTTCCATTGCGAGTTTAGTTACTGCTTTAAAACCAAGTGTACAGATATGGCATTTCAATTTCTCTGATGCTTCCTGGAAGCCATAGAATTTAGGGGCTTTTTTTTAATAAAAAACAAAAAAATAAAATAAAAAAAAATCTTTAAAACCCAACACGTTCTTCTGTGCTTCATTGTGTGACTCCCAAGGGGGAGGACATTGACCAAGCACCCCCTTTTTGTCGGAGGCTCCCTCAGCAGTGGGTGGGAGCAGCCCCAGCCCCTCGCAGGGGGGACCAGGAGCCTTTCCTGGAGCAGCAGAAGGAAAATCTCGGGGGGACAGATCAGGGAACAGCAGCACAGCCGATGGCCGTGGGCAGTCCTGCAAAGCCGTGAGTGAGAAAGGTGATGGTGCAAGAGGGCGATTCCCAGCTGAGCCCGGTGCTCCTCCAGCAGGGACCCGGGCTGGGCTGGGCCGGGCTGGGCTGGGCTGGGCTCCCCCTGCTCCGGGCACTGCAGGGCCCCCAGGCCGAGCTCCAGCACAGTTTGGAGCCCTGGGAAGCTGCCCCTGGCCCCGGGGCTCACGTTCACCACGGCCCCACTGCTCCCTCGGGCAAAGGGCAGGGCTCTGATGCCCCCATGGAGCTGAGGGACCACGGGAGCTGTGCTGGGCACAGGAGCAGAGCCCAGCCCTCATCCCTGCTCCAGCATCCCCTAAAGCCTCTCCGTGCTGGGAATCACTGGCCAGAGGATTTGCCTTCCCCCCCAGGCCTGGACCCCCAAAGGCTGAGGCAGCTTTTAGTGCATTTAATTGTCAAAAACCTCCAATTCAGGTTCAAGAAATTCAGTCATAAAATGACATCTCCCACCCTGTGCCATCCTGCTGCCCTCCTACCACCACCTCACAGCCTGAGGGTCTGGACTCCCCAGCAGTGATTGCCAGGCTTCAGGAGCCCCAAGGGTCTGGCTCATCCCACAGCCCATGGATGGGAAGCTGAGGACCCCACACCCTCAGCTGGGGGAGATGGGCCAGGAGCCAGCATGGCCCAGATCTCCCCCCACCATTCCAGCAGCCATCATTCTCCAAACTTCATAAAGACAACCTCGATGTCTTTATTGTTTTCCTATTTACAAATCACAAAGCTGGCCAAAAAGCAGAGTGTGAACACGGGACGAGAGCATCGGATACATTCATCAAAGAGCACAGGAGCCGGGCGGGGCCCGCTCTGCTGGAAGGTGACGTGGTACAACAGAATGGCTCATACTGCTGGGAACAGGCATGTCCAACAAGGAATTACATTCATCTATCTACAGAAGCCAGAATTGCATCAAACTGCAGAAAAGCCATAAGAACAGAAGTTGCTCAGCTGTAGTTCAGAGTTTGACTCCTCTCCCTCCGTGACAGGACAAGCTGCCAGACCTGCCCCGGGCAGGGAGGGCAGGAAGGTGGGATTTGGGACGAGAATCTGTGTAACAAAATAATCATGAGAACAACAGAACTTCCAGGGAACAGCCAGGGAGGTCCCCCTGCAGCTGGGCAGGGCCTGCCCCAGCCCTGCTCACAGAGCCAAGCTCTGCTTCTCTCAAATTCCAATTATTCCACTTTTTCCACCTGTACCTGATGCCCCGAGGTGCAGAACCCAGATCAGAGCCCCTGGGAAGGTGCTACCCCAACATGAGCCCTGGCTGCCAGCAGTGACATTGCCACCACCCTTGGGAGAGGGGTGGTGACAGAAGCAGGCACAGTCACAGACAGCCTGACGGACACAGAGTCTGTGAATCCATCCCACAGCCCTGTTTGCATTGCACTGAGTCGGGTTCAGTCACCAGGTCGTGGACCCAGGTTGGGATTTTTTTTCTATTTTTTTCTATTTTTTTAGTACTGGCCATATTAGAACCATCCCACCTGGAAGCAGGCTGACAATGCACAGCTCACACCATCTCCCTGGAGCACAGAACACACTCTGGGCATCTCTAACAGCTACTGCTGAGGAGGTGCAGGGCATTCCCAGGCTGAGGCTGCAGGGCTGAGGAGGAGACTGCAGGCAGCACAGCCCCAGGATCCCGGCTGGGGCAGCAGGAGGAGGAGGAGAAGCCGTGCTCCAGCCAAGGACAGCCAGGTTTCGACTTCCAGCAGTGAAATCCAGGGGCAGCAGCTGCCCAGAGTGTGGCAGTGGCTCCGTGTGCTGGAGCAGGAGGTTGGAGAAGGGGCCCTGAGGCAGCACCACCCCAGCCAGTCCCACGCAGACTCCGCTGGCTCTGCTCTTCCTGCCAGGCTGAGCTTAATTCCAGAGGAGGGGAGGAAGAGTCTCGTGGTCTTCACTCGTGGGCAGTGAGGGTGGGGCTGGTCAGGCAGCCCAGGACCAGCCACGGGGAAAAGCAGCTGGGCCTGAACAAGGGGTATCTTCAAGGTCACCGAGCTCCACAGCTCAGCAGGTGATGTTTGTGATCCCCCTGCTGTGCCTGGCCGACAGGCAGTGTGCAAACACACACCAGCACAGAGAATATTCCACCTTTTCCTGAACCATTTGGTAAATCCTTGTCCATCTGCTGCATTCTAGGTAACAGGCAGGTGCACATCCAGCCTCTCCTCCAGCTTCCATCAGGGCAGCAGGGGTGAGGCAGCAATGCACAGGAACAGAGGGAAATGCATGGAAACGTGCATGGAAACTGCAGGAATGCCCTGGAACAGGTGAGGCAGGTGCCCTTCTGCTTCAGCTGACAAACCCTGGCACTCTGCAAAGGACAACGACCAGTGACAACAGAGCTGGGGCTGCTCAGGGGCGAGCTGAGCATCACCAACACCTGGGAAGTGCCAGGGGTGTGGAAGCAGCACCACGGGGACTCAGAATGCAGGAGGAGCTGCCCCTCACCACTCTGCAGGGAGGTCACCTCGCTGCCACCAACTGCCCGAGGTGAAGATTGTCACAGATCGGTGGGGAGAGCAGGAAAATGCCTCAGTCCCTCCAGAGGAGCTCAGCTTTGAGGTCTCCAAGCCTGTGTAGTGCTGGAACAGCAAAGCCTCAGGGAAAAGGCCACTTCCCATGAGTTTGAAGGCGGCTCTGTGTGCTGAGGCTGCTGGGAGGGAGGGAAGGTGCTGGACACGGGCTGGCCAAGCCCTGCAGTGTGGCCTGGACTGCTGAGCTAAGGCCACCCAGCCCTGACCGAGTCTGTCTGCAGGACCATCTCCTCATGGCAAGTGAAACCACAACCAGAGCCACTCGTTGCCTTGTTTCTGACCGGTGGAAAAGCATCTACATTCATTACAGTCCAAAAAACGCACGTTGTTAGATAGGGTTAATCAGGAGTGAAAAACAACAAGCTACAGACAACGTACAAATGGTACTGGGACACCAGCTGGGCTGCACTGGGACACCAGCTGGCCTGGCACCTGAGAGCAGCAGCAGCACTAGCACAAGGCAGAAGATGAGCTTTGAAATGATTTCACTGGGACCTTTGGCTAGTGTGGCTCCAATTGGTGTGGTCAAACTCAGCCAGAGATTTGGTTTGGGAGGTGGCAGGGAAGAGCCGAGTCCAGGGCGGGCTGGCAGTGGCACTATGTGTAGAAGATGATCTCTGGGATTTGTCCATCCTCCACGGAGGTGCCGTTGTTGTTCCCAGCCGCGTAACAGAACGTGAAGCAGGTTTTGGCTCCCGTTGTTGGTGATTCATGGATCACTTTGCGCAGTCCTTTGGTTCCATAGTGGGAATCTGGACCCTGCAGGGGTCACGGAAGACAAGGACAGGTCAGGGCCCTGCTGCTGCCCAGGCTCTCTGGGTTGGGTGGGTTTGGAGCTGTGGGGATGTCAGTTCCTCCCTTCTCCTCCTGGATGTGCACCTCAGGTATTCTGACCTCAATCCCATCTCTATCAGAATTTAACTCTTAGTTTAACCAGGTCTCAACAGCTACATATGAACTTTTTGAGGCCACTGCAGCAGGCTCTAGATTACACACTGCAGGACTGACAGCTCAAAAAAACCACACCAAAAAAATCACTCCATCCCCTCCCCAGTGAAACACCTGCTCAGTGCTGTGAGACAAGTCAAAAACTGTCACAGACATCTTTGATGGAAAATCCTTTCCTTAGGATTTTTCCTCCTGAGAAGCTGAGAGGCCTCAGGAACACAATGTAAACAATGGTTATCTGCTGCTGTGGAATGCAACAGGTGCATCTGGGATTGGTCTCATGTGGTTGTTTCTAATTAATGGCCAATCACAGTCAGCTGGCTCGGACTTTCTGTCTGAGACAAAAGCTTTTGTTATTCATGCTTTCTTTTTCTATTCTTAGCCAGCCTTCTGATGAAATCCTTTCTTCTATTCTTTTAGTATAGTTTTAATATAATATATATCACAAAATACTAAATCAAGCCTTCTGAAACATGGAGTCAGATCCTCGTCCCTTCCCTCATCCTCAGATCCCTGTGAACACGGTCACAAAAAACCAGCTCTGAATGCTGGGGGTGAAGGAGCTCATGGCAGCAGCAGGACACACAGAGACCTTGGAGATTGCACCACTGGCCTTGAAGGACACAGAGCAATGCCCAGGTTGCACTGATGAGCTACAGCAGGTGCCCTCACCTGCCTGCAGCTCCCCCCACCCCGCTGGTACCTTCAGAGTAGCACAGGCTGTGTAGTTGACGTTGGGTAAAATCTCCACAGGCTCCTTGAACATGACCCGGAAGGTGTTGGAGGAGCCGTCGCAGCTGAAGCCGGTGTCATTCTGCCCCAGGACCGTGTTGCTGTCTGTGTGGATGATCTGCAGCACAGGAAGGGTCAGCTTTCATCTGGACACTGCCCACAGGAGTGTCCCTGAGCTAGGCTGAGCCCCAGGCACTCCCAGACTGACCAGCCCTGTGATGACTGCACTGTCCATCACTTGTGTCACCCATCCATGCCATGATCACAGAGCCACAGAACCACAGAACCATGCTTGGGCTGGGATGGACCTCAATGATCACAGAATTTGGGTTGGGATGGACCTTAAGGATCACAGAATTTGGGCTGGGATGGACCTTAAGGATCACAGAATTTGGGTTGGGATGGACCTTAAGGATCACAGAATTTGGGTTGGGATGGACCTTAATGATCACAGAATTTGGATTGGGATGGACCTTAAGGCTCATCCGTCTCCAACCCTCCTGCCAGGGGCAGGGATGCCACCACTGTCCCAGGTTGCTTCAAGCCACATCCTGGACTTGAACTTTCAGGGCTGAGGCAGCCACAGCTGCTCTGGGCCCCTCTGAGCTCAGCACAGAGCTGTGGGCTCATGTCCCCTCCTCACCCCCAGACTGGCAGAGCACTGCAAGCCCACACTGTGCTTAGACCCTTCTCCCCCCAGAGCTCAGGGCAGCAGGATGAGCCCTGGCAGCCAAGAAGAAATGCTGACAGCCTGTGCTCATGACACCAGCCCTGTGTGCTGGAGTGACTCTCCTGGGGACAGTCCTCCTGCAGTGACCCACACTGGGGTGGCACAGGGGCACCCAGAGCAGGCACAGAGCACCCACGGGCTCCACCTGCTCTTTGGACAAGATCATCATGGACTTGAGACAACTGAGCCTCTCCCAGCATGCTCAGGGTGGGAAATCATGCACAGCTGCTTCCCAAACTGCCTCCAACTGCCCCAAAGCTGGAGCAGAGCTGGGGAGATGCTGCAATGACGTGTACAATGAAATCAAGAGCAATAATCCTGCTGATCCCCAGTGCCCCATCTGGCCCCTGCTACATCTGCCAGCCCCCCTGCCCAGGGACACACACAGTCCCTCTGAACCTCAGGTTTTGTTACAGATTCACTAAAATGTGTTTGTCAGCCCCTAAAACAGCCGGGGTTTTTAAGGTAGCAGAGAGAATTACCTGGATATTTACTTGGTAATCCGTTGGCCCGTGTATGGATCCGTATAATCCAAACCCAACTACAAATATCCTTTTGTTTACTGAGAACCTGCAGGAACAGAGCAGGAAAGTCAGTCCAAACCTGCCACTCCTCTATTGCTCCAGTACAAAGCTGATACACAAATATCTCCACTTGTGCTGATTTTATATCTCTGATTTAATCAAACCTACACAGACTTAAGTGCAGCCCTTACTAAGAGGTGAAACCCTGCACAGAAACCATCAGCTGCACACTCCCACCTCTGACTGGTCCAGTGAAACACAAAGCTGCACAATCCCATCCTCAATATCAGGGTCCAGGCTCAGGAAGTGTTTCCAAGTTGTGGCAAAACATCAGCACCCCCAAATGCCCTCCAGGCCCAGGCAGGGCAGCCTGGGGGTGTGGAGCAGTGCCCACTCACTGAGCTCTGCCCAGCAAACACCACTGGGGATTTCACTGCTGAGCCCTGGGGAATTCTTCACCTGCTGCTGGGTGTTTGCTGCATTCCAAATTGACCAAGAGCAGACGTAAGGATTCAGCCACTCCTGAGTGCAGGAATCCCTGCTGCCCAAGGAAGAAGGGGAAGGGTCTTTGCCCCACTACAGCTCCACCTTCTCAGGCAGCAGAAGCTTCAGGGTCTGCCAACCTGCCAACAGCATTTCTTCATCCATCCACCAACTCTTTCAGCCCTGCAGTGTTTCCAGAACAAACACCTGGGGCAGGCTGGAAGCCTCAGCTCTGCAGCCAGCGTGGAATATTCAGTGTTGGAACTGACCCTGATGCTGCAGAAGCTGAACCTCAAGTCAAACCCAACTCCAAAATGTCTGTGAGTGTTAGAGGTGGGAGCAGGAAGTGTCTGGAGCTGGCAGCAGTTCCCACTGCCAGGGGGGAATGGACCAGAGGATCTCACCAACAGCTCCAGTGCAACTGAACCATCTTAAAAGTTGTGAAGAGCTTCATTGCTGTGAGTCCCCTTCCACCCACGATGAAAACAAAGCAGGGAAGAACCCCAAGGCTTCCTCATTCCCTCCTGTCTTGCTCTCATTTTCTGATTTGGGAACACAACCTTTGCAAAGCACCATTTTCCAGCCACACCTGCCAGTCTCTGTCACTGGAACTGGGCTCTGCTGGTTGTCCACAAGCTCAGGTCTGAACAAACTGGGTGTCAGCAGAACCTTACCCCAACCCCTCTCTCCAACAGGAGAGGTTAAGGGGCCTCAACCAGACACTTCAGTGCTCCACACTGACAGCAGGAGCAGGAACCAACCTGATGGAGCACTGCTTACCTGTCCCCCCCAAAGCATGGCAGGGGAACAACTGGTGACAACTCATTTATGTGCCCCTAAGCTGCAGGAAGCTTTTGGGGGGTTATTTCCCTCCCTTTCCAGGGGCCTGTGCTGGGAGCCACGTTTCCTGGAAACCTTTGCTAACAGAGATGCAGAGTGGCAGCACCATGGAGGTCAGTGCATCAGGGCTGGTTCTGCCCAGCAGAACACCTTCCCTGTGGGCTCACACGGGGGAAATTCGGGGTCTAGCACAGAACCTTGAGTGTTTAGAGCTAGAGCAGTGGGAAGCTCAGGAACACGAGTCCAGGGGTGGGAATGGGCGCAGAGCTGACCTGATCCTGTCACTCGTCCCACTGTACCCCCAGCGGCTCTCCACCTGCTGGAAGCGGCTGATGCTGCACTCCTTGCCCCGCAGGCAGCACCGGGGCCGGTCGATGAACTCCACCCGCGGCTTCGGGTTGACGGTGAAGTGCAGGAACAGGCTCACCACCTCCCGGTCCGTCAGGATCCCCGACTGGGCAGGCCCTGCAGAGGGGAGGGAGGGGCACTGCTGTCAGCCTTAGGGAACCACAGGGTCCTGGAATGTCCTGGTGTCAGGAGGGACCCTCAGGGATGATCAGTGCAGCCCCATCCCTGCCCAGGCACCCCAAGAACCCCACCCTGAGCAGCCCTGGGAGCTCCTGGAGCTGTGGCAGCCTTGGCACCATTCCCTGGGGAGCCTGGGCAGTGCCCAGCAGCCTCGGGGGGCAGAACCTTGCCCTGAGCTCCATGCCAAGGCCTGGCCCAGCTCCAGCCCTTGCTGGGCTCCTGTCCCTGTCCCAGAGCAGAGCTCAGCCCCTGCCCCTGTGCCTGCCCTGGGCAGGAGCTGCAGCCCCCAGGAGCCTCCCCTCAGTCTCCTGGGCTCCAGCTGAACCAGCCAAGTGCCCTCAGCTGCTCCTCAGCCCTTCCCCAGCTCCGTGTCCCTCCTTTGGCCACTCTCCAACAGCTTTGGACCCTTCTGGTATTGTAGGTATAACCTCTTAGATCTTAAGACATTGAAGGAACTCCTTAATCATGAACATGTGCAGTCACCATGTTTGAATTAGTTCTTTCTCTCCTCCTATTTTGCCCTTGTTAAAAGGTTTTTGCAGAGCCCCATCTTCCTGGAAATTAAAAGTTTTCATCTTTTTGCTCAAAATTTTTCAGTGCCCACAGTAGCACAATTTTCAGTGTTCTTGTACCAATATGTTTTTTTAGCTTCAACAGGTGTTTTTTGTCTCTTGCTTGTGCAGATGTAGCTGTTACCCAGCTTTTCTTCTGGTAGATTGGACAGGTGTGGTACTGGAGCTGAACCAGCCAAGTGCCCTCAGCTGCTCCTCAGCCCTTCCCCAGCTCTGTGTCCCTCCTCTGGGCACTCTCCAACACCTTTGGACCCTTCTGACCTTGGGGGCCCCAGAACTGCATAAGCAGCAAGAATCCTCTGGGATTTTCATGAGGAAACAAGCCTGACCTGCAGCTGGCTCCAGGCTAAACCCCCATCACAGATGGGATCCCAGTGGTGCATCAAGACATTAAATCCCAGACAAAGGTGCTGCCCTTTATCCACAGGGCAGTCATGGGCTGCAGAGCCTTCATGGAACATGGAGCTGTGATTAACTGCCCAGCTCTGTGGAGCCCAAATTCACTGGGCTACCAAAACAAACCCAAAAGTACACAGCTGATCCTTGCCCCACTCCTGGAAATGCCAACATTGGTAAGAGACAGGGATTTCCAAACATCCACACTGGTGGTTCAGACACAATGGAGGACCATGAGGAGGAGGGAGAGGGACTGTCATACAGTTACCATCAACTCAAAAAGTTCAAGAGAATTTTTACTCAAGACAAAGGTGGTTCAGCTCATTCCTTCAGGCATTTAATCCACATCTTGCATTTGAATACCTTTATTGTAGAACCTTGGGAAAAATGCTAATGATTTCAGCAAGAGCTGGGGCATGTTCTCATCTTTTCTCCAGTAACAAGACATTTTTTCCAGAGTGATCACAGAATCCCAGACTGGTTTGAGTTGGAAGGGACCTTACAGCTCATCCAGTGCCACCCCTGCCATGGCAGGGACACCTCCCACTGTCCCAGGCTGCTCCCAGCCCTGTCCAGCCTGGCCTTGGGCACTGCCAGGGATGCAGGGGCAGCCCCAGCTGCTCTGGGCAACCAACTCACTGATCTAAACTCAATCTTTGCAAACTACTTGAAATACTTTCAAAAGTGAAACTGGATAAAATTAGTCTGTTAGCCCAACACTCAAAAGCTTCTCTGCAGCTGTTTGCACAAGGCTCTCAACAGAAACAAGACCATGGAGTAGAGGGGAAACAACAGCAGTTAAATGTCCTTTAACGTGGGGAACAAATGCCCAGCTCCTTGTAGGTCCAAAACTACTTGTAGCTGGTTAAATTCAGCTTGATATTACCCAGGCATAACCTGGTCCAATGATGCAATGGGGAGAGACTCAAGAATTCAAGAAGTCGACTCCTTAAAGGTAAATGAGCTTCTGGATACTTTGTTCAGCAAAAAATCAGCCTCGTTGATGTGTCTGAACTTATCCTGTGTTGTTGCAACTCACTTCTGCAATGATTCAAATTACCTGCTCTAAGGGGAGGGAGGGACACATTTGCCAGTTAAAACATCTTCATGCAAAACCCCACGTTTGATACCAGATTATACAATAAACTGGTGAAACCACTGCTGTAAAATTCCCTCTTTTCTTGGCTTTTCAGGGAGAGGGGTGTGGAGGGGAAAGGTTTCTCTCCTCTGTCTCTGCTGTGATCACCACAGAAATCAGAGTCACTAAGAAACTCAGAAAAAGGACAAAGCTGAAGGAATTCCAAGTTAATTCCTTGTTTAAGGAACAGCTGACCACTGCAACCCCCCAGGTTTGGGGATTTTGTTCATTTTTTAGGTTGAAGTGGATGGAGAAAACTTAAAAATTTGTCTCAAAGCACAAAGGTCCAAGTAGGACAGGCAGTTTGTGACAGACAACATGGGGAGGGGCACTGGCACTCCCAGCTCAAAGCCTTCAACCCTAACATGCCAAAATTAACACTTTCCTTGCAGTGAGAGAATGATACAAGGTCGCAAGGAAGAACTGAAAGAAATGAGATCTGCAGAAAGAGGCAAAGGTCTCTGCTTCACTGAAGAAAACCACGTTCCCTAAGGCCACATCACAGCTGTGACAGGCCAAGCAGAGAGTGGGGACCAAGTGTAAAGCCCAGATTTTCCTCTTACTAACAGCCCTCCTCACGTGGGAACAGGGACTGAAGGACTGAGCAGCTGATGCCAGCGCTGCCCTGAGAAGTGACCTGCAAAGGAAGGGGTCAGTGGCCCTGTTTGCTCCTGTGTACACAGCACTGCAGCCTAGAACAAGTGACAGTCTGGAAAATGGCTCCACTGGGTCTTTTTAGCATGAAAACTCTTTAAGCCAATTGCCAGCTTCCAATCCCCGGGGAATCCCCAGAGGATGAAGTGAAAGACAACAAGCAATGAAAGGAAAACAAGGCAATCTATAGTCCAAGCTGTGAAATGAGTTAGACATCTCTGTGGATCAACATCTTAATGTAAACTTGAAAAATACTTTGAGACTCAGACTAAACAACACCAAGCCTGCAGCTCAAAGGGCATTTTCAAAGGTTTTGAGACATGGGGCTCTGCTCAGAACAGCATTGGCAAGACAGGGCCAACACCACCACAGGCAGAGGATGAGGAGAAACGTTCCCATTTCTCTTTGGGAACAGGCTATGATCAACACCAATTATTTGCAATTTCATCAGCTTTGTGTAGTTTAAACACTCGGGATGGCTGGGAAGGGGAGCAGATGAAGCCCAGTTTGGATCTTTGCTCTCAGCTGAACGGGACAGTAACCATCCACCCATGCTGTGAGAGCAAACACAGCTGTGAGCCCCCTGCTCTTCCCAGGGGAGCACCACAGGCTTTAAAATGAGAGAATGGGCATGGATGAAAACAGGATTCAGACAGTAGATTTTGTAATCATGGAATCACAGGAGAGTGTTGGAAGGGACCTTAAAGCCCATCCAGTGCCACCCTCTGCCATAGGCAGGGACATCTTCCACTATCTCAGAGCACTCCAAGCCCTGTCCAGCCTGGCTGTGGACACTTCCATGGATGGGGCAGCCACAACTGCTCTGGGCACCCTGTGCCAGGGCCTCACACCCCGTGGCACTGGAATACTACAGAATTATGTGTTATTATACTTCAGAATTTCCTTCTGACATCCAGTCTAACCCTGCCCTCCTTCAGGAGGCCATTCCCCCTTGTGCTATCACTCCAGGCCCTTATGAAATGTCCCTTTCCAGCCTTTTAGGGGCAGAATGAGAGAAAATGGGGAGGAATGCGGGGGGAATCCCATATTTAAATCATTACAGCATACACAGAGAAAACCCTCTTTGGTGTGACTTGACTCTCTGTAGCTGAGGGAAAGCAAAGACCAGGATTGCCAGAAACACCTTGGTTGAGTTACCTGCTGCAAACTCCTCAATAGTCATCAGTGGGAAGCGGATAAGGGAGAGAGCTTTGCCCAGAACCTTCCGCTTGTTCTCTGGAATCACCTGGAGCTGCTGCCGCTGACACTCGGCCTCGGACCAGCGCACGACGGCGTTGAACAGGCGAACCTCCCGGATGCCCAGCGTGTCCCTCTCCAGCACTGCCACCAGCGTGTCTGCAGGGCACCACAACAGGCACAGCTTCAGCCTCTGAACCCAAACCAGCCCCCTGCACCCTGCCACGAGTACCCCGTGCACAGCCAAGGGAAAAGGGGAAGCGGCTGAGCCGACAGCATCTCCCAAAAGTGCTGCCTGCAGCCTCTGAGGAAGATTTATCTGAATATTCCATCAGCAAGGAGCTCACTGGAGCAGTAAACAGAGCCCATTGAATTGGCATGTTAATGCAAGTGCAGGAGGATGAATTGCAACTTGCTTGACGTCAAATTTGGATGAAACAAGCAGCATGAAAGCCAGAAGGTGACCCGTGCCTTACCTCCACAGCCCATCTCATTAGAAGAAGGTTAAAGCCTGAATTTTAATGTTCATTAACTGTGCCCAGCAAGTTTGGAAACTGCAGACGGTAATTAAAATAGCCAGTCCTTGCTTCCAAAAACACAACACCTTCTTAACTCCAAAACCTGACAAAGACTTGGGGAAGAAAGCCAACTCTACAAAAAAAGGCAAGTTTACACCCACCCAAAACCTGCCAACATCAACACAGGAAGCAGGCTTTGTGTCATGCCCAGAAAACTCAAGTTGCACCAAAGTAAGCAGATTCCAGGGTATTTCTGCAGGCAAGGCAGCAAACTCTTTGGCAAATTCCCTGTCTCCAGCCACTCTGTGCCAGAGACTATTCAAGTGATTGCTCCTGAACAGCCAAGCCACAAGTGCCAAGCATTATTAACCTGTAACAACTTTGGAGACAAGCTGGTTATGAAAGCAGGGAGAGAGAGGGAGGGGTGGAAAAGAGCTTACCCAGGTCAATGTCTGTAAACCCCTCTGCATTGAGGGCATCTGAGGTGTTCTTGTCTATGTTCTCCAGGCACAGGCTGGCCAGCTGGGGCTCATCAAACAGCCGGGCCTAGGCAGGAAAGAGCAGCATTAACAGAAAAGGTATTTTCAAGTTTACTCTAAGAACCCCCATTCCCCTCCCACAGCCCATCTTCATTAGCAATACCATGCCTGACTGCACCAGGAATCCACTGGGCCTTTCACAAGCAGTTAAGCATGACAAGGCAAACACTAGAAAATTCTGTGTTTGGCAGCAGCCCTGGTTCAGCTGTGCATGTCTTCAGGCACGTCTTTGTTTCAGCACAGCCTGGGTGCAGGCACCAATCGTGCTCTCCAGCACCACACTGACCCTGTCAGCTGAGCACAGGCAAATTTTACTTCATTTTTCTATTTACAAGAAAGCTTTGCCCAGTGACTGCAGGCCTGCTTGCTCTAGGAATAATGCAGAGATAGCTTATTCTGTAAGAACAGCCACACTGATCTTGTGCATTAGCAAGAAAAAGCTGTAGCAGTAGTGCCTGTGTGTCCTGGGGAGCCCTACAGGGTACACAGCCTGCTCAGTGCATCTCCATGTTTTGCACAGAAACAGCTACTCTAATCCAGTTACCTTAAAGAATTTGTCCCAAAATAGGTTACTATTCCAAGAAAAGCCTTACACAGCCTGGAGAGCTGCTCAGAATTTCTCTGCCCACCTTAAGTGAAGTCTTGTAACAATTTAGCTGCCATTTCAGATCACCCTGGACTGCCACGTGTTAGCAGCCCTGTGCCCAGCATAAGCAGAAATGGGTGGAACACACAAAAAACACTAAATGAGCTCTTACTTCAGTGCTTTGGTTTTGCTGTTTAGGAAGGAAGTGCCTTGACTTCACACCTAACAAGAATACACCAGACTTGAACTCACTGCCACAGGTAAGGCTTAAAACTCTTGGGCTGGGAATTCCATCACTCAGGAGGTGCCTTCCAGCATCTTCTGCTTCAGCCCCACTTGTGGCACTCAGAGCTCAGCAAGGCCAATCTTTGTGCTGAGACCTCAAGTACAGGAAGCTGAAACAACAATTTCTCAGGGCCCAGGGAAACTTCAGCAGTTGTCACCTGCTCCAGGGGCTGGAGGGCTGCCAGTGCCTTTACACTCTTGGCATCAAGAGCTGGGACTGACTCAGACTTTACTACTGGAGTGGCTCTTTGGACACGTGAGGACTCCAGTTACACTCACAGAGCTCTCCCCCACAGCAGCTCCAGGCAAGCTTTATTTCCTTGCTGATCAAAGTGACACTTGGATGTGTGTCTGGCATGAAAGAGGATCAAGGCTCACTAGGAAAGCTGTTTGCCTCTGATATTTCTGCCACTGATCAGCAGTTGCTTGAGACAGCCAGTGACACAGCTGCTGGACCAGCAGATTGGGCAGGCACACACAAAAGGAGGTATGGGGCTCTCCCTGGGATCTCAGGTCCATGATCTCAAGACTATAGGGCAGTGTCTTCTACAAGATCTATCTCAGGTCTGTAATTTACTGAAGAGGGTGTTGGTTTGATGCAGTGAAAGCAGAAAACAGGTAGGTTTTCACACTGCAGGACCAGGAACAAGAGGGCTGTGAGAAGAGATCCTTTCAGTGAGGTGCAGCCAGTCATCAAGATCAGGCACATTTCTCAAGCAAGACCTGCCTCAAACAACTCAGACTTGATACAGAGAAATAGTGAACTAGATGGGAATCATCACTGATGATTATACAGAATGAACAAGCCACAAACAAAAGGCATCAGGAAAGCCTTTCCCCAGCTGGCATTTCACGTGCCTCAGTGCTACTGAGAGAGTGCCAGGCAGTATTTTGGTTTTGGCACCTGAAGCACAAGGATACCTTCCTCCTTTGCCAAAGAAGGACCTTTGTGACCTGTAAGGAAGTCACCATAAACCGAAATATTACCTTGCCAAAGCTACAAACTCAAGTGCAGAGACACAGGAAGTCACAAAAAATCTCTGCATAAGGAATACCACCAAAGCCAACACCTCTAACCCCTCATGAGGTAATGCCTAGCCTAAGATTCCTCCTCAAAACTTCAGTCTATGGCAAAGATCTGTTCCCAGCTCCTGGCTAACAGCTCCTGATCTTTCAGATTGCAACTGCTGAACCCAAAGAAGGGGAAAGCTGCAGCCAAGGAGCTGCAATTGCCCCAGCATGCATCAGATGGAGCACAGATTTGGCTGCCATCGCCCAATCAAGAGCCTTCAAGTCCTGAATCTGCCTCTGGGAAGTGCAGTGTGGATCCCCCCTTGTCTCAGGGGCTGCCTCATCTGTTCATGGCACATGGAAAAGGGCCAGGTTAAAGAGGATGGGTGAAGAAGGAGGCAGGGAGTGTTGCAGCAGTAGCTGAACCTAAGCAGTGACAAGTATCTACAAACACCAGTGTGACAGGGAACTACTTTGAGAACTGATCCAAATATTTAAACTAAAAAAAAAAAATAAAAAACCCAGCCTAATCCTGAGCAAAGAGCTCAGCAGTGACTACTTCAGGCCAGCACTGCTTCAGTATCTGCACAACTGCTGGTGTAGCCACTGCCACCCACATGGTACCTACAGGCAGAGCCTGAGACACCTGTACTCCTGATGAGGGGAAAAGTCCAGCAGACAGGAATGCTGGTGAGACAGGCAAGCCCTCAGAGCCAGGGTACCTTGGTGTGCTGGTTCCCACCTCAGTGCAGCTGGGAAACTCCTCTGCAAGCTCTGTTTAACATCAGACATCACAGCAGCTTTCCTGAGCTGGCTGCTCAGAAATATCCTCCAGAGCTACTCCAGTCTGCACATTCCCTGAAGGAAAGAAAGTTACACACAAAGCCTGTGTCCTTCTTATTCCTACAGCACCCAGAACAGGGTGTCCCTGGCAGTGCCATCCACCACACAGATGACAGCACTGTGGATGTCACCAATATGGCATCAGCTGTCTGAGAGAGAGTGACAGGGCCAGAGAGAGAAGATAGGGCTGGGAAATGGGGATGAGTGATGCTCATTTAATCAACCTGGATGCAAAGTCTGATCTTTTCCAAACTCAGCAGAAGTTGTAAACACTGTCTCCTACTTTGCTGCTTCAAGAGTCAAGTGGAAGGTGGAGGAGCCCAACCCTCAGAGACTGGATCAGACCCAGGGCCAAGGAACAGCTGCTCTGACACTCCAGCTCTGTGAGTGCAGGAGGTGGAGCTGGAACAGGCTGAGGAAGAGAGCACCTTGCTCCTCTCCCAGGAAAATAAACCAAAGCATTCATGAAAAGGTTTTCTTTCACCCCCACTTCAGGAAAAGTATTGCACAAAAGTCCTTCAAGGAATGGCTGAGCAGCCAGACACAGCACTGAGAGAAAGCTCAGCATTACCAGTCCTGATTCTGTAACACACGGAAATCCTCTCATTCCACTTTTCTTCTTGGCAGATGAAATCTTTCCACCCTGTTAACTCCATCCCCAGCTCACACTCTGGAAGGAACCACCTGCCACAGTGAAACAGAAAGATCTGAAACAGCAGCAACGTTTGCTGTATATGGTTCTTTGTAAGAACCTGCTCAGCAGTGCTGGACTCCTGTGAGGAAGAATTCAAAGCAAGCCAGAGCTGCTCCACTTTGGATGATCAACTCTGGAACACCCAGAAAATTCCCATTTTCTGACTGTGCTGGACCTTGCTGAAGGCAGAGATCACAAACTCACCTGAGTTAATAGCATGAATGCATTGTCTGCTCTGAGGTTTTTTTTAAGAAACTCCACACAATGAGCTTCAAGGGCTGGAACTGCATATTTCTTAGCTGTGTAAAGTGTTGTCATAACAGTCTCTGGTCCGATCTGAACTTCGTCTGAGTAAAGAAATCTGAAAACATGCAAACAAACATTGCTGTGGTGAATTAAAGTAACAGGGTAAAACCTCTTCAATTCATAGAAAACATGTTTGTGCCTCTCTGCCTGTCATTCTGGTCCATTTCCTCTATTGGAGAGGTAGAAGGGTTTTCACATCCTTTCCACTGACTCTGGTTTACCAAGATTTTTTTTTAGCAGACATTTTACAGTATAACTTTTAACAGCTGGGATTTCCACTGAAGAAGCAGCTCAAACTGGCTTGCATCTCACCACCAGTGAGCTCTTAGCCTACCCTTTATACCAGGCTAAAACAGTCTCTGGCCAAGGGCACCCCTTAAAATTCGTATTTTTGGCTGTTCAATTAGAATAAACAAGGGCAAAGATTCAATCTTGCCTGCCTCCCTCAGAAGAAAAACTCCATTTTACACTACTAATTCAGAAGTGCTGAGAAGCACTCAGACATACCCATCTACTGCACACGAGGTGCTTTACCCACACTCTCTCATCTCTTCACAGATTGAACTGTTCCATTTCATGACACAGATGTTTAAGTACAGCTCACAGTGTAATTTCAGCATAAAGCAAGAGTTAACTGCAGTGAAAAACAAGGACTGCCATGCTGCAGCAAAGCACCAGCCTTCACTGTTAGGCCAAAACAAGGAAGCACATTCATGATGTGAAAAACAAAGGAAACCTGACTGAGCCCCCTTGTACCTGAACTCACTGACCAGAGACAGCAGGAACTGAGGCTGAGCTCAGAAAAATTAGTGATGCAGTGGTTTAGTCCTTATCCCAGAATTCCAGAATGGTTTGGCTGGGAAGGGACCAGTCTTGTTGCAGCCCCTGCCATGGGCACAGACACTTCCCACACCTCCCAGAGGCTGCCCCAGTGTCCAGCCTGGCCTTGGGCACTGCCAGGGATGCAGGGGCAGCCCCAGCTGCTCTGGGCACCCTGGGCCAGGGCCTGCCCACCCTGCCAGGGAACAATTCCTGATTGCCAAGATCCCATCCAGCCCTGCCCTCTGGCACTGGGAGCCATTGCCTGGCTCCTGTCCCTGCAGGCCTTGTCCCCAGTCCCTCTGCAGCTCTCCTGGAGCCCCTTCAGGCCCTGCCAGGGGCTCTGAGCTCTTCCCAGAGCCTCTTCTTCTCCAGGCTGAACAGCTCATGCAGAGTTTTTTTTACTGTATCTCCTTTAACCAGGGGAGCATTTGCCAGTCAGGATCTCAAGGACACAAAGCACAGAGATGCAATATTGTGTTAACTGTGCTTGGCACTCCTATTCCAGGGGATATTTTGCAAACTCCAGCAATGTTTTGCTCTGCATTTCTCTGAAGGGGACACAGCAGCAGGTTGTGTGGCTGCTGTTCCTGGAAGCTTCATGCAGCAGCAGGGCTCTTCCAGGGGGATGCCAGGCAGCATTCCCATCTGCAGCAGAGGAGCTCCTCTCCTCCAGCTAGAGAAGACCAGGATGGCATTCAGGGAAGCATCAACAGTGTGATCCACAGGCAGGGAAGCACTCTCACTGCTGAGAGCAGGCTTTGTGCTGCTCCAGGCATTTGTCAATAGCAGCATCATGCCACAGGTTAATCAATGGGCTTTGCACACACCCTTTCCCAGCCCCATTTGCACTGAGCAATCCTTTCTATTCCAAGATTAACAGAACAGTGGCTCCAAAACCAGTTATTTGTTTACTTCAGTAACTGTGTCAGTATTTCTGTTTACCACAATCCAGTGGGTAACAAGAGAGACAAGAGTAAAAAACTGTGATACTGTGAAAAAACCCAGTATCAATTTAAAAGAACATTTAGACTGTAAACCCAGACCATCAGATGTGTTCTCATCTTTGGGTTAACATAATGATAATAATAATGATAATGATAATAATAATAATAATAATAATAGTCTTACACAATTACAGCAGACCTATTAAAGGTCACTAGCCCACAAACTCCATCACAATCCAGCATCCAGATGGGACCTTCTGCAGAACATTCAGGATGGGCACTTGGTCCCTGGATAAGCTTCTGCTCCTACAGCATTAGATCATGGCTTGGACCAAGTCCAGAGACATATGTAAGGATCAGCTGCCATTCCAGATCAGTGTTTGGAGGGACTGGTTTTACTCCAGGAACTCATACCACATACTTGGTCAGCTGTCTCCTGGAAAGCAGCACCCAAACATCCTCTGGTACAAGCTCTGAGCATTTTAAAAGCAATTTAAAAATTCATTTCTAGATTTAAGCACCCCAGATGTCACTGGACCATGGGCACAGCTCAGAAGCACTGAGGTAATCCAACTATGACTTCTTCCCTAAAAAAATGTAAATATTTCTGTTGAAATCCACCTAAACTTCTGTCTTTTGAGATGATGGGTTCTCTTCTGAAATCACTCTGTTTAATCAAGTGCTGAAATCTCAGCACTGGCAGGGAAACATCAGGACTTTTGCCTCTAAATCACTAGATATTTGGGCCTCACAAATACCTAGTGAATTTGTGAATTTGATTTAAAGATAGTTACAAGCTCTGCACTCCAGAGAGATCCACATGGCTGATAGGCACACACCAATTAGAGGAATTCCCCACGTGCTGGTGCCTGCTTTAAAGCGAGCCAAAGGGGAAGGGGCTCGGGGCTCCCAATTCTTTCTGGCCTTTCATTCTAGCCCAGATCAATTTTAAAATATTCCAAGACAGCACAGGCACGACCAAAGCACTTTCTGAAGGTAAAGCAAAAAGTGTGCCAGAGCTATAGATAGTGACTGCTCCCAGTAGGAAGCGAGTGGGGAACATGTCAAGAGCACAGGACTGGAAACCCCTGGAAGTAGGTTACAGAAATCCTATAGAAACAGGACAATGACTTTCCAGCATCCATTCAGGATTGCTGCTGGATGTTGTACAGCACCAGCCAAGCTTAAAGGAATTGGTGAATAGGATGTTACAGCCCCTTCTTCCTCCTCCTTCAGCACACGGACTTGCAACGCACACTGGAAATGTAAATTCAAACCCAGCTCTCCAAAAGAGGGATAAAACCCACACAAAGGCTGATACCACATGGAATGGCTGAGATTTATTACACACCCCTGCTTACCTGTTACAACTTGCTCACGGCCTAAACAAGCTCCAAGTGTTTGTAACTTACAGAGCTTTCAAAAGATCACTTTTCCCCTCTTCTCTCAAAGAGCATTTAGGATGAAACCAAACCAATTAGTGAATAAGAAGCTGTAACACAATGGCCAATATTATATATTTATATATAATTTTTTTTAATGCAGTAGCTGCAGTAGACTTTTACCCAAGAAAACAGGGATTTACCACCAGCAGTTAAACACCATTGAACAGATCAAAGAGGCATTTCACTTTGGAAATGAACAACCTCCCTTCTACATATACTTCCCTGCTTTCATTAAAACCATTTTTTGCTACACTAAATCTGTGCATCCCAGTTATGCTGTGCTTTGGAAGCAGCTTACTTGAGCAGAGCTAGGAAGGCAGCAGGCTCCACGTCAGGCAGCTCAATCTCTGTGGAGGTTGTGGCCATCCCACCATTGAACATCGCATCGAAGACAGCGCTGCCCACGGCCAGCACGAACCTAACGTGGAAAAATAACAAACATGCAAATAAAACCTTATGTTAAATCATATTTATATTCCAAAATAATCCCAGGCTGGTTGCTTATCTCCAAAGCCACCCTCAGGGAAGGCAAATCGTTTGTGGAGTTAAAGCAAAAGTGTTTTGCAAGAGCAGGGAGGGTCAGGCTTGCTGCAAAGCACCAAAGCTGCAAGGAACTTCCTTCTGAGCCCTGTCCTACAGCACAGGAATGGCTCCCCACAGGCCAGATTTTGGGAATTATGGAATAGAATACACATGCTTTGTAAAGCCCCTGTAGGAGCCTATGTGTCATCCCAACACTGAGAAGCAAAGGAACAGCAAAGTTAAGGAGTTCAAGTTCTTCCAGTAAACAGAGCCCCAGTCTTGCTGCAATTCCCCACAATCACCTACTGGAAACACTTATATAAAACTTGTCACCCACAGGCCCAGGCACACATCTCTGGTGATGGCAGAGCAAGCTCCCAAAACACAAAACAGCAGCAGCACCAGGAGCTGCAGAGCCCAAGCCCTGGCACGGGAGCTGCCCTCCCCACGGTGCTGAGGATAACCTGCTCTGGGCTCAGCCCAGAGGGAAGAACAAACCTCCCTCAGAGCAAACCAGCACAGAGAGGTGCACACAAACCTCAGCACTGCTGGGAGCTTACATGGTAATACTGGCACAGAGAAGGATGCTACAGCTCTAAAGAGACTGAAAGCAGGAACTTGCACAAAACAGGTTTGATACCAAAAGTTATGTCCCAGCACTCCCATGCAAACAAGATGATCCCCTCTCCCAACAGACATCTCCTGTTTCAGGAGGAGGCCCAGGCCTGGGCTGCTGAGGGGCCTGTGTACATTTAAACTACTGTACCTGCCTCAGGACTTAGAAAGCCATTTTGAAAACTTTCTTGCTCAAAAATACAGGAGTGAGCTTTTTGCCATGAAGGATTCCTGTGTCTGCCACCACGCAGCTCCCTGAAGTTAAACTGAAGGTCACAACTCAGCACAGAAAGGAAGCAGAGCAGCCCAGGCTGCAGGAGATGACTACAGCCACTTCTCTACCAACTAGGAAAAGGAAAAAGCTGGAATATTCCAGGTTCTTGCTGCAGGGGTTTGATGCACACTTCCAGAGAAGCAGCAAGAACTGCAGGCAGAAATCCACAGAAGACAGCAGGCATGGGGCAGAAACCTCCAGCCCAAGGAAAGTCCAGCACTACGGGGGAATTTCAGTCAGATTTAACAGGAAATTAAGTAAATTAAGTAAACTTTTAAAAGTAGGAAATTTCGATTTAAACAATGTTTTCTTTTCTCGCTTTTCCCTCCCCTCCCATCCAGAGGAGGCTTCCCAGGGATACAATGGAGTGAAGCTCCATGGATGTGCCAGGCTCATTTGCTGTGATGGAGTTTGGCTGAGGAGCTGGCTCATTGTTCCTGATGGGCTCAGGGAGCTCGGGACAAACCACAGTGGTTACAAAAAAGTACACACATGCATATTTCTGTCAAACCATTCTCAAGAAAAATGTCAAGAAAAATAAAAACCTTCCTCACAATACCAGAATTGCCAGATGAAACAAAAATCCTTGTTCCTCCAAAAGCAGCGATGGTGGCAAAACAATTGCCGGCTTTGTCTGATACTAAAAATTAACATATATTAATTGCACTCTCCAATTTTCATTCTCACAGCCAGCACAGTACAGGTCCTCAATGAGCAAGAGCTTTCAGAAGCTATTTGAAAAGGGCATTCATTTAAAAAAACTCTCAAATGTTTGCTTCCATTTCAGTCGGGAACAAATCAGTCAGATTTTGTAAACTGCTGAGCCCTAATAGGATCCTGGGAGGTGCCAGGGAAACCCAGGACTCCACATTTGAAGTTCCCTTAAAACACTAAGAGAACATAATTAACATAAGAAAATCCCTCTCTCTCTCCAGTGTTTTCTTAAGCTGCTCTAAAGACACTCCAGGAAAAGCAGGGATGCTCACCACTCCTCCTACACCATCCACCAGCTTCCCCCAGCCATGCAGGTCTGCAGCAGGAAGAGATGGGATTTGTTTTAGATGGGAAAATCCAACAGAGAGTTATTTTTAAATACTTTTGTGGCCAAAACAGAGTGGACTACTGAAAAGGGGCAGAGAAATAAGCAGAAATAGAACTAAAGAATTAAGAAAGCAACACCTGATTTCTTCTCATTCCCTCTGCACCAGGAAGAGCCAAAGTAAACTGACTGTCAGTGGTAAGAGTCACAGGAACTTCCTTGAGGTTAATTTGTCTTCAAAAGGATCCAAAGCTGACTACAGGCTGTGGAAGGCCTGCAAGAAAATGTCTTTCCTTCTGCTATTTTGTTTCCTGTCACAACTTTCACTGCTTCATGCTCACCTTGGCACCCCTTGTCACCTGGTTTCATTTGCACACCCACCAGTGCTGCTCCCTTTCCAGGCACTACAGTAACACCAATAACAAAAGAAACCACTCAAACCCACAGCTACCCCACTGCTGCTGAACAGCTCCCCCCTCCATCTGTACCACTGCAGAGAAACCTTAAAATATCTATTCCAGAAGAGCTGGCACAGGAACACAGCAACATATGACATGCTGGAGCTCGGTGCCACCAGAGGTGATGAGAAGCTGCTGCTGATGATGATGGTGTGCTGGCTGCAGAGGATGCAGACCCTGGGTGAAAGGAGCAGCCCTGCATGGAAACAGGAGCCATGGGACACAGGAACTGTGAGTGAATGCATGCCTGAGAAAAGCCAGGACGGGCTCAGAAGGGACTCTTGGAAACAACAGCCAAGTCTTACTCAGGCTGTCACCAAGCTGTAGATCTCCCAGGCTGGAGCACACACAGGGCTGCATCCCCACATGCTCGCCCTGCTCACTCTCAGGCCCTATTTTCTGGCCAATTAACAAGTTTAATTACGAGACCCATGGAACTCCTGGCTGATGAGGTTTAGACATTTCTAATCCCATTGATACTGTGCTCGATGAAGCAGATCTGGAGAAAGACAAAAAACCTTCCCCTCTTACTGCTGGGTCTAATCAATGTGTTGACCTTGGCCATGCTGGTGCCATGAAGCTTCGAGGCAGCTGCTCGGCCTGGCCTTGACGTCAAAAACAAATTTAAGGCCATCCCATCTTCTTGATGGCTGATTCAGCAGCAAGAGGGAATGAGCTGAAGGCTCAGAGACAGGGCCTGCTCCAAGGTAGGCAAGGAACTTCCACAGGGTCTGGAGTCTCCTCCATGTGGGAAACACCTGATCTTCTCAGGGCTGCAGATACCTGGACAGGTGACCCTTCAGTCAAACCCATTCACACCTTTTATCTTCAAACTGGGCTCTCACACACGAAATGAATGTTTTATTTTGTCTTAGCTGCTTAGCAGCTCTTAGCTGCTCTGGGAGGTTTCTTTTGTCTGTTTCTGTGGCTTGATTCGAACTGCTGAGCCACAGAATCCCAGATTGGTTTGGGTGGGAAGGGACCTCAAAGCCCACCCAGTGCCACCCCTGCCATGGCAGGGACACCTCCCACTGTCCCAGGTGCTCCCAGCCCTGTCCAGCCTGGCCTTGGGCACTGCCAGGGATGCAGGGGCAGCCCCAGCTGCTCTGGGCACCCTGTGCCAGGGCCTGCCCACCCTGCCAGGGAACAATTCCTTCCCAATACCTAATCTAAATCTCCCCTCCTTTCAGATCAGGGCCATTAACTGAATTTTCCAGGTGCACTCAGAAAATTGTGTGCACTGAAGCTACAGCTGAAGCTACAGCTCTGTCAGAAACCTCTTCTGGCACCAGCACCTGTGGACAACATCACCTGTGCTCACTGGGCACACCCCACTTCATTACCTCAACCTACAAACCCTCCACATTCCCTCAGCTCCATCCAGGAGAAGACAGACCAGGAATCACCATCACTTCCAGCTCCCACAGGACTGTATCTCTTGGGTTCTTTGTGCTTCCCAGGCTGCTGCTAAAGCCATTCCCAGCACACCATGAAGTCATATCAAGGATGACAGGCAGGATGCTGCAGACCATTCCTTAAGGCACCACATGGAGCTGTCCAAGAACTCTATTTAGGAGTTGCTCCTCCTGCACCCATGCTTGGTACCTGGCCTGGTTTAAAAATTTGCACAATTAAATCAGACTGCAGAAATACTTACCTGGGAACTGTGCACTATTGTGCTAGGGGTGGTTTAGATTGGATATTAGGGAAAATGTCTTTACAGAAAAAGTTGTAAAGCACTGGAATGGGCTGCTCAGAGTGGTGGTGCAGTTACCATTCCTGAAGTCTTCAAAAAACATGGATGTGGCACTTGGGGACATGGTGAATATAGTGGTGCTGGGCTGATGATTGGATTTGATGATCTTAAAGGTGTTTTCCAGCATTAATAACTCCATGAGTTTATTATTTCAGACATCTGACAAAGCACCAACACCTGCCCTGGCCACTGAAACAAAACAGCACCTCTCCAACTGAACCCATGGCTGCTTTGCAACTCAATTCCAACCCAAAGTATCTTCAGCTGTAGAGGTACTGTGGGAAAACTGCGCACAGGAGGGGTCTGGGTGGTTTTATTTTAGGCTCTCTTATTTCTGAAATAACCACAGTACTTCATAAATCACCAGGATATCCCAGCTGTAACATCACACGGACAAGTTTTACTAAAATCTCTAGAACCCTTAGGTGGGATGTCACACCATGACACACTCCATTCTATCTTTACCACCCAGAGCACCAGATGAATTTCATAGCAATTAAGCAGCATCTCACTTCAGGGACGATTTTTTTTTTTCAAATCTTCATTTATTTTCCATTTATTTCTGGGCTGAACATCACCTGTCCCCACCCAGCAAGCCTAGTTCTCAGGACAGGACCAAGCTTACCCAAATACTAATTAAGCTTCAAATTATAAGAGAGCAAAGCTGACACCCTAAACTCTAAAACCAGCCTAGAACAAGTGTGGTTTGTTCTTAAAGTGAGAGAAAAGGGGGAAATCTGAAGGGGGAACTTCCAGTAACAGGAGCACTTAGGAGAAAAGCAATAATTTGAAACTGTTTGGAACAAGGCTCCCTTTGCCAAGCACCACTTCCAGGTACACCAAGGAACCTCCCTCACCCAGTTAAAGGTGGTTCCATCTCTGAGCTCTTCCTTGGGAGGAAGAGGGTGGCATACATGGATTCACTGGAGCTCCCCCAAGGAACCAGCTGAATGTCAATCAGCCACATCAGATCTGCATCATCCAGGTGGAGGCGATTCCCAGCTCCTCTGAGCTGCAAATTCTTAAATGGCAGCTCAGCCCTAAGCATTAACCACCACGGGTTGTTCAGGCTCAGGTGTCATTCTCAACACAGCTCTTCACGGTAGTGGATTAACCCACAAAACACAGGGCTTCAGAAAAGATTCAATAAAGGTCATTTTAAAATTAAAATGTTCCACCTGAAATTTGGGGTCTTGAACCATTGTTCCTTCATTTCCATCCGCAATGGTCTCACAGATTTTGGTGATCCCTGTCAGCAGGGATCAGGCAGATCAGGGAGGCTACTCCTCCTCTCCTCTGCTTCCCACCAAACCAAGAGTTACTTCCAAGTGACACCCAGGGATGTGGGGTTTTCCATGCTGCGCCTGTCCTACTCACTCCATCCCTCTGGATAAAACACTCTCACCCAAACCCTGGATGCATCCTGAGCTGGTGACCCTGAGGAGAGGCACAACACTGACCCAAGGCTAGGAGAGATCTGGGACAGCACTGACTGACCACAGTGGGGGTCCTGTGCTCAGGACGTGTCCCTGAGCAGGGGGTGAAATGTGGGGTGCAGTTATGTGACCCCCTTTTCTCTCCTCACAGGGGAGGTGCAGCAGCTCAAACCCTGCACCACTGTACCCCCCTCCATGGCACATCACACCCCGAGGCTGCAGGAGAACCCACAGCATTCCCAGGGCCATGGCTGAGGGGCAGTTTGGGGATGAGGGGCCATCCCCGATGGAGAGCAAAGAGATCATCCCTGAAGAGGATGACGGGCCATCCCTGAGGAACTGTTCTGAGAATAAGGAGACATTCTCTGAGGGGCAGTTTTGGGGGATAAGGGGACAGTTCCCTGAGGAGAAACACGAGGGAGCAAAGGGAGCAATCACTGAGAAGCAGTTTTGGGGGATAAGGGAGTGATTCCCTGAGGAACAACATAGAGGGGTGAGGACAGCAATCTCCGGTGGGAAGTGAAGGGGAAAAAGATGCAATTCCCGGAGGGAATATGTGAGCAATTCCCCCAGGGGATAACGGGGGGGTGGGGAAGGAGGGGGAGATGAGCCATCCTCGAAGGGCAATTTGGGGCTTGAGAGGGTGATCCCTGACAGGAGGAGGAGCGATGCCTGAGGGGCACTTTTGTCAAATAAACAGGCGATTCCCTTTATCAGTGTGGGGAGAGTGAGGGGACGACCCCAGGCCCATCGGGCCGGCCCCCATGACCCTCCCGAGGCCCGGGACCCGCGGCCACCCCGCAGGGCCATGGGGCTGGGTGCCCCCACACCCCTCATCCCTCCCGCATTCCCGGACCCCCACGCGTGGGACCCCCGCGCCCCCCGCCCCACCTGTGCGCCGGGATGCGCTGGGAGCCGCGGCCCTTCCCCACCAGGAAGTGCACGTCGCTGAGCACCTCGTTGTTGAAGAGGAACGCGAACCGCTCCTGCACCGTCGGCTTCGTCGCCTGCCAGTTGTACACCGGCTCCCGCTGCAGCGCCCCGCCAGGACCGCCCGCCCCGCCGGCTGCCCCCGCCGCCCCCGCCGCCGCCGGGCCCCCCGCGCCGCCGCTGGCCGCCGGCGGGTTGGCGGCGCCGCTCTGGTTGTAGGTGAGGCCGGGCGGCGAGGCGGGCGCGCCGTTGGTGCAGGCGGCGGCCGCGGCCCCGTTGCCCGGCGGGGGCGGCGGCGGCTGCGGGCAGGAGGAGGAGAGGCCGCCGGGGCCGCCGCTCCCTCCGGCCGCCATCTTGTGCGGCGGGGCCGCGGGGGCGGGCGGCGCGGGGCGGCGCTGCAGCAGCACCAGCACCAGCAGCGGCGGGCGGGACACGGCGGCAGGCGGGACGGGGACGGGGGCGAGGGCCGTGGAGATGTCGGCGGTGGCGTCAATGGCGGTGGCGTCGATGGCGGTGCGGATGCAGAGCGCCGGGCAGCAGCGGCGCATGGGGCGGGCGCCGCCGCCGGCCGGGCACGGGGGAGCGGCGGAGGCGGCGGCGGGGCGGGGAGAGGGCGTGGGGCGGCGGGCGGGGCCGGCACGGAGGGGGAGGATGGAGGGCGATGCGAGGGGGAGTGAGGGGGTGATACCTAAGGGGATGATTCCTGAGGGGGCGATCCTTGAGGAGGATGAGGGTCCATCCCTGAGGAGCACTTCTGGAGATGAGGGGGCGATCCCTGGGGGATCTTTTGAGGGTAACGGGGCATTTCCCTGACGAGCAGCAGAGGGGAGCAATCCCTGACGGGCACTTTTTGGGCAAGAGGGAATGAGACCCTGAGGAACCAGTGTGGAGGAATGAGAAAGACAATTTTGATGGGCGATCCCTGGGGGCAGTTTGGGGGATGAGGGGATGATCCCTTAGGGAAAGTAAGGGGATGATCCCTGAAGGGCTGATCCCTGAAAAGGATGGGGACCATCCCTGAGGGGCAGTCTGAGAGACAAAGGGGGTGAGCCTTGAGGAGGTGAGAGTCAGTCTCTGAGGGAAGGTTTTGAGAACGAGGGGGTGATCCCTGAGGGGAATAAAAGGATGATCCATGAGGGAATAATTCCTGAAGATGATGAGGGGCCAAACCTGAGGGACAGTTTTGAGGCCTGGAGCATTTCCCTGAGGGGCAACATGGAGGGGGTGGGAAGAGGAGCAATCCTTGAGGGAGAGTTTTGGGGATGATGGAGTGATCCCTGAGGAGGAGGAGGGCACATCCCTGGGGTGGAAGGAGGAGGAGCAGGGAAATGGAAGTGATTTCCCGAGAGCAATGAGCGGGGCAGGGGGTGAGGGAAGCAATCCCTGAGGGGCAGTTTTGAGGGATGAGGTTCCCTGAGGAACAGTGTGGGGTTGTGACAGAAACAATCCCTGAGAACCAGTTTGGACATAATGGCCATTCCCCGAGGAGCAATGTGAGGGGGTCAAAGGGGAGCAATCTCTGAGGGGTAATTTTGAGGGATAAGGGGAGCATCCTGTGAAAGGGGTTATTCTGAGGAGGATGAGGGAGCCCAGAGAGCAGTTTGTGAAGGGATGAGAAATGGGGGTGCAATTCACAGAGAAGATGTTGAGAGTTAAGGGGCTGAAGGAGGTCAGTGCTGGGGGTGAGGAGCCAGGGAGGTTTGGGCCTTGTGGAGGTGAAGGTGAATTGGGGGTTTTCCCTTCATGATCTCACACAGCAGCCATTCCTCTGCAGGCCTCCAGCATCCCCAGGCCCCTGCTGCATGCCCAGCAATTCCTCACAATAATCAGAGTTACTGGCTGCTGCTGACACAGGCCTGGAGCACCATGTTACCAAGCCCACCACAGGCATTACCCTGCACAAACCTGGGAGCCACAGCACCCTGATCCCTCACCTGCTGCTCCTGCTGGACCTGCTCAGCCAGAAACCACTGGCCAGTGTTGTCCCCACCGATGGCATCTCCTTGCCAGGCAGTGTGAGGTGGAGATGGTGCGGGGGCAGGAGCCGGCTGCAAAGCAGAAGATTAATTAAGAGGCTGTGCCACTGCCTCGCTGTGATCTCAGTAACTGAACCGTTAAAGTGATTTATTCTTTGCAGGGTAATTACATTCCCCCTCTCTCTGTTATCCATCCCCTGATCTGTGCTGCACACACACCCAGTCAGGAGCAGGCATGTGCTCTGGGAGTCCATGTGTCAGAGGGGAGATGGCCTGGCTGCCCCTTCTGCTTCCTGGGCCTTGGTGTTACAGCTTCTGCAGCACACAGAGACAGGCTGTTTGTGTGGATGCTGTGCTGTTTGTGTGGATGGTGTGCTGTTTGTGTGGATGGTGTGGATTTAACACTTCCAGACCCTCGCACAGCTCTGGGATCTCCCCATGAGCCACTATGGCCAGACACAGCAATGCTGCTACACCACTGATTTTGACTGAGTCCAGCCTGGCTTTGTATTGTGTTGTCAATACCCGTTTCTGCTGCATTCTGTGCTGTCATGTTCCTTGCTGCATTGTTAAAGGTGCATTTCCCATGCACAAGTTTGGGAAACTCCTATGCAGAGCTCTTGTCCTAACAGTCTCAGTGTAGGCAGGAATGAGTAGGAGCCTTTAAAATCAGAGAACCACAGAACCATAGAATCATTAATATAAGAAAACATTTTTAAGATCATGTCCAACTGTTACCCCAGCATCACCCCCATGTTCACCACTAAACTATGTCACCACATGTTTTTTGAGCACTTCCAGGGCTGGAAACACAGCATTTTCGAGTATCTATTTAGAGTATTAGAAATAGTGTTTTTCAGAGGAACAATCCTTTTTCCTGTGAAATCTTTCATTTACTAATAATAACCAGGCATTCAGTACAGCCATATTCTCTCTTAAAATGCTGCATCCTTTACTCTTTAGCACCATTTCCTCGGCACATCACTCCCCCCTTTCTAGCCCAGCTGCTTCCACCGATTTCAGCGTCACACGTTTCCCTCGGGGCCGTGCAGCCTGGCTCGCTGCTCAGGCCTGTCCTGCTTGCGGATGCTTCTTTCGGGCCACAAACATTAGAGGGAGCTGGAGACTCGCAGTGCCCGGCTGGGTGGCTGGACCGGCTGCTGCCTGGCAGGAACGGCCTGCGGGCTGTGTCATCCCACACGGATCCAGCTCCAGGAGTGCCACTGAGGGGCTCCTGCCCTGCCTGGGAGGTGCAGGATCGTCCAGCCCAGCCCATGGGCTGAAGTTTCTTCAACACAGCATTCTCTGCTCCAAAATCCCAGCAAATTCACCCTCGACAAACTGTGGTGTGCCTGCCAGGGAGGAGGGTGCTTCTCCATCACCTGGGAAGGGGATTCTGCACCCGATCAATCCTGATCTTCCAGCACCACCAGCTCTGTGCCGTGCTCACCGTGCCAGCCCTGCCACCCTGCATCTGACAGATCCTGATTATTCAGCCCGTGGTAAAGTAAATCAGGGTGATTTGTGTTGTGGCAGGAGCCAGAGGCTTCACTCAGGACCAGTGTAAGGAAACACAGCCATGGATCTCAGGGATAATGGATCTGTGTGGGACACTCACCCTGGTGCTGTGGGATGGGGTGACAGGTTTGCTGCATGACCCAGCACCAGCACCACGGTGATCAGGGGTGTGTTAGACCAGAGGAATAAAAAGGAGTGTCATACAGGAGACTTTAGCATCCCAAAAATAAACCTGGGAACAAACACTCCTATGAGAGGCTTGGTGTCATTATTTCTGGGTCTGGTAGCCAACAGATTCCTTCAGAGATCAGGCCCTGGGCAAAGGCAGTGCTGTTTTAGCTGGGCCATTCACAGGGTGAGCAAAAGCCTCATCCCAGCAGTCCCTCTGGGCAGGGAAACCACAGCTGGGGTTCAGCTGGTGGGGTGAAGGCTGACCCCATCCAGGGCTGGACATGAAGGGTCTTACAAGGCTCCGAGCAGCTGGAATGAAACCAGTGGGACCAGAGTGCTCAGAGTTGGAGAGCAGAGAACATCTGGCCTTTCTTCACCTTGTGGAGGCAGAAAAAACCATTTAGAATGTGTGCTCCAAGCAAAAGCTGCAAATGTGTGTTCAAAGCAAAAGCCAGGCAGATGCAGCTCTCCCCTGGCGGAGCATCTCACCTCAAAGGAGGCATTTGAGGATGTAGGGGGCTCTGAGGAAAACTGCATGGCAAAGACAGAGACATCCCGGGTGTGAGCCAGAGGAGGGCAAAGTGGGACCTGCCAAACCCTGTGCCTTAGCACAAAACCCTGATCTAAACCTCCAGCCAGCTGAGGAGGTGACTCCTGAGGCCCAGGGTCCACTCCAGCCATGGGCACAGCTCTCCTGGGTTTTGGGAAAACCTGACCCTGCTCTGCTCCCACTGACTGACCACAGCTCCCGTTGCCTGTGCAATTCCACCAGAGCTGGAATCCTGTGGCAAAGCCAGACCTGCATCCCATGGCTCTCCAAAATTCACACTTCACCATCCAAAACCACAAACAAGGCTGACCAGGGCCTTCAGACAGTGGAGGAAACAGGCCATGCCATGCTGTGCTGGTGCCACTGAGGCTCCTGGTGCAGAGGGAGCAGCTACAGGAAACACAGGCAGGGCCAGACCTGTGTGCTGGGCTCTGCTGGGGTGCACTCACTCCCTGAGATGACTTCAGAGGGAGAACCTGCACACACCAGTCAAAACCACACCAAAATGGCACATCCTACCAACAAACACCCCAGATGGCTGGTTTGGGTTGCCTGGATAGGAGACATGACTCTCTGCAAAATGCACTGGAGTTCTTTCTATCTCTGCCCTATCCCAGAAAACATTTTAAAAGCATAAAAAGGAAAGTTAAATATTTTTTTTGATCCAAAGCAGCTGTTTTGCATCAAAACACACTTCACACCTTCCACTCCACGTTGTCCAGTGTGGGTTTGGGGTTCACTGACGGTTCAGGAGAGCAGCCTGGTCTGAGGGAATGCATGTTACTCACTCCAGGGTGGTTTTTTGGGCAGACGTTGGATCAAAATGTTGGCTAATCACCCAGGTCATCATTTGTCACCAGCAGAGCTGGGCTCAGACCCAAAATACTGAGGACACTTCATCTTTGCTCCTGCCCAGGTGCCTCAGGGCCCTGGGCTGAAGGCAGATGTGACCCCACCAGAGCTGCGGCCACTCAGATCCAACCATGACCTGCTGGCTCCATTAGATGCTGAAGCCAGGCAGGCTGGCACAAAGCCACCACATCACCCAAAGCCTGGCTGACCCCTACATCAGCCAGGCCACCCTGGGGGCTCTGCAGTGGCCCCTTCCCTCTGGGCCAGCGTGGGCACTGCTCCTGCTGCAGTTGGGGGCTTTTCTCCAGTGCAAATCCACACCAGGGTATTTATAGCGCCCTTATCCCGGCAGAGCCTATTTTGGGCTGATGCTCAAGCACCAGAGCAGCACAGGTTATTTTAACCCAGCGCTGGGTTATTTTCAGAGCTGCCCTTCTCTGCACGTGCTCAGGAATGGTTTCCAACTGCCAGGCGCTTTCTGGGGTTGGGGAAACTGGGGAAAGGGGAGAAGAGGGGCCATGTAAAGGAATTTCAGAGATTTAAAGTTAAACCAGCATCTGCAGCAAAGCTGCCTTTGACACACCTGTCTGGGATCCAGCTGGATCCTTTGACACACCTGTCTGGGATCCAGCTGGATCCTTTGACACACCTGTCTGGGATCCAGCTGGATCCTTTTGAGCACCTCTTGAGCAAAAGGCAGGAGAGGAAAGATTTCTGAAGCACACAGCTGAGGGCCCAATGATGGTGAAACAACATGCAAGAGAGGAAGAAGAGCCAAGAACTGGACGCTCCTAAAATGTCCAGGGTCACCAGCTGGTGGCCCCAGGCCCAGGAGGGAGCAATGGTTTTGTTCATCAGAGGCAGGAACAACACCATGGGATGGGACATGCTCCTCATCCTCAGCATGGAGGGAACCCCAGCTCTGTTCTCACCACATGCCATCCTGGAACAGCCAGGGAAGGGACACTTCTGGGGCCATCCTGTCCTGATCCAGATGCTGCAAGAAGCAGCTGCAGCATTTACCCAGCAGTGAGCCTGGATCCTCAGCAGTGTTGCAGTGGGGCTCTCTCAGCTCACAGCTGGGAGCAGCAGCTGCTCCATGGCAGAGCCCACAGCCCATTCCCCAAAGCTGGGGTGCCATGGATGGGGTTCTGCCAGGGCAGCAGCACCATGGCAATGGCATCCAGAGGGATCCAGCTCCATCCCCCAGCATAGCAGCAGGGCAGGAGAAGTCAAGATTTTAAATTTTTATTTTAAATGCCACAAGGTCTTGCCTTGTCCATGTAAGAAAGCTCAGCAGGGCCTCTACAGCCTTTTTCCCACACCCTGATCCCCAGCCTCCAGTCCCCACTGCCTTCCCTATCCCACCACACTTTCCTCTTGCCTCAGTGTCCCCCTCTGGCCCCTGAGCCATGGAGGGGTGGGGAGGATGTGCCAGGAGTGTCTCTGGGGGTGGCAGGGCAGTCCCAAGGCCGCTGGGTGCAGCTGGCAGGGAGCAGAGCCCTGCCCCGTGACCTGCAGCTCCCATTGGGATTGAGAGGATCACACCATCTGCTGGGAAAAGTGAGTCAGGGCCTGAGCCTCTGCCAGCCCCTATTCCTGGCCTCCCACCCCAGCCACATCCCAGCCCCCTGGGCCAGCAGCAGGCTGGGAAGGAACAAGTGGGCTGGGAAGGATTATGGGGAGAGGAGCCCCTGGACACAGTGCCACCCAATTCCCTAAACCCCTCATCCAACAAGCCCCACCTGCCACAGCCACCTGCCCACCATATAGGTCTCAATGCATTTTTATTAAATTCTTACAAAACAGAATACAAAATTCTGGCATCAACAATTGTTATAAAGGAAAACTTCAATTCAGCTGTATCAGATCACCTGGTACAATACAGTAAAGTGCTTCTTTTTGTGTGTTTGTTTTTTTTTTCCTTTTTTTGTTTTTGTTTTTTTGTCCTTTTTTTTTTTTTTTTTTAATATTTTATTTTATTTCCCAGCCAGCCCCTGAGCAGAGGCAGCTGTTGCACAAACCAACAGTGCGTTAACGTGACTCTTGTTGAACCAGCTTTGGCAGTCTTCATCAATTGTAAAGTGGAGAAAGTTTCTCCTGGTTTGATAAAAAAGAGTTAGCTTCACAGTAAACATTTCTAACCAGTTCTAAGTCGAGTTAGTTGGCTGGAGGAAGGGTGGGGGGGAAGGGGAGGAAGCAAAAACACTTAACATTTCCAGCTTAAAAAAAAAAAATATTTTGAAGTTGGTTTCCAAGATAGATGCTCTATGGGGGGGAAAGTTTGGAAAGAGGAAGAGGAGGAGGAAGGGTGCTGGCGAGAGGGGGTCGCTGGTGCTGGACCACGGGAGCATCTGTCTGGAAACCGCCCCGGGAGAGGCGCTGGCAGCGGGGAGGGGACGTCTGGCCCTGGCACCAGGGTGTCCCCAGCCATGCCTGCCCTGCCAGGGCACCTGGGGGTGCCCAGCACTGCCACCAGCCAGGCTGGAGGTTTTCCAGTCCATAGAGGCATTTAAAGATTCTCTACCAATGCACAGACCTGGCCTTGGGGCACCCCCCAGTACCACGCCAGGAGCGCCGGGTCCACACCAAACCCTACCCAAAATGCAAAGCCGAGCCCAGGCCGAGCTCAGATGCTCCCAGCACATCCTCCAAGTCCCACAAACTCCCACAGCATCTTCTGGCTGCACATCCCCGGCCGAGGACACCCACGGGACACAGGCAGGGTCACCCAGGCCTTCCCCAGAGTGTGTGGTGTACTTTATATTTAGAGATAGAAAAGAGATCGCTCTTACGCGTGGGGGAAAAGGGGAAACTCAGTTTGCCAACAAAAGCAGCACGGGGGACAGATAAATTTTGGAGACATCCCCCTGCCATCCCCTTCCCATGATTTTTTTGTTTTTTAAAAAAAGGCTGCAGCGTGCAGCATCAACGATAGCTTCACAATACCAGCTCAAGGCATCGCGTACTGTACATCATTCAAGTATTTCTTAATATAAGACAACAAGGAATTATCTACAACTGATAAAACAAAATAAGCTATAAAAAGTAACAACGTACAATCAAGATGGATTTTTTTTTTCTTCCTGTTAAAGGAGGCCTCTCCAGGGTGTCCTGGTGCCTGCGGGGAGGGTCTCCCCTCACCACTGCCTTGCTCCTCCCACCCAGCACAGTGGGACTGGGGACACACAGGGGAGAGGGAGATCCCAAGTGCGAGGCAGTTTTGGGGGTGGGATGGGGATGGAGTCACCCTCCCCAGCCCCCTGGGTCAGCAGAAAGGCTGGGAAGGGTGAGAGAAGATGGCCCCTGCCCTAAACTCCATCAACACCCGAGATCATCATCTCCCAAGATAACACACACACCTCCCTGAAACAAAAAACAACATATATTGCATAGTATTGCTGTCAGCAGTCTTAAAATAAAAAGGAGAACTTTCTTTTCTTTTTTTTTTCCAGAGACAGCAACTGTCTTCAGCTGAAGACCCAGGGAAGTCTGTTCCCCAGCTCAGAGCTCCCAAACCCTCACCTGTGCACACGATGGGCCGAGGCTGCTTTTGCAAAATATAAAGCTCAAAGCACTGAGTCAGAAAGGACAGGAGGAGGCTGTGAAGGAGGCACTGCCCTCCCAGCGGGATGGGGGCTGGCAGCAGGCACAGCTTGGTGGCACAACCCCAAGCAGTGCCTGTGGCAGGGAGCAGGGGGTGTCAGAGGGATCTGGAGGCTGGTCTGGCCCTGAGCTCCCCTGGACAGACCCAGAAACCAACCAAGGGCCTCGCCCCAACTCAGCATCCCGAGTCCTTCCCCCACTGAAGCAAACTCCAAGGAAAGGACAACACCATGCATGGCTGAACACACGTGAGCAGAGATGCACGTGCATGACCACCCACACCAGCTCTCCCTGCTGAACACTCTGCTGCTCTGACCCCAAACCTTCCAGCCCCACATCCCGAGCTGTCCTCAGGCTGCTCCCCCGTGCCCTGGCCTTTGGGTGCTGCCACCAGCCTGACTGCTCACCCACTGGCACCCCTGGGGCATTGGGCACCCTCTGTGCCCCCTGACCCTCCTGCCACGGCAGCCTCGGGGCCAGCCTGAAGCCATGGCAGGTCTCACTGTCCTGCAGCAGGTCCTGATGCTCTGTAAGGGGGTCCTTGCTTTGCACAGAGCACACAATTCCCAGAGAGTGTTTCTGGCTGCTCTGGCCACCCTGAACACCTCATCCCCCATGCACCTCCCCCAGGGGCACAGCCACCAGCCCTTCCAAAACCCGGGGTGCAACACCTGACCTGGCACAAGAGCACCCATGCATGCCCAGGGAGCCGCCAGCCGGAGCGTGGGAGGAAAGGAAGACATCTCTCTGTGCCCTGTAGAGAAGCACAGCTGGCAGTTTAAAACCAACAGTAATTAAAAAGGGAAAAAAAAAAAGGGCAAAAAGAAAAGAGGTGAATAGCTTATTCTGGAAGCAGGATGCCGAGGAGAGAAGGTGGGCTGGGCACTGCTCCCTTGCTGGCACCGTCTCTCCCCAGCCCGAGCTGATCCCTGCACTGTGTCCCCCTGGAGCTGAGCTGGGGACACCCCCAAGAACAGGACACAGGGGCTCCCCACACCTCCCACAGCTGGGAGGTGCCTCCCAGACCCCTAGGAAGGGGTTTTTGTGGGATCTACCCCAACAAGGAGAGAAACCTGCAGCTCCGAGGGGAGGGACGAGGTTAAAACACAACTCCCGTTGTTGAAAATGCGACCGAGGGTCTTTTGTTCACAGTATGAAATGAGCTGAAATCGTCAAAGCAGCCGCGGATACAAAGAGTCCTTTGGTGTCAGGGAGGGGGAAAATGTCAGAGGAGAAACCAAGAGCTGGGAAACAAAAGTCCGTGTGTCTGTCAGATGTCCTTGAGTGTGCCCTGGGTGAAGCAACCTCACACTTGATTTTATACCTTAAAAAAAAAAAAGATCTTAAACCCTCCCACCCCCAGACCTACAAGATCAGCAAAACCTTGGAAACCAGCCACAGGGACGAGTCCTGATCTTGTCACTAGCCAGAAACGGTGGGGTCAGGGAGGGAAAGGGGAAGAAAGAAAGGAGGAGAAGGGGGGACATGGGGTACAGCAGGTGTGAGGGGCACCACTCAGGCTTGGTCGGCCACCAGGACCAGCGGGGCCACCAGGTGCTGCCCAGAGGCCACTGCCTTGGCCAGGCTGCTCTTCTGCCGCCGCTTGGCCAGCTTGGACTCAGAGGGGGGGGAGAGCTGCATGGCCCGTGAGGTAGCTTTGATGATGATGGGTCGTGCTTCCTCCTCCGCCTCTTCCTCCTCGTCCTCGTCATGCCGTGTCAGCTGGCGGTTGACAGCGATGGCCTCAGCAGCAAAGGAGGTGAGCTCTTTGGCACTGCTGTTCCTGCAGGGGAGGCACGGGCTCAGGGGGGTGTGGGGGGCTGGAGGGAGGTTGGGATCAAATATCCAGGTGTCCCTCCTCACGTGCTGGCCATGCCAGACTGCTCAGACACCAAAAATCAAACCCCAAGTGGCAGGGCTGCCCAGACACAGAGTGGTGGCAGAGCCCCCAAAAAGCAGAAGGAACAGACAGTAGTGCTGAGGAGTGGAGTCAGGATTCAGGGGGCTGGAGCCCACTCACCTCTGCAGGATGATGGGGGTTGGCAGGGTATTGTCCGGGGCACACTGCAACAAAATGCAGCCAGTCAGAGCCAGGGTAGTGCAGACAGATGTTCCCCACCCCGGATTTTGGGAGCAGAGAGTGGGGAGGGGACATCAACACTCACCCCCTGCACCCAGGGGTGCTCCAGGACCTGGGCTGCGCTGAGCCGCTTCTTGGCATCTCTCACCAGCAGCTTGGAAATGAGGTCTTTGGCTCCAAAGGAGATGTGTGCCCAGTCCTTGTCAGGAAACTCGTACTTCCCCTCCTGGATGCTCTCAAAGAGCATGTTCTGAGCAAGGGGAGAAAGAACAAGGCCTCAGCCAGGAGCGCTGCAGCCAAACTGGGGGTGGGTTTGGGCGCTGCTGGGGTGCCCCACTCACCTGGCAGGTGTGGCACGCCTCACCCCGGTCCCAGCCACAGTCAGAGCCACAGTGGCCCACAAAGGGGGGGTACCCACTGAGCATGATGTACAGGATGACACCCAGGCTCCACAGGTCACAGCGCTTGTCGTAGATTGAGGCTTCCTCGTTGAAGGCTTCCACCACCTCTGGGGCCATGTACTCGGCTGAGCCACACTGTGGGGACAGACAGGGTGAGCCCCGGGGGTGGGGACAGACAGGGCAGGGTGAGCCCCAGGGGTGGGGACAGACAGGGCAGGGGGTGAGCCCCAGGGGTGGGGACAGACATGGGTGAGCCCCAGGGTGGGGACAGACAGGGCAGGGGGTGAGCCCCAGGGGTGGGGACAGACAGGGCAGGGTGAGCCCCGGGGCTGGGGACAGACAGGGCAGGGTGAGCCCCAAGGGTGGGGACAGACAGGGCAGGGGGGACTGGGAGGGTCCTGCCAGATCTCCGGGGCTGCACCTCTGAATGGAAGGTGCTCCCCAGGTTTGCTCCTGCCACATCGCCCTGCTGGGTTTCCCACCGCAGAGGATGCCACAGACCCGCCTCTCTGGGGTCACCCAGCAGCAGCTGCCACCCCGAAGGAAAAAAAAAAAAAAGCCTAAAGGGTGCAACCCCCACGGTGCAGCACAGCCGGACCCACAGGACCCACAGCATTGTCACCACCCAACCGGCTCGGCGGGACAGCCCCAGCGCCTGGGAGCGGCCGCGGGACACGGTGGGACGAGCCTGCTGTGCCTGCTCCTGCTCCCCGGGCCGGCACGGGCGGAGCCGCCGCGCAGGATCCGGGGCGGGAGGAGTTAACCCTGTGCAGGGAGAGGCAGAGCCAGCGGCCCCATTCCCCTATCGCTCCAGGGACTCTGGGGCTTTCCAGCACATGACCCGCAGCCCACACAGGCCCCGTGACCAGGGCAGAAAAGAGCTGCAGCCAGCAGATAATCGCCCCGTAACGAGAGAGGCCTCCAGACGAGGGGCCGGCCCCAGCAGCTGATGCCACCGCAGGAAAACAACCCCCCCAGGCCGAGCCTGGCTGAGAATGGGCAAACTCGGGACACCCCAGGACCTCGGATCCGCCCCGGGAGGAGGCGGACGCGGAGGAAGGAGGGGGCTGGGGTGTCCTGGCTGTTGTGCGCCCCGCACGGGCTCGGCTCCGCCCTCCCCGGCACGTTCGCACCCCAGAATCCGGGGTGCAGGGCGATACCCCGCAGGGGGCACCTGCGGCTGGCGATAAGGGCAGCGCGGCTTTCTGCGGGAGATGGCATCTGCGCGACACGGGGACACCCGGCAGCTCTCGGGCTGCCCACCCCGCGCCGCACAGCCTCGGCCCCTCTCCCTCGCCCACGAGCCGGGGAACCGCGGCCCCCCAGCCCGGTGCTGACCCAGTTCTCCCGGCAGGCTCGGCGAGCGCTCGGGCTGTTGCTAAGGCTCACGGCAGCCCGGGCGCTGCGCCAGCCCCCGGCCCCCCCGCGTTATGTAACCGCATCTCGCCTGCCACGGCAGGGGGGGGACGGGGGACGCGCTGCATCAGCGACAGCAGCGACGAGCAGGGGGGTGTCCGTGCAGAGCCCTGCTCCTGGAGGCTGCAGGGCAGCTGGGGGGTGCCCGGGGACCCCACAATGGAGGGGGCCTCGCACGCTTACCGGGGTGAGCAGCTCCGGAGTGGAGATAGGGGAGCAGTCGCCGTTCAGTTTGATGCCACTTCCCAGGTCAAAGTCGCAGATCTTCACTGGGGAGACCTGGGGAGAGAGGGGGAGTGGTCGGTGACCCCCCCTGGCATCCTGCAGGAACCACAGCCGGCAGCCCCCGGGGACCACAGCCGTGTTTTCAGGCCACAGCTGCTCAATGCCAGGTTGTGTCATGCTTCACACCACGCTGTGCTGTGGCATATGGGAGGGGGGTGTGTGTCCCTGGCAGGACCTGGCGTGTGTGTGTGTCCCTGGCAGGACCCTCCTGCACCCCCCACCTGAGCAATCACCCCACTGTGCCCACCCCCCCAGGCAGCACACCCTGCACCCACCCTGGCTGCTCCCCGCTCACCTGGTCTGGGCTCTCACACAGGATATTTTCTGGTTTCAGATCCCTGTGTGCAATCCCTGGGGGCAAAAGAGCCAATGAGGGTAAAAATCCCCCTCCTACAAGAACTGCTATAGTGTAAAGTCTGGGGGTGGCACAGGGACCCCTCCCTCCCCACCCCAAATCACTGCCTGCGCCCTGGCAAAAGGCAAAATTTGCTGCTGGCCCCAAATCCCAACCAAACTGGAGGAACAGGATCTGCACCACAAAAAGCCTTGTGATGCAGCTGGGCCTGACCCTGCGTGCTGGGACGGGCACTGTCCCCTGGGCAGGAGGATGGGGGGAGGCAGTGACACCCCCGGGAGGGCCCAGCGCACCCCAGGGTGTCCTCGGTGGCACCTGGGGCGTCCCAGCTCACCTTTGTTGTGCAGAAAGTGCAGGGCGCTGGCGATATCCTGCACCACCACGCTGGCCTCCAGCTCGTTGAAGTGGCGTCTCCGGTGGATGTGGGTCAGGATGGAGCCTGTGGCCAGGTGAGAGCAGAGCTGGGGTTCGTGGGGGTCCTGCTGCCCCAGCTCCCCCCACCCTGGGGCTGCACTCACCTCCCCTCATCTTCTCAAACACCAGGTAAAACCTCTCCTCCTCCTCGAAGAACTCAATCAGCTCCAGCACATTTCTGCAGGGACCATGGCATCAGTCCAGCATCCCCCCAAACACCTCCTGGGGTCCCCCCCCCAGCCCCATCCAGCACAGGACCCCGGGAGGGATGTGGGATGGGAAAACTGGGCTTGCAGTGATTGAAACCACACGGCCAGGGCCCCCCTGGCCGAATTCCAGGAGGGAGAGGGGCTTGCAGCGCCCGGCTCGCTCCTCCCTAATTGCTCCCAGCCCCTCCTGGCCCGCCCCACACACAGCAGGGGCTCGGCTCGGCTCCAACTTGGCCACCGAGGCCCTGCCGTCACGGCAAACCACCGAATGTCCCCTGGGGATGCTCCACCGCGGCCAGCGGGGTCAGGGGCAGGGAGCGTGGGGCAGAGGGCGGGCTGGCTGTGACCCATGGGCGTCCCAATCATCAGCTCCCAGCCCACTGCCGGTGCCCACCGTGGGGGATGCCCCCCGTACCTGTGTCCCTGGCACTGATAGAGCATCTCCACCTCCCGGAAAACCCTGCTCCGGATGTGTCCCAGGCGCTTTTCGATGATCTGGGAGGCAAAGAGGAGGAGGCTGAGCGCTGCCAGGGAGGGGCGGGGGCACCGCTGCCCCTCGGGCGCGGGGAGCCGCGGGGCCGGGCGGGGCTCCGGAGCAGAACAGGCTGTTCCCGGCGCCGGTGCCAAGCGGTAGCGGCCGTGCCAAGCCGCTCCCTCCGGGGCCGGGGCCAGCAGAGCTCCGTGTGACGCTGGAGCAGCGAAGGGCCCTATGCCCCACTGGGTGCTGGCACGGCGGGGCTCGCTGCCCGTGCCAAGGGCGGACAGGGGGACACCCCACGCGGTGGGGAGGGCAGATGGATGGGTGCTGTCACTGCCCTTTGGGGCACACAGAGCACTCCAGCAGCACAGCCCTCCCTGCTGCCTCGGCTTCTCCTCTGGGGCACCCAAAGGCCCCCACGGAGCGATGGGGGAGGCAAAGCTCCCCTGGCATTTGGCTGCTTTTTGACACAGGGCTCATCCCAGAGCCCCTCTGCCATGGCTCAGAATCTGTGGGGTGCAGGGCCATGGGACCACCATGCTGACCCCAAAAGCTCACGCCAACCTCCTCCAGCACCCGCATGAGAGAGACCTTCCTGGAGTGAACAGGAGATGACCATCCTACCAGCACCACCCTGCCCCAAGTCCCCAGACACATCCCGAGTGTTCATTTAGTCTCTGGCCTGCCCTCATTGAGAGAGAGAGGAGTGTGGCTGAGGGGGGTCACCGAGGAGCCCGAGCTGGGTGGTGGCAGAGGTCGATGTGCCACCACCACAGCCCAGCACTGCTGCATCCCCACCCCTCTCCCTTCCCTCCAGCCCATAGAACTGCAGTCCTGGGCCAGCACAGGATGGTCCTGGGAGCTGGGAGAGCCCCAGGAGTGGAGGGCAGAATGGAAACTGAGGTAGAGGGTGGGAGGAGGGCAGCTTTACCTTCACCGCGTACTCCTTGTTGGTGATGAGGTTCACGCAGGACTGGACTCTGGCGTGGGCCCCTTCTCCCAGCACCTCCTCCTGCAGCTGGTAAACATCTGCCAGGGGAGAGGTCACCTGAGCTGCTGGCCCCACTGCACACAGCCTGGGGACACCAGGAGGGCCCAGCCCTGCCCCAGGCCAAGGGCAGCCCCTGGGGTCCCTGAGCAGCCCCACTCACCTTCGAACCTGCCAGAGAAGCTGTCGGTGGCTCTGCAGCGCTTCTTCTTCTTGTTCCTTTTCTTGGCATCAGGGATGTCGATGGGTTGACTTGAAGGCATGTCTGTGCCAGAGCAAAGCCAGCAGTGTCAGCCATCCCTGTCCACCCCCAGCTCCCCCAGCACGGCCAGGGCTGCCCCCAAAGCCCTCAGGGCCCAGATCCCAGGGGCAGGGTGGGAGAGGCCGCGCTGGGAGGGAGCCCCTGGCGACTCACCGGGACGGGGCGGGCACTCGAAGTTGAAGACGGGCTCCAGGTGGTTGGACTGGTCGAACTCCAGGTCGAAAGGGTTTTGCCCCTGTGGGAGCCAAGAGCAGGAGTGAGGTGGCAGCTGCTGGATCAGCCACCACCAGCTGCCACCCTGAGCCCAGTATGCTCCAGCAGCTCCTGGGACACATTCTGCTCACTACCCCATGGTGCAGGTCACCAGCCCATGGTGGGACACGGCAGAGCTCCAGAGGATGAGGAGGAAGGCTTTGACCACATCTCCTGATGGGGATGGTGCTGCAGGGTCACTCCTCCAGCCAGCCTCAGGCCAGCACATGGGGGATGATGAGAGGGACCGCAGCCGCCCACACCAACCCAACCCCAAATCTCCACCCAAACCTGAACCACAGTGAGGTAGGAGGGGGAGGAAGAGAAGTCACAGGGCAAGAGAGGCTCCAGAGCCACCCCTCCATGTCCTCCCAGCTCCCTGCAAGGTCACAGAGGCCAGAGCCTGCTCCATGGACATCGTGTTCACTGGGCTGCAGGACACCCCCGACCCGGCAGGATCAGGCCTCACTCCAAACCCTTCTGCACCCTGGGATCCATGGAGGGCATGGGCATGGACCTGCTCCTTCCCCCATGCTGAACCCCAGTGGCACCCAAAGGGACATGGGGACCCTCTGCTTCCTGCTCCCCTGAGCCACCCGTGGGATGGGGCAGTGCTAGGGGCAAAAGGGCCCCCTCCTCCCCAGGATTATGAAATCTGTTTGGGTGGAGGTGGCAGCTCCAGCGGCGTTCCCAAACCCGCCCGGTGCCCGGGCCGGCTGCCAGCCCCAGCACGGCCAGCCCCGGCCACCGGCAGAAACACCCAGAAGGCGCCTGTTTACTGCAGCCCTGGGGGGGCCGGGGGTCCCCAGGGGAACGGGGGGCAGGATCACCCCCCCACCAACCACCACTTTGGATCTCCGGGACCAAAACTCTCCCGTGCTGCATTTTCCCAGCTCTCTTCCCCCTCAAAACCTGGATTTGGGGAGCGCAGCATCGCCCCGCAGCTGCTGCCCCCCCGGGACGAGCCCCGGCAGGATGGGGGGGTCGGGGCCTCCGGGCGAGGCACGAGGTGTACGGGAGGGCAGGGGAAGCACAGGGGGGGCAATAGGGGGCCAGGGGGCCCTGCCAGCTGCCGCAGCACTGCCACACAAAGGTCTGGGGGATGGGAGGCTGCGCACGGGCTCCATCAGCACAGCCGAGGTGTCCCCCCCGCCTCCATCCCCAGCCACCGCGGGGGGACACAAACCCCGGCCAGAGGCCGCCCGAGCGGGAGCGGGGGTCACCACCAGGAGGGGGCGGGTTAGGGGGACCCTCCCGCACCCCGGAGCTGGAGAGAAACCGAACAAAGAACCCCCCAAGCCACAGCCAGGAGGCGGCTCGGGAAGGGGGGAAGCGAAGGGAGCGGGGCCACAGGGACCCCCCGCACCCCCCGAGGTGACAGCGGCAGGTGGGACAGGGGGGGTGACGGGCCCGGGTTTGGGGTGCCCAGGGCATCCCGGGGCGGGCGCGATCGAGCCTCGCACGGTCCAACCGGGCCGGGTCTGGGGAACCCTGAAACCACCCCCACATCGCAGCCGGACCAGGACGAGGGGGTGCAGCTGGGCGGGGGGAAAGTGCAGCCAAGGCACCCACGGGGGATCCCCGCGGGAGCTGCAGCATCCCAGCGCCCACCCGAGGCATGGGGGGAGACACTGAGCCAACCCCCGGCAGCACCGCGACCTCCGGCACGGGGGGACAGGGGGGTCCCCCCGCACGGTTTGGGGGCAGCGCCCCCGGAGCTCCTCAGTTTGGGGGTTTCGGGGGTGGGGCAGGAAGCGGCCGGGCCCCCTCCGTTGCCGGGCAGGGGAGGCAGCGATGCGGGCGCAGCCCTGCCCTGCCGGCAGCCCGGCCCCGGAGCCCCCCAGAGCATCCCGGTGGGGGCGGGGAGCGGCCCCTTACCTTGAAGGAGCGGTGGAATCCCGGGATCTCTGATTTCTTCTGCACCATCTTGCTGCGGGGGGGGGGCGGGGGGCGGCGTTGCTGGGAGAAATGAGGGGGGGGCGGCAAAATAAAAAAAAAGGGGATGAGGGGGGGAGGGAGGCGGAGGGACGGGCAGAGCCGGAGGGGAGTCCGGGGGTGGCCGAGACCTGCGGGGAGATGAGGGGGGGGGGGGGGGGGGGGGGTCAGGCGGTTGCGGCCCCCCCGGATCCTGCCCGGTTCCGCCCCCGAGCCCCCCGGGCCGGCGCTCACCGGCGCGGCCCCGCAGAGCCGCCGCTGCTGGTGGTACCGCAGCCCGCACCGCCGCCCGCTCCGCTCCGCGCCGCTCCGCCGCCGCCGGGGGGGGGACGCGCCGCCCCCGCCCCCGCCGCCTTTATAGGCACGGCCGCGGCCCCGCCCCGCCCCGCCCCCGGGCCGCCGACACCCCCCCGGCCGCCCCGGGACGGGGACACCCCGCCGGGGACACGAGCGGCCACCCCGGGCACACAAACACCCCCGGCCAGGGTCACAGAACCCCCCCGACACTCCCCGGGGACACAAACACCCCTCCCGGGCACTCAGCGGGACACAATCGTACCCCCCCCCTCCGAGAACACAGTGCTCCCCCCCCACACCCGGGCACACAAACAAACAACCCCCCCCGGGACACCCCAGAGCCCCGGGCACAGGGACGGCAACAGCTCCCCCGCCCCCCGGACACAAACACCCCCCCGGACACGCAAACAGCCCCCCCCGGACACCCCAATTCCTCCTGGAGACACAAAGACCCCCCCGGGCACTCACTGGGGAAACAGCCTCCCTAAGGGGGACACCCCAAACGCCCCCCAGGACCACCCACACCCCCTCTCGGGCACCCACGCGGGACCTCACCCCCCCGGATTCCATCTGGGGACACCGCACCCCCCTCGGGTACCCCCCTCGCTGCACCGGGGCAGCCTCTGTGCTGCTCCGGGGACCGGGACCCCCCCCGGCACCCTCCTGTGCTGTGGGGGAGGCTGGGGACACTCCTTGGAAGGGTCCCTGCACCCCCATACCTGGCACCCCCTGTGCTGCACCCCTTTGCCACCCCCCCTGTGCTGCCCACAGGCACAGGGGCACCCCCAGTCCCCCCCAGATTGCACTCACTGAGGGTGCAGGGGTGGGGGAGGGCAACCCCCGCATCCTTCAGACCCCCCTGCACTATTTTAGGGGACAATGCCCCCCCTCAAGGCACCTCAATTCCCCCCTCCCCCTTCAGAAACGCTGGGCACAGGGATGGGGACAGGGACACCTCTTGGGGACCCCCCTGCACCGGGACAAGGACACTCTGGATCTGTGTTCAGGACCTGGTGGCAGGGGAGGGGGGGGGCCCCTGAGCCCCCCAGCCCACTCAGGTCACGAGTGGGGCAGAGCTCAGCCCGGCCTGCACCGGCGGGGGGGCAGAGCAGGGGTCACGTCCCTCTGTCCCCAGTGGCTGTGGGGAGCAGGGTCGGGAGCAGGACCCCCCTCCCGGCGCGGTGACCCCGTGGGAGCCCCTCCCCACGCGTGTGTGCGACTGTCCTGTCCCGTCCTGTCCCGTCCTGTCCCCCCCGCGCCGTGTGACGCCAGCGGGGGCTCGGAGCAGACGCGCTCGGTGCGCGCAGCGGCTGCGCCGGGGCCGACGGCTGCGGCACCGCGGTGACTTCACCGCCCGCCCCGCGCATTGGCTGCGCCCGCCGCCGCCACGGCACCCCGGACCCCCCGTCACCGCCACGGCACCCCGGAGCCCCCGTCACCGACACCAGCACCCCCAGACCCCTTTGTCACAACCATCGACAGCCCCGGACCCCCCCGTCACCGACACCTCCGGAGCCCCCTGCCTCTACCACGGCACCCCCGGAGCCCCCCGTCACCGCCACGGCACCCCGTCACAACCATCGGCACCCCCGGACTCCCGTGTGACAGCCACAGCACCCCCAGAGCCCCCGGCACCGACACCGGCACCGCCGGACCCCCCCCGACACCGACACCGGCACCCCTGACCGCCCTGTCTCCATCACGGCAGCCCCGGATCCCCCCCCGGGCACTGTCACCGGCACCCCCCGGAGCCCCCCCAACACTCTCGGCACCCCTGGAACCCCCGGCGCCGCCATCGCCACCCCTGGACCCCCGCCATTATTGCCATCGGCACCTCCAGCCCCCCCTCGTCACTGCCACCGGCACCCCCGGCCCTTCCCATCACTATCGGTACCCCCGGACCCGGCCCCCGGCCACTATCGGCACCTCCAGACCCCCCTCGCCACCATCATGGGCACCCCCGGATCCCCCCTCGCCCATATCGCCCCCCCTGGACGCTCCTCACTGTCACGGCACTCCCAGGCCCCCCCTCAGCCATTGGAACCCCTGGAACCCCCCCCCTATTGGCACCCCCGGAACCCCCCCACGGCCATCCCTACGCTCAGACCCCCCCTCACTGCTATCAACACCCTTGGACCCTTCCCCTCTCCATCGGCACCCCCGGACCCCCCCTCGCCGCCATCGGCACCCCCAGAGCCCCCTCAGCCATCGGCACCACCACCCCCCATTGCCGCAGCTCCCGGCCCCGCTCTGCCCCCCCCCTCCTCTCCCCCGCTGCAGGGGCTGTTTGGGGGAATGTGCATCGCCCCAAATCCCGGTGCTGACCGACGTGGGGTCCCCAGGGTGGGCTCCTGGCCCCCGCCTCCAAACCTGCCACATTCCTGCTTTTCCGGGCCCTCATGGCTCCTCCTGCGTCCCTCACACCGGCCTGGCCCTGCCCGGGCCTTTGTTTGTTGGTGCAGCTCATGAGGGCTCCCCCGTTAATCCGGATTGGGGGGTGAGTGGTGGTGCCCCCACTGCTGGGGGGTCCTCAGGGGGACAGGGACGGTCTCTTCCCCTGCTGGGGCTCCTGAGGAGCCACACATCCCCAGATCAGGCCCGCCACCATGGGCATGGAGCCGGGAGTGACAGGGCAGCACAGCCGGGCCCACAGCCCTGGGGACACCAGGGGTGCCTGGCGTGGGGGGACACCCAGGGCCCGGCTGGGGGCTCACCCAGGGCCCGGCTGGGGGCTCACCCAGGGCCCGGCTGGGGGCTCACCCAACCCCGGGGGTTCCCTGTAAGCTGGGGCAGTGGCAGCGTGTTCACCGTGTGTGCCACGTGCTGGCTGCATGTCACGTTACCTGCATGTCCCCTGTGTGTCCCCTGTGTGTCCCCCGCTTGTCCCCTGCGTGTCCCCACATGTCACTGTGCCCTCTGTGCACGCCTGGTGTGTGCTCAGTGCCCACCCCTGCTCCCCGTGTGGCCCTGGTGTGACCTTGGCGTGTTTGCCCCCTGTGCTGGTCACACACCCTCAGTGCACACTCAAGGGGAGGTTTCCAGCCCCGTGTGGCAACAGGGACACCGGGACAGGCTCCTCTTCCCAAGGCTCCCCTTCTGCGTGCTGGTCCCTGTGGAATTGGCTGCCAGGGAATGTGCACAAAAGCACACACGTGTGTGCAAGGCCAGAGCATGGCCAGGGGGTGTTTGCATGAGCACACACACACACCTACATGTGACGAGGTGTTGTTTTGTGCCTGCATGTGTCCATCCCTGTGCACCACCCGTGTTTCCCCCACAGGACCAGGGCTCTCCCTCTCCTGCTGGGCACAGGGTGCAGCCAAAATCCCCAAAATACCCCCCTGGGCCCAGCCTGCCCCCAGGTCCCTGCACTGGTGGCTCCTGCTGTGGGGACACACGTGCCTGTGGACCCTGGAAAGGGCCAGCACTGGCAGCTCACAGAGCACAACTCAGGCCTTCCTAATGTTTTTTTCAGAGAAACACAAATTTCGATACATCTGAGCCCCCTCTCTGCTCCTGATCACATCCAGTGCCCCAGGGGTGCCAAGAGCAGCGAATTCCCCATGTCCCAGTTCTGCCCAGGACCATGGTGAGCCCCCTGCTATGTCCCCACGGTGTCACCTGTCCCCGCACCAGGACCCACCATCTTGTGGGTCTCCAGGAGCTGTTGGAGCCCCACACTCCAAGACGGGCCGAGGGAAAACAGGAAAGTGAGCGGGGCTGTGCCGGAAGGCGGCTATTGTTGGCCAGGAGCAGAGGGAGGGCAGGGGCCGGAGGCATCGCGGCCACCCTGTCACCCGCTGTGCCCTGAGCCACTCAGGGGTGGCTGCCCACCCCCCTGGATGTGCCCCAGCGTGGGCAGGCGCTGCTCGGGGCTGTGCAGGGCTTCCCCTCCCACCCCACTGCTCTGCCTTGGAAGGAAAATAAATAAAACTCTTTTTTTTTTTTTTTTTTTTTTTTTTTTTTTTTTTTTTTTTTTTTTCCGTGTGTGTTACTTCCCCGGCCCAAGGAGGGCCCAGCTTCCCGGCCCTGGAAGCAGGAGGATTTGGAACCCTGGCTGTGAGTCAAATGAAAAAATCCTGCAAAAAACCTGGAATTTCCTGCTGGGCAGAAATCGGAGGTTTGACACTCCTGGCGCTGGGGTGGGACAGGAGGGATGGGAGGGACACGGGGACAGGAGGGACACAGGGGACACCCCTCCCCCATGCCCAGGGCACACACGGGCTCATGGCCAGGCTGGTTCCTGTGCTGGTGGATCCTCCATTTCCCCCTCACCTTGAAGCCGCTGGGAAGTTTTGGCAGCTCCTGCCAGGCCTCCAGTGCACCCCAAGTCCCCCCCTGGCACCCTGGGGCTCTCCCAGGGACACGGCCCTGATCCCTCAGTCCCCATCTGCTGCAGGGACAGGGCTGGGGTGAGCCCTGCTTGGCTTTACCCCCCCATTTCAGGGCTGCCTCCTGCCCAGGAGCCCCCAGCAGAGCTGCCCAGAGTGTCCCAGGGGACAGCAGGGGGACAGGCAGAGTGAGAGGGGTCACAAGCAGGGGGATGGTGGTGGTGTTCCTCAGTTTCCCCAGCTGGAAGAGGTGCCATAAGGGGAGAGAGTAGCTGGAGCCCAGCATGGAAGCTGCAGGGGAGTGTGTTCTGAGGGAGGGTACAAACACACCTGGGGTGGTTTCACCCCCAAAAAGTCCTTCAAGGGAGGTGCCAGCTCAGTGGGAACATCCTCCCTCCCCTAGCCCCCAGTCCCTGACACCCCACACCAGCCAAAACCCAGGGGACAAGGACATGGAGGTGGTGGGATTGGGATGGGGCTTGGCCCAGGGAAGATGGAGCAAATCGCCCAGGAGGGAAATCTCTGCAGCCCCCAAAAGAAGGAGCAGGAGCTGCAGGAGCTTTTGGGGCTGGTGGGAGAAGGGCAGGAACAGGGCTCCTGCTGTGCCACAGTGGGAGTCCTGTCTTAGCAGAGAGCAGCAAATGGGAAAAGCATTTCCAGGAGGACTTCAAACACCCCGGGCTCTTTTCACCTTCCTCCACCCTCCCAATTCCCTGGGAAGGGGGAAGTCTGCAGCAGCAGCCCTGACCCCCTGCAGCTGGGTCACTCTGGGGAAGCCCAGGGACGTGGCAGGAAGAGGTGCAGGCTGGCACGTTGCACATTTTCTTAGAAGGAGCAGAAAAACTCCCAAACCATCAAAAAATTCCCCCCTGCTTCCTTGGAAAGGGCACTGAAACCACAGCAGGGCCTGTACACCCTGTTACACCCTGTGAGTGCTGGCAGCCTCTGAGGTTAGCAGGGATTTGTTCACCAGGACCAAAAACGATCCTGGGGCCCCTTCTCCTGGTGAGGAGGGAGCTGCCATCCCCGTGGGGCCCGAGCAGCAGGTGCCCTGGGTATCAGTGTCACCAGGGATGGGACATGTCCTCCTGGCTCCAGCATTTTCCCAGAAGCATTCCAGGTCCTGCCCATGTTCCTGGAGCTGCTGGCTCCCGGCCTGGCCTGTGCCATACAAGGCAGAGGGAGCACGTGCCATGCTGGTGACTGTTCCCTTGTCCCACAACGGCTGTCACCTCCTCCATGGAGCCCAAAACTGGAGCTGAGCAAACCCAGGGCCCTGCCTGGGAGGAGGAGGGCACGGATCAGGGCTGGGGGGGTGCCAGGGACCCTGGGGAATCTGGCTCCAGAGGCATCAGCTGTCCAGGGAACACAGAACAAACAAAAAGCACATTTCAGAGCTTGGAAAGCATCCACTGCCTGTGCAGGGATGAGGGACAGAGGCACTGCCAGGGTCTGGGGGGCTGAGTGTGACAGCAGAGCTGTGCAGGGACATGTCCTGTGCCACCTGTGCTCCTGTTTCCCCAACTCAAAAGGTGCATGAATGAGGCAGCACCTCCTGGGGATGGGAACACAGTCCATGTGTCCCCTGCTGTCTCTGGGACAGTGCCCAGGGCTGGAGGAGCAGGGCCAGGCAGTGTAAGGACATCTTTCTGTCACAGCACAGCCCCAGCAATGCTGCCCAGGGAGGTGGTGGCAGGTGGGGACACCCTTGTCCTCACCCAGCAGGACATGGCTCTGGCACAGACCCCACAGACACACAGCCACAGGTGCCATAGGAGCCCCTGGTCCCCCTTGGCTGCTTTCCAAGGGTCCCTGCAAAGGCTGCCCCCACTTCCCAGCTTCCCACTCTAAGCAAACCCTGATGGGACTCGTGATGGATGTGAGCAACCCTTCCACCAACCCAGCAATGGTCTGGACTGGGATCCAGCAGGGGAAAAGGCCAGAGCCAGGCCGAGAAGTCCAGGAAACCCAGGAGGAGCAGAGTGCCCCAGGGAGCATCGATGCTTGTGAGTTCAGAACCTTGTGTGGGATTAACACCTGGAGAGCAGGTGGCTTTTCCAAGACTTATTTATCCAGGAACAATGAAAGTTGTGGGTACAAGGAGCCCCCTGCACTTTCCCCTTTGAGCCAGCTTCACCCCATCCCCCTGCCTGGCAGTGTGGCTGTGCCAGGGTGTCCTGGAACAGGGACACCTCTCAAGCTGTGCCTCAAGCAACAGAGACCTTTCCACCAACAACACATCTTTGGATGAGCCCAGTTTGAGCTCCCCCTAATCTGCAGCTGGACTGCACATCTGTGATCTCCTCTGCAGGTGGGACACATCTCAGGGTTTGGGATGAGACTGAGACCCTTACTTGGAACAGCTCCTTGGCGAGTTCCTGACAGCACCCTGAATTAACACCAATGAAATCCATGTATTTAATTCCTTCATATGTGAACCACTGTCCAAATCTGAGACTAAGACTGGACCTGGGCTGTCCCTAAGGTCCAGCAGGAATTTAGGAAGCAGGGGGGTCTTGTCTGAACCTTGTACTCAACAGAAGGGTCTCTCTTACCCTTTTACATCCTCAGTCTCAGAGTAAATAATTTCAGCTCGATTCCAACTTGATTTTCCTTAGTCTTTTACATCCAACATGGAAGTACCAGAGGGAACCTCATTATTGTACCCTGTTAAATCACATTTTCATAGATTCATATTAAAATCTAACAGTGTTGACAGTGACTCTTTGAGTGACCCTAAATCACTCATCTGTGACAAACTGATGTTGTTGGCAGGATCCTAAATCCAGATTCATGGCAGAACTGAGGCCCTGAAGCTCGTGAGGGTTCAGGGGATGGAGAAGCCCAGCAGGGGAGGATCAGAACGAGCCATGGCTTCCTGGGAGCAGCAGGAGACCCTGCTCTGAAGCACAGGAAAGGAGCATTTCCCTCAGAACATATGGCAGCCACAGCCCCCTCTGTGCTGCCAGCTCCAGGGCAGATGCCATCTGTGCTTTTGGGAAGGGATCAGCCCCGCAGAGGGGAGGCTGCTGGAGCCCTGGGCACTCTACCTGCTCAGCCCAGGCCCTGCAGTGCAGATCTGCAAAGCTGTTCTCTGGGTTCTCAGCACAGCCTTTGTGATCCCTCTGCACCCAGCCTGTGCCAGGGGGATGAGCAGTGAAAGTACCCAGAGGTCCTGATCAAGGCTAAACCCCGTGGTGAGGCTGGGCTCAGCTCAGGGGGCTCAGTTTGGGTGAGCTCAGCCCTGGGGGCTCAGTTTGGGTGAGCTCAGCTCAGGGGGCTCAGTTTGGGTGAGCTCAGCCCTGGGGGCTCAGTTTGGGGTGCTCAGCCCTGGGGCTCAGCTTGTGGTGCTCAGCACTGGGGCAGCAGTTTGGGGTGCTCAGCCCTGGGGCTCAGCTTGTGGTGCTCAGCACTGGGGCAGCAGTTTGGGGTGCTCAGCCCTGGGGCTCAGCTTGTGGTGCTCAGCACTGGGGCAGCAGTTTGGGGTGCTCAGCCCTGGGGCTCAGCTTGTGGTGCTCAGCCCTGGGGGCTCAGCCCCAGGGGCTCACAGCTGTCTGCTCCCTGCAGCACTGCAGCTGCAGCTCAGGAGCAAGTAAACACGAGATGAAAGCCTGGGGAGATGAAAGTGGGGCTGGGGCTGCCGAGGCAGAGGCAGAGCGAGGCTGAGCTGTGGCTCCACAGACCTGTCTGGGCAACATCCTGCACTGCCGGGCGTGGGGCCGGGCTCAGCCACCTCCAGCCTGGCCACATCTTCTCCTACCAAGGTGCTTTTCCTCCTCCTCCTCCTCCTCCTCCCTTGGCTGAGCTGGTCTGGCATGGGATGGTCTTTCCCCCAGAAAGAAAGGGGGGCTGAGGAAGGCAGGTCCCTGCAGCCCTGTGGGTCACAGGTGCCACACGTCCCCAGAAAGCACCCACAGCACCCCAGGAATGTGAAAGGGGAAGCTGAGGAACTGCAGCAGGAGCTGCCCTGGCTCTGAGGGCTGACCCAGCAGCACTCACCACCCACCTGCAGCCCCACCACGGCTCAGCACCTGGGGCCTTGCAGGTGTCCTGGTTTCAGCTGGGACAGAGCCAGTTCTCGCCCCAGTAGCTGGTCCAGGGCCGTGTTTGGGATCTGGGATGAGAATAATGCTGATAACACACCGATGTTTTGGTGTTGCTGAGCAGTGCTTACCCTAAGCCAAGGACTTTGTGTGTCCCATGCTCTGCCAGCAAGGAGGGGCACAACAACTGGGGGAAGCAGGGCTGGGATAGCTGACCCAGGCTGGCCAGAGATATTCCACACCAAGGAACAGCATGTTCTCCAGCTGAGCTGCACCCACAAAACACTGGGAGAGGGCTGGAGGGTGGTCCCAGCACCTCCACTGGGCAGGGGAATGGGCAAGAGCCAGTGCTGCAGGCAGGGAACAGGAGGAGCTACAGCTGAGGAGCCCCTGACTCCCCTCCTGGCCAGGAAAACAATGTGCATCTCCCAAATGCAGAGTTTTTCCCAATTTAGTCCACCAGCCTCAATGACTACACCCCTGGCTCCTTCCCATTGTAGAGGAGCCTCTTGGCAAGTTGGTGAGCTGGAATTCCCCTCCCTTGCCCACTTCCACTTGAGTTTCAGAGCTGGGAGAACAGCTCAACCCTGGGGTACAGAGACACTGCAGACACAAGGCAGCAGCACAACCCCTGGGTCAGGCCCCATGGCCTTGGAACACAGCACAGAGCTTGGAGCTGGCACGTGGAGAGCAGGAGGAACCCAACCAAGCCCCAGGAGCTGTGCCAGGAGCACACACCCACGAGCTCCCAGCTCCCCAGCACAATCCCCAAGGAGCCCAAACACCCCGTGTTTGTTTTGCTGATGGGAAGGTTCTGACGAAGGTGCAGTCACGAGACGCTCGGCGGCGGCGTGTGCTGTGTAAATACAACATAATTTATTGGTTCCATTTCAGAGCACGAGTGGTATTTGTACGAGTGTCCTAACGGCAGGGTGAGAAATGAGAGAGTCACGTACGTACAGAGATTCCAGGGCACGGGAATGCTTTGTAAGGAAGAAGTGGTTGGTTAGTGGTGCAGTTTGGTCACTTACTGGTCCCCAAGTCCTAGGTAGACCCACGACCTACCAGGGGCACTGCCAAGCTCTCCTCGTGCAAGCAGCGGGCGAGGCTGGGGGGCTCTGGCTGCACAGCAGAGATTTTGGTCCCAGATGTGCACAGCTGGATGGGATGGTGATGCTGATGAAGGGGAGAAGGCTCCATACCCCAATGGGAAGCAGGATGGTCCCAGCAGGGTCAGCGTACCACGAGGGACAGGGAGGGAGGGAGGGGATGGAGGAGAATTCCTGGTGCCTGTCCCAGCACCTTCCCTCTGGTGGTTCCCATGAGGAGCTGCCAGTGTGGATCTGTGTCCCCATGGGGACAGTGCAGAGCCACAGCTGGGCTGTGTGTGCAGAGCTCAGCTCAGGGCTGGCCTGACACTTGAGGGCAGATTTCCACTCCAGCAGCACCAGCCTCAGCTGTGGCAGCCTTGGGATAAAGCCCAGTCCCAGCTCACTCAGAGGGAGCACAGGAGAGCCAGGCCTTGGGGACAGGTGGGCACAGAGCAGCTCTGCCCCAAACCCAGACTCACAGCCAGTGGAAGAGGTGCTGGGGGATCCATGTACACCAGTCCTGTACCCTACCTCCAGAGGTGGGAAATGTGTATCCCAAGGGAGGCACTGCTTCCATGGCAGCACCAGCCCCACGACACAGCTCTGTGTGAAGTGTCTGGCTCAGCTCACTCAGGGCACATGGAGGAGGCAGCTCAGGCAGCTCTTCCCCGCTCCGAGAGCCAACATTCCCATCAAGTGGCCCACAAAATATCTTCTTTCTTTTTTATAGAAATTACTATAAAAAAATTAGTTAATCTAGAGCATCTTTAAAAAAATATTCCTGCAGTATCACAGTTTTACATTGAAACTCATTAAAAATATATAATTTCTTCAACAAAACGTCTCTGTTCTCCCCTTGAATCACCTCTCCAGTCTGGGGTGGGGGCTCGGAGTCCTCGGAGGAGGTGCCGAGGTGGGAGCAGGAGGGTCTGAGCTCAGTGGCACATCCTGGAGGTCATTTCCTTCTGTCAAAGGGACAGAGAACACAAGGGACTGTGAAGGAGGATCCCAGGCTCCCAGGTGAGGGTGTAGATAAAACCCCCCTGTGTGTAGCTGTCAGTAGCACTCCCAGGCACGGGGTGACCCTGCTGCCCAGTTGGGGCAGGGCTGTGTTCCCCCCACCACATCTCAGTCCCATCCTGACTGCCAGGTTCCTGACAGTTACACTGCAAGGCCAACTGGTCCTGAATTTGGGCAACCAGCTTTAGAAGGGAATCATGGAATCCTTAAGGGTTGGAAAGACTCCCAAGATCATCAAGTCCAACCATTACCCCACCACTGCTGTGTCACCACTAAACCACGTCCCCAAGTGTCACAGCCACACATTTTTTCTAGGGATGATGACTCCAACACTGCCCTGGGCAGACCTTTCCAATGCTTGTCCCACCCCTTTAATGAAGAAATTTTCCCTTAAATCCAATATAAACCTCCACTGGCACAGTTTGAGAGCTTCCTCCTGTCCTGTCACTTGTTACCTGGGACAAGACTGAGTCCCCCTGGCTGTCCCCTCCTGTCAGGAGTTGTGCAGAGCCAGAAGGTCCCCCCGAGCCTCCTTTTCTCCAGGCTGAGCAACCCAGCTCCTTCAGTTGCTCCAGACCCTTCCCCACCTCTGTTCCTATCTCTGGACATGCTCCAACCCCTCAATGTCTTTGTTAGAGTGAGGGGCCCAAAACTGACCCCAGGATTTGAGGTGGGGCCTCCTGAGAAGGTTCCAGAGCCCTCTGTGACTCCCCCAGCCCTGTGCTGGCCACAGACCCTGAGAGCCCCAGCAGACACTCACCAGGGGCTCCAGCTCCTTGGTGTCTATGAGATTGAACTCTTTCACAAAGTAGTAAAAGTGCTTGTAGCAGGTGTTCACGTGAGCCTCCGAGCCCATCTGGGTGATCCTGTCAAAGTGGTGGATGTAGACGTGGACAAACACCCGGAAGAGCCTGGACAGAATCTTCTTCACCACTGGGAGGAAGTTCTTGGGGAAGGGAGTACCTTGGGAGGGGAAGAGTGGCCATGAAAAACTTTTGGTCAAGTTCAAGCTGACTGCTTAGGGCTAAAATAAATTGGTAAAATAGACAGATTGATGGAAATTGGTATAATAAATTGGTAAAATGGACAGATTGAGCCAAAAGTTCTGTCCCTGGTCATTTCCAGCTCTTGTCTCCTTTTTCCTTTCCTTTGGATCACATTTTTCAAAGCACAGATTTTTTTCAGTGACAGAGTGATGCACTGCTGTGACTGAAAGCAGAGCCCACATTCCCAGCAGTTGTTTCAGTCAGACAAGAGTTTCTTCTACTACTGCTTGATGTATTTATATAAACAGTGCAAAACACCAGATACAACCAAGCAACTTCCAAAGGAAAGGGCTGTTAACTCCCCACAGTTATCCCTTGTTTTGGTACATCTTTAGCTCTTTGGTTAAAAATTAAAGCTGTTTAGGTCTTTGAAGGCTCCAGGACTGTTTGGCTGGGCCCCTGCAGCAGAGCAGTCTGGCCATGCAGCCACCTCCATGGGATATCAGGGTGTAAAGTTCACACTGTTTCTGGAGGAACAAGGACGAGTTAAACCCTTTCCTTGCTCTGCCAGGGCTGCAGCATTTCAGTCAGCATTGAAGGACCTGGTTAAAGCTGAGCTGAAGACAGTAACAACTCAAAAACCCCAAACCACAACCCTCGTGCTGTCGGAAGTTCGTCCTGCAGCCCAGAACAGAACCAACACCCCCAGTGAGGTCCCCAGAGAGCTGCAGCAGAGCCTGTGCAGCGTGAGAAGAATGGCAGGGGAGGGTTTGGTGCTGCAGTTCTCTCAAATCTGGCTGTTTACGGCCCCCCTTGCCTCCCTGCCCACTCCACACCAGGTTTAAGTAGCATTTTGGCACAGTGGAGGATCCCTGTGGATGCTCAAGTGGCAGATGTGCCCCAAATAGGGACCAACTGCATCCCATCAGAGCTCCAACGGGAAAAACACCAGGGCAGGAGGGAGGGAGGGAGCTCTGCTGCACCTCATCTCCTCCATCCCAGGAGATGGAAGCTCAGCTACAACTGCATAGGCTCAATTGTATTTACATGATAATCTAGAGACTAAATTCTTCCATCTTCATCACAAAATAATACCAAACAATCTCTGTCCTAAAGCTGCATTTGGATATGGAGATTGAGGTGACTTAGGCCAAATTCCTGGCAGTAGATGAAACGTGGCCCTTCCCTCCAGGCCTGTGCCAGCATCCCACCCCTCAGCAGGGGCAGAGGCAGCCAGTGTGGCCTCTAATAACAGAGGGGGTGATTATGGCAGGTGACACCATCACCAGGTGACACAGAGCTGTTCCTCAGACCTGGGCTAGCCAGCAGCTCCCAGAGAGCCATCCTGCATCCAGCATGAGCCACTCAGAGACTGACTGACTGCTCCAAGGGCAGCCTCCTGTTTCACTGGAGGCATTGAGGTATGGATACTCGAGGTATCCATGATCCCAGTGGGATCTGGGTATTCCAGCACTGCAGAAGAGCTGGGAAGAGCTCACTGCACAGAGGGAAACTGCTCTGCTACAGGGCTCAGCTGTGCTGCAGCATCTCCTGAAACAGCAACAGGAGCTCCACGAGAAGGCTCCACACCCCTCCCTCCCTCCCTCCAGCCGCAGCTGGAACCCAAACTCACCGACATTGGTGGGGAAGATGTCCTCGTTGTTGATCTGCACCTCGATCCAGTCCATGAGCAGGTTCATGTACTGGGGCGCAGACAGGGCCGTGGGTTTGCGGTACTTGTGCTCGTCCTGCCACCGGTACTCGTACTTGGGCCCCCCCGACATGACGGGGCAGGACTGCTCCGTGCAATAGTCACTGATGGTGCCGTAGATGAGGTTGATGCGGTTGAAGAAGTCCACGACGTGCACGGCCACCCAGTCGTTCTGCTCCTCGCCCGGCGGCAGCTGCACGGCCACCTTCAAGTCCAGGCCGGCGTTGAGCGAGGCCTGGGCCTTCTTGTGCAGCTCAAAGCGCTGAGTGCCCGGCTCGAACTTGCGCTTGGGCCGGAAGGTTTTGTCCTTATTGAACACTTGCTTTAAAGCGTGGGACATTTTCCTCCTCTGGCGCGTCCTGCAGGCCCGCAGCGGTGACAGCCGCTTCCCGGGGCACGGCTGGGGCGACTCTGATCTTCAGAGAAACCTCCCTCTGCTCATCTGGTCCTGATCTGCAACACAGCACAGAAGGGCAGCGATTAGGAACAGCTTTCTCAACAGGAAACCTCGTCTAAATCCCATAGGAAGAGATCTGGGATGCCATCTGGGCCCTCGCCCCACATCTGAGAAGGGGGGGGAGCCCACAGCAGCTTTCTTTCCTTCCTCCCCCTTCCCTTCCCCAGCTGGAGCAGAGGGGAGGGGAGGCTGGAGGGGCTGGACAGAGTCACCTCCTGACCTGTTCCATGTGGGAATGAGGGAACAGGCCCCACAGCCAGGGAGAGGGCTGCCACTCACCCCAACAGTGCCACACCATGAGACCCCAAGGCTGTAGAAATGCCACCACCTGCTTGGCTGACATGCACTGAACAAAGGGTAAAACCAGCTGGGTTTCACCCAGATCCCATTTTCACCTCTGCATCCCCTCTTTGGGAATGAGGCCAGGCCAGGTCATGCCAGCCCACAAGACAGCTCAGAGCTGCTGCCAGGCAGCCCCCACCAAGCCAGCCACTGAAAGTGAGAGACAGGAACCAAGGGGTGGAGGGCAACGAGAAGAAGAAGTCACAGCTCAGGCACCCGGAAAGCAAATATCCTGAAATAACACCAGCCCTGAGAGCAGCCACAGCCTCTTCTGCAGGTGTACACAGACCATAAACATATTTCCCACTTCAGTTTAGCTGCGTTTACAAGTTGAAAACTGGAAGATGAGGGGAAGCTCATCTTCCTCTTCCAGACTGTAGAAAATCAGCTCCAAGGGTGAGACACAAGTTGAGATCTGAAGGGATGCTGACAAGAAACACAGCTCTGTTTATCTGTAGCTAATTATACCTCCTTTGTTCCCACATCCAGCCCCTCACAGAATTTGTGCCAGGCTGCTCTTTGATGAAAGCTTAAGGCAGAAAGCTTTGTGTACCAAAAATATTATTTTACATGTGCTGGACAGAGAAATGAATAAAGTAATAAAAATTAAGCTGATGCCTTAAATAGCATAAATAAGATTCCATAATTTCATAAGCAAGCAAGCAAAAAAAAACCAAAACAACCCCTTTCCCCAAGCAGAATCTACTTAAATTTACATGAGGCCTCAGATTTACATGAGTGTTGCTCCAATAGGTAAATAATGTCCTCAAATGCTGGCAAGCACATCCCAAACTCAAGGTCATGACTACCGTGGTTGCAATCGAGCCCGTCTCTAACAGATGCTGCAGTGCTAATCAGCAGTTCTTCTCTGAAGAAAGATTAAAAAGCTTTAAAGCCAAGGCCTCTTGTTTCCTTATTTAATTACAGTGAGGAAGAAACCCCAAACCACTCCAGTTCACCTCACTAAGAACAGGCTCAACATTTCCTGCGGGAATGGGCTCAGTAACCTCTTCCATGCAGGAGCTGAGAGATCCAAACCCCAATATGGGATATGATGTGTTGGGAGAAACCCTAAAAGCAATTTAATGTGGGCTGAGAGGTGAATCCAGAGCAGATATGTCATCATGGAATGGTTTAGATTGGAAGGAACCTTAAAGACCATCCAGCTGCAACTCCCTGCCATGGGCAGGGACACCTTCCACTAGATCAGGTTGCTCCAAGCCCCATCCAACCTGGCCTTCTGCTGCCAAAACAGCTGCTGTGACCCCATGAGACACCTCAGGGGAGGCCAACCCAGCACAAAGCCCTGGCAGATGTGTCCTCTGGAGCGTGATCCAGCCCCAGACGTGGCAGAGGAAGCAGTGAAGGGTGTGGGGAGACAGCTGAGCAGTGCTGGTTAGCAGGAGCTGTGTCACAGCCTGGCCACATCCTGTGGCAGAGCAGGAAGCTCCAGGGACTGCGCCCACCCCGGAACCGAGGCAGGGCCCCCACAGAACCAGCAATGTGGGCAGCAGGTGCTGAGGCTGCTGCTACTTCCAGCAGAAAGTCCAGGGAAGCTCTTGTGATGAGTTCCCTGCACTGGAGATGGAGGAAAACACATCCTCTCACACAAGAAACCACAAAGCAGCAGCAGCAGCACCCTCCATGTGGCTCCCTGGAGCACTCCCAGCAGTGATTCCACCCCTGCTTCTTTTCTGGAGGATCTGCTCTGCAGGGCCTGCCATGGATGTGGATGTAAAACCTAAGGGTAAAAACAAACATCCCCTGGCTTTGGCACCACACATCAAGAAACAAACACCAATCATTTTCCTCATCTGAGCGGGATGGAAAGACTTCATAGAATCCCAGAATATCCTGAGTCAGAAGGGACCCTCAGGGATGATCAGTGCAGCCCTGTCCCTGCACAGGCACCCCAAGAACCCCATCCTGAGCAGCCCTGGGAGCTCCTGGAGCTGTGGCAGCCTTGGCACCATTCCCTGGGGAGCCTGGGCAGTGCCCAGCAGCCTCGGGGGGCAGAACCTTGCCCTGAGCTCCATGCCAAGGCCCGGCCCAGCTCCAGCCCTTGCTGGGCTCCTGTCCCTGTCCCAGAGCAGAGCTCAGCCCCTGCCCCTGTGCCTGCCCTGGGCAGGAGCTGCAGCCCCCAGGAGCCTCCCCTCAGTCTCCTGGGCTCCAGCTGAACCAGCCAAGTGCCCTCAGCTGCTCCTCAGCCCTTCCCCAGCTCCGTGTCTCTCCTTTGGCCACTCTCCAACACCTTTGGGTCCTTCTGATCTCGTGGTGCCCAAAGTGCCCCCAGCACTGGAGGTGAGGCTGCCCCAGGGCAGAGCAGAGTGGGACAATCCCTCCCTGGGCCTGGTGCCCCCAGCACAGGGGGGCCCTTGGGGCTGCCAGGGCCCAGCAGTGACTCAGATCCAACTTGCCCCTGACCAGGACCCCCAGGGCCCTTCCCACGGCGCTGCTCTCCAGCCTCTCATTCCCAGTCTGTCCCTGCATCCAGGGCTGCCCCATCCCAGGGCAGGATCTGACCCTTGCCCTTGTCACTTTTCACATGGCTCAGGATTTCCCAGCCCCCCCATATTATCAGGGTCTCTGTGCAGGGCAGTTTACTTGGTGTGGAGGCAGTACTTGTCCTACAAACAAATCCCTGATCCTATGGAGACATCATCCCTGAGAACTGAGGAGCTCAACACAGAGCAATTGTCTCTCAGACGATTCAGCATCTGTGTGAAGCATTAGCAAAATGAGTAGCTGAGACATCAAGCAGATGCAGCCTATTTAATTACGGTCTCTGACTGCAATGAGCAAAAAGAAACATTTAGCTCTAGGAAAAAAATAAAAATAAAGAGGCACAGAGACCAAAGCATCCCTGACATTGCTCAGAGATGATATCATCTGTACAACACCTACTTCCACAGGCAGGAGTCACAGCTGACACCGCCCCCGCACACAAGGGAAAGGAAAGGTTAGAGACAATTGGGAAATGGGACATGCAAAGCACCTGGATGGTATCTGCAAGCTTTAAAGGTGGGGGGAAAACCACTCCCCCCTAAACAAACCTCAGTACATTTTGTTGCCTCCTCCTTTGAGCCAGCCAAGATCACAGCAGACGTCACTGGTGCTCTGAGAGGACCTTGGCCAGCGCTCAGGATCAGAGCCCATGACCCCCGTGGGCTGCCCAGGGCACAAACACACCTCCAGCTTATCCCAAGGACACGGCAGGAGCAGCTCCTGCTGTGCTGACTTGCCTGCCCAGGGGCTCAAGGCCTGGCCCTCCCTTTCCCTCCCATCCCAAAAGCTCCTTTTCTCTGACTCCCTGCTTGTGCAGCTCCAGTCCTGGGCTGGTTTTGCTGCCAGGGCTGTTGGCACTGTCCTGCCATTCCTCCTCCCTCACCAGGAATGGTGGATCATGAGGAGCTGCCTTGCTCTAACACCAGGCTCTGGGCAGAGGAAGGAAGCCCAGGCAGCTGCTTCCCAACTCTTGGTCACTTGTAAAAGCAGCTCAGAGTCTGGAAAAGAGAAGAGTCAGCTCCTCCAAAACGCCAGGAGACTGCCTCCCCTTGCACCCTGCTGAGCCATCCCGAGGTTTTGCAGGAGCCAGCAGAGTTCCCGACAGATCCTGCCCTCCCTACAGAGGCAGAATGGCCCAAAAAGGACTCCAGGAGTCCCATGACTGCTCCATCAGTGCCAGCCCCAGCAGCACTCCATGCTCCCCTCTGCTGCCAGCACTGCACAGGGCTTTAACAACAGCCAGGGAAAACCAGCAAGGCAGCAGTGAGCAAGCTCCTACCTGTGCTTCTGGCCTCAGCAGTCACTCCTGCAGAGGGCTCAGCCCCGCTCTGCACCCTCTGCAGCACTGGCAGGCGCCGAGGCCAAGCTTCCTTTTTCAAAAGAGGGGGAAAAACCTCCCTGTTGATTTCATGGGCGGCCACAAGCGGCGGCTCCGCAGCTGGGGAGGGGTCAGACACGAGGCCGCCTCCCTCTCCCTCCTCTGTGACTCCAGCGCCGGGCCGGCCACATCCTGCTGCCTCTGCTGGAACAGCACAGCCCAGAGAGCAAGGCAGCTCTTCAAATCGGGGACTGTCCAGTTTCCTGTCCGGGAAGCCAGGCTGCTGTCCTCGCATCACTTGTAAGCCTCGGGTGGGGAGCCTGTGACAGCCACCGTGTCCCCAGAGCTCCCCAGATGAGGGAAGCCACGATCCTGCTTCCCCCTGAGCCATTCCAGGGTCCTCAACGCCAGGCCAGAGGTCCCAATACAGGACACAAAACCCCTCTGATTGACAAAGCAGCCCTGATGAAGGTATTTTGGATGCACCGAGCATTTCAAGTAAAAACCTGAATTTACAGAAGAAAAGCAGCTTCAAACGGGCAACTTGCACAAAACAGCCAAGACGGACGCTCATGCACATTTTTTCCACGATTCCATCCCCCTCCTCCTTTCACAAATCCCTTCCCATGGCCACTCTGCACTAGCTCAGTGGCTCGGGACAGGATGATCCTGGTTTGCTCCGATCAAAGGAGAGATTTTACTACAGAGAGCAGGGACCAGAACAATCCTGGCAGCCGCAGCGCACTAATGGCAGCCAGTTTCTGTGCCTCCAGAGCCAGTCTGGCAACAAACGAGGGCTCGTCTTCCTGGGAGCAGACTTGCAGCTGCTCTTCTGAATGGATTTGTGATATGAGGAGCGAAGGTCTGCCCCGTGCTTACCTCGGGCAGGGCAGGGCAGGGCGAGGAGGGCTCCGTGTGGCTGGAAGGCACCCCTGGCCATTCATAATCCCGGCCAGCCGGCACTTCCACGTCAGCCGCTTCCTGTCTGGCACTGCCTCCAGCCTCCCGGCCCAGGGAGCTGCCAATGTTTTCCCAAAATTAATCCTTCCCCTCTGCAAGCTCTGCCTTTCCTCCTCCCGCAGGATCACTCCATGCTGCTGCAGGAGAGCTGAGCCACGGCTGTTCCCTTCGGCATTGCCTTCCCTGTCCATCCCCCCAGCTCAGCCCCTGCAGCTGAAGCTGCTCAGAAGTTTCTGGAGAAGGAGCAGCTCGACCCAGCCCAGCTGCACCTCCAACCCCAACCCCAACCCCAACCCCACTTCATTCTCTGCAGCACAACATCCACATTTTTCTTTTAGCAGCAGCCTTCGCAAGCAAATCTGAACAGGGGCACACTGGAAATGCTGAATTCCCAAGGTTTGGGCAAACAAAGAGCCTTTTGTCTCTCACCAGAGTCAGCTTTAAGAAGGTCCTGCTTGTTGCCAGCCACCCCCAGGCCTCGCTATTCCAATCTGCTGCACAATTTGGAAATTCCCGAGTAAGAAATGGTACAGATCTCCTGGGACTTCCCACGTCTCCAGGCCCTTCCTGGAAAAAGGGTGGCTTAGGGGAAGAGGTTGGTTTAGGAGCAGGACAAGGCTATATGAATGAGAAGAGAAAAAAGCATAATAAAAGAGCAAAAATAGTTCTCCTGGGCTTTAACTGGCATCTCCTTCGCCCCTGCAAGGCCAAGCATTCCAGACAATCCCAAAGTTGAGTTAGTTTATGGAATAAAGGGAAAAGCCCTGTTAAATTAAGCAGTATCTGGGATAGCAGAGGACCCACCAGAGATGAGGGGAGCTCTGGCAGAGCCCATCAAGAGCTGCAGGTGGCAATGCTGCTGCTTGGAGCAGAGAGCCCAGGTCAGCCAGCAGTGAGACACCAGCATCCATCCCAGGCAGATGGATAAACAGGGAGTTTATTGCTTGGCTCCCAGATCAGGACTGACATTCAGACCATGGGCAGTGACAGGAGGGATGTTATGGGTGACACTGCTCACACTGCACAGGGATGCTGAGAGAGGGCAGGTGAGGCAGTGCGTGCTGGGGAGGCTGGAAAACCCAGTCTGGCAAGGGAGAGGGAAGGCAAGAAACCCAAATTTCCAGCGTGGTTTGTCCCCCTGGCCTTGCTCCCCACAGCCACAGAGGGAGAAAAGCCACACGAGAAAGTAAGCTCTGTAAAAGGTCCCTCCTGCTTCCCTGCCCAGAGGGAAAGGTCAGGCAGCAGATGCTGCAATCCCCAACTGTTCCCTTGGAACAGCAGTGGCTGCAGGGAGCCCCAGGGAGCCCCGGGTGTTACTGACTCAGGGCCAGCCCTGCTGCTCTTCCTTCCGTGACATCTGCATCCATTGCAATGTCAGGGCCTTGCAGGGCTGCTGGAAGGTGTCCCTGCCTCCCGCCGGGCTGGGGCTGCGTGTGGAGGCAGAGCTAATCCTCTGTGGGCTCTGCAGGGCTGTGCTGAGCTGACAAGCTGGGTCACGACTCAGCACGGGTTAACTGCACACACAACAATTGCCAGGGAAGAGCCCAAGGCCAGTGATGGCACAGTAGGAGCAGCTCCCACTTTTCCAGGTCCTCCAGGAAGGCCTCTTGCTGTCCCCACTATAGGGCTGGAAGGGCAGGGCGGTGTTATATTAAGTCCCAGCTGAGCTGCTTGTCTCTCCCTGCTTGTCCTGTCCTCATTGGACAGGGATATTTCTGGGCCCAGAGCAGTTCCATTTCCTCTAACTTTGGGATCTGCCCCCACCCAAGTCAACGCTAACATCAGTTTGGAGCATGAAATTTGCATTAGGATGATAAAATGACTATGGCACCATTGTAACAGTGGGCTGGGATCCCAGGAAGTGTGGGATCACACCCCAGGGCTGAGCTGGAGCACGAGCTGGCCACACAACCAGCCTTTCCCAGAGCATGGATAATCCCAGGGACAAACATCCCTTTTCCCTATGTTAATGTCACACGTTTGGATGAATGGCAGGATTGTTTCTTGCTGACAGCAGAGGCCCACGAGGCCTCTCCTGCCCTGGCAGGAGATACAGGAATAACTCAATCCCTTAGCACAGCTCCAGGCACAGAACGAGCCCATGGATGTGGAGCTGGAGACCACCTCAACACCAACCACATCACACAGCCAGAGGAAAAGGGAGAAGGAAGCAAAGGCAGCCAGAAAACAGCCCCAAGGGAGGCCTGCAGAAAATGCAGGGCCTTTCAGGGCAGCCACAGGGCCAGCTCAGCTCCTGCCTGGGTGGCTCCAGCTCACCTTCTGTCCCACAAGTTCCCTGAATCAGCACAGGGTCACACATGGGAGTGTCTGCAGCACCACCACGGTGGCCTCGTCTCACTCACACTGACCCAGCACCAGCAGCAGCTCTTTGGGACCTCAGCCAGGTTTTCTGGAGGAAGTCAAAGCTGTCAGATGTGATGGATTGTTTTGCTCTGGCTTTGCCCACTTGCAAAAGTTGCTGTTTTGTTTTTGGGTTTTTTCCTGGCCTTCACTGCCTCCATTCCTTCCTCTGCTCTCCCTTCTGCTTCATGCACCCAGAGCAAAAACCCACCCAGATACACCAGGAGCAGAGCAGCACCTGCACCACACCACCAGCTCCAGAGGGAAGCAGGCAGCAGAGCAAACCAGGGATACCTCTGCCTCCCAGGGGCAGCTGGAAAAAGGAGGATAAAGGTGCAGCCTAAGGTGCACTCTTTATTGACAGCATTAGCTGGTATTACATATTCCTAAAGATAAGCTGATAAAGCTCCAGCAAAGCTGGTTCTGGATCCACTTACAGCAGCATTTATGGCTCAAGAATCAGAAAATACTTCCCCGTCTTACTAGAAATTAAAACTCAGAAATTGAAAGCAATTCCCTTCCCAGGCCTGTGGACAGGATGGGAAAGGTTTTGCAACCTCAGTGCTCTGACCCCAGATACTTTCACCACTCACATGGGACATTTTCTCTTTCATTAGTGTGGCCGTGGAGATCCCTGGCCCTCACAGAGGAGCAAGAGTGACCAAGCACAGCAGAGATCTGGACAGTCCAACCTCCAAAATGGGACTAAATCACCCCATTCCAGTGTGGGGGTACTTTTCACCCCATCAGCAGAAGGGCCATGTTAGAGGTGGACAAGGAAGCAGCTGGCAAACAGCTCCAGAGGCAGCAGAAGTGAAACAGGACAACTTTGCTCAGGATGCTGAGTCTACTCCGAGCTCCCCAAGCCTTGGCCAAGCACAAAGGAGAGCCCATTTCCATCTCTGATGATGGCACAGGTGACAGAGCAACAGAGCATCCCAGGAGCTGCAAGGTGAGCCAGGCACAGGGAACCAGCTCCCTGCTCAGCTCCTCACTACAAACCAACAGCTCCAGGTTTTGCCACCACTGGAAAGAATTCCCAATGCTTCTCTCCCTCTTTTTGGGAATTTTGAGGAGTCACAAGCTCATCCCAGGTTCACCTCACAGGAAGTGACTAAGACAGAAAGTGAATCTGAAACATGGGATTCACAGTCCAGGGAACAGCAACAGACAAACAGGGAGCTGGAAGTGAGCCTGAAGTTGGGAAAGGAAGCAGAGTGCAAGGACAAAGCCCTGGGGACTGTGATAAACAGGTGGCTGGGGAAGTTTCACATCTCCCAGCAAAATCCCTCCTTGCCATGGCAGAAGATTTCCAGACCGGAAAGGGACTTTTAACAAAGGGATGGAAATCTAGAAAGTGTGGCCACTCTGCAGCTCTTAGAGGAGGGAATCTTGCCCTTCACTAGCACTGACAGAAAAGCTTTGCCCAAACATCTGTGCTGCACACTGGATAACTCCAGATCCCCTGTCCTTTCCCTCCAGAGGACTTCCTGCTCTTTCTTTTGCCTGTCCTTCTCACTTTTGCCTGTCCTTCTCACACAGGCTCTCTGAAGGAGCTGAGCTCACTGTGCCCAGATCAGAGCAGAGGCAGCTCTGTAAGATCAGGATTCCTGAGCCTGCAGCAAGAGACAGAAGCAGAGCAAGAGTTTGCTTTCAAGTTCTCCTGACACGTTCTCCCTCATGACAGCTGAGCCGTGGCTCACCATGACCTGAAAAAAAATGGAAAATTCCCCATTCCCCGACCAGTTTAGAGACTGAAAGGCTGGAACTTCAGAGCTATGCCTTTACCTATAGCAGCTGGGCTGGAGAAAGCCGGGAAGGAGAGGTGGGATGAAATAGGGAAGTTGAAAGCTGTAACTCCACAGTTGTGCCACCAACCCCCTTACTCTCTGCGATATTTTTTTTTCCCTCATTATGAATTTTCCGGTTGCTCACGAATCCTTCAGCAGGTCCGACCCCTCAGAAGGGAGGGGACTGTGCCCAGCAGCCAGGGCTCTGCTGGGGATGTTCCATCCAGGGGGTTTCTCCTCAGGGCCGGGCCAGCACAGGCAGATCCATGCCCTGATCCATGCCCCGATCCCCGCCCGGGGGGCTCCGGGCCCTCCTGAGGAGCTCAGGCCGGGCCGCGGCCGCCATCGCCCCCCGCCCAAGCAAACACAAACAATTAAAGAACGCCCACAGCGGGGATGCGGTGGCCGCAGCTCAACAGGTCCCGTCCCGTCCCACCAAGGCCGGGGAGAGCCCGGCCCGGCCCCGCCGGGGGAACGCAGCCACCGGGGCTGCGGGGACACGTGAGCAGGGCTGGGGACACGCGGCCCCCTCCCGGCCCCTTTTCCCCGGGGGCCCCTCCGAGCCCGTCCCGCAGGGCCCTCCTCCCTCACAGCCTCTCCCGGGTCCCCTCACAGCCCCCGAGCCCCCGCACCTGCCGGGCCGCGCTCCCTCGCCGGCGGACGCGCACAGCTCCCGGGCCGCAGCACTCCCTCGCCGCGGGCCGCAGCACGCCCCGCGCGGCCGCCGCGCTCCCACCGCTCCCGCGCCCTCCCGCGCGCCGCTCGCGGCCGGCGCTACTTCCTCTTAAAGGGGCCGCCCCCGCCTGCGCCGGCCCCGCCCACGGGAGGGACGGGCGGGGAGGGGGAAGGGGAGAGGCACAGCGGAGGTTGGTGAGGGGAACCGTTCGTGTTTTATCGTATTGTTAAAGTTTTATTCTAGGGTATTTTACTCTGTGTTCTTTTATTCTATTTCAATATTTTATTCTACTCATCTGAATTCCTTTTACTTTATTTTCTTCTATTTTCTTTCATTTTCTATTTTAATTTTATTTTCTACTTAATTTTGTTTCTATTTTATCCTTATTTTATTTTCTATTTTATCTTTATTTTATTTTCTATTTAATCTTCTTTTTATTTTCTCTTTTTATTTTATTTTTTATCTTTATTCTATTTTAATTTTCTATTTTAATTTTCTGTTTGCTTTTGTTTTCAATTTTATTTTTATGTTTTCTTCTGTTTTATCTTATTATTTATTTTCGTTAATTCTATTTATTATTTTATTTAATTCTGTTATTAATACATAATTCTATATATTTTTTATAATTTTTTTCTTTTATTCCATTCCAGTTATTTCCCTCTCTTCCCTTTTATTGCTTTTCTTCTATTCTGTTTTATTTTATTTTTTTAAATTTATTTTCCCATTTTGTTCTGTTTTGTTTGTTTTCCTTTATTCCCATTTATTCAGTGTTTGTGTTTTTGGGACAAGGCAGGGGGGTCTGAGCAGGGCGTTGGTCCAACGAGGGCAGCTGCAGGGACCTGCCCAGACCTCAACTTTAAGGTCATAAAAAGGAGAAGTGGCCAGAACCAGCCCCTGGTTCAAAGGGAACTGCTCACAAACATCAGGATGGGGAAAGTCAAACCTGGCTGGGAAATCCCTGGGAAGCCCAAAAGCAAAGGGTGCCAAAAGCTGAAGCAGAGCTGGGAGCTCCTGCCCCATGAGGGGTTTTCCAACACTCCTGGCTGGAGCCGGCAGTTCCCCAGCCCAGGTGCCCCACAACCTCTGCAGACCCCGGCTCAGTCCCCAGGTGTTCACAGCCCCCAGCCCGCACCCCAACTCACAGAATCACTGAATCACTGAATCACAGAATCACAGAAGGAGCTGAGCTCACTGTGAATCACTGCGCTGGAAGAGCCCTTCAAGATCATCGAGTCCAACCCAGCGCCAACAGCTCAACTGAACCCTGGCACCCAGTGCCACATCCAGGCTTTGTTAAACACACCCAGGGATGGGGACTCCACCACCTCCCCGGGCAGAACATTCCAGAACTTTATCACCCTTTCTGTAAAAAACCTTTTCCTGCTATCCAACCTGTATTTCCCTTGGCACAGTTGAGGCTGTGTGCTCTGGTTGTCAGTGCTGACTGGAGAAAGAGCCCAGCCCCAGCTGAGCACAGGCACCTTTCAGGAGCTGCAGAGAGCGATGAGGGCACCCCTGAGTCTCCTTTTCTCCAGGCTGAGCAGCCCCAGGGTGGTCACAGCCCCTCCCAGCCCAGCTGAGCCGCAGAACCGGGGCTGAAGCCTCAGCTCCTCGGGGGTGTCTGTTTGCCCGAGCTGGCCCCGGCTCACGGCAGCAGCTCGGGGGCTCTGCAGAGCAGCTGATCCCGCTGCTGCTCCCGGAACGCGGGGCCCCTCTGGCAGGATTCCTCCATGAGCAGATGATGCTGCTGTGCCCCAGGGCAGGAGCCTGAGTGCCAGGCTCGTGGGCAACTCTCGATCACAGAAGCGAGGTTGGGAGGCACCACTGGGGCTCACCTGGCTCAGCAGGGGCCCCTGAGCACATCAGGATTGTTGTAGCCAGATGGCTTTTGGGGAGCTCCAGGGAAGGTGACTCCACCGCCTCTCTGGGCAGCTCTGTCACACCCAGGGCAAAGTCCTTCCCCTGCTCAGGTGGAATTTCTTGTGTTCAGTTTCCTCCCATGATCTCCGGTCCTGTTGCTTGGCCCCAGCCTCTAGCAGTTAGTAAAGCATATATCCATATATGTAATATATAAATATATTGTCTATATATTCATTTCTGCTCTTCCCCCTGCCCCAGCTCCCACAGCCTTTCCCCACAGGAGATCCTCCATCCCCTCATCATCCTCACAGCCCTGCACAGGCCCCAGAAGAGCCCAGAACTGGACACAGCACTGCAGGGCTGAGGGAGGGGCAGGATCAGCTCCTGCCCCCCAGTTCAGCTCCTGTGGCTCATTTCACACTTGGGGTTTGCTCCAGGTGCTCCCTGGGTTGGGATTTACTTTTGTTTCCATCCCATTCCATCAGATTTGTGCAGTCCCAGCCCATGGCAGGTCCATGTGGGATTGCAGTACTGGGAACTGAGGAGCTGGATCCTTCCTGCAGCAATGGGGCCAACAAGCTACCGGGCAATTCCAGTGCAGAACTGGTGGCTCCTGACTCTCAGCCCCAGGGATTTCTATCCCAAGATGATTCTCACAGGTTCTGGTGTGACTGGAAACCACTGGGGCTTCAGCCAAGCCCAGGCCTCATTCCTGCTGTGGCAGGACAGGGCCTTAAGCCCCACATCAATGTCACCACGTTTGTCACAAATCTCACTGGAGGCCAAGAGGAAGCAACAGCAGGGGTTGATTCCTCCCATTCTTCCAAGGGTTGAATTTTAACTGCAATCATGATCCAAAACATAAAACAATTAATGGAGATTTAACTGAGATAGTCTGAATTACTTTTTCCTGTAATTTCAGTGTTAGTGACAGCTGCTGTTGCAGAGCTGCCTTTTAAGGGGGTGGCACTTGGAATTCCCTACCTCCTTTGGGAAGGAGATTCCTCTTACCTCCACTGAAAATCCATTATTCAAGCCCTGGGGTAAATCCATGCCCTTGATTTTGGGTCCATCCAAACTGGAATAGTCTTATGAAAGGACCATTTATAAAGCCAAAAATTTAACTTTGTTTTGAAAGTTTATTGGATCATCTTGACACAAAATCATTACAGCAGCTTGTGGTATGTTGTTTTCTTTTTCTTTTCTTTTTTTTTTTTTTCCAGGGAATGTTGATAGCAAATAAATTTGTGAATGTAACACATCATACAGTTTCAAAATTCTAGAATCACTGCACAGGATTCTGTAAGAGACTCTACATGCTAAAGTGACAGTTTTCATCCATGAATTAAAAAACCCAAACACTAATTGAGGAACATTATCCTTTAAGACAATTTTAATATGTTCAGTTTCTAATACACAACTGGCTAACCAAGGGAGGCTGACCAAAACCAAACCCTCCACGTTGTGGCAGCGCGGTCGGACACGGAGCTGGGCCTGGCAAGGAACCCAGAGCACCAGAGCAGAGCCTTTGCCAAAATACCTCCTGTGGGAAGAGTGTAAAGAGCACAAGACACGCGTAAAGTACAGGACATCACCCAACAAATAAGATCAACACTTGATCCTGCTCCCTGCGTGGGGGTTTGGTGTTTTAGGAGTGGTGGTGGTGCTGGAGACGTGCAGACCCAGCCAGCTCCTCCCCTGGGCACCTTTTTGGAGCAATCAAAACTGCTCCTGCTCTGTGCCTCAAAGCAAAATCCTTCCATGGAGTTTTGCTCACTGGGTGTGGAACTGCAAGGAAAGAAACAGAGCAGGGGAATACAAAATAAGTTGAAAGCAAGGGATGTTGTAGAAGGACATCAACTGAGCATCTCTGCAGGACACTGTGACATTCCTTTCCTGTCAGTGACTCCACAAGATTCCAATAGTGCAGAATGGGCACTTCCCAGACTCTCCCTTCTTCTCCCTAAAGCAACAGCTAGAGTCCCAAATCTGCAGCTCCTCAGCCCCCTCCCCACCCTGCCCCCTGAAGGGAGAGCAGCTCCTCATGAGCCCTCTCCTGCACCCTGGCAGGGAGAGGGGATCATCATCCTCCTCCTCCTCCTTCCTGCCTCTGGGACATGGGGTCCTCATCCAGCCCTCTCTCCCTGGCAGGGAGGGCTCTGCCACAGGGACCCAGGGGCCTTTGTGCTGCCAAATCTGTCTCAGTGCTGCAAGGGCAGGGCTGGGGGACACTGAGGGGACACAGACAGAATGACCCTGCTGGTTTCAGAGCCCAGGGGGAGGACATGGACCTGCACACAAGGGGCTGCACCCATGATTGTTTCTCTAACCTGGTAATGGTCAACCTCAGCTGGTGAGCAAAAGGATAAAAAAGCAGGAACAGACCCCTTTGGATTTCCAGTTTCTTGCTACAGCTTAACTGTTCAGGAATGTGAAATTGAAGTGGACTCATAAAACACATCAGCAGAGACAGCTCAGAGGGGAGAGGCCTGACAGACTCCGTGTGTGGGGCAGCCGAGGGGAGCACAGACCCAAACAATAACACTTCCAGCCCGTTTCATGCTTCCACACTCGACTCTTCCAGCTGTCACTAAAAGAAGGTTAAGGCTCAAGGCAACTACTATAAACAGAAACTCAAACATCCCAGTTCCCACAGGGCTCCTTTGGATTAGCTCAAGGAGATGGAGGATATTTATATGCTGATCACAATAGATCTTGAGATAATAATAAATCATATATATATAAAAAAAAAGAAACAAAAAGAGGCCTTCTGGTCCAGCACCAGCCTCTGCTAGAAATATACATCAACTACAGCAGCCCTGAAGACATATTTCATGGCTAAGGATTAAGTCAACCTTCCCTGGCATAAGCACAAGCAACAAACTGTGCTACTGTTGATAAAGTCCTGCTCAGTCGCCGTCCCACACAGATGAAGGTCATGGGATCATCATGAGCTGCTGAATAAATAGTGCCCACCCCTCCCTCCCTCCCTCCTCCAGTCATGTCACCAGGATCTCTTTGGGCTAGAAAGGGTTAACACCACAGTTTGTAAAAAGTTCTGAAAATAAAAAGGTAACATACAGCCTTAAAATGTCTAAACTGCAACCAATGGTGGAGTGAACTGAAAGCACGTGCCCCAGGGTAGTACATGCGTACGAGGGAGAAACTTAACACTTGGGTCTGCTCGTCTTTACATGTTGGGTGTGTTTCTGCTCCTTGGAATATTGTATAAGGAATATTCAGCACTTGGACAATGTCTCTTTCATCTCATCCAACAAGTTGCTAAGCAGGGTAGAATCATTACATTTCCCATCTATGGATACAGAGTTCTCTCCCTTGGAAAGGAAAAAAAAAAAAAAGAGAAAAAAACCATTAGCTTCTCTTCCAAGTGGGGATAAATGTGTTCCCAGCCAAATTCAGGGACTGGAAAGAGGCAGAGGAAGGCAGGGAAGGCTCCAGGTTTAGCTTCCCTCAGGGGTTACAGTGCTCTCACCTTTTTTACCAGTAGGCAGACGTGATGGCCTTGGATAGAACGGCTGTACATGGATGCACACGAATCAACGCGTTCCACAACTGCAGAGAAACAGCAATTTCATTTCATTCCATTCCAGTTTAATTCAAGCCCTGCTTCCCCTGGAGAGCAGCCCTTGCTCTGCCTGGCCTTGAGGAACAGAGGCTTCTACAGAGGGGAGGAGGAAGTCAGGGTTAAGATATGCCTGGCTCCTCGTGGCTTCTCTCTGGGACGTTTCACAATAATGAGGTGAGTCATTTGTCTCCTAAGCCACAAATGTTCTGTGGCAAAAACACTGCTCAGAACGTAGATTTCTTCCCCAGAAATACTTCCAGTGAGGCAATGTCTAATGCAAACACCAGAGCATGATGAAACAGCCAGTTGTTTTGCTTCAGCCAGTGCTTGTGTTTTAATTAATAAACCCAAAGCTGAATAGCTGGGGCTCTCCCTCACTGAAAGGAGGCACTGGGGAAAGAGTCTGAAACCCTGCAGATCAAACCCATCCTCCAGAGAACAGTTACAGCATGAACTCCACAGCAGCTGCTCCCATGATAGCTGTCACATGCCTCACTGGGCTGCAGGAATTCCACAGGGACACAAGGAGAATTCATCTTGAAGAACACTGCATGCTTTGAGTGTTGCAAAACTGGAGAAAACTCTCCCAAATGTATTTAATCTGGACATCACCTGCTCCTGTGGTTGCTGAGCCCGTGGAGTATTATGCCCACCAAGCACAGCAGAAATTTTAGAAGATGGAATTCTGCAGAAGGTTCTGCATCAAGGAAGACTCACCTGAAAAATGATGATGAAAACAGATCTTTGCCAGTAGATGTTGGAAAGAAATGCTAATTCCATCTACTTTAATAGAACTCATGTGCAGATCTCCAGACTCTAGGAGCTTGGCAAAAGCATCACTGCAGAACAGGAAGGAAAGCAAATGTTTTATTAGAAATGCAAGTGAAATCTGTGCCATCAGCCCCATGAAACATGTCAGGATACAGAAGCTTAAGTGCTATCAAGCTCTAGGAAAATGGATTTACAGCAAATACAGAAACCACACTCCAGAGCCCACTGGAGCAACTTGTGCCCTCTTGCTGCCAGAGCTGCCTCTGGCAGCCTGCAGGGCACAGAGCTCCCTCTGCAGAGCCATTTGAAATCAGTCACTGGACATATCTGAGCAGTCACCCCTTAGAGAGACACTGCTCAAGCCCTCAGGAGCAGGCAGGGCTCAGCCTGCCAGGGCACTCACCTGTAGCAAGGCGTCGTGATCAAGTATGAAGCACAACTGAAGTGCAATTTGAAATCTAGTTTTTCATGGGTTGAACCTTCATCATCCTGCAACAGGGCAAAGGAGAGCAGGTGAGGGGGAGCCCTGAGGCAGCCACCCCCAGCCACCACAGAGTCACCAGAGAGGAGCTGAGGTTCCCCTGAAGGATCAGTGTGAGAACCATCCCACCACAAGATCAGCCCACTCAAAGCTTTGGGCAGCTGGGCTCATACATGCACCTACAACAGGTAAGGGACACACTGGGCTGCAGTTCTGCCTGCACTCTGCTGAAAATGAACTGAGCAGACTGAGTTTAAACCAACACTTGGAGATGTGGTTTTACAGTTCATTATTTCCTGAGCAAAATGATAAATTAATAGTTCCCAGATTCTTAGGTACTAAAATAGGACTAGAATGCTATTTTTAAGAAACTCTTAAAATGGAGACAATGGCTGACTCGGGAGTAGCCACAACTGTCTCCATTCATTTCCTCTGAGCATCTCTTTCATTAATAACTGTACTGAAATAACATCAGAGACCCACACAGTCTTATCCAGTCAATACCTATTAAACAATGCCTTCACTCTTGGTCTGGGTTTCCACTCTTAATAACTGCATCTAATTCTCATTTTTGTTTTGCAGCCTTGTACCAGGCTGCAGTGTCAGTGAGATCAGAAGGAGCAGACCCTGCTCCCTGTGTCCCCTCCCCAGCAGGTCAGTGTGATTTTCTAGCTGACAATGTGGCACATGTTCCAGGCTGCCTTGCTCACACGCTGACAGCAATGACAATGCAGGAGGTGCTGACGCAGGACTGGGGGCACTCTTTGCACAAGATGTCATGTGAAAATGTTCCTCACAGAATGGGCTGCTGCAGCAGGCATGAAATGATGCCTAAAAAAAGCTCCAGAGCAGAGCTTCCCACCCGAGTGCGGCTCCCTGACGCAGTTCCCAAGGAAGCAGAGGCAGTTGAGAGCTGCACTTACTTTGACTATAAAGGACAGTGTTCCTTTTAACTTCTGAGCCATAACAATACTCTGAAGTGTAAACACAAACTGGGCTTCATTAGAGATTCCTAGTGTGAAGAGAGGAGAGGGAAAAGTCAGGTCAGAACATGGTTTCCAGATCTGAGTAATGGTTACAATAAACTGACTTATGTGCAGACTAGTTCTGAACCAAGTCTGAAATTCTCTGAGTTGGAAGAGAGTTCTACACACAACTGCTGTGATGAGTCAACAATGTTACAGCACTTGGGTCTCTCAGTAGCAGCAATGGGAGCTGGCATTTCATGGAGGTTATTGAGCAAGTGCCTGGGCAAAGTGTCACAGTGTCACAGATTTAAACTATTTGCATAACTGGAATTATATTATAGACATTTCAGAGCAGCTTTCAGAGCTAATTTGAATTCTAATTTTTCTATGTTTTGCTTTTAATATACAAGTCTGTGTCAAGAACTGCCACATACAGATTTAAAACAAATCAAATACCCCACTGCTTTCCATAGGGGATTGAAAAGCTCTCTGAGGCCATTCCAGCCCTCTGTGAGCTGTTCCAGGATTCAAATTAACTCCTTGGTGAAGGAAGGGAAATTCAGGAAAGTTCACAGATTTGACTGTACTACTGTGCTCTGTACAAAACCATTATCATTCATTTCTGTGCTTAATATTTCAGCTGCCCTCCTTGCACATCCTTATCACAAACCTGCACTGCAAAAGGCCTCTGCCATTCAAACAGGGGGACAAGAGCTCCAGAATAAATCCAGAGTGGGTTCTAATACTTCACAAAACTACTACCTTGGTTTATTTTAAATCTCATGGCAAACACATCATGAATTTTGGATTCCTGCAGTCAAAGGTGTGCCAGCCTGCAGGCACCTGGCAAAGGAACTCAGACATTTGGACTCCCAGCCCTAGATTAAGGCTTTGCTCTTGCTGTGCAGAACCACCTGCATTACAGCCATACTGGGAGAAGGCTTATCCTCTCCAGGGAACTGGGGAAAGCCCAGCAACACCCAAGCAGAGATGTTTTTTCTGGAAAACAGCAAGAAGTTCAAGCAGCTCTTTCCACAGGAGGGCAGTGCAGGGCCAGCCACACTCCAAGAGCCCTCCCTGTGCAAAGCTGTGCATACCAGGGGGGAGCTGGAAGGGCACAGGTATCCCATCGTGTACTGATGATCCTTCTGGTCGGAGCATTTTAGTGTTGAGAGAGTCCAGGACATTGAGTTCCATGCTCTTAAGGAAGCTAGTGCTCTTGTTTTCAAAGATAACAGACACAGTAACTTGGCTGTCATTCTGGAGGTTTCCTTGAATGTCATAGGTCTGCAAATGAAGGGAAAAATGTCACAGGAAAGAATCAAACTTCAAGAAACAGAATACAGAACACATTTATCCGATTTCACCCAGGGATAAAACCAGGTTCAAAAGGGAGGTAATTTGGTATAGCTTATGGAAAGATTATGGAAACACACTGGTGATCAGCTAAGGATTGGGAAAATATCAACTTAGAAATTCAAGTGGGCCACTCAAAGGAAAGGAAATAGAGCCTGGGACTGAAACAGTTCTTCAGTTATGTGATGGGTACATAAAGGAAAGAATCCCATCCCCAGGGCACCCCTCTCTCAGGGCACCCAGAGAACAGCCCAAACTCACCATTTTAATGTAAGGGTTTTCAGCAAGAAGGCGGTAACTGGACATGGGCTGCAAAACAAGAGAACCCACAGTCACACCAGACCTGCTGACTCTGAGAAGAGCTGTCCCTGCCCTCCCTCCCAAGCAGCTGAGCTCTCCCTGTCCCCAGGCCTGGGCACAGCCACTCACTGGTAGTGGCTCATCCTCTAGTGTCCCATTCTGCACCGACTCCGGGGGCTCCTCCTCGCTGTGATGACTCTTCTTTTTGGATTTCTTTTTGTCCTTTGATTTCTCTTCTTTCTCTTTCTTGTGCTTTTTCTTCTTATGCTTGGAGGATTTCTACCAAGAAGAATGAGAAACTACAAGAAACCCTTAAAGAAACCCTTGATTTCTAGCTATGACCCCTCCACCACACTTCCAGCTCTGGACTCTCGCTCTCTGCACTTCCTGGACTGCACAAAATTTCCCTTTACAGCAGAACCCAAAACAGAGCTACCATTCCTCAAATCTCAAAAGTAACTCCATGTGGAGTCCCAGTAAACCCTGCTCCCCACACCTTATCCCCAAGTAACTTGGGAACAGCACAGGGCTGAATCTCTCCAAGTGTTTGGAAGCTCAGCTTTAACTGGGACCTGTCCCTTGGCTCAGGGACACGAGGTGGTCACAGCTCCTCAAGGATGCAACATTTGCAGGCAGTCACTGCACTGAACAGATGCTGTTGGTAAATCCTCTGTGCTGTTTTTTGAGGAGTTTGAGACAGCAGGAGAATATGGCTGAAAGGTGACAGCAACTTCATAGAACCAGAGAATTGTGAAGGTTGGAAAAGATCTTTAAGATCACCAGGTCCAACCATCAGCCCAGTGCCACCACATCCACAAGTGCCACATGCAGAGGTTTTCTGAACATTTCCAGGGACAGTGACTCCACCACTGCCCTGGGGAGCCTGTTCCAATGCCTGACAATCCTTTCCATTAAAAAACAATAACAACAAAATCTTACCTAATATCTAATCTAAGCCTCCCCTGGTGTAACTTGAGGCAATTTCCTCTTAACTTGAGCCACTTACCTTTCCTTCATCCTCCTCCTCCTCATCTTGTTCTTCCCTTTCTTCTTTTTTTACCCCTTGAGATTCAGCCACCACAGCAGTGCCCATTGCAGGCTCGCTCTGAGGAGATGAGCAGAAGGATTCTGACACTCATGGAAAGCAGCTGGAAGAACCCAGTCCCACACCAGGAGAAACTCAACAGTGACAACTCCACACAACTGTTATTTCAGAAATGACATTAGGCTAACATGGAATCAAGGCTTTCATTTTATGCCTCTGAAACCCAGCAAATATGATCACCTGAGGACACGATTCAGAAGATTTTCTCCAAGGAATCCATCCCTTTATATCTTTGTCTTTTCCTCTAGAATTTCCCATCAAAATTCATGAGAATTTTTCTTTCACACTCTGTCTCTCATGTCTATTAATATTGCTAGAGTCTACCTCATACTGGGAAATAAAACCATACAACTGTATAACATTATACTCATCAATAACAAAATCAACCAAGCCTGGAGCTGCATCTGTATTTCTATTTCTATTCCTTGATCTGCACAGAATGAGCCTCAAGTCTCCCATTACAGTTCCTGTGAACTGGGCAGACACAATATCTCTGTTCCCCAGCAGAAGGTGAGGAGATGAAGCTGATGTTCCCCTCTGTGCTGCAGCATGACACAGCACTCCTGCACAGCTCGAGGCAAGGAATAACCACAGAAATTTCTTCTGATGGGGGAAGATTCCTACCTGTGGCTGGGGCATGGGAGCAGCTGGTGGAGCAGTGGAGAGCCAGAAATCCAAGTCTTCCCCCTGAATTTCAGGAGAAAAAAAAAAACCCATTATCATTGTTCATATATCTTTCTTAAAAATCAAATTAAAAACCCAACACCCCCCCAACAACAGCAACAAAAGAAAATCAAAACAAAAAGATCACAAGGATGGAACATCTGCCTTAGGAGGAAGGGCTGAGAGAGCTGGGGGTGCTCACCTGGACAAGAGAAGGCTCCAGGGACACCTGAGAGCCCCTGGCAGGGCCTGAAGGGGCTCCAGGAGAGCTGCAGAGGGACTGGGGACAAGGCCTGCAGGGACAGGAGCCAGGCAATGGCTCCCAGTGCCAGAGGGCAGGGCTGGATGGGATCTTGGCAATCAGGAATTGTTCCCTGGCAGGGTGGGCAGGCCCTGGCCCAGGGTGCCCAGAGCAGCTGGGGCTGCCCCTGCATCCCTGGCAGTGCCCAAGGCCAGGCTGGACAGGGCTGGGAGCAGCCTGGGACAGTGGGAGGTGTCCCTGCCATGGCAGGGGTGGCACTGGATGGGCTTTAAGGTTCCTTTGAAACCAAACCAGTCTGGGATTCTGTGACTCTACAACAATTAAATCAAAACTTGAAGTTCCCATGGAAGTGCAGCACTCCAGAGTGCTCCTCATGCACAGATGCTGTGACACATTCAGGAGCAAACACACCAAGAAGCTTCACTTCAGTCTTTGAGCACTTCCAAAGGCAGGCCCAGCTGACAGCACCTGCCCAGCACCCCTACACCAGGGTATCCCTGGCATTCCAAGGGCTGCAGGGCAGAGGGAACGTGCAGCTCTGCAGGGGATTCACAGGAGGATGCTTCAAATCCCAACAGCAACTGGCAGCTATGGGCAGGGTTTATAACTGAAAGGTTCTGGAGCACATGGGAGACAGGATGTACCACAAATGACACTCACAAAACCAGTTCCAGATATTTTGCTAAGGAGTTCCCCACTTGGAGAACAGACAAAATATCAGCAAATTCAGCTTCCACGTGAGCTCTGGCAGATCTGCTGTGTAGGCTGCAGTGAGCCCAATTCAGCTAACTTAGGAGGCTAAGTGTTATTTTTATTAACAGAAATCTTTAAATACCTGCTGCTACAGTAGTAAAAATTGAAGGAAATAGAGGGTGAATGCATTGAGCTGTTTGAACTGTTAAATGCAACTGTTCCTAGGCAACAAAATGAACTCAGCAATAAATAACAGCAGGAGCTAAAATAATGGAAATCTTGGAGAATTACCTTTTTTACTTCTTCTTCCTCCTCCTCTACCACTTTTTTCTCTTTCTCTTTCTTCTTTCCTTTATCTCTCTCTTTATCTTTATGTTTCTTTTCCTTCTTTTTGGGTTTCTTGCTCTTCTTCTCTACTAGGGGAGCTTCTGAGTCTGGTGACTTCAGGGTCTCGACATTCCTGTGTCTCTGCACTGGCAGCTTCTCACTGTCTGCTAAGGGTCTTGAAAAGAAAGAGCCCATTACCTGCTGCCAACAGCCTCCCTCAGCCAGACAACCTGGCCAAGACAAGCTCTGCCTTGTTCTTAGGGAGCTGGGCCCCCAAGCCTAAAATCAGTGCATACCTCCATACCTGGAGTTTGCTTATGCCCTGCAACATTGCCCTTGTGGGTTAGGAGTCAGAGGAAACAATTGGAGGTGACTGAGAGCCAAGGTTTTGCTGCTTAACCCTTCGAGGTGCCAGCTAGAGGCTGAGCCACAGAGGAACAGCTCCAGGTTCCACTGTGTTTCCATGGAATCCCTCTCCAAGGAAAAGCAAGGATGTGGAACAGCATTTCCAGCAGAGTGGGAACTCGAGCAGTGGAATGGCAGCAGGGATCCAGCAGCCCTTGAAGGGTGTGGGGTTTGTTGTTCTTGATGAATAGATTGGTCCAGTTGGGAATTATTCTAAGTAATTTTTATTTTGGAAGTTTACACTATGAATTTCTACTCTACTACATATTTTGTAAGTTAAATGTCATTTCAGACACTTGTTTCCAAAAAGCAGCAACAGCAGGTCATATTTACACTGTATCCTAAATCCACTACTTGGGGGAAAAAAACCCACAAAAATTTCTCTCATTCTTGTCAAACATTTCCATAAACCAGCAAGAATTTCACCAACTGCATATTTTTCTATTTATCAGCTTTTATTTAATGTTAATTTTAAAATTTGCACAGCAAACATCACTTCAGGAACATTTCTAACAGCCTCAACTGCCTCAATTTTTTTGCTTATATTGCATTAAGAACCAGAACCAATGATTTTTTCACTTTCAGACACTAAGGGAAGATTGAACAACAAACAGGCCTCATCCTTTACTATTTCAGATACACCTGTACAGGAACAGCACTGGTGCTGAAAGCCAGTGACAAAACAGACTCTCAAATGTGAGAGTCTCTGAGTTAACAGTTCCACTACCCTTCAAGGACTTGCCCTGTCCAAAAATCAACCAACCTGACAAAGGTCAACACTCAGGAGATATTCTTACCTGGGAGGCTTCCCTGAAACCAGACTGCGTGTGAGCGTGACAGACAGAGCAGTGCAAGCACAGAAAGAAAGAGAGAGGACACAGACATGAGAAACCATGACAGGAGAGCACAGCACTCATGGCACAGGGGAGGGAATGGATGGAACAATCCACCAGCCCTGGATGCCTCCTGGAGCACAGCACCCAGAACCTGCTCTGCTGGGTGTGCCTAGCACTGCTGAGAATCACCATGCAAATACAGGGGCTACAGGCAGAAAATTATTTCCTTTTATACATTTGTCACTGCAGACTTTGACTGGCCTTCCAAAAAAGGAAGTTCCTCAGAAACTATTTTATTCATTTTTTCACAAGGTACTCAGGGGCCAAAGCCCTATAAATCTGGAACTGCAAAGAAAAGCACACACTCGAGTACCAGAGGAAGAGAGAGATCCCACACACACCCACATGGGCCTGCACAGTCTTCCAAACTTTCCAGGAGGCATCCCTGGACCATACATCAGCAATTATTTTTAGCATGGTGATTTTATAAAAGAGCAACTAAAACCAAAATCCAAACCAATCTCCTGTGCAATACTGCACAGCCCAGGGCTCACGGGCATGAGGATGCAGGGGCTCAGTGCTGGCACTGGCACAGCCCCAGAGCTGGCTGGGGACAGCCTGGGCACAGGTGTGACACACAGCTCAGTCACAGCACAACAACACTTCACTACAGGGGATACACTGAGGGGCCACAGGGCAGTGGGGTGGGACAGCCTGGCTGTTACTGGTCACTGACACAACACAGGCTTGCCATGGACACAGAGCTTCTGAGGGGACAGACGGACACAGCTCACACTCAGTGCCAACACAGGTGACAGCAGAGAGACAGGGGGACACCCAAACCTCAGAGTAACCCCCACCTGATCCAGTGCCACTGTCTGTGCTTCCAGACTCCTTCAGTCACACTCACACTACATTTAGGGACTGCCCTGCCCCTCCCAAATCTCTCTCCTACTCAGGAGTTGAGATTTTATCATCCAAGCTGCAGTGAGAGCCAAAGCTGGATGAGCACCTGAGGTCCCATCAAAGCCATGGGGAGAGCCTTCAGCCTTTTCCCCTCAAGCCTGGAGTGCCTGTGCCTGCTCAGCCCCAGCCCTGCCCCCAGGCACTCCCTCAGCAACTCAGTGAACTCACACACAGAACTGCACTTACTTATCCAGGTCTATGTCAAGTGCCTTATAGGGATCGTTGGGATCTTTGTCATCTTCATCACTGGGCAAAGCATTCTGCAGGAGAGATTCAGAGACATCCACTGAGGCAGCAAAACACTGGCAATTTTCAAACTCAAGCTCAACAGCACCCAAATTAAATTTTTTTGAGCCTGTGAACCCTGCAGCAGGCCAGCTGCAGGCAGGCTCAGTAAGTTATGGGAACAATGCACTTCAGTGCAGCATCCAGTTTCAAGACTAATTTGGAACAGAAACCCCTTCTTCATAAACAGCAGGACTTGAATTGCTGCTGTTCGGTTTTGATTAAAGGAAATTTTAGAAACAAATACAGATGACATCATTAGCATCTGCAATTAATTATCATCAGCTGCAAAGCTGCTGACTAGACAGCAAGTTACTGTCAAAGTGAAGCAGCAGAGCATAATAAATGCTATTTGGACAGTGTTACTTTTAGAGCAGGGATGAACATTGTTTGGTTGGTTTTGGCTTTTTTAATAGCTTCAGTGGCAATTTTTGTCTTTTTGTTAAAAAAAAAAAAAAGACAGTAATTTCTTCCCCTGCAATGAACAGCTTGGGATCATCTCAGTCATTTCTGAAAGAGCTCTGGAACTGCCACATCTGCAGCTGTGGGGGCAAAAATCTCTCAAGAGGTGCACACTGATAAAGCCCAGACCCCAAGCACAGAACTGACCTCGGGCATCTCCTCAGTGATGATGTCCACGTGGTGAGCTGGAGCAATGTCCTCCTCACTCTCTGTGTGCAGGGAGTTGTGCCGATGGTGTTTCCCTCTCTTCTCCTTTTTCTGCTTTTTCTTTTTCTTGTCTTTCTCCAGTTTCTGTTTATGCCTTCGTTCTTCTTCCAGTTTCACATACTGGTCTGACATGGGCATTCCTGGGGGAAAGCCAAGCTGCTTTCAGGTCCAGAGCACAAGGACTGAGCATGAAACACCAGGACAGGAGTGTGCCCTGCTCCTGCTTCCAGCTACCCAGAGCCAGCCAGATCCACCCCTCTCTGTGCTTCCACATCACCTCACACAGCCCCCAAGCACCAACTTTGCTGTCCACTGCATCTCTCCAAGAACAGGACAGAGCTCAACCCTGCTCTCTGATTCTTGGCTGCATTATTGCATTACAAGGAGCATCCAAATACTGAGATTTTTAAGGAGAATTGGTGACATGGCTGCTGTACTTGCAATGTAAGGCACTTTATCAACAGCTTTTCAGCGCTGTATCCAACCACTCCTTGGATACACAACCACTTCTGATAACTGAAACAAGATATTCAAACAGTATCTCTACCATTAGTTTCTATTTCAAGTCTCCTCCATCAGACCTCGAAGATATTTTCAAGGTGACTGCTCCCACACAGAACAGTGCTTCCTCTACATGTTACAGACTTGGCTGCATGACATTCCTAATCACAGAACTATTTCTAATATTATCTTGAAAGGAACTTAGACTGCAAAGTACTATTTCCAATGTAAATTAAGGAGATACATTTAAGACTCAAATGAAAGCGTGCTCCTTGCCCTTCAAAACCTCAGGTGGAAGTCCTAAGAAAGAATTGTGACTTTTGCTAAACTGAATTTCTTTAATGAATTTTAATAGATTAGCTGTGCTTACCTGGAACTTTTAATGGGACAGAAAGGTCGATCTGGACCACAGGAATATGTTCCACCCCTGGAGTGTCTTGGTATCGCTGGGAAAAGAAGGATTTGTTACTTTGAGTACTGCCAGCACAAATTTCTGTAAATAGGAATATTACAAAACATCAAGCAGTTCAATGCCTTAAGTGAACATTTTAAAAGATAGGAATGGAACAGCTTGTTAATAATTCTGTGTGGTAGCAGAGGGTGTTTTAAAGCCAGTTGATAACTATTTTAAAGGACCCTACTCTTAGCTACAGTTTTTAACCCCACTACTGCCCTGAAGAATTACTGCAGCTCCCAGAATGAAGAATTACTGCAGCTCTCAGAATGAAGAATGTTTGGTTTGTTTTATTGCTAATGACTTGCCACTTCAGAAGATAAATTTGGAGACTGGAGTAGAGGAATATGGGGCAGTCCTTCAGATATAGAGAGATATAGAGGGAATAAAGGAAGTTCTTTCCCTGAAAAAGGTGTTCAGAGACCACAACAACTTTCTGATCCACAAAATACAGTGTGAGTTCCAGGGTCACCCTCTCAGGGCTCTGAGTGAGGTGCCTGGGGATGTGACTGCTGCCATCACCCAGGGCTGGGACAAACTGCACAGACTCTCACAGGCTGCCCTGGGGGTACCAGGTCACTCAGGAGATCCTCAGCACAAACAGGAGTTATAAAAACAGTTGTAGGCAGCCACTCCAGCCCATGCATTATAAAGTGGGAAGGGGAAATATGAGAATGTCCCAGAGGAGGCTGCAGCTCTGATATTCAGGGAGCCTTCCCACAGTGACAGCAGAGTCCAGTGAGATATTGCAATTGAGACTCACCTTCTGAGGGGAAGGAGAGCTTTTAATATAAAATGGGTTGTTTGCCTGTTCTTGTTTCCGGGCTTCTCGACGCTAAAAGCAGAAGAGGATTTGCAGTTACAATGTTTGTTTGTAAGCAAAGAGATGAAAGACACCAAGTGCAAAACAAAAACTGTCTGCATTTTTGAACAATAAGTAACTGTGAAAAGACTAGAGCAGAGCAGCTTGTGTGTGATAAAGCAGTTCTGAGTTACCAGACACACTAGGACAGAACTGCAGGTGCCATTACTAATTCCCATCCCTGGAAGAGTTCAAGGCTAGGCTGGAAAGGGCTGGGAGCAACCTGGGATAGTGGAAGGTGTCCCTGCCCTGGGCAGGGGGTGGAATGGGATGAGATTTAAGATCCCTCCTGTCCCAAGCCATTGTATTTGATATTAACTAATATTCCTTAGAACACCCTTTGCTTTTTTATTATAGACTAGAGATAAAACCTTCCCAGACAATAATTTTAATGTTGCTGTTTTCATTTCTGCAAGGAGAGGAAGAAGTGAAGATTCATGAACAACAGGTTCTCTCTGTGCAAGCAGAGAGGTCAGAGGCAGGAACGGTGGGATCACTGCTGAGCACAATCACGTTACAGTCATTGACAGAAGCTGCTCAGGTCCATAAGCATCAGCTCCCATCAGTGATCAGCTCTCCTGAGCTGGGGAGAGCAGAAGGGCTCCCTGGCTTTATGGAGAATCCACAGCAGCCCCACTGCTCCAGCACCACTTAGATTACTACTGAATTATGTAGGGAACAGCATTTTAACATTCACTCACTCTGGCCAGCTCCTCTTCATCAATTTCTGGCTGTCTGTGTCTGGAATGCCTTTGTTCCTCCTCATGAAATATTGTTTTGGGCTTTTCATCTTCAGACTCACTGTCTGATGGAGGCTCATTGATCCAGGCATCAAGGTCCAGGCTGGGAAGAATTGCAGCAAACAAACAGCTTGACTCAGTACACTGAATATTTCAGTGTCTCTTCATATACTTTGCTTTATTATTCAAAGTTTAAATAAAGGTTTGGGAGAGAGAAGGAACTTTACCCCTCTGGAACAGGGACTTTCTTCTGTGCTTTAGGAGCCACAGGGTTCAGCTCACCAGCAAACAGAGCTATCACTTCCTCAGCTACAGGAACTTCTTTTGCTTGTAGCTTCTGAATGTATTTTATTAGCTGCAAGATGCAAGAAGCCTAAAAACAAATACAGAAGTGGTTTCAGAGTAATATTTAACAAGCTGAACCAAACAAATTGACTGAAGTCAACAGAAGGTGTTCATGAAGGGACTTAAGAGAAGCAGCCTAAACTGCAGATTTAGAGCAAATGTAAAAAATCCATATTAAGCTTCTCTTTTAGCTGGGTGCTTTTTGTGCCCTTAAGTGCCTGAATAATTTTAAAATTAAATTGTTTTGAGTGAAGATCTTGCTGGCAGCCTTCAGGATGGCATCAACTGCAATGAGATCAGGGCTTTGTCGCTGATAAGAACTTACAGAAAATGTGCACAGCCACAGAGAACCAGAGACCTGCTCCAAGGCTTGCCATGATAAATCCCAAAGTCATTTCATTCTCTTACCCTCTCCTGAACCTCCAGATCTGCGCTCTGCACAAACTGAGGCAGGCGTTCGATCATCAGCTGTGTAATTTCCTGGGCTGCCTCCTTTTCCCCAGCCTGCTCCTTCTGCTGCAGGATGGATGCATAGAGCTTCACCATGTTCTGCACGTAAACAGCCTGGATGTGGCCTGGCAGGGTCGTAACTTTGGGCCTCAACATTGCTTCCAGGGTTTGGTTTGCTTCCTCCAGGTGTCTGTAAGGACAGGATACACAGATGAAAGGTAAGCAAAAATAAAATCCAACAGGCAGTGCTTAATGCACAAAGGAATCTAGATCACAGCACTTTGTTTAAACAGATCTCATGCTCTTATCTGCTCACAACTAAATGGAAGATGCACAAAAAGTTACTGGACTATTACAAACTGAAAGCTAAAGTAGTTTCTAAGTAAAAATGTGATAACCCTAAAAAAAAAAAGAAAAAAAAAAAAGAGTATTTCCTTACTTCTTCAGCTGCCCTTTTATTTGTACAACTTTTTTTTTTTTTTAAGAAAACAAAGATCTGAGCTGTACCAGCTTTCCCCCAATATCACACCTACAGTGTGAATTTAAACTGGAGCCAGTGTTCAGAGTGGCAATTAGAAGGAGACACCAAATTAGCTGGTAAGAGGAGACTCCACTACCACACCTGTCCAATCTACCAGAATAAAAGCTGGGTAACAGCTACATCTGCACAAGCAAGAGACAAAAAACATCTGTTGAAGCTAAAAAAATATACTGGTACAAGAACAGCAAAAACTGTACTACTGTGGGCACCGAAAAATTTTGAGCAAAAAGATGACAACTTTTAATTTCCAGGAAAATGGGGCCCTGCAAAAACCTTTTAACAAGGGCAAAATAGGGAGGAGAGAAAGAACTAATTCAAACATGTTCATGATTAAGGAGTTCCTTCAACGTCTCAAGATCTAAGAGGTTATACCTACAATACCAGAAGGATCCAAAGCTGTTGGAGAGTGCCCAAAGGAGGGACACGGAGCTGGGGAAGGGCTGAGGAGCAGCTGAGGGCACTTGGCTCATTCAGCTGGAGCCCAGGAGACTGAGGGGAGGCTCCTGGGGGCTGCAGCTCCTGCCCAGGGCAGGCACAGGGGCAGGGGCTGAGCTCTGCTCTGGGACAGGGACAGGAGCCCAGCAAGGGCTGGAGCTGGGCCGGGCCTTGGCATGGAGCTCAGGGCAAGGTTCTGCCCCCCGAGGCTGCTGGGCACTGCCCAGGCTCCCCAGGGAATGGTGCCAAGGCTGCCAGAGCTCCAGGAGCTCCCAGGGCTGCTCAGGGTGGGGTTCTTGGGGTGCCTGTGCAGGGACAGGGGTTAAACTCAATGACCCCTGTGGATCCCTTCTGACTCAGGATATTCTAGGATTCTATGATGTACTACTATAGCTTCCTGCATGAGTGGGCAAGGCTGGACAGACTGGAAAAATGATCAGATAGTTAAAAATGTCTTGTCTAGAAAGAGCTGAGCAGTCGATAGTGTGAGGGAACAAGATAAAAACAACTCCTTTGGTGGCATTAGGGTACATACTCTAAACCCTCTCTCAAAACCACATTTCAGTGACCAAAAGCTTTGCCTAGAAGCTGCCCCTTGGAGCACAGCAGGCTGTGCCTGCACTTACTCAGAGAACTCCCCACAGATCCAGGCAGCAGCATAGAGCACCTCGCAGATGCCGTTCCTCTGGGTGTTGCTGGCGATGAGGTGGGCGTTGTCCAGCAGCATGGCCATCTGCGACACCGCGAACTTGCGGATGGCCTTCACTCTGATGGCCACGTCCAACATCTGCGCCGCGATCAGGTGCCCGTGCCTCGTGCCCTCCAGCCGGGTCAGCTCCACCAGGATGCTTATGTACCTATGGCAAAGGGATGGCTGGGCATCAGAGCACAACCCTGTAAGAGCCTAAATGAGGGGTGTGGGACTCCAGGCAGCTCTCCAAAATGCAGTTTATTGTATCCAAGAGTTACAGCAGGCCAGGGTGATAGGCAACAGAGCCTGTGCCCACAGCTGCCACAGGAGCTCCAGCTGCAGGCAGGCCTGGAGACCCTCATCCCACATTCAGGCTCTTACTAATGGTGCTGCACGTTGAGCGCCACTTGAGAGCCTAAATGAGGCATGTGGGACTCCAGGCAGCTCTCCAAAATGCATTTATTGTATCCAAGAGGTTCCAGCAGTCCAGGATCATGGGTGACAGAGCTGTGCCTACAGCTGTGAGCTCCAGCTGCAGGCAGGCCTGGAGACCCTCATCCCTCATTCAGGCTCTTACCAGTCCCTCTTACTAATGGTGCCCCATGTTGGGCGCCACTTGAGAGCCTAAATGAGGGATGTGGGACTCCAGGCTGCTCTCCAAAATGCAGTTTATTGTATCTAAGACATTCCAGCAGTCCAGGGTGGTGGGTGACAGAGCTGTGCCTACAGTGGCAGCTCCAGCTACAGGCAGGCCTGGAGATGCTTTGGTTTTACAATGCCATGTAAAAAGCATTTATATGCTTTTCTGTGCTGGGCATCTTAATACAGTAGAACCAATCTATACCTTAACTATTATCTATAGCCTATCATAACTACTATCATTACCATATTCATGTTACTGTTCTCCAATCAATAAAAGTCAGTACATTACAGTTTAAGCTAGAAGTTGTTTTTCAGTTTTCTTGCAGTGGAAAATTCTGAGACCTTTTTTCTACTTGCAACTTTGCTGACTTGTTTGCCTGTGCTATCTTTTTGCTTGGTAAAAAGATCTTGTTTCAGGTGGGTTTATCCTTTGCTCTAAGCCATAAATACCCCTTCTAACTAACACACCCTTTGCCTTCTTGGTTATCCAGTAAGACTGGCTCAGCAACTCTTTTCTTCTATATCAAAACTTGCTTCCAACTCTATTCCTTCATCAGACTCCACATTTAAAAATCTTTCTGCTAAACATACATATCTGTGAGACTTTCTTGTCAAACTTTCATCCTTCCCAACACAACCCTGCACTGTCTTTGTGATGAGCCCCAAGCTGGCAGCACTGACCATTCAAAGTTGGTGATGTACTGGTAATTGGACTGGCTGCAGATGTCAATGATTTTGGTGAGCAGCTCATCTCGGTACGTCGTCCCTTCGGCTTTATCCACGTGAATCATCAGTTTCTTCACAATCTCCATCAAGTTCTTCTTGGAGACCTGTTAAAGAGGTGGTGAAGGGTTCAACCACTTTCCTACACAGCCAAGTCCTTCCAGTTCCAGTAAAGCAGCTGCTGGATCTTTGCTGGACCCATATCATGTTAACAAGAAACCAGAACCATCTTTGTGGGCCCCAATCCAAAAATGAACCTGTTTAATACAGTTCAATATTTTTGTTAAAGAAGAGCCAGCTTTTTACAAGGTGTTTAAGAAAAGACTGGATGTGGCACTTAGTGCCATGGCCTGGCTGACAAATGGTGTTAGATCATAAGTTGGATTTGATAATCTCCAAGGTTTTTTCCAACCCAGCTGATTCTGTGAGGACCTTGCTGTGGGAGAGCTGAGGATCAGAATTACTATCAGCAATACAGAAATCCAAGAGAAAGTGACTCTTCTACTGCCAGATTAGCAAGTTTAAGAGTTTAAAACATTTTTGCTTATAAAGGAAACAAATTTAGGAATTATTAACATCCAATGGAATTGATTTCAAAATGGGTGATTTTCAACAGGGCCTGAACTGATAAACTCCATCCAGTCTGAATCAGAATTTTTAAAACCCTCATGCTGAGCCAGATATTTTACTTGTCCTAAGTAGGACTAGTAAAGGACTGCCAGAAAAGATACAGGAGTTGTTAGCAATAGTCTGCTGTGGAGTGGGCAGACAAAGTTGCATGTTTTCCATAATCATTATTTTCCTAAAGGGTCAGTGGGGCTGCTGAGGAAATAAAAGTAGGAACATACCATGCCATAGAGGAGATCTAAAGCTCTGAGTCGGATGGACTCATCTTTGTCATCCAAACATTGGAGAATGAGATCCTTGTGAGACTGAACTGACTTGGGGTGTGTTTTCAGGATTTTGGACATAGCTAACAGGCCCAGGTACTTCACTGTGAAAGACAAAATAAAACTTCTTTCCAAATATAGAAACACTGTTTTGGGCTGAGCATGATATCTTAAAGTTAAAAACTTCCCAGTATTCTTTGCAGTCACTAAAGTCAGTCAACACTCTTGCATTTTACTCTTATGCTCACTCTGCTGAAAATAGCTGTCACTGCTTTCCAAGCAGCCAGTCTATAAAAACAGAAATCCCAGAGCATGGAAAGAACTGGTTTAGATTTACAAGACCACAAACAGCAGTAATAATTGCTGTCATTTGTTTTTAAAAATATTATTATAAAGAAGTGCTCACCATCAAAAATTATTTCCATATTAAACGCCCCAGCAACTGTTTACAGCACACCAGGCACTACAACCCCTCTGTGGCTGCTGCAGCATCTCCCCAGTGCTTGGGGGCCAACAGCTCCATGAAGAAAGCACCATACTTACAGTTCTGGTCAGAATCTTCTATCAATATCCTCAACTTCTGCACACAAAGCTGGAAAAAAAAGACCACACTGTGTTTTTTACAGGTCTTTAATTAAAGTAAGTCTTCATGAAGTTTACTCAATACACAAGGAAGTATCTGACCAAGACCTGAGGTCTCTAGGTGAGAGGGTTTTGTTGCATTAACAGACTTCCAAACACAAGGACCATCTGTATGACTGTATTGATAGCAGGAAAAAAATAAAGAGTTGGGAAAACTCTCAAACTCTGCATTTTAGAGTGAATTAAGTAGGAAAATTTATATAGGGAATGCTTCAATCTGCAGGATTGTACAGTGAAGGGAGTTACTGCTGTAACTTCTGGCAGAGGAACACAATCCCATTTTCCCTGGCCCTTGGGATCCCCCAGCAGAGCAGAACAAGTCCCAAACCCAGGGTCCCACCTGGATGCTGGCGCTGTGGTTGGGCATCCCCGAGGACAGAGAGATCAGAACTGAAACAGAAGCACAAATTCCAGTCAGAATTTCTGTGCTGGGAGTGACTGCAACAACACCACCCAACAGCCCACACCCAGCTCAGCTCTCAGGGAAAGGTGCTAGATTATTGTTTGTCTGTTGGTCTGGACTTTTGGGGGGTCTGGAGGAAGGAGAGAAGGTTGTGACATGAACTTACAGTTTCATATACCATAACAGTAATAATAAGAGGGCAGGGAAAAAAGTGTAAAGGTGGAAAAAGCTGCACCAGCCAGGTCAAAGCTGCTCTTTTTTGCTCTTACTAGGGTTTATTTCACTGACATCACATAGCAGTCAAGGCTATTAATATGTCAGCAGCTACTGTACAGCTGAATTTTTAATTGTGCACTTTCCTAATGCAATGGGATGCAGCAATGGATCCTGGAGTTTAATGTGATTAGATTGGAGCTTTAATCAAGCCAGCCATTGTTGATTACATGGGACACTTGAGAGCTCTGGCAGCCCACAGCCCCACTGCAGAAAAGGTGGGCTCACCCTGGAAACTGCTGCTGGCACAGCTGTGCCTGAGCAGGTGCCAGTGCTGCCCTCTGGCCTTGCAGGGAAGCTGAGCTGGACTCTGTCACCTGCAGAGCTGGGAGGTGCCAGGTGCTCCTCTAGCACTTCAGGGCTCATTTGCTGGCTCTGAGTTTGACATCACCATGCCTGAGGTGTCCTGGGTGGGTGAATTCCCCCTCTGCCCACAGGATGACCCCACTGGATCTCAGTGAAGGCCACTCTCACCCACAATGGAATTCCCCTCTGTGCTATTCTCCCTCCCATCACGACACCTCATTTTCCTGAAGGAATAACAGTGAGTGACAGATCTCTCTTCCCTCTCTGAGCTGACCCAGCACAGAAAGTTCTGCACCATTATCCAAAGAACCCACAGGAGACAGACAGACCAACTGTGCATGTCAATAACCCTGAGCTCCACACTCTGATACTGCAGCCAAGCCTGAGCTGCAATACTGTGTTATCCCTTTTTGCCTTTGTTTTCTCTCACCCTCCCAGTTATGGAGTTCATCTCCCTTCCCCAGAAACTGAAACTGCCAATCAGTAATTCCAACTGCCTCCTCTAAGGAATTACACCCCATTTTTAAACTGCAAAGTTGCAAAATTAAAAAAACAAAAAGTCTGATCCATCATCACATAAGAGAACTTGGCAAAGAGACATCACTTGTTTTAATTCTATTGCTGCTGGTACATTTTGTAGTTGTAGCAACATTTAGGATCTGGCATATAAATAATCTCATTGTCTGTACCTGCCCTCAGCTTTCAGCAAACACAACACAGCTGTAGTGACTGTGCCTCACCCACTGACAACAAAGGATTTCAGCCCCACAGTAACACAAAGTTTGCCAGGAGACTTATTGCATTTTAGAATACATTATGTTAAAGAAAAAAAGGTTTACAGATGGTGTCAGTTGATAACAAAGTTCATCACGTTTTTTTTTCTAGGTTCCAAGTTTCAGTTCTCACCTGCTATTACTGTGTTCACACATTCATATAGGAGAGACATGGCTGAGGTGCTGAAACAGAAATCAGGTATATTAAATAAGGAATAAAGCAGCACATTTTGAAGAGTTGTCAGCACTATCTTGGAGCTAGTTAGCACCTTGAACTTCACAAGACATTGTCAATATTCTGCTCCATATCCCTTCAAACAGATGAAATGATTCTCACTTAAAAACTGTTGGGGGGAGGAATTTTTAAACAAATGTTTAAAAACTCAAAAATCTCCCTGGAAAAGCAGCAAGTAAGAGCACTGTGACACAAGGAATATGGAAGGAAGTGGCTACTCAAACTCCAGCACCAGTCACACAATACTGAAGCAATCTTGTCCAAGAATCAAATTAAATCCTCTGCCCAAGGTCAAAAACTCCTGACAAGGCAGATGGAGAAGCTCAAGTCTCTCTCCAAGCGAATGAGTCACGGCCCAGCAGCAGAGGACTGGGATGCAGGAACACACTTCCCATCCCTGGAAATCATCAACCCATTCCCAGGGCCTGATCTCCCCCAAAACTCAAATTCAAGGCTGCTTGTGCCAGCTGAACACACAGACAGAGCAGCTCTGAGGACTGCAGAGGTCCCTGCAAAGGCTGATCTCACAAGAGGGAACCAGGAACCTGCCAAGCCCCAAAGGAGCAGGTTCCAAGCACAGGGACACAGGGAAGGAGAACAGCTCCAGTGGCACAGTGATGCCCTGAGGGTCAGCTTGGGATGCTGGGAACCAAAACCACCACTTCTGCTCCCTGGGCACTTGGTGGGACAGCTCAGGGTGCTGTGACTCATTATGAGACCCAAAATGACTGAATGGAGACCAAGCCAAAGAGGATTCAGTCCCCACAACTCAGAATTACTGATGTGGGAGCTGGGATTGTCCATCTTCCTGCTTTTTCTGGTGGGTTGTACCTATTTGTTAGTGCTGACAACTTCCTGGAGGTACCTGCTAGTCTGTTCTGAGCCTGCCTTAAAGGAATATGAGGTTGGACAGAAATCCTCTGGCTGGAGCTGCTCTCAAGGCTACACAGATATCTGCTAAAACCTTGCTCTCTCACATGAAAGAAATCAACTTTTTCACTTAACAACTCCTGCATAAGATCACACTTCCTCTTCATAACAGGGAGAATCCATGTATTCCCCCAAGGCATCTATTTCCTGATTTCAGTTCAGAATTAGAACCACTACAAACCAGCAACACACAAGGGCCAAGGAAATAACTTCAACTTTATTTAATCTACATTTAGAACATATATATTGTAAGAACCTCTTTCAAAACACATCTGAGCTGCCAAATGCATGAGAAAGGGCTTTAATATATTCCTTGTCACGCTGCTTTGGTGGGTAAGGCACTCCTAAAAGTCAGGAATCAAATGTGTGAGGCAAATAGGAAAGGCAAATACACAGCTGAGCCTTTTTACACATCCTTCACAGTCATCTCTGGCTTGAAATGCAGTGAAAGGAAAGCAAATTGCTCCAATTTTCATCTATTCATTGGGGGAATTCATGCTGACAGTCAGACACCCAGAGATTTTCCTTTAAGGTATTTTACCCCACTCAGGTTTTCCAGAAACAACCCTTATCTAAGAATATCTTTTGATACTTGAAACCAATGTACCAAAAGTCAATAAAAAAATTATAGCATGCATCCTCACCCCAGCTACTGACCCAGCCACCAGGCCTGCCCCAGTCCTGACTGAACAAGGCAGGATCTGTCACACAAACCTGTGGATGAGGTTGGTCAGGGGCTCAATCAGTTTCTTTCCCAGTCTTGGTTCTAATGGAGTAAGAGCACCAAACTATCCAATGAGAAGAAAAGTGAGTTAATAGCTGCTTTTCAACAGCTTCAACACATTATGTAAATTACAGCTCACTGTATTTAAACCAAGCTATATTAACAGATTTTTCTCTTTGGTTACATTCACAAACATTAAAAGATATTCCTGGTTTCTTTTTATTCAGATTGAACGGTAACTATGCCTCCCAGCAAGAAATCCATTTTCACACCCAAAGTAATTTAATGAGAACTCTAATCCTGTAAACAAAAAGCAGAATACTTGCCAGTTTTATAATTTTAATGAGAACCCAATTATTGGTTGACGACGTCATCAGCTTGAAGAAGAGGGGGGCGAGGGAAAGGTAATTCTTGGGATTGCGTCGAGCCAGCTCACAAATCACATTGACTGCAGCAGACTGCACACCTGGGCAGAACAGGAGGGACAGCACAAATCTCATCAATGCCTTCATTGCAATTGAACTTTCTGGTGCAGAACCCCCACAGCAAAAGCAGCTGAAGCGTCAGACCTGTGTGTCCAATGGTTTGGCCTCATTCCCAAGCCTGAGGCAGTAAATACAGGGATGTAAAAGCAAACTGAGAAAGGGTTTTATTTAATTCTGGCTATTTTCTAATACAGCAGCAAGCCAGGTATCTGCTTTGGTCCAGCATGAGAAAAAACAGCACCCTGCCACATCCCTGTGTGCTTTTTCCCAAGCACCCCGCACATCCCTGTGTGTTTTTTCCCAAGCACCCTGCACATCCCTGTGTGCTTTTTCCCAAGCACCCTGCACATCCCTGTGTGCTTTTTCCCAAGCACCCTGCACATCCCTGTGTGTTTTTTCCCAAGCACCCTGCACATCCCTGTGTGTTTTTTCCCAAGCACCCTGCCACATCCCTGTGTGTTTTTTCCCAAGCACCCTGCCATATCCCTGTGTGTTTTTCCCCAAGCACACTGCCACATCCCTGTGTGCTTTTCCCCAAGCCCACTGCCACATCCCTGTGTGCTTTTCCCCAAGCCCACTGCCACATCCCTGTGTGCTTTTTCCCAAGCCCACTGCCACATCCCTGTGTGCTTTTTCCCAAGCACACTTCCACATCCCTGTGTGCTTTTTCCCAAGCCCACTGCCACATCCCTGTGTGCTTTTTCCCAAGCACACTGCCACATCCCTGTGTGCTTTTTCCCAAGCACACTGCCACATCCCTGTGTGCTTTTTCCCAAGCCCACTGCCACATCCCTGTGTGCTTTTTCCCAAGCACACTGCCACATCCCTGCCCTGGACTGTAGAGAGCTGGCTGTGAGACACAGACAACAGAATCAGCCACCAGAAAGTTTCCAATCACTCCTGATTTCTCTGATATGTATTCTTTACAAATGTTTAAATACAAAACAAAAATAATTCCTTAAGCAATCTGACTGGACATGTTCACTCCCTTCTCATTGCTCAGCCCCTGAGTTGTCAGTTTGGAATGTTTTAGTCTAGACAGGCTGGGTGTCCTAGCAGAGAGAAATCCTTCACTCCACAAAGCTCAACAGGCAATTTCTTCCTCTCTCTGCAGGTGAGGGATTTTGCTTTCTTTAATAACATTGTCCCTGGAAGAGAAATAATCCATGCCCACAATAAAACAGTTGGGAAATGCAATTAAATTTCTCTCTGTAATTGCAGATACAAATCAAGTGGAGATCAGATACACACCACACACGGAATTCCTAAAACAAGTGCAGTGAGGGAACAGCAGCACCTCCTAAAGACTGAGCAAAATTGTGAATTTCATACTGAGCAATTGCAGATTTCCTGTGCTGCTGCTGACCTGCACTGACACAGTCCTGAGGGGTCCAAAGAGCAGTCTGGACTCAAATAAATTAAAAATACACTAAGGAATGTTATATCATTTCAAGTGTGTCCACTGCAAGTCAACAGCTGCAGCTTGCTAAAAAAGCCACAAGTAGTAACAAAACCAGAACCCCAAACCCTGAAATCAACTGAAACATTTTCAATAGCTACGTTCAGTAAGCAACAAATCAGGAAACTTGAGGCTGCTTTGTCCATTAAGGTTTAACCCACTGATACATTTTCAGTAGCTTTGGGGTTGAAGAAATGGACATTTTAAAGAACATATTTTTAATATGGCAACACCCATCAAATCTCTCCTATGCTCAAACAGGGGAGGCAGTGCCCAAAAGATGATTACAGCATTTTGAATGAATTCTTCTCTCCACAAACTCTACAAGCACATGGACCTCCATGTGTGAGAGCAGAAGGAATTCACTAAAATCCACTCACCAGGGTCTGGATCTTCAAGTTTCTCTTTAAGGCGAGGAAATGCAGGACGGAGGGACTCTGGGTACTTCAAAAAAACTTTGTACATGATTAACACTGCCTTCTTCCTGATGTAAGGCTTTGTGTGAGACATCTGTGAAGGAAACAACTGCAGTCAGGCTCTGAGCACATCTGTGTTTCCAGAGCTCCTGTGCTGTCACCAAAGCTCTTCCTGGGAGACTCAAACTGCTTTTTGAACACTCAGCTTTGAGGCAAGAGCAAAATATTGTTGTTTATCACCAAAACCAATGGATGGATTTCAAAGTGATCCTCTTGATCTAAGTAAGATCTGTAAAAGCTCCCCAGAACCCCCACAAGAATGAAGCAGCAGGTTTCACATGTAGCAGTTGTAAATTTAAGATATTTACCAGATTTGAATAACTTCACATTCTATATAATTATAAAGTAAAGTTATTTCAACCTTATGAACTCACCAATGTCATGATGTCATTTGCCAAGTCCCTGGCAAGATCTGGAGTAACAAAACAGGACAAGCCAGTCAGTGCAACTCCAGTATCATACTGGTTAGGGCTACTCAGATCCTGAAAAAAGAGAAACACGCTCAAAAATTTAAGATCACACAGAATGTCAAGAAACAACTTCCTCAGAGTAGTTTTATATAATCAACATAAATGAAGCAGAGCTTCTTCTTCATGGGAATATTTATATATCAACTACTAACACCTGCTAAACTGCAGCCAGCCTGGGGTTTAATAATGAGTACAAAGAACCAAAATTAAACAAGAGATGGATGACTGCAATAAAAGTAATCAGAGAGATCATGCCTTGGTGGTGTTTTGGGAATGGAAATAGGTTTTAAACACTCATTACAGAATCACAAACATATTTAAAGTCCTAAAAAGCTGGTATTAAACACTAAGCCTGCTAAGTCCAATTCCAAGTGTGAATTTCACTGGGAACAAGCACTCTTGGTGAGTGGTGTTCCACCTCAATCTAGCAGGGAAATGAGATTCTTCTTCTCCCAAGCTGCTGGCAGCACCACAACTCCCAGTCCACCAAGACAGGACACAATTTCTGTGTGTGGAACACATTTATTGGTCAGGTTCCCTTGGATCTATTTGGAGTCAGTATCCTACCCAGCCCTCCTTAGTCTTTCAGGTCTTTCTAAGCTTAAGTCACCCATAGTAAAATGAATTTATGGGTATGTTCAAGTACAGACTATAAATTGTGTATCAGGAAACACCAACATGCAGCTGCACAGAGCATTCCCACATGGACTGCTGAATTCAGAGCCCACATTCACATGGATACTGAAGCTGCTTCAGGAGAGCTAAACATAGTCAGGCCTTTGGGGTTCTGTGCCATTTACATCTCATTTAAAAACCTGCTGCAGGTGGTGGGAAATTAGAGTCTGCTTTAAGAATAATGCAATTTACTTCTTAAGGAGCAAAAAACTGCAATTCATCCTGGCTCCAATGTATTTTTAGAACTGATAAATCCTTCAAATCTGAAGTTGATGGATCAATGAAACATGAAAATACAAAGATTTTTATCTTTTACATAAAAACTTGGGCACAAAGTGCAAGTAACCAGTGACTGAAATTCAGTAAAATAAAGAGTCCATAAAGACAATAGATATTCCCATTCAGCACAAAATAGTTCAAAAGATAAAAGGAAAAGCACTGGTTCTTTAGGAAGATACAGGGTAACATCCCACTGCTCTTTTTTAAGCAAGGAAAACACATTTTGGTTCTTTGTAAAAATGGTAAAAATGTAGGCAGATCTTGTACTGGATCATTCAAGTTTTAAAGCAGTGATACTTAAAAAATGAAAGTCAAGAGCTTAAAATAATATCTGTAACTTCAAGAATGGGAAAACTGTGCTGCAAACCAGTAACTCCAAGTGATCAAGCTCTATGAAAATGAATGCACATGTGGGTACATGAATGCAGAACAAAACTTTCCATACTCTCTTCACCATTTTTAGACCCAATTCTACCAGAGAAGTCAAAGTCTGATGTGGAATTGCAGACAAAAATATCCCTCCCAAGTAGAAGTGCTGTGGAGCCATGTCACTCCTGAACCACTGCTCATTTTACTTCAGGAATGGGGACATTTTTCCTGCCTTTTACATTCTTATAAGCACTGCCTAGAGAGCAGCAAAGTTATTTCTGTCCCCATTCTCAGTGCTGAACAAACAGAGCTGGTATGAGACAGCACAGGGAGGGATGTGCACAGTCCTGAGTGTCTCATTAATCCCTCTGCTTGTGGAATGACAGGAGACTGCAAATGGAGAATTCTACTGAAACACCTCTGTATTCCTCATGGAGAAACACTCAGAACAGATGTGAGAGTACAAGTAGGGAGAGAGTGCAAGAAGCAATGAAGAACTGAACATTTACCTTTCTGATCTGATTAGTTGTCAGCATAATGACATCAGTCCCTTCATGAAAGCACTGGGAGGCAGCCAGGTAACCAATGCGCTGGGAAAAGGCAGGGAGGAAAACAAGGCTTGTTCTTAAATCAATTTACACAATGTTCAACTTGAAAACAACTGGTGGCTTTATAAGCAATATTAAACAGGTGAGAGTAGGTTTTATAAGCAATATTAAACAGGTGAATGAGTAGGTTTGTATAACACAAGAGGCATCAGAGGGCTCCCCTAGAAATGGGGGTTTATATCAAAAAAGAGAAAGTTCAGACAAGTAATGTTCTACTGATAATTTATCTGTCTTAGGGATAAATAAAACCACCTCCACCTTCTCTATTTTGTTACAACACAGTTCAGTGACCACAAAGTGCAGAAATAAGGTAGGATTGTCTACTACAATTATTTTGTTTGTGTTGACTCCTGAGTTTCAGGTATAAAGCCCCACTAGGGAATAATTTCTTAGGAAGCAACATTCCACCCTGTTTGGTGAAAAAGGTCTGCAACAGAACAGAAAATAAATCTTTCATGAAAAATTATAATGCTATTACAGAATAAAAAATGCCTGGTACTAAGAATCTCAGGTGGTCTTCACATAAAAATACGCTGGCTTTTCACAAAAGGTAAAGGCCAGCTGCATTTACAGAGAACTCACCTTGAATGTAAACTTGGAAGCACTCATAACTTCAATAATGTTGAAAGCAGCCCAACTGATGTCATAGCCCAGCATCTGTAACTGTGAGCAGAGAAGCCAAGATAAACTTCTCAAATAAGAGACTCAAGGAAATAGGTCAAGACATGTCCCAAAATGGTTGATGCAACAGGAGTCTGAAAATGATACTGTAGGCATCACAGGTTTATGAGCAATGAACCACTCAGCACTGCCCCACCCACAGTAAGTAGAAGACATCACCAGTTTTCAACAGTTTGCACCAGTTCCAGGCTGCCCAGAGCAGCTGGGGCTGCCCCTGCATCCCTGGCAGTGCCCAAGGCCAGGCTGGGCAGGGCTGGGAGCAGCCTGGGACAGTGGGAGGTGTCCCTGCCATGGCAGGAGGAGGAGTTTTAAGGTCTCTTCAAATCCAAATCATTCTATGATTCTATGATAGGCAGTTATATAAGCACTGGTGTGAATGGTTTTCTTCTCTATTTTCTTTTAATAAAAACCATAACAGAGCCACAAAAAGAAATCTTTACCAAAATTTGTCTTCTTGTCAGCCAAGGACTGAGCAAAGAGAAACGAACCCAGTTTCAAGTGCTCATGTCACTATGTCATAAGAACCAATCCAGCTAAAAACAATTTATTTTAACTTGCTTGTTTTAAATGAGATTCATTTCCTGCCCCATCACAATTAAATCCAGTTGTACCAAACAGAGCAGGAACTGCAGCCTCTGATGTCAGAGCTGGGGCAGTGATGTCCCCACAGGCTGCACTCAGAGCAGGGAGGCAGAGCAGGCACCCAGAGCCAGGGCAGGCTCCAAACCAGCAGGGAAGGACAGAATGCAGTTCCATGGGACCATCAGGGCACTTACATAGGTCAGCTTGCAGACTGCGTTTGCCTTCACCGCGATGTTGTCCTGCTTCAGCTCCTGCTTGATCTCGTCGATGCACTGAGAGATGTATTTTGCCTGAGGAAAACAAACACAAATTTGAGCTCCTCCACCAGTTTCTCAAGTTTCCAGCATGTTGGTGGTGAGAAGCAGCAGAACTCCATTTGCAAGCATCAATCTCACACATACACACAATTTAGTAAGCACTTAATTCTGACAAAATTACTTATTAAAAAGAATCACAACTCTGTTACAAAACCCAAAGTATGAGATGCTTCTTTGGTGGCTGTCCCTTCTGCCTCTCCCTCACAATCACACCACTCACTCCCAAGCTCTAGATTCATAAATCTGCAACCATGAAGTTGTTCAATGAGACTGAGTAGGCAGAGGCCTGCACAAAAGCAGAGTTCAGCATTGCTGGCAAACTCCCTGTCCCCAGAGGGACGTCAGAGAACACCCGCTCCTTACGTGACAAGGACAAACTGCCACACTCTGCTCACAGCCCCCAAATGAGAGGGGACTGATGACAACAGCCCCTTTATGGACCTGCTGCCCATGATGACACTGTGGGTGTGCACCCACAACACAGGGACACAACACAAGGCTTGGATGGGACACAGGTGCTTCCTGGAGCCCCCCAGCCATGGAAAGCTCCATGGAAAGTCAGGAACTCCCTCTCTGGTTCTCAACTTCCATCAGCCCTATTGCCATTTACACATTTTGATAAATAACAGTTATTTCTATCAATTTCTCAGCAATTCAAAGAGCCAAATGTCACAATGTTTACATTTAAATATTGGTGCTTCACATCTTTCCAAGCAATCACATCTGTGCTTGTGGGAAGGATGTGGCAAACATGTGATTTAAAATTATCTGTACAGATTTTACTTTATACACAGAATTTGCTCAGCCAAAGATTCTTCCAGTTCACAATTAATTATTATTTTAGTACTGAAGGCATCTGCTACAGGAATAATGAAAATTTAAATGCAGAGAAATAATCTCTCTTTTCAAAGCCATGCATGCACCAGGGTATTTCACATTCCTAGCTGCCAGAGGAACCAGGTCAGAACCAGATTACCTAATCCCTGCCTGAATACCACCACCTTCCTCCAAAATGATATTTTCAGCACAGAAGTGTCTAGTGGCCTGACTTTAATCAACATTTTTTCCCCTTTACACTAATTTTTGGGCATTAATACAACCAGTTTTTAGTCTTTTACAAATGTCTGGAGTGACACAATTCAAGTCACAAAAGTTTGCTGGTAGAAACAGCAGGTGGAGAATGGATGGAAATCAGCCCAGGGGGAAGGACCTGGGGTGTTGGTGGGTGAGAGGCTCAGGCTGCCCCGGCCTTGGGCACTGAGCCAGAAACCCCCCCTGTGCTGGGCTGAGCCCCCAGCGTGGGCAGCAGGGCAGGGGGGGATTCTGCCCCTGTGCCCCTGTGCTCAGGTGAGACCCCACCTGCAGAGCTGCCCCAGCCCTGGGCACCAGCAGCAGGAGGACGTGGAGCTGCTGGAGCCAGGCCAGAGGAGGCACGGAGATGCTGCAAGGGCTGGAGCCCCTCTGCTCTGGAGCCAGCCTGGCACAGCTGGGGGAGCTCAGCAGACAATGAATGAATGAATTGAGGGAATCTAAGCTATTCCTGAATTCCTGTGTTTGGGATAGAAATACTGTCCTTAGAGTGGGAATTCTCATGCTAAAGGAGGGCACTGGAAACACCAAACAGCCCTGTCCTGTGTGCAGATCCCTTCTGCTCTCCTGGATACAGGTGAGTGGATTGCATCTGCCAAAACTGGAGATGGCATCACCCCCAAACACTTAACAACACAGTGTCCAGGTGACTTTACCCAGAAACAGACTTGGGATTGTAAACCCTTCACCTGAGAGTGATTCAGGTCCTGGCAACTCACACGGGAAGTTTAAACTCTTGAGTATAAACTAAAAAAAACCCCTTCTGAGGGTAGAAAATAAATACTTCATTAAAAATGCTGAAAGAGTGACTTACACAACATGCAACTGATCCACAAATATATTGTACTTGGCCTTGAATATTTTATGCTCACAGAGGAGCACTCTGGAACAGTGTCACAGAATCCTTCATTGTGTATCTTGTTGCCACATCCTGGGAGCAAGGCCCAGTGATGGCTCTCAAGGCAGAAGGACACTGACACAGGTTCTCAGTCTTTACATCCACAACCAAAAGCCTCACTTATTTCCCACTGCATCTATCCCCACACTACTCAAACATCAGCTTAATCTTCTGGCAACCTCTTCAGAGCTGAGCACAAACCACTGTGTGAGCAGGAGAGGTGGAAAAAACAGAGCACAGAGAAGTTCAGTAGTGCCCAGCCTGGCAGAGCTGAACTCAGGCTCCAGAGACACCAGCCCCAACATCCCACAGGCAAATCCCTGCCTAGCAGTTAGTCCAGCTTCTGGAAAAGCACATTACAGAACTGAAAAAAGGATTAGAGAGAGCAGAAAGAAGTCCTTCTGAAACAGCTGTACTTCAAATCCCAAAACACTCCAAGGAATGACAGGCACTATATATAGAAAGCTTTACAGGATCAGCAGGTATTAACTTTTTGTTAATCCTGTGCAGTGGCACTGCTGTGAATGAGCAATATGAGGAAAACTGATCTGTGCAGTCTCTCCTCAATGTGAAAGGCAAGCACCACACCCAGCTGGATCTGCTGCCACATCTCACACCCACACAACTGGGAGGGAACCTGCAGGGGGGAGCAGATCCTCAGTGGAGCTGGGGAAGCCTGACCTGGGCACAGACCCACACCCACAGGTCCCACTGCTGCTCACTGGGGTCACACCACACAGCAAAAGGGAGAACAACCACTCGATGCAATGAAAAAAATTCCAGTCACTAAGCAAGACCTAAATACTTGGAAGTAAAAACCATTTAACATTTACATTCTGACACAGCAAAAAAATCTGGGTATCTTGCCCAGCAGCGATTATGTCTTTGTAGAAATCCTTCAATACAGGAATTTCCTAGTGTGGTAATTAAAACCAAATATTTCCCAGGATATAAGTAGCTCTGTTTTTCCTTAAATGCTTTTGAGGTCCCATGAATCACAGAATCATTGAGGTTGGAAAAGCCCTCAAGGATCAACAAGTTCACCAGTTGTTAATCCAGCACTGCCATGTTCATCACTAAAACATGCCCCAAATGCCACATCCACACGTTTTTTGAACACTTCCAGGGATGGTGACTCCACCACTGCCCTGGGCAGCCCCTTCCAAAGCCTGACCACACCTCCTGTGCAGCAATTTTTCCTAACATCCAATCTAAAGCTCATCTGGTACAGCTTGAAGCAGTTTCCTCCTGTCCTGTCCCTTTGCTCCCTGCAAGCAGAGCCCGACCCCCCTGGCTGTCCCCTCCTGTCTGGCAGGAGCTGTGCAGAGCCACAAGGTCCCCCCTGAGCCTCCTTTGCTCCAGGCTGAGCCCCCCAGCTCCTCCTCATCACATTTGTGCTCCAGTCCCTGCTCTGGACATGCTCCAGCCCTTCAATGTGTTTCCTACATGAGGGGCCCAAACCTGAGCCCAGGATTCAAGACAGGGCTCAAGCAGTGCCCAGAGTTCATTTATGCTCCCAGTATTCATTACAATATCAATGTATTTCTTAGCTATTCATTCCTTCCTAATTCTGTGACAGTACAATTTGCAGTTTTGTGCTGATGGCTCACACACCCTGGCCACATCAGTGGACTGAGGAGCATTTCCAAGCTCCAACATTTACAGAGCTGTGTGCACCCATCCAGATGGCTGGGAGGGAGCCAGGCAATGCTCAGCAGCCCCTCGGGCAGAGCCATGAGGCACAGGAACCCTCCCAGGAGGAAGGGTGGGAGCAGGGGCAGAGCTGGAGGCTCTGAGGGCACAGACCAGGAGCTGAGCTCTATTCCTGCTAGGCTGCCAAGTGGGAAAGGAGCCTTCCCTGCCTCGGTGGAAGGGCTCCTTAATGAAATGCTGTAGCAACCACTCTGGTGACTGTTCTCTCTCCCAAGGAGCCTTACAGGAACATGCCCAAGCAGCCCAGCCAAAAGCCAAGTGCAGCCTGCAGATGTGAGAAGAGAGCACCCAAGGGAGCTGGGAGAACAGCACAGTCACAAGGGCATTTCTCAAAGTATGTCACCAACGAGATGCTGGAGTATTTTATACCCATTAACAAAATACACAAGCTGTTTCTTCAAACAAGCCCAAATTCCTCAAGAATTCCAAGATCTCACCTAGAAAATATGTGCATGTAAATGAATGTGAGTGGCTAAAATAAGAAAGGAGGCATCATGAATCAAATATACAGTCTCTTTGAAATGGAAGGAGGAAGGGGAGACTGGGTCATGGTAAGAAGCCAAAAATGCCATTTTATAGGATTTTTTATTTCCCAGCCATGTTTTTTGACTTAACTTTGAGAAACACTAAAGCTTTATTCCAAGCCAAGACAGAACTTGGGGTTTGCTGACAATTTCAGAGATGCTTGAGGAAGAGAAGTCTTTTGTGAGCAATCAGTATATGAAGTTTAAACAAGTCCCTAATCTGTACAACAATTACATCCCTAGGACATGTGACTCTCCATGCTGTACTTTCTGTCACTACCTGACAGAAACACACCAATGACTGGAATGGAGATCACTGCAGAACCTTGACATTAAATTTCATCATGTGAACTACTCATTTCCAGCAGTATTTAAGAAGTTGTATTTCATCTCAGCCATAAACCACCTTCTAAATTCATGAGAAGGCAAACTCCCATTCCTACCACTTTGGGTTGCAACCCAGCAAACCAAATGCACTTGATTTGAGATTTAAACCTCTCACTGCAACATCCAAGTGCTTCCATCCACATGAAAGAGCAAAACATCAGTAAACATTAGTTGTTATTTCTCTTGCACTTCCAGGGTTAAATACAGTGTTTTAAGGAAAGAATTATTAACAGTGAATGCCCCAAGGAGCAGGATATTTTCTGATATGTCTGAAACCACACCATGGTGAAACAGAAATGTTTGGAATACTTAGAACATAAAAATAAATATGCAAAAAATGTAACATTTCTTCTGTTTTAATCACTACAGGATTTATCATTTTTTGGTAGGACTTTGAGACAAACTCCATGAGATCACACTGAGACCATCACACAAGCACATGATGGTCTCACATGAGAGGAAGATGCCCACTGCTGCAACTCCTAACACAACCACCATGCCCAACACCAAAGGCACTCACACCCCAAAACACCTTGAGGAGCTGAAGGAACTTTCAGGTGTGTTTGTGCTCCAGGCAGCAGATGCCATTCACAGCACAGATCAGGTGCCTTGGAAAGAAGGCTGGGAAGGAATATTTATCACTTGTGAGGCTTCTCTCAAACCCCCCAAAGCAGCACTTGATGTCCAACAGCACTGAACCAGCCAGAGAACACCTCTAGTGCTTGCAGTGCCTGGACAGCATGGAATGAATCAACTGAAGTGACAGACAAGGGCATTAAAGGGCAAAATGTGCTGCTTTCTACTGACTTGGACACAGCATTAGAGATCAACATTACACATTAATGCCCCTAAAAATACTGTATTATTTAACTACTGTAGAAAAGGCTATTGGAGATAAACAACAGGACCTTTTGTTTAGGCTACTCCATGGCTGACAGACAGAATCCCAAGGCATGTGCTCCCACACATGCTCCTCACAAGTCACTTCACCAAAGCCATGGCAAAGCAGCTGAGAGCAGAACAAGGACCAGCAGTGAGTGGGGAGCTGCACAGTGCTCATCCTGCTGGCTCTGCACAGCCTCAGTCCAGCAGCACAGAGGGCTCTCAGCTGCAATAAAGGGCTCAGGAAACTGAAAGGCATTTTCAGCAAGCCAAGCTTATCTTTCACTCAGCTGCTGACAAACAGCATTGCTGTACATGTTTTAACCTGCCTTAGTTTTATCCATGAAGCTTTCCAGGGATTGACTGGCTCATCCTGAGGTAGGCTTAAGGTCCCAGCCCCGTGTTCTGAGTGACAACAGCAGAGCACGAGGTTCTGCTGGTTCATTTGCAGCAGACTTCTCGATTATTTATTAGAAACACGATGCATTACCCACTGCCCCTTGTCTGCTACAAGCACAGGGAGGTCACAAGACTCCTTGGCCAAACAACACAGAGCAAGGAATGCAAAAAGCAGGTTTACAGTTTTTTCTTTTGTTAATGTTTGCTGAAGTTAAACAAACCAACTGAGATCTGGAATGATCCATGCACACATCCATCCTAAAGTGACTCATAAGCCAATTAAAACCTTTGAACCTCATTGTAAAAAATCAGAGAAATGCTCTCTATGCAAGTACTGTGCACCAATTTCAGGGCAGATATCCAACCCCACACCAGCCACTACAGCCCCTTAAGGCACCACAGAAAAACACACAGGATCTTCTGAGCAGGGCTGGAACACAATGATTGGGTTGCAGCAAAGAAAAAGCTGTAGAGTTGCAGCTGCTTGTCCCAAGTGACTCCAGGCACCTGCAGCATCCCTCCAAGCACTGGGGTGTTCTGGTAGTCTCCCATGAACAGCTCCCCTTTGGTGGTTTACCCAGAGACAATTCAGGATTTCACACTGAAATGCCCACAGAAGGGCACTGATGCAGGAAGCTGGAGCTGCATGAGGCACCCTGGCCCCCTCCCAGGGGGGCAAGGCCAAGATCACTGCTGGCACCTTGGGAATCAGGAGAGTGGCAATCAGCAAGCCCCAAGAGCAGTAAATCAGCAAGCAGGCAGCAGCAGCAAGGGCCTAGAGATGTCCCTTCATTATCTCCAGTCTGATCAGTCACTTAATAGAAGCACATCTCCTGTCTGATCACAGTATGTGTTAATTTAATTGCACAGCAATTAAACAATCCTCAGGGGTCTGTGCTGTCTCAGCCATATCCGAGCAGACAACTTTTAAGCCTGGAGAGATGTCAGATAAAAGTGTTCATCTTTGCAAATACAAGATGTACCCAAAGTTTTATTTTTACATTACTGAGTAAAAAGCTATGTAAATGTTTTTGCAGTAGATTTTTCAACTTGCTTGTTCCAGACACCTCTGTGCAGTTTCAGGCTCTGATAAAGGCAGGCTTCATCAAAGCACGTGCTTTGCTGGATGCAGAGGAAGCAGTCACTTCCTCCTGGGAAACTAAAGTAGCTATTGTTGCTGAGACTCAGATGACTGAAGTAGTTCAGAGAGAAACCAAAAAAAGATGCTTAATGACGCATTAATATCAAATAAAAATGTAACACTGGAAGTACTACAAAGCTCTAACACTGATTCATGCACAGCTGTGAGTACTGTGCAGTTATGGAAAGGTAAGGAGGACAATGAAAAAGATGGTTCATGGCCATTCCTGACTTCTTAAATTCAGCACAAATATTTGTGCAATTAAAGTAAGTTTGTTCACCTCCTCCCTGCTGTACAATCACAGCACTCACACTAAATCAACATCCACTCTCAAGGCTGAAGCTGATTAGCACAGTGATGCACTTGGGGCAATACATTTTATACAGCTTTGCCATAGACTGAGCCAACCAGAAGAAAGTTTCACCATTCCCACATTGACACCTCCCTCCATTTATACAGCTTCCAACACAGGAATTTCTCAATAGAAGGTGTCAGGTTTGAACACCTAGGTCATAATGGAAATAATAATAATAATAAAAAAAAAACCAGCTAATCCAAAACCCAGCACTCAGCCATGAGGTTTACAAACTGCTCAGCCTGCTGGGCAGTGACTGAGGTGGGGCTGGCAGGAACCAAACATTTCTAATACCCAGTTACACCCAGGATTCAACAGGGCTCACTTACTTCAGTTACTTTCAACATTTGCTTCTTGTTTAAAAAAAACCCTCAATCACCTTTCTGAGCTACTAAAACTACCACCACCAATGTTATTTTCTGCAGTTTTTACTCTATTCAAATATTTTTATGCTTCCTGACACCTGGATTTTAGCAGACTCCCCCTGAGATGATGAAGCATTTCAATTTCTCAGGGTGAATGATCAGCAGTTTTTAATAATCCAATGAACACAAATGCTTCCTTGTAAGCAGCCCCATGACTTGGTTCTTTCTGGTGCTGCCATGTAACGCTGCCCTTCACAGGGCACCAGGAACAGGGTGTTCTCCCAAGGGCACTTCCAAGTGAAAAACCTAAAGGTGCTGTCTGTACAAAAATGCCATCACTAACCCCCACTGTGGAGGAAGAGGTTTTCAGTCACTTTCATGGACGCTGATGGAAAGAAACCACAAAAACCCCATTTTGTGCACTCAGCAGCAGGACAAAGATCTGCAACAAAAAGCACCAAACAAACAACTCCTTGCAGTTGATCACAGTGCAGAAATGCAATCTGTATCCATATTTTACTTTGATTTCTCTGGCTGTTTTTCCCCTGGCCTCACTAAAGGAACAGTGGATGGTCACTCCATTTCTTAGGTACCAGCCAGCTCTTCCTCTCCCCTGGCCCTGCCTAGGCACAATATTTACTCCCACATGTGCCAGCACAGATCTGTCTGGAGCATTTCAAACCCTCAGCAGAGGCAGCTCTAAAACGCTCAGGACTGGGAACAAAGCTATTATCCCCACTCATGCCACAGTCAATTAAGTAATATTTAATACAGGAGAAAGCAAGAAGCTAATGAAAGGCAGCACTAATGCAAAGCCTCAGCTGCTCCTGCCTGTAATCACAGGAGAGCACTGCCCACATCTTGGCTCGTGTGCCATGCCCCAGGCCCTCTGTGACTGTGACACAGCAGGTAAGGCAGGACACTCACACCGGGCCCTGCAGGCCAGTCCCAGACTGGAGTGAGGTCCTTATCCAGCCCCCTTTGTGTATTGTTTCTGCTTCCGACTTTGTCTTTTGCAGTGATTCACACACACCAAGAATTAACAATAGCAACTGTAGATGCACTTGGAAGTGGGTGGAATAATGAGCTGCCTTCAAAGATACCAACATGTACATGACACCCAGCAAGTGAGGGAGCAGCAGTGCCTGAAAGAGCTGCCTGTCATCAATGAACTGCACTGCCCAGCAGTTGCTCTGCTCTGTTCTGTCAGGCACCAACAAGCTTTAGCATTCCTCAAAACTCCCTGATTATGTTCCATCCCACGTCCTTGACCAGCAAATACCAATACTGCACCAGGGGCTGAGGCCAGGCTGGCAGAAGCCACAGCACGAGAAGGCCTTCAGCCTTCTGAGCCCAGAAGAGTTTTGGGATGTGAAAAGATTCCTCAAAACTCCCCACATCATTTCATCTGAAAATGTGTCAGAGAAGAAGCTGGAAGTCAGCAGTGGAACACAGCAGCCCTTTATTGAGAGGAAAAAGCTTTTTTAACAACACAAGTGGCCTGTCCTCAGGTACCACTCAGTGAGCAGCAAGGGGCCACTGGCAGGTTGGAAAGCCCAGGCTGACAGTGAATCAGACATTTCACACACAATGCTGCTCCCATTTAGCATTATATTGGTAACTGAAGTTTTTTTTCCCAACCAGCAGCACTGAGTGCTCCTTTCTTCCAAAACAGTTTAAGTGTAAACCAGCAATGAGATACTTCTCACCCAACACCAGAGACAGGAAAAGGTGAATTTTTCAGTATGATTTTTCCTGAAAGTATCAATTACCAAAACCACGAAGGCACACACAGCAGAGTCTCTGAGAAAACAGGGGGACAATCTTCTCATGTTATAAGAGAAGTGCACAGGTATTTAGTACAGGACTTTTTAAAACCCCTTCTCTCTCTTTAAGTGTCCTGCAGTAAATCAAAGACACCTGAAACAGAAGGCTACTGTCTGAATGAGCTAAGCACACTCATTAATACCTGTTTCTGTTACTTAATAATTTCAGTTTTCTAAAGGAACATCTCACATCAGCATCTGACAGGAGCTTCCTTGTTGGGAAAAGTAAACTTTTAATGGTGAATGAAAAACACTGTGCAAGGGCCAAACAGCATCAAAGAAATATCCTGTCCCTTACTGCACATTTAGGAGAACAGATATAATTTATCAGTTTGAACAGATATAATTTATTAGTTTGCTGCTAAATGGGAGCAGCATTGTGTGTCATGCTGTGAAATGTCTGATTTACTGTCAGCCTGGGCTTTCCAACCTGCCAGTGGCCCCTTGCTGCTCACTGAATGGTACCTGAGGACAGGCCACTTGTGTTGTTAAAAAAGCTTTTTCCTCTCAGTAAAGGGCTGCTGTGTTCCACTGCTGACTTCCAGCTTCTTCTCTGACACATTTTCAGATGAAATGATGGGGAGTTTTGAGGAATCTTTTCACATCCCAAAACTATCTTGGCAAAAATCCAGTATATTTTAACAGCCTATGGTACAAGGCATTCCTCTCCTGAGCATGCTGAGGAGCAGATCCTGAAGCAGTAGGCACAAAGTAGAAGTTACTCCACGGCATACAAAAACACCTAAAAACTGCTGAAAACCACCACTTCCATTAGCAAAAGCATCCCTTTTCCAAATGCAAGGGAGAGAATGAGGTATTGGAAGTGAAAAGTCAGGCAAACGCAGTAGGATCAAGTCTGGCTTTGAACTGGCCCTGGGAAACAGCACAGGAACGAGAGCATCTGTTGGAAAGTAAACACAAGGTGTCAGAGCTGGGAGGGAGCTCCTGCTGCTCTGCCACCTCATGCCCTGCACACAGCACTGAGCCTGCAGCAGGAGCAGCAGCTCCAGCACGCCCCAGAACACCAGAAATGGGCACAGGGAGTGTGCACAGAGCAGGGACTGCCTTACCCACCTCCCCCTCCTGCCTCACATCCTTAGGGGCCTCCATCCCTTCAGTTCCAGTGTTTTAAACTCGAAATAAATGGGTCACACAATGGAAATGCCTCCAACAGGGAATCAACACGCTGCAGAGGGGCTGTGAGCCCCAGGGCCAGGCAGCTTCCAGCACTGCCAGCTCCTCTAAAGAGCTGAGGAACACAAAAAACTCCTCAATGAAGAGATGTGGCCTGCTCTGACTTCAGGACACAGCCTGGGGTGTGAGATTTAGGCTCACAGCAACATAGGAAGAACACAAACCCACCAAGCAAGAAGACAGCGGGGCTGTCCAAGAGCTGCAGTGAGAAAGCCACTGTGAACTGGGGTGCCAGGCACTGGTACAGCCTCGATGGGCTGTGAAATACCAAATATGCTCATGTGGTACCTGCATAAGGACTGGAAAGGAATCAAACTTTCCATCTCAGATCTACCAGGAGAGACTGCCCAGAGGCATGAGGGAATAAGTGATGGCAGATTTTTCCATGGGATTAAATTCCAAAACACAAAACCCAAGACATGGAAATAAACTAACCTCCTGCAAAAAGCACAAGTAAATCACAAGTCCAAATAACAATCTTGCCTTCATTTCCCTTCATATCATTGCTATTTAACAACCACAGTAGCTTCTACCCAGAGACAACTCTTCCTGGAGAAACTCCTGTTGAGCCAAGACCAATAGCCAATATCCTCCCCACTAAAGCACACTGTTTGTTTTAAACAAATTTGCTTTTCTGAACAGGATGGAGTGTCTGTCTTAGGCTTAGACCCTTATCTTGAGACACACAAATATTGCTTGAACTACAGCACTGGAGCAACATTCAACAGATACAATGAACAATGGAAACACTGTAGGGAAAAGAGGAAGAATTTTTGCAGCTAGTTCCTCTAAAACAGCCTTCTGATTTTGTAACATCACCTGAAAATTAGCCAATGTCCCTGGCCACTGCCTGGAAGCACTGAATCCACACCCAAAAGCTCCACAGCAGGTTTACAGCTCTCTCCAGCTGAGCCAGGAACAGGAACAGTCCTGTGCTGTTTGCAGCCACTCTCTGGAATTAAGACAAATGTTTGAAGGATTCCCAAACACACAGGTTTTACCAGAGCAATGTCTTCATCAGCTGAACACATCCTGGTTTGGGTTTTGATTTTTGCTGTGCTCGTGAGCCTATGAAAAGGAATCATCCCTGTAGTTATCTATTTCAAAACCTCACCATTTGTACTCCAAACAGAAGAGTTTAAAATCCCATCATGCTGCAGCCCAGCTGTTCTGAGACAACATATTGCTCTGACCTCAGTGAATCCCAGAGTGTGCACAGATCCCAGTAACAGCTTCCTACAAGTACACAGAGCCCTACAAAATTGTCCAAGGACTGTTGTTTCCTAACTCCAAAGGGCACCAAAGCCAATGCATTTTAACAATTTCTTGTCACAGATTAGAACAAACTCAGTGTGGCTCTTAATTCTCTTTGTGAAGCTGTTTGTCACAAAATTATTTCAGAAAGAATATTCAATTTTTCTCAAAGAACTGGTGCCACAAAGGCCTGGACCTTCACCAGAGGGATCCTCAGGGTTTTGAAACACATTCTGTCCTATGCACAAAGGAATAAAGCAGATTTACTAAAAGCAGCACAACACACTGGAGGGCTCCATAAGAACACTGCTGACCAGATCCTGCTCTGGCAGAACACACTAAGCTCATAAATTCCATACAAATTTCCTGTTGCTACTTCGTGGTGTTTCCCACATTTTTCAGGGCACTGCACAGCAGCCCTGCCTTCCTCTGCCACCAAACCAATACCATAAATGTAACATATGCTGAAATAAATTGGATTCAATCATCCTGGTGGGTCCCTTCCAACTCAGCCTATTCTGTTAAAAACAGAAAATTCCCAGGTATGCCCACTACCAAACAACCCCTTGTCCTGTGCACAAGCAGCTTCACAGAAATTTTGGAAGTTATATTTTGTGTTTCAGTTCAACAGCACCAGCAAGGAAGATCAGTTTTCCTAGTAAAGTTCTTCATTTAGTTACATGTTTACAACTTTGCAGCTTTTGATAGCTGATACTGACTCCACAGCCACCCCCCAACAAAGCAGCAAAGCCCAGCTGTTAGACCAACATTAGGAAAGCTTCTCATGAGTTACTTGAAGATGAACATAAATGACATTGGGCCCGTTACTTCTCAATTACCGTGTGACACTTGACTGTGGAGTCTCACATAACACGTTCTTGATGACTAATTATTTCACCTATACTAATTTCCTGATCACGTGCTTCTCACACAAGAGTGGATAACAGGCCAGCACGAAGAACTGATTGCTGCCTAGAAAAGCTCTGAGAGAAGGACATTTTAGTCAGGAGATCCTTAACATGAATGGTCTGAAAGCTGAATTAGGAGCTTACTTCTCCTGTATAACAGCTTCAGGGTGAAGAACACCTAGCTGACTACAGCACGTGACTGTAGGGCTGGAGAGGAAGGAATTCCTCGATATTATTTCTCTGTAACAATCACGTATACATTTGCGTGTAGATATATTTTTATATATATCCATATGTATATCACTGATCTTATCACCACAACACGCTGAATGGAAAGGTGAGCACCAAGCACGACCCTCCCTTATTAACTCTCCTGCTCTCACCCAGCCTGTCCCTCCTACCCCACACCCCAGCGTCACCTTCCTCGTTCTGACTCCCGCTTCCCCCTTCCCAAACCAACATTCCCTTCCCAGACATGGCCCCGGCGGGCAGCGGTGACATCCCCGGGCCGGAGCGCGGGGAAGGCTCCCCTCACCTCATCCTCCTTGTGATTGCGGATGCCGCGCACCAGGTCCTGCAGGTTCTTGTCAAACATACGGTCGATGCTGCCCTTCACCATCTTCAGCGCCATGGCGGCGGCGGCGGCGGGGCCTGCGCCGGGCTGAGGGGCCGGGCCCGGCCGGGGGGGCCGCCGCGGTGCTACTGCCGCTCGAGCCGGGTGAGAGCAGCGGTGCCGGGGCGCTCACATGCCGAGGGGAGCGGGAGGGCACGGGCGGAGCTGCCCTGGAGGACGGGCGGGCACGGGCGACCCCGGCCGCGGGCACAGCTCCAGGCGGCGCTGGGGATCCGGCACCGACAAAATGGCGGCCGGTCAGCTGAGGGCTCGGCCACGCCCCCGACATGGCCACGCCCCGACCGACCGGCCACGCCCCCGGGCCAACACGATCCGCTGTGCCGCTTTCCAGCCCCGCCCACTCCGTCCGGGCAGCGTCTCCGTCTGGCCACGCACCCGGAACGGCCCCGCCCACCTCGCCGCTCTCCAGCCACGCCCCAATTATCTTGGACACGCCTCCAAATGTCTGGACACGCCCTCTGACCACGCCCCTGCCCCATCTGCCCGCCTCCCTGGTCTCCAGACACGCCCCCTCCCTCTTTGGCCACGCCTTTTATCCCATCTCACTGCTGCTCTCCAGCCCCGCCTACCCCGCTCAGACCACGCCTCTCGACTCTGACCGCGCCCCGAGCCCGCCCCCTTCCGCAAGGCCGCGCCCACCAACTCGTGTAGGCCCCGCCCACTCGCCCCTCAGGCGGCTGCAGGCCCGGGAGAAGGATCCTGCCCCTCTCATCCCATGGGATGGAAACAACATTGGAAACAACAAACAGCTGTAAACACACGAGAAAACCCCAACCCTGGAAGCGCTTGGAGCAAACACTGAGTATTTAGTGAGCTGCTGGACCTGAACTGGGGGCCAAGAGGCTGTGGGATCCCGGGCTGTGTTAGGAAGAGCATCGGTGGTAGGACATGGCAGCTGATCCTGGCCCTTCCTTAGCCCTGCTGGGGCTCAGCTGGATGCTGTGTCCAGCTCTGGGCTCCTTGGGATCAGCGAGACGTGGAGTGGGCCCGTGGGAGCTGTGGACATGATGAAGGGACTGGAGCATCTCTCGTACGAGGAAGGCTGGGGCTGTTCGGCCTCCAGAGCAGACCCAGCTGAGAGGGGCCCTCAGCCCTGTGTGCCTGAGGGAGGCTCAGAGCAGGGCCCGGCCTCTGCCCTGTGGAGCCCAGCAGTGGCACCAGAGGAACTGGCAGGAACACATGCCCAGGAACTTCCACCTGGACGTCAGGCGGAACTTTGCTGTGCAGGTGACCAAGCACTGAACAGACTGCCCAGGGAAAGTGTGGGGCATCCCTCACTGGGAACATTCCAGAACCATCTGGACACAATCCTGTGCCCTGTGCTCTGGGATAGCCCTGCCGGAGCAGGAGGGTAGGAGCGGATGGCCCGGTGTGGTCACTCAAACTTGAATTATTCTGGGGTTCATCCCCCCACGCCCCGCGACAGCCGCGTCACTGCTGCCACTGCTGCCACTGTCCCAGCACTGGCCACGCCCCCAAACCGGGCCATGCCCCTGAACTGGCCACGCCCCCAGCCGGGCGCTCCCGCGGGTCCCACGTGGCAGCGCGGGCGCGCGCGGCGGGGAGGCGCGTGGGGACCGGGGTCCTTCCGTGGGAATGGGGGTCCCCCCGTGGGAATGGGGGTCCCTCCGTGAGGATGGAGGTCCTTCCATGAGGGTGGGTGTCCTCCCGTGGGGACAGGATCCCTCCGAAGGGAGAAGGGGCCGTCATTGGGGATGGGGGTCTCTCCATGGGGATGGGGGTCCCTTTGTGGGCCTGAGGGTCCTTTCTAAGGCTGAGAGTTCCTGCATGGGGCCGGGGGTCACTCCATGGGGCTGGGGAACTCTCCATAAGGATGGAGACACCTCCATGGGTCTGCAGGTCCTTTCTGGGGCTGAGAGTCCCCCCATGGGGTCAGGTGTACCTCCATAGGGATGGGGATCCCTCCATGGGGCTGCAGGTCCCTCCATGGGGATGGGGATCCTTCCATGGGTCTGCAGGTCCTTTCTGGGGCTAAGAGTCCCCCCGTGGGGTCAGGTGTATCTTCATAGGGATGGGGAAGCTGCAGGTCCCTCCATGGGGATGGGGATCCTTCCATGGGTCTGCAGGTCCTTTCTGGGGCTAAGAGTCCCCCTGTGGGGTCAGGTGTACCTTCATAGGGATGGGGGAGCTGCAGGTCCCTCCATGGGGTGGGGGTCCCATAGAGTGGGGCTGGCAGAGCTCCAGCTCTTCCCTCTGCCCGTGGGTGTCAGCATTGGCTGCACAGCCAAGAGAGACAAATTTTGGGTCATTTTTTATTGGGGATGCAGCTCCACAGGCTGCCACACCTGAGCACCCACTAAACACTGTCACCCACTGCCCCAGGTGACCAGTGTCAGTGTGGGAGAGCTGTGACAGGTGACAGGTGACATGATGTGTGGAACTTTGTGGGTGTCCCCATGCATGTGGGCACAGAGTGGGCAGTGGTTTGGTGTCCCTGTGACCACAGCTTGTCCTCTACCCGTGTGCCAAACACCCCTGAACGAGCCCCTACCCATGGATGACATGGCCCCACTGCAGGTGGGTGGTGACAGGGACCAGGAGAGGGTAAACAAAATGTGCAGGGGCTGCTTTCCCACCCCACCTTCATCTCAAGAGCAGGATTCCAGCATCAGGGAAAGGAGGGAACCAAAGAGAAAGGAGCTTGCAAACAAAAAGGAGACATGACCTTGCCAAGATCCACCTGGGATTCTGAGCTGCTGCACATCAGGGGAAGGAAAAGGATTTCTCTTGCTCTCAATGTTTTCCCCTTTGTTCTCTGCCTTCAGCCTGGGCTTTGCAGGCTGTTGGTGTTGGCCCAGGGGCAGAGAGAGGAGCCCAGCTCAGGGGTTGTGTTGGTTTTATTCAGAAATAGCTGCACACATCAGCCCCTCTGCAGGAGGTTTCCCTTTTGAAGGGAAAAAGTCAAAGGGAGGAGTTGTGTTTGCTGGAGTCCTCATGGTATGGAGAACATCCAGCTGCCAGGCTGAGGCTGTGGTTGGGAAGGGCTGGCTGTGCCCAGCTGTGCTGTCACTGTCCCCACACTGTCCCCACACTGTCCCCACACTGTCCCCACACTGTCCCCACACTGTCCCCCTGCCTCTGACTGGGCTGCTCTCTGAGGGGATCCCCAAAAACCTTGTGAAAATCCCCTGTTTTAACCCAGCCTTTGCAGCGGAGCTCAGCCACTGTCACACTGTCACATAGTCACACTATCACATTGTCACACTGTCACTTTGTCACATTGTCACTTTGTCACAGCCCCAGGCAGGGAAGCCCAGGCTGGGAGATGCAGCACCCCGAGGTGTGGGGAACATCTCCTACAGATGGGTTTGGACTCAAGACTTGATCCCTCCCAACTGAATTTCCACGGATTTCTTTTCCTGAGGCAGCCTGACTTAGTTCAGCCTTAAGAATTGTATTTGGGACACAATTGACTTTTTCACTCTTCCTGTGAATGCTGAAGGGTTTGGAATCCCCTTATGATCACCTTTAATTAACAGCATTGCTTTAAACCTAATTGCTGCCATCGGTGATACCTAAATCTTAAAATTCTCAGCTTTTGTCTTTCCCAGCTTTTGTCTTTCCCAGTTTTTGCAGCTCAGATATTTTTATTATTATTTTTTTAATAAATTACGCCACCTCCTGTTTTCTCTGCTGCACTTACACAGGCAGCATTTCCAGGGAAGGAATTTTCCCTCTCCAGCCGCTGAGAGAGTATCCCTAAGGAATGCTGTGCCTTGGGAGAGCTCTGCTGAGTTCCACAAAACACAATCCCTACCATCACATCCCCGATGGAGCTGGCTCTGAGCTGCTTGTTTGGTTTCCCCCGTGGCAATGCTTCCAAGAGCTTTCTCCCCATTCCTGGCACTCAAAGCACTCTGTGGGTTTCACACCCCAATGATGTTTAAGAGGATGTACTTGGTTATGTTAATTGTGATTTTTATGTAAATCACAAGGAAAGACACATGGAATTGAAGGAAAGAAACATGAAATTGGGGCTGTTCAGCCTCCAAGGGTCCAGCCAGGGTTCCCATGACAGGATGTCTATTTTGGAGTGCTCCTTTGGGGTGTTTCATGCCTGGGTACCCATATTGGGATGCCTGTGTTGGAATGTCCTTGCCAGGAACCCCATGCCAGGATGCCCTTTTTGGGGCGTCCTTTATGGGACACTCAGGATGGGGTGACCGAGCCAGGGTGCCCTGTCCCCAGGTGACAATACTGGGGTACCCGTTTTGGGGTGCCCATATTGACGTCCCCCATGTTGCAGTCCCCATGCTGAGGTGTCTGTGACAGGATACCTATTTCGGGATGCCCCTTTTGGGGTGCTTACATTGGGGTGTCCCATGCCTGGGTACCCATATTGGGATGCCTGTGTTAGAGTGTCCTTGCCAGGAATCCCATGCCAGGATGCCCTTTTTGGAGTGGCCTTTATGGGACACTCAGGATGGGGTGACTGAGCCAGGGTGCCCTGTCCCCAGGTGACAATACTGGGGTACCCGTTTTGGGATGCCCATATTGGGGTGCCCCATGTTGCAGTCCCCATGCTGAGGTGTCTGTGACAGGATACCTATTTCGGGATGCCCCTTTTGGGGTGTCCTTTATGGGACACTCAGGATGGGGTGACCGAGCCAGGGTGCCCTGTCCCCAGGTGACAATACTGGGGTACCCGTTTTGGGGTGCCCATATTGGGGTGCCCCATGTTGCAGTCCCCATGCTGAGGTGTCTGTGACAGAATGCCCATTTTGGGGTGCCCATTTTGGGGTGCTTACAGTGGGGTACCCCATGCTTGGGTGCCCATATTGGGGTACCTCTGCTGGAGTGTCTTTGCTGGGATGGCCGTGTCAAAATGCCCTTTTTGAGGTGTCCCATGTAGGGTTGTCCTTGATGCCCAGGATGGTGTGACTGTGCCAGGGTGTCCTGGGGACAATAGTGGAGTGTCCAAATTGAGCCCATACTGCAGTCCCCATGCAGAGGTGTCTGTGACAGGATGCCCATTTTGGGGTGCCCGTTCTGGAGTACCCATATTGGGGCACTCCCATACTGCAGTCCTTATGCCAAGGTATCTGTGACAGGATGCCCATTTTGAGGTGCCAGTTTCAGGGTGAATCACGCTGGGGTGCCCCATGCCCCAGTGTCCATATTGGGGTGCTCATACTGGGGTACCTGTGTTGGAATGTGTTTACCTGGGTGCCCTTTTTGGGGTGCCCCTATTGGGACGCCCATATCCGGATGCTCCATGCCAGGGTGCCCTTTTTGGGGTGCTCCTATTGGGGTCCCATATCCAGGTGCCCCATGCCAGGGTGCCCGTGGTAGGGTGCCCCCATTGGGGTGCCTATATCCAGATGCCCCATGCCGGGGTGCCCCTTTTGGGGTGCCCATATCCAGATGCCCCATTCATGGGTGCCCTTTTCGGGGTGCCCCTATGGGATGCCCATATCCAGATGCTCGTTTTGTGGTGCCCCTATTGGGGTCCCATATCCAGATGCCCCATTCCGGAGTGCCCGTTTTGGGGTGCCCATATCCAGATGCCCCATTCCGGAGTGCCCGTTTTGGGGTGCCCATATCCAGATGCTCCATGCCAGGGTGCCCTTTTTGGGGTGCCCCTATTCGGATGCCCATATCCAGATGCCCCATTCCGGGATGCCCTTTTTGGAGTCCCTCATGCGGGGTGCCCTGTCCTGGGGTGCCGCTGTCGGGGTGTCCGCGGTGCCGGGCACAGACCCCGCTCCGCCGGTCCCTGCTCGTCCCCGCGAGGTGGCGCCTGCGGCCCGGGAGAGCCGGGGGGACACGGCGGGACCTGCCCGGGCTGGGGACACGCGTGGGGGACCTGTGTCATCAGGGGCAGGGCTGTAGCCTTTAGGGGGATATGGGGGGCGATGGACGCCCCGTGTTTGGGTGATGGGTGCACTGTGGCTGGATGGGGCGCTGGGTTCCCCATCGGGCACCCGGTGTGGGTGACGGGTGCCCCGTGTGTGCTGCTGGGGTGACGCCTCTGTGGTGTCTGGTTGAGGGTGATGGGTGCCCCACATTCGGGTGGAGGTGATGGGTGCTCACATTTAGATTAAGGGTGACCCAAATATGTTCCCACCCCCACATTAGGGTGTGGGTGACGATGAGCTGTGGAGTGGGGCGCGGGGGCAGCCGGTGTCCCCGCGGGCCAGGCACGGGCCGGGACACGTGGCCAGCCGGCGCTGCGGGGACAAGGGACCCATTCAGGAGGCTCCGTGAGCCGCGGCTGCCTTGGGGCACTGCGGGTCCCGGGCGGGTGACTCGGGTCTGGCACCGCTGCACGGGCAGCTGGCACGGTCCCCTCGCCCCAGCCTGAGCCTTTGTGCCCCCACATTCCCTGCTGAAAGAGAGGGGGTCAGATGGAGCCCGAGGGTTAAACACCCGCCTCGTGCTCCCAAATTCCACATCTGATAGAATGCCTGGAATCCATCCCGAACCATGGCACATTGGAGCAAGGTGGAGGCTGGGGAGAGCCCGGAGCCAGGGGAAAGCTGGGCACTGCTCCCTCTGCCTGAGAAATGGAGCCAGCGTGTCCCCAACCCCGGCTGCCCCCAAACAAGGGGGTAAAAAAGGGCGAGAGAGGTGGGAAGCAGCAGCAGGGACAACCCAGCCCACCCACAGGACCTGGTTCGGCCTCTCTGTCCCCTCTGCCAGGGGCCAGGGCAGGGCAGAGGCTCCCTGGATGGCACCAGGGGCTCTCCAGAAGCCCTCTGGCAGTGTGGGGTTGGACACAGCCAGCGCTGCAGCATCGGCCAATTCAAGCTCCAGCAGAGCCTAAAAGGACCAAATTGGGTTTGTTTTCCCCTGGCAAAGCAGAGCTGATGGGAACCCCCGAGGGCTGGGTGGGAGGGACCCACAGTGAAAACATTCCTGGTGCCTCCCCTGGCCTCAGGGCTGCTCTGGGGGGCTGAACAGGTGACTCTTCTGCCATCAGCTGTGCCTGGCACAGCCAGTGCCCCTGGCTTTGTCCCTCTTGTTCCTTGATGAATCTGGAGCTCTGGCTCCTCATGTAGAGTGCTTCCATCACTGTGTAAGGGAGGCTCCAGCAGTGGCAGCCACATCTCCCTAGGGAGAAAAAGCTCCCAAATTGGGCTCAAACCCAGTTTGAGACCAGTTCCAGGACCAAAAGGGAGACACTGACAACCACAAGTGGCTTTATCCTGCCTGGACCTCCACTGGCACCGGCGCAGCTTTGATGCCTCGCCCAGCCCAGGCCCTCGGTATCAACAGGACTCCAGTGCAGAGGAAACTGTTGCATCACTGTTGTTGTGGCAACTGCAGCCAGAGCATCCCTGGAGAGCTTTTGCCCAGAGAGTTGGCAGGACAGATGGAAAGGACAGATAGAAAGATGTTACTCCATGATGTGGAAGGGAATTCCCTGATGCCATGCAGGATTGACCCCAAGAAATTTAAGTGGGGCTTGGAAAATTGCACGTGGGGCATTTTGCATGAGGGAAAGGGAAGTTGTGCACTGACTCCATCCCTGGGGCTCTGGACCACCTGCATCCTCCCCTGCCACTACCAGGGCTCCCCTTGGGATGTTTCATCTGATGGGAGCAAACTTGCCTGCAGGAACCTGCCTCGTGATCCAGCTTGTTGTTGTCAGCTAAACTGGGTCAATAGTGAAGATGAGCTGTTGCTGGAAGGCAGGTCCACGTCAGAGGAGCTGAGTGCTCCTCAAGCCCCTGTGCCAAGCCCTGGCCCTGCCTGAGGGTCAATGGACACATGAACATGATAGAAGCCGACCCCACAGCCCAAGGGGAGTAACCCCAGTGTGGGATGAGCTCCAGAGGTGCCTTTGCACGTGGTTTGTGCACAGAGGGTCAGAGCACTGCCTGTGCAAAGTGTCCTTGGTGCATTAATGCCCTCCCTGTGTCCCCCCACAGTGCAGAGTTGGGACCCCCATTCTGGGGGATCCCTGGCTGGGGCTGTATGGGAGCAGAGGTGGGATGTGGGAGCAGCAGGGCAGGAGGGGCTGTGCCAGCTGCCTGTGGGCACCAGCTGCCCACTGTGCACTCTTGACATGGAAAAATCTCTTTTCCAGTGCTACAGGAGCAGAGTTGTGTGCACGGAGCAGTGCAGAGCTTCCCCATTCCTCCCTATCCAAACTGGTTCATCTGGTGGTGGCAAAAAAAAATTCAGCTCTGAATTGTGCCAGCCTGGAGCCAGGAGCTGCAGCTGGGGGGTGCAGCAGGACCAGCACACCTGGGGAGGAGATGGGAACCTCTCCCCCCACAAACCTCCACACCAGAAAAATCCAACTGCTGCCAATTTGGAAGTGGATTCTTGGTTCTCTGGAAGGGCCAACGCTGCAGGTCACTGCCTGGTGTCCCTGGAGAATTATCTCTGGAACCCTGGCAGCACCCAGTGGGTGCAGCACAGAGAGAGGAGCTGCAGGAGAGCACAGGGTGAGTGGGCAGAGAATCAGGGAATGATTTGGGTTGGGAGGAACCTTAAATCCCACCCAGTGCCACCCCTGCCATGGCAGGGACACCTCCCACTGTCCCAGGCTGCTCCCAGCCCTGTCCAGCCTGGCCTTGGGCACTGCCAGGGATGCAGGGGCAGCCCCAGCTGCTCTGGGCACCCTGTGCCAGGGCCTCACTGCCCTCACAGAGAGGAATTCTTTCCCAAAATCCCATCTAACCCTGCCCTCTGGCACTTGGAAGCCTTTCCCCTGACATGCTCTGGTCAGAAGCCTCTCCCAAGATTTCTTATAGACCCGCAAGACACCCAAAAAAGCAAAAATCCAGAGCTGTCCAAGGGGACAGAGTGGCTCCCAGCTCTCTCACATCTCTCAGGGGTCAGCTCAGCTCACTGAACCAGCTGAAAACAGGGCATTGCCCTTCCTTGCTTCCCTCTCATCTTCCAGATGTAAAACTCAGAGAAATCAATGAAAAGATGTCCTGATTCAGGCAGGTGCTTCAAAAATGACTCACTCCCCACTACCTGCCAGGAGGAGACATCAGCTCCAGCACCGAGCCCCTGCATGGTGGCCAGATGGTTGGGATTCATCTGGGAAATCCTGGAAGCTTCCATTACTCTTTATTAGCAGCCCAGGAGCCTGCTTGGGCCACACAAGGACTTGGACGACAAACTGATTAAAGACCAACCTAACGAACTCAAAGAGAATTCTTTAAATGGAGCCTGCTGTGCCTTGGAGAACTCCTGCCATGTCTATTTATTTAAATTTAATGGAATTTTTGTGGTAAGCTAATTAAAAATGAATTGATTATTTAAGAGGCAGTCAGAGCAGTTTAAGCACTGCTGACTTGATGATTTTAGTGTTTTCCTTAGAAAAGCGTTGCTAGCTATGGAGCTTTCTGCACGTACAGACGTTTAAGGGAGAGAAAAAGGATACAAAGAGGGGAGTGGATGAGTCTGGAGCCAGCCTTGGAGCAGTTTCTGGAGAAGGGAGCAGCCATGGGAACAGGAGCAGGGGCACATCCCAGCCCCCATCACAGAGCTGTGCAGCTGCCCCCAATAAACAGCTCCTGTCTCTGCTGAAGGCAGAGACCTGTCAGGAAATACAGGTGTTAAATAATGTACAAAATCCCTGTGCAGGGAATATCCTGCTCTGGCACTCACTGGCTCTGGATGCATTTCAGGCATGGTGCATTCCCTGCCGTCCTGAGGAGCACAGGGCCACAGGCAGTGACCCAAGCAGGACAACAGACACTGGATGTCTCCATGGCACATCTCCATCCCAAAGGATTTGCAGAGGTTCACTGGATGCAGGAGGCTTTGCCTGGCCCTGGAACCACATCCCAGAGCAGGAGCAGAGTGGATGTGATGGCACCGACACAGGGGCACCAAAGCTGAGCTCCATAGGCTCCCCCAGGCTCCCCAGCATGGCTGAGCCACATCCTCTGCAGCACCATAAAAGAATGATGGGATTAATAAACTGGGAACAACAGCCAGGAGAGCCAGATGGCACAAGCATCCTGCCCTGAGCTGTGTTTACTTGTCTTTGGCTGAGAAGGTGAGGAACCACAGGGGGAAAAGGTCCCAACACACACTGGCATGGCAGAACTTCCACCACCAGTTTATTGGGAAGGACTGGTTTTCCTTCCAGATGCCAACTGGCTCTGCTGGACCCGGCTGCAGGTCAGAGCCTGGGCTCAGCCGTGCCCAGCTGGGCTGAGGGCACCTCCTCAGGATGCTCCTGACCCGCCGGGATGCTCATCCCCAGCAGACGCTGCCTCCCAGCTGCTCTTCCACCCTCAGATGGAGCATGGCACCCGGCACGCTGTCATTGTCCCCTGGCCCCCTCGGAGGTGAGCAGAGGGTGTGGGCGCTGTGGTGGTGCTGGGTGCCCTTCCCTCGCAGTGCAGGGCAGGGTGGCAGGGTCCCCAGATGTCCCTGCACCCCAGGGCACGCGCATGTCCCTGGAAGAGGGAAAGGCTGTGAAGGAGGAAGCTCCGGCCTGGTTTGTCGCCCAGTTGGACACCTATAGACATGCAAACGGTGTCACCCTGCCCGGCGGGCACCTATAGACATGGAAATCGCTGTCACTGAGCCCATCACCGGCCTCTATAGAGATGCAGCTCCCGGCCCCACCCAGGTGTCACCGCTCCCTGCCCCCACCCAGGACACCTCCCGCTCCTGTCGCTGCCTGGCTGGGGTGCACTCAGCCCTACTCCCAGGTTACACCGTGTTGTAAGGCTGTAGCTGCCGCCACAGAGCTCCCGGTGCTGCTCTGGGCACCCAGTGCTTGGTGTCTGTGGCTGATGGACCCTGTCGCCATGTGCCGTTGTCCCCGTGTCCCCACTGGCCACTGCTGTGCACAGGGCTCACTGTGCTCCCTTGTGCCAGTAAAGCTCCCCCTCGGAGTGTATGGAGCCCCCTGCACATCCTGGCACACCCACCCGTGTGCAATGGGGATGCCCCCTCTGTGCCCCACGTGTGACACACCCCCACGATCGTGACTGTCACCGTGTGGCACCGGGTAAAGCTCACAGGTCACTTGTATGCAGACTTTGCCCCAGGAGCTTTGGGGGCTTGGTCCAGTGAGCCATGAGCACAGCCTGGCCTCACACGAGTGTGACAGCCCTGGCCTCACATGAGTGTGACAGCCCTGTGCCATCACATGGGCCAGCTGTATGGCATCACAAGTGTGCCAGCTTGTGGCATCATGTGTGTGACAACCCTGTGCCATCATGTGTGTGACAGCCCTGTGCCCTCACATGGGTGTGACAGCCCTGTGCCCTCACATGGGTGTGACAGCCCTGTGCCATCATGAATGTGACAACCCTGTGCCATCATGAGTGTGCTATCATGTGTGTGACAACCCTGTGCCCCCACATGGGTGTGACAGCCCTGTGCCATCACATGAGTGTGACAGCCCTGTGCCATCATGAATGTGACAGCTGTGTGCCATCACACGGGTGTGACAGCCCTGTGCCATCACGAGTGTGCCAGTCTTGTACCACCACATCAGTGACCCAGCCCTGCAAGGCCACATGAATGTCCCATGCCAGCCTTGTGCTGTCACATGGAGGGTCCCAGCCTTTGCTGTCACATGGGTGCTCCACCCTCACACAGACCCTGAGTGCCATGGCCACCCTTGCCCTGTGTGACGTGTGACAATGTCCATCCTGCCTCCCGTGTGCCATGTGCCACCCTCACTCTGTCACCTGTGTCACACCACAGCCTGTCCTGCTCCCATGTGCCACCTTCTCCCCATCACACATGCGACAACATGGCCTGTCCCACTCCTGTGCCCATGTGCCAACCTTGGCCTTGTCACACATCATGCCACAACCTGTTCTGTTCACAGGTGCCACTCTTGCTGTGTCACATGTGTCACACCACAGACGCTCCTGCTCCCATGTGCCACCCTCACCTTGTCACACATGTGTGACAATGTGGCCCATCCCTTCCTGTGCCCATGTGCCATCTTTGCGCCATCACACACATGTGACACTGCAGCCCATCCTGCTCCCGTGTGCAGGTGCCACCCTTGTCCCTGTTACACGCATGTGACACTGCAGCCCATCCTGCTCCCATGTGCAGGTGCCACCCTTGTCCCTGTTACACGCATGTGACACTGCAGCCCATCCTGCTCCCGTGTGCCATGTGCTGCCCTGGCCCTGTCACACACGTGTCACACTGCAGCCCATCCTGCTCTTGTGTGCTGTGTGCCATCTTGGTCCGGTCACACGCATGTCACAGTGCAGCCTGTCCTGCTCCTGTGTGCCAGGTGCCACCCTTGTCCCTGTCACATGCATGTCACACTGCAGCCCATCCTGCTCTCGTGTGCCATGTGCTGCCCTGGCCCTGCCACATGCATGTGACACCATGGCCTGTCCTACTCCTCTGTGCCAGGTGCCACCCTCATCCTGCTCCTGTGTGCCAGGTGCCACATGGGCCCTGTCACATGTGTGGCACACTGTAGTCCATCCTGCTCTCATGTGCTGTGTGTTGCCCTGGCCCTGTCACATGCGTGTGACACCATGGCCTCCCATGTACCAGGTGCCACCCTCGTCCTTGTCACACACATGTCACACTGCAGCCCATCCATCTCTCATGTCCCATGTGCCACCCTGGCCCTGTCACACGTGTCTGGCGCCGAAGCCGGTGCTGCTCTCCGTGCCTGTGTCACCCCAGTGCCACCCCAGTGCCACCCCAGTGCCACCCCTGTGTCACACCGCCCTGTCCGGGGGTCCCGTCCCCGCAGCACCCCCCACCTCCCCCCTCCGCGCGCGACCCCCGCCCGCACCCGCGCGCAGGAGGGGGGGTTGGGGGGGCTGCGGGCACGCGCACGAGAGGGCGAGAGGGCCGCGGGAGCGCGCGCGGCGCGGGGGCAGCTGAGGACAGGGGGGAGGGAGGGGAGGGAAGGGAAGGGGGGAGGGACCGCGGGGCCGTGCCCGCCCCTCTCCCCGCCCGCCCCCTCCCCGCGTCTGTCGCGTCGCTCGGGCCCGGCCCGGCCCGGCCCCGGCGCCTCATTGTGCTTCGCCTCACGCCGGCCCAAGATGGCGGCGGCGCCCGAGAGCCCCGCGAGCCGCCAACGACAATAGAGGGAGGGACGGGACCCGCCGCCCCCCCGGCACCGGCCGCCCCTCCCCGCCGCTCCCGCCGCCCCCCGCCCGCCGCACCGCGCCCACGCCCCCGGCCCGGCCCGGCCGCCGCACCCCGCCCCGGCCGGCCCCTCTAGCATGGTGCGGGGCCGCCGCCGCCTCGTCCTCCGGCTGCCGACATGGGCGAGAGGCTGGAGCTGCGGCTGAAGTCGCCCGTGGGAGCCGAGCCCGCCGTGTACCCCTGGCCGCTGCCCGTCTACGTGAGTATGGCCCGGCCCCGCACCTGCCCCGCGCCCTGTCAGCGCCCCCGGCCCTGCCCCGGCCCTGGCAGCCGCCGGGCGATCCCTCAGCGCCGGCCCTTCCCGGGATCCGTCGGGATGATCGCCCCCCGTGAGGGAACCCTCCCGCAGCCCCGGCCCCGGGTGCCGCCGCTGCTCGCCTGGAAGTCAAATCCCCAATTTCATTTTATAATTGGTTGACTAAACCGAAGGGCGGGGAGGAGGAGGACTGGTTAATGAAAAGTTTTCGTGTTTTCCTCGCGCTGGGCTCGTGTAACTGGTTAATAACCGGTGCTGCTGCGAGCGGGGTGCAATCCAGGGATTCTGGATGGGGGAATAGCGCTTAAATTATGGATGGCCTCGGGTGGTCGTGGGGACCCCAGGACCAGCCGCAGAGGGGGAATAAACAGCGGCCAGCGGCGCTTGTGGGTCTGGAGGCAGCGCTGGTGTCTGGGGCGGCCGCCAGTTCCCCTCCAGCCGTGCCCTTGGAGCTCCCCTTTTATTTATCCCGAGTAGAATTCGAGCCAGCCGCAATCCTCGTGCTTCCAAATAAAATGTCACTTGTCCTGGCTTAGCTACCGAGCAGCGTTTTTCCTTAACTTGCCTGACTTTCTCCCGAGCCCGGACGAGCGATGTGTGACCTTGATAACAATGTCCATGTTCAAATTAGTGACAATCCCACGAGAGGCGAAAGGCTCCGGGGAGGGTATTTTTGGATGTGTGTAGGCTTCCTATCAACCCTTGAGCAATTTCTCTCCCTAACTGCGTGTAGCCCCTCGGAGCACAGTTTGCAAAGGCAAACCGTCTCTCTTTATGTTTACTTGGCGCAGGCACTGTTGATTATCCCTGCGTTCCAGGCTGTGCTGCTGTACGTGAGCCGTTTTCCCGGCGAGAACACGCTGGGACGCACAGGCTGGGGCAGCTGATACTGCTGATGTTGTTGCTCGCTTTTGGCAATCGCTTGTTGTGTGTGAGCGATTAGGAATATATCGCTCGTGGCAGGGGGAGACGGCTGCCTGCTCCTATCTGCCGCCTGCCTTTCGGGGCTGCCGCTGTAGCCGTGCTTTTCCAAAACATCCTCCATGCAGTGCTGCTCCCGGCGTGTCTCCCAGCACACACTGGTTAAGCGCAGCCTTTCCTGTTTGGGCAGCTCTGTCAGTGTTGGCGGGCGCGCGCTCTGCTCAAATTGTCAGAAACTGAAAGTACAAGCGATGACCGGGTTCGGTTTTCCTCGCCAAATATTAACTCGTGTGTCCCCCCCTCCCTCCTCCACCTCCCTCTCCGAGCGGGTTGTGTGAAGCGGAGGTTAAAGATTACGCGGGATAGGGATTGTTCTGGGAGGGAGAGATGGTTTTATGTCTGTTCACAGAGATTCCTACGGGCTTAAAAACCGAAAAACCGATCCCCCCCCGCCCTTTATTTTAAGGGTGAAACGTGTGTTTTGCAGCATGGAAAATAAGGATTTAATTGTTTTGGGGGAACTTGAGCAGCTGTTTTTGAGGATGGCAGAATAAATAGAATTTTTTCTCAGTTAATCAGAAATGCGGATGGTGGAGGTGGTGGGCGGGGGAGGGGGCTGTGATCCCCCCATGTACTGAGAAATACCACAAACCCCAAACATCCTGCCCTTAAACCGTGCGCTTGGCACTGCCAGCCTTTCCAGAGCCATTCCCGGGTGGATGTTCCACCGGGAGCCGAGCAGCCCCGCTGCCGGGGGAGCTCCGGGGAGCGGAGCGCTGCGGCGCGGCCGAGGCGTGCTCGCACACACGCACTCCCCGGCTTTGACCGCGGCTCCGGCTGAACCCTGGGGCTCTGCAAACAAATCCCCATGTCCGTGGCAGCGCTTGGCCTGCTGACATCGTGCTCTGCTGAACTGCAGCCGCGCTTTCCCCGCGCTGGCGCGGCCCCGCGCTGCCGGCAGAGCTCGGCTCGCTTTGACGTAAGCAGAACATTTCTTAGTTTCACCGCCCGTGCTTCCGAGGAAGCAAGGTGGGATAGCCGAGAGGAGGGAAAATCAAAAAAAAAAAACCACACCACGCTGATTCAAGGAGTTTTATTTAGCAGCGTTCGGGTTGCTTCCTGTTGTATTCTGTGAGATGTGTTTTCCGAGGAGGGCTGTAGGAAAGGGAACGGGAAACTCACGGTCCCGGCAGGTTATTTTTGGTAAGAGCAGCAGCAGTGGCACGGAGTCATCTTTCCCAACATCCGAGGCTCTGTAGTGTGAACCTGCTGCGTGCCCGGGCTCCGTGGTGTGATGTAACCCTGCCTTGAGTAACTTGGCTATTTTTATGCCCTTACTACATCTTAAATTAGCGGCGTCAGTGTTGCTGCGTTGAAGGCTGTTCTCTCTTATTAATGGACGCCTGGGTTAATACCGTGTCTCTTTATTGCTGGGCTGCTGCTTATTTCGTGTATAATAGGAAAAGTGGGGTCTCTCCAGACTGCTGAGTCCGGATAATAACCCGGCTGACAACCCGGCGCTTGTTGGGATGCTAAAAGAGCCGGGGAGGCTGATGTGAAACACGTATTTCCCTCCGAGTCTAATTAGGGCCGTGGGAGGAGAGAGAGCGGCGGCGGTGGTGCAGCTCCAGCCTCCCACTGGCTTCCACACAAAACTGAAAGTGCGGCTCCTTCCCCCGCCTCAAAGGAAAGGCCACGGTGCCCTAATGAAGCCGTGGTGAGCCGTGCTGGCCGTGCCACACTGTGATGAGTAAGTTGAATAGTGCATGGTGAGTAATCTCTCCTCATGACTCACAAAATATTTTCTGATGTTGACCTCTGTTTTTGTGACTGCCCCGCTTAATCAGAGCTGAAGTGAGTGTACTCTTTTGTGGGCTGGTTAACTCCTCGGCTCCCACGTATCTGCCCCACTTTTTGCTGGTGCCAGGTTGTCAAGAGACCCAGGGATATGGTGTTAAAATTTTAATTTTGGTACTACGAAAGATACAGGCCTAGATAAAGGAAGTATTTGGGTGAGAGACCAGAATTAATGGATCTAACTGGTCTTAAATAGGCTACTGCTGGTAGGGGATGGCATTTTCACTCATACTTCAAGTGTTGCTAAGCATAACTTGGTACTCATCATTTAGATCTGAAGGGTATGAGGAGTGAAGTCCCCTTGTGTAGTTTTAAGACTTGCAGATATTTCGTTTTTTTCCCTGAGAATTTTTCTTAAAATGGGTAATTCTTGTCTCTGACTTCTACTATAGTTAAATTTGAATATGGATTAGGTTTAAATTTGAAGATTTTTCGTTTTATACCTCAGTACAAAGTGGAGATTTTTCGTTTTATACCACAGTAAGGCCTGCCTGATCTGTGAGGTGTCTCAGGTTGTACTTTGAACTCCTGACAAGTTCCTGTGTAGAATGGCAGGCTGTTTGTGTGCAGGAGGGAGAAAGGGTGGGGATGTTGTAGGGTGGATCAGCTCTACAGTCTGGTCTGGCAGGGTTCTGCTGATATATCTGTGGCACCAGGGAGGGATTGCTTGCACAGAGAGCTGAGCAACAGGAGGTTCAGAGCTGCTGAAGCTGATAAATGTCCCCAAAATCGACGTTTCCTGGGCTGCACCCTGTTGCAGCAGAGAGTTGGTGAATGTGGAAAAGCCTGTTTGCAGTGTGCCAAAGAGAGGAAGGACACTGTGCTTCATTCATTTGCTCTCCTTAAGGCCTGCACTGCACTGGGGACAGGAGGCACAGCCAGGTGCTGAGGGCTGTGCAGGGCTCATGTGGCACCGTGTCCTTGGCCCTGCTGCCTGCTGTGTCCAATAGGCTGCAAGTCCCTTCCAGGTGCAGAATGAGCCATCTGCCTCTTGTGCTGTGATCCCTGCTGGGTGGCATTCCCGTGGAAGGCCCTGCAAGTGTCCATGTGTGACAGGTTGTTGTGGCTTGTGTTCCCCTCTCCCTGTGGGACTTGTGGAGGCTGAGCTGTGACAGCCCCTGGGGATCCCAGTAGGGTTGTGCTCTGGGTATAGGATCACAGAATCATGGAATGCTTTGGCTGGGAAGGGACCTTAAAGCCCATCTTGTTCCACTCCCTTCCACTGTCCCAGGTCATTCCAAGCCCTGTCCAATCTGGCCTTGGACATTCCAGGGATGGGGCAGCCACAGCTGTTCTGGACAACCTGTGCCAGGGCCTCACCACCCTCACAGCCAGGAATTTATCTTCTGCCCTAGTTACCATATGGTAATACCATTTCTTTTTCATCTACCAATTTTATTCCCTTCTTCCAGCCTTTGACTCTGTCCCAGGAGGGGACAGTCCTGGCTGTGCCACTGTGCACATCTTACCAGGCTGAGGTGCCTCTGCTGCTGGAGCTTAAACCTCCAAATCAGCACCTGTGATGAGAAGTCTGGCTTGAATCATTAATTTATTTGTGTTCCTCATCGTTACTGCTGACTTTCCACTCAGCTGTGATGGCAAGAAAATTTTCATTTTCTAATTGAGTGTTGTCAGAGCATCACCCTGCACCTGGAGGTGTGTGTGTGGCTGCTACTGGGAGTAATGGGATACAAGCTTCTTACTACGAGATTTTGCACAGGTGGGAGGGTGCAGGGTGTGGGTTTTGTTTTTTTTTTCCCTTATCCAGCTGATACCATTCTGTCACCAAAGGAATGTGCTGTGCAGGGAGACCTCAAGGGCAGGGAGTGTTAATGAAAATCACAGCCCAGCGGGGATTGTCACCTTTGAAATTAAAGATCAGCGGTGGAGATGAATAACAAACCTTGTCTGAGAATGAAATCCTCTTTTTTTGTTCGTGTCACTCAGCTTTCCTGGGAAGTTTCTGTGCTGCCTGGCTTTGACTTCCCAGGCATTGAGGCAGGTGTGGGAGTGCCTTAGGATGGTGCTGTAGATGATTTTGGGAAGGAGCTAAAGAAAACCTAAATTGTTCCCTTGGGCTTGGAGCTGCCCTGCTGCTGGGGGTGGTCCTGTGCATCTTCTCTCTGCCACAGACCCACCCCATGGGGTCCTTATTCCACACCCCACTGCCCTCCTGTGGGATGAGCTGATGGAAAACACGTTTTACACGTGCTCCTGGCTTTTCCTTGGGACCAGCCTGAGTTGGAGGGGGAAGGTGAAGCCCCCCTGATCCTCCCTGTGGTTGGGAATGTTGGTGCCTGTGGAGCTGTGTGTGGGGCGGCTCTGGGAACAGGATCGCTGGAAAAAAAAATGTAGCAGTGTATTGAGAGGCGGCCCCCCGCCCTGCTCTGTGAAATGTGAGTCAGGTTCTGCCCGGGGCAGCCGGCCCTACAAAGGAGGCAGAGGAGGAAACTGTTGCTCTGCCTTTGCCAGGCAAAAACCTCCTCACCCCCTGAGTAATGGCCCAGAAATTCGGCAGAGTCCGGGGGGGTTTTCCCTGTTGCTTCAGCTTGTTGGGAAATGCTTGTGGGGATGACTAATCACTTAGAAAAAGCTTGTCTAGTGAGGGAAAGGTTTGAACATTGAGCACAGTTCCGATTTCTCAGCACCTCTCTCTCTCTGCCTGCCCTCCCCTGTTGTAAAAACACCTGGAGTGGGGAGAGCACGCAGCGTGAAGCTGGGAAATATTGACTCAGTCATTTGCAAAGCGCTCGGGTTTCGGTGCTGTTAGCACATCACACAGCTGGCACAGTTACATCATTTTCCTGCCCTTTTCCCCGGTGCCAGAGGGACTCAGGGCTGTGCTCTTGGGGGGCACAAGAGCCCTACGGCGTTAATTGTGCAGCACGTGGGCAGCACAGAAGAGCAGTTTCCTTCTGGGCTCTACCCTTTGATGTTGCCCTGAGTGACAGTCGGTGCTTGTTCAGTTCTCAAACTCCTTTGTTCCAAGCCCTGACCCGTTGGATCCAAGATAAATCATGAGTTCAGTTAACGGACACTTTTCTTGCCCAGTTTGAAAAGTGAAAGTTGGTCTCTTGTCTTGCATCTTAAAGGCCACACTAGTATTTATTTTTTTATATAACTGATTTATCTGAAAGGCAACTGTTGAAAGACAGAGTAGCTGTCCAAGATTGCTCGTTTTCCCCCTTTCATTCATCAACAGATGAGTAAGGATTAATGTTCCTGTCCAGGCCAAAGTTCCAGCCCAGGCAATTCAGAATTATCTACCTAAAAATTCACCCATCAGCTCCAGTTGGACACAGCACTGAAAGCTTTCAGTGTGCCAAGGGAAATCCATGCCCCCACATGCAGCTCCAGCTCTTGTCCTTCATGGCAGCCTTATTATAAATGGAGATGATTATCCTTTCAAGGCTCAGATACGGGACTGAATTGTGTTGCCTCTGGGAATTTAGGCAAAATATCTTACCTCTTGGTATGTGAGATTTATGGGGGATTTAATCACCCTTCTCCCTAGACATCCATATGTCTACTTTTGTACTCTTCCTTCTTTCTTTTCCCCCTTTCTCATTGATTTGCTTTTTTTTCCTCCTGCTTTGAGTTAACCTTTAACTGTCTGATTAAAGTTTTGCACTGTAATGATCAACACAAAGACCAGGGGTGGGGTGAATTTTTTCTGTATTTTATCACAGATTGATAATCATAAATTGTCTCAACGTATTTTTGCCTCGATTATTTTCTCCTTCCTAACAGAAGGATCCACAGAAGGAGGAAAAGTTCATGTTGGGAATTGTGAACATATTTACTTTCATGGTAATTATTAAAGACAAAACTAACTCTGAAGAGGAACAAGAAATAAAACTGAATAGAAAAGTTGGCCACATGCTGCTAGAGCTATCAAATCAAGCAGGGACTATTTTTAGAGCATAGGAAGAGGGTGAGTATATTTTACAGCAGGAAATGATGGTTTCATAGATAGGAGCAGATCAGTGAATAACGAAAAAGTTCCTGTTCAGAGTATTTTGGTTTGTTTCATTTCACAAGTGAATGAGAGTTTTCTAAACATGTACACTGAATGGACTTGGTAGTGTTGGATGAAAAGTCTAAGGAGCTACTGAAGACAGATAAATGAAGCATTGGAAAACTTTTCTGAACCAAATCCTACAAAAAGTTCTGAATTAAGCTTCTTAGTAAAAATGAATGAGTTTTAATAGTGTTTGTTATTTTCTTCCCTTGTCATGTGAAGGCCAATTTCCTGAGGTTTTGTTAATAATGTGTCATTCACTTTTTGGAGCTCAGCAATATTATTATTATTTGACACTTGTAAAATTCTAACAACTGTGAGCTTTTGAGGCTTCTCATTCATTCCTCAGTGGGATTCCCACTGGGCTGCAGGAGGTTCCCTCTGGTTCCCACATCCCACAAGACCTGGGAGATCAGGTGCTGGTTCAGGGTGGCCTCTGACCCCTGGAGCTGGGTTTAGAGTCTTTGTGGATCTTGGCTTCCACCCCTGCTCATTACAGCAAACACTCAGTTGAAATCCTGCAATCTGTGAAGAATGCATTGTAATATTGTAGGATCACTTATAAGTCTAAAGCAAAAGCTTGTGGAAATGGTTGGTGGCTGGAAGTTGATGTCTGCTGTCAGAACCTCCACTGGATCACTGCTCTGCTCCACAAGTTGAAGCTTATAGAGGAAAACCCATCCATATTCTTTTTGGGTTTTTTTTTTTTGGTACCTCCATGCCCAGTGAGCTTCAGAAAGAGTACAAAATTTTACTGCTAATTTCTGTTATGTGGAATATTTATGTGTTTTAAGTAGGAACAGAATTTCTGAGCTGTCCAAGAGTGAGTTATCTTCACAGAATATAGAGTGGTTATTGAAGCTGTTGTCTCACCAGTTTTCCCTGCAGGAGATGGGGCTCAGGCTGTGCCATGAGCTTCCTCCCCTTCCTTCCCCACTGAGGGTGTTGAAAGACCTTGGGCTTGAGAAGGAGATGGTGGCAGCTTTCAGCAGCAGCAGTTTTGGGGCTGTGTGTGGATTCCTTCCCCTGGGTCCTGTGTGCAGGGCTGTTTCTGGCAGTGTGGCTGAGCAGAGATGCCTTGTGCACCCTGCAGGGGTGGGGTATTTCCCTGCTAGCACAGCTGTGGCTCCTGGGGAGGTGCAGCTTTGGGGCTGGGACATCTGCAGGTAGAAGTGACTCTTGTCATCTCTGTTCCCTGGTGCTGAGCTGCTCTCACCCTTGGAGCAGTGTTTGTGAGCTGGGCTGGTTCAAAGGGAGCTGAGCCAAAAGCCCACAAAGGTTTGGTTTGAGTTCAGGCCTCCCCTGCCTTTGCTGTGTGAGAGCACAGGCACTGCTGGCCCAGAGCAAGGGGTGACTTTTGGGGAAGTGTGGCAGGGCAGGTGGCTGGGTGGGGTTAAACTGGCTGTGAAAGGGTGGCAGAGCTGCCTCCTCTGCTCCAGGGAGTGAAAGCCCAGCAGTCTCAGAACAAGCAGTGCTGGGTTCTTGTGCCATGTGCACATGGGCTCACCACAGCCTCTGCCCCCTCCTGCAGCTGCCCTGGTGTGGGCAGGGTTTGCCACTGCTAAAACCCACCTGGGAGGGCAGTGGGACACACCAGTGAATTGCTGTTCTACCAGAATCACTGCATCCCCCTATGTATTCTGTTTATGTTAGAATACATTATGTTATGTATTTTAAACTGCCTTTTTGATAGTGGAAATGCTTCTTTTGTCTGGCTCATCCTGCTGTGGCTGTCCTGTGTGCCTCCAAGGCTCCTGCAGGCTGATTGCATGTAAATGGATTGACCCAGCCCCTCCTGCACTACCAGGGGAACCATTCCCTCCTGCATCTGTGCAGTGTCCGTAGCAACAGTTGGGATTGCTGTGTGCAAAGGCAGAACTGTTACTGTGCTTGAAGCAGCAGCAGTGAAAGTGCAATCCCTCTTGCAACCATGCTAAATCATTATCCAGAGCACTTTGGATCTTCTTTCTCAATGCCTATTTCCTTTGTTAGTTTATTTTGGACCTTGGACCAACCTTTTCTTTTTATTTAAATGTCCTTATGTAGCCGTTAAGGAGGCCATGGTGACCACTATGTTTTCCAGTTGGTTTTGTGTGACAGTAACCTAGAAACTACCTCAGGCTTGTCTGCCTCCTGCTGTGTGGGAGATGGGCTTCCAAATGCAGTCTTGGGAGCTCTTCCTTCCCTTGTCTTTTCTTCCCTGAAACTGGGAGGAAAAGATGGTTACAAGGTGTTCTCTGTAGGAGATCTCTTTTTATACATTCTAATAAAAATGTGTTCTTGTGAATGTCCCTATGCTTTCTTGATTAAGGGAATGAAAGGAATTGGGTGGCTCAGAGGAGACTTTTGGTTCTTGTCCATCTTGGTAAGAAAAACTGGGCTATGGTTGTTGCTATGGAAGCTAAAATTGGCATAATCTTGATTTGGGATAAATTTTGGTAACGTTAAACCAAGTCCTGCTATCCAGTATGGAATACTGCATGGAGCAGGCTTTCCCTTCCCTTACTCAAGGCTTAACTGGCATTTGAGCACAAGGCAAATACCTGAAAATGCAGAGTGGTGGAAGGCAGGGCTGGCAGGACATGGAGCCTGAGATCCTCCCTCCTTGAGCAGCTCCTGGCTGCTGCAGTGCTGGAAGTGCTTTGGCTTTTCAGAGCCTCCTGTCACCCTCTTGTGTTCAGGTGTGCTGGCCATGGATGTGCCTGGGCAGGGGGATGTGCTGCTGGCTCTCTCTAGGTGGGTTAAGTGAAATTAAACCCTGTGGGAGGAGAACACAGCTTGTGACAGGCTGGAATCCCTGGTTTGTGAGGGCATCCATGTGCTGTGCAGAATGCTGGGTCTTTCCTGGCTCCCAGCAGCTGCAGTGGCTCTTGTTGCCTTTCCTGGTGCCCAGAGAAATCCTTATCATCCTCCCCAGATGGAAGCAAGAAAGGGGCTTGAAAGAGGCACTTGTCCCACCAGCCTTCTGCAAGATTGATTGGCTTTTCCTAATCCATCTTTTTGATCTCTGCTAACCATCTTGTCTGCAGCTGTAACATCCTCTCCTTTGGATTTATGGACTGCTGCCTGGGGAGAGAGAGCTGCCACTGCAGGCAACCAAGCTGTTCTTTAAACCCAGGGGCTGGTGGGACTGACCTCTTTTGTTTTGCAAGTTAAATGGGTCATGTGGAGATCAGAATTTGGCAAATCCCTCTGACTTCTGTTAATCCATGAGTGGGTCAGTGTCCAGGATTTGGGAGGAGCTGCTGTTACATTGGAGGGCTGGAAGTGTATCCCCACAGGTCATTAAAAGGTACACAAGGTTGCCATTGAATTATTTGTAACTGGCTTGTTTCAGCTTTGGTTTTCACACATCTGGTGGGCAGGGGAAAGCTGTGGGAGATCTGTCCCTCCTGCTCTGCCCCTGCTTGACCACAGCTGCTTTTCACATTTCTGAAGAGCTGCTTTGGTCACCTGGCCTGTTTTTAGGGGAGGAAGCATGGTCTGGTGAGCCAGAACTGGCTCTGAAAGGGCAAGGGTTGCTCTGCTGTGGGACAGTTTAGTCTGGGCAGCCAAAGCTATGCCCAGAAATGTTCCTGTCTATGCAGAGGAGATAAAGGGTCATAAAAGTCTCTGTACAGTGCTGGGAGAGTGGAAGATTGAAGGGGTCTGAGCTGTATTTCTTTTTTATTTCTTTTTCTTTTTATTTTCTTTTTATTTTTTTTTTTGGTCAAGAACTTATATTTTCCAACCATTTGTTTGCTGCTCAGGTCTGCAGGTTTTTTGGGTACCTTTTCACTACCTGTGCTGTGTAGGTGATCAGATCTCACAAAGATCCCTCTTTCAGAGAATCATGGAATCACAGATTTGGGTTGGAAGGGACCTTAAAAACTCATCCAGTGCCACCCCCAGGCATGGCAGGAACATCTTCCACTATCCCAGGGTACTCCAAGCCCTGTCCAGCCTGGATGAGGTGTAGCTTGGCATGTGGGGAAATAAAATTCAGAAAAATACGGTGTTCACCCTCAAACCCCAATTTAGGCTTACCCCAAGGCTAAGCACAGTTTTGTAAGAAGAATTCAAATAAAAAAAGATGTAAATCTGGAAGGGCACTGGGGTGGTGTTTTGTGCCTCCAGGCAGTGCTGGCTGCCCAATTTAACTGAACAAATTTGTGTTTGAGGATGGAAAGCAGAACATTTAAAATTGTTGCTTTAGGTTATAGATTCACTTTGGACTATGGATTGTTGCACTGGGGGTTAACTGTTCTGTGCAAACACACCCAGGAGTCTGGGATAGGGTACTGGAACACAGAATTAAATCAAAACCTTGCCATTTAAGTATCTCCAGGGTTGTTAGTTTGAAGATTTGATGTAACCAAAGCAGCCACACCTGGAGGAGGAGTGCAGGGGGAATTACAGGGGGGGGAACTACAAACTGTTCCAACAGCCAACCTGTGGCAAAATTGTTGCCAACTCTAATTTGTACCTTACCTTGCTCTCCAAGAGTGTTCTGTAGAAATGTCTGCTTTGGCTGTTTTTAGTAGGAATTTGGTGCTTTGTAGAAGAAAGTTGTGCACAGGTTACTGAGTTGTGGCTGGTGCTGACCATGTCATGCACACTGTGATCCCTTGGGGCTGTGTTTGGGGTATTATTTGGGCTGCTTTAGCTTTTCTCACCCTGATGGCAGAGGAAGAGCTGTGAGTGCTGCTGAGTCCTGAATATCCTGAGCTGGAAGGGACCCTCAGGGATGATCAGTGCAGCCCCTGTGCCTGCAGAGCCACCCCAAGAACCCCACCCTGAGCAGCCCTGGGAGCTCCTGGAGCTCTGAGCATCCCAAACTGCTCCTGGAGCTCTGAGCATCCCAAACTGCTCCTGGAGCTCTGGCAGCCTTGGCACCATTCCCTGGGGAGCCTGGGCAGTGCCCAGCACACAGCTCTGGTCATTGGTGATTTGGAAAGAGCTTTTGGGCACTGTCTTATATGACTCCAAATGACAAATTAGGGCTTCTCATACCTGCAAGATACAAAAGGTCTTTTTTATGAGGAGGTGAAGGGAAAGATTGGACTCTCAAAAATTGCTCTGTGGTGTAACCCCCATGGCTGAAGGGTACCAGGAATTGGTGTCTGCAGGAGGACTCAGCTCTGTGTGTGTGGGACAGGAGCTCTGTGTGCTGGGGGCTCTGCTGTGCTCACTTACAGCTGTGGGGCTGTTCTGGCTCCAAACCCTGCTCACAGTTGGAGGAATGTGTGCTTGGAGAAACCTGTTGTAAGAATCAGAGGGGTGAAGCTGTTCAGTCCTGCTGGCTGAAACTCTGCTCCTCTTTTCCATAGAATATGTTGGATGCTCTTTGACATGACTTTTGACAAAGTGTCTGCTTTCTTTCTGTTATTTTTTCCAATGAAATATCTTGGCAAAAACTATCAAACTTTCTCTGGGAACTCACGTTTCAAATTAAAATTCAATGTTTGGGTTGAAGACCAGAACTCTGTGAAAAGGTCAGCTGGAGAGGGTTGGCTGCAATAACTCAATGTGTGTTTAAGTTTGGTTTGTTTAAATCTTGTTGTGAAGAGCTTTGGGCAGTCTCAATAATTACTGCAGACTGCAACTCTTTACTTGAAATACTTTCCACATTAAAGAGATAAGGTTGGTTGTGAAAAGCTTCCATTTATGTGGCTCAGAAGATTCCAAGGGCCTCTCAGACAACATAAGTACAGGAACATTGGAAAGTACACAGAGGGCAGGAGCAGCACGTAGTGTGCAGGGAGGAGGGAGGGAGGGAAGGAGGGAGAGCAGCCTGGAGCAGAGGAGGGTGAATGGAGCTGCTCTCTGTGACAGGGAGCACCGTGCTGGCATCATCTCATCTCGTGACTGGGAACAGAACACAGAGGCTGCTTGAGCCTGGGCCAAAAGGCTCCTGCACACAGGATTCCAGCACTGCTGGAGTGTGTGGGAGGCTCTTTCCCAACAGCTTCCACTGCCAGAGCCCTGGGGGTGTCAGAGTCCAGCGTGACACACGAGCACAACCTGCCTGCAACCTGAGTCATGGGCACTGCAGCTGGGGAAAAGAACAGAAACCCTCTGAACTGAGCCAAAAAACCCCAAAGTCAGACCCCTGGCTGAGGGGGGGAAGCTTCAGGCAACCTTTGGGGGTGCAGGGCTGGCTGTTGGCTGAGCAGGGTGAGGTTGATCAGCAGAGCAGGAGTCACCATCCTTCCTTCCATCCCTCCATCCCTCCTTCCTTCCTTCCATGCATCCATCCACCCCTATCCATCCACCTATCATCCATTCATCCATCCATCCATCATCCATCCATCCATCCATCATCCATCCATCCATCATCCATCCATCCATCCATCCATCATCCATGTCCATCCATCCATGTCCATCCATCCATCATCCATCCATCCATCATCCATCCATCCATCCATCCATCATCCATCCATCCATCATCCATCCATCCATCATCCATCCATCCATCATCCATCCATCCATCATCCATCCATCCATCCATCCATCCATCCATCCATCCATCCATCCATCATCCATGTCCATCCATCCCTCCATCCATCCCTCCATCCATCCCTCCATCCATCCCTCCATCCATCCCTCCATCCATCCCTCCATCCATCCCTCATCCATCCCTCATCCATCCCTCATCCATCCCTCATCCATCCCTCATCCATCCCTCATCCATCCCTCATCCATCCCTCCATCCCTCCATCCCTCCATCCCTCCATCCATCCATCCGTCATCCATCCGTCCATCCATCATCCATCCATCATCCATCCACCCTTCCACCCTTCCTCCCAGGCTGCTGCCTTCAGTGTTCATCTATCCCAAGGATCTGGGGCAAAGCTGCTGCACCTGCTTGGGCTGCTGATGGGGCAGGATCTGGGGGGGGTTCTGTGGGAAATGGATTTGTAGAGCACTTTTATTAAAGTTTGATAGAAGGTTTGTATAGGATGTATCTGTATTTAAACTTTGAGATGAGAAATGCCATGGAATAGGGCAGACATTGCTGAGAGAGAAATGGAACTAGAAATAAGTTTCAAAGGGTGGCCTTGCAAATAAGACTGGATACTTTAGAGAAATAAAACTATGAAAGATGCATTGCAGTAGGACCCACAAGGGGTAATTTTGGATGATTGGCTTTGAGGCCTTTACAGCATGGTGTGACAAAAACTGATAAGTCAAGAAATGTTTATGATGTATTGTAATTAGGAAATAATTGGCTTCTAATTGTGATGCTGTGAATTATAACATCTGTATTGTCTCACCTTTCACATGAGACTAAAAATAGAATTTAAATTTTTAAAGCACCTCAGTTGTCTCATCTGTGGGTCAGAAAAGAGCCTGATCCAACAGTTTCTATTCCATTTGCCTTTTGGTTGCCTCAGACTCCCTGCCAGTGCCACAACCAATTGCCTGAACACAGATGTGATGCCTGTTGCTGTTCAATGTCCTTTCTGATTAAATCATACAACCATAATCATGAAATGGGGTTGGAAGTTTCTCTAAGAAAAGAGAAGCTGCTCTGTAGTCCCTTCTGATATGTTTCCCCCTTCCCTCAGTTTTCCACAGCCAGCTCTGCTTTGAAGAAATGTAGGAGATCCTACTGGATTTAAAAAAAATATTATTTTATTTAATTTTTTTGGTGAGATTTGCTTGAGACCTTGGGAGCTTCTCTGCTCAGCCAAAGTCTGTTAGAGAGTGAAGTAAACTTGGGAAGTGTTTCAGCCTGGGGAGTTCAGCAGCAGTAGATGTGGAACTGGTTTGGATTTCTTTATTCCCAGATAATGTCACAAACTAAGCTCAAAGGTTCCTTCTTTCTGCCTGGAGTTTCCATGTGAGGTTGTGCAAAGTCACTTAAATTGGCTGATCTGTAGTTGTAGATGTGAATTGTAATTTATTATTATTATTTCTTAGATAGATTTGTTTACTTTTTAACCCAAGACAAGAGAGTCTGTTATTGAGACAATTTTAGTCACTTACAGGGGTGTTTTCATGAAGACCTGTAGGACAAGGGGTCTCTCATGTGCTCTGCTCTCACTGCAAGTGTCCAAGCCCAGAACTTCCTCCCAGGAAATGGTTATGCCAGAATAAGCCTGAATTCACTTTTCTGGTGTAATGTGCTTCTGTTGATAAAGGAAATTGTGACTCTGCAGGAGCACAGTTGGCTGGGAGAGCTGCATCAGCCCAGGGGGCTCTGCTGGATCATCGTGCATGGAGTGAAACATGAACATTGCTGGGAGATGTTTATGGATGAGCTGCTGGCCTGGGTTATTCTTACACACTTGGCAGATAAGAAATGAGAAGAAAGAGAAGTTCTCCTCCCTCCTTGTCCCCTCCTTTCAGTGCACAGAGAAAAAAGGAGACAACACGTTCTCTTTTATTTGTGCACTGAGAGGCAGGAGCAGGTTTTAGTTTGATTGTTTCCCTGGTTTCTAGGCCAACATTTATCAGAAGAATTACCTGACATTCCTGGGAAACTGGGTTATGGATGCTGCTGTTTTCTGTAGGGTTTGGGCTGTCCCAGCCCAGGAGCCTGGAGGAAGCACAGCCCAAATCTGTTCTGTGCTGTTTGGTGCAGCAGCAGTTGTTCAATGTGCCCAGGGCAGAGCTCAGCTCCAGGCTCTGTGTGATCCATCCCAAATGTCCTGGCTAATGTTGTTGGATGTTTTTCCTTCTCCATGTTGTAACTGGAATAATTTGGTTTTCTTGGCTTAGCCTTCCTTGTGACTTCTAGATTTGGGGTGAACTTTTTGTCATCTGAAAAGAAGAGGTTTTTTTCTGGTGAAATAATATTTTCTCATAGCTTTAGTACAGAATCCCAGACTGGTTTGGCTTGGAAGGCACCTTGAAATATAGTTTAGTTCCATTTTTCACCATCCCAGGCTGCTCCAAGCCCCATCCAACCTGGTCTTGGACACTTCCAGGGATCCAGGGGCAGTCACAGGATGACACCCTTGATCCAGGTTGCTCTGGGCACCCTGTGCCAGGGCCTCCCCACCCTGCCAGAGAACAATTCCTGATTGCCAAGATCCCATCCAGCCCTGCCCTCTGGCAGTGGGAGCCATTGCCTGGCTCCTGTCCCTCCTCACTGGAGTCGTGTCCTTCCACTGGGGACACAAACACAGTGGCACTGCCCCCTCTGCCTGCTCAGCCCAGCTCAGCTCAGCACAGGAGCTCCCCAGGCAGAGGCAGCTCCTCCCTGGCCCCTGCAGCCACAGCCACAGCTGGGAGCACCCTGAGCCACAGCTGGGCACTGAAAGAATTCCACAGAATCACAGAATGGTTTGTGGGTTATGGTTTGTTCAAGCCCACCCAGTGCCACCCCTGCCATGGCAGGGACACCTCCCACTGTCCCAGGTGCTCCCAGCCCTATCCAGCCTGGCCTTGGGCACTGCCAGGGATGCAGGGGCAGCCCCAGCTGCTCTGGGCACCCTGTGCCAGGGCCTGCCCACCCTGCCAGGGAACAATTCCTGATTGCCAAGATCCCATCCAGCCCTGCCCTCTCTGGCAGTAGGAGCCATTGCCTGGCTCCTGTCACCAACTCCCCATATTAAAATTTCCTCTCCCTTCTGTTTATGAGCCCCTTTAAGGCACTGGAAGGATGGCAAAGCTCAGAAATTCTTGCCTATTTGTCCTGAAGTTTTTAACTAGGCATTGAAAGGGCTGTGTAGAAATTTCTTGGAATGAGAACTTCTGCAGGCCTGGCTGATTCCAAGTGCATGGAGTGGTTGTACAAGGGAAAATGTGTTTCCTCCTGAAAATAGGAAAGCTGAGATAATGATAGCAAATGCTTCCATTTGACTCAGATCATGTCCTTCCATGTCTTGAAAATGAGATAATCCAACCATTTGCTGTTATCAACCATCAGTGGTTTTCTTCTTGCCTTCCCCTGCCCCCAGTCCTCTGCTTTGTTACCTGTCTCTGCCCTTTGCTACAGAATTTCCCCTGGTAACTACAGAAATGACATTTCTGCAGCACAAAGCAAGGGAAATGATTTGAGGGAGCCTTTGCACTTGTATTTCTGGAAGGGCTGTAGATACAAGACTCCTAATTAAAAGGTCAAAGCCACTTGCAGAAACAAATGTCTAAATATAACCCCAGCTTTGTGCAGATGGACTCTGGTAACTAAGGCTGGATACATCAATGTGGATGAGGAACTCCTGTGGCTTCCCTAAAATAGAACCTTTTTTGTACAATGGTGCATATAAATACAGCTCCAAGAGCTCTTTCTAGCATGAATTTGTAATAATTAAAATAGTCAATAGTATAATAGTGTGTATATATATATATATATATAGTGTATATATATAGTATATATATAATATTATTTATATATATAAAATAGTATAATAATGTATAATAATAATAATTAAAATAGTAAATAGTATAAGTGTGTATATATATAATATATAGTGTATATATATATAAAAATATATATAGTGTATATATATAGTATATATAATATTATATATATAGTATATATATAATATTATATATATAGTATATATATAATATATATATAATAGTATAATAATGTATAATAATAATAATAATAGTAAAATGCTTCTGTTGCTCCTGAGTAAACTCCCAAATGAAACAGCAAACCTCGTGTCTCACCCTGGTGTGGATGTGTGCTGCTCAGGGTTTGGTGTGTTTTGGCTTTCAGTTCATGAGCAGGGCTGCACATCCAGGCCTTTTTTTCTGTGTGCTCTGAGGCTGTTTTTCCTGCACTGACATCTGCTCCCACTGTTTATTGGATGCTTTATTTTGGAAAGCCATTCCCTGTGCAAGAATCTCACTGCCCATCTGGAGCTGGGAGCCTGTGCCAGATGCTGGGCCAAGGGATTCAGCTGCTCATTGGGAACTTGCAGGGGAGTACCTGCTGCATCCCAACAATCCCAAAGGCTTCAGTCCCATAATCCCCAGCCACACAGTCCCTGACTGCAGGGAATGACAGAGAAATGAGTAGAATGACACTTCAGTCAGAGACACTTGAGAAATTTATTTCCTTCAGCCTTATTTTTCCTTAGAGGGCTCATTTTGATGGCCTCAATGGGTGGAATTCAAAGACTCCTGTCCCTGTATGCTTGGCACCTGTATCCTAAAAACCAGTGTGTTTTTAATTTCTGTAAACTCCTGACAAACAGCACCTCATGAGTCTTTTTTTCTGTTTATTTCAGGACAAACACCACGATGCTGCTCATGAAATTATTGAGACAATTCGGTAAGTGCTGGGTGCAGCCTGCCTGGGACCCTTCCTGTGCCTCACTGCAGCTCTGGGGAGGGATGGCTGGACTCAGGACACACAGGAGGGCAGCAGTTACCATTTAGCACCTCTGAGTTATTTTTCTAAGCTGAATTTGCTGCAATACAGAGCTCCTTGCCAAAGAGATTTTTGTTTTATCTTGCCATATTCCATTCTGTTGTGAACAGAGTTCAAAATGAGTGGTAGTGCTCAGCTTTAATACTTGTGGCAGTTGGTATCTGAGCTGTGGACACACAAGGTTTAGGGAACATTGATGTGTTATGTCCTGATCTTGCCTCTGCCCACCCTCTCTGTTTCCCCTGTTGCTGTGATCTTGCAGCATTTGGGTTGTTTGGCAATGATCTCCCTGTAGCATTGCTCTTAATCCTGCTGATAAAGTTGGAACAATGTGGGGAAAATGGGAGGATAAAGGTGAAAGACAACTGAGAGCAGCAAGAAGTCAGAGGATTTCCCAACACAGGCTCTCAGGACGTGACTTGCTGTTATTTCAGCAGGATTAGGAGGGGACTTGCCAAAGAACAACTTTTAATAAATGCTACACGAATTCCCCAAACACCTGAGGGATGAGGATGAGTTATCCCCATTCCAAAGCTGCTCTTGTTAACTGGTTTACATCCTCACAGGCTGCCCTTGGCTCAGCTCAGGGCTGTGTCTGCAGCAGGGTTTAGTGCTTGGGTGGTGCAGATACAGGTGAGGGAGGAGGTGTTTTACCTGCAGAACCACCTGAGCTCAAAATCTGCTCACAGATGGCAAAGGTAGCAGTGAGCCTTGTGTGCTGCCAGTGTGAGGGTGAGAGAACCAAGTGCTTGATAACATCACTCACATGCCTGAAATCAGAGCATTTCCCACGGGCTGGGGGGCAGAGGATGTGAATGAGGCTGCAGCTGAACATTTTTCTCCTAAAGGAGTTTCTATCTACAGAACTCTGCCACTGGGGCTGCCAGTTTGCTTGGACTGGTGGGGATAAGATTCTGTCTTTGGGGTTTTGTGGCATCATTTTTGGGCCCCTTTCCAAGGGGCTCAGAGGGGGTGGCTGCAGTGGTTGGTGCTTTCTGTGCTGCATGGAGGCAAAGGGAAGCTGCCTTAGGAAGCTGTTGGGTCAGGTGATGTTTCACAACTGTTTTCAGCAAGGCTGGAGTGAACTCAGTGTCAAAAGCTCTTTATGCTGCCTTGGCCTTGTGCAAAGTGCCCATGGTGTTGTGAAAGTGGTGCTGAGAGAATGCAGGAAATATCCCAATATCCCTTTATGTCATCAGGCAGTGGAATAATGGAATATCCCTGGACACAAGGATCCAGCTGCTGACTGCCTATTCCTGGGATTTCAGAAGCACCAACCACTCCAGCCACCCCCTCTGAGCCCTGGTGCTTTTAGGGGACATGTGAGACACCAGAGGAGGGCCAGCCATGCATGTCCAAGTTCAGGTTTTCACTGGCCTGTGTAGTTATTAACCATGTGTGAATCAGCCACAAGGAACAGAACTGTTGGATCTTTAGTATTTTTTTTATTCACTATTTTAATAGTGAAGAATGGAGCAAAGTTCATGAGGAAGAAATTCTGTGATTCCTATTGGAATTCATCTTGTGATGTGGGTTTTTCTGATGCTGACAGTGCTTTCCAATTTGATATTTGTGGAGGAAATTTGTGTGCAAAGCTTCTGTGGCTTTTAAATTGCTTTTGAAGGGAATGAATCTTCCTCCATTCCACAAGTGAAGCTCTCTCCTGTGAGCTGCCATTGTTGGATGCACTGCAAGTGGGAATGTGCTTCCCCTTTCTGATAGCCACAACACACAGGGCTGTGTTAATTCAGAGTATCAAAGGGGTCTTTTAGCAAAATAACTTCTCAAAATCTGGTTTGGCTGGGTGTGTAAGGTGTGAGAGAGTTTAAGCACTCCCCAGAGGAGAATATCCTGGCACTGAGTGGTTGGTGACAGGGTTTTTGGGCTGCTGTGGGAAATGTCTTCTCCACATTCAGCCTTGTCAAAGCTTCCTTGCAGCATCAGAATTCTTTGGAAATGCTGCACTTCTGCATTTTCTGTTAGATTAACATCAGCCATGACTCTGAGTATTTTTAGACACGTGGAATACATTTATCACCTCATTTTGAAGCTTTCTGCTCCTGCCAGTGTCTACAGGCATCTTGCTGTTTATTCAGAACAAATGTGAACTGTTGCAGTTTCCCATTATGTCTGCCTTATTCCTGAATTACTGTGAGCTCCCAGGGCTGCTGCAGTGTCCTCTCTTCATGTAAAGCAGCCCAAGTTGAGACAAACGACCTTATTACACTTAATTGGCAACACCACTGTTCATTATTTCTTCTCTCCTTCTAGGTGGGTCTGTGAAGAAATCCCAGATCTCAAGCTTGCCATGGAAAACTATGTTTTAATTGACTATGATACTAAAAGGTGAGAGGAATGTTTTTGTTCCCAGCAGGAGTTGAGGGTGTAGTGAACCAGTGTGGAACTGGTTATTCTTAGACACTACCAACTGAAGTTTTCTCTCAGAACTGGCTTCAGGCTCTGCTGGAGTTATTTTGGTAGGAAATGTGTAACAGCAACATTGGCAAAGGCAGTTGGATTAAGGACATAATTGGAAACTCCATGAGCTCCAGTGCAGCTCTGCTGTACATTGAATTACTCACTGTGAAACAATGATTGGTATCTGCACCCTTGGAGCAGGGCCAGGCTGGGAATCTCAGTGGTTCCTGCTCCTGTAGTAACCAGGAATTCCTGTTCTCAGCAGGCCATGGCAGAGCTGGGTGGCAGAGGGAGCTGCACCTTCCCCTTCTCCCTTTCCTGCTGGTTGGGGGCTGAATTAAAAAGTGAAATTCCCAGAGAGTATGGCCAGGATGGGAATTTCAATGGTTCCTATTCCTGTAGTAACCAGGAATTCCCGTTCTCAGCAGCCCATGGCAGAGCTGGGTGTCAGTGGGAGCTGCACCTTCCCCTCCTCCCCTTCTTTCTGGTTGGGGGCTGAATTAAAAAGTGAAATTCCCAGAGAGTATGGCCAGAGTGGGAATTTCAATGGTTCCTATTCCTGTAGTAACCAGGAATTCCTGTTCTCAGCAGGCCATGGCAGAGCTGGGTGGCAGAGGGAGCTGCACCTTCCCCTTCTCCCTTTCCTGCTGGTTGGGGGCTGAATTCAAAGGTGAAATTCCCAGGAGTGTTGTGGGCAGCTGGAGGGGTTCTGAGGTGCCTCAGCTCCATGGAGTTCAGAATAAATTAATTATGGGATATTCCCCTCCTGGGAGAGGCAGATCCTGACCTGTGCTGTGTCTGTGGAGATTTCTGAGGTTCTGTGCATGGACTTGGCTCCACTGACATGGGAAAAGGGAGGATGCTCAACTGCAGTTTATAAAAACCTCCCTGATTGCCTACATGGGAAAGACTGAATTTATCCAAATCTACAGAATGATTAAACTGTTAGAAGAAAGTTTACTGATGAAACTGCATTGCTGTGAGCAGAATCCCAGAATATCCTGAGCTGGATCCCACAGGGATGATCAGTGCAGCCCCTGGCCCTGCAGAGACACCCCAAAAATCCCACCCTGAGCACCCCTGGGAGCTCCTGGAGCTGTGGCAGCCTTGGCACCATTCCCTGGGGAGCCTGGGCAGTGCCCAGCAGCCTCAGGGGAAAGAACCTTTCCCAACCTAAACCTCCCCAGCCCCAGATATTTCTGTCATGGTCTGCTTAAGGTATTGCCTCCTCTTCTCTCAATTTTCATTGTTTCATTGAAAGACTTTTTAGTCTTTGCCTTCCTCCTGGAAAATTCAAAAGGGGTAATCAAGGTCAAGCATCCCATTAAAATTCATTAATTTGGATTTGTGGATTACTCACAGCAGCTGCATTACTGTATTTTTGTGGTTCTGGCATCCTCACTGGGTGTGTTTCACTGGGGACCATCAGTGTGGTTGGCAGCAATGCTGAATAAAAGGGAAACCCTTCTGTTCCCCAAAGTCACCCCCCACTATCTTCCTGCAGCTTTTCAAGAAAGTCATGAACTGAAATTCTGGTAAAGATTTCAGTCTTTTTTACTTCCTTTGCAAAAATTTGTTGGAAAAATCCCTGGCAGCAGATGGGCTGAGGCAGGGATGTGAAAGAGAAGCAGCAGGTTATGGAAATGCAGACAAACCCCATTGCAGCCTTGCTTTTCCCAGCTTGGAAACAAGCACAGGCAGCTGGGAGAGCTCATGGGAGAGGAGTCCTGGCCAGGGTAGTGACCCTGAGGATCACAAGAGACTCAAGGGTCCCTTCTGATGTCCCCTGGCCCCCCATCCCTTGCCAGCTTTGGGAATGCCCATGTTTTGGGGATGTCACTCCTGTAACTCCTTGTGTTGTTTGTGCTCTGCTCTGTGGGTCTGGTTACATAACCATTGATGTTCCCAGGAATCAACTTTCTTTCCTGGCCTTGAATTGATTTAATCCTCTCAGTTTGTGTCATTAGGGCATCTGCCTGGGCTGACCATAATCCCTGGCAGCCCATGGAGCAATCCCCAGGCTTTCCTGATGGGTGATGCTTTAGGCTGTGTACTGGCTCTAAATGCATTTTCAGTCCCAGGGTGAATTTCTGGAAAAGCATCTGCTTGTCTCAGAACTGATTATTGTGGAGAGATGACAACAAAAAAGAGAAAAATGTACTGAGCTCTTAAATGTCTCTTCAGCTGAAAATATGGAGAAGAGGTTCTGAGAATACAGAAGTTTACCAGGAAAAGGGCTGTACTCAAAGTATGACTTGAAATAAAGGAACTAATATTATTTGTCATGTACTCCGGGTCTGCTGGGGATTTTATTTAAAGGAAACAAAGACTTTAATCTATGTATGTAATTACATATCCTGAGAGAAGCAAACCCTAAATACCTACTAACCAAGAGGATAGAAAAGCACAAGGTTTTACCTTCAAACCTGCCTGTTTTGAGCTGCCCCTGTGTTCTCCCCCCAGCTTTGAGAGCATGCAGAGACTGTGTGACAAGTACAACCGAGCCATTGACAGCATCCACCAGTTGGTGAGTATTGAATTTAGCAAAAACCTGCCAAGGTTTTTGTGTGCCACCTTTGAATTCAGGTAGTGAACAACAGCAGAAAGCTGTGACCGACTCAGTTCTGCATCATTACTCAGTTCAACATCGGTTCAGTGGGGATGGCAAAGAAACAAGGAGTGAACAAACCTTTACACCCACCCCAACTCTATTCAGTGCTGTGCTTTACATTGCCAAATGGCTTTTGCATCTCTTTATATTCCCCTTTATCACCTGTGAAAATACCTGTTAATTGAGGTGTGAGAAATGTGGTGTTCCAGAAACAGCCTGGAACTTCCAGTTTTTGGGGGGCTTGAGCTTAATATTAAACTTATTTTCTTGATCACATCTGGACAGTCAAGGAGTTAGTATTGGAGGGATATTCCTACAGAAAGAAAGGGAATTAAACACCATTTTTAGTTCCCAAATTCTGGTGCTCTTCCTTGTGCACTTCTGGCACTGTTATTTTGGCACGTGGAAACAACTGACTTGCCTTTAGGGGGAAGGAAAAGTTTATCTACATTTAACACAGGGATTTCTCATATAGATTGACTTTTGCACAGAGAAATCTGTGACTTATGGGTACTTAAATAATCCATATGAAGTCTCTTGTGTGTTGTGGAAGTGATCCATGGCTTAGGAATTTCCTTGCCACAGTTCAGCTGCTCTGGCCTGTGGGATCACTGGCTAAAGTAGAATGTAATCTCTTTTCAGGCCAATTTAATGAGCTTTTTTGGTTCTTTTACCCCCCAAAAAGGTTGAACTGGAGGAAGCAAAACCTGAACAATGAATAATGTAACTATTCTGCTTAATTTGAAAACATAGGTGGATTTTTTCTCTGCTGTGCTTGTGGAAGTTATTTGAAATATGCAGTATTATGGCAACAAGCCTTTTTTGCTGGGATTTTCTTAATATTTTGGGCCTTAAAAACTTGTGCTTATTTGGATTCAGGCACCTTCATGTCTGTGTTGGTTAATAGCTAATTATTAGCAGCTATTCAGCATTTGCAGTTGCTATCTGTACTGGCAAACCTGATGGGCTTAATTTTTTCCTTTCCATTTGAATTTCACAGGAGAGTTTAGGAGGGGACTGGAATTGCCCTTTTATGGTTTGTTTTTATCAAGGGCAGAGGTAGACATTTTAAAAACTGAACAACTTTTCTGCTTAGCGTGGGGTTTTTTCTGAAGAAGAAAGGAAGCTTGATTTCCATCTCTTTCCTGCCACTCCCTGTCTGAGTGCATCTGATCCCTCCCATGTGACAGCTCCTGGAGCAAAATTAACCTGTTCTTGTGTTGACAGTCAACAGCAGTTCAGTGGGGTAGAAAAAAGGAGTGAACAAACCTTTACACCCACCCCAAAGTGTTGTGTTTTACATTGCCAGTTGTTTCTGGCATCTCTTTAAGTTCCCCTTTATTACCTGGTAACTGAGGTGTGACAAAGTGCTGAGCAGCTGCTGGTGTGCAGTTTCTGCAGAATGACAGAAAAGTTTGGGTTGGAAGGGACCTCAAAGCCCACCCAGTGCCACCCCTGCCATGGCAGGGACACCTCCCACTGTCCCAGGCTGCTCCCAGCCCTGTCCAGCCTGGCCTTGGGCACTGCCAGGGATGCAGGGGCAGCCCCAGCTGCTCTGGGCACCCTGGGCCAGGGCCTGCCCACCCTGCCAGGGAACAATTCCTGATTGCCAAGATCCCATCCAGCCCTGCCCTCTGGCACTGGGAGCCATTGCCTGGCTCCTGTCCCTGCAGGCCTTGTCCCCAGTCCCTCTGCAGCTCTCCTGGAGCCCCTTCAGGCCCTGCCAGGGGCTCTCAGGTGTCCCTGGAGCCTTCTCTTGTCCAGGTGAGCACCCCCAGCTCTCCCAGCACAGAAGCAAAGCAGATTATTCCAGTCCCCAATTCCTGCTTCCAGCCCTGCTTCCCCAAGGACTGAACACATCTGAACCCATTTCTGCTCTACCTGAAATCAAGGGCACTGCTCCAATCCCTTGGCTTCAAGTCACAGGGCTTGGGATCTGCAGGGGGCTCTGAGCTCTCCCCAGGGCCTTTTCTTGTCCAGGTGAGCACCCCCAGCTCTGCCAGCCTGGCTCCAGTTCCATTCCCTGCTTTTATCTTTAGGAAGCAGCACCTGCAGCCCAAGCTGAGGGTGAGGGGGTGGGAGGGGCCTGTCCCTCATCCCTCAGTGGGTTTGGTGCCACTTCCTTCTCCCCACAGTGGGTTCACCCTCATCCCCCTTGTGAGAAACAACTGCTGACTTTAAAAATTTAAAAAGGTTTATTAAACCTTAACAAAAATTCAACAAAAGGACTAAATAAGGGAAAATTCACAGCACTGGGAGCTGCCCTCATGCACACCACATGGCCAGTTCATCTTCAAGATGGATGCTCAGTGTTTTTTACCCCTGGGGGTTGCATCAACCCTCCCAAAGTCTGTCAGTCAGCTCTTCTTTGCCATTTATCAATGGAAACTGCTTTCTTGTAACTGGATTGGAGATCAGGTGTGCCTGATCCCCTCATGCCTCACCCCCTAAGGACCAAGCTTTTCCATTCCCAGCTGTCCCATGCAAGGGACACACGTGCAGCCTTCTCTGTACCTGTCCTAGACAACCCAACCTGTCTGATGGTCACAATGCAGGGGGAAAGGGAACTATGGGGAGAACAGAGGACATCTAAACTACAATAACATCATATACATCACTAAAGCTTTTCTTAAAATGCACACAATAGTTATCCCTTAATTGCGAGAGCCAATCATCTCATTATCTACCCATAACACTTGTCCCCATGGTGGGTTCACCCCTGTCCCCCTTGTGAGAAACAACTGCTCACTTTGAAAAGCTAAAAAGGTTCATTAAACCTTGACAAAAATACAACAAAAGGACTCTATAAGGAAAAATTTGCAGTGCTGGGAGCTGCCCTCGTGCACACCACATGGCCAGTTCATCTTCAAGATGGATGCTCAGTCTTTTATACCCCTGGAGGTTGCATCAACCCTCCCAAAGTCTGTCAGTCAGCTCTTCTTTGCCATTTATCAGGGCAGACTGCTTTGTAACTGGATTGGAGGTCAGGTGTTGCCATGCCTCACCCCCTAAGCACCCCCAAGCTTTTCCATTCCCAGCTGTCCCATGCAAGGGACACACGTGCACACCTCTGTACCTGTCCTAGACAATAGGTCACAATACAGGGGGAAAGGGAACTATGGGGAAAACAGGACATCTAAACTACAATAACATAACTGTACATCACTAAAGCTTTTCTTAATATTCACACAATAGTTATCTTTTAATTGTGAGAGCAAATCATCTCAATATCCATCTATAACAGTGATATATAGTTATTGGTTGGTTTAGAGTAGAAGCTCACTGTCTAACATAGGTGATAGGTATTGGGAAGTTATGGTAAATATTGTACACGTAGTTTTTAGTATAAAAAGGTAACACCACCCTGAGGGTGTCAGTGTGCCTCTGTCTGACCTGCTGAAGGGACCTCAGCAGGCCAGGAGAAAGAATTTTATAGATAAGAAGCAAAATAAACAACCTTGAGAATGAGAACTGAAGAGTTCTGATTCCTTCTTTGACAGCTGGGCTGGGAAAGGAGACTTTCTAACACATCTGGGGGTCACTCTGAGCAGCAAAACCCTGAGAAACTGAATCAACACAAAAAGGCAAAAACAATTAAAAGCACCCATAAGACAATTCTTAAAATGCAAACAATTTTGAGTCTTCCATGTCCAAACAGATTTTCTGGAGCATCTTAGGGCTTGCAGGAGGGATGTGGGGTTTTCTTAGCATGGTTTATCAGGACAAGGTTTTTTTGTCACCTGTTGTCGGGGTCTCTTGCTTGTCAGAGTGACCCCAAGAAAAGTTGGAAAGTCTCTTTTCCCAGCCTGGCACTTGAAGAAGGAGTCAGGGCTCTTCATTTCTCGGTCTCAAGGTTGTTTATTGTATCTCATCTATAAAATTCTTTCTCCTGCCCTGCCGAGATCCACTCAGCAAGGCAGTCCAGGCACTCTGCCTGCCCCCAGGGCAGGGTTATGTGTTTATACTAAAAACTACCTGTACAATGTTTGCAATTACTTCCCAATACCTATCACCTATGTTAGACAGTGAGCTTCTACTCTAAACCAATCTAAAAGTGCCAACATCACAGCAAAGATGGAGGCCAAGGAGAAGAAGAAGGAGCAAGGCTGGACATGCCCAGATTCCTCCATCTTGCCCCGCTGAATCCCTATTCTAAAAATGCCAAAATCTTTTTTTTAACCCTGTGATAACTTCACTATCATTCTACTTAATTTGTCGGGGCTTGCAGATTTTCATCTAAGTTTGGTGATTTGCTCCACGGGTCATAATCAAACCCACAGGCGATCTGGGCTCTGTGCCAGGGTCTCTGAGCCCCCTGGCAGAGCGATGTCCTGGGTCCTGACAGCCTGTGCTGAAGGGCTTGGCTGTGACAGACTCTGCACCAGGCAGTGTGGCTCCAGCCATCTCAAGGTCCATCTCTGTCCCTGCAGTGGAAGGGGACCACGCAGCCCATGAAGCTGAACACGCGTCCCTCCAACGGGCTCCTGAGGCACATCCTGCAGCAGGTCTACAACCACTCGGTCACCGACCCCGAGAAACTCAACAACTACGAGCCCTTCTCGCCCGAGGTCTACGGAGAAACCTCCTTTGACTTGGTGGCCCAAATGATTGATGAGATTAAAATGACAGAGGATGATTTGTTCGTTGACTTGGGCAGTGGTAAGTGAGCAATAATTCCTTTTTCTCCTTTGCTTTCTCTTTTTCTTAATACTTTCAAAACCTCATATTTGGGAAGCCAAATAGGGGCTGATCCTGTAACACAAGCCCCAGGGCTGAGGGTTGTGTTAGAGGATAAACATTGTGAAAAACGCCAATCACTTGTTTTTAAAATTTTAAATGTTTGATAGTAATGGTTATAAAAATATGTAATAATATCTATAAATGGTTAGAAAAATAGTAATATAATTAGAGTAATAATAATTTTGGACAATTTGGATTAGGACAATATGAGACAATAGAAACAAAGAGTTATGGACAGTCTGGGTAAGGACCCACGTTGACAGAGGTTTAACCCTCAAAAACAATAACCTGTTGCATATTCAAACACCTCATACATGATGCATAAATTCCCTTCAAACACAGAACTCTGTCTGGTCATCTTCAACTTCTTCTTCACCTTAACTGGCATCTTCATGGCTGAGTGAGATGGGAAGAAGTTCATTTCTCCTGATAATGGGGCAATAAATTCTCCTTCTCTGAAAGATTCAGGTGTCCTGTGGCTGCTATCTCAGTGTGAGTCCTTTCTTTAGGAAAAAGTATCCTACATAGCATAGTCTCCACTCCAACCTCATCTTATAACCTAAAACTATATTTAACACACTACTCAAGAAAACCAATGCAGCACAACTTTCTAACATAACACATATAATATTAATTTTAATATTTGTGAAAAGCCAATCATAAAATACTCATTTTTCACAAGCATTTTTCCAGATAATCCCCAAAGATGCTCCTGCTTTTTATGCCAGGATTAAATGGACCAGACAAACCCCCAGACCTCTTTTGTGTGGCAGTGAAATATCAGCCTGCAATGCAATAAACCCTTGTTACAAACCCCTTTGTTTGTGTTGGTATTGTTGGATACACTTGTGAAGAAGAAGAAATGTTAAAAATGATGTTTGACCCATCAAGTTACATTCCTAAGGATTCATCTGTTTTCACTGGATTTGTTTTATGTCCTTCATATCTGAAAATTGCATTTCCTGATCCTTCCCATGTGAAACCCTTGGTGTAGAATCTGAAAATGAAGGGTTTTTTTACCTCTGACTTGTCAGTGTGTCAAAAAAGCTTTTACAGTTTACTTGAACAGTTGTGAAACCCACAAAATCTAACCCACATCTGCAACAGAGTCAAGTTTTAAAAGGAAATTGATGTGTCTAGTTGGTGAGGAAACCAGGTATGACTCAAGCACATGTGCAACAGTGACACTGAGTAAGAAAATGTTCTTTTTCTTGGTAAATCTGGTTCAGAACAGGAAGGGAGTAATAAGAATTTCCTCTCTTGCTTGATGTGTTCTGAAGTTTTAACACATTTAAACACAAACAAGTATGTGTGATACAGGACTTCTGGGGAAAAATAGATTTAAAAAAATTATATTTTGGATTTGAAAGTATATTTAAATATTAAACAGTTATATATAAATATTAGATATTTATGTATGTTATACATAGTGAAACAATAGATTGTAGAATAATTTAATATTAAGTAATATACTGTTAAAAAGTATAAGAATATAGTACACATGATAAAACAGAAAAGATATTAATATATAATATATATACATAATATATTACATACAATATATTGTAATATATAATATTATATAATATAATATATATTATATATGTAGAATATATAATATTTAATAGTATAATATATAATATATATTATATATGTATAATATATAATATATAGTAGTATATAATATATATAATAGTATATAATATTAGATGTAAGATATATATAATATATAGATAATATAGAAAAATATACATCCATATATAAATAAATGTAATAATAAATAATATATATTATTTATAGATTTATATACAATATATTATATATAAAATGTAATTTAATACATTATATATTATACATTATATATTAATAGAAAAACAAACTAATAACATGTTATATATTTATATATAATATAATATGGTATAATATATAATATAAGTACATAAAATATAGTAAATATAAAGAAAAATTTAAGAATATAAATATATAAGTATATAAGTATATAGATATACAAATATATACATTATTTGGATATAAGTATAAAAATAAATACATAAATAAACAAATAAATACACATACAGGCTCTTCAGTGATTTTGTTACCTCTACTTCCCCTCTCAGCGGGACTGACTGAAATTTCCTGTCAGGGACTGATGCTCAGATGAGACCTTTAGAAAGACATCAGAGCTGAGAAACTCTTTTCCATCTGGAGGGAAACAAAACCTCCACAGAATCTCACAATTGTTTGTCCAGGAAGGTTAAAGCAGATCATATCTGGGAGTGCTGCAGGCTGGGGCCCAGGCCCATGGCAGAGACTTTAATCTGCTGTCCCCAGGAATAAATCAGGTGTTCCTCCCTCTGGTTTAGGGCTGAGCAGCACCAGAGCAGTGGGAATGACTTTGGGAACGCCCAGTGCCTCCAGTGGGATGTGAGAGCCCTGCCCAGTGCCCAGTCCCCCTGCTGGTTTTGTGTGCCCTAAAAGCTTCTCTCCCCTGGCAGTGGCTTTTTCTAAGCTCTGGGGTTTTTGTTCCTCCCCTGCAGGTGTGGGGCAGGTGGTGCTTCAGGTGGCTGCAGCCACAAACTGCAAACATCACTATGGAGTGGAGAAAGCTGATATTCCAGCCAAGTATGCTGAGGTGAGTGAGCTGGGGGTGCTGCTGGGGCAGGGGCTCTCTGCTGCAGGAAAAGCACAATTCCAGCCCTGCTGTATTTGCTGCTCAGCTCAGCCTGTCCTGGAACTGTGAAATAGCAGCTGTGCAAGGATGGGCTTGAGGAAAGAAGTGTGTCCAGTCTGGAGTGTTCAGAAACATCTTTCTGGAGTCATTCCAGGCCCTGAAAGCTCTTTTACAATAATACAGGGTCTGTTCAAAAGGGGAGTGCAGGGTAAGCTTCACCCAAATACCTGCAGTCATTCCATGTCTGGAATGGCTCTAATGCAGCTCCCAGAGGCCACAGCAAGCAGCAAATCCAGGAATAAATTCACCAAACAATTAGAGTTAAGTATTTTAAAGGCCATGTCTCTGCCTTGGTGGTGATGTCCCTTTCTCAGTTATTAAACCACCAGAACTCCTCCTGAGGCCTGTGCTGGGTGTCTGCTCAGGAGGCACCTTAGTGAGGGAAACCATCAAATGGCCTGAAGCTGCAGGAGGGGAGATTGGGATTAGAGATTAGGAAGGAATTCTTGGCCATGAGGGTGGCACAGGGTGCCCAGAGCAGCTGTGGCTGCCCCTGAATCCCTGGAAGTGTCAAAGGACAGGTTGGAAAGGGCTTGGAGCAGCCTGGGACAGAGGGAGGTGTCCCATGGCAGGGTATGGAACTAAATCATATTTAAGGTCCCTTGCAACCCAAACCATTCCATGATTGTTTGATAATGTTTAGTCAGGCTTCTTTAGTATATTTTAATATTTATGTTAAGGCTTCTTTAGTGAAGTTTCTGTACATTTCTAATCCTGTGCCAATGGGACACACACAGATGATGAGTTCAAGGCAAACCTGGAGGCCACAAGCAAGCAGGGAAGGTCAGGCATGGCTTACCACAAGAAGTTTGCTTCCTTCAGTAGCCTGAACAGAAACTGATCCCTCTGAATTGTCAAAACACAGATTCAGCCTGAACAGGCTGGAAAATTATCCCTCATGAAAGGAGGGAGGGAATAAATAAAACTCCTTGATCCTTCTTTTCAGTGATGTGGGCAAAATGCATGAACACAGTGGTGAGGATCATCAGTCAAGGACCTAAAAATCCACTTTATTTCTCCTGCCAGGACTGAGTGGAAGTTTTTACCTGGAGGGCTCTGCAGTCCCTCTGTGTGAACATCCTGGTTTTGCTTTGGGGCATTTACAAGGGCAGGAATCCCCTCTGTGTTTACCATGAAACTTAAGAGATCAGCTTTATAAGGAAAAGTGAAATTCTCACTTTTACTAATGCCCCTTCCTGTCACTGTGCAAACACAAGGCTTTGTTGTGTGCAAACAGCAAACAAAAGAATGGGCCACAAATGAAGAATTAGGGGTGAACAAAATATTCTGCATTATTTCCCTGGTTAAATCCTTTCAGATTTAACAACCAAGGAGCTGCTGCAGTGTCAGAGTGTGTGGAGCTGCCTTGTGCCTCTGTTAGGACACAGTTTTCCTCCAAATATTGGTGGAAGAAGTTGGGTTGAGTTTCCAGGTAAATTGGCTGTGGCACCACATCTGTGGGTACCATGATAATAGATGGATAATTAAATTTGAAAAGCTTCACCTAAGAGGAAGAATGTTACAGATTTATTTCAGTGAAGTTGCCTTAATAAATTAAAATGGAAGTTCCTACATTAAAATACAGGGGATTTTGGGGTTTTTCTGCTCAGCTTTGGAGTGCCTTTGAGCATAAAACATGGCTGTGCACACAGAGAGTTGTGTTGAGCTGATCAACCAGCAGCTTGAGTTGTCAGTGGGATCACAATTTCTGCTGGGCCTCTCACACAGAACCACAGAGTAGCTGGTGTTGGAAGGGACCTCTGGCAGGGCCACCTGGAGCAGGAGGCACAGGAATGTGTCCAGGTGGCTTTGGGATGTCTGCAGGGAGGGAAACTCACCTCCAAATATGGGCCAAATCCTAAAGATCAGCTGGGCCAGGCTGCTGTGGGGATGTGTGGGGCACTGAGCTGCCTGGATATGGGATTTTGTTCCTTTCTCCCTTTTTGGACAATAAAAACTAGCAGAGCCCTCCCTGCTCTGCAGCCCTGGAGTGTTTGGGTGCAGTTTGAAGCACTCCCAGTGTCTGTGGGAAGCAGATTTGCTGCAGGATTCTCCCTCTTTGCTGCTGGGATGCTTTTCCTGCTGCTTTCTGCTTCCTCAGTGACCCCAGCAGACCTGGCCTTGTCCTGGCTGTCCCTTTGCTCCCTGGCCTTAGGCTGGGCTCACCCCCCTCCTCCTGGTGGGATTATGCACCACAAATTAATGCTGGGCTATTTTTAGTGCTGGGCAGTGTAAGGGCCTTGCTTAGAACATGGAACTTCCTTGGAAAGTGGGGGGGTGAAAATGCCAGCTTTGCCTTGGCCCTAAAAAAGTGAGGGTTTGGTTTTTTTAAGGAAACTGAACAGCAGGAGCTCTGTGTCTGCCTGTGCTTGGAATGTTCATGGCAAAAAAACCTCCAGCCAGCCAGAATTCCTGGGGATCAATGAGTGCTTCAGAGCTGTGTCCCCATTGCTGGGATGGAATTGGAAATGTCAGATGTCCTCATGGCTCATTTTGGTTTTCTTCCCTCTTGCAGACGATGGACAGAGAGTTCAGAAAATGGATGAAGTGGTATGGGAAGAAACATGCAGAATACACAGTGAGTGACACTCAGCTGCAGATTGGGATCCACACCCTGTGCAGAGTTTGTAAAGTCCCCTCCAGCCTTTGCTCAGGCAGCAGCAGCTGAGGCACAGCTGCTCCCTGCTTCCTGTATTGATCCTGGGGATGGTGTTTTCAATTTATCCTCTCAGACCCTCTCTATGTGGGGTATGGTGTTATTGGGAGCACTTCCAGGTCTTTCTAGAAACTTTTTTGGAAGATTTATTCTTCTAAAATATTGTTCTGACTGGGGCTGCCATGAGTCTTCTGTTTGTGTTAAATCCCCTTTCCCCTCCCTCTCTCCATGGATTGGGGTTTTTGCCAGGTATGGCAGCTCCTTTTTGGGGTTCTGAACTGTCCTGCTGGAAATGAAAGCTGAAGCTTTGGTTCTGCAGGCAGGGGAAGGTGTGGCCACCTGGGCCCAGTTCTGGAGGTTCTGGGTGGGTGGAGATTGGAGCAGAAAGCTCCAGGAGCAGGTACCAGGGTGGATGGCTCTCAGGAGAGGGTGGTGGGTGGTTCTGCCTTGGAAAGGTTTGGAATTGGATGCTCTGAAGGTGGAGCTGGAACAAGAGGAGTGATTGGGTCATTGTGGGGGATCTTCCTGCCTGGGGCAAGGCTTGTGTTGAAATTTGATGTTTCTTTATTATCTAAGGATGTTTTGCCCTCCAAGGATGGTGTGAGGAATGTGCAAATCCATGCACTGTCCTGTCCATTCCTTCCTGTTTCCCTTTTTTTCCCTTTGTAATTGTCTATAAGAAAATCTGCTCTCTGCTTAATCCCTTTCCATTCAGAAGATGGATGTACAATAGGAACCCACTGGGAGTTTTGAAAACACATCTATTTCTGCTTCTGCCACTTTTCTGTGGTCAGGGAAGAGCCTGGGTGGATCAGGGATATTCCCAAATATCCCAGGGAAGTCAGGGCAGTGCTCAGAGGCTGCAGCTGGCCATGTGTCCTGCATCTGGTGTGAGCAAGGATTGGGGAACTCCCTTCTCCTTCCTCCCTTTTCCTCCCTCCCTTTTCCTTCCTCCCTTCTCCTTCCTCCCTTCTCCTTCCTCCCTTCTCCTTCCTCCCTTCTCCTTCCTCCCTTTTCCTTCCTCCCTTTTCCTTCCTCCCTTCTCCTCCCTCCCTTCTCCTCCCTCCCTTTTCCTCCCTCCCTTTTCCTCCCTCCCTTTTCCTCCCTCCCTTTTCCTCCCTCCCTTTTCCTTCCTCCCTTCTCCTTCCTCCCTTCTCCTTCCTCCCTTCTCCTTCCTCCCTTCTCCTTCCTCCCTTCTCCTTCCTCCCTTCTCCTTCCTCCCTTCTCCTTCCTCCCTTCTCCTTCCCCTTCTTGCTCCCTTCTTGCTCCCTTCTTGCTCCCTTCTTGCTCCCTTCTTGCTCCCTTCTTGCTCCCTTCTTGCTCCCTTCTTGCTCCCTTCTTGCTCCCTTCTTGCTCCCTTCTTGCTCCCTTCTTGCTCCCTTCTTGCTCCCTTCTTGCTCCCTTCTTGCTCCCTTCTTGCTCCCTTCTTGCTCCCTTCTTGCTCCCTTCTTCCTCCCTTTCTCCTTCCCTTTCTCCTTCCCTTTCTCCTTCCCTTCTCCCCTCCCTGCCCTGTTCCTGGGCTGGTGTGATCCATGTGGATCCCAGCACTGTGGGATCAATTGGAGCTGACCTGGTTTTATTTCCCAATTTTCTGTCTCCTGAGACCCTTGGTGCCCTCATCTTGCAGAGCAGCTGCTCCAACTCTCCTTTGGGAAGCAGGCTGGGAAGGAGATGCTCCCACCTGCCCCTGGCACCTCCCTCCTGCAATTCCTGCTCTGCACACAGGGATTCCCTTCCAGGGATGCTGGGCCTGCTCTGCAGCAGGATTGATAATTCCTTCCTGCTGTGGCAGCACTGGGAGTGCTTTCCTTTTCCTGAAGTGGCCAGATGGCATTTTTCCATTGTGTCACCCAGCTGGCATGACTTGAAAGGAATTGTTCCTGAGGATGCTCTGCTTCTGGGCTGGGTAATTTAAGGAATAGGAGAGGAACTTAGACTAAAATATTGGAAGCATATTGCTTGCCTTAGGCAGCATTTCCATATTGAGCATTCCAAGTGACAGAGTCTGGTGCTATATTGAAACAAAGCTATTTATTTTTGCCAGGTTCTTTGGCTTTTATAACTCTGTTTTCTGCAGTGTTTAGAGTAAAATTTCCCTGAATATGCAATCTGAGGTTTTTTTGGGAAGAGTTAAACACTTCCAGCACTTCTTGTCTGAAGGAAAGTTGGTTTCCTGTCACCTTGGAGTGATGCTTGAACACAGATTTTATAGGAGGCACACAGGGCAGATTTTATTTAGGTTTTATTCATCAAACAGACTTTTGCCAGGCAGTTTCTTTCCTTTAGGAACTCCTTAGCAGCATCTGCTATAGGTGACTGTTAAACACATCTATAAACACAGAGCAAACTTGCTCATGATGCAGCTGGAGGACACAGGAAGATGTGGAATTGAAAACCTGGTATCTTTGTCTTTCTGGAAAACACTTTTGATCCTGCTTTGTGAGGTCCCAAAATTCCAAATCTTGGAGACAAAATAAGCACAAACTGAAATAATCTGTCATCAGCAGAGCTCAACTCGTGAGTTCCACTCCAGTGTTAGAGGCAGTCATATGAAAAATCAGTGTTTGAGAAGAATCAAGTGCTGGAGGAGGGGAGGGCTTGGTGGGAGTTCAGTGGGAAGAATTTCAGATCCCACCTGCAGCTCTGGCTGAATTTTGTGGATGGTGTTTCTCTCTTGCTGTAAAAGTAAAAACTGTGGTGCCTAAGGCAGCAATAAATCCTGGACATGCCCTGCAGGGTCATGCTGGGTTTTTAGGGTGTTTTAACAGCCAAGATCCCAGCACAGTTAGGGATTTCCAATTCAATGGATTTTGGGTTCTCCCTGATCTGCTGAAAAGTTGACTTTTGCAGAGAGTTCCATGTTTCTTTGGGATTGTGCATCTCAACAGTTCCTTGTTACTTGGGGAATCCTGATCTCTGGAGCTTTTCAGCATCTCCAGCCTTCCTGCCTGGTAGAATCTTGCTGAGAAATATTTTCTGTCCTTTTTGCCTGTTGCAGCAGTCCAAAGGACTCAGAACCTGATGATGTTTTTGCAACCTGCCCCAATCCTCCCAAGAGGATTTTTTCAGCTTGCCATTGAAGGAAAGTTGCTAGGAATGTAAACAACCCAAACCCCAGGACCCCCAAACTCTGCAAGCAATAAAGTTGTGTTTGAGAAGCCTTGGAGAGAAGGGCAGCCACTGTCCCCTCACCAAATTGTTCTGCAGCCTTGAAATTCAGCTTCTGGCCTTCCCCATTGGATTGTTCTTGTTAGTGCTGGAAGTTGTGAGCTTGGACATGAATTCTGGACAGCAAGGCCCAGTTTATTTAAAATAAACCTCAATTATCCAGGTGTGTTTGTCCACAAATTATATAAATATATATATATATATTGTCTACAATTGTAAAATAAAACAAAACAAAACTTCTTGAATGCTTCCACCCAAAATTTGTTCTGTAGTCACTTGGTGATAAAATCACATTAAAGTTCCCCAGCTGCAGGTGGCAAAATGTCCTGGGGGTGTTGGATGCCCAAGGCTGCAGAACCACAGCTGAGGGGGGGAAGATCCATGAGGGGCATGAGAGGAGAGGGAGGGATTTGCTCCTCATGCATTGCCCTGGGAGGCTCCTGATCTGCAGCTGTTGTTGGCCACTGAGTCTCATAATCCTCTTAAATGAATATTTACATGCCCTGCTCTTGGGGAATGTGCAATTCCTGCTCATTTAGGGAAAATCAGATTCTGCTGCTCTTCTCTCCTGCATTCCAAGGGGAGGATCCTCCTCCTCTAGTGCTTATCATCATCATCATCTGCTTCAGCTTTTTGCTCTAGAATGTCCCACTTCCACCACATGTCCTTTTGCTCCAACTCTTTAAACTTCTCCTTTCTCTTCTCATGGAGCTCAGAAGTTTCCAAGATTAACTTTACCCCACTCTTTTCAAGTAAACTTCTCTGAAGGAACAGGAGACTTTGGGAAGGTCATTAGGCCTGGCTAATTAGTGAGTCTTTCTTGGGGAATTCCTGCATATGTGCAGCCATTCAATTAAAACCCTGCATGGCAATTAAGAGGCAGATGGGTTTTCATGGTTTCTAACTGTAAATATCCTCCTGTGGCCTCAGAATCAGAACCATCTCAGGTATCTGGGGCAGGAGGCTGGGATTGCTGAGTAGCACAAAGTTCTTCTCTTCCTGGGCTCCCCTTAGGGAAAGTTTGGGGTATTTTTTGGTTTTTTGTTGAGTTCTCAGTACCTGGGACCTGTTGTTCCCTTTAGAGAATAAAACACAGAGCAGACTTGCTGGAGGACACAGGTAGATGTGGAATAGAAAGCCCAGCATCTTTGTCTTCCTGACAATTTTGTCCCTGCAAAATGCTTTGTGAGATCCCAAAATTCCAGAGTTTTTTGTTGAGTTCTCAGTGCCTATGCTTCCCTTTTCCTGAGAGGAGAAAGCACAGAGCAAACTTATTCATGCTGTACCTGGAGGACACAGGGAGTTGTGGAATGGAAAGTTTGGCATCTTTGTCTTTCTGGAAACTTTGTCCCTGCAAAATGCTGTGTGAGGCCCCAAAATTATCAATGTTGGAGACAAAATAAGCACAACTTGAAGGATCCCAGGCTGAGCTCAGAGCAGCTGGGAGTTGCTGCAGTCCCATGTTGGACTCTGCTGAGAACCAGGCTTAGTTTTGTGTTTATTTACTCAGGGTTGTTATAACAGAATTCCTCATCTGCTCCAGAAAAGCTTCTTTAGGAGGTGGCAGTGATTATCAAACTCAGGATTCCTAAAGGTGGGATTTGGGCTGGATGGATGCCTCTGTCTGCTCCCAGGAAACCCCAGGAGTTTCTGGTGCCTGCAGGTGGTTCAGCCCTGAGGATCAGGGGTGAGTTTTGAGCATCAGTGCTAAGTTTGGGCTGCTTTTCTGCCTGCTTTATTGAATATTTCTCCTGTTCTGAGCACAAGCAGGGAGCTGTGTGGGAGTTCCAGTGCCCAGGAGCTGCTTTGTGATGGTGACTGACATCTCCTGCACCTGAAAACCTCCTGCTCTAGGAGCTGCTCTCAGGGCAGGATGAGCCAGCTGTTTGCTCCTGGTATTTTTGACCTCCCCATTTCAGCAGGAAATTTGCTGGTTTGGCATTTGAAAATCCCTCCAAACGTCCCCTGTGGCTTTGAAATGATGCCACATTTTGGAGGTTTGGATTCGTGCCTCTGGTTATTTTTGAAAAGAACAAGGACCTAAAAATAACCATGTGTACTTTTCCAGGCAGAAATTCTGGGGCTTTGGGAGCCAAGTGTTTGCACTGAGACATCCTGAATTTGTGAATTTATGGCTCCAGCAGCACAGAGCCTCCCTGGCCAGCACTGGGCTGAGAACCCAGCCCTCCTCCCCAGCACATGGGCCTGACCTTCCCAAACTCCTGCTCTGCTCCTTCTGACTTGGGGAATCCTGATCTCTGGAGCTTTTCAGCATCTCCAGCCTTCCCAGCTGGTAGAATCTTGCTTGAGAATTATTTTCTCTGCTTTTTTGCCTGTTGCAGCAGTCCAAGGGACTCAGAACCTCATGATGGTTTTGTGTTTGAGAAGAATCAAGTGCTGGAGCAGGGGAGGGCTTGATGGAAGTTCAGTGGGAAGAATTTCAGATCCCACCTGCAGCTCTGGCTGAACTTTGTGGATGGTGTTTCCCTCTTGCTGTAAAAGTAAAAACTGTGATGCCTTAGGCAGCAATAAATGCTGGACATGCCCTGCAGGGTCATGCTGGGTTTTTAGGGTGTTTTAACAGCCAAGATCCCAGTATAGTTAGGGATTTCCAATTCAAATGGACTTTGGGTTCTCCCTGAAAAGTGATCTGCTGAAAAGTTGACTTTTGCAGAGTGTTCCATGCTTGTTTGGGATTGTGCATCTCAACAGCTCCTTCTTACTTGGGGAATCATGATCTCTGGAGCTTTTCAGCATCTCCAGCCTTCCCAGCTGATAGAATCTTGCTGAGAAATATTTTCTGTCCTTTTTGCCTGTTGCAGCAGTCCAAGGGACTCAGAACCTCATGATGGTTTTATGGAGGAGGGGAGGGCTTGGTGGGAGTTCAGTGGGAAGAATTGCAGATCCCACCTGCAGCTCTGGCTGAACTTTGTGGATGGTGTTTCCCTCTTGCTGTAAAAGTAAAAACTGTGGTGCCTAAGGCAGCAACAAATCCTGGAGATGCCCTGCAGGGTCATGCTGGGTTTTTAGGGTGTTTTAACAGCCAAGATCCCAGCACAGTTAGGGATTTCCAATTCAAATGGATTTTGGGTTCTCCATGTGAAGTGATCTGCTGAACAGTTGACTTTGCAGAGTGTTCCATGCTTGTTTGGGATTGTGCATGTCTCCAGCTCCTTGTTACTTGGGGAATCCTGATCTCTGGAGCTTTTCAGCATCTCCAGCCTTCCCAGCTGGTAGAATCTTGCTGAGAAATATTTTCTGTCCTTTTTGCCTGTTGCAGCAGTCCAAGGGAACTCAGAACCTGATGATGTTTTTGCAACCTGCCCCAATCCTCCCAAGAGGATTTTTTCAGCTTGCCATTGAAGGAAAGTTGCTAGGAATGTAAACAACCAAAACCCCAGGACCCCCAAACTCTGCAAGCAATAAAGTTGTGTTTGAGAAGCCTTGGAGAGAAGGGCAGTCACTGTCCCCTCACCAAATTGTTCTGCAGCCTTGAAATTCAGCTTCTGGCCTTCCCCATTGGATTGTTCTTGTTAGTGCTGGAAGTTGTGAGCTTGGACATGAATTCTGGACAGCAAGGCCCAGTTTATTTAAAATAAACCTCAATTGTCCAGGTGTGTTTCCACTCTATTTTGTCCACAATTATATATAAAAACCCCCAACCTCTTCAGCCATGTTTCCATACTGAATTGCAGCCTCATTTGTTTTGTAGTCACTTGGATTCTCACCCTCTGTGTACCTCTGGCTGCCTCCCCCAGGCTGGGCCCTGCTGCTTTCCCTCCAGCTCCAGGAAGAGTTACAGGAATCAGAGGCTGCTGAGTGTATTCCTGCAGTGGCTGTTTGAAAAACCTGAATAAAAACCTGGTCTGCCTTCTAAATTTAGAAGCAATGCAGGCACAGCTCTGGAGGCGATTTCTGTGAGCTCATTATCCTGTTAGATAAAGCATCTCCTGCACTGTCTAATCAGATGAAAATATCTGTGTTACAGATGGTCCCTTCCATTCATTATTCACTAAGGAGATTAAGTTTCAGAGAGAGGAGGAGCAGGGTGAGGGAGGGGACAGTGGAGGGAGAGATTGAGTGAGGCCCTGTGGATGTGTCCCCTTCTCCCAGCATGGACCAGTTCTGCTGCTCCAACAGACTGGACTTCCCTTAATCAGCTGCATTTTCCTTCCCAGTTCTTGTTTCACTCTCAAAATTATTGCAAACCACCGAGCTGAGTGGGATTTGGGGGGAATTTTTTTTGATTCTGTGTGTCAGTTGATGGATAAAGAGCTTCTTTCCTTTTTTATTGATCATTTATTGATCAGTGCCCCAGCACAGGGGGTAAGGAGCTAAATATAAATTACCCCCTGGTTACAGGGTCAGGCAGCTCAGTCCCTGCTGCAGGGCAGCATCCAGGAATCACTGCCTTGCTTCCAGAGGGAAAAAATAACCCATTTTCTCCCAGCCACAGTTGCTCATTTGATTATTTCTGTACTCCAGTGTTTTTCCTGGAGAAGTTTTTCCCTTGGCTCTTGGCTAAGCATGAGCTGGGGAAGCAGTGCCACACAAAAATAGATGTGTTTAAAGTGGGCTGTGCTTCATTTGAATTGTTAAATGGCTCTGGCTTGCAAAGTGCTCATCCTTCATGGGTGATATCAGGTTAAAACCTGGAGATTTTGGTTAGAAGTGCTTTTCTAACCACACAGACAGGGCAAACACACAGTGAAACTGGACCCAAGTGAGGCCTAACAGCCACATAGGTTGGATTTCAAGACCTTTATTATGAAGTTTAGCATTTCAAAATAGTTTCATGTTACTCTGCTTCTCTGTTCTCTTGCACACTGTGATGTTTGTGGTTCCTGGTTTTCCCAATGCTTTTCTTTCCCTGTTAGTGTAGGAAAACCCTGTGGAGACTTTAGAAACTGGTGGTGTGGAAGATGCCATAGAGGAGCTGACTTGCAAAAATTGTTAGAAAATCAACACAGTTGCCTGTTATGTGGGTTTTCTTTGACTTTGTCTTGGTTACTCAACCATGGAGCTGTTCACTACAAGAATAGATAAGGCTGAGACAAAATGATCTCTTAAAATCAATCTAGAGGTGGTGTCCACATATAGACACCCAGAAATATCTTTCCTTATATGAGAAAAAACTCTTCCTAGAACTTTTTTGGTGTTAAATCTCTGGTTTAGATTCTGACAGTGCCCAGCTAGATGTCCTTGGCTTGGATCTTCCGAGTTCAGCTTCCATCTTATCCTTTGGTTTTGTTACAACAGGGATGTCAAAGGTGCTTCCCCTCCCAGAATTACAGGCAGTAATTCTGCTTTAACTCTGACTCCAGCCCAGCTGGTGGAACAGGTATTTCTGAATAACTTGAGCTACTCTTACCTGCTCTCTTCAGTTTCTGGCACTTCAGGCTCTTGACAAAGTTCTTGATCTCTTGCCTGAGATGTCCACTTTTCTCAGGACATTTTGGTGCTTTTCCCCTTCCTTTCCTCCTGGAAGCTGCCCCATTCCTGTTGGCACCTGTGGCTTTGTCCTTCACAGTGGCTCAGGCAGGTTTGTCACCCCCTCTGTGTCCCTGCCTGGCACCAGGAGCTCCCTTGGGATGTTCCCAGCCCTGAGGGATGGAAGTTTCTCCAGTGTCTGCAACTTTGGAGTTGTCACTAATGAGAATTTGTGCTGCCATGTGAAATCCTCACTCCCTCCCAGACAGAGAAATCAGTGCAGGAAAAGGATCCTCAGCAGCTGCTTTGATGTTCCTGAGGTTCTGGCACAAACCATCATCTTCAAAGGGTGTCAGCAGCATTAATTAGAGACTTGCACCTTATTTTTTCTCTCTTCCTCTTATCTTCCTCCCCCAAACCTCCTCCTGCCTGGCTTGTGGCACAGCAGAGATGTGGCCCATGGGCTCCTCTCCCATTTCCAGAACACAACTGAGGAAATTTCAGTCTGTGCCAGAGCTCTGTGCTCACCTGGGGCTTGATGTGGTGCCACCAGAAAGGTGCTGCACAACCACTGAAGTCATAACTGTACTTATTTTCAAACAAGGCCTTTATGTTACTTCATTTCCAACTTGAAAGTGTTAGAAGTGCTCAGTGTTTAAATTTAGCAGCACAAAAATCAGATTGTTGTTTATGCAGTGCAGCAAGAGCCTGAATTGGGAGCCAGGGCTCCCAGCAGGAGCTGTTCCCAATCCAGGCTCAGCTCCCTGTGCTGAGGGGGGGTTCCCAGCCCTGGGGGCCTTCAGGAGGCATTTTCTGGGCAGTTTTAAACTGAGTGCCAGCACTTTTGGCTTCTCCATGGAGCAGAGCCCTTCCCATGCAGGAGAGAGGCCGAGGACGGGAGCAGGGAGGGAGAAACCTCAGGGTCAGGTTTTCTGCTCCACCTCTGCCTTTCCAAAAGGTTCCACCTGCCCCTGGTTGTTGTGGGGTCAGGGAGCTGGTGCAGCCTGCTTGTCCCTCTCTGGAGGGTGCCCTGTTAACCCCTCTGTGTTTCTGTTCTTTGTCTTGTTTCAGCTGGAAAGAGGTGACTTCCTCTCAGAAGAATGGAGGGAGAGGATTGCAAACACAAGGTACAGTACAGCACTTGAATGCTGCTTTCTGAGCTGGATATTTGGGAGTTTGTATAATGGAAATTGGGAGGCTGGCCAGCTTTTTATATAGAATTTCCATAGCAAATACCCAAAGTCTATCTGCCAACTCTTACAGTGGCCTCTTTAGATCCTGTTTTCTGACTAGAAGAATGGCTTGGAGTGCATATCCCATGATATTCCATACAAGGGTGTATCCAAGATAAATTCTGCTTATAAAAGGAGCACAAACCTCCATTTGTTTTGCATGTTCCTATAGTTCATGTCAGGGATTCTGGCAAAACACTCCTTCTCTTGGCTATTGGGGCACACAGGCTCACTTTCCCTCTAATAAAAAGGAAAAGACCCAAGTGAGTTTCTTTCAACTTAAATTGTAAGTAAGTTCATTTAAACTAATTGTCTTGAAGATTTATTTACGTGGAGAACTAAATGCAGAGGGTTGGGCTCCTTTCTGAGGGAGCAGAAAGGGAGTAAATTTGTTAAAAGCAATAAAAGTCATCTGAATTTTTAAAGCTTTGCATTCTTTCAGCCTTATGGGTAGAAAAAAAAAACCTCTTTATTTTTATATGACCTTCTGGACCACCCTGTTTTGTGGGGGAATGGAAGGCAGTTGTCAAAGAGAGCTCTGAAAGCCTTGAGAGTTGTGGCAATTTCTGGATGGCTCCCAAAGCTCTGGTTGTGAGAGCCTGGAGGAGGCGTCTGCCAGGCTGGTGACTCCTGCACGATTCTGCCCCTCACTTTCTTCTGGAGGTGCCTTTTAATTTGTGGACAGACTCATCCCAGCCTTGCAGCACACTTGGGTTTGGCTTTGTTGCTTGTTATTCCAAGTGCACAATCCTCTGCTGCCCGGGCAACTTTCCTCGGAATTAATTGAAATTTTTTAGAGACATTTTTGGCTGCAGGAGCTCTGGCTGCACCCAGAAGCGCTGGGAGATGTTTGCTTTGTGTGGCATGGCACTCACTGTGTGTCTCAGTGCTGCTCCACCTCGCTCTGGGGCAGGACCTGGGAAGTCTGGAATGGTTTGGGTTGGAAGGGAGCTTAAATTCCATCCAGTGCCACCTCTGGCAGCTTCTGCACCTCAGGCCCTGTTCAGTCTGGCCTTGGACACTTCCAGGGATGGGGCTGCTACCAGGACATGGTTCCCTGTGTGTTCCAGGGCATCCCTGTGCCTGTGGCTTGGCAAAACCTCCTGGAAGGAGGCTGAGCCTGAGGGGATTCAGGGTTCCTGTGCCAGAGTGAACACTATAAAAACACATCTGCAGGCTCTGGCTTTTCCCCTTCCTCTCCTGGATGTTTTCTAGGCCCATTAATATGTTTGGCTCCTTTGCAAGGCCTTTTTTTTCTTTTGGCACATGGGAAGGAGGAGGAAGAAACCCCTGCTAGCTTTACTTGCCAGGCAGGGTTTCCCAAATTTCCAAGAGCAAGGCGTAGCAAGAATAACTTTTTTTTTCCCTTGGTGCATAAACATTTTTTTCATTCGTGGTTTTTAATAGCTTTGAGTACTGCTCTTAAACTCCCTGTGTCCTTGTTGAACACGTTTCATGTGTGGAGGCACTGGGAAGGGAATTTTCCTGCAAAGAAATCAGTTCTTCATGTGGGAACAATAGACCAGGATGGATTTTACACTTCATAGAATCCTGGAATATTCTGAGGGGAAGGGACCCTCAGGGATCATCAGTGCAGCCCCTGTCCCTGCACAGCCACCCCAACAACCCCACCCTGAGCAGCCCTGAGGGCTCTGTCAGTGAGGGGCTGGGAACACAAACCCTGTGAGGAACAACTGAGGGAGCTGGGGGTGCTCAGCCTGGAGAAAAGGAGACTCAGGGGTGCCCTCATCGCTCTCTGCAGCTCCTGAAAGGTGCCTGTGCTCAGCTGGGGCTGGGCTCTTTCTCCAGGAACTGACAGAACCAGAGCACACAGCCTCAACTGTGCCAAGGGAAATACAGGTTGGGTATCAGGAAAAAGTTTTTTACAGAAAGGGTGATAAAGCTCTGCAATGGCTGCCGGGGAGGTGGTGGAGTCCCCATCCCTGGGTGTGTTTAACAAAGCCTGGATGTGGCTCTGGGTGCCAGGGTTCAGTTGAGGGGTTGGGGCTGGGTTGGACTCAATGATCTTGGAGGTCTCTTCCAGCGCAGTGATTCTGGAATTCTGTGAATTCTGTGAATTCTGTGATTCTGTGTCCAAAGGCTCCTGGAGCTCTGGCAGCCTTGGCACCATTCCCTGGGGAGCCTGGGCAGTGCCCAGCAGCCTCGGGGGGCAGAACCTTGCCCTGAGCTCCATGCCAAGGCCTGACATGTTCATTCAGCAGGGAGCTCAACCACTTTCAAGAGGTGTTGAGGACTCCTGCTGCAGCCTGGGCACCATTAACAATTAGGCCAGGCTGATTAGACCTTTAAACTAAAAGGATGTTTTTCTTTTTTAATCTGTGGCATGTTCTGTTTCTTTCCCAAGCCCTTTTATCATTTGTGGGATTCTACCTCTGTGCAGATTTCTTTGTTGCCATGATTGCTTTTTTCCAGGAACAATCCCTTCCCTCACTGAATTTCTTAACCCAGAAGCAAAGATGTAACTCCTCTGTTGTGGGTAGGGCTGAAGTGCTGGGTTTAGGACTGGGAAAATGTGCTCAGAGGTCACTGTCTTCTGGCATTATGGGGAATTTGGAGCTGGAATTGAAACAGATTGCCCAGAGCAGCTCTGGCTGTCCCAGATCCCTGGAAATGTCCAAGGCCAGGTTGGACAGGGCTTGGAGCACAGTGGAAGGTGTCCCTGCCATGGCAGGGGTGGCACTGGATGAGCTTTAAGGTTCCTTCCAACCAAATAATTTTATGATTCTAAGGTACATTGTGATGTTTTGCTGTAAGATTTTAATCCCCACCAAGAAGTAGCAGGATGAAGAGCTGAGTGTTGCTCTCTGTGGTTTTGCTGACAGGAGCTGTAGAGTTTGGGACAAGCAGGTTTGTCCTTGGCAGGAGTGGCTGGGAAGGCTCCCAGTGGCTGTGGTGTGGCTGGGGGTCCTTGTGGGGTGTTCCTGGCTCCCTGATCTTTAACTGGATCATTGTTTTGCAGTGTTATTTTTGTGAATAATTTTGCCTTCGGGCCTGAGGTGGATCACCAGCTGAAGGAGCGCTTTGCCAACATGAAGGAAGGTAAATCCAACTGGAAATGTTTCCTCCTTGTTTCCTGATTCCTGTGGGAGCTGGGCTGGGAGGGGGGCTCAGTTACACCTGGCAAAGCCAGGCCTTGGGGTTTGTTCTGTGCCTTGGGGCCCAGGGGCTGCAGCACAGTGGGATTTGTTCTTCCCCCCTTTGTGTCTGCCCACACCTCCTGGCTCCTTGGGGCATTCCCTCTGCTGGGAAAACTGCAGCAGGGCTGGGGTGGGAGGAGCTGCTGGTCCATCCTTCCCTCTTTTGGGAGCCCACAAAACACCCAACAGCCAAGGCCAAACTTCCTGGATCCCTGGAAATGTCCAGGGCCAGGCTGGACAGGGCTTGGGGCACCCTGGGACAGTGGAAGGTGTCCCTGCCATGGCAGAGGGTGGCACTGGGTGAGCTTTAAACTCCTTCCAACCCAAGCCATTCCATGATTCTGGCTGCAGAGGCACAGCTTTGGAAGGCCAGTCTGTAATTCCTTCCAGAATTCACTTCTCCTGTTCAGAGCTGGCTCATTTAGAGCAGGCTGTTAACTCCTGATTTTGGAAATGTTTGAGTCCCCATCCCTGGAAATACTCCAGACCTGTGGGGATGTGGCACCTGGGGACAGGCTTTAGTGGGATGGACTTTGATGGTTGGACATGATGATCTTAAAGGTATTTTCCAACCTTAATGGTTCCACAATTCCATAAAAACTGGGACAGTGTCACTGGGTGCTCCTGAGAAGCCACACTGCAGCCTGGGGACAGCCCCTAACCCCATCCTGGCCTCTCCATTGCCCTGAGTGTCTTTTCTTTGCTCTTAACCACTGGGAAAAGTAACAATTTTACTTGGTTGTGGCAGAAATGACAGAAATAACAATTTCTGAAAAGAAAAATATGTGGTGTGAACAAAGCAGCTGTGGCTTCCCATGGCACAGCTTTGTGCTGAAATAAATAATGTGACTTTTGGGCTCTGCTGCAAACCATAAAACCCCCAAACTTAAGCTGTTTTCTTTAATTTAACTGGATTGTTTTTCAGTTTTCAAACTTGTTTAATGGTGGCTTGAGAGCAGTGGGAAGGTGGAGATGTTTAAAGAACCCTTTACACTGATGAAACCTGATTTCTCTTCCCAGAGTGTGCTTCAGGGTCTGCTCAATGACCCCAAATATCCATGAAATGAAGATTCGTGGCCTCTAAATTAAAGGGCTTTGGGGGCTTGTGTCTAAAAGATCCCAAGTAGGATGGAGATAATTGAAATTTCTTTAGATTGCCACTGAGAATTAACGTGCTCTTTTTTTTCCAAGTGTTTCAAATCTGTCATTTTAAACGATCCTTGAGGTGTCACCTGGCAGGAATCATGGATTTGCTTTCCTGGGGCTCTCAGAATGAGAATTAAGGGATTTATTTATTTTTTAATGCTATACAAGGGGCAGTTTTATAGGATTGCTCTTTAGGGCTCTGTGCTAGGTTATATTTAATAAGTAGTTACTTCTAGAACAAATAATGGAGCTCTTTGTTTTTTGTTTTTTTTCTTCTTTTTCCAGGTGGGAGAATTGTGTCCTCAAAACCTTTTGCACCTCTAAATTTTAGAATTAACAGTCGAAACTTGAGTGGTATGATTGCCCTTTTTATTGTTCATTACAGTCGTGGATGTTCATTATCTGAAAATGTCTGGGGGGTGTTACTGCATTTTAGAGTTGTTTAAGTAGAAAATGCTGTTGGATTGTTAGGGCACACCAAGTGACAGGTACTTAAAATCAATTTAAAAAGAGGAGAGGACAATTTAAAATCAATTTAGAATCAAGTTAAAGAGAGGAGCAGACACTTTTGATGGGGTTTGTGCTGCTGTGTTTTGATGTTGGTTCCATCAATGTGCAGAGAAATCAGGAGTTCAAGGGTGTGAATCATTCCTTGAGCCACAAAGAGCAGCCCTGACTCACAGGGGAGTTCCCTACACCCTAAATCCAGGCAGGTAAATCCCACCAGGCAGGATTCCTAAGGCTTAGAGGTCATGGAGCCAGCCTGGCACAGCTGGGGGTGCTCACCTGGACAAGAGGAGGCTCCAGGGACACCTGAGAGCCCCTGGCAGGGCCTGAAGGGGCTCCAGGAGAGCTGCAGAGGGACTGGGGACAAGGCCTGCAGGGACAGGAGCCAGGCAATGGCTCCCACTGGGAAAGTGACATTTAGATGGGAAAAAATCCCATTTAGCTGGGATATTGGGCAGGAATTGTTCCCTGGCAGAGCTGGGGGTGCTCACCTGGACAAGAAAAGGCCCTGGGGAGAGCTCAGAGCCCCCTGCAGATCCCAAGCCCTGTGACTTGAAGCCAAGGGATTGGAGCAGTGCCCTTGATTTCAGGTAGAGCAGAAATGGGTTCAGATGTGTTCAGTCCTTGGGGAAGCAGGGCTGGAAGCAGGAATTGGGGACTGCAATAATCTGCTTTGCTTCTGTGCTGGGAGAGCTGGGGGTGCTCACCTGGACAAGAGAAGGCTCCAGGGACACCTGAGAGCCCCTGGCAGGGCCTGAAGGGGCTCCAGGAGAGCTGCAGAGGGACTGGGGACAAGGCCTGCAGGGACAGGAGCCAGGCAATGGCTCCCAGTGCCAGAGGGCAGGGCTGGATGGGATCTTGGCAATCAGGAATTGTTCCCTGGCAGGGTGGGCAGGCCCTGGCCCAGGGTGCCCAGAGCAGCTGGGGCTGCCCCTGCATCCCTGGCAGTGCCCAAGGCCAGGCTGGACAGGGCTTGGAGCAGCCTGGGACAGTGGGAGGTGTCCCTGCCATGGCAGGGGTGGCACTGGGTGGGATTTAATGTCCCTCCCCATCAAACCAGTCTGGGATTTTTAACTGACTGGGACCATCTCAGCCTGGCAAAGAGGAAGGCTTTGGTTCCCCCAGCAAGGGGGTGCAGCTGCAGGGCTCCTATGGCCTCTCAACCAACCAGAACTGGTCAGGAACCCCAGCCCTGGCCATGCCCTCACTCACTGACCCCCCAGTTCAGGGTCAGGAACCTGGGGAAGGGCAGAGAAATGGCAGAACTGCTGCTGGTGCTGCTTTTTTATGGGAACCAAGTGATGGCTGGAAGGAAACACTCAGGATAAATAAACCCACAGAGAATTAAAAACTTGCCTGAACAGAGCTGTCAGTGGGAGGAGGGCACACAATAAAATCATGTGGCAGCTGGACAGGGCTGGGAGCAGCCTGGGATGGTTGAAGTGTCCCTGCCATGGCACTGGATGGGCTTTGAGGTCCCTCCCAACCCAAACCATTCCAGGATTGTGTGAAATGTTCAGCTTTGAACATCTCCTGTGCTGTGCATTGAGCAAACAAACCTCTCCCAGACACACCCAGGCCCTGGTCTGGTTCATTGGCAGCACAGGGTCGTGGTTTCCTTCTCCTGGGAACAGTCCAGACTCAATGTTTGGCAGCCTTGTCCTCTGTAAGGACATGAGCTGCAGTTTAAGGAGGTTTTGGGACATTCCATGTGGTTGGTTTTGACCTTTTCAGACTTTGACTGTTGAAACTGGGGTGTCTGTGCAGAAACTGGACTGATGTTCTTTGTGGGTCCCTTTCAGTTCAGGTTTTTAAATTAAATTTCTCAAGCAGAAGAGCAGTCCAAGCTGGGCTTTACTTGTATTTATTGTTTCCAGTGCTAAATTTTCCTTAAATCAAACCCCCCTCATTCCCTCCCTGTGCAAACGTGGGGAGCAACTCAGTGAGTTCCAAATCTCAAGCTGTGCTGTCTAATTTTGGCCTAAACTGCTTTTGAAGAACAGTAATTTTTGGACTGTCATGAAGTAAATTGAGCCCTTGGGAGTTATTTTTAAGCTTGAATTCTTGTGGATGTACTACACATCAGGCACCCAAACCTGCACTTTTCTTCCCTGTTTGAAATTCTCGTCTGGGGCCTCTGGTGCTTTGGAACTTGGGTGCTGGCCTGCCAATTCTTTGGAGGCATGAACTTGAAAAGAAAAGGAGAAAAGGCTGGAATGATGCTCCTGGAACTCCTCAAGGCCTGGGAGAGCTGGGACCAGGCTGTCAGTTTGCTAATGAGGCAAAGAGACCCTAAGTGAAGCTTGGGCCCTCTTGCAGAGCCCACCAGAGCTTGAGAAAATCCAAAAACGCACTTGGAGATGTTTTAATTAGACCTGCCCAAAAAAATACAGGGCTTTGGACTCTCAAACCTTTTCTTTTCCTGGATTTTTCCCATTCCCTTCTCTCTCTGCTGCATTTGGGAGACTGAGGCCAGCATGTGCTGCTGTTTCACCTCAGAGCAGCCCTGGCTGCCTCTGCCAGTTGAGCCAGACCTTTATCCCATCCCAGCTCTCAGCCCAGCCTGGATTCATTTGGGATGTTTTCTAGAATGCTGAACTCTCAGATCTCAGATGTTATTCAATGCTGAATGGAAATGCTGATGTTAAAATTATATTGAGATGATTAATTGGACTTTGGATGGGTGAGAGGCTCTAGCAAAAGGAGAGCCAACAGCTTCTGCCAGTAGGAAACTTCCAGGGATTCAGATAAAAGGCCCTGAAAAAAAATTACCTTAGTCTGCTACAAACAGGGAGAATTGTGTGAAGAAATTTTAGGGCTTAATCCCTTTTTGAGACCATGTTATGTTGGGAAACACCAACATGAAATGAGCTTGTGTGGGATGTGCTGGGGCTGGGGCTTGTTGCAGTGTCCTGTTCCAAGTGCCACTGCCAGGGAAATGCCATCCCCAGCATGGCCAGGGTCCTGCTCATGGAGCAGGGAGTGTCACTGCTCTGCTGCCTCACAGCTGCCCCACAGGGTTTGCCACTTTTATTCTTCAAGGCTTTTTTTGGTGCCTGAGCATGCCTTGAGTCACGTCTCACCTGTCTGTCAAATACTCTGATCCGGTGTATGAACATTTAAATAATTTATACAAAACTCTGGGAGAGATCAAGCTTTAAGAAGGAGGCACCAGTTCCCTCAATTCCACTTTTGTCCTTAGTAGTTCCATCTGTGGGAAGAAGTGGAAATGTGGAAGGAGTTGGGACAAATGAAAACAAGTATTAAAATGTGGTTAAAATAGTGGTTGAGGTTGCTGAATCCCAAACCTTGCTTTTGGCCTCTTCTGGGTCATTTTTGCTTAATTAGAAACGTGCCATAATTTCTCCTGCAGCCCTGCCACTGGCTCAGTGCTTGTGGGAATGTTTAAGGCACATCCCCAAGCTATTAATTCTGGAGAACAAAACAAATATAGACAAGAAAGCAAACCCAAAACATGTTTGTGCCCAGTCCAAATATAGGGCAGCTGCAGCTGACAGGGGCTGGGCTGGTGACGTGCTGGGGCTCTTGAATTCATCCCTGTCACACACATGTGGTGTTCCTTGGAAAAGAGTCTGGGACACAGTTCTGCTGGCCACAACTAACTCACTCTGGCCTGGCTGCCTCAAAGGTACATGTCCCACATGGTGCTTTGCTGTGGGGTGCACGTAGCAAGAGAGGAAGAAATTCCCTTCAAATCCCAGCAGTGTTTTATTGGAGGATCTGCAAACCAGATTTCTCTGTGTTGGTTATTGTAAAATCAGGGCACTCCTGACAAAGGAGAATGATTGGCATCTGAGTCCATGGCGCTGGAATGTAAACACTTGCTTTATTAGAACTATATTATGCATTAATGAAAATATTTATATCATATTATATTGTACCATATAATACTAGACAATATAATATAATATAATATAATATAATATAATATAATATAATATAATATTATATTATATTATATTATATTATATTGTACTATATTGTACTATATTGTACTATATTATACTATGATATTATATAATATGGCACATTGCATTATATTAATTATACTATATAATATCATAATATTATAGCATATTACATTACGTTTTATTATACTATGTTTTATCCTATCATATCATAGTATAATATATTAGTTATATTATATTTCTTATATCACATCATATATTATATTTTATTAATTATATTATATTTCTTATATTATATAGTACTTGCTTCTAACTTTTAGCTACTATTGAAAACTTGTGACTGTCACCTGACAGTCCTGACACACGGACGTGGATCTAATTGGTCAATGAATTAAAACACTATCACTAGAATCTAATAATTAAATTTTTTTAGGTAAATAATCTTCTAACACATTCTACATGTTCACAAAACAACAGGAGCAGTACATGAGATAAGAATTGTTTTCCCTCTGTGCTTCTCCAGGAAAAACACTTGAGAGAGAGAATTGTGTCTCTTTCTGTTCAGAGGGTGTGTGAATACTGCAGTGGGTGCCTGGCTGGTGTCACCCGTGATGCCCAGGGGTGCCAGGGGCAGTGACACAGGGGAATGGGGCTCTTGGATGCCCTCCAGGCCGTGGGGGCTGGCGCTGGGAAATGCCAAAGTCAACTCAGCCACCGACATTCCCAGGCTCCATGTGCTGACGGACGCCCCAGTGCCCGGGGCCAGGGCAAACAGGGTGCTAGCCACCCCTCCAAATCCTCCTCTTCCTCACACGTGTGCTCCTGCACGTGTTTTTCCTCTGGGACTGTTTTGGGAGCAGCCAGGAGCCTGCAGCATCCCCTTTGCTCAGAGGCTGAGGCTGTGGCAGGGCCAAGGTTGGGTTTGGCTCTGCTTTGGGCACGGAGGCAGCACCTGGAGCTGGAGCCATGGAGATGCTTGGGGCCTGGTTCATCCCCCTGTGGGGATACTGTGCAGCACCCACATCATCTGTGCAGGGAAAAATTAGGGTGCTGAGCTGCTCTGGGAGCTGTGGCCAAGGAGGTTCATCCCCCTGTGGGGATACTATGCAGCACCCACATCATCTGTGCAGGGAAAAATTAGAGTGCTGAGCTGCTCTGGGAGCTGTGGCAAAGGAGGGATGGCAGGGTGAGACCTTAGTGCTGAGAGTGCCATTGGTCTCGGCCCAAAATCCTCACTGTGTCCCCTAACCAGCTCCTGTCTCCTCCCACAGATATTGGCACTATCATGAGGGTTGTGGAGCTGTCACCACTGAAGGGCTCTGTGTCCTGGACAGGGAAGCCAGTCTCCTACTACCTGCACACCATTGACAGAACCATAGTGAGTACCAGGGCTGCCTGTGCCCTGCTCCTGGCAGCACTTCCAGCTCCTCATCCTTCTGCCTGGGCTTGTGTTCCTGTCCCTTCGTGGGTTTACACACCTGAGAGTGCAAACTGCCTGTCCCTTTGTGGGTTTACACACCTGAGTGTGCAAACTGCCTGTCCCTTTGTGGGTTTACACACCTGAGAGTGCAAACTGCCTGACCCTTTGTGGGTTTACACACCTGAGAGTGCAAACTGCCTGTCCCTTTGTGGGCTTACACACCTGAGTGTGCAAACTGCCTGACCCTTTGTGGGTTTTTACACCTGAGTGTGCAAACTGCCTGTCCCTTTGTGGGTTTACACACCTGAGAGTCCAAACTGCCTGTCCCTTTGTGGGTTTACACACCTGAGTGTGCAAACTGCCTGTCCCTTTGTGGGTTTACACACCTGAGTGTGCAAACTGCCTGTCCCTTTGTGGGTTTTTACACCTGAGTGTGCAAACTGCCTGTCCCTTTGTGGGTTTACACACCTGAGTGTGCAAACTGCCTGTCCCTTTGTGGGTTTACACACCTGAGTGTGCAAACTGCCTGTCCCTTTGTGGGTTTACACACCTGAGTGTGCAAACTGCCTGCTCCAGGGTTGCACACCCGCCCTGGGGTTGAGGGCAGTGCTGGTTTAATGAAGCTGCAGAGATTCCCTGATAAAATTCCTTCTGCAGCTGCTCAGAATTGGACTCTCCTGCTGTTCTTTACTCACAGAGGAAAGACTCAGTGGGGCTTTGATTCCTCTGTGATGCACAGACCATTTCATTCAGTCATATCCAACCAGTAAATCTCAATTTTAGTAAAATTCTCAGCTGCTGTAGAAGCAGCCCAAGCTCCATAACAATGATGATGCATTCACTGGATTTTTTTTCAATTAAAGAAAACTAAACCAACAACAAAAAATAACCCATGCAACAACCCCCCAACCAAAAAAACACCAACCCCCCACCAAAAAGCCTCCAAACCCTTCATAAAACCCAGAAACCCTTTGGAAATTAAAAATTTCATGGACAAATAATTTATCCCACCCTAAGGTTTTTGCAGTGGGATAATAATGCTGTTCTCCTTCCTCTGCTGTAGTCTAATAAAGCTTTTCTTCAGGAATGTGCCAGAGTGCAGATAAATGGTGGAGTACGAGGGTGCAGCAGCTTCAGTGCAAATAATTTCATTGAAAATCAGCCTGTGCTGAGGGGAGATATGTGACACAAAGCTTTAAAACAAGGCCAGGAGTGGTGGGGATGATAAAACCTTGTAGAGGTTGGATTATGCCCTGTTACACAACAGGCTGGGTGCCTGAAAGGAATGAATGTAAATGGCTTCTTGATGGAGCTTATCAAAGCAAAGCAGTCAGAATTGCTGCAGTTCTGCACTTGTTTTAAGCTAATATTTTATTCTTCTGTGTTCATCTGTCATGGTTTTGAGGATGACTCTCTTCTCTTTCTATTTTCAGCTTGAAAACTATTTTTCTAGTCTCAAAAATCCAAAACTCAGGGTAAGTAAGTTTCAATCATTTTCTGTAGAAAACTCAGAGTAAGGGAGCAGCCACTGTGAAGAATTTAATCACAGGTGGACAGAATTGATTGGAAATCCGATTTTCTTGCTAGGCAAAGAACATGGAGCTAATTGAAGGGAAGTCTCAGATGCCATCAAGCACTAATTCAATCATGTCCAAGGGATTTCTAATAGAGAATTAATGGGGCAGCCCCAAGGTGCTTTTACCTTGCACTGGAGGTCTGTAATGAGCTATTTCTTCATTAAAGAACTGGAATTAAAGAAGGGAATGATGGTTTGAATATGTCCCAGTGCTCAGCTCCTGAAATGAAGCTGAGCAAGGCTCTGAAATGTTCCTTTTGGGATGTGCCATTGGAGGCACAGAGTGAGTTGTCATTTGCTGCAGTCTGGGCTGTTACACGTGGAATTAAAATGCCAGAGAGTTTTTGGGACTGTGCAGGGCTGGGTTAACCTGAAATAATCAATGGATTCCCAGGAAGAGAATTAAGTGAGGCCACTTAATTTAAAATTTCAGGTGAGTGTTCATCCTCAGGCTGACTGGCTGTGTAAGAACAGACTCATGGGGGCTCTGAGAGGGAATTGTTTCAGATTGCTTGCTCCACTCAAATTTGGGGCAAAAAAGACTTCTTAGAGAAAAAAAAAATAAAATCAGGGTACTTCTGGCCTTTGCTGCTTTTCACACTTAGACCTGCCACTGGTTTGGTTGATAATGTGGTTAAATCAAAGGAGTGTTGGAATTGCCAGAAATCTTAAGCAGATTTTAAACCTCTGGAAGGTGCAGGAAAGGCTTTGACTGCTCTCTTGGAAATTTCCTGTCCTAAAGAAGTTTTGTTTTTTCTGAGAGAAAAAGAGATTTTTCTCTGAACAGAGAAATTTCCTGTCAGCCTGGGAGAAAATAAGCCTGAAAAGTTGCTGGGTTTTTTTTGCTTTTTTATTAGTCACCTCAATAAACTTGGCTGAAGTTGAATGAGATGATGATTAACGGCTTTGCCATTTCCAGTCATGGAAGATTTCTAAAGTGTCATCACAAAATGTTGGGGATGTGGGAAGCTATTAAAGTGCACAACATTATTATTATTATTATTATTATTATTATTATTATTATTATTATTATTATTATTATTATTATTATTATTATTATTATTATTATTATCATTATCATTATCATCATTATTATTATCATTATCATTATTAGTATCATTATCATTATCATCATTATTATCATTATTATCATTATTATTTTCATTATTACTATTATTAATTTATCTATTTATTTATTTCTGATTATTGTTGTTTTTGTTATTATTGTTAGTGTTGTTATTATTATTATTACTATTATTATTGCTATTATTGTTATTTAATCATGATTTTGTATATATACTATATTTAATATTTTTCACCATATTATTTACATATTATATATTAAATAATAATAATAATTATAATAACACTCATTAATAATATTAACAATTTTAATAGAATAATATAGCATTAACAAAAATTATTATTATTATTATTATTATTATTATTATTATTATTATTATTATTATTATTGATGATGATGATGATGATGATGATGATGATGATGATGATGATGATGACGAAATAAATTATTTAAAATGAAATCTGATACAGCAGTGTGGGATTTGGAGGGGAGAATATGGGAAGAGGTTGAGATTTAATCCCCTCTGGAGGTGGAAGAGGATTTGTTCACACCTGAGTGTGTCCTGAGCCAAGGGGGATTTTGTTCCCTTTTCTTGTGGAAAATGAAGCTGAGAAAGAAGGTGATCTGTTTTAGAAAGTGATAAAACGTGAGCAGATGGTGAAATGTGCCCTCCCTTGTCCCCAGGAGGAACAAGAGGCAGCTAGACGTCGTCAACAAAGAGAAAACAAAAGTAACACAACGACTCCAACGAAGGTCCAAGAAAACAAGGTGAGCATCCTGCATTTGTGGGTGCTGAGGGCTTCCTGGGCCTGAGCTCCTGCTCTGAGTCAGGAGGAGCCTCTGTGGGAAGGTTTTACTCTGGAGCTGTTGCTGTGCCCAAAAATATGATGGAGTGAGTTAATAAAAGCTGCTCTTGGGAGTTGCACCACTAATTCTGGAAGGACAAAAAAAAAGGTGTTGCAAGATGAATAGTTGGTTGTCCACCCTCGCTTGCATCCAGCAGGAGCTTGCAGAGCTGTCCCTGAGTCACAGCCCACTGAATGGAGCTCAGAGTCTGCTGAGTCTTCTGCAGAGACTCATTTCCTTTCTTGGGTAATGCTGTGAGAAATGCACTGCCTGTTCATGGCCAAAAATATAAAGTATTGATTGTGCTCTGAGCTTTGAGTGAAATTCAGTTGAAGAATGTAGTCAGGGAAGGATGAATAATCAGCTTTTGTTAGACAGCAGGTACAGATTTAACAGAATCACAGAACAGTTTGGCTGGAAGGGGCCTCAAAGCCCATCCAGTGCCAGCCCTGCCATGGCAGGGACACCTCCCACTGTCCCAGGTGCTCCCAGCCCTGTCCAGCCTGGCCTTGGGCACTGCCAGGGATCCACGGCCATCCTCTCTGATCTTCCACAGCTCCATGCAGGCTCTGGCATCCTCACTGCAGTCGTGTCCTTCCACTGGGGACACAAACACAGTGGCACTGCCCCCTCTGCCTGCTCAGCTCAGCTCAGCTCAGCACAGGAGCTCCCCAGGCAGAGGCAGCTCCTCCCTGGCCCCTGCAGCCACAGCCACACCTGGGAGCACCCTGAGCCACAGCTGGGCATTGAAAGAATTCCACACAATCCCAGAATGGTTTGTGGGTTATGGTTTGTTCAAGCCCACCCAGTGCCACCCCTGCCATGGCAGGGACACCTCCCACTGTCCCAGGCTGCTCCCAGCCCTGCCCAGCCTGGCCTTGGGCACTGCCAGGGATGCAAGGGCAGCCCCAGCTGCTCTGGGCACCCTGGGCCAGGGCCTGCCCACCCTGCCAGGGAACAATTCCTGATTGCCAAGATCCCATCCAGCCCTGCCTGAAGTTCCCCTCCCTCAGCATTTTCTTTTCTTTAATGATTTCTTGGAATAGGTTTTTTTTCTGACATAGAGATGGGGCAACTGAGAGGTGCTTTAAAAACTTATTCTAGTTTTAGTCTCATGTGAAGGGTGAGACAATACAGATGTTCTAATTCACACCATCACAATCAGAAGTTAACTTTTTCCTAATTTCAATACATTTATAAGCATGTCTTGGCCAATCAGCTTTAGCCACACCATGCTGTAAATGCCTTAAAGCCAAACATCTAAAATTACCCCTCATTGGTCCCACTACAATGCATCTTTCATAGTTTAATTACTCAAAAGTATTTAGTCTTTTTTGTAAAGCTACCTTTTAAAACTTGTTTCTAGTTCCATTTCTCTCTGAACAATGTCTGTCTTATTCCATGGCATTTCTAAGTCAGTATTTCTTCTGTCAAAATTTACATAGAGATACACACTATGTAAGCCTTCTGTCAAACTTTAAAAATTGTCAAAATTTAACTGTCACCAACTGTAACAAACTGTGAAAATTAAAAAATTTTCTACAAATCCATTTCCCACAATGAATGAGTCCAGAAGAGAATGAGCACAACCCCTTTGGAGCAACTCTTATCCCAAGCAAGTCCACTTCCCTGGCAAGTTATTGAACTACAGTGCCTCAGTTTCCTTTCAGAAACATTATTTCTGATATGATATATAATATATATATATAAATATCAGAATATATTCCATTAATAAAAATGGAACACCATTATTTCTGATATGATATATCCTTTATATATCATATCATAAATAGACTTCAATAATAATAATGAAACCCCATTGTTTCTGATATGATATATCACATACATATAATATCAGAAACAGATTTCATTGATAGAAATGAAACACCATTATTTCTGATATATCATATATACATATATATAAATATATATAATATCAGAAATGTATTTCATTGATAGAAATGAAACACCATTATTTCTGATATATCATTTATATATCATATCAGAAATAGATTTCAATAACAATAATGAAACACCATTTTTTCTGATATATTATGTATATATCATATCAGAGATAAATTTCAATAAGAAATATGATATATCATATATATTTATACATAATATCAGAAATAGATTTCATTAATAATAATGAAAAAAATTTTTCTGATATGATATTATATATATATCTATATATATAATATCAGAAATGTATTTCATTGATAGAAATGAAACACCATTATATCTGATATGATATATCATATATATATATATATATATATATATAAAATATCAGAAATGTATTTCATTGATAGAAATGAAACACCATTTTTTCTGATGTGATATATCATATATATATATATAATATCAGAAATGTATTTCATTGATAAAAATGAAACACCATTATTAATGTTTGTTGAATAGGAATTCTGCACATGGAGGTAGAAATGACCAAATTTTTTCAAAATCTCTCAGGATTCTGGTGCTGAAGAAGAAAAAGCTGCAGCAAATTCTGTTAAAAAGCCATCTCCCTCCAAGGCCAGGAAGAAGAAGCTGAGTAAGAAGGGCAGGAAAATGGCAGGGAGGAAACGAGGGCGCCCCAAGAAAATGAACACGGCGAGCACTGAGCGCAAGACCAAGAAGAACCAAACTGCACTAGAAATTCTGCATGCTCAGACTGTCTCCCAGACATCTTCATCCTCTCCTCAGGGTGAGTGCAGGGCTGTGCAAGAGCCTGGAGCAGTCTCTGAAGCTCTGGATGTGCTGGTTTGTCCTTTCTTGCCAGGTTGGGTTTTGTGGCATAATTTCCCTGCTGTCACCAGAGCAGAGCTGCCCTTGAGGTGATGGTGGTGGGGTTGATGGTGATGGATGTGTTAATGGGGATGTGGGGGGATTAATGAATTGATGGTGATTAATGTGTTAATGGTGGTGGCATTCATGTTCTGATGGTTTGGGGGTGGGATTCATGGTGATTGATGGTGATTAATGCATTAATGGGGCCGGGGGTGGGATCTGTCTGTGGGTACTCAGCCAGGAGCTGGGGCTGTTGCCTTCTCTGAGCTGCTGCTCTTAGGATGGATCACAGAGACCCTTCCAAGCACTTTGGAACAATGTGTGGACATCTTTGGAGCTCTGTGGTGATGGACTAAGCTGCTGGATCTCATTACAAATCCCTGTCTGTGCCCCACCTGGCAATGCTGAACTTAAAATCACAGAATCCCACGATGGTTTGGGTTGGAAGAGACCTCAGAGCCCATCCAATGCCACCCCTGCCATGGCAGGGACACCTTCCACCATCCCAGGCTGCTCCCAGCCCTGTCCAAGCCAGCCTGGGACACTGCCAGGGATGGTCCCTCCCAACCCAAACCAATTCCAGCATTCTGTTCCATGTTTTCAGGATTCTGTGCCATGTTTTCAGGATTCTGTGCCATGTTTTCAGGATTCTGTGCCATGTTTTCAGTGGCAAAGCTCCTGTCCTTGTCCCAAACACTGAGTGCTGACCTGAGGTTGTGTTTGTGTCTCTCCAGATGCCTACAAGTCACCTCATAGCCCATTTTTCCAACTACCTCCTAAAGTGCAACGGCATTCGTCCAACCAGCTCCTGGTGACACCCACCCCCCCTGCACTACAGAAGCTGCTAGGTAAGGCCTGCCCACCTCCCTTTGGGGTTTTTTTATGGGGCAGGAGGGGGATTCTCTCCTCCCCACCTTCCCCTGCCTGCCCCACATCTGTCAGAACCCAGGACATTGCTCTGGCTGCCCTGGAGGATTCGAGACCCTGGCAGGGAGCTCAGAGACCTTGGCACAGAGTCACAAACACCTGTGCCTTCCACTTTAGCCCATGGAAACAATTCCCAACTTTGTGTGAAGAGTTACAAGCTACAAGAGTTTAAACAGAATGATAGTGAATTTATTACCAAGTGAAAATGTAGAATTTTGGAGCTTTTTAAAGAAGCAAGATAGAAGAATCTGGACATGTCCTGTCCCTCTTTCTCCTTCTCCTCCTTCTCCTCCTTCTCCTCCTTCTCCTCCTTCTCCTCCTTCTCCTCCTTCTCCTCCTTCTCCTCCTTCTCCTCCTTCTCCTCCTTCTCCTCCTTCTCCTCCTTCTCCTTCTTCTTGCCCCCCATCTTCTGCTGTGATGGTGACACTTCTGGGTTGGTTTAAAGTAGAGACAGACTGTCTAACATAGGTGATAGGTATTGGAAATTTATTGTAAATAAAGTACAGGTAGTTTGTAGTAAAAAATGTTAACACCACCCCAAGGGCAGTGGCTGTGCCACAGCCCAACCTGCTGGACAGATCTCAGCAGGTCAGAGAAAGAATGGAAAAGTTTAAAAAAAATAAACAGCCTTGAGAACCAGAACTGAAGAATCCCAACTTCTTTTTTGAGCATGAAGCTAAGAAAAAAGACTTTTGATACCTCAAGAACCATTCCAGCAACAACTCAGAACCTGAGGCACATCCTTGGGCAGCACCACAAGTCCCCCCTCCTGCTGAAGCTGGTGTTTCACTCTGCATTTATTCTCTGATATTGTTTCAGTTCTCCTTTGGCACAACAGGCAGTGAGCCTGGATTTAGTCAGAAATAGCTTTATTTGAAATAAACCCATGCTCTTAAACCTGGGGAACACTACTCTGTTGTGGTGTTGTGAGAGGGTTTTCAAGACAAGGTGAAAAATGAGAATTAATTTCAAGTTTTCGGAAAATTGATTTTTAAAAAAATAAAATATAATATAATATAATATAATATAATATAATATAGTATAATATAGTATAATATAGTATAATATAGTATAATATAGTATAATATAATATAATATAGTATAATATAGTATAATATAATATAACATAACATAATATAGTATAATATAATATAACATAACATAATATAGTATAATATAATATAATATAATATCGCATTTTATCACATTATATCACATATCATTACGTGATATACTACATTATATAAATTATATGATAGAATATTATATGATATAATATTATAATATATTATATTATGTTATATTTATTACATTATATGATATATCATATGATATCATATAATAGCACCATCATCTCATTATATTATGTGATATTATATGATATTTTATGATATAATATGATATATTATGTCATATATTATGTTATTATGTCATATGTTATATTATGTCATATAATAGTATATCATATATCATAGTATGTAATATAGTATATCATATTACATCATATGATATGACATTATAATATGAAAATGATATATTAAACTATGCTAAAGAAAGAGAAAGGAAATGTCAGAAAGCTTGACAAGAGGAATAATAAAAACCTATGACAGAATCAGAGTCTGACACAGCTAGCTGTGATTAGCCATTAATTAAAAACCATTCACATGTTTGTATAAACAACTTCCAGGTTTTATTCTAGAGGAATCAAACATGGGGAAGCTGAAGCTTCTCAGGAGAAAAACAGGGAAAGGGATTTTTCATAAAATATCCTGGTGACCCCATTGCAGTTCCTCTGCTGAGCCCAGGGCCCATAAACGAGGCCCTGTGTGAGAGGCTGAGCTCACAAAGGTGTGGTTGGAAAATGCAGGAGGTGATGAAAGAAAAACCTGGAGCCTTTTTTGGTTTGATCTTCTCCTCCTGTCCCCTCCCAGCTGTTCCTGGCTTTTGGCATTGCCTGGGGCCAGCCCAGGATGCCCTGGGGATGTGGCACAGGGGGGGACCAAGGGTCCAGACATGTCCTTACCTTGGGCTCCCTGAGTTTGTGCCAGTCATGGCTGAGTCCTGGTGGAAGAGAGAGAAAGAGGCACTTAAAGGGATATTTTGTGGCAAAAAAGTGATTTTGAGGGATGTTTTGTGGCCAAAGGGTGATTTTTTTTTGGAAGGGTTATTTTGTGGCAAAAGAGTGATTTTTGAGGGATATTTTGTTGCAAAAGGAGTGATATCTTTTTTTGAGGGATATTTTTTGGGATATTTTGTGGCAAAAAGGTGATTTTGAGGGATGTTTTGTAGCAAAATAGTGATTTTTTTTTGAAGGGTTATTTTGTGACAAAAGAGTGAATTTTGAGGGATATTTTGTGGCAAAAGAGTAATTTTGATGAATATTATGTGGTAAAAGTGATTTTTTGAAGGGTTATTTCATGGCAAAAGAGTGATTTTTTTTAGGGATATTTTTGTGGGATATTTTGTGGCAAAATAGTGATTTTTTTTTGAAGGGTTATTTTGTGACAAAAGAGTGAATTTTGAGGGATATTTTGTGGCAAAAGAGTAATTTTGATGAATATTATGTGGCAAAAGTGAT